>NC_056670.1:56038236-57238236 GCF_018350195.1 Panthera tigris | reverse complement strand
ACAGCTTGGAGCCTGGAGCCTGCTTCAGATTCTATGTCCCCCTTTCTCTCTGCCACTCCCCCACTCATGCTCTGTCTCTCTCTTTCTCTCTCCCTCAAAAATAAATAAAACATTAAAAAAAAAAAGAATGGGATTTGGGATTGAGGTGTCCACCTGAAGAATTTTTAGAAGAAATTATTTGCAAGTTGATTTTGATAATAAATGCCAAAGTTCAGTTAAACTTTGATAATCAGTTCTTGATGTGAACTCCTAGTTCTTAGATATAAGTTAATTCAAGGCCTATGCAATCACAAAAACATTCCTTTGGGATAAAAGATATGTTTTTCCTCAGTGATTTTTAAAAAAATGTTTATTTACTTTTGAGAGAGAGAGAGTGTGTACCTGCAGGCAGGGGAGAGGCACAGAGAGGAGGAGAGAGAGAATCCCATGTAGGCTCCATCTGTCAGCACAGAGCCTGACACGGGGCTCAAACCCACGAGCCTTGAGATCATGACCTGAGCTGAAATCAAGAGTTGGACACTTAACCGACTGAGCGACCCAGATGCTCCTCCCTTCATAATTTTTAAAACTGAAATCTGTTGTGTATATTTTCAGTTTTTTAATTATGCGTGGCACCCAATTCTACAAAATAGCATGTTTATTATCACTGAGGGTCTTAAAAAATTGTGAAGAATTCAGAGCTTAATTCTGAGTTTCTAAATCTTATTGAACTTGATGGATGGGTTGGTAGAAAGATCTAGATTGCTGAATTTGCAGTTTGTTGAGAGTTCAGATAATGGACTGTTAGGTATTGCCTGAACCTAATGGAAAGCCACGGGATTTTATTAATGAGAGTATCATTCTTATATTAGGCATTTGGAGGAATTATTCTACCACCCGTGTGGAAAATGGATAGTGTTCAAGATTAGGGGAACAGGAGACCAGAACAATGAGACTATTACAGTTGTCTGGGGAAAAAAATGATCAGGGCTAAGGATAGTGGAGCTGAAGAAGGGAGAGGCTCGAGTTATTAAGGAGATAGAATTGAAAGGTGTTGGTGACTAAGTGTGTAAGCGTGATTTTGTGTATGTGGACAAGATGGAGTGGAGATCAGATAAGAGTGATGAGTATGGGATGAGTCTCAGGTTTCCAGGTGGTTCCAGATTGCTACTTTACTAGTTTGTCTTTATTTGGATACAAGTTCAAAGATGTCCTGGAATTATTAGGTTTACAGTTTAATTCAGTGAAAAACAACAAGTAAAAGATACCATAATTTAGTGGCTAAAGACAGATTACTTTGGAATTGAGTGCAGCTTTCATTCTAATACTCTTAACAACTGTTTTAAAAATTATTAGCATTAATTAGAATCTAAGCCTTATTTTCTCTTTAACCAGGAGATGGATCTGGAAATGAAAAATCTTGCTCTGGGCTGATCATCAGGGCAATAACAGACCGTGAAACAAAGAGGACTTAAAATCTAGTTCTTTCCTTAGGTCAGAAGGCCACACAGGATCCAACCCGGCTCTGAAGTTCTTCATTTGTTCACAGCCTTCATGCATCACTTCTGGTATTGTGTGCACATTTAAGAGAAAGGGAGCCAAAAATCAGACCAATCTTAGCAAAGAGAATTTCAGCAGTCACGTTAGGAATATGCAGAGGACCATGGTCTGCCCTCAGATGCACACCCAGAATTTCCATTGACGTCAATACTTACAACTCACATGTATCCAAGGGCAGGATCTGGCCCTTAGAAATTAAATTAAATAATTCCCTGTGTGGGACGCCAGAAAGTATCATAGATCTGCTGAGAGGGACAGACTACTAACCATGAAAGGGAAGTTTTTCTGCGGTAATGTCAACACTGATGGATTAAGATGGCACAGGGATGCATATATGGCCCCTGTCCATTATTGTTTAAGTTTACAAACATTTATGATTTGCAAATGTGTTTTTAAGAGTACACACGATTTTTCAAATACCAGTGCATGGCTCTAGTTTTCATCCTTTGCCTGTTATATGCTTTTAAATGCAGTGAAAATAAAATTCTAGACCCTAACCTTCCAAAATCATTCTCATTCTGCAATTTTAGACTTGGAATAATACAGAGAAAACCAAACATTCTCCAAACTAGTGATACATACATTTCATCCATAGGTGGCTGTGTTTTTCTCAATGAAGATGTCTAGAGTTTGGGAATTGCTGGGAGTCTTTTGGATTCAACAAATGGGAAAATGATTCTTTGCATGATCTTATTTGGGAGTTGGATGGAGTTTGAACTCTTGTCAATCCTCAGAAGGAGAGAAATGGTTCTCTTTTTTTTGTGTAGTAGTAAACAGAAAGGAGTCTTCATTTTGTGACAAAGTCTCAAGATGTGGAAAACATTTGTTCTTTGAGTGAAAGATGAGATAAGGACAATTAATTTGCTGTAAGAAATCCAATTCAAATATATACAGAAGTCATCATTTAAACTCTTTCGATTAAAGTACTCTTGTGTATTACCATATGTAGATTATTTCATGCTGATTAATAATAATTCCTTCTTTCTAAATCTGCAGTTCAATGAAAGAAACATTGTGTGGCTTCTTTGGGCTAGTCTGAGGGCTGGCACTCTGGGCTGGAAACTGATTCCCAGCTATTCAGGTACTCAGCCTCTGCTGATAGAAGCAGACGTACTACACCGTGCACGGAAGACGGAGTGTGTAAGTTCTGAAATAGACAACATTCTGGGAAGGAATAAACTGGGAGAGAAAAAGTTCACATTTGTCTGCTGTTTTGGAAAGGCCTCAAGTAGCCCTGATCCTTTGTGGTGCACTTTGAGTGTGGTTTTGCCTGGTGACAGAGGTGTGGGTGGGACAATGACAGTATTCGAGACAGAGCAATAAGCCTAAAAAAGGAATTAGATGAGTGCTTGCTATGGATACTGAGGAGTGATGAGATGTCTGGTATGGTTAGAACATAGAATGCTGTGAGTAGTAGTAGCGGAGATAAAAAAAAAAGTTGGGAGCAACCTTTGGCCCTTGAATGCCAAACTGAGAAATTGGGATTTTGCTCTGAAAGCACTTCTCATTTCTTAGTGTTCTTGTCTAATCTCAGTCCGTATCAGGATAAAATTCCAGTCATTTCTCTTCATAAAAATAGCTTCACAGATATTATCTCTAAGCCTCTTATACTCATATCCAGTTTTTATTTTTCATTTCCTATCAATGTTTTTAATAAATATCGCTTCTTGCTCATTTAGGAAAGTTTTAATATTGAGTAAATAGATTTGTGTACCAGTATTACCGATATCTTAGAAGGAATTCAAGGTGGAAAAGGATAATGTGAAAATCGTTAGGTGAGAAAAAGAGACACATGAAGAAAAAACCAGTGTTCAGATCCTATCTTTTTATTGTAGTTTCCTGTTGCTTAGAAATGAGGTAGACAACTAGTCCTGGCCTGGCCAGCTGAGGTGCTGGGAAGTAATCTTGGGTCTCTGCATTAGCCCCAGCACACGGACTTGGACAAATTACTCCATATCACTGGACCTCACATTCCTTATTTTGAAAATAGGAGTTGATCTGTATAAACTCCAGGTTTCCTTCCTCTTTCATGATTTAATATTGAGCATTCATGGCTGAACTTAGCAAGAGAAACCTCCTCTTGGATTTTTCTTTGCTGCTGCTGGGCAGTGAGGCACACTAGCATACATTCTGGATATACTTACAGATTCTTGCATTTGGCTTGCTTTGCAGGCCAAGTGAGGGGGTGGTAGAGGAGAGGAGAATAAGCAGTGCTAGAGGTAGAATAGTTGGTGGTCAAGATATACTTTGAGCTGGAGGTGTGAAGGATATAGACCAGGAGAGGGAGAACTACAAAATAAGCAATGCTGATCTTTTTCACTGCTCAGTTTGTTACTTTTTATGTACCTTCTGTGTGTTGGGCAGCACTGACTAAGGGACCAATTGGTTCATTGACTTGTTTTTCAGCTCCTACTCTGTTAACTTCTTCAGATATAATCACACTGATTTTGCTAGCATAAATTTATAAGAGGTGCAATCTCTGGTCTTACCAGGTTTTCTTATTTTTGCTTTTGTTTCTGCTTTTTAGAATATTGTCCCTTAAGGAATACAATTCAAATCATTTGCCTCCTTCAAATCAATTTCTAACCAGTGGAGCCAACCTGCCCAGCAAAAATGGTTCCCCAGGGAGACTCAGAGTTGGCTTGTTTGCAGAAATATCTAACTTTAAAAATAACTCTCTGAGTATAAGGGGAAACCCATGCCCTGAGAAAATTTGGATCCTTCTGTGAGGGCTTTTGACCTACCTGGGAGCTAATGTGCACCAAGTGGTTTCTTAGTGAAAGGGGTCAATACATATTTGCTAGAAAAGAAACCATTTTACATCTTAATTTTCTCAAGCATTTTCTTTAGGAGGAAAAAAGCCTGAAATCATTGTCATTGCCCTTAGTTCTCTGGAATTGAAAATATGGACGTCAGTGCCCTTAAATGCACTGGTTACCAAGAAAAGCAAATGTTTCTCTGTGGCATTCTGTTGACATTCTGGGAACATTATTCTGACTAGCATTTATTTCAGGATGGGGAGGAATGGAGTTTTATGGTCCTCTCTGCAAAGGGCACAAGCCAAACAAACCTCGGACTTTCTGACCTGGCTGTGAACAGCAGACTTTTTCCAATAGCTGTACCTTCTGTTTCAGATTGAAAATGGGGTGACTAGGCCTGAAATGACTCTTGGGAGAAAATCTTGAGCAGTTACTTAAAAAAAAAAGCCTTTTGCACATTCCCATACAATTTTGCAGGCCTTTAATTTATTTAGACTTGCAAAAGAATGATGCCTTCTAGCTCACAGGCATTTTCAGCTTTTTGCAAAATTCTCATGTCTTTGCCATTTGTTCTTTTTCCTTAAAGACATTTTCTTATCCATTATTGACACCAAAAACGTATTTGTTGGAGGAAAAGGGTCCCTCCCAACAAACACCTCTTTCCACGCAGAAATGAATGCCCAGATGGTTGGAAAGGATGGAGAACTCTCCACTGCCCTCTGGAGTACCTACAGTGCACCCTAAATAGTGTTGTCTGGCCTGAGGAAGAAAAGACCTTGACTGCTGGTTAGTAGTCTCTGTGCCCTGGATCTGTCTTCGCAGTCTTGTCCTTCTGTTTGTCTTTTACTCTGTGAACCTACACTGTCCATCATATATGAGGCCTTTGTGAGTTTCTGTTCTAAGTTTATTTAAATCTAAGACTTCTGATCTGTTCTCATCCCCTTTAACCTTCAAGCTTAGGCAGGCGATCTGGGGTATCATGTCATAATAAAACTAGAGGTGAAAAACATGAAAGTCCACTGTAAATTGTGAAATACTATTTAAATGTAAGATATCTTAGAAAAAGTGAAATGGAGGATTAAAAAAGTTTTTTCCTAGACATGTTATTTACCTTAGGTACTTGGAAATGTCCTATTTTTCACAGTTGCTTCTGCTTCAAAAGTTTTTGGAAATAATGATCTTGAGGTTATCTCAAGGAAAGTTCACACTTTCCTTTTGAGCAGAAATCCACTTAAATAATCTTAGAAAGATGGATACTTTTTTTCATCAAAGTCTGTAGACTTGAAGAATTCATATCTCTTTTTGGCAGTCTTTGCCAGTGTTTCTTATCCCTTGAGATATGAATTTGGATTTTCAGTATAAAGATCTCCTATAACTGAAGGTGGTTCCTTTTGTTCTGTTACAATGGAAACAGAACAGCCATTCACCATTATTAATGTAGTATTCCTTTAAATTCTTGAAGGCTCAGCTTCTCTGGATGAAATGTACCTGGTTTCTTTTGATTTTCGATATAGTGACTATTTCCAAAACTTTATTTTTCTACACGTCTTCTCACTTTTCTAACTCTTGTTTTAGTTGTAGAGCTGTAAATTAGAGATCTCTAATTAAAGGCATGCTCAGTGCTGGAACATAAAATTGTCTCTCTGTTATTCTCTTCGTTTTATGTGTTTTTATAGATAGCAATTACATATTAGAGTTTTTTGTTTGTTTGTTTTGTTTGCTTTTTGCTACCAAATGACATAATGTAATTTTTGACATTCAGATATTTTTGTATCTTGCATGTTAAGGCCTTAGTTTAGGACCTGGGCAAATATGAACTTTGAGGTTCCTACAAAATAGGGTGGAAGTAATGACATACCTAATGGTGCTTATGCTCCCTGTGAATTTGTTTTTTCATTCATTCAACAAATAATGTGTATCTAGTTTGAACCCAGAAATTTAGCAGTAAACAAAGGTGACAAAATCTCTGCCCTCCTGGAACCAAAAGTCTGGTCAAGAATTTCTCACCCCCCAAAGCTTTCAGTTGAAGTTCATATGGCCTGAGAATGTGGCTGAGACTGGCTATGTAAGGTGGGTGATATCAAGTTACCTGCTTAGGTATAACACAGAGTATAATACAGAATACCTGTGAATTTCTGAGGGAGCAATATCAGCCAACTGTGCAATATTCAGGGGTTTAACTGGAGAGTTCAGCCTTAGCAAAGACATTGAATAGGCTGTGCAGCAACTCTTTAGTTCTCAAAATGACAGACCCTGTCATTGTCTTTCATCTAAAGAGCTGTGGAGGAAGGATTAACCATGGCCTGTAGAGCCTAGGACCTCATGGAATAGGACTGGTATAATTTGAAAAGAGACATGTTTTAGTTCACACAGTGAACTAAAGCTGTCTAAAAATGTCTAAAAATGAATTAGTTTTAGAAAAGTGTGTCATCGTCATCATTATTTTTCACAGTAGAATAGTACTCTAGTACTACTTACTGAATAACTAATATGTCCAGATAGTGTACTAAGTAAGGGCTTTAAAGACATTATTTTTAATCTTCCAACCATCCTGTGAAGTCTCAATATTCCTATTTTACAGATAAGGAACCTAAGACTTAGAGAGTTTGTGAGTTCCCCATTTTGGATCTAGGCTAAGTGATAGATGATGTTGTAAAGAGATTGAAGCAGTAGTGGGAGGAGGTGGACCATTATTCATCTTTACATTGTACAATGTGAATTTTAAATGCGAATGTAAGAGTATTTGACTTGTATGCAGAACCACAGAAATTTCATGATTTGTATTTTGTGGCTCACACATGCGTATGTATTTTGATCTTACCATGACAGTAGAAATGATGTGCAGTCCACTTCAACAGTTTTTACTTCACTCTTTGATAATGCACACATTCTATCAACATTCTCTACCTTTGGCTTACTGATGAATAAGGAAGAATCAAAAGGAAAAAGAACTATGGGTTGTTCTGTCTTTCCCTTTCTTTTCACGTCCTCATTTACATTGTAAGTAGTTGGATAATATGGGGAAGGAACGTGAGTAAGAGGGTATGATAGGTTTCCTTGGCTGTTCCAGTTTCTTAGGATGCCACTGCATTTTTCCTGCATTCAAAACAAGTTCTAGTTTGAATGAAAAGTGTGTCTTCTGAAGGCTGTTAGTGCCTCTGCTTACTCAATCATAGACGTAAAACATGCTTATTCTGGACTCACTTTGGTCTCCCTAAACTTACACATATTGTGGATCCGTCAGAATTCTGTGCTTGTAGAGATCACAAAGGCTGTCCATGAAAGAGGTGTCAGGGTGGGGTAGGGCAGGGATATGCATTTTGTGCATATTGCCTCTGTTCATGTGTGTATGCTGCATTGTCCCATGGACTTGACTTAATGAATACAAGTTAAAAGATACAATCATTTAGAATTTAAGATAGTGACATTTAAACTAAGCACAGAGGTCTTAGGAGCACAGGGCTTTGAATGTAAGGTAAGCGTGTTATAGAAGCTGTGTAGTGAGCATCATGAAAGCTATATGCTAATGGAACAACAAGGAACTGTGGCAGATACGCATATTGTGTGCATCTCCTCTGCTCACACTCCTGTTCCATTAGACTTCACTTATAGAACACAAGTTCAAAGATAAAATTATTAAGAATTGTAAGATGGCAACAATAGAGATTAAACCAAGGATAAGGCTCCTCTTCTGAGTGTGGGCCCTTTGTGATTGTATACATTGTGTGCCTACAAAGCTGGTCCTGGCTTCTTCACTTACATTTCTGATGCCTGGGATAGGATAACTTAAAAGTTGAACTCAACTGGGCCTGTTGAATAGAGCGCCTACATATGGCCTCTTGTGGTGGTTGGGTACCAAGCAGTAGAGTACTTAGAGGGACCTTTCAGAGTACAAATATTCCAAAAGAACCAGATGGAAGCTGTTTGGCCTTTAATGACCTAATCTTGGGTATCACATAGTATCACTTCTGCCATACTGTACTGGTAGAAGCAGCCAAAAGACTACTGTGATTTAAGGGGAGAGGACATAGAGCCAACTTATTGATGGGAAGAGTGTCAAAAATCTTTTTAAAACTGCTTTAGTGATAAAGGTACTCAGGTATTTCCATACTCTTCTTTTTCTTTCTTCTTCATTCTTATTTCTTCCCATCTAGTACTTTCTCATCTCCCTTTCTCCTCTTCCTTCTCCTCCTCCTCTTCCTTCTTTCTCTCTTTTTTAAACTCTCATTGCACCACACTTGTTCTTATTGTTGAATAGAACAAAACATTTAGAGAGTTGTAGAATCATGAAAGTGGGTGAGAAACTAAGAGAGAGGAAGAGAGAAAGTGGGATTAGCACCAGTCTCTCTATTTAGCTATGTGAATATATGGCAATATTTAAAAATTCCAGACACCTAGATTATCTCCATTCACTCCATCTCAGCACCACCTTCATTTTGAAGAAAGATCTGTGCTTATACACATTGTTATTTCTTTCTACTTAATTCTCATCTATTTGCCTTTGAATGTGAGCACTTCTACTAGCCCTGGTCTCATGTTCTCTGTACGTCATTTCCCTATCAGCTCTGCTACATTTCTTGACTCTTCTAGAATTCAAGCAACATGACTTCAAATATCCCATAATCAGCATTATATAAAAGAGATAGAAACTTATTCCAAATAAACTGAAGCAAGATGTGGCTGAAAGAGGAATTTTGGCCTATAAATGTGAAAAAAAAATCTCATTGCATATTCTAAGAGAATGCATTTGGCAAGAGCATAAACTTCAGTGGAAACTGATAGAGCTGGTTTGTATAAAGCATCTTTAACCCATCTGCCACTTGAATGATGGCTTCTGACTCAGTCTCCTTATTTCAAAGGATACCAGTTGGGTATTGCCTTAAATCTCAAACAGCATTCATAAAGCAGCACTTTGATTTGCTAAGTGGAACTAAATCAGAAACATGTAGACTTGGCATCACTCGGATTTACAAAATGATTGAGCAGTGTCAAGATAACGCCAAGCAAAACAATTTGATGAACTCTAAACATTACTTTCTCATATAACTAAGAGCACTTGGTTCCAGGCTGTCCATAGTCAATGCCAAAGATACCCTGACCCTGACAGAATCTGTGGCTTTAAGAAGGAAATGCATCATAGTATTTGTCCTCAAAGCCATTATTTCCCAAATGCTATAGACCTGGTTTATATTGTTTGCTAGAAAAGTAAGAAACAATGAAAGCATTTTATAAGTATTATTATTACTGTTTTTTGCCAATATAGTTCAAACTGGTGCATATTAAAGTAGTTTTCCACAAGGAACATTAGACTAAAAACTTAAAACCCAAATAAAATAATTTTATAATATGAAATTATCTTTTTCTTTTTAAAAGATAATTACAATGTCATGTCCATACCATAGATTAGAACAGTGTAAAGAACCACTTTTCCCGTAGATTAGAACAGTGTAAAGAATATGGGCTTTGAAGACAGACAGATCTGGGTTCAAATCTAGGTGAAATCATCACCACAATCAAAATAATGAATGCATCTGTATACCCCAAAAGTTTCCTCATGTCCCTTTGTAATACGTTCTTTCTGCTTCACTCTGGCTCGCCTGTCATTAGGCTACCACTGACCTATTTTCTGTCATTATACATCAGATTGCATTAAAAATTTTTTTATACAAATGGAATCATACAATATGTATTGTTTTTTGTTGGCTTCTTTTAATCAGCATAATTATTTTGACATTCATCCATGTTGTTGCACATGTCAATAATTTATTCCTTTTTATTGCTGAATAATTGTTGTATCACTATACCACAATTTGGTTATCCATTGACCTGTTGATGGACATCTTTTGTTTTTGTTTTTGTTTTTTTCAGTTTTTAACTATCACAAATACAACCACAATTTATATTCTTGTGCAAATCTTTGTATGGATATATCATTTAATTCTCTAGCAAGTGAATGTTTAACTTTTTAAGAAACTACCAAACTGGTTTTTTTATAGTGGTTGTAATCATTTTACTTTCCATTAGTATTGTATGGAAGTTTTAGTAGCTTTACATCTTTGTCAATACTTGGTATGATCAGTCTTTGTAATTTTAGCCATTTTAATAGAAAGACAGTGGTATCTAATTATGGTTTTAATTTTCATTTCCCTGATGAAAAATGATGTTAGCATCACTTCATGTGCTTATTTGTCAATAGTAAATGATCTTTGGAGAAGTAATATTTTGCCCATTTAAAAAATTGCTTTGTTCATTTGTAATTGAGCTTTGAGAGTTTTTCATATATTCTAGATAAAAGTGTTATCAGATATGTGATTTACAAATAGTTTCTCCTGGTCTGTGGCTTGTCTTTTCATTCTCCCAACAGTGTCTTTCAAAGAGCAGAAATTCTTAATTTTGATGAAATACAGTTTATCATTTTTTTTCTTTTATGGGTCATGCTTTTGGTGTTGTTACATTATTCACACACAGAAAAACTTAAAAAAAAAAGTCTTTAGGGGTGCCTGGGTGGCTCAGTTGGTTAAGCGTCCAACTCTTTTTTTTTTTTTAATGTTTTTATTTACTTTTGAGAGAGAGAGAGAGAGAGAGAGAGAGAGAGAGAGAGAGCGCATGAACGGGGAAGGGGCCTACAGAGGGAGACACAGAATCTGAAGCAAGTTCCAGGCTCTGTGCTGAGCTGTCAGCACACAGTCTGATGCAGGGCTTGAACTCACAAGCGGTGAGATCATTACCTGAGCCAAAGGTGGATGCTTAATCAACTGAGCCACCCAGTTGCCCCAAGCATTTGACTCTTGATTTCGGCTCAAGTCATGATCTCATGGCTCATGAGTTTGAGCCCTCTGCTGGGCTGTGTGCTGACAGCTTGCAATTCTCTCTCTCCCTCTCTCTCTCCGTTTCTCCCCAACTTGTGCCCTCTCTCAAAACAAATAAATAAACTTAAAAAAAGTCTTTAAACATCTCTCTCTAAATTGCTCTGGGCAACAGTCCTGAAAAACCTTGCTCTGTTCTTTCCCCCAAATCTCAATACCTAGATATGTAGACTCTGTTTCTCTACCTCTATCCCAGTTTTATTAATATCCCAATCTGATTTGTCTAAGTAGGCATAGTTTTTTTTCAGTTTATCAGATAAGAGGCTGTTACAGTTATAGTAGTTGCAGTAGCTATATAACCCTCTTTAGATGAGAATAAACATGGACAATGTAAACATTAGGTGAGATGATACATGACAGCACTGAGTACTAAGTAAAAATTCTATATGGCTATCATATACATCATTGCCATTTCATGCTGATTTAGCTAATCACTTTTCAGTGTCACTTGTAACTGTGAAGTTGAGTATTGGTACTATATGGATATAACTATGGTATGCATGTAATTAAGTACATAAGAAGGAAGAAGAGAGGGAATAAAAAGTGTTTTTTTGTTTTTGTTTTTGTTTTTTTGCAATATAGTCTTAAATATAAGTTTTTTTTAAACTGGAAAATCACTTGTTTTCCATAGATGTAGTAACTTCAAATATGAGATATCACCTAAACCAATAAGGATGTCCAAAAACTACAAAGTTATTTGAGAACTGAGACACCTAGCTCCCATGACTTGGTCCTAGTATTTCCCTGCAAGCCAGAATATTTGTTACTAACTTCTTTGGGCAGAAATAGGGGAAAAGGTCCTTTATGGCTTAAAAAAATGTTATCTATCTATCTATCTATCTATCTATCTATTTTTGAGAGAGAGAGGGAGAGTGAAAGAGAGAGAGAGAGAGAGAGAGAGCATGCAAGCTGGGGCTGGGCAGAGAGAGAGAGAGAGAGAGAGAGACAGAGAGACAGAGAGACAGAGAATCCCAAGCAGACTCTGCAATTTCAGCATAGAGCCCAATGTGGGGCTTGAACTCAGGAACCGTGAGATCATCACCTGAGCTGAAATCAAGAGTCAGACTCTTAACTAACTGAGCCACCAAGGTGCCCCGTTTATGGCTTTTTAAGGGAGCTATTCTCAATTTTTCCATGAGATAGTCTTAAATTTTTAAAGGACTTTTGAAGTCCAGGTTGGTTCTAGAGCTTTCTTAACATGTATTTGGACATTTCCAGCTTCCTATCTGGCCTTATGAATCCATATGGAACCTGAAGATATCAGCATTAACTGAGTTCTGTGATCCTAGGTTTTGTTCAGAGCAAGTTTAGAAAGCACTCTTGGAGGAACACTGACGTCCTATGAGTTGGGAAGTATTCCCTCCTCCATTTTCTGGAAGAGTTCATGAAGGATTGGTGTTATTTCTTCTTACATGCTTAACAGAATTCACCAGTAGAGTCATCTGGATCTGGTTTTGTCTTTGAGCAAAGATTTTAAATTACTAATTTAGTGTCTTTACTCATTATAGGTTCATTCAAATTTTCTATTTCTTTCTAAGGCAATTTTTGTCATTTGTGTCTTTCTAGGAATTTGTTCATTTCAACTACATTATTTAATTTATTGACATAAAATTGTTCATAATACTCCTTTATAATCTTTTAATTTCTGTAGATTCAGTGGTTATGTGCCCTTTTACATTCCTGATTTTGGTGCTCTGTCTTCTCATCTTTTTCCTTAGTGGGACTTGCTAAAAGTTTGGAAAAAAATTTTTTTAACCTTTTCTGAGAAGCATTTTTTGGTTTTATTTATTTTTTTCTACTGCGTTTTTATCTTCTACTTAATTGATTTACAGTGTAATATTTATTATTTCCTTTCCTCTCTTTGCTGTGAATTGAGTTTACTCTTCGCTTCCTAGGTTCTAAAGGTGGGAGCTCGGGTTATTGATTTGAGATTTTTTTTCTAGCAGAGACATTTGAGGTTATAAATTCCCTCTAAATATTGCTTAGCTGAAAATGGATAAATTTATTACTGGCTATTTTTTATTTCAGAAGTTTTTTTTAAAATTTTTTTAATGTTTATTTTTGAGAGAGAGAAAGAGAGAGAGAGAGAGAGAGAGAGAGAGAGAGAGAATGAACAGAGGAGGGTCAGAGTGAAAGGGAAACACAGAATCTGAAGCAGGCTCCAGGCTCTGAGCTGTCAGCACAGAGCCTGACATGGGGCTCGAACTCGTGTACCACGAGATCATGACCTGAGCTGAAGTCAGATGCTTACCCAACTGAGCCACCCGGGTGCCCCTTTATTTCAGAAGTTTTTAATCTTGGTTTGGCAGAGACTATCCAGATATTTGTTCTGTTTGGACATTGGGTTGAATATTTACTGCCCTGTCAAAACTACAGTCTTTAGGGGCATATACACCGTTGCTGGGAATTTTGTTTTGTCCTAAACATTTGTCCTTCAGAGAAAGTCTTACAAAACCATTTCCCCAGCTGCCTGCCTATACCTATTCTCTTTGTGCTCTGCATTTGTGATCTTCTGTGACTTCTCTTTTTACCAGTTCAGTTGTTTTCCATGACCACTTGAAGCTGAAGAGAGGAGAGGATGCGAGGGATAGAGTATTCCAAATGATGAAAGGAACTGGAAGTTAGAAGGTTTGAATTTTGTTCCCACTTTACTGCTCATCAGAGTCAGACATATATTTTGGATGAATTGGGGTGATGTGATTTCAGAAATGTCAGGAAGGCATTCTTCATGCCTTCATTCTTCTTCCCATGTACCTTTGTCTAGTTGATGTTCACTCTTTACTCCTTGGCTTAGATATTTCTTCTAGAATTCTCTGACCCTTTGCACTTGGTTAGACCTTCCCTCTTATAACACTGTGTCTTAACTCTATCATAGCAAACCACACTTTAGTCTAACTACTTGTTTATTTATCTGTTCTTCCGTGTTTTCTGAGGGTAGGGCCCATCAATTTGGTTCACATCATATATAGAACCTCGCAATATTGGGTACTCATGTGTAATTTTAAAAATCAATTTCTGAAATTTAACAGTTATAGCTTTATTTATTTGTATGTTTTTTACTCATGAATTTACTTTTCAGATCCTTTCCAGAAAGCAGGCTTTGTTGGGAGGGTGCTTGGGATAATTTGGGAGGCAGTACTAAAGGAGAACCAGGAACAGAAAAGGGCAAAAAAAAAAAAAAAAAAAAAAAGCTCTATTTGCCTCTGAACTTAACATGGTTTATTGGAATTCTTGTTTTTTGATGAACTTGTAACATTTTTATGTTACCTTGAATGATGAAATGGAAAGCAATTGTGTCTAATTTGCTTATCTCACAAAATTGAGCTGGTGATCTTGTTGTACCTGAGAGAAATATGTTCAAATTTAGAATGATTTAATAAACTGAGAAAAGGGGAAGATATAAAAAGAAGGAATTTTTAGTTTGGGGTAATTACTTCAGAGGACAAGTAGGTAGAGATGGTGTCATGTCTTAAGAATAGTATTAATGTCTATAATATGCTTTAAGCATGAGAATAACAGTTAAAAAGGGTCACTAGACTTGATAAAGTTTACAAGGAAATTTTCTAGAGCTATGATTTTATACCTTAAACCTAGAATTACTGTATTTTTATGTATATGGAAGACTTGACACAATTGTTTTTTTTTCTTGACTTAAAAATAATTTTAAGTAAGAAATTCTGGTAATAAAGAATAACACTTCACATCTGTATGTCATCCTAAATTTCTTTTGGTTGATAAGGTATATTTAAGAAAAATAATACCCTGGGACACCTGGGTGGCTCAGTTGGTTAAGTGTTTGACTTCAGCTCAAGTCATGATCTCATGGCTCGTGGGTTCGAGCCCCACGTTGGTCTCTGTGCTGAATGCTTGCTCAGAGCCTGGAGCCTGCTTTGGATTCTGTGGTCTCCTTCTCTCTCTGCCCCTCCCCTGCTTGCACTCTGTCTCACTCTGTCTCTCAAAAATAAATAAATGTAATTAAAAAAAATAAAAAAAAAAGAAAAATAACAACTGTGCTTTGCTTTATAATCTGCAAAACATTTTCTTTTTTTTCTTTAAAGATTATGAAAGAATTTCATTCTATTGGAGAAAATTCTATGCTATGTACATATTTAATACATTATAAATGTATATAAAATATAAGGCCCCTCCTCCCCATGTTCTCCAACCCCACTTCCCTGGAATTGATACCATTAACAGCTGTATAAGCTTCCAGACCTTTTCTCTTCACATATAAACATATTTATGTGTGTATATGTAACATTTATAGCAACATTATGTTAAAAAACAAAATTCAGGTGAGTAAATTTGAAGATCTAATTGGTTTTATTAAATGATTCAAGAATTGGCAGCATCCCATCTAGCAAGTAGAGGGGAGCTCCAAGAGTTGCACAAAATGAAAAATTTTTATAGAAATGAGGGTGGGGTAAGAAAGTTATTAGCAAATGAAAAGGATTGTTCCAGGCAAGGTCACTTTCCCTTAGAGGGGAAAGTAGGTGGTCAAATAACCTCATTGGCACTGATCAGAAAAATTCTGACTGACCTGTTAAGACTTACATTTCGGTTGGGGGTGGGGTGCCTGGGTGGCTCAGTCGGTTAAGTGTCTGACTTTGGCTCAGGTCATGATCTTAGAGTTCGTGGGTTCGAGCCCCACATTGGGCTCTGTACTGACAGCTCAGAGCCTGGAGCTTGCTTCGGATTCTGTGTCTCCCTCTCTCTCTGCCCTTCCCCTGCTCGTGCTCTGTTTCTGTCTCTCAAAAATAAATATTTTTAAAAAATTAAAAAAAGACAAATTTCTGGAGGATGTTGAAACTGCAACTAGATTAGGTATTAAGCTGTGGTTTTATGACAGCCTAACTGATGCCATTTTGGACCTGTGGTTTTCTTTTTGGCCAGTATAAATATAAAATATCTATATATAGGCACACATATATATATGCAACTTAGTTATTTTAATGCATATCCCGTACATATATTTTTATGAATTTATGATAGTATTTCTGATTGATAGTTTACTAGCAGTAGAATTGATGGAATAAAAAGTCACGTTTTAAATGTTACAGGCAAATTGCCTACCTAAAAGCTTTCTTTTTCCTCCAACTGTGTTATAGGAGTATCCTTTTGCCCATATCCTTGCCAACATGGGTATTATTAGTCCCTTTAATTCTTGCCAAGCTGAAAAGTGGTACCTCCCTCTTTAGTTTGCAGTGCCCTGATCCCCAGTGTGGTTGAGCAAATTGTATATTTTCTGTGAATTACCTTTTAATTCCTTGCCATTTTTTCTGTGTGTGTTATTTATATTTTTCATCCTGATTTGTAGAAGTTTTTGAATTACTAGGGATATTAACATTTATCTTTTTGTTTATAGTGTGTCTTACAAAAGCTTCACTTGTATTTTGTCAAATCTTCAAGATTTTCACATGTATTCTCATGCAATCTTTAAACCAAATCTATGAAGATAAAACTTACTATTATCGTTGTACAGATGAGCTAGCTGAGGTTCACAGAGCTTAAATTACTGGCCCAAGAAGGAAGAGATTCACATCTAAGCCTACATTGCTAGAAATAGCACACCATGATAAGGGAAACTAGAAAATAGGAGAATTGACAAAGGAGCCACAGAACTAAGATGTTCCCTTCCAAACTGACTGTTCCTTATGGCTCAGCCATTGGTCAGTGGTCTTTAAGGAGACTGTGCCTAAAGCAGCAGTAACAGTTTGCAATGGACTCTAGGTGGTTCTGGTAATATGAGGTGTTTGTAACTCCTTTGGCTTAGCTTTGACACCCATTTCCCTTCCTCGCCTCTCCCTGCCAACTTTGTTTTATGGGTCTTGGCTTAGGTCTTGGATATTAATTTTGCTTACTTCATGACTGCTGGCTCTGACCATTGGCTATGCCTATGGACAGATTACTGGCTGTAATCTCAGTGGATCTCCCAGTTCCAGATTTAGGATTTTGGCTTTAGTCGAAGGCCATCGTGCTGATACTGGGCTCCTAGGCCTTTGTACCTGTGGATAACAGAGACATGGAGAGTTGGGGAAAATGCAGCAGAAAAAACTTTATTTAAAAATTCCCTCAAGGGGCACCTGAGTGGCTCAGTTGGTTAAGTATCTGACGTCAGCTCAGGTCATGATCTCACGGTTCATGAATTTGAGCCCCGCATCAGACTCTTTGCTG
Organism: Panthera tigris; assembly: GCF_018350195.1. Lineage (NCBI taxonomy): Eukaryota > Metazoa > Chordata > Mammalia > Carnivora > Felidae > Panthera > Panthera tigris. Next base: position 57,220,898 of record NC_056670.1, on the reverse strand, counting down.
ACAGCTCAGAGCCTGAGCCTGCTTTGGATTCTGTGTGTGTGTGTCTCTCTCTCTTTGCCCTTCTCCCACTCACATTCTGTCTGTCTGTCTGTCTCTCTCTCTCTCTCTCAAAAATAAATAAACATAAAAAAGTAAAAATAAAAATGCCCTCAAAATGTTTAATGAGAAAATTCAGCTACTACATACCAAATATCTGTGAGAAAGTAGGGGTAGGTTGGAAGGGTGGTACATTTCATTCTTCTCTTTGACTGGAAAGAACAAGTTACAGGCAGTTTAATTATGCACAGAAAACATCCTGATAGGGATTTCGGTGGCCCATTCTCCTCTCCCCCTCCAAAACCACCACAAGCTTATTATAAGCATATATTGTCACTATCTCATACCTAACCATGGGGAAAAGCCAAAATTTTCTCTTGTACTTCTCAGCAGATGCAAGTTTCTATAGGTTAAAATTTTCAATTAACAAATGCTCCTATTAAAGCATTTCTATTTTTTAAGATATTGTTTGCATACAATATCCCACTTAATCCTTACAACAACCCTATTTAAAGATAGGGAATGTGAGACACAGAGAGTTTAAGTAATTTGCCCAAGCTCACACAGTTAGGAAGTGGTATAGCAGGGGCATCCAGAGTCTATGCTCTTTACTGTCCTAACCACTAGGCTGTGGTGCTTCTCATGGGCATAAATAAGAGAGAGAGAGAATATTTTCTTTAGCAGTAGCAAACATTTGTTTATTATATTGTGGGACATATACTACATGCTTTATATGTAAAATATTACTTAATCTTTACCATAGTCCTTTGTGTGAGGCACTATTATCTTCTAGATGTAAAACCTGAAGTTTAGAGGGTAAAGTAACTTGCTCAAGGCTATATAATCAGTAATGGAAAGGCTATAATGATAAAAAACAAACAACAATAAAACCCAGTTACTTTTATTCTCCTAAGCATTGAATTTACAGGCCTACAGTTGTAAGTTCAAATACTGAAAGCAACTTGCAAGAAAGTCCTGAGAGAGTAACAGAATGGACACCTCACTTGAGGACTTGGTATGGAGGCAGTGTAGTGCAATGGACAGCATATTGGACTATCTGGGAGTCCAGACTAAGTCTATACCTGTCACCAACTCATTATGTGACCTTGTGTAAGATAGTTCCCTTCTGGGTTGAAGATTTATCTATAAAACTAATGCATAGGATTAGATAATCTCAAAATAAATTTATGATTCAAATGCTCATTGATTATTGTCACAGGTAGATTATATAGAAGAGATGTTAGATTATCTTGAGGTTTGGTTTTCCCCTGCTGTCTGGGTCTGGCGTTATTTTGTTTGTTTGTTTTGCATTATTTTCCAATGGATTGACTCCTTTTGCTGTGGGGCAGGCAGCTTTCTTTCCTGCCCAAGTTCACTTCCATCATCACCGTCTGTGGTGTGCCACCCCTTCCTCTCAACATCTGGGTTTCTTTTCTGAAGGGCTCTCTGTGTAACTGTATTCTGTAAATCACTGCTCCAGTCCTCAGCCTTCTCTGAGTTCCTGGATTATTTGTCATGTGTACCTGTCACCAGATACTTAGTTTCCTTGAGTTCTTCGCTGTTGCCCATGTTGGCATTTTCTTTCTTTCTTTTTTTTCCCCCACTTTCAGAAACATCTTTATTTGCTTCTTTAAACAGTTCTCTACATATATTTCAACATGGTTTGTACATCCATTCATTTTATTTTATTTTATTTTATTTTATTTTATTTTATTTTATTTTATTTTATTTTATTTTATTCTATTTTATTTTTTTCATGATAAGGGTACTCTTTAATCCCCATCACCTATTTCACCCATCTCTCTCTCACTTCCTGTCTGGTAACCATCAGTTTGTTCTCTATAGTTAAGAGTCTTTTTCACACACAACCACCACAAGGAGGATTACAAATTTATAACCAAAGGATCTCACAAAATAAGTAGGTGTTTCAACGTCTATTAAATTAAGTGAGATCCACTATAAATACTTCTAACAAAATAAACAGTGAATATTGAAAAAAAAGAGTCTGTTTCTTGGTTTGTCTGTCCCTCTTTTTTCCCCTTTGCTCATTTGTTTTCTTTCTTAAATTCCATGTATGAGTGAAATCATATGGTATTTGTCTTTCTCTGACTGACTTATTTAGCTTAGCATGAAACTCTTTAATTTGTCCATGTTGTTGCAAATGGCAAGATTTCATTTTTTTAATAGCTGAGCAATATTCCACTATATATAATACCACATCTTCTTTATCCATTTATGTATCAGTGAACACTTGGGCTGTTTCCATAATTTGGCTATTGTAAATAATACTACTGTAAAAGTAGAAATGCATGTATCCCTTTGAATTAGTGTTTTTGTATTTTGGGGGTAAATACTCAATAGTGCAAGTACTGGATCGTCCGGTAGTTCTATTTTTAACTTTTTGAGAAACCTCCATACTGTTTTCCACAGCGGCTATACCAGTTTGCATTTCTACCACATGTTTGCATTTTCTGTAGAATTTTAACACTACTAGCTCAAACTTCTAAATTCACTGTTGACTTTAAACATAAGAATATATCTCCTAATATATGCCACAAGGACATTTATTTATGTCCATATTATCATTTTAGTATATCTTTTGTGCTCTATTTCTTATGCTTTACTGTAGTTGTAGTAAGTGTCTTCTTCTTCTCTTAAGATGATCCTTATTTATTATCCATAGGTTTTTTTGGGGGGGGAGTAGGTAAGGGACATACACTTTATTATTTTGGGGTATTTTTCTAATTTTGTTTTTGCTAGGCAGGAAAAATTTTTCCAACATGTTTTTGAGTTGGAATTTTTCTCATACAATTTCTCTAAGCTTTCATTTTTAGTATATCTGTGTGGGATTCTATATTGCTGTACATTTTAATATATATTAAACTATTTAAAGTGTTTGTGGTTATTATATTACTCTTCTTTGGGCCTCTTATGTCTCTACAACTAGACTGTAAGTTTTTTGAGGGCAGGACCATATCTGTAGCACCAGCTCCTGGCTTGGTACCTTTGTGTAGGAATGGTCCCTTTAGTGAAAACTCTTGTGAAAAGTTCCATGCCCAAACTTACAAGTTATAAGCTGGTCTTGCTTTTTTCACCCAGTTCTTTTTCATCTTTGAAAATGACATATGAGTTTGTTGTTCCCAGCAAATAGTCTGCTAACATAGAGATGCTGATTTGTTTGGTGGACATATTAGTGTTTTCATTTTAAAAAAAGGCAGGGGTAGAAAGAGAAAAGAAATGTACTGCTGTCTATATTAATTTATATCATCACCAAAGTAAAGTACTAGTAGATACTTGAAAATGTTTATGGTCATCAAGAGTCTACCCTTTCTTGCCAACAAGAGTGAAGAAGATCCATAAAAAGAATAGATAAAGTAGGACAATTTTGTAAGTTTAAAAGTGGGAAGGAATTTATTTTAACACACATGTATTTAGACCTCTAGACGTCTGTGATCCTGAGAATGAAAAGTTTGCCACAGTTCCTCATGGTATAATGGAATACTTCAAGTTTGAAAAACTCTACTCTGAGTTTTTCCTGAGTAAGGAATTATGTGAGACTCCTGCTGTGGTTATTGTATAGTTCTGGAACTGAACCTTTATTAGAGGTGTTGTTCATTGGTATTATACAGGGATTGGCAAACTGTGGCCCATGGGCCAAATATGGCCTGCTGTTTTTGAGCATGATTTTTGAGCAAAGAATGGTTTTTACATTTTAAATGGTTCTTAAAAACCACAATAATAATATTTCATGACATAGATGTATTTGAAATCTAAATTTCATTATCCAATAATTGGAACAAAGCCATGTTCGTTCATTTATATATTGTCTATGGTTGTTTTTTTTTTTTTGCTAGAATGACAGAGTTGAGTATTTGTGACCCAACCCGCATGGCCCATAAAGCCTAAAATAAAATAGTTGCCAAGTTGATATCTGGCCATTTGTAGAAAAAGTTTGCTTTATACTTTTGGTACAAGATAAGAGACCAAAAAAAAAAAAAAAAAAAAAGTCAACTGGAGACAGAAATGAGGATAGAGGATAGAGGCAGAATTCCTTTCCTGCTACTTTTTTATTCCTTCCCTGACCCCTCCTATTCCCCAGTAAGCTCTATCACTTTTTCTCTTGCATATACTCCCCCACTGTTCCCCACCTCCACATTCACAGGGACATATATATTGTGAGAAAAAGAAAATGAAGGTCTTTCATTTTTATGACAGTTTAGTTTGTGGTTGCTCTTAATTTTTAAAATTGCATTTTCCTTTATTTTAATTCTGAAGTTTAGACCATCTGGGGAAGAAAACTGGGGACCTCAGTATGTATGCTCTCCATTTGGCAACAGCTAAAAGTAGTGCTAAGACCAGTCAAGAGGAGTGAGACTGAAAATGAAGCTTTGTTGGCCTGTATTGAGAAATTTGGGCCAGATCTGACAGTTGGAGCACCATTTTTGCCCATTGTGCTGGGAATCCTGTTTTGTTCCACTGTACAGAAAACCTTTAGGGGTTAAACTCCTACCATTCAATTTTTTTTTTTTTTTTGAGGAAACAACAACACAAAACTAGAGGCTCAATTTGGAGGAGAAGCTGAAACTGATTCAAACAAGATTTCATTAACTAATTTGGGGAGCATTTGGAGCTGTTCTGAGCTATACAATTACTTCTTTTCTCATCTCCACTGGCACTCTGAGAATCAGATCACCTGGGGAAAGCAGATTTAAAAAATTCCAGATGGTGTGTGCGATGCTCCAGCTGTGGAGAATCTCTCCCAGTCAGGCAATCTGCCTTTCTGCCGGAACCCTCTAAAACTGTGCTGCCCATTTGTCATGCTTCTCCAATTGCAGCCTTCTGGATAGCTTCTCTTTGCCTTGTCTGACTCTTCCTTTCCAGTTTTTATCATCCCCCTCCATGAGCTAATGTAGTAACATCTCTTCATTGGCTATAAATCCATAGAAGAACCCGATATAAAATATGGTTTTGTGAAGGATAATTGGAAAACATCTGTTTTTTTACCCATAAGATTCAGTGTTCACTTGTCTCATATGACGACGTGACTGTTTGTGCATGTGTGAAAAAGAAAAGAAACAGGAAGAGGAGAGGGAAAGGCTAGCATGAGGGTGAGCAAGAAAGATTTCATGCATGTGTTTTTGTAGCCAGCTGGACAAAATAAGTTCATCTCCATGTCAGCTTGATTAGAATCCTGGGTTAATGTTGAGAAAGGTTAGTCTCACTGACTTGAATGACCTTGATAGGGCTACCAAAGAACTGATTGCTTTTGGGTTGGCCCTGGCTATTGTTTTGATGATAAGTTTTGTCTGGAGTTATTTCTAGCTTATGGTGGCAAGGCCTGAAAGCTTATAGGCATCTTTTGGTCTCCAGAGGGTTCAGGTGGATTTTCCTTAGAAGTTGAACACTATGGGGAGGTGAAGAAGCAGGTAACAGATGACACTCCATGCTGTTGCTACCTGCTGTTCTTGTTGTGTCTTTTTGTAGTGAGTATGCCTTTTCTAATCTGTAGAATATTAGGTGAGTAAACTTTGAAACCTTTCATTTTAGCTGTGTTAAGAGTCTATAATTGGATTCATGTAAGGTGTATGGGTCATTTGAGTTATATTTTACTTGGTACTTGGTGCCTTTTGAAATCTAGGTGCCTTTTGGTAGGAACTAAAATTCCTCCCCCCATATTGTTACTTTAAAATGTGAATAAAATTTATATGTCATAAAATTGCAAATATCTGAAGTGTACAGTTTGCTTTTGATAAAAGTATGCATCTATGTAACCATCACCTTAAACATGATCTAGAACATTTCCATCATCCAGAAAGTCCCTTACAATAGGTCCCTTTCTGGTCCATCACATCTTGCAGGGCAACTACTGTTCAGATTTCTATCACCATAGATTATTTTGCCTGTTCTTAAACTTCATATATATTGTTTTGTGTCTAGCTTTTTAAGTTTAGCATAATGATTCCAGTGCTCATCTTAGTTATGTGTTATCAGTAGTTCATTAAAAATTTTTTTTTATTCTTTCCCATCTTGCAAGATGGTGGATGAAAAAGCCAAGAAGCCTGATAGTAAGGAGAAGAAACTTGAAGCCAAGAAAGCTGATCCTGGTGCAAGGTTAAGAAGAGTAATCTCAGGGCTAAAATGCCCAAGAAGGGGAGGCCCCATTCTAGCTGAAACTCTGACGTAGTCAGAGGAATTGGTGAATACTCCCCATCAGCTATATATTCCAAAAAGGCCATGTACAAGAGGAAGTATTCAGCAGCTAAATCCAGGGTTGAAAAGAAACAGAAGGAGAAGGTTCTTGCTATAGTCAAAAAACTAGCTGGTGGTGACAAGAATGGTGATACTTGAGTGGTTAAACTTTGCAGAATGTCTAGGTATTTTCCTACTGAAGATGTGCCTCAAAAGCTGTTGAGCCAAGCAAAAGACCTTTCAGCATGTGAGAAAACTGAGATAGCATCATTTCTGGGACCATTTTGATCATCCTCACTGGGTGCCACAGAGGCAAGAGGGTGATTTTCCTGAAGCAACTGAACAGTGGCTTGCTATTTGTGACCAGATCTCTATGTCCCTTAGTTGAGTTCCTCTGCATAGAACACACCAATTTGTCATTGCCACCTACATGAAAATTGATATCAGTAGTGCAAAAATCCCAAAACATCTCACTGATGCTTACTTCAAGAATAAGAAGCTATGCAAACCCAGACACCAGGAAGGTGAGATCTTTGACACAGAGAAGGAGAAATATGAGATTACAGAGCAGTGCAAGGTTGACCAGAAAGCTGTGGATTCACAAATTCTGCCAAAAATCAAAGCTGTTTCTCAGCCTCAGAGCCACTTCCGCTCTGTGTTTTCTCTCACAAATGGAATTTATCCTCACAAATTGGTGTTCTGAATTTCTTACCAAGAACTTAATGAAATAACTGATCCATTTCAAAAAATAAATAATGAATAAAATTAAAAAATTCTGAGTTGTTTTTCATTGTATGACTATCCCACAACTGTTTACATTTTCTCCTGTTAGTGAACTTCTAACTTTTAGTCAGTTATACAGAGCAGAAAGTTTTAAATATGGTAAGTCCAGTTTATCAAAAAAAATTTTTATGGTCAGTGTTCTTGGTGTTCTATCTAAGAAATCTTTGTTAACTCTCAAGGACACAAAAATTTTCTTTCATGTTTTCTTCTAGACATTTTATGGTTTTGCTTTTACATTGAGGTCTGTGGTCCATTTCACATTAATTAATTGTGTCAAGGAAAAAAAATAATTGTGTCAAGGAATATTAATATTCATTTTTTTCATATGTTTATTCATTTATTCTGGCAACATTTGTTGAAAACACTGTCTTTTCCCCTTAATTAATACAGTTGAGTCTTTGGCATATTGGTCTGTAGGTTTCTTTTTTTGTAATGTCCTTGTCAGATTTTGGTGTCAGGGTTAAGCTGGGTTATAAAAATAAAGTGGAAACATTCTTTTCCCTTTTATTTTCCGAGTTTGTGTAACATTGATATTAAGTCTTCCTTAAAGGTTGATAGAAATTTCTAGTGAACCCAGGTGGACATGGAGTTTTATTTTTAAAATTTTTTTTAACGTTTATTTATTTTAACGTTTATTTATTTATTTATTTATTATTTATTTATTTTTATTATTTATTTATTTATTTATTTATTTATTTATAACGTTGATAGAAATTTCTAGTGAACCCAGGTGGACATGGAGTTTTATTTAAAAAAAATTTTTTTAACGTTTATTTATTTATAAAATTTTTGTTAATTTTCTCTATTTGCTGATATATACTCTGATCTTTATTATTCCTTTCTTATGACTTACTTTGGATTTAATTTGCTCCTCTTTTTCTAGATTCTTAAGGTAGGAACTTAGATAATTGATATTAAATCTTTCTATTTTTTCTAATGTGTGAATTTAAAACTACATTCCTCCTTTAAGCATTATTTGGTTTGTGTTCCACAAATTTTGCTAAGTAATTTTTTAATTTGAAGTATTTTTAATTTCTCTAGTGATTTTTCCTTGACCATTGGCTGTTTAGAAAAGATTTGATTTCCCAATAATAGGAGATTTTCTAGATATCTCACTTTTTATTTCTAATTTTAGTTTTCCCTTCAGAGAATTCACTATGTAAGTTTTCAACCTCCTGGTTTTTAGATTTACAGTTAATACTTTTCATCAAAATTGTCAAGTTTTGGGCTATTCTCTTCAAATATTTTATCTGCCCCAATCTCTAGGACTCAGTTATATGTTAGATCATTTCATACTGTCCTAAAGATCCTGAAGGCTCTATTAATTTTTTTCAGTAATTTCTTTCTTCTCTTCTTTAAACTGGATTTAAAAAACATGCCTTTAAGTTTATTTCTCTTTCTTTTCCAGTTTTCCCTTAAGCCCTTGTAGTGAATTTTTTATTTCCATTCTAAAATTTCTTCTTGGTATCTCTCTCTCTGTCTCTCTGTCTCTTCCTCTCTCCATTTCTCCACTAAGGTGCCTTATGTGTTATTAGTCATTAAAACTATATTGTCTTTTAATTCTCTATGTGTTTATAATAGGTGCTTTAAAGTCTTTGCTAATAGGTGCTAATAGGTGCATTAGAGTCTTTTGCTAAATCCAACATCTGGGCCATTTCTGATCTAGTTTCTATTAACTTATTTTAATTTTTGGTTGTTTATTTATTTTTGACTATGGTGATTTTTTAAATGAATATTGATATTGTGATTAAAAATAGTGTAGAGTGTCTGTATTTTGTTCTCTTTCTCTGAATGGTATTGATTTTTATTTTAATAGGCAGTTATTGGCTGGTCACCTTAAGCTTTTGTAGACTTTGTTTTCTGCTTTCTTCAGATCTGTGGAAAGTCCAGGATGTTTCTCAAGCTCCTCTAGCTTGTCAGGACTTAACTTTCAAACTCCATCTCCCTTGTGGATATTATTAAAACTCGATTTCATACTTTGTTAGGGTGGATATAGAGTAGGTCTTACACTAAAGCTCGGTCCTTACTCTTATGGTATGACCTTCTACTGTCTCAGCTGAATGCCTAGGATTTATCAAAGTATTAACAGGATCTCTCCACTCTGAAAGGGCCTAGAACTATGCTCTTTCCTCTAGCAGTGCTTATTCTCTAATATCTCTGTTTTCCTTTCAACTCTATCATAACTGCTACCTGGTAAACTTTCATGGTCTTAACTCTGAACATATATAGCCATATATAGTCCTCAGGTACTTATACAGGACCTCCCACAAGGACTCCTGTAGCCTTCTCTGTACAGCCACCTTTTCTCTGTTGTCTTGCCTCATAGATTACAGCTACTTCAGCCAAGCTGAACTCTGATTTCTGCCTTCTCAGATCAGTGGGATCACCTCAACCAACTCAGGCTCTAGCTCTCTTCTTTGTAGTTGGGAAATTGTATCATTAGGGAGCTGGGTGATCATGGGATTCACCTCATGAGTTTCCTTTTTCTCAAGGATTACAGTCATGTGCCTGAAAAAGTTGCCTCACATGGTTTGTTCAGATTTGTAGTTATTTATTTCAGGAGGGCTGATTTAGTACCAGTTACTTCAACATAGTTGGAAGTGGAAATCCAAGTCTACCATTTTGCTATTTGCTTTCTATTTGTCCTGCCTTTTTCCCTCTCCTTTTTTTCTCCTTTCATGTTTTCTTTTGGGTTAATAAAATTTTTTAATGTTTTGTCTTAATTATTTTAATGACTTTCTGGATATAACTTACATATTATTTTTAAGAAGTTGTACTAAAGATCACTAAAGATTGCAGTAAATATTGATCTTTAACTTGCCACATTCTACTTAGAGTTAAAATAGTACTATTTCCAATAAAAATTTTTATAACACTATAATTCTACTTAGACCCCCCATCCTTTGTGATATTGTTTTATATATTTTATATCTATGAATATTATAATCCACATGATACAATATCATATGTTTTTCATTAAATAGTGAGTCATTTTTTATTGTGGTAAAAACATACAAAATTTATCATCTTAGTTATTTTTAAGTTTATAGTTTAGTAGTGTTAACTATATACAATCAGGTTTTTTTCAAGAAATTAATATAATATGCAAAATATCATCTGTTAAGATTATCTACGTATTTACCATGTCCACTTCCCTTTATTTCTCTTTGTATGTATGAAGTTTCATCTAATGTCATTTCTCTTCAGCCAAAGAACTTTCCAAACTTGTGATTTTCTCAGGGAGAGAGGGAATGGCTTTAATCTTTTGCTAAGCCTATCTATTGAATTTTTTATTTCAGGTATTGCAGTGTTCATTTCTAGAGTTTTTGTTTGGTTCTTTTTCATAGTTTCTATTTTTCTGCTTAGATGTTCCATCTTATCATCCATTATGACCATCTTTTCCTCTAGACTTGATTATATTTATAATAGCAACTTTAAAGTATTTATTTGTAGGGTGCCTGGACGACTCAGTCAGTTGCGTGTCCAACTCTTAGTTTCAGCTCAAGTCATGATCCCACGGTCATGGGATTGAGCTCCATCCATATCAGGCTCCACGGTGAGTGAGCATAGAGCCTGTATGAGATTCTCTCTCTCTCTTTCTCTCTCTTTCTCTCTCTCTCTCTCTCTCTCCATCTACTCCTCTCCCCCACTTGCATGCATGCTTTCTCTCTAAAATAATTAAAATAAAAAAAAATAAAGTACTTGTCTGCAAACAGTATAGAGGTTCCTCAAAAAGTTAAAAATAGAATTATCATATGATCCAGTAATTCCACTACTGGGTCTTTACCCAAAGAGTATGAGAACACTAATGTAAAAACATACATGCACCTGTATGTTTATTGTAGCATTATTTGCTATAGCCAAGATATGGAAGCTACCCAAGTGTCCATTGATAGATGAATGGATAAAGATGATGTGGTGTGTGTGTGTGTGTATACATATATATGGAATATTTACATATATATGTGTGTGTATATATATATATATATATATGGAATATATATATATATATATATATATATATATGAACATTACACAGCCATAAAAAATGAAATCTTGTCATTTGCAATAGCAAGGATAGATCTAGAGGGTATAATGGTAAGTGGTATGTCAGCCAGAGAAAGACAAATACCATATAATTTCATTCATATGTGGAATTTAAGAAACAAAACAAGAAAAAGAGAGACAAATAAAATATAGGCTCTTAAACAGAGAGAACAAACAGGTGGTTGCCAGAGGGTAGGTGGGTGGGGAATGCATGAAATAGGTGAAGGGGATTAAGAGTACAATGAGTATTGTATAGAATTGTTAAATCACTATATTATACACCTGAAACAAATATAATACTGTATGTTGACTATACTGTAAATAAATAAATAAATAAATAAATAAATAAGTAAAGTAAGTAAGTAAAATTTTGAAAGTCTGCTAATTCCAACATCTGCATTATTTTGGAGTTTTTGTTGACTACTTTTTCTTTTAATTACGGGTCACATTTTTCTGTTTCCGTGTCTAGTAAGTTTCAATTGTGTCTGGACATTATGTTTGATACTGTAGAGAATCTGGACGTTGTTCTCTTTCTTTGAAAATGCTTTTTTAAAAAAAGTTCAGGGGCGCCTGGGTGGCACAGTCAGTTAAGCGTCCGACTTCAGCTCATGATCTCGTGGTTTGTGAGTTTGAGCCCCGCGTCGGGCTCTGTACTGACAGCTCAGAGCCTGGAGCCTGCTTTGGATTCTGTGTCTCCCTCTTTCTCTGCTCCTCTCCTGCTCATGCTTTGTCCCTCTCTCACCTTCAAAAATAAATAAAAACATTAAAAAAAATTCAAACAGTTCAGTTATTTTTTGGTCACCTGGAACTAATGTAGGCTTCATTTTACACTTTGATAGAGCAGGTTTGTTTTAGTTTTTCTTTTAGTCTTAGGGTGAGACATAGTCTTTACTCTTTGGCATTACTCTTTCCTGCAGTTTTACTGGAGAGTCCAGATGTTTATCAAGCTTCTCTAACTTAGCAGAATTCAAACTCAAAACACTTTCTCCCTGAACTGGGCAGAGGCTGATACCTTTGCTCAGCCTTTTCAGCTTTCCAGCTATTGCTTTTCCACAGACTTTTTGGAGTCTCACAGTTCAATGGTCAGTTTATACTTAGGTTTTACACCTAAATTATAATTTTAGTCTCAGAATTTATTCATAGTTTTGAGAGTTCCCTCTTCTGTGGCTTTTTACTCTCTTGGATTTCCTTTCTCAATTTCAAGACTCTTTGCCAGCCCTAACCTTGTGCCCTGAGGGTTTCTGCACCATTCTGCACAGACTAGGGAGTGCCCTGAATACATTATTGGGTAAATTATTCTATATGGCTCTTTCATTTTCTGTCTCTGGACTGAATCAATGTTGCATGAGTAATAAGAACAATGTTTCATTAAAAAAAACAGTTGTGCTAATAGACACTTTGTCATGGTGGCAAGCCTACATGGCTCTTCTGTGACTGGCCTGGGAAGTGATTGGCACACTGTATCTCACTAGTAGCCAAATGAGGATCTGTTAGTACAGATCACTGAGCAACCTGTATCACCAGGTGGTGGTGGTTGTTGTTTTAACAAGATTCCCGTGAAGAGTATGTTTGTTTACCCTTTGTTTGGTTGTAGTAAATGGGGAATGATAATTTTCCTGATGAGTTTCCCAGTTAAGTGGCTTTGTGAAACCTCACATAGAATTCGTATGTCTTTTTTTCTGATTTGTACAATTCATGTGAAAGGGTTTCTGGTATATTACCCAACATATTCTATTTTATTCTTTCTGATTATAGTATTTCTTTTACCATCCTACTTTTCCTTTGGGAAACTGTAAGGTCATTTACGTGGAACACTCAGTCTTCATACTTGTGTTCTTTGTCTGTCATTCTGATCCACACCTCATCTTTCTCACCTCAAGGGTGGAAATGTGGTAACAAGTTACCGCAGTGATTGGTTCAAGTGTAGGCCAAGATATAAATGAGACCATATATAAAATTTTCCTCAGGATATTGCTCTTTAGCTTAGACCATGAGCTTCTAAGGCAAGAACCATGTTTACCATTGCATCCTCTGTACCAAGCCCAGACCTGGAGAAATGTGAATGAATGTTGAATAGAATGAGTGGCCCTTAGCAGAGTCATGCAATGATTGTGACTTTGGCTTTCCAAGACTGGATTCTTCTTTTTTAACCTGGTAGCATCTCTCTACCAGGTATAAGTCAGATTTGTTTGTTGAAATTATAGAAAGAGCTCAAATGTCCATTGACTGATGAGTGGGTTACAAAGATGTGGTATACACACACACAGACACACACAGGAATGTTACATGGCAATAAAAAAGAACGAAATCTTGCCATTTGCAACAACATGGATGTAGCTAGAGTGTATTATGCTAAGTGAAATAAGTCAGTCAGAGAAAGACAAATTCATATGATTTCACTCCTATGTGGAATTTAAGAAACAAAACAGATGAACATAGGGGAAGTTAAGGAAAAATAAGATAAAAACAGAGAGGGAGGCAAACCATAAGAGACTCTTAAATACAGAGAACAAACAGGGTTGCTGGAGGGGATGGAGGTGGATGGGCTAAATGGGTGATGAACATTAAGGAGAGCACTTGGTGGGAAGAGCACTAGGTGTTATATTGTTAAGTGATGAATCACTGGATCACTGGATTCTACTCCTGAAACCATACTCCACTGTATGTAACTAACTTGAATTTAAATCATCATCATCATCATCATCATCATCATCATCATAATGATAAAGATATAAGTCAGAAGTTGGCAAATCTATTCATGAAATGGACCCCACCAATATATAGTTGAGGGCATGACTGAGAGAGAATGAATTCTCAGAGAAAGTACATTTTGAGATTAGACCCTCATTTCCCCTAGAGCAATGTAATTCTGATCGTTGAAACAGGTGTGTGCACGTGTTTCCTTCATGTCTTTGTACCCCACTCTGCTCCCAGGACATCAAAAGACTCAGGAAGCTCTTTCACTAGAAATACCTATTTCAAGTATATCAGTTCTCTATCTTGAACTTTGGAGAAGTACCATTAGTGTTATTGAAATAACATTTGCGAATTAGGAGACGTGGAGGATGTCACAAGCTTGTCAGGGGGAGAATGATTTAGGAAGTGGGAATGATGGCACATGGTTGAGATGTGTTGTTACTTTTACAACCATTTTCCTCCATTTTCTTCCTCCATTTTCTTGTTCTTCCTTCTGCTGTTCTCAGGTCCTCAGTGATCTCAGAATTATAACTCTCTTTGTAGGGGTTTTTGGTGAAATACTGTTACTATACTATGGGTTAAGTAAGAATAGACTTTTTGGAAAAAAAGTTCTAAACATTATTAAGTTCTAAACATTCAGCCTATATATGGATATTTATAAAACAACCTCCTTGTAATTTGGAGTGGTTCTCTGTCAACAAATTAAGACTCAACAAATGGTTAAGTCCCTGAAGTAGCCACCATGCTAGGGGCTTTCACATATGTTATCTGGCATAATTATAAAAACCTGTGTGCATGTAGGGAGTTATTATTCATCCCTATTTTATAGAGAGGAATTTTGCCAACAATTAGAATTAAAAATAAACATCATGACTTCTGATTTCTGGTCTGGCATGTAAGTAGCTTTAGACATCTCCACTGTAACAAGAAATAAAAAACTGAAGAAATGGAAAAATCAACTCTTTTTAGATTCGTCAGAGAAGTGAGGTCACAGGGCAAACCAAGATATACCTTGTGCTTTATTCCGTATGGATCATCTAATTTGGAACATACCCAAGTCTAACCCAAAGAAATCTGATATCCAAAAAATAGTAATAATGTGAAAGCTGCTGTCAGATGACACCTAAAACAAACCTTTTTTTTTTATTTATTTTTTTTTTTTAAATTTTTTTTTTTCAACGTTTTTTATTTATTTTTGGGACAGAGAGAGACAGAGCATGAACGGGGGAGGGGCAGAGAGAGAGGGAGACACAGAATCGGAAACAGGCTCCAGGCTCCGAGCCATCAGCCCAGAGCCTGACGCGGGGCTTGAACTCACGGACCGCGAGATCGTGACCTGGCTGAAGTCGGACGCTTAACCGACTGCGCCACCCAGGCGCCCCCTAAAACAAACCTTTTAACAAATATCAGAAAAATAAATAAATGAGCCTATTCACCATTAAAATTTCAATGATTCTAGGGGTGCCTGAGTCGCTCAGTCAGTTGGGTGTCCGACATCGCTTCAGGCAATGATCTCATGGTTCATGGGTTTGAGCACTGCATTGGGCTCTGTGCTGACAGCTCAGAGCCTGGAGCCTGCTTCAGATTCTGTGTCTCCCTCTCTCTGCTCACACCCTCTCTCTCTTTCAAAAATAAGTAAACATTAAAAAAATAAAAATAGAATCTCAATGATTCTAGGAAAATATAACTCAAAATCCATTAATGTTCTTGTCCCTGAGTAAGACTTGGAGCCCTCTCTCTTAGAAATGGTTTGCCAGCCTCCCAGTGGAATAAAAAGCTCTCATCTCCTGTTTTCCATCTTACTTTAAATCCTACTTCACAGATTTTGTTAAGGGTCAATTTGACATCCATTTCTCAAATCAGACTTCTCTAGTGCTCTCTATGTATCTTCAAAACACAATTCTGGAAGAAAGGCTACTAATTCAAGTTTGAAAAATGTACTCTTTGGATGATCTCAGAAGTGTTTGACAACAACTACATTATTAGAGAAAACTGAAATAATCATGAAGCTGAAAAAGCTTATTTTATATATTGGGTAGAAAGTTAAATAAAATAGTTCTACATATTCTAACATTGGTTGGTGTCCTGACCTTTCTAAATATTCAACCAGTAAAGACATTTGAGAAGCCTAAGACTTGCTCTCTTGCTGTCTTCAAAAATGATAGATTTCACTTGAATTTTACAATGGAGTCGCAACTACAACAAAGGAGCAGCTGTCTTACCAGGTACAGAACAGGAGAAGATGGTTTATCAAGAGCTCTGGAAATTTTTAAGGCTTCAAAGTTTGTGGAGAAATTGAAATTTCATTTGTTTTTGTTTTTATTTTTTATTTATTTTTTATTTTTTCTGTTTTTTAACTTTATTATTTTTTTTAATATATGAAATTTACTGTCAAATTGGTTTCCATACAACACCCAGTGCTCATCCCTAAAGGTGCCCTCCTCAATACCCATCACCCACCCTGCCCTCCCTCCCACCCCCCATCAACCCTCAGTTTGTTCTCTGTTTTTAACAGTCTCTTATGCTTTGGCTCTCTCCCACTCTAACCTCTTTTTTTTTTTTTTTTCCTTCTCCTCCCCCATGGGTTTCTGTTACGTTTCTCAGGATCCACATAAGAGTGAAACCATATGGTATCTGTCTTTCTCTGTATGGCTTATTTCACTTAGCATCACACTCTCCAGTTCCATCCACGTTGCTACAAAAGGCCATATTTCATTTTTTCTCATTGCCACGTAGTATTCCATTGTGTATATAAACCACAATTTCTTTATCCATTCATCAGTTGATGGACATTTAGGCTCTTTCCATAATTTGGCTATTGTTGAGAGTGCTGCTATAAACATTGGGGTACAAGTGCCCCTATGCATCAGTACTCCTGTATCCCTTGGATAAATTCCTAGCAGTGCTATTGCTGGGTCATAGGGTAGGTCTATTTTTAATTTTCTGAGGAACCTCCACACTGCTTTCCAGAGCGGCTGCACCAATTTGCATTCCCATCAACAGTGCAAGAGGGTTCCTGTTTCTCCACATCCTCTCCAGCGTCTATAGTCTCCTGATTTCTTCATTTTGGCCACTCTGACTGGCGTGAGGTGATATCTGAGTGTGGTTTTGATTTGTATTTCCCTGATAAGGAGCGACGTTGAACATCTTTTCATGTGCCTGTTGGCCATCCGGATGTCTTCTTTAGAGAAGTGTCTATTCATGTTTTCTGCCCATTTCTTCACTGGGTTATTTGTTTTTCGGGTGTGGAGTTTGATGAGCTCTTTATAGATTTTGGATACTAGCCCTTTGTCCGATATGTCATTTGCAAATATCTTTTCCCATTCCGTTGGTTGCCTTTTAGTTTTGTTGGTTGTTTCCTTTGCTGTGCAGAAGCTTTTTATCTTCATAAGGTCCCCGTAATTCACTTTTGCTTTTAATTCCCTTGCCTTTGGGGATGTGCCGAGTAAGAGATTGCTATGGCTGAGGTCAGAGAGGTCTTTTCCTGCTTTCTCCTCTAAGGTTTTGATGGTTTCCTGTCTCACATTCAGGTCCTTTATCCATTTTGAGTTTATTTTTGTGAATGGCGTGAGAAAGTGGTCTAGTTTCAACCTTCTGCATGTTGCTGTCCAGTTCTCCCAGCACCATTTGTTAAAGAGACTGTCTTTTTTCCATTGGATGTTCTTTCCTGCTTTGTCAAAGATGAGTTGGCCATACGTTTGTGGGTTTAGTTCTGGGGTTTCTATTCTATTCCATTGGTCTATGTGTCTGTTTTTATGCCAATACCATGCTGTCTTGATGATTACAGCTTTGTAGTAGAGGCTAAAGTCTGGGATTGTGATGCCTACTGCTTTGGTCTTCTTCTTCAAAATTACTTCGGCTATTCGGGGCCTTTTGTGGTTCCATATGAATTTTAGGATTGCTTGTTCTAGTTTCGAGAAGAATGCTGGTGCAATTTTGATTGGGATTGCATTGAATGTGTAGATAGCTTTGGGTAGTATTGACATTTTGACAATATTTATTCTTCCAATCCATGAGCAGGGAATGTCTTTCCATTTCTTTATATCTTCTTCAATTACCTGCATAAGCTTTCTATAGTTTTCAGCATACAGATCTTTTACATCTTTGGTTAGATTTATTCCTAGATATTTTATGCTTCTTGGTGCAATTGTGAATGGGATCAGTTTCTTTATTTGTCTTTCTGTTGCTTCATTGTTAGTGTATAAGAATGCAACTGATTTCTGTACATTGATTTTGTATCCTGCAACTTTGCTGAATTCATGTATCAGTTCTAGCAGACTTTTGGTGGAGTCTATCGGATTTTCCATGTATAATATCATGTCATCTGCAAAAAGCGAAAGCTTGACTTCATCTTTGCCAATTTTGATGCCTTTGATTTCCTTTTGTTGTCTGATTGCTGATGCTAGAACTTCCAGCACTATGTTAAACAACAGCGGTGAGAGTGGGCATCCCTGTCGTGTTCCTGATCTCAGGGAAAAAGCTCTCAGTTTTTCCCTGTTGAGGATGATGTTAGCTGTGGGCTTTTCATAAATGGCTTTTATGATCTTTAAGTATGTTCCTTCTATCCCGACTTTCTCAAGGGTTTTTATTAAGAAAGGGTGCTGGATTTTGTCAAAGGCCTTTTCTGCATCGATTGACAGGATCATATGGTTCTTCTCTTTTTTTTTGTTAATGTGATGTATCACGTTGATCGATTTGCGAATGTTGAACCA
Organism: Panthera tigris; assembly: GCF_018350195.1. Lineage (NCBI taxonomy): Eukaryota > Metazoa > Chordata > Mammalia > Carnivora > Felidae > Panthera > Panthera tigris. Next base: position 57,202,434 of record NC_056670.1, on the reverse strand, counting down.
GCCCTGCAGCCCAGGAATGAATCCCACTTGATCATGGTGAATAATTCTTTTTATATGCTGTTGAATTCGATTTGCTAGTATCTTATTGAGAATTTTTGCATCCATATTCATCAGAGATATTGGCCTGTAGTTCTCTTTTTTTACTGGGTCTCTGTCTGGTTTAGGAATCAAAGTAATACTGGCTTCATAGAATGAGTCTGGAAGTTTTCCTTCCCTTTCTATTTCTTGGAATAGCTTGAGAAGGATAGGTATTATCTCTGCTTTAAATGCCTGGTAGAACTCCCCTGGGAAGCCATCTGGTCCTGGACTCTTATTTGTTGGGAGATTTTTGATAACCGATTCAATTTCTTCGCTGGTTATGGGTCTGTTCAAGCTTTCTATTTCCTCCTGATTGAGTTTTGGAAGAGTGTGGGTGTTTAGGAATTTGTCCATTTCTTCCAGGTTGTCCAATTTGTTGGCATATAATTTTTCATAGTATTCCCTGATAATTGTTTGTATCTCTGAGGGATTGGTTGTAATAATTCCATTTTCATTCATGATTTTATCTATTTGGGTCATCTCCCTTTTCTTTTTGAGAAGCCTGGCTAGAGATTTGTCAATTTTGTTTATTTTTTCAAAAAACCAGCTCTTGGTTTCGTTGATCTGCTCTACCGTTTTTTTAGATTCTATATTGTTTATTTCTGCTCTGATCTTTATTATTTCTCTTCTGCTGGGTTTAGGCTGCCTTTGCTGTTCTGCTTCTATTTCCTTTAGGTGTGCTGTTAGATTTTGTATTTGGGATTTTTCTTGTTTCTTGAGATAGGCCTGGATTGCAATGTATTTTCCTCTCAGGACTGCCTTCGCTGTGTCCCAAAGCGTTTGGATTGTTGTATTTTCATTTTCGTTTGTTTCCATATATTTTTTAATTTCTTCTCTAATTGCCTGGTTGACCCACTCATTCGTTAGTAGGGTGTTCTTTAACCTCCATGCTTTTGGAGGTTTTCCAGACTTTTTCCTGTGGTTGATTTCAAGCTTCATAGCATTGTGGTCTGAAAGTACGCATGGTATAATTTCAATTCTTGTAAACTTATGAAGGGCTGTTTTGTGACCCAGTATATGATCTATCTTGGAGAATGTTCCATGTGCACTCGAGAAGAAAGTATATTCTGTTGCTTTGGGATGCAGAGTTCTAAATATATCTGTCAAGTCCATCTGATCCAATGTATCATTCAGGGCCCTTGTTTCTTTATTGACTGTGTGTCTAGATGATCTATCCATTTCTGTAAGTGGGGTGTTAAAGTCCCCTGCAATGACCACATTCTTATCAATAAGGTTGCTTATGTTTGTGAGTAATTGTTTTATATATCTGGGGGCTCCGGTATTCGGCGCATAGACATTTATAATTGTTAGCTCTTCCTGATGGATAGACCCTGTAATTATTATATAATGCCCTTCTTCATCTCTTGTTACAGCCTTTAATTTAAAGTCTAGTTTGTCTGATATAAGTATGGCTACTCCAGCTTTCTTTTGGCTTCCAGGAGCATGATAAATAGTTCTCCATCCCCTCACTCTCAATCTAAAGGTGTACTCAGATCTAAAATGAGTCTCCTGTAGACAGCAAATAGATGGGTCTTGTTTTTTTATCCATTCTGATACCCTATGTCTTTTAGTTGGCGCATTTAATCCATTTACATTCAGTGTTATTATAGAAAGATACGGGTTTAGAGTCATTGTGATGTCTGTATGTTTTATGCTTGTAGCGATGTCTCTGGTAATTTGTCTCACAGGATCCCCCTTAGGATCTCTTGTAGGGCTGGTTTAGTGGTGACAAATTCCTTCAGTTTTTGTTTGTTTGGGAAGACCTTTATCTCTCCTTCTATTCTAAATGACAGACTTGCTGGATAAAGGATTCTCGGCTGCATATTTTTTCTGTTTAGCACACTGAAGATATCGTGCCAAGCCTTTCTGGCCTGCCAAGTTTCAAAGGAGAGATCAGTCACGAGTCTTATAGGTCTCCCTTTATATGTGAGGGCACGTTTATCCTTTGCTGCTTTCAGAATTTTCTCTTTATCCTTGTATTTTGCCAGTTTCACTATGATATGTTGTGCAGAAGATCGATTCAAGTTACGTCTGAAGGGAGTTCTCTGTGCCTCTTGGATTTCAATGCCTTTTTCCTTCCCCAGTTCAGGGAAGTTCTCAGCTATAATTTGTTCAAGTACCCCTTCAGCACCTTTCCCTCTCTCTTCCTCCTCTGGGATACCAATTATGCGTATATTATTTCTTTTTAGTGTATCACTTAGTTCTCTAATTTTTCCCTCATACTCCTGGATTTTTTTTATCTCTCTTTCTCTCAGCTTCCTCTTTTTCCATAACTTTATCTTCTAATTCACCTATTCTCTCCTCTGCCTCTTCAATCCGAGCTGTCGTCGTTTCCATTTTGTTTTGCCTTTCGTTTAAAGTGCTTTTCAGCTCCTCGTGACTGTTCCTTAGTCCCTTGATCTCTGTGGCAAGAGATTCTCTGCTGTCCTGTATACTGTTTTCAAGCCCAGCGATTAATTTTATGACTATTATTTTAAATTCACTTTCTGTTATATTATTTAAATCCTTTTTGATCAGTTCATTAGCTGTTGTTATTTCCTGGAGATTCTTCTGAGGGGAATTCTTCCGTTTGGTCATTTTGGATAGTCCCTGGAGTGGTGAGGACCTGCAGGGCACTTCCCCTGTGCTGTGGTGTATAACTGGAGTTGGTGGGCGGGGCCGCAGTCCGACCTGATGTCTGCCCCCAGCCCACCGCTGGGGCCACAATCAGACTGGTGTGTGCCTTCTCTTCCCCTCTCCTAGGGGTGGGATTCACTGTGGGGTGGCGTGTCCCGTCTGGGCTACTTGCACACTGCCAGGCTTGTGTTGCTGGGGATCTGGTGTATTAGCTGGGGTGGGTAGGCAAGGTGCACGGGGGCAGGAGGGGCAGGCTTAGCTCGCTTCTCCTTAGGTGATCCACTTCAGGAGGGGCCCTGTGGCAGCGGGAGGGAGTCAGATCCGCTGCCGGAGGTTTTGCTCCGCAGGAGCACAGAGTTGGGTGTTTGCGTGGAGCGAGCAAGTTCCCTGGCAGGAACTGGTTCTCTTTGGGATTTTGGCTGGGGGATGGGTGAGGGAGATGGCTCTGGCGAGCGCCTTTGTCCCCCGCCAAGCTGAGCTCTGCCGTCCGGGGGCTCAGCAGCTCTCCCTCCCTTTGTCCTCCAGCCTTCCCGCTTTCTGAGCAGAGCTGTTAACTTATGACCTCCCAGACGCTAAGTCGCGCTTTCTGTCAGAACACAGTCTGTCTGGCCCCTCTGCTTTTGCCAGCCAGACTCGGGGGCTCCGCTTGGCCGGCGAGCCGCCCCTCCGCCCCGGCTCCCTCCCGCCAGTCCGTGGAGCGCGCACTGCCTCGCCGCCCTTCCTACCCTCTTCCGTGGGCCTCTCGTTTGCACTTGGCTCTGGAGACTCCGCTCTGCTAATCCTCTGGCGGTTTTCTGGGTTCTTTAGGCAGGTGTAGGTGGAATCTAAGTGATCAGCATGACGCGCGGCGAGCATGCCACCATCTTCCCTCCAAATTTCATTTGTTTTTAAATGAAGAGTCTACATCATGATAATGGGTTGCTCTGTTTGGAAGCAGTCCTTCCCAATTTTCTCTCAGCATGCTGCTGCATGTATTTGCTTAATTCATCACAGAAATGTGTCATCAAATAAATTATAAAATTACCATTTAAAAATAAATAAGCAGTTGGAATTTTCAGGAGAATCATTTCCATGAGATTCCAAATTTTATGAACTAATGCCAAGCATTTTCAAACCAATTGTTTCAAGGATTTGAAGAAAATTTATTACTATTAAATCTTTGCCAGATGACCAGTGATAGAAAGTTAAATAGTTTCAAAATTTTTGTTTTGAATCATCAGAGATTAAGTACAATGGAATATGTTCTGGGAAATGAGAAGTAGGAATAGAACAAAGAGTTCTCAAAGAGCTTGGTGTTCTGGAAGGTTCTCATCAGAAATGGTAAGGACGGGTGCCTGGATGGCTCAGTCAGTTGAGTGTCTAACTCTCGATTTTGCCTCAGGTCATGATCCCAGGGGGTGGAATCGAGCCCTGCATCAGATTCCATGCTGAGTGTGGACCTTGCTTAAGATTCTCTCCCTCTCTCCCTCTCCCCCCCCACACCCCCCCGCCGCCGCTCTTGCACTCTCTGTCTCAAAAAAAAAAAAAAAAAAAGCAAGAAATGGTAAGGAGAATACAGAATGCTACCAACAAAGACTCAGGGCACATAACTTCCAAATGTCGACTGTAGGATTCTGCCTCATTTCTGACTAATTACCAAGTTATCTCTGGTCAGCTAGCATTTTGGAAATGAGTGAATATATTTAAAGAAAGAGACAAATATCCTGGGAACTAGAGTTCTCAGCCTCTTTCTTATAGTTGCTTCATAATCTGATTGTTGAGTAGAGGCCCTGGCCTGTGGACTCTTGGAATTATATGGAGATTGGGCTACACATTTTACATTTCAGAGTATGGAATTATAGCAACACATTAAATTAGAAGTTTCTACTAAGGCATCAATATACAATAGATGTTGCATACCAAAGCAAAGTATCAGTCCAAGGTGCAGAAGGATAAACCTGGAAACTGCTCACATAATCTTAAAGACTCCTCATCTATAAGGAGGGTATTAAATTATGTATTGTTAGATATTTGAGGAGGATTTTTTTTAATGTTTATTTTTGAGAGAGAGACAGACAGACAGTGAGCGGGAGAGGGGCAGAGAGAGAGGAAGGCACAGAATCTGAAGCTAGCTCCAGGCTCCAAGCTGTCAGCACAGAGCCCGATGCAGGGCTGGAACCCACAAACTGCGAGATCATGACCTGAGCTCAAGTGGGATGCTTAACTGACTGAACCACCCAGGCGCCTCTAAGGAGGATTTTTAAAGGAAGCTTTATTGGAGAAAGTGGTACTCTGAATCTTTTTCTTCCCACCTATCTCCCAAGAGTAGGGTGAAGAATGCTTCCCTCTTCCCCTAAGGTTAAGAGAGAGGGCTACCTGAAGCACTTGATATGGATTTCCTGTCACTGGTATGGAAGAATGAAGTGAGCTGACTTCTTTCCAGGAGATCTAGAGGATGAAAGAGAGATGGCTTTGTTGCTTTCATGGTGGGACAAAGGAGAATTGCTACTGTTTTGGAATGGGCTTGTACTTCTCAGAGTACTTGGGGGAAAGAATTCATGGATGTTTCTAGTGAGTCAGATGTGGGGTCATATATACAAAGACCAGTATAGGAGATGTCTTAGATCCAGTTCAATAGAAGTTGCTAGAAGGGCAAACAGACCTCAGCAAGGTGGACCCTATTGTATACTTGGACCCCAAGGAAGAAATAAATGACTGCCAAAATAAAATGCAGTCCTTCAAGTTGAGGGAAATGAATGTGATAGACTGCCAGCATTTGGGGGTGTGTGCGATGCTTTGAAATATCTGTAAAAGCACTCTCACCTTCAGAGAGCATGGGTAACTTACTTAACTTCTTTAGAATCAGTTTCCTTATCTGTAAAATGAGGATAATAGTAGTAACTACTACAAAAGGTTGTTAAGATTAGATGAGATTAATTTAAGTAGAATGGGCACTTTGGTGTCTAGCTCAAAATGTTAGCTTTATAACAAGTTTAGACTTAGAAGATGTTAAATGGCAGGAACTTCTTACAAGATATGCCTCCTGAGGAAAGGGAAATGAGCAAAATTAAACTATTGGGACTCCATCAAAATAAAAATCTTCTGCACAACAAAGGAAACCATCAACAAAACTAAGGCAACCTATGGAAAAAAGAAGACATTTACAAGTGATATGTCTATAAAATTCAACACCCCCAAAATAAATAGTCCAATTAAAAATGGGCAGAAGCGGGGTGCCTGGGTGGCTCAGTTGGTTAAGTGTCTGACTTTGGCTCAAGTCATGATCTCACGGTTTGTGAGTTCGAGCCCCCATCAGGTTCTGTGCTGACAACTCAGAGCCCGGAGCCTGCTTTGGATTCTGTGTCTCCCTCTCTCTCTCAGCCCCTACCCCACTTGCACTCTGTCTGTTTCTCTCTCTGAAAAATAAACATTAAGAAAATTCTTTTTAAATGGGCGGAAGACATTAATAGACATTTTTCCGAAGAAGACATACAGATGGCTAAAAGATATATGAAAAGATGCTCAATCAACATCATTCATCATCAGGGAAATGCAAATCAAAACTAGGGGATTATCACCTCATACCGGTCAGAATGGCTAAAATTAACAACACAAGAGACAACAGGTGTTGGCAAGGATGTGGGGAAAGGGGAATCCTCTTAACACTCTTGGTGGGAATGCAAACTGGTACAAACACTCTGGAAAACAGTATGAAGGTTCCTCAAAAAGTTAAAAAAAAGAACTACCTTACTATTTGAAAATTGCACACTAGGTATTTACCCAAAGAATACAAAAATACTTATTCGAAGGGATACATGCATCGCAATGTTTATAGCAGCATTATCTATAATAGCCGAATTATGGAAAGAGCATACATGTCCATTGACTGATAAGTGGATAAAGAAGATGTGGTGTAGGGGCACCTGGGTGGCTCAGCCAACTGAGTGTCCAACTCTTGATTTCAACTCAGGCTCAGGTCATGATCCCAGGGCTGTGGGATTGAGCCCCATGTCCAGGTTCATGCTGAGCATGGAGCATGCTTAAGATTCTCTCTCTCTCTCTCTCTCTCTCTCTCTCTCTCTCTCTACCTCCCTCCCTCCCTCCCTTTCTCTTTATCCCTCTTCCCCACCCTCTCTAAAATAAAAAAAAAGATTTGATGTATATATACAATGGAATATTACTCAGCCATAAAAAGAATGAAATATTGCCATTTACAGTGACGTGGATGGAGCTAGAGAGTATTATGCTAAGTGACATAAGTCAGAGAAAGACAGATACCATATAATTTTACTCATGTCGAATATAAGAAACAAACTCTCATAGGGGAAAAAGAGAGGCAAACCACGAAACAAACTGGTTTATAGAGAACAAACTGATGGTTATGAGAGGGGAGATGCATGGGGGGGATAGGTTAAATAGGTGATGAGGACTAAGGAGTGCCCTTGTGATGAGCATTGGATGTTGTATGTAAATGTTGAATCACTGAATTGTACACCTGAAACCAATATTACACTGTATATTAATTAACTGGAATTTAAGTAAAACTTTAAAAAATAGAATAGCAAAAATGTATATTTTTTTACAGTAAGGAAATTTAGTCATATAGATTTTAAAGTAATAGCTAATTGTGAGCTGGATTGGTTTTTAATGTTTGCTGTTGAAAATATTGTCTATATATATATATTTATGTTAATTTACTTTTGAGAGAAAGAGAGAGAGAGAGATAGAGAGAGACACAGAGTGGACACGGGGGAGGGGCAGAGAGAGAGAGAGAGAGAGAGAGACAGAATCCGAAGCAGGCTCCAGGCTCTGAGCTGTCAGCACAGAGCCCGACGTGGGGCCTGAACCCATGAACCGGAAGATCATGGCCTGAGCCAAAGTTGGATGCTTAACAGACTGAGCCACCCAGGCGACCCTGTCAAAATATTTGTAATAGAAATCATCAATAATTATTATTTGTATTATTTTAAAAAAATTCGACACTATAAACCATGCTAAAGACATGTGAATAGACTCATTTCTTAGAGTAGATTTATTTCTGTAGAGTAGACTTCTCATAGTGGGATGTCTAGGTCAAAGGTATATGTATTTTAAAATTTCATAAAGTCAAGTTTTTTAAGATATAACTTACATGCAGTAAAAAATGATTTTAACAAATGACTGTAGAATATAGTCATGGAACCACAACCACCATCAGGATAGAGATTTCTATCATTCTGAAAAGCTCTCTTATGCCCCTTTGCAGTCAGTCTCCCTACCCCAGTCTTTAGTTGCCTTTCATTTGATATCTGTTCCTTAAGTTTTCCCTTTTCTAGAATGTCATATGAATGCAGTAATAAAATGACTTCTTTCACTTAGCATAATGCTTTTTGAGATTCCTCTATCTTGTTGGATGTATCTGCATTTCGTTACTTTTTATTGCTGGGTTGTATTCTGTTACATGAATATTCTACAATTTGCTTATCCATTCATCTGTTGATGCACATTTGATTGGTTTCTAGTTTTTTGCAGTTATGAGTAAAATCACTATAAATGTTTGTTCTCAGACCTTTGTATGGGCATATGCTTTAATTTCTGTTGTGTGGATACCTGGGAGTAGAATTGCATAAGCATTTAATTGTATGTTTAACTTTTTAAGAAATTACCAAATTTTGCCAAAGTAACTACCATTTCACATTTTCATCAGCAATGTGTGAGACTTCTAGTTTCCCCACATCATTGCAAACACTTGGTATTGTCAGTCTCTAATTATTGACATTCTAATGGGTATAAAGTGGTATCTCATTGTGGTAGTTTACATTTCCCTAATGACTGATGATGCTGCACATTTTTTCATGTGCTTATTAACCATTTGTATATGGTGAAGTGTCTATGCAGATCCTCTACCTGTTTTTTAATTGAGTTTTTATCTTATTATTAAGTTGTGCAAATTTTTAAAAATATATTCTGAGTATAAGTCCTTTATCAGATAAGTGATTTGTAAAAACTGCTTCTTCTAAGCTGTAGCTAGGTAAAAACATTTTTTTAAAGACATCTTTTGAAGAGCCTAAGTTTTTATTTGATGAAACCCTTTTAATCCATTTTTTTTCTTTTGTGCTGGTTTATCAGAGTTTATCTTTATTTCACCTTCACATTTATAGTATAGTTTTGATGGATATAGAATCTTTGGTTGATAGTCTTTCTCTACAGCATTTTGAATATGTCATTCTACTGTGTTCTGTCTTCCACTGTTTCTAATTAGAAGTCAACTTTTAATGGTATTCTTATTCTTCTGTTTATGATGGATATTTTTTCCCTTGATAGTTTCAAAAATTTATTTTTGCTTTTGCCTTTTGAAGTTGGATTATGATGTGTCTGTGTTTGGATTTCTTTATGTTTATCCTACTTGGGGATTCTTGACCCTTTTTGACATTTATATTAATGTATTTCATCATCCTGAGGCCATTTTCAGCTCTTGTTTCTTCAAATACCTTTTCTGTCTTACAGGTATATGAAGTTTTCAAAAAATATTTACTTATTTATTTATTTATTTATTTATTTACTTATTTAGAGAAAGAGAGAGCAAGTGAGCACAAGCACACGAGCAGGGGAGGGGTAGAGAGAATGGGAGAGAGAACCCCAAGCAGGCTCCACTCTATTAACACAGAGCCCGACACAAGGCTCCATCTCACAAACCATGAGATTAGGCCTGAGCCAAAATCAAGAGTGAACACTTAACTGACTTAGATACTCAGGCAACCCCATGTCTCTGAAATTTTGCTCACTTTCCTTTGTTTTTGTCTGCCTTTCTCCTTCATATTGTATTGTTTCTAGTGATCTGTCTTCTAGTTCACTGATTCTTTTGCCATCTTCAGTTTCATATTGAGCCCACTTAATGAATTTTTCATTCTAGTTAAACTTTTCAACTTTAGTATTTCCATTTAATTTTTTAAAATTTCTGTTTCTTTCTCATGGTTATCTTCATATTTCTCTTGAACTTCCTGAAAGGCTATTTTTTAAAGTTTTTGAACATATTTACAAAAATGTTTTGATGTTTATTTTTGAGAGAAAGAGTACACACAAGTGGGGAGAGGCAGAGAGAGGGAGACATAGAATTCTAAGCAAGCTCCCCGACATGGGGCTCAAACTCATGGATTGCGAGATCATGACCTGAGCCTAAGTTGGATGCTTAACTGACTGAGCCACCCAGGCACCCATGAATATATTTGTAACAGTTGCTTTGAAGTCTTTGACTGCTAAGCCTCACGTCTAAACTCACCCAGTTAGTCTCTTTTATCTCCTTTCTTTTCCCTGGGTGTTTCTTTGCATACTCTATAGTTTATTGTTGTTGCCTTTGAAATCTGGGCTCTTTCTTTATTTATTGGTTTGAAAGTGAGACTTTTTTTTAATGCAATATAATTAACGTACAATGTTATATTAGTTTTAGGTGTACAATATAGTGATTCAACAATTATATTTATGACTCAGTGCTCATTCAGGTAAGTATATTCTTAATCTTCTTTATTCATTTCACCCATCACATCACCCACATCTCTGGCAACCACTGGTTTGTCCTCTGTGTTTAAGAGTTATTTTTTGTTTGTCTCTTTTTTCCTTTGTTCATTTTTTTTTATTTCTTATATACCATATATGAATGAAATCATATGGTATTTGTCTTTCTCTGAATGACTTATTTCACATAGCATTATACCCCCTAGGTCCATCCATATTGTTGCAAATGTGAAATTTCATTTTTTTATGGCTGAGTCATATTCCATTGTGTGTGTGTGTATGTATGTATATATATATATATATATATACACATCTATATACCACCTCTTCTTTATCCATTTATCTAGCAATGGATACTTGGGTTGCCTGTATCTTGGATATTGTAAATAATGCTACAGTAAACAAACACAGGGCTACGTATGTTTTTTGAATGAGTGTTTTTGTTTTCTTGGGGTAAATAGCTAGTAGTGAAATTACTGGATCATATGATATTTCTATTTTAATATTTTTTGAGGAAACTCCATAATGTTTTTCACAGTGGCTGCACTAATTTGCTTTCCTACCAGCAGTGCATGAGGGTTTCTTTTTCTCCATATCCTTACCAACAGTTGTTTTTTGTGTTTTTGATTTTAGCCATTCTGACAAGTATGAGGTGATATCTCATTGTTGTTTTGATTTGCATTTCCCTGATGATTACAGATGTTGAGCCTCTTTTCATGTGTCAGTAGGTCATCTGTATGTCTTCTTTGAAAACAGGTCTATTCATGTCCTTTGCCCGTTTTTAATTGGATTATTTGGGCTTTTTGGTGTTGAGTTTTATAAGTTCTTTATTTATTTTGGATATTAACCCCCTACTGTATATATCATTTGCAAATATATTCTCCCATTTGGTAGGTTGCCTGTTTGTTTTGTTGATGGCTTCCTTAGCTGTGCAAAAGCTTTTTATTTTGGTGTAGTTCCAATAATTTAATTTTGCTTTTGTTTTCCTTACCTAAGGAGACATGCCTAGAAAAATGTTGTGAAGGCTGATGTCAAAGAAATTACTGCCTGTGTTTCCTCTAGGAGTTTTATGGTTTAAGGACTAACATTTAGGTGTCTAATCAATTTGGAGTTCGGGTTTGTATATAAAACTGTAAGAAAGTGGTTTCATTTCATTCTTTGCGTGTAGCTGTCCAGTTTTCCCAATACCATTTGGTGAAGAGATGGTCTTTTCCCCATTGTTTTTCTTGCCTCCTTTGTCATAGATGAATTGATCATATAAGTGTGGGATTATTTTTGGGCTCTCTATTTTGCTCTGTTGATCCATGTATCTGTTTTTGTGCCAGCACCATACTGTTTTGATGTCTATAAAAGCTGAACATTTTAGATAATATATTGTAGCAGCTCTGGACTCTGAATGTTTCCCCCAATGAACAGGTTCTGTTTTTTCTTTTTTGCTTTTTTTTATTGTTTGTTTTTAGCAACTTGCTTGTACTTACACAGAAGAATGTGTCTTCTCTGTGGTGTTCAGCTATAGATATCCCGGCTTAGTTTTTTGTTCTTATTTTTATTATTTATTTATTTATAATTTTTTTTAAGTTTATATTTATTTATTTTGAGAGAGAGAGACAGCATGAGCTGGGGAGGGACAGAGAGAGAGGGAGAGAGAGAGAGAGAGAGGGAGAGAATCCCAAACAGGTTCTCCACTGTCAGCACAGAGCCCGATGTGGGGCTCGAGCTCATGAAACTGTGAGATCATGACCTGAGCTGAAACTGAGAGTTGGATGCTTTACCAACTGAGACACCCAGGTGCCCCTTATTTTTATTTTTAAAATTTTGGCTTCCAAGGGGTTGCCTTGTGCCTGAGTAAGTTAGTGGTCACTTGTAGATTCAGAAGATACTGTGCCCAAGTTCCGTCAAGCTCATAAGGTTTTTACCTTCTGTTGATGAATTAGTATGTGGAAGAGTATATTCAAAGTTTATCCAGTTCACAAGTCTGCCTTCACTCTCTGGTATCCTCTGTGCATGCCTGTTGCCAAGGTTGTATGATGAGCTTATGTCTTTCATTTCCAGACTTGTTCTGTTCAGTTTCTACCTAGTCAGTTACCTGCACCTGCTAAAACTGCTCTTTGGGGAGAGTATTTGCTGATGTTTTAACCCACTATTTGGGAAACTGCACTTGTCTTGATATTTTAAGATTCTTGACCCATATTACAAATTTGTTTCATTCTTCTGTCAGTCTGTAGGTATATGTCTACAACATATTTCTTAAAATTTTTTTAATGTTTTATTTATTCTTGATCGAGAGAGAGAGAGAGAGAGCATGAGCGATGGAGGGGCACAGTGAGAGAGAGACACAGAATCCGAAGCAGACTCCAGGCTCTGAGCTGTCAGCACAGAGCCCGACATAGGGCTCTAATTCACGAGCTGTGAGATCATGACCTGAGCTGAAGTTGGACGCTCAACTGACTTAGCCACCCAGGTGCCCCTCCATAAGATATTTCTAAAGGTGGACAATTGAGTCAATTATGGTGTGAGCCCATAAATATCTGAGAAAATCTTTTTGTTTTCTTTACATCTGAATGATAACTTGGCTTGGTATAAAAAGTTGTGGTCGCAATCATTTCCCCTTAATTAATTCTATAATACATGGTTGTTTTGCATTTGGTATAGAAGTGAAATAGAACTTTTGTTCCTTTACATACAATTTTTTTCTTGCTTGAATGATTTAAAGGATTTATCTTTATTGTTTCAATTTCAAACTGGAATATATCTAGGTATAAGCATTTAAAAATTAATTTGGTCTAAAATTGAAATAAATTTAATCAGAAAGACAAAATCTAAATTTGAAAAACAGTAAAGCTTTACTGAAGTTCATAAACTTGATCTGAATAAATAGCAAGGCATGCCATATTCCTGGAGAGGAGAACTGAATGTTATTTCTTCCCAAATGTTGTGTTGTTTTATCTTTCATAATAGTAAGAGACACATAATAAATATATGTTTGTCCCACATGAGTAATACAATTATAATCTGAATCTAAAAGGGTTGTGGGAGGATGAAATTTGACAACTTGAGGTTTTAAGTTCATTTATAATAGTAAATATGTGAGTATACAAGAAATTTTGGGAAATAAAAATATTGCTAATGTTTTTTGTTTTTTGGGTTTTTTTGCTAATGTTTTTATAAAATTGAGATAGATGAAAAGATCAATGCCAAAAAAGAATGAGTCTAGAAGAAAAAGTAAAATAGGGGCGCCTGGGTGGCTCAGTCAGTTAAATATCTAACTCTTGCTTTCAGCTCAGGTCGTGATCTCCTGGTTTGTGGGATTGAACCCCACATTGGGCTCTGTGCTGATGGTGTGGAACCTGCTTGGGATTCTCTCTGCCCCTCTCTTTCTTCCCCTCCCCTGTCAAAATAAATAAATAAACTTAAAAAAAGAAAAAAAAAGTAAATATATATATATGGAAATTTAGTATATAAAAAAGTGGCATTTCATTTTATTTTTAAAATTATGTTTATTTTTGAGAGGGAGGGACAGAACATGACTGGGGAAGGGACAGAGAGAGAGATAAGCAGAATCCAAAGCAGGCTCCAGGCTCCGCACTGTCAGCACAGAGCCTGACACAGAACTCAAACTCATAAACTGTGACATCATGGCATGAGTTGAAGTTGGACACTTAACCCACTGAGCCACCCAGGCGCCCCAAGGTTGTGACATTTCAGATCAATGAGGAAAAATAGATTTAATAAATTGTGCTGAATAGTTGGCTATGCAACTTTAAGAAAATATATTTAGATTTTTTCTATTCTATACCACATACAAAAATTAATTCCTGATGAATTAAAAGTCTAAATATAACTTTTTCCAACTATAGAAATGTTAAGGAAATGTGGAATAATATTGTTACAATTTTGGGTGTAAACACATTATTTAAAACTTCATGATAAAAGAAATGAGTGGTAGATTTGATTACATCAGGATACTCTTGTGTTTTACAAAATACTATATACATAGTTAAAAGATTAACAGCAGGGGTGCCTGGGTGGCTCAGTCAGTTGAGTGTACAGCTTCGGCTCAGGTCATGATCTCTCAGTTTGTGGGTTTGAGCCTCACGTTGGGCTCTTTGCTGACAGCTCAGAGCCTGGAGCCTGCTTCGGATTCTGTGTCTCCCTCTCTTTCTGCCCCTGTCCTGCTCATACTCCGTCTCTCTCTGTCTCTCAAAAACAAAACAAAACAAAACAAAACAAAACAAAAAGATTAACAACAGATGGAATAAAACGGACATAAAATAGAGAAGATAAAATGTTGGGGAAATATGTGAAATATCGATACTGCTGGTGGGAATATATATTGGTTTAAAAATTAAGAGGCCCATTCTAGCAACCTTAAATCTGGGACCATATCTTATGGAAATAATTCCATGAATATGTTAACGTATATTTTCTTTGTAGTGTATTAAAAAAGCAAAATCCTGAGTGTAACTATATATGCATTAGCAGGAGAATGATTAAATAGATTTGGTACATCTATTCAGTTAAAATACATACAGCTATTAAACGAAATGCAATAGAACTATGTGTACTGGTACAGAAAGATGCCTGTAACATATTTTTTAGTGAAAACATAAATTTGAAGAACATCTGTATAGCATGATTCAGTTTTTACAAAAAAATATGCATGGTAAGGTATATATGTGCATATGTGCCTGCATATAATCTATAATTTTCCTGTATAATCAGAAAATATCATGGAAAGATATGTATTTTATAGTTAACAGCAGTTATATCTAGTATGTGGGTTTTAACAGATGGAGGTATACACTTACACTTAAAAATCATTTTTGGAGAGTAATTAAGGATATGTAAATATATTCAAGATATAATTAAAAGCATAAAAAGTACAACCTTGACTCTCATTATTTTAGTTTAGCTAGGTCAGAAATAAGACTATTGGATCAAAGAGCCAACTTCCTTCCTTTCCTTTTCTTCCTTCCACTCTTAGCATTAACTCTTCTTTTCTGTTGTTTAATTCTAAGACTCCCAGAACTCACTTCCACTAACTTGTTCTTTTTCTCTCTGCTAATGTCCCTAGTTTGGATCTTTCATAACCCATTGTATTGCAATGTGATGATCTTGCTGAAGCTATACTTGGAAAGGCCAAACACAGTATCAAAGTGCAGAGTACCTACCTCCTGCTTCAGAGGGGAAATTACAAATATATATATTTAATGTCCTTCATTTGTGTAGATTTTACATGCATTATCATCTTGATTATTCCAATAATCCTGTGAATTGGAAAAGGCAAGTATTCCCATTACAACAGAGGTTCGATGTGATTGGTGTCTTATTAGAGACAGGCAAGAAAGGAAGTAAAACATAGATCTAGATATTTACTCTGTTAGAACAAGAGCATGATCAAATAGGAGTGAAATAACTCTAAAGAAGAGGTAAAGTGCTAGTGGGAATCAGAAGCCTGTGCTTTGAATATTTGATTTGCTACGTCAGACCCCTGCTTCAAGCTATTTTAAAAGATTAGTCAGAGTGGCAAACTCAAATGCCTTTAAGGATTAGACAGGAATTTAAATGAATGGAGCACAGAGTATAGGGTTATAAAGGAGTGGAAACTGCTGAACTAAAGCTCATAATATTCCTCCAAAGACTTTGAAATTAAAAAAAAAAATTAATGCTGTTAATACCAATTAAAGCAAGTCTGTTGGCCATATCCACTTTGTAACTTCTAGATTAGTTGATTTCTTTTCAAGTCTAACATCCTCTTATCCTTTTTGTAACATAGAAAAGTAATTGAATGAATGAGGGAAGCAGTTGGTAGAGGGTATTGAATTTATAATATGATTGGATTTTTAAAAACTTTTTATTTGAGAACATTTTAGTGATTAATGGTATGCAGGTAGTAACAAAGATAGTACAGAGAGGTCTGGGTATCCTTCATCTAGTTTCCCATATTAGCTACATCTTGCATGGTTATTTAACCATAGTACAACATCAAAACCAGGAAATCAACGTTGGTGTGAAGTGTGTGTAAAGTTCAATGTCATTTTATCACATGGGTAGATTTGTGTAACTGTCACCACAATCAAGTTATATAACTAATCACTCCCAAATCTCCTTGTGTTACCTCTTTATAGTCACACTTACTCCTTTGCCCTCCACCCCCAATGTGTATTATGTACCACAGTTTGGTTCATTATTCATCTATTAGAGCACACTTGGGTCATTTCCAGGTTGGGGCTGTTGCAACTAATGTATGAACGATTGTGTGCAGATTTTTCTGTGGATAGTTTTCTTTCTGGGACAAATACCCAGGAGTGTGATTACTGGGTGGTATGGTGAGTGTATATGTAATTTTTTAAGAAACTGCCAAACTACTTTTCAGAGTAATTGTACCATTTTATATTCTTACCAGTAATTTTTCATTGCATTCTTGCCAGCATATAGCATTGTCACTACTTTCATTTTAGTTGTTCTAACTGGTATGCAGTGATATCACCATGGTCTTCATTTGCATTTCTCTAATGACAAGTGATGTTGAACATCTTTTCCTGTGCTTATTTGCCATCCATATATCCTTTATGTCTTGTGTTCATTTTCTAATTGGATTGCTTATTTTATTGTTGAGTTACTTTGAACTGTGCATATATCACCTTATATGGCAAAGGGGAATTTAGGTTGTAGATGGAATTAAAGTTGCTAATCAGATAATTATTCTGAATTACCTGGGTGGACTCGATGTAATTACAGGGATCCATAAAAATGGAAGACCAAAGCAGAAGAGTAAGTCAGAGAGATTAGATGTGATATGAGAAGCAGTCAACCTGTTGTTTGATATAATGGTAGAGGAAAGGGGTAATGAGCCAAGGAATGTGAATAGTCTCCAGATATTGGAAAAGGCAAGGAAATAGATTCTTTTCTAGAGCCTTCTAGAAAGGATTGCAGCCCTGCCAACACCTTCATTTTAGCTCACTGAGACCTATTGCATACTTCTTAGTTCCAGTAATAAATTTGTATTGTTTAAGCCATTTAATTTGTGGTAATTTGTGACAGTAGCACTAGAAAAATTAAATTATATAATATTCTTCTACATCAAAAAATGTTTATCTATTATAAGAATTTTTAAAATTTTTAAAAAGCAGAGGCATAAATAAATATTAAAACAGATAAACATGAATTTAGAAGAGATGGGGAAGAGAGTATGTATGGATCCTGAGGTACTTAAATGGAATCCTTGGGGTTCCATGATATTCACTTTGAATATTATTTACTTTTTATTGAAGTATAGTTTACAAAGAGTATTATATTAGTTTCAGGTGTACAGCATAGTGATTCAACATTTGTATGTATGAAATAATCAGAATAAATCTAGCTACCACCTGTCATCATACAAAGTTGCTATTCATTATTAACTATATTCTCAATGCTGTATCTTGTATCCCCATGTCTTATTTATTTTATAACTGGAAGGTTTACACTTTTTATTCCCTTTCAACTAGAAGATTATTGATTTTAATGCTTGATTTTAAGCATTTAGTGGTGTGTTTTTCTGATTTTGTAGATCTTCAGTTTCTTATGTGCTGATGTTTTTTTTCTCTCCACCTCTTTTCTCAAGCAGTGGGTGAACAGAAGGGGGACCTCATGATCTCAAGAAGAGAACAGGTTGAAGACATTTTCTAAACATTGCCCTATGTGCAAATATGTGTCTGTTGAATCTAGATACAACAGCTGTTTCTCACTTTCTTATGATGTGCTCCAAACATTCAGCAGTATCTATAAAAAACACCTTTAAAATGTCTTATTTATGAAGTGACAAGTGGAGATTAAGATTATTGTGCTTATATTTGAGCCAGATATATGTGGTGTGACTGATGCAGACATTCAAACTAAGGCTAAAAGCCTAGGTTGATTCGTGCATATTTTGTGAATGTTGTGATTGCTCTCATACTTAATAAGGTAGTGGAAATCCCGGGAACAAAAATTACAGACTAATAGCTTGCCATATTTGAACTTCTGGCATTCTCCATAAGTCTAAAAAGTGCTGAGTCTATTCCCTTTTCATTGCTGATAGTCGCCTTTACCTTAGAGATGGACCTACTAACTTAACTGCAAACTCTTTATCCTTGTATTTGAGGGCTTGCACAGCCTTCCCTGTTTTACCTCCTATATATTAACCTATAAAAAACAAAGTATTATAAAAATTTGTTGTCTTCTGATTCCTCAACTAGCTGTATCTTTTCCATTCCATACCTCACTCTACTTAGAACTTTCTCCCATCCTTCCTCCATCCTAGCCTACAGAAAATTCACGCATTTTACAAACCCCAGCTCAAGTTCTGTCTCCTTCCATGAAGTCTCCTTTTATTTCCTCTGAATTGGAAGGAATTTGTCTGTCAGAGAGAGGTTAATTCACTTTGCTGTGTAGTATGAAATATATACTCCTTGAGATAAGGACTTTATGAATTATTTTTTTCATTTCTTTAGGACCTAGTATAGAAATTTAGATTCTCAGGAGATATTGCATGAAGTTATATGAAATAACTGTTAGAGTAGAAAAACTAGGACCATTGACATAGATCCACCCACACAGAAAATTCTTCACATTTTAAAACCAGCTTATGGCAACTTGGTATCAATGTTTATATGTGTGTCTTTTATTTTGTATTAATGTGTTTTTATTCCTAACACACAGGTTTCATGTATTTGATAATGGAAATTTCAAAGAAATAGACTACTTAAGAGTAAATAGTATATTAGTCTCCTTGGTAATCTGACTTTAGAACAAAGAAGGGGAAAATTTGACTATACTATTTCTGAGCTCATCTCTTAATTGAAGAACACTCAAGAAATTATTATTCTCTCTTAAGCCTTGGGAGGCCAAGAGGGGGAAGGATGAAGATTCTTCCAAGGTTTCTTGTTCTATTGTAGGCAAATTCTTTCTTGTTGAACACGTTCTTATTTCTCCCTTCAGCTGCTCAAATTAAGCAAAAACTAGCTTTCAAGTGAAACCAGATAGGTCTTCTGTACATAACTCTCATTCCCCCATTTTCATTTATTCAAGAGGAGAGAACAAAAGGTCAGCTTTGACTGTATTAATTCAGCAAATACTCATTCAACATAAATGTATATCATTTATAGATACCTAGAAGGGTGTCTGGCCCAGACATCAGTGACTAAGACAGAGTCCCTGCCCTCATAGTGCAATCATTGTAGTGGGGACATTTTCCAGGTCATTAATCTATATTTTATCATTGAAAGTCCATGCTTTCTTATCTTTCCATTTTTCCCAAATCTTTGCTGACCTCAGCTGCCATAATGGACTTACCTCTACCTTCCTTTGTGACTTCACCTTATTTTTGCTGTTATATAGCACTTAAGAACCCGTATTGTCCAGATTCTCAATTCACTGTCATTCTTGATCTTCATATACAAATCATTGCTCTGCATGGTCAGAACTTGGAGCTTGCCATCAAAAGAGACTGAGGACCCCTGCTTCTGACCAAGAAGGAGTAATAGGGACTAGATTTAACTTCCTACCTGAAAACATCTCCAATACTAGGCAAAATAAAAGTTTTGAAAACATAGCACAGGCAACTCAGGACAGTGATCTCTAAGAAAAGGAAACAAATGTGTTAAGTTCTACAGTTATGCCATTATACTGTTTTCAGAGAGTTTTGGACTTCACTGGAAGCAGCAGGAAACCAAGGCTAAGTCCACTGGTTTTCCTGAGATGAGATTGAGCGGGGAGTCCAGGAAAGCCAAGGTGGCCAGAGTTCACATCTGTGCATAGAGAGAGAGCCTCAGAGATATTCAGAGGGTCCCCAGTGAGTTTTTAGCTGACTACTGACCAGCATATGTGTGAATTGAAACTGTCAAAGGCCAGGGAATGTCTGCCTAAAAGAAGAAGGGGGAATAATCTATGGGGTTACCGAGGTCTGGTAATAGCTCATATTCTTACCAGCCATAGTGAAAAATCTCACATTTAATGGGGCATTGGATAAATTACTCCGGTATTGAGCAGTATTACCTCATTGGTGGGGTAAAATAAGTGTTAGGTCAAAGGTTTCTCTGGTCTTGCTTAACAAAACTAAAAAGCAGGCATCAAAAGAATAAAAATGATTCAAAGAGAGAGGAATTCAGGGGAGTGACTGAGTTTTTTATGTGTGTATCAAGGCTCATCCCTGAGATGGGCATGCATGAATCTGATCCTACATACCATATTAAAAACTTTGAGAACTGAACTAAGAGCTAGACCACTGATCCAGTTTTATACTGGCTACTGGGGAAAGCACAAATGTAGAATATATTGAAATAGCACTGTAAAGTCTTTAAGAACAGAATTTTCGTTGAAATCCTTACCCAAGGAAGACTGGTTTGGACTTGTGGCCTTAAACTCATTTGGGTTGATTGATTACTAAAACAAAAATATCGACATTTTCCATAGGACTGAACAAGACCCAGAGACTTTTTTTTTTTTAATATATGAAATTTATTGTCAACTTGGTTTCCATACAACACCCAGTGCTCATCCCAAAAGGTGCCCTCCTCAATACCCATCACCCACCCTCCCCTCCCTCCCACCCGCCATCAACCCTCAGTTTGTTCTCAGTTTTTAACAAGAGACCCAGAGACTTAACGTCATATAATTCAAAATGCCTAGGACATATCCAAAATTACATGGTGTAGAAATAACCAGGAAAATCTCAACTTGCACTGGAAAAAGTAATAGATGCAGATGACAAGACAACACGGAAGTTGGCATTATTTATCAAAGACACTAAAGTAATATTATGATAATGCTACAACAAGTAAAGGTGGACACACAACAAATGGAAGCAAAGGGAAACATAGACTGTCACAGTAAAGAAATAGAAAATATAAAGCAGAAACAAATGGAAATTTTAGAACTGACAAATATAATCAGTGAAATAAACTCATTTTAGTGGCTTAGTAGCAGAGTGAGATGGCAGATGAAAGTGTCGGTGAATATGTAGATAGATCAAGAGAAATTATCTAATCTGAACAAAAGAGAGACCAAAATTTGAAAAAAATGATTTAACAGATCCTCAGGGATCCGACAGTCAATACCAAAATATCTAACATTTGTTTCATCTGAATCTCAGAGGGAAAGGAAGAGAAGTACAGTTCCAAAAAATATTTAAAGAAATAATGTCTGAGATGTATCAGAATTTTTGAAAGACATAATCCTGCAGATTCAAGAAGCTTAGAGAATTTTAAATAGTATAAATTCAAGGAAGCTACATTGGATGCGTTATCTGCTGAAAACGAAAAGCAAAGAAAAAAACCTCAAAGCAGTCAGAGAAAAATTATGTATTCTTTACAGGAGATCTACAATTTAAATAATTGAAGATTTCTTATCAGAAACCATGGTGGCCAGAAAGAAGTGGGACAGCATTATAAAACAACTGCTAACTGCAAATTTTTTATCAGGTGAAAATATCCTTCAGAACTAAGGTGAAAGAATGGTGTTCTCAGAAAAAAACTAGAAGAATTCATTTCTAGGAAACCTCTTCTAAAGGAATTTCTAAAATAAGTTCTTCAGGCAGAAGAAAATTGGAAAGACCAGAAATGAAAGAAGAGCAGCAGAAATGGTAAATTTATGTTCTGTGTATTTTACCACAATAAAAAAATATAAAAGGATGAAGGTAGTTATATTGTAAAAACACTAATAAAAAGAAAGTTGGAGAAGTTACATTAGTATTAGACAAAATGGAGTTCAGAGAAGATTACCAAGGACAGAGAAAGATATTACTTAATGGTAAAAGGATCAGTTCATCAAGAGAACATAACAGTCCTAGATTTGTAGGCACCTAACAATAGAACTTCAAAATACATGGAGCAAAAAGTCAATAGGTACATTATTTAGGAAAGTTACATTTAAAATTATTGTATTTATGTAAAATTGTACAAAAGGTAGACCAATTTACAGCAATCAGATGAATGGTTGCCTGGGTACAAGAAAGTAGGTTTACCAAGGGACATAAGAAAACTTTCAGGGGTGATAGATATGCTCATTATCTTGATTGTAGTGGTCATTTCCTATGTATGTACATATTATAAAATTTATCAAATTGTGTATTTTAAATATATATATATATTGTTTATTATATATTAGGCTTCAATAAAGCTATATAGAAACTTAAAAGAGATAGACTCTAATGAGATTTAATCTTACACACTCATCTTAGTTTATAGACTCCAAATTTCTCCCTATTCCTACCATTCTTCCCTACCAAATCTTCTGTTTACCTTTTTTGGATCTCTGGAATCTTGATGCCTTGAAGCTCCTTCTTTGTTTTTGGATAGCCCCTTTCTGGCCATACATCAAGGAAAGTCAGAGTACTGAGGGAAGTTCTCAAATGTCTGACCTTACCATTACAGCTGAGAAACTACAATCTAATCTCAAGGGAGAGAGTGTGAGAGGGACAGATATTTAAAAAATTTGTTTAAGATCTTGAATCTTGAAATCACAAAACTACCAGTTATTTATAAACTTGGTCTACTGCAAGTAAGCCAATCCCCCCAACTCCCCCCCCCAAAAAAAACCCAAACATATGAAAAGATGCTCAATATCATTAGTCATTAGGAAAATTCAAATAAAACCCCAAAGAGATTCTACTTCATGCTCACTAGGATGGCCATAATAATAATTTTCAAAATGGAAAATAACAAGTGTTTGCAAGGATGTGGAGATTCTGGAATCCTTATATAATTCTAGGAAATTGTATGCTTATGGTCTGAATGTGTGATGTGATATCTTTGGGATGTGCTCTGTGGTTTGTTTTAGTTGATGTCATGTGTGCTTGTATTTGTGTTCATAAAATGATCATAGAAAGGCTTTGTAAGTAAGTGCTGCCTCTAGGACATTGTAAATTTGTGAGTAATGTAAAAGAGAGAGCCCAGGCAAGTGTTAGGACTCTAGAAGAATCCTAGAAAGAAAAAAGTATTCAGAAGATTGTAAGTTGATCCTTGTACAACATGGATTTGAGCTGTGTGAGTCCACTTATACATGGATTTTTCTGGATAAATACAATACAGGACTGTAAATATATTTTCCTTATGATTTTAATAACATTTTCTTTTCTCTAGCTTACTTTATTGTAAGAATGTAGTACATAATAAATAAAATATAAAATATGTGTTAATTGACTTTATATTATTGGTAAGGCTTCTGGATCAATAGTAAGTGATTAGTAGTTAAGTTTTTAAGAAGTCAGAAGTTATACACATAATTTTGACAGTGCAATGGTGGGAGGAAGGGTCAGTGCACTTAACCTGCATTGCTCATGGGTCAACTTTAATTAATTGGAAGAGTAAAGTTGTGTATTCATAGAATCTTACTAACTAATGAACACTTCTATGAATATTCTGAACCTTGAAAAAGATTTTACCATATGCAGTCTCATTGATTCTTATAACACCTCAGTGATGTAAGTGGCATTATCCTTTTTTTTTTTTTAAGTTGCAATATCCTTATTTCATGAGGGAAAAAAACTACTTACATTTCATTGCACGTAATGCTAACCTTCTGAATTTTTTGCTTGGCTAAAGATCACTTAATGCTACCAAAATCAGCAAGAGATGATCCTTTTCCAACTGAGTTTTCTCTACTTTTCCTTGAAGGCTAAGGTCATTCCTAAGTCTTCTAGAACTTTTGAAGTTCAAGGTAAACACTTGACCCTATCCCTAAAATGCTTCTGGGATTACAAAGCAATTGGAAAATAAATGTTGATTTGAAGACTACTACTGTTGCTGAGAGAAAACAATACAGAGCCAGACACCTTGGGGCTCATGGAGTGAGACCTTCAGGATAGGATGTGTAGAGGTAATGGGCAGGCCATTGTGTGTCCACTATGATATGTACTATGTCGGGTATAGATAGAGAGAAAAAGGCTGCTGTGGAATGTGAACTTATAGATATGGATGATTTGATAGTGATTTTCACTCTATGTAATCCTTGGCTGTGTTATTTTCAGTTGATGTTTTCTCATCTATAAAATAGAGATAATGATAGTGTCTTTCTCAAAAAACTTGTCTTGAGGATGAAAAAAGATCATGCATTACAAATCAGTTAATGTCAGACCTGATGTAGACTAAACAATTGGTACATATTAGCTATTAATATGAATAAATCATCATGATGAAGGCAAAGATTACATACTCTAGTAGTTTAAAATCTGTTAGAGAACACTTGAAAGTGGTGGGAAGACAGGCACAGAACGCTTTTAGGTAGACAGGAAAGATTTGGGGGAAAGAAAGACTCATATGGGAAAATTTCCATGAATGGACATTAGGAAGACCAGCTGTGTAGTCTGATCCGAATTAAAGGACAGGTCTTAGAAGAATAAGAGAGGAAATATCTCTACATCTAAGTAATCATGAAACAATGAGATAAAGTATTCTCTGGACTTAGGGGTGGGAGTGGAAGGAAAGAAGAGTGGCCCTAGGAAAGGAAGTAGGCACTCTTGGGTGGCTCAGCTGGTTAAGCATCCAACTCTTGATCTCAGCTCAGGTCGATCTCAGGGTTGTGAGTTCAACCTCCACCTTGGGCTCCATGCTGGGCATAAAGTCTACTTAAAAAAAGGAAAGAAAGTGATAGCCTATAGAAGTCTTATCTGTGCATTCATCTTATCAGGCTGCGTTAGGTAAGGAAATTTTGTTTTTGCAAAAAATTTATTCTAGATCATCAGACATTGTAATTAAATAGAATCAGAATTATTTAAAAATTTTTTAACATTTATTTGTTATTGAGAGACAGAGCATGAGCAGGGGAGGGGTAGAGAGAGGGGAAGACACAGAATGTGAAGCAGGCTTCAGGCTCTGAGCTGTCAGCACAGAGCCCAACACGGGGCTTGAACTCACAAACTGTGAGATCATGACCTGAGCTGAAGTCAGTCGCCTAACCAACTGAGCCACCCAGGCGCCCCATAAAAATAATCAGAATTTAATAAATAGATGTTTATTTAGCACCTCTTACATGTAAAACAATGTCTTATGTAATTTGTTAATCTTGATATATTCATGTAAGACAAAGCCCATATTCTTCAGGAGCTTGCTTGAATAAGCAAATGGATATGCAATGCAGATGACCAGTTTTGGATAAGAGGTACAAAAGGAATTGATGAGGAAGGAATACATTCTTTCAGAGTCATGATCTAAAGAAGAAAAATACCAGAAATCATTCCTGTTTCCTGAGTGTTGTTGGTAATAGAAAATGATTAGGATAAAATGTTAGGGGATCTTATTTTGGGAGACTTTCCAATTTGTTTATTCACATGCTCTCTCTGCTGGAGATGGTTACACTTTGAGCACTGTATTGGTTTGTTATTGTTATGTTACAAATGACTCCAAAATTCAGTGGCTTTAAATAGCAAATATTTATTATAGTTTTTAAGTCTGAGAGTCAGCTTCCTGTAGGTTAGCTGGTCTAGGTTGGGCTTGTCCTAGGCATCTCTGCTCTTTGGACTAGTGAGCTAAGCTGAACATGTTTTTAATGTGATAGCAAAATAGAAGATAGCAGGTGGAAACATGCAAGAGCTCTTAAGGCCTATGTTCAAGTCACTGTCATTTCAGTCTCATTCAGTTGGCCACAGAAAATCACATGGCCAACCAAACCTAGGGCCAAGAGGTAGGGAAGTACACTTGACCCATGGAGGTGAAGGAGAGTGAGTGAAAATTTCTGAACACTTATCTAATCTATTAGCCACAAGCTCTGAGAACACTGAAAAAGGTTTGTCACAAATCCAAATAGTTTGGGGCCCATTACACTGATTTCTACCATGTAAGTCATGCCCCTAGGGTAGAATCAGAATTTTGAGCAAACCTTTCTATTTACATAGCAAGTTCAAATTCATGAAAACATGTATGTTATTTCAGAACCACTTATTATTTTAAGAAGAGTTTATCATTCCTAAATGAAAGGCCGAATACATGATATGGCAATCCCAGGTTAACATTTTCTAGGAATGAATAGATGGGAATGATTTCCATTTGATTTAATACAGAAGAAATTCTGAAATATAGTTAATCCTCAGGAGCCATCTTGGGCCCTTGATGCATGACGTATTTCTTTGTCTTCTGTTAAAGGATGGGGATATCGGAAGAATGGCTTCTACATCCTTTTCTTTTTCTAAAATCTAGATTCTAAAAACTAAGAAGGAAACTAGTTTTTTTTTTTTTTTTGACATCAGATGGATGGAAAACTGATTATTTTGGTTGCTTCTATAATTTTCTCTCATTCCAAAAGCCTAGAAGATTGGAATTGATTACTACTTTGCCTTTAACATAACTAGATTTGAAAGCATTTGCCAGCTAGTGTTTGGCAGTGGTTAGAAAATGCCTCAGTTGATACAGCTTCTAGTTTCACTTATGATTTGGTTTGGGTATGTGACAGTTGCTATCAGTTTCCCACCTAAAAGCCATTCCTGCCCTTCTTCCTTTCTAAAAGGGCCTCACTTTTGTTCAGGGATAGGCAGCTATATGCCTCAGGGGAAACTGATTCCTTCCCAACCTTCTGTAGGTAGATCTGAATTACTTTTAATAAATCATGGTAATTCTAATCTCTTGACCAGCGATTGACTTGGTAATGGCCAATGCAATATAAATGGAAGGCTACTGGGGGGCTCTGGGAAAGGTTTCTGAGAAAAACAGTCCGTTTTCTGCCTTTAGACACAACTGTGTGAGGAAGCAATGCCTGCGGCTGCTGCAGTCATTTTGCCACCATTAAAGAACAGGCAGGTGTGAGGACAAAAGCCTATACTCTAAGGTCAGCAGAGCCGAAATTGGAAAGGATTTGCATCATTAAAGATAATCATTGAGCCACTGAATTAATAAAACCTAAAAACACCCCACTTCAAGACTTCTTATGTAAGATATTGTTTTTCTTTTGTTTGCTTCTGAAAATGCCCTGATTGATTGAAAGTAGGACTCTGTAGTGAGATGCCCTACATCTTGCCCTGCCTTGACCTTCAAGGAGGCAATAAATATGGTGATCAGGAACATGGGTTTTGAAATGCGCCAGACCTATGTTTAAATCCTGGCTCTTGCCCTTTGTTAGCTGAGTAACTTTAAGCTCTCTTTTTTTATCATCTGTGAAATGGGAATAATAATATTAGCTATCTTATAGGTTTATTCGGATTAAGTAAGATAATGCATTTGCAGCCTTAACACAGTATCTATCACAAACTAAGTACTCGCTAAATTCTTATTATTTATTAATGTTCGAAAATCCACTGTCTACACCATTTGTGCATTGAGCAAATATTGATTAGACACATAGTTTGTAAATTGAGTGTTGGGGACAGCTTGCTTTTCTCTTCTGGAGACAGAAATCTAAGCTGTGAGAGGAGTTATATTTATGGGAGAAAGTTTTATAGTTTACAAGAAATTGTAAAGCTCTTAATGGAGGGATCGGATAGCTAAGAGTTCTTTATTCTGTGTCCTTTTTTCCTTCTCTAGGGGAGGAGGAGTTGGACTACCCAGTCCTGCTACTCTGACTTTTGAGATAATGCTTCAGAGGACTTTGGCTGCGCTCTCCTAGCCAAGTAGCACACTCCTATGCCGTAGTTGGTTGTTCTAGTTTGCCATGTCATGTCCAGGCTATGTTCACTATTCCTTAAGCTGAACTGAGTCACCCTTTTCAGCCAGTATTTAAGACAGAAGTTGGTGGTTATTCTAGAAAATCACTTAGAATGTCACCTTTCACCTACCTCCTTTTCTTTGAGGGTAGATTATCCCTAAAGCTAAGCTATGTGGACACTGCCATCTTCTACTTTTACTGGTGTAGTCTTATGTGTTCTTTACAAAAGCTTAGGATACCTCCATCATGATGTCACCTGTAGGCACCCATCCTCACCTATGCCCCTTAAAGCATAAACATACACCTATCCTGCCCTTCCAGGTATGCCTCAGCAAAAAGCAAAACATTGTATGGTTGTGGTAGGAGGTAAAAGGCTTGGAATATCCTTCTCTAGAGAAGCTGGTATAAGACTGCCTTGGAAACAGAATGTCAGGTCATCTTTCAGTCCAGGGGAAGCACCCTGAAATGCACTGGGGTACAGAGTGAAAGAGAACTGTACTGGAAGCTAGGACACTGGCATTTTACAAAAGACTCCCTTCAGGACCTTAGGAAGTCACCTGTCCTTTCCATGTCTGTTTATTCTGCCCCAGTTAATAACTATACATTAACTTCATAATAACTTATTTAACAATAATGAATATTTAATTTATGAGTTATACATTTATTTGGATAATTATTTAATGTTTTATTATATAATTAAGTGCTTCCAAAAGATCAGGGACCATGTCTAGTTCTATTAGTTATTGTAACAATAGCACAATTCCTAAGTTACAGTAAGTGCTCAAAAATGATTATGTATTTAAAAATTTTTTTAATGTTTATTTTTGAGAGAGAGAGAGGCAGATTGCAAGCAGGGGAGGGGGGCTGGAGCAGAGAGAGACGAAGACACAGAGTCAGAAGCAGGCTCCAGGCTCTGAGTTGTCAGCACAGAACCCGACACAGGGCTCAAACCCACAAATGGTGAGATCATTACCTGAGCTGAAGTCAGTTGCTTAACCGACTGAGCCACCCAGGTGCCCCAAAAATGATTATTACTGAAGAAATGATTTTATAATATGAATACGCTCTGAGAGAGGATCCATAAAGGTCCCTTCCTGTCCTATAAATAAAGGGAAAATTCTATTTCCTCATGCCCTCCTTAATGTGAAACTGAATAATGGTTTCTTGAGGAGTACAGATGCCATTATATTTCAGTTCCTGAAGCATCAAGATACTGGAGGCACTGGAAAGAACTTTTGAGGAAAATATGGCTATTTAAACTTGAGAAGAGTGAATTTGGCAAAGCTTGAGACTGTATGTATGTCTGTTCTTAAAGACCAATGTAGGGACATATAAAGATAAGATTATTACCTTGGACTATTTGGTCTGAATCAGGAATAAGAGAAAGTCCACAATTTTTCATGTGTTGAAATAAATTTGGGAACTTCCATAAAGTAATTGGGAAACTGAAGAATTCTGTAGGAAAAATTGACTCCTATATGTGAGATGCCTCTGATACAGGGACATCTTGAAGTAATATGCAACTCTTGATGACACCTCTTCAACACTTAGTAAATCTGACCTTTCCTTTCATCTGTCATTATGCTGAATCACATGGCCCAGCAAGCAGCTAACACATTGCAACCAAACTTCCCAATTGCCGGCTGGGAACATGTGCTCTCTCAACTTGATTAGTGATATTACCAGTGTTTAAACCCATTTCCTGTCACCTTGGAGGGTGGAGGTTACTTGACAGGAAGTCATTCTGCTGTCATCCAGCAGGACTGCCAGTGCAATTCTTTAAACTTACCGGTGAGTAGAAAGAGGCAGCCAGCTTTACTCTGGTCTAAAGCTTTTGCACATGTTGAGTAAAGAAGGCATTTAGCATGTCATGGAAGTACCTAGTTTTGATACTAATGGAATCTGCATTTCCTTGAGATTTTTAAGTTCTCAAAGGTTTTGGCAAATGCTGACATGGAAACTGTTTCAGTTAAAAATGAGCTTATTTTGTGCTTAAAGGGTCATTTTGCATTAGCTGTGTCTTCAAGTAGATTTTGAAAAATCACCTCTTTGGGGAGTGGGCAAAAAAGAAGTCCCAAGAGGCAGCACATTTCCTCTAATAAATTTAAGCAACTTTTTCTTTGTATTGAAGATATTATTTGTCATACATTTTCCTTGTCATACTGAGCATTCCCAGACCATCATTTAAAACAGATTGGTAATTTGGCCCTTAATTTTGGCACCTGTACATCTTTTAAAGCTCTGGTCTGTGTTTGGAGACTTAACTACTCTGTAAGTTAATACCCTTTTAGGGCCTAAACACTACCATTAACAGCAAATTGGCCTCTCAGGATGCTGGATAGAACCATTTTTTATATTTATTTGTTTAATCTTTATTAGCCAAAGGTTGTCCAACAGCTCTAAGGGAGTGAATTGCCCATGAGGCTTGGAGGCATGTTAAATCTTTCCCTATAACTTCAGGGTTAGGACCATTGTAAGTACTTTGGGCTGCTTGTGATTGCAACCTCCGTTTCTAGGCAGCCTTGAAAACCCAGCCATAGGTTGCTCACATTCTCTCATCTGTTGGTCTAGTAGGTCTTAAATTTTCAGAGCCAGAGGAGACCTCAGAGATCATCTGGTCAAACCACTTATTTCACACATAGGGAAACTGAAGTTCAAAGAAGGGAAGTGATTATGTAGGCGCCTATTCCATCTACTTTTCCTCCTCACTAGAACTAACTCATCCTCTGCTAGGGAGGAAGACTGTACAGTTAAAGAGGCTTCATTCCACATAAAATCTGGGTATGCTTGTTTTAGGACAAGACCTAAGCACAGTACCTGGCATGAAGTAGGTACTTAAAAATGTGTACTAAAAGCATATATCAAAATGGCTTTAAAGATTCCAGTCTAATGAAAAGTAACATTCTATTGAAGGAAGAGCATTTTACATTAAGAGTCCAGATTTTAAACCCTAGTGGTAGCTCATCCAAACACAAGTGATGATTGTTGAGTTGTCAGTATTCTGAAATTGTGCAGTTAGCCATTCATCCTCATGGAAGTTTTCTGTTTATTTTGAAATATTGGACTAATTTTTTGCTGATTCTTGGCTGGTAGGGGTTGGGATGAGAAAAGAATCCTAGATTCCTAGAGTTGGATCGCTTCTTAGAGGTCTAGGCCTCATCTAGGCCAATCTATCAAAGCCTTGCTTAATTTCCCTTTGTAAAAGGGAACTTGCCAAATTGTTAACCAGGTTTTGCTTAAAGCACTTCCAGGATAGGGCAGCTCCTCATACCATGAGGTGGTCCAGCCATCTTTGAACAGACTTAGAAAGCTATGCCTTTGAAGAAAAGTTCCTATCTTTAGCAATATCTTGCATCCTTTAAAATTTCTGCCCATTGGTGGTAGGCCTGATCTATGGAATCAGAAAAGTCAAATCTAATTCTTTCACAAGTTGGCAATTCATAAGTTGGCTTTATTCCCCAAGCTTGGAGGGTATATTGTTAACATTATTCCTGCTTCTAAGGGAAGGTGAAGATTCCTAAACAGACTGATTCTGTAGTTACTTTTCTTCAAAAGTATGTTTTATATTTACTTTTTTTAATGTTTTGTGCTTACCGATTTTCAAAGTGGTAGTTAATGAACACATTTACTTTCCTTCCTAGTCTTTTGGCCTTCCAAAATGATGGTTGCTTTATGTTTTTGTTTGTTACTTTCAGTATTGACAAGTATCATTTGATGTCCTCTGTAAGCAGAGTAAAGAATTTCATTCCCTCCCAAATCTCACTCCGTTTTGAATTCTTTCTTTTAAAAAAAAAATTTTTTTTTTACATTTATTCATTTTTGAGAGACAGAGACAGAGCACAAGCAGGGGAGGGGCAGAGAGAGAGGGAGACATAGAATGAGAAGCAGGCTCCAGGCTCTGAGCTGTTAGCACAGAGCCCGATGTGGGGCTTGAACTCATGAGCTGTGAGGTCATGACCTGAGCCGAAGTTGGATGCCTAACCGACTGAGCCACTCAGGCGCTCTGAATTATTTCTTTATGGGAGATCAGCTGTGGTCACAAAAGAGAGGATTCTATTTTTTTTATTTGTATATTTTCTTTATTCCTTCAATGTTTTCTTCTAGACTTTTATATTTTTTTCTAAAATCACTATGAGCATGGATTAGTCTTTTGGAGATACAAACATTATTAATGTATATTTAGTACCTATTATTTTTTTAAATTAATTTGTTGTCAAATTGGCTAACATACATCTATGTGTGTAAAGTGTGCTCTTGGTTTTTGGAGTAGATTCCCGTGGTTCATTGCTTACATACAACACCCAGTGCTCATTCCAACAAGTGCCCTACTCAATCCCCATCACCCATTTTCCTCTCTCTCCCACCCCCCATCAGCCCTCAGTTTGTTTTCTGTATTTAAGAGTCTCTTATGGTTTGCCTCCCTTCTTCTCTGTTTGTAACTTTTTTTTCTCCCCTTCCCTTCTCCCATGGTCTTCTGTTAAGTTTCTCAAGATCCACATATGAGCGGAAACATATGATATCTGTCTTTCTCAACTGACTTATTTCACTTAGCATAATGCCTTCCAGTTCTATCCACATTGCTGCAAATGGCATGATTTCATTCTTTCTCATTGCCAAATAGTATTCCATTATATATATAAACTATATCTTTATCCATTCATCAGTTGATGGACATTTAGGCTCTTTCCATAATTTGGCTATTGTTGAAAGCACTGCTATAAACATTGGGCACATGTGTCCCTATATGTCCCTATGTGTCCCTATATGATTCAGCACTCAACAGAGAGGATCTAAAGGTCTGTCATTAAGAATTAATCTTTGGGTAATTTTTTTTTCTGTCCAAAATAAGTGAATGAATAGACAATAAGAGTGTATCACTCCACTGCTCAAAAAATTTCAATCGACCATGACTGTCTTCCACTTATGTCTAAATGTCACAGTGCTACTCACAGTGTGATCCACAGATAGGCAGCATCAACATTACCTAGGAGATTATTGGAAATGAATTCCTGGGCCCCACCCAGACCTTTGTGATCAGAATCTCTGGTCCCAAAACTATCTGTTCTAGTAACTTCTCAGGGGATTCCTATGCACACTAAAGTTGGAGATATAGTGGTATAAACTTCTTAGACTGACATTCAGTATCTACTGAAATGTCCAAACAATCTTTCTTTCTCTTGCCTATCTACTCTTAAG
Source organism: Panthera tigris (assembly GCF_018350195.1). Lineage (NCBI taxonomy): Eukaryota > Metazoa > Chordata > Mammalia > Carnivora > Felidae > Panthera > Panthera tigris. Next base: position 57,169,485 of record NC_056670.1, on the reverse strand, counting down.
CTTTGTTCAAAATCAAATATTCAATATTCCATCACAGAACCTTAAGTTACTTTTCTACCAAGTTTTACTTACACCATTCACTTGACTATGAATATCTTTACTGCCTTTTAAAATTAAGGTCCAACTCAAATGTGTCCTTTTCTATAAAGATATCAGAAAGTCCTGAACTATAAGTGGCTGTTCCTATTTTTTTGAACTGTCATAGCAACTTGCATCTCCCTGCACATTGCATTCTTTTCTAAATTAGAGGTATTATTTATCATTTCTCCAAGCTTCTATCTACCTCCCTATTTCACACTGACTTAAGGAGAGGTCTCTTTTTTAACTTTCCATAAGCCTGTATCCAGAGATTAGAAAATGTTGAGTAAATGCAGTGATCTTCTATGAATGGAAAGGCAACATACTCAGAATTTAGACATCTGGGTCCATGTCTAAGTTTTGCCATCAGTCATTTTGATTTCTTTGAGCAAGTCTCTTTGTTTCTCAGAAAGTCACTGTTCTCATCAATAAAGTAAAAGGGCTGGTCTAAATGGTTGTTTCCCAAACAATGGTCTATAGATGAATGTCAGTCTTTGATGAAGTTTTTAGCAACTTAGGATGAAATGACAAAATAAGAAAAATGTGAGTTTTAATGAGGCTGCATCTATTTAATTTTTGAGTTCCAGCTTATGTCTTTCCCACATTTCTGTTATTTAAATGTCTATAACATTATGAAACAGTACTCATAATTGATGGTAGTTGCCATGTTAAATGTCTTCATTTTGCTAAAGCAAATGACTATGAGAAAATGAACAACACTGTTTTGGTGCCCTCATTAATTATTTTTTTGAAATGTTACTGGTCCATGAAATCCATACATATGTGAATCACTGGCTTAGATGCTCTCCAGATCTCCTCACAGGGTTAGCATTCTGTAGTCTGTGAATTGTAGTTGGATCAGGCTTGGACATGAAACCCCAGTGGAGTACCCAGGTGCTACAGAACTGAAGTTTGGAATCCTACAAGAGACTGACTGCATTGTCCCTGTGTTTCACTGTATAATCAGTACTTCAGGATGGTAGCAAGGATATGTGGCTGCTAGTAACCATGCTCTGGAGGGAGGCTGAAAGCTGGCCCTGGTGCTTGGAACTCTTTTAAGATCCTTCAGAACATCTCTAAAAGCATTTACACTGAAAAACTGCATAATTGAACCAAAGTGGAAATTTTCACAATTCCCCCAACCCTTGAAAAAAGTTTTTGATTCATATTTGACAGGGCTAGAGCTTCCAGGTATAAGTTAAGGAAGTGGTATCAGTAGCAATTCTTCTAAAATGATGCATGTTTTCAGATATAGGACTGAATTTTATTGCAATAATAAAGGGACCATTTAAGAAAAGCTTATCAAACTGCCTTCAAGATTGCTTCATTCTGTTTCCATTTCAGTTGCCATATCTGTTACAGTCCCCCAAGCACTGAGTCTTGCTGCTTTAGTATTCAAGCAGACTGACTCAAGAGGCTTTCTGTATCTAATTTTACAGTAGCATATCTCTCGATTATTAACACATTAAAGGCAATATACTTCTAGCATAGAAATCTGATACTAATTGGCTTTGGGATATTTTATTTAAAAAACATTTTCCAAATGGGGCTGTGAATTGTTAAGTTTCTTTATTCAGGACTAAAGAAAACATTAATTCTGCCAGGAAAAGTTTGTCTAGCAGGGCAGAAATATTAGAGTCTTGGAGTTTACCTGTCAATCTTATATTTTCATGTCCTTTGCCTAGAAACAAGCCTACAAGCTAATTGACTTCTGTTCCTTTCCTCTTGGCCTCTCATTTTTCTGAACATGGAGACTCAAATTAAAACAAAGATAAAATTCCAGGGGAAGCTGGCATTGATCAAGGTTTGGATTAAATTAAATTAAGTGCTTTTTATTGAACTCAGCAGTATTAGTTATTAAAACCAGAAGGCTTTCCCCTGGCTAGTGTAAAAAAAGAAAACAATGACTCATGCTGCGGCACAGATTTTACTGGGAAATTCAAGCGCTCGTTTTCTCTTATTCCATTAAAACTTTTGCAGACAAACACATGTAAACAAGATCAGGAGATGGAAAGCGGTGAGGAGTCAGTCTTTCTGGGTCCTGGTGCTTCATAAGCTCTAGCTTTCAGTTGCAGGAATTTAGGGGAAACATCTGGGAAGAAAACAGGAAGCATAGTAGGATTTTCTTCTTTGGAGGGCCTAAGTCAGATGAATTGCCAAAGTGCTTCTTTGTTTCTGTAGTGACCTGGAGTTGTGTATATAGGGAAAGGGAGAGGGGTAGGAGTTAGTGTAGCATAAAGAGCATCAGCCAGAAAATTAGACCCCCAAATCCCAGCTTTAGTTCTACCACACACTGGCTGGTTGGCCTTGTGTAAAATGCTTAACCTCTCTGCTCCTGTTTTCTCTGCTGTAAAATAAGGGGCTAGTCTGTGTAGTATCTAAAGACCCTGCTCTTATTTTGTCATCTATTTCTACGTTTTCTTTTGTGCTATGGGAGACCACCATGACCTATAGTGAACACAGCAATTAACCTAGGCTAGTCCTGGCCAAATCTGGCCTGCTATCTATTATTATTATAATTATAATAACTATAATGATTATTGTAAATTAACTAAAAAATTCCATACTCTATTTAAATTTCTTTAGTTTTTACATATGTTCTTTTTCTGTTCAAGATACCATCCAAGATACCATATTACTTTTAGTTGTCATGCCGTTTTTAGATTCCTCTTGGTTATGGCAGTTTCTCAGAGTTCCCTTTGTTTTTTATGACCTTGACAAGTTTTGAGGAGTGCTAATCAGGTACTTTATAGAATGTCTTTCTATTGGGAGTTGCCTGATGTTTTTCTCATCATTAGACCGGTGTTATAGGTTTTGGGAATAAAACCACAGAGGTAGAGGGCCATTCTCACTATATCATATCAACAGTATGTATTATTAACATGACCTATCACTGTTGATGTCAGCTTTGATCACCTGGCTGAGGTAGTGTTTGTCAGATTTCTCCACAATAAAGTTACTCTTTATTTCCCCCCTTTTCAAACTGTACTTTTGGAAGGAAGTCCTTAGGCACAGCCCATACTTAGATGATCCATCTTTTTGAGAATGGAGTATTCTTCTGCATGAGGGATTTGCCTCTTCTCTTCCATTTATTTATTTAGTCATTCAGTTATTCAGTCATTAATAACAGTATGGACTTAATATTTATTTTATTCTTTTGTTTCTAATCCAGTATTACTTTATCTGTTTCACTGCTCAAATTGTTCTTTCTAGCTTTGACCATTGGGAGTTCTTTCAGTTGGCTCCTATATGCCTCTGAATACTCCATCACTGAATTTTGTTGTTGTTGTTTTTGAGCACTTCCTTTTCCTACCTGTTGTTGTAAATAAAGTTTTATTGGAACATGGCCACACTCATTCTTTAACATATTCCCTATGGCTACTTTTACACTACAAAGGCAGAATTAAATCACTGCTGCAAAGACCACATGACCTGCAAAGCCTAAAATATTTATTGACTAGAAAAATGTTTGCTAACTCTTGATTTGGACCATTCTCTATGTTTTCCAGTAATGAATTATAGCTGAAACTTAATGGAATATAATTTCCAGGATTTTCAGATTTAACTTTATGTCATTTTTTTCATGATCTAGACCCTAGATTGTGACCTAGAATATGATCTTCATTCGGAAGTATAAATCACCAATTGTATCATCAACAAGCCTTTGCTAAATATTCAGAGATTTGGGTGGTTATGTTCCTTCAGCTATGACTGCTTCCTTGCCCAGGTACTTGACCAGCTGCAGAGTGCCTTTTCTGGTAGCAGTTTTTCCATTGAAAGGGAAGATGTAAAGATCTGGTCTATTGTGTCTTTATTACTTTTACTAACTTGGAATTCATATAACCAAGGTCTGAGTTGTTTAAATGTCTGTGTATTGATAAAATCCTTATTGATAGCACTAGATCTTCCCATGGAAGTAGAAAGGTGGAGACCTTGATGTGAAGAATGTCGACTAGAGTTTTGTATAAGGCCATCAAACGTACTTCATTGGTAAATTTACTCAAATTCGAACCAAAGGTTCCAGTAGTGAAATATGAGTGCATTAGCCCACTTCTCTTAAGTGTTCTCTAAGCCATATGCTCCGACCTATAGTGAGAGAAAATAAATCCTCCGTCTCCACAGTGGTTTAATATGTCTAAACATCTGGACTTAAACATAAATCTTATTTCAATATGGTTTTCACAGTCCAACATCATCATCTCACCAAATTAGTAAAGTTGTCAATAGAGGGTGATTAGAGAAATAGGGTGATTTATTTCAAATAATAAGAGTATTAAAGTCCCAATGAAGCAACATTAATGTTATAAATTCAAATTATAGTTCAACCTTGTAATAACACAGATAAGAGTAGAGTGGACAAGGATAATGCTCATATTCTTTCTCTGGTGTATTGAGACTGATATCCTATATAACACCATGCACACAGGGGACAGGATTTGACCTGTAGTATGGCCTGATTCATATTCTAGCATAGTGGTACTTCATAATATAATTTTATTATAAAAATAAAAATTAAAATAATGGACTGAGAAAGTTAAAGTTCTCTCAGGTACCTTAAGATTAGCACATAATATAAAGTCCTATTTCTTTCTTTGTTCACTGCCAATTTTTTCAAATGTGTTGTCTGTCTCATAGCCTCTACTTTTAGTCCATACTCTCATTAGTTGTCTGAAATCTATCCTTTTCTCTGATTTCTTGCCTGAACCAGAACTCTTGAAGATCACCATGACCTCCTAATTGCCAAATCCAGTTGTTTTTTTTCCAAGCCTTAGTTTCCTTGATCTGTGTGCAACATTTGATACTGTTTTGCACCTCTGAATGTGTGTATGTACACGTGTGTGTGTGTGTGTGTGTGTGTGTGTGTGTTTAAGTCTAGTTCTTAGTCTTTAGCTTTTGTCATTCTATGAAATTTTCCTTGGTGATTTTGTTTCCTACTTTGGTTCCACCTCAATGCAGAAGATGGTCAAATCTAAATCTGAAGCCTTTTCTCTCTCCACCAGACATTTTCCTGTGGTGTCTTGAAATCTCAAATTCAGTGTATTTTAACCTGTCATTTTTCTTTCTTAAATTTGGTTCCTATCTCCTAAATTTCTTATTTATACTAATAATACTACCATTGTTAGGGTTGTCTGGGCCTTATCTTAGAGTGACATTTAATACACCTTTTCTCTTGTTTTCCATAGCAGTGAGTTAACAAGTGTTCATGACTTTCTCCTTGCACTGCTTTTTTTTCCTGCTCTGTCTTTCTGTAAATATTTACCTATTCCTGTCCACCATGTGCTAAAAATTGTTTTCATATTTCTCTTCCTGTCCCTTCTATCTTAGTTTACCACTCCACATTTACACTGTTACAATGACTATCTCTGCTTTATTCTTTCTCTGCTAATCTATCTATTATACCCCATGCCAGATGACATTTCTTAAAAAAAAAAAGTGAATCCCATAATGTCATTCAATAAACTATAGTGGCTCCCCACTATAAAGAGGATAAGGCAAAACTCTTAAGATTAATGGTACAATCCTTCCATGATTTGGCCCAGGCTTGTCTTTGGAGTGTCAGTTCCCTCTTCTTTTCTATATAATCCTCTTTTTCCAAAGCAAGCTTCTTTTAACCCTCTAAAGTACCTTTTATTTGGGCTTTGCCTCTTGCAAATCATGGCAGTCAGAGTCTACTTACCTGAAATGCCCTCCCCATTCCATTCCTCGGTGAAATGTGCACATCTTTCAAATCCTAGCTCACATTTCATTTCCAATGATATTATATCAGTACAGAGTGGCAGCATGAAAAGGCAGCATGATATATAGATGGAGAACCAAGAGATTTGAACACAGAGGATTTACCTCTGCTAGTCATCATCTGGGTGACTTTGAACAAGTCACTTTGTCTGCCCAACCTTCTTTTCCTTATGTATAAAAGATAGAGTATACTGTTCTGTTTACAAGGATGTTAAGAAGATTAAAGAAAGATATGCAGACTCTCCAGGCATAGATGTGGCACCTAATCATTGTCTACAAATGTTTGTTGCATCTGAGTCTCCAAACCAAATTGCTATACCATTGTTTGCACAAGTCATTTTTCCCTCTGTGTATTTACTGCCCACTATGGTGAGCTGTATCTTTGTAATCTATCTCTTCTCTTTCTGTCTCTCTCCCTCTCCCTCTGTCCACTACTTGCAGAGTACTTTGGGCATAGCATGGGAACAGTGAATATTGACTTGTATATTGTTTCCACTGATGGTACAGAATTTAACTGTAACTATCTCTCTCCTTTTCCCCCAACCTCAGTCATCCCCCCCCACTATCCCACATATCCTCCACACTGTCCCTACCCCCACCTCCCACATACACCTGTGATACTCAGATTCAAGCAATAATAGATCTAATTCTAGCCTCAGTTACTTCTATCTCAGTTAATTCTATCTTTGACCTGCCTTGCTGTTTGGGTAGAATGGAAGCAGGAAAGTTCAAGGACAAGTTCTTTCCTTGTTCTTTGATAATGATGAATTAATTTACAAGTTGGAATCCCTTTTGTATCCTCTGGTATCCAGGAGTTGTTGCTATAGCCTTATATTGATTGTAAAAGGAAAGAATGTACTTTTTGCATGAGTGGACCTCTTATTGTAGGATGGAACTCTGGGCACTGGGTTATCTTCAACTGGACTTTCAAATAGTGAGTGCATGATTATCAAGCAGGAAGCATTGAAATTAAAAGCACAAATCCTTATACGTAATCCTGAGAAGTGATGGGGAGTTGCTGGAAGGCTGAGTGATTTGGTTCAGTTGTGTATGGAAAAAATGATTTGAGTCTAGAATCCAGAACTATTTGGAGTTAAATGAAGGAGGATCTGTGTTTCCAAGGAACTGAGGCCAAGGTGTGATGATTATTTACAGGCGTGTTCATACCCTTCTTACAAGAAGCATTCATAGGATAGTACTGGCCAAAAGCACGTGAAGAGATCTGTGGTCTTTCCTCTCTTCTGCATCTAGAATTCTCCTCTAGGCTAAACAAAAACTAACCGAGCTTTCCACTGGGTAGATACTTGAAGGCTATCACAGGGGGAAGAAAAACACTCAAAAATTTCTCCTTTGATTTGGCAAAACAAAAGTTTTCAAAAAGTTCCTAAAAGAAGAGAAGAGAGATGGCAATGTGTTTGTCTGTACTCCCATAACACACATCACAGCTTTCTCTGTTCTATTTGCTTGTGATGAAATACATCAAACTAAATGTTGGCCTTACCTTAGATACAAGATAAAGACTTTGTAAAATTTCTGCACAGCTAAGCTCATGTGCAACATTGTACCTGGAAAGGAGACCTCAGAATGGAATGGTTTGGGCATAGCTAGTGGAAACGTTTTTCCTGTTGTATTAGAAATAAACCAGTGCTCCTGATGGAAGGAAAAGAAAGGTACTGTGCTGTGGAACGTGCCCTCTGTGAGATGAGGCTCTGACCACTAATGACACTTGTGCTTTTCATTATGACAGAGGTGTTAACCACATCGTGCTGGCTGTGCTCCAGCCCAAGCCATTGCAGCCTCCTGCTTCTGCAGCCTTCTTCGTCTTCGCCTCAGTTGGCTGTAGAATTCTTTGCTTCCTGTCCTAAACTTTTGTGAGGTGTCATGGCTGTTAAACAGCTGCCATGTTGCAGGCCAGATGTCGCTGCACTTTAGTGTGCATGAAATGTTCCTCCTATAAAATATTAGATAGTTTAAAAATCTGTTTTGAAGGTTTGTAAAACACTTAGGATTCCTTCAGATAAGAAGGCTATTTGTATATTCTTAAATTGTGTGTGAAAAATGTGCCAAAGTATAAAATACAAAGGTTAGAAGTACTATACTTCCTCAGTCTTCTGATTGTGAAGGTAAGTTGCTGGCTATTTTGAGGGGAACTAGTAGATATGATCCAATTAGATTTTCAAAAATCTATAACAAGATTTCTAATCAAAAGCCTTGAAATGTAGTTGTTGCACTGATTTAGGAGTGGGAAGAGTCTGTTTTGAGTGAAGTGGGGACTTTATTTAAGAACAAGGAACAAAAAGAAGGAATAATGCATACTTAGGTTATTTTAAAAATTGTTTTATTGAGGTATAATTTACGTAGAATAAAGTACAGAGATCTTACAATAACAGTTTTATCAGTTTTCACAAATGCATACCCTTGTGTAACCCCATCTCTGTCAGTACCCAGTATATTTCCATCACCCCCAGAAAGCTTCCTTATGCCCCTCCAGGCTGTCCTTATCCTGCCTCACCCTCAAATAACCAGTGGTCTTATTTCTATCACTGCAGATTGAATCTGACTATTCTAGGATTTCATAGCAGTAGAATTATGCAGCATGTACTTTTTTGTGTCTGGCTTCTTTCACTTAGCGCAGCGTTTTTGAGATTTACTCGTGTTGTTTTTTATATCAGTAATTTGCCCTCTTTTTTGTTGCTGAGTACTATTCCATTATGTGAATATACCACAGCTTCTTTATCTATTATCCTGTTGATGGACATCTGGGTTGTTGCCAGTCTTTGGTTGTTATGAATAAAGTCAATATGAACGTTTGTGTGCAAGGCTTTTTTTAGACATACATTTTCCTTTTTCTCATATAAATATATAGGAGTGGAATTCCTGAGTCATAGGGTAGATAGATATATGTTTAATATTTTAACAAACTGCCACACTATTTTTCAAAGTGGTTCTATCTACCACCTTACACTCCCACCAATAATATATGAGAAATTGTCTCACATCTTCTCCAACTTTAATTCTTTTTCATTTTACCAATTCTAGTGGGTATGGAGAAACATCTAATTTTTCTCGACTTATTTTCAAATAATTTTGGATTTATAGAAGTTTTGAAATGTATGAAAGTTTGGATTTGAAGGTTCTTAGAAACCCTTCACCTAATTTCCTTAAATGTTAACATCTTATATACCCTGGTACATTGATCAAAATAAGAGATTGTCAATGTTACAATACTGTTAACTAATTCACAGTTTTTATAATTCACAGTTTTTACTTGGATTTCCTTAGTTTTCCACTAATGTCCCCCCCCCTTTTTTTTTTGGTTCCAGGATCCAGTCTGGGATACAGTATTGCAATTAATATTATTGTGGCTTTAATATGTACTTTCCTGGTGACCAGTGATAAGCATTTGTCATTGACCATTTGTAGGTTTTATTCTGTGCAGTGTCTGTCAAAGTGTTCTGCCTGGTTTTTCTTTGGGAGAGGGATTATTTGACTTTTTATCACTGATGTTTTTAGGAACTCCTTATTTGTTCTGGTTATGGGTCCATTGTTCAATACATGTGTTGCAAATATTTTTTTTTCAGTCTGTGGCTTGTCTGTTTTCTTTGTGGTGTCTTTTGATTAGTAGAAATGAATATTTATCTTAAAGGGAAGTATTAATATTAGAGTTTCCATGGATCCAAAAGAGGACTCAGATTTAATAATTTTAAAATTAATCTGAAAAGAAGAACATAATTTTATTTTATTTTTTAATTTCTTATTTCTGTTTAATGTTTATTTTTGAGAGAGAGAGAGAGAGAGAGAGAGAGAGAGAGAGAGAGAAAGAGAGAGAGCGCACAAGCAGGGGAGGGGCAGAGAGAGAGAGAGGGAGACACAGAATCTGAAGCAGGCTCCAGGCTCTGAGCTGTCAGTACGGAGCCTGATGTGGGGCTCGAACTCAAAAACTGCGAGATCATGACCTGAGCTGAAGTTGGATGCCCAACCAACTGAGCCAACCAGGTGCCCCAGAACATAATAATTTTAAAATTAATCTGAAAAGAAGAACATATAATGACTCTTCAAAGAGATAGGTTGAATTAAGTTTGTCCAGATATTGAAATATAAACCAGAAGGGGGATATATCAGAAATGAGCCTAACAATAATAATAGCAATAGTAATTGCTAATACTTGCTGGGTGCCAACTATGTAGTGGACTCTTTGTCTACTGCTTCGTAGGTGTTACCTTATTTTATTTTCACAACAATCTTACGAGGTAGGATTATTAATCTCCACATTTAACTGTGAGGAACCCAACGTTAAAGAAGTTAAAAATTTGTTCAAATTATGGCTAGAAACAGTGAATTCAGGGTTTTAATCCAAGTAGTCTGACCCCAGAGCTTGCAGGCTTAATTTCTGCAGCACTCTGACAGAAACAAAGAAAATCAGTAAATGTCAGTATATGTGGCTATAAGCATAGAAATTAAGAGCTATGAATACTGTTTCATGATGGGGTTGCTGTGGCAAAAGGTGCATATTGATAACTTTCTGGAAAACACTATTTTATTATTGAGCAAAACAGGTGCCCAGAGTGCCATGTGTAATTGTTTTGTTCACCAAACTTCGAAGTGATAGAATTAGAAAGGTCAACTAAAATAACAGAAGAGAGGGAGAGGTGGTGGTGATCAATATATTCAGGAATAAATATACAGGGTGTATCTTTGAAAAGTGAAGAAATCTTTCCCAGAATCCCCCCATTAGACTTCCATTTTTATTTCAATGGCTATTCCCAAACCAATCACTGGTGAAGAAATTGGAATTACTATGATTAAGTAGTCAAGATCTACTTACCTAACGTTGGGAAGGAATCACCTTCCCCTGATACATAGCTGTCAGGTCCCGAACAAAACTGAGACCCTTTTTATAAAGGAAGAACTGACATATGAAGCTGAGAGGGAGCATAACCAAAATGTCTAAGTACCCACAGTATAGGCAAAATGAGAATGGTTCTTAGTCACTGTATCCCAGGACTGTAGCATAAGGGGGCCATCATTAAAACTTCTTCCATTGATGGAAGCATGAATATAATAATAGGAAGAACTCTTTTATATAACTTATGGGACTTATTAACTGAAGAGGTAGTGAAGAATAAAAATAGAAATATATTCAGAAGAAAGGTTGCAAGGTTTAATGAATCGCAGTTATATGACTTTTTTAAGGGAGCTAGCCTGTGACAGACAGGGGACAGGGTCATTCCAAAGCTTTGATGTCCAAGAGGACAACTATGTTCAATTTTAACAAATCCCACTGTAAAATTATAGGACATTCTATATGTCTGAACAACTTGTCTTTTCCAGAATATGACTATTGTATTTTTATGTGATTGTATATGCAGCCCTCTCTGGCTCTCCTCATCCTTTAAGACTCATCTCAAAAGGTGGGTCTTTTGTGAAGCCTTACCCAGCATTTCCAAGCAGTTAGTCTCTGCTTTGTGTTCCTTGCAATTTCTTCTATTTTAGCACAAATTTCAGAGTTTAGGCAGTCTTATAGCCTAAATTTTTACTGCTGAATAACTGGATGGCAAATCTTGAGGCAAATCTTGAGGTCAGAGAGATCAAAGAGAGCACAAGAATGTCTAATCCTCCTGTATACCCAGAACTAGAAAACTGGATATTGGTTAACTATAGCAATTCCTAATTCAACTATTATCCCTGTTGTAAACTAAGGCTCCGAGAAGTTAAATAATTTGTCCAAAGTCAAACAGCTCTAAAGAAGGATAACCAGGATTTTAACCAAGATAGTATGAAGATTTTTTGACTCCTACATCACATTTTAATTTACTCCACACTTGGCTATCACCATTGAGAATACCTGTAAGGAAGAGGGATGTTATTCCTTCCCTTTAGCACTTTGGCTCTCCTTTACACATATTGTTCTACTCTTCCTTGTGAGTCCTTTCTTGTATAATAAGTTTTTCAACTGCAGGGCTTTTCTTATTCTTCATTATGTCCTCCACAGATCTAGCACAGTATTTTTCCATATTAGGTACTCAATGAAAATGAATTAATTGAATTATATCTTACTTTGCTTCAGTGATTCAACACAGAGCTGGGCTGCGGCTTGGAAATAAAACCATCATTGGGGCGCCTGGGTGGCTCGGTCGGTTAAGCGTCCGACTTCGGCTCAGGTCATGATCTCACGGTCCGTGAGTTCGAGCCCCGCGTCGGGCTCTGTGCTGACAGCTCAGAGCCTGGAGCCTGTTTCAGATTCTGTGTCTCCCTCTCTCTCTGCCCCTCCCCTGTTCATGCTCTGTCTCTCTCTGTCTCAAAAATAAATAAACGTTAAAAAAAAAAAATTAAAAAAAAAAAAAAAAAAAACCATCATTGCCTCAGCTTCCCCTTAGATCTCCTCAGTAAATGATTGGCAGCAACATAATCTCATGCCTGTGTTCTGGAATACATTAACATTTTATATTTTAAAATGTCTTATTTTGGCCCTTTTAGAGAGTTATTACTGAAGAAGTTGTATTTAAAAAAAAAGAAACCAGTTACTATGAAAAAACAACTATTTAAATTATAGAATAGTTCTAAGGAAGGTGGAAAGCTAAAGGGGAAAGGGACTATTCTAGTTCTCTAAAGCACAAGGGAACACTAAACAATTTTATGTAGTAAAATATATTTTTGTCATTTTTCACATTTATTTTTAAAAAGTAACCTTCCTTTACATATGAGTCTATCCTGTATTTAGGAATATGCACTAATATATTATCTCTGTCTTTAAGAAAGTTAAAATCTGGTTGGGGAGGCAAGATAAAGTTAAACGAAGCAATTGATAAAAGATGCAGTTGGTTTCTTTATACATGAGTGGAAAGAAGTCAGTGCTGTATGTCCTTAGAGAAATATTTGTAGAACCAATGAAATTAGAGGTTGAAACCTGAATGGTCAGGGAGAGTTTTGGAGAAAGTGGAGTTGTCTGGGTGCAGCTTTAGTTCTGAAGCAGTTCATGCCTGCTTCAGAACTGCTCTCAAGCAGTTTTATGTGGCTAGAGAAAAATATGCCACCTTCCTAACCAGGCTCACTTTAATTTCATGATTTCAGTCACTTGAAATAGGCCTTAGTCGTGGTCAGCAGTCTTACTGTTTTTCTTGTCTATTTATTCTCCTTTTCTCCCCACTTTCTCTTCTCTCAAAACGTACAATACTTCTGTCTCTCTCTTTTATCCTTTACTTTCATTGGCATAAAAACATGGATCCTTGTAAACCTAAGTCAGAGCCTGCAACTCCTCTGCTCAAAACTTGCCACTGGCTTCCTGTTTCTCAGAGCCACAGTTCTTATAGTGGCCTAGAAGGCCCTGTGGTCTGCCATCTGCCACCCAGCCCACCGTGGCTACTGCTTGCTCCCTCTCTCACCTTTCTCTTACCCTCCCATTTGTCACCCTCACTGACCTCCTTGCTCTTCCTCGAAAATGTAGAGTATGCTTTTATGTAAAGGTTTTTGCATTAGCTATTTTTCTGCTTATAAATTTCTTCCCTCAGATTACTGTGTGACTTGTCTCTCACTTCCTTCCAGTCTTTGTTCAAATGTCAGGGAGACATTTCCTGGCTATTTACGTAGAACACCAGTCCTCACTCTGACCTCAACACTCTCTAGCTCCCTTCTTCTGCCTTATTTCTCTCTATATTTTATATTTTTTTGTTTATCCCTTTAGTGTCTGCCATTTCCCATTTGAATATAAGGGACTGTGTTTTGCTCTGTGTTGTATTCTCAGAGCCTACGTGTTGTAGATGCTAAATTTTGAGTGAATGGGTGAATGAAATAGACATTTGAAAAATGGATATACATTTGATAGATAAAGGCTAGGAAAGTCATTCCGTGTTAGCAAATGGTATGAGAAAAAAGTAGAGGTGGGAATATGGATGATCAATTGTAGAGATAGTATGACTGGGGCATTGGATTTGAGTTGAGAAACGGTAGGAAAGAATTTAGAAAGTTATGTTGGGGTATATTGTGAAAAGTTCTGAAGAACAAGCTAAGGTGTTTTATATGTATGTGTAGATAATGTGAAGTGATTGCATGTTTTAGAAGAATAGAGTATCTTTCCCATCACCAGAACAGAATCTTTTAAGCATATCCATGGAAGCTTATAATCTCTTCAGTGTCCCTGTTGCTAGGGCCCCAGAACCTTGCTTTATTTTGGAATATAGATGAACAGATTTTAATTAAATTTTGAGCTGAAAGACACATTTGACATGTTTTCTAAACTACCATGTTCCTATAAGTGCTTTTATGACAAGAACCATTGTTTAACATATTATCTGGTACCCAGTAGGAGCCAGTAAATATTGGTTGTAGGAATACTATTTGTTGAGTGGAAACAAGTCTCAAAGAGTTTGAGTGACTTACCTCAAGGTTACCCAACAGAGTGGTTCCCAACTCAAGTTTTTTGGCAACTGTTCTTCATGGTTTCTTTACAGCAAGTAATTCAAGTAGTTAGCCACATAATCCAGACTCTAGACTTAGAGTTTTTTGCCCTTAAATAATTAACTATTAAAATATAACAGTATTGGTTGAATTAAAGGTAAAAAAAAGTGAAAGATATTTTGGATTAAAATGGAATGGAATAGAATTGTAACTACAAGTTACCTATTCCTAATTTATTTTTTATTAGGATTATAATATCACCTGGAATGCATAGTGAATTTCCTTTACCATGATTTTGTCTTGGCCTTTGACTGATTGGTTATTGGCAACTCTGACATTGGCCACATCTGTTTTTAGATGCTTAAACACTCTTTCTCCCTGATTCTTGACTTTCTTTTATTCCTTCTTTTTGGGAATTAATAAGATTTATTTCCTTTGCTTTTAAATATCAGGTGTTCAATGACTACCCTAAAAACCGAGCCAGGAATTTATTTGCCTGTATGTGTGTATTAAAAGTGCTGGGAATCTATTGAGTTCACTGAGAAAACTTTCTCCATAGGGCATCCCAGCTGCCCCACCCAGGTCTCAGCTCTTTCATCTGTTTTTATTGTTGTTTTCTGGTTAACTTAAATATCTTGTAACTTGGCAACTTTACATCCATCTCTCCTCACTGCCCCAGGTTCTTTACAAGAGAGCATTTTTGTGGGCGCATTCCATATCAGTTGAAAGAGAGCTTTAGATGACATTATTCAGATCAATGGGAATTTTCTTTTCTTTTTTTTTTTTTAATGACAGGTGACCTTTTATCTCATTACCTGAATTGCTAATGGGGGCCACACCTTTTTCTTGAAAAATATTTTGAAATGTATATTGATCAAGATGAAACAAAACCTAATTTTTGAGGGGAAAAACAGAAGAGGCATTTTCTCACAGTTATAATTTAGAAGCAGTGATTTCAGATAAGTACAAAATTAATGAGGCCAGTGAGGAAGATGTTATTTAATCTAGGACTCATGTATTAGTTAAGGAGACATTAGGGAAAATAGAAAAGAATGTATGAATGCAAGGATAGGATTGGCTTTTTAAAAAGAGCAGTAAGGAAGAAACAATAATAGTGGTAGACACACGATATTCAAGAAGACAAACTGGTTTTAGATATATTAGTTGGGAGGGGAGAAGGATATAGGGGTAGAAATAGCCACTATGCAGGTGACAGTAGTGGACAAGAAATTAAAAGAGATGTCAGGGGTGCTTGGGTGGCTCAGTCGGTTAAGTGTCCAACTTCAGCTCAGGTCATGATCTTGCAGTTTGTGAGTTTGAGCCCCATGATCTTGCCTCTCTGTCTCTTAAAATTTTTTTTAATGTTTATTTATTTTTGAGAGGGAGAGAGACAGAGCATGAGCAGGGGAGGGACAGAGAGAGGGGGAGATAGAGAATCTGGAGCAGGCTCCAGGCTCCAAGCTGTCAGCACAAAGCCCGACGCAGGGATCGAACTCACTAACCACGAGATCATGACCTGAGCTGAAGTAGGAAGCTCAACTGACTGAGCCACCCAGGCACCCTCAAAATAAATAAACATTAAAAAAAATTTTTTTTAAGGATGTCAGTATTGGAAATGGACTTTTAAACTTTCCGTAGTCGAGAGTTCTTTTACCTAAAGACTGTTTGTATCTCCTCATGGAACCAGAGGAATGAACATTTCTTGAACCCATCAGTAAATTGAATACTATGCTATCCTTCATATATGTTATTTCAATGACTCTCACACTAACCCTGTGAGGGTATAAGCCTCATTTTCTGGATGAGAATGTTAAGGGACTTGGTAGCATGTGGTAAAGCCAGAGTTAAACTCAGTATTTTGTTTCCCAAGTCCATGTTCTTCCCATTTACATCACACTGATTCAGACATCTAGGAAGAGGAACACTGGATAGGAACTTTGGGAATAGGGATTAAGAAATACACAAGGAGGGGCGCCTGGGTGGTGCAGTCGGTTAAGCGTCCGACTTCAGCCAGGTCACGATCTCGCGGTCCGTGAGTTCCAGCCCCGCTTCAGGCTCTGGGCTGATGGCTCGGAGCCTGGAGCCTGTTTCCGATTCTGTGTCTCCCTCTCTCTCTGCCCCTCCCCCGTTCATGCTCTGTCTCTCTCTGTCCCAAAAATAAATAAAAAAAAAAAACGTTGAAAAAAAAAAAAAAGAAATACACAAGGATAGTAATTTGGGGATGAGAGGGCAGATGGTGAGCATGAAAGAGTTAAGTTGTTGAGGAAAACAGGGAGTAGCTTAGGCAGTGTGAGAATCTGATTATTTGACAAGTAATATGTTATGCAAAACCAGGTTGTATAAATGTGGATTTGATTGCACACAAGATCTTTCAATTGTCTGATGGTTGGACAATTTCTCAATATTTCATATACTTAGTACATTGGAAAGTTGCCACCTAAAATAAACATATTACTATCTTGGCTAATGATTTCATGAGAGATAGCTACTGAAATTGTCAGAATTTGGAGAGGTTCTAATTATAATATCCTACTCCAAATTCGTAGTCAAACCACAGCAGAGATTAAACCATAGGGGAAAAACATTTTGACTTGTCAGCCAAAATATATAGTTACTAGACAAAAATATTGTCTTCACTGTTTATTTAATACTAGACATTGGGCTGTACAATAATGTTGGGTTCAGCTGTATGGAATTTCCAATATCCATCATTTTAACAGAGGAATAAAAAATAATAACAATGATCTACTGACATTACTAAATCTTTATGATGTGTTGACTGCTTACCATTGATTATCTCATTTAATTTTTCAAGCAAGCTATGTGATACTATTTCCTCTTTTTAGAGGTGAGGCTAAGAAGTGTTGAGTTGTCCATAGGCATATAGGTCAGAATATAACAGATATTTGAACCAAGATCTCTGATGGTAAATGCCCGACCTTTCAGTAGGCTGAGTTGGTTTTCGTATGGAGAACTATCAAAATGAAGACACTTGTAGTAATAATTACCTGTCTGTGGTATTCATCTGATATGGAATGTGTTACATTTTAATTAAGCCATGCAAAAATGAGTATCTTGCCTCTTTCTTCAAGTTTAGAATAACTTTCTTTATTCTGAGGGCAATCCAGTGTGGCTTTCCCTTTTTTTCTTTGCCTTGTAAATTCCTTCTGTAGACATTTCTCCTTTTGTTGCTTCAATATTCTTTTGGAAAATAGAGATGATGTTTGAAAAGTGTATCAATAAAAAAGGATTTCTTTCTTTATATTTGTTTCTCTTTTTAATAAACTACTGTAGTAGTTATGTTACTAGCTGAGAAGGATGTAACATCTTCCTGACCCTGGGTAATGTGACTGCAAATTTCTTTGGCTTTCAGCCTCACAATGATGCTGTCTTCTATGCTTTCTTTCCTTTCCTTTCCTTTCCTTTCCTTTCCTTTCCTTTCCTTTCCTTTCCTTTCCTTTCCTTTCCTTTTTTCTTTTCTTTTCTTTTCTTTTCTTTTCTTTTCTTTTCTTTTCTTTTTAACTGATCATATCATGAATCCACAAATTTAGCTGCTTTTCCATTTTTTCCATAGCTTTGCCACATACAATAGATATTATTTTAGCTCTATTTGGAGTGGGTCCCTTTTCTGGAGGTACTCTGTTATTGATTCACTATCACTGAACTCAAGGCCAGCAGCACCAGAACTCATGCCTGAAGGAAGCTCATCTACTACACCTATTTCCTCTGAAAGGCACATCACAGAGTTCTTGCACTTCGGAACACTAAAGAGCACTTAAGCACTATGCTTGGGAGCCATCTTAAATGGTAAAATCATCAATAAAAGGCACAATAATGTGAAAATGTAGCATCAAATAGGCTAGGAAAAGTACACTTGCTTACAGTTTAAAAGCTGAAACAAGAAGACATCATCTTGTTTGGCCTCCATTGGGAACATGGGAGTCGGACATCCATTTTTTTGTGGTTTTGCACTTGTTTGCCAATGACCACAAGAGCAACATGAGTATCGACTTTAGGGATACAAATACATTTTTTAGCAAGTGGACAAATTTGTACATACAGAATTGGCAAAAATAAGAGTCAGTTGTAATTGGATTTATTAAAAGTCACAGACATCTCTACATTCAATTTTTAGGACTTTTAAAATGTTTGAATGAATTAAGAAGAGCAGGTAACATCATAAAAGTTACCACATACTCTATTACTGTCTATTTCTCAGAGTAGACTTATAAAGGAAAACTTTGAATTTATTATCAGGTTACTATTAGAAGCCAAAGTAAATAAAATGATTATTTTCAAATCACAGAACAAGTCAGTGGTTAGTCAAAGTGCAACTTTGGTAAAATAGCACCGGATGCCAGGTTATTTTTGCCACTTTTGTTGGTACCACCCTACACCTCTTTTTTGTTTGTCTTTTGAGGGCCTGCTGATGGAAGATGACTTCTTTGAGACTGTATAGCGTCTCCTTTATCTTTTACACCTGCTCAGAGGTACATGTTTATGTAACAAATACTTACCGAATGCTTTATCTAGCAGTATTTTCAATTTTTAACATTCATGTAATAGGTATGATGTAGTGGTTACAACCTGAGGCTTTTAAGCCTGGTTCAAAGTCTGGCTCTACCTTTTACTAGCTGTGTAGATTGGAGCAGGATATTTATTGTCCCTAAATCTATTTCTCTTTTTTTAAATTTTTTTTAATGTTTATTTATTTTTGAAGGAGAGACAGAGTGTGGGGGCGGGGGGGGGGGTGGCAGAGAGGGAGGGAGACACAGAATCCTAAGCAGGCTCCAGGCTCTGAGCTGTCAGCACAGAGCCCGACGTGGGGCCTGAGCCCATGAACCAGAAGATCATGGCCTGAGCCGAAGTCGGTCGCTCAACCGACTGAGCCACCCAGGCGCCCCGTGTTTCTCTTTTTATAAAATTGGTGAAATAATAATATATTATTTCATATATGCTGTAAATATTTGAAATATATATTCACAAATATGAAAATTTAAGAAACCTGCATTTCACATATATTATAAATAATTAATACATCATTTATATAGATAAAATAATTATTGTGTTGTGAGAATTAAATGAGATAATTTGTATAAAATCATAGCACAACAGCATGAGGAATATGGTCAGTGATACTGTAATAGTGATGTATGGGGACAGATGGTAGCTTCACTTGTGAAAATAACATAATGTATAAACTTGTTGAATTACTTACATTGTACACCTGAAACTACTGTAACATTGTGTGTCAACTGTACTCAAAAATTTTTTTTAAATACCTACCACAATGCTAGGTACATATAAGCATTTTATGAAACATGCATTATTACAAAGAGACTATTTTAAATGAGAACACAACAGTTCTCTAAGGCATAAGGTATTTATCTCACCTCTGCTATTTATTTTATGTTTTATAATGAAGTCTCAGAGAGGTTAAGTGACTTCCTTACAGACTCTACCACCTTTAAGTTGGGTTAGCTTTCCCTCCTGTGAATTTACAATGAATCTTCTTCTTACACTGTTAATGTATTAATTATAAGATAATGTAATATGTCATTCAGAATGACATATGGGCAGAGATCATGTTTGTTAGCTTAATTTCATAGAAGACTTCTGGTTACCCAGCTCACTGCCTGGCACAATAGTAAGTCTCCAGTGTATGATTATTGAGTGAATAGATTAATTACCAAGGTCACAATTTTTATGTAGTAAATCAGCCCTCCTGTTTCCTATTTCCATTCTTATTTACAAATATTATTGGCGTTATAACCATGCTTCTTAGGCACTACACTAGATTGAAAGAGTGAAGACTGTAGAGATACATAAAACACACTTTCTGTTCCGGGAATGTGTGTCTATTACAGGTAGGAGATGGATAGTATAGTAGCTTCTTTTGGCTCCAATAACAAACTACTATAAATGTGGTGGCATAAACAATAGCAGTTTATTTCCTCATGGTTCTGGAGGCTAAAAGTTCAAAATCAAGTTGTTGTCAAGGGCCTGCTTCTTTGAAGGCTCTTGAGGAGTCTCTGTTCCTTGCCTCTTCGAGCTTCTGGTAGTTC
This sequence comes from Panthera tigris, assembly GCF_018350195.1. Lineage (NCBI taxonomy): Eukaryota > Metazoa > Chordata > Mammalia > Carnivora > Felidae > Panthera > Panthera tigris. The sequence goes on along the minus strand of NC_056670.1, from coordinate 57,149,212 downwards.
CAGACATTGCTTGGCTTCTGGCTCCATGACTTCAATCTCTGCCTCTGGTCACATTGCCTCCTTCTTTTCTATCTGTTCTCTGTGTATCTCTTATAAGGACACTTGACATTGGTGTTAGGGCCCTCACAGATACTCCAAGAGGATCTCATCTTTGTTCTTTAATTCAATCTGCAAAGACCCTTTTAAAAAAATAAAGTGACATACATAAGTTCCATGGATTTGACATGATGGATATTTTGAGGGACCATTTTTTAGCCTACTACAGATAGTAATCACTGTCAACTCCATTTTTATGAAAGTACAAACAGTTGCTTACTTCAAGTGTGAGGAATGATTGTGTTGCCAACCATAAACGGAGGGATGGCAGTATCTACAAAACACAGCTTAGCCATGCTTAAGGATTGTCTTTTTAAAGTATATTAAGTTCTGAGTATCTTTCTAGCCACCCATGCTAAGTTCTTACTGAGAAATTTAATATGCATTCATCCCTCCCTGCCCCCCAACCCCCATCATAGAAAATAATGGAATACAGAGTCTATATTTTAAATTACTTGGCTACAACTCCCTCACCCTATCTCCATCATTTCCAGTCATGTGGCTTTGGGTAAGTCTTGCCTGTAAAATAAGAATTAAAATAGTACTACCACATTGGGTTATTTTAAGGATTAAATGAATTAATACACAAAAGGCATTTAGAACAGTGCCTTACACATAGTAAGTCTTTAATTAGTTGATGTATATTAACTACTCTTAACTATTGTTATACTTGGCTTTATTGGGGATACAGGAGAAATATAAGACATGGTTCCTTTCCTTGAGGGGAATATAGAAATTTCATTTAGGGAAAATCTGGAAAATATAGGACTAACATAGTTGAGTTCTGGGTGAGGGATGAGAGACCAAAATCGTGAAGTCTGTTTCAGAGGTTGTTATGGTAAATCATATGTGAAATAAGGGCGCCTGAAATGGAGCTGTAGAACAGAGTAGAAAGGTTGGGTAAGTAAAGAATTTTAAAGAACAGTGGACCAAGTCTTGGAAACTACTCTACTATGTTATGGGAGAAAAACAGTCTTTTTCTTAGTTCCACTGTCTTTCTAAAACCAGTATTGATTAGCCTTAATAAGATTCCTTCCAGAGCTCAAGTTTTCTGAATCTGAACTCTTCTGAATTTTGAGGAAATCCCATAGGTCCAATAATTTGTTCAGGTGAACTGAGTGCTAGAAGCCTAACCTAGTTCCAGCCTGTATGTTGTCTGAATTATTCTCTGCTGAATAATCTTTCCTTATCCTCACTCACTTCTGCTCTTATAGCTCTTGAAACACATGGACTTGGTCGCTCTATATGAGAGAAGACTTCCCAAATAAATTACATCTGCTTACATTTTTCTTTGAATACTTACTCTCCTTCTAGTTCATTCCTCTGATAGAAATACAGAGAAATAGCCAGGAAAAATAAGGGCAAAGGTCTTGAAAAAAGAGATGGCTGTTGTTTCTTTTCTTTGAATGATTAGTGTGATCTCACAGTAGATTTTTAGATTGTAAGTATGCAGCTGAGTATAACTGATTCAGCCAGATATAGCAACATTATAATCTCAGCAACTCTTGCAGTTTCTCTATTAAATTTAATAAAATTGCATGAAAGGCAGTCACCCAAACACAAGTGAAAATTTTAAATAATTATTTAATTATTTTAGAATTACTATAATTCAGCTTTAATGTAGCTGTTATTCATTCAAAGAAGATAAATCTAGCATGTCATCTGCTCTATTGAATACCAGAATAACAAAACTGATAATGTTAAGCTTTCCCACTACTAAAGGTTTGATGTTATCTTTATTTAGCATCAGTTCCCTGCTTCCAAAATAGTACATCTCTAGTCATCTTCAGTTAGTGCTTTTAGCTGGAGAGAGTAAAAGTTACCAAAGCAGTAAGGTTTTCAGTTACTTTATAATGAATATATTGGGCCCAGAGTTGAATTATCATGCCTAACATGTAACTCAGAATTTTCCATGATCTCTTTCTTTGATCACCAGGTAATTATTTTCTCTATAAAGTTGCAGTCTTTATTTTTTCTTTTCTTTTCTTTTAGAGAGAGAGTGGGGGAGAAGGGCAGAGAGAGAGAGAGAGAGAGAGAGAGAGAGAATGCCAAGCAGGCTCCATGCTCAGCTCAGAGCCTGATGCTGGGCTCCATCCCAAGACCCTGAGACTATGACCTGAGCAGAAACCAAGAGTCAGATGCTCAGCAGACTGAGCCACCCAGGCACCACCCCGCCCTCCCCACCCAATCCAATGCAGGCTTTTAAAATCCCACATTAAGATACAGGTTTCCCCTGCTGTCTGAAAATGTCTTTTAAGCCACTGTGCTTTTATGAAAGACCTACATTAATACCTGCTTTTGCAAACCTAAAAAAGGGGATTTTCCCTTTTGCAAAATGGTAATCATTTCTTCACTTTATGCCATTCTGACTTACAAAAGGTTTCACAGGAATGCCAGACTTTCAGCTAGCAGGAGAAACCTGTATTTTATTTAGCATTACAGATTATTCTCTTTACTCACTCAAGCTCCCCTATATTTTGAACTTCTCTTTTGTTACTGTGTATGTGTGTGGTGGGGTTGGTAGTGGGGATATCGTGCATGATAAGGATGAGTATAGTTTTTTTTTTTATTAAATGAATTATTTTGCTTTTGCCCATTTTGCTCATTATAGGCAATTTGCAGAATACAGACAGGTAGAAAAAAGGCAATTTGCAAAATACAGACAAATTTAAAACATTACCCAAATATACTTTTGGAAAATTCCAACGACAAAAATGAGCATATTAGCCAAGTGAAAAAATGCTATATTCTTGTTCTTATAAGTTGTTCATGTTTACTAAAGCAAATTTGGGATTTACCTTTTGATACCACTAAGATGTGATCATCAAAACCATCTAGTTCAGAAGTAATATATTTACATCGCAGGTGCTGTTTTATGTTTTGTGGACTTGGGTATTTTACTTCGGAGACAGCACTTTATTAGATGTGAGAAGTTACCTTCGGAGACAAAGATGTTTGTGGGCAGGAAATTCTTTGAGTATTCTTAGATAGCAATATATTGGAGGGATATTTTGAAATTAGTGTATCAGCTTAACACTTTTACTTGGGTAACAGCTTTTTATGAAAGATTTTTCTTTCTTTGTGGCAAAGTTGTGACTTGTAGTTCACCTAGACAGAAGATGGCTTATTTATTCAGGTAATTTTGACATACTGGCAATCATGCTTATACAGCTCAAACAGAAAATTACAAACACTGTCATTTTTTGTGTTACTACTTTGTTAAGAGTTTTCTTGGTAAGGGTTACCACAACCGCTGATTGATGGAAGATACAATTAACCCTAAATTTATAGTTCATTAGTGTAGTTTATTATTCCCACTTGATTTGTACATATCATTGCAAAATTATATTCTACAGTGGAAGCCTCTGCAGTTCTTGTAAGAAAAAAACATTCACAGAAGATTTTGGGTTGCTTAGTAAAATCTAGAAGAATACACACACAGTTCAACATGATGATGTTACTATTACATGACTCAGGAATCCAAATATATAATTTATCATCTTAACAAAAGATCATGTAGGGGTGCCTGGGTGGCTTAGTTGGCTAACTGTCTGACTTTGGCACAGGTCATGATCTCCCAGTTCATGAGTTCAAACTCCATGTTGGGCTCTGTGCTGACAGCTCAGAGCCTGGAGCGTGCTTCAGATTCTGTGTCTCCCTCTATCTCTGCTCCTGCCCCACTCACACTCTGTCTCTGTCTCTGTCTCTGTCTCCCTCTCTCTTTCTCTTCCTCTCTCAAAAAATAAGCATTAAAAAAATATATAAAAATCTTGGGTGCCTGGGTGGCTCAGTTGGCTGAGTGTCCAACTTCGGCTCAGGTCATGATCTTGTGGTTCACGAGTTTGAGCCTCGGGCTCTGTGCTGACAACTCAGAATCTGGAGCCTGCTAAGGACTCTATGTCTCCCTCTCTCTCTCTCTCTCGCTCTCTGCCGCCCCCCCCCCCATACTCTCTCTCTCTCAAAAATAAATAAATGTTAAAAAGTAAAAAAAAATCATCTTTATCAAAAGTGTTTTTGATCTGTAAATAAGGAACATGCCCACATGGAGTTGTCCCCCAAAATATATATCTTATAAATACATTGAGAGATAACTGCATCAAATGAAACTACATTTCTAGGAACTAAAATGCTTTCTGCTATGTTGATAGGGGTAGGACTTGATATAAAAATAACACTAGGATTATTGTCTTCCTTCTGGTGGCAATCTTAAGCTTTTTAGGATGGGAGTTGATAGGGAGTTGAGCTAAGTGAGAGGGGAGAGGAAGAAGGAAAGACAGTAGCAAAGTTGCTTTATTTATTGCATAAATGATGATGCAATGCCAAATAAACAGCCCAATGGGGCAGAATAGAGATCTCAAAGAACAATCCATTTGTGTGTGTTACTTATGTATGATAAGGTGGCACCATAAATCAGTGGACCTATATGTGAACGGTAAGTCCATGAAGTTAATAGAAGAAAATAGAAGTGAATATATGTGTGATCCAAGGGCTCAATAAGTGACTTCTTGACAAAATTTTAAGGCACAAACCATAAGGCAAACAGTGGTAAATTAAAATTAAGGGTTTTTAATGCAATGAAACCTCCAGGGCCAAAGTTAAAGGCAGATGACAGAATAAGAGAATATATAGGCAATGTGTATAACCAATAAGAGATTAATATCTTGGTTATATATGGAGCTCCTGGAATCAACAAGAAAAGACAAATAGGTGAAGGATAGGAACAGAAAATTTATTTTGGGGAAAACCCTAAAATCTAGGGAAACTGTGCTCAAAATCATTAATAATTTTGAAGACACACGTTGTAAAAGCAATGGGATACTACCTTCTACCTGTTAGACCAGCAAAGTTAGAAAGTTTGATAAAGCCAAGTGTTGACAACCACAAGGGATATGGGGACCTTCATGTACTACTGGTGAGATTATAGGCTAGTACAGACATTCTGCAGAACAAATAAAGAGTATCCTTACTCTCTGACTTTGAAATTCCACTCATGTTTTTTTACTCCAAGGAAATTCTCATGTGGGTTTATAAAGGGACATGTACAGGGTATTTGTTGAGTTTTACTTGTGGTGAGGGAGTTAGGGTAGTCTGGGTGTTCATTACTGGGAGAATGCATAGATAAAATGTGGTGATTACACAACAGGTATTATGCAACAATTAACAACCAGTTTGTTGTTATACATAGCAATATGGATGGATCATAAAAGCATTGCAAAAGAAAACAGCAATAAATAGTACAATACCATTTATATGAATTAAAAATACAAATGTTCACAAAATAATGTACATTTATAAAAGCACATGCAAAGAAAAATATGTTACACACATTTAAGTCATTGTCTGTCTTAAGGATAGGAAGACTTGAATGTGGTATGAGTATAAAGAGAAATAAAAAAATAAATGCAACAAGAGAAGGGCTTTGCAAAAATTGACAATGATGATATGTCAAGAACTGAGTATAATTATTTCTACTCTCTGCACCTGAGATCGCAAGCAAAACAACACAAAACAGTGTTAGGACAATAACAGAAATTAAATAATAACAGATATTAAAAATAAAAATTATCTATAATTCCTCTACAGATTCACATTGTTTGAAAGAATGAAATTTGTTGTTGATGTTATTGTTGTTGTTAGTCTTTGTAACTGGTGCCTGACATGGAGTGGTAAGTGCCAAGTACATTTATATTATATAATGACTGAAATAAATAGAAAAAATACAACTAATTATTTCTCAGTAACCCTGTGTTCCTTAGTTGTTATCTCCAAGGTTTAAACTGCTTTGAATCAGGGAAGTAAATATAGCTTCCGTTTTGGTGGCTCTGTGCACCATATCACAAATGATTGTAATTTAATTAGAGACATCTATATAAAATACAAATTTGATTACTCCCATGGTCAAATTCTTTATTGGCTTCATTTAAGCTTTTATGGGAGGGGAAAATGACTTTTAAAAATGTAACATACACATACTTTGGTTCCTGACTACATCTTTTTGCTTCATCTCTCTCTTCAAGCACCCTGAGCTCCATGCTATAAGAAGCTTCTTTTCTTTCACAAATGTGACATGTTGTTTGATCACCATTTGCCTTTATACCTTCTGATCCTGAAATAATCCTCTTTCACTCAAGAAATTTGCAAGGTGGTTTCAGATACTTGGGGCAATTAAAAAGTCTGTTTTAGGCCAGTTTTTTGTGTTAAGCACTGCCCTGGTTCAAGGGATGCAAAGATAAGAGAAAAGGATGCATTACTTAAGTTAATGTGCTTTTTAGTATCAACGCACTTGATTGAACAGAGTTGCCAAATCATTAATTTTCCACTAATTTAACTTTATCCTTGCCTTCATTGAGCTAGAGAAGTGTCTGTAATTATAAAATGTTAGAGTTGCAAGGGGCCTCTAAGGTCAGACTAGTGCAAATTCTTGGATCAATGGTTAGGAACTAAAGACAGTATGGAGATGTGAATGGCTTAATGCCATAATACATTTTGTCTTCAATCAAGGATAACTTCTAGAACCCTCATCATGCTGCTTTTTAGTTAACCTCAAGGAAGGACCAACATGAACACTTACCTACCTAGAAAGACAAAACCAGACACATAAAGAAGAGAAGGTTAAAGTACAGACTTGTTCATTTGCCACCTTGAGACTTCTTGTGGCATTTTTCTTTTCCTGTAGAATAAGGGGAGTCTGGGCAAAAATAGTTGTTATTGGGCCTCAGACAAGTGCAACTACTAACTATCTGAAGTAGGAATGAGCAGTGGGCATTTTCTTTCTAATGCTGAAGAGCAAATGGAAAAAGGAAAGGTTCATATAAAAAGCCTTGGTTTGTTAAGACTTGGCTTATGTAAACTTGGCTTTATGTAGTTTTCTGTCAGCCAAGATAAATTTTTCCTGGTGAATAAACATATACATTATGTTCAGCCTTGAGTAGTTAGTTTGTTATGTGACAAATGAGAAGACCCAATAGGAATCTCATTGGGAAGTCATATTACCCCCACCCCCTTTTTATTGTAGATAGCCACTTAATTATCTGGTAATATAAAGTGACTTTGATTTATGTAAACATGTACTTTCATAAGAGTCTCTATAATAGATGGTCCCTGACTTAAGATGGCTTGACTTATAATTTTTCAACTTTACCATGGTGTGAGAGTGATATACATTCAGTTGAAACTGTACTTTGTTTTTTAAATTTTGATGTCTTCCTGGGCTAGCAGTATATAGTATGATACTGTCTGCTGATGCTTGGCAGCAGCAGCAATGAGCCACAGCTCCTGGTCAGGCATGGGATCTGGGTGGGGTGGGGGGCAGGTGCAGGGGGTGGAGGCTAACAATCCATATACTTATAACCATTCTGCACCTATACAACCATGCTGTTTTTCACTTTGAGTATTCAATAAATTACATCAAGTATTCAATACTTTATTATAAAATAGGTTTCAGGTTAGATGATTTTGCCCAACTATAAAGTATTGTAAGTGTTCTGAACACATTTAAGGTCAGCTAGGCTAAGCTTGGGTATTTGGCAGGTTAGGTGTAAATGATTTTTTGACTTAGGATATTTTTGACTTACGATGGGTTTATTGGGACATAACACCATTGTAAGTCAAGGAAGATGTGTAGTAACTTTATAGAAGTCAGGGAATATTGATGATCAGAAACCCAAACAACATAGCTATGGGGATCCAGACAGTGCTGATTACCCAAAAGGAAAACTATGCATATGCTTAGGGTGCTAACAAAAAAAGGTTCACCAGAAAAATATCTTTTTAAAAAAGGCATAAAAGTGGCCACAAAGGAGAAAATTAGAAATTCGTTGGGCTTCCTTATACTTTTTTTCCTTTACAGGTTAATAATTGTTTTTATTTTTAATTACATGGTGAGAGATGTGTAGGACTAAGTTTTCAGTCCTATAAAGATTTTAGTGCTTGATCTAAAAAATTCATTATTTAATCCAGGAGTAAATGAGTCATGTGTATGATAGACTTGTTTCCAGTATTCTCTAAGGCCTAAGCATTTCAATCTTGAGTGGATCAGATACTCCCTCTCCTCTTGCTTCTAGCCCCTGGTCAGTTTGGAAAGACACCCACCATAATTGGGTCATTTCTGAACTCTCCCAAGTTAAAATCTTACAAGGCATCTATCCGTAACAAGTGGCAGTTTGGGGTCACTAGTGGTTACTCAACTGAATCATCATCCAAATATTTTACTTTACTTGCTTTACCAGTTCATTATTGAAATTATTTTTTTTCCAAACTTAGCTTAGAGTCTGTCTGAAGCTTGACCACATGTGAAGTTTGACATTTTAAAGGTCAGCTGGTTTGAGTTATTTGTATGTAAGTCAACAGATTTGTTTTTTCTTTTAAACAGGGAAATGTCTATTGTTTTTCCACTTGAAAAACTAAATAAAACACACAAATATCTCATGAGCTCTCCTCAGACTTTCCCAGAAAGAGCCTGTATTTGTGTTGAGACAAAACATAGGGAAGTTTCAAATTTAGATGGTTTGGAGACAGTTCACATTTCAGTAGCTCAAGGCTTAGATAAGGGAAAACCTGTAGAAGGAAGACTTCCACTAGCTTTAAGTGGAGAGAAGAAAATATGACCTCCTCATGTGTGTGTTGTATTCATATCATCTTTTGAGCTTATTGGAAACTGAAGCTTAAAACGCAGAAGAAAACATTTTGGAGTCTTTTACCTTCTCCTGACTGCTCTCTCCTCTAAAGCATGGCTCATATGGCAGAGATAATCTTAGAATGTAAACCAGATCATACACTCCCTTTCATAAAACCCTAACTTTTTTTTCATAGCCCAGAAGATGCATGATCTGCATGATCTGAACTCCAGCCTCGAAGGAGGTCTACACGTAACCCCAATAGAAAATTTAAGGTAGAAGATGATTTCAATTTGTAAAACGTTTATGGGTAACAGAGTAATGTCAAGATTAGGTTTAATGACTGTTCATAAAATAGGCACTATCAGAAAGTAAAATATACCAAGACCAGTGAGATAGAGAGAGGCAGTATAAAAATCTGTTGTTTGTCCACATGCAAACAAAGCCTCCTCTCTGCTCTTCTAAAGATTAGTCCCTTGTCATTAGTGACTGAGATCAAAACATTGCTCTACTTTAAGTGATTGAAATCAAACCTGTATCAGCAAGTTAGAAAGAAAAAAAAAGTCAACTGAGTTGGAGTGGGGAGGGTTAGGGAGGAAGTAGATTGAGGGAGCCTTACCATTGGTTGGTAGAATAACTGTAATTTAAAAAAGCACCACCATTTAACAGCCTCCTTTTTTTGTCACCTTGGTAGCTTTCATATTGCTACCTCTGAAGTCTTCATTGTAATATTAACAGCTATAATTCAGTGTATTACTGGCATCTTTAAAAAATGTGGCACTTTGGTAGAATATGCTCAGGGGAAGGAACTACTTCTTCTTCCACCTTACTTTAGTCTGATTCCTTTCTGTTTCTCTACCTCATTTCTTTTTTTCAGTTACATAAATTGCCAAGCTGTTTGTTACTGGCCCCAGGACCTCCACTCTAGCTATTCCTTCCATCTGGAAGCCCCTCTTCCCTCTATTTGCCTGGCCAACTTTTGCTAATCCTTTAGAACTCAGTGTAACTCAGTGCTCATCAACAAGGACTTTCCATGAATGATTGAATGAATGAGAGATATAAAGAGGAACAGTGCAGAAGAGTAGCCCTCAAGGACATGTAATACTGCTAGGATGATACATTCTGAATACATGAAAAGTTCATGATACAAGGCAAGGATAAGTTAAGAGAGTTGAGTGCTTAGAAGGAACAGTGTCTATTTTTAACTAAGGCTTTGTTATAGACTTTACACAGTAGGGTAGGTTTTGAAGAGAACTTGAAGGATGGTGATATCTGTGTAGATGTAGAGGAGGGGCACTAGAAAATGGAAGAATTTTCTTGTTTTTTTTTTTATTTTTTAGTGTTTATTTATTTTTGAGAGAGACAGAGACAGAGTGTGAGCGGCGGAGGGGCAGAGAGAAAGGGAGACAGAATCCAGAACAGGCTCCAGGCTCTGAGCAAGCTGTCAGCCCAGCAGAATTTCTTGTTTGGGAGAAGTAAATATGGGAGTTGGATTGGAGTGGAGAGACCGATTGGGGAAGGGAAACCTTGAATTTTATAGGTAGAAGAAACCTGATACTCATATTCAGCTGACTTCAACTGAATACCTACCATGTGTCAAGCATGTTAATTTTGCTGTTACTTAATTTTTATTTACCCCAACTATATGAAAAAAAAATATTACTTATCTTTATATTATAGGTAAGGAAACAGATTCATGGAGGTTAAATAACTTGCCCTGGATCACCTGATTAGCAAGCAGCCAAAACTGGTATTTTAGCCCCTTATCTCCTGACTCGGAGTCTAGTACTCGTTTCTACTTTCCTGTGCAATTTCTTACAAACAGTCCCAAAATAAGAATGTTTGGTGGAAATAGGTTTCAGAGGACCTGAATGTGAAATCTGAACTTCGTTTTTTAGCCAACAGTGCCTATTAAAGATAGCGTGATAAGGGGAATTACATGATGAAAATAGTATTTATGAATTATTTTTTTATATTTATATATAAATTTATGTATAATTATTTATATAAAATTTATATATAAATTTATAAAGATTATTCTGGTGGTCATGCGGAGGATAGGTGAGAAGTAGGAGAGTCTGTTGACAGAGAGACTAATCCACATCATTACCAAAACAATAATTGAGGGCTGTGTCCTTGGTTGGGCACTGGGGTGAGGAAAAACTTTTTGCGTGGATTGAGCTATGCAGGTGCTCCTCATTTGACAATAGATATGCTCTTCTTAGGTTGTGTGAACATTCACCTGTGTTTCCCATTGACTTACATTATAATGTAAAATATTTTATCTCCATCTGGCATTGAGGCTAGATAATAGAGCCTGCTGTTCCTAATGAGTGTTCTTTACTAGGTCATTAACTTTATTTTGACCTTTGGTTCCTAGTCTATAAAGGCATTTCTTAAGCCTTTTTCCAGCCTGCACAGTCCACGGTTCTGTGACTAATCCTTAATTGGAAACTGCCATCATTGCTGTTCTCCATCTAAAGAAACATTTTAACACATCTTTTTTGAAACTCCTTATGTTTCCTGTTAAGTTATGGAATGCCTCTACTCGGCAAAAGTCTAGAAGGGTCATTTATACCCATACTTCAGTATTTCTTGATGTTTCTACATATTTAGTCATTCGTGTTGCTGGTACATAGAAAACAAGTAAAACACAAACTGGCCCAAGAGTGAATATGCAGGTGAATAAGATGAAAGGCGGAGACACAATTTAATACACAAATGCATTCTCAGTGCTGAAAACAAACCAGCAAAGAGGCTGGAAGAAAACATTCTAAAATGTTAATAGTAGATATGTGCAGATGTGGGAATTGTGGTTTATTTATGTGTATTTATATACCTCTTTGTCTTTGCTTTTTGCATCATCTAAATTATCTACAGTTAGCATATGTAACTTTTATAATCATCAAAAAATTATAAAAGTATCTTGTTATTTATGCATATCCAAAAGGGCTTTAACATGATGGAAGTTTAGTAAGTCTGTCTTGATTGTTTATTGACTGATCTTTAATGCAAGTAGTGAAGATTGTGTGCTGTAGAGAAATCTTATGTTTTGTTGCTCCTGAGGATCCTTAAAGTGACTCCCAATACTCTACAGCTGGGACCAAGGTGAATTAGGTTCCCAACTCAACAAACATTCACAGAGAATGTACTCTGTGTAACAGAGAGGGGATCTATAAAAAATGGACAAGATTTCCAGGAGCTAACTCCATTAGGGATAATGAGAAATGTACATAGCTAACTATAATTCATAGAAGATGAATTCATGCTGTATTACAGGTACAAACAGAGCTGTGGGACCACAGATGAGGGAGAGATTAGTTTTCCCCTAGGGTAGTAGAGGGATACATTTTTAAATCTGTTTTCCAATTATATAGTAACTAGTATCTTCCACAGTTAATCATTTTCAACCCACCTACATAATTTTCCCCTTATCTGCATACCAGTTTTATAGTTGATTCATCTTTTAAATAATTCAAATAAATGAATTAAGAAAGTAAACTTTATCTTACTACTATAAATGGAAAACTAGTTCTCTTGCCATAAAAAGACAGTAACTAAAAATAAAGACAGTATAAACAAAATAGGGTTATTAAATTCTATGTAGGTAGTGTTGCCTGTTCCTTGGCACTGAAACCAAGTCCTTAAAAAAAAAAAAAAACTTAACAAGTGTTGGAGACATGCTAATGACACTATAGCATGGCACTGGGACTTCTTAATAAATCAGAAAATCAGAAAAAGAATTGAAAATGGAATGGCTTTCTCACCCTGTGATTCAATGCTATTTAATGACTTCTCTTAACCACTCATGATACCAGTCTCACTTCTTTGGAAATACTTTGCTGACTCAGCAGTCCAGATTTTAGGTCTGATAGATATGGTCTTAGTAGAAAAGAAGCAGATTTCATGGAAGAATTGGTGTCTGGGACTTTTGGCTGGTAGAATCTGAGGCAAGGATAGTCTCGTGGAAAAACTGTGCACAGAAACATACTGGTTTCTATGGTGACAGTAGTAAGAGAAGGAGGAAGACTGGCTTCTATTTTACAGTTCTGTTTTTCTGCCCCAGAACTCATTTAGGCTCTAGAGGTAAGGATGAGCTGGATGGTAGTTTTCCTGTGTTTCTAAGGACTTCTTAGTTGTCTCCATCTACAGGAGGGCCTCCACCCCCATCCTCTGTGAGTGGGCTTTAGGCTATGAATGCTTCTGCAGGATGTGAATAATGGGTGTTTTTTGAATGCAGATGGCATTTATATACTGAAAATGGTCTTCACTAGTAGGGTTTGGGGGAGTTTATCAGCTTCAGAAATACAGCCTTTCAAATGTAGATCATTGAACACATTAGTATCATTTAACAAAACATCTTGGGCACCAACAGTGCTTTGATACTTGAAATCCAAGATAAATGCTGTCAGTCAAGACAAAGTGATATTTCTTTATGGGCTAGACCTTTGAAGAGATATGGGCGTTGGACTTGGCAACATATCAGCAGCCACTGGGACTCCTTTCCCACTGACTGTTTTTTCAGAGATAATTTTGACAAGAGACTGGAGAGAGTCCCTCTTAGTTCTCTGGGGAGTGTGAAATTACTAGATTTAAAAGATTTATCTTGTTTGCCTCAGAAGAGCTCAACCTTAAACTTGGTATGAATTGTAATTTGTAGCAGAATGCAAAGCAGTTATGAAACCACTCCCTTAGAAAGTGTGAGTTCACATCTCATACTAATGTTCAGAAAGCATGATCAATACCCTAGTCGTCATCCTCTCAGAATAATAGTCATAAATATATTGGCTGCCATATTTTTAGTGCCTTTTCTGTTTGCTGTATGCCAGACACTGTATTTTTCCCTTCATACACATTATCTTCAGTCTTCACATCAACTCTGTAAAGTAGATATTTTTCTCACTTTGCCATGGAGAACTTGAGGTTCTCATAGGTCACATAGCTAGAAGTAGTGGGAGCCAGTACCTCCTAACTCTTCAAGTCTGTGTCTTTAAGTTTTGGTCCTAAATTTGACATGATACTTCAGGTGAGCTGTGATAGGAATATAATCCAGTAGAAATATTATAAAATTTTAATATTAATGTAGCTAAATTTTACATTTTCCTCCCTTCTTCCTAACCCCTATGGCATATGAGTATCACATAAGCATGAGAAGCCTAAGACTCAGACAGATCTGGTTTGAGTCCAGCCACATCACTTACTAGTTCTCAGACTTGGCAAAATATTTAATGTCTCTGCACTCAGTTTCCTTAACTATAAATATGTGTAATAACAGTACCTGTCTCTTGACATTATTATTTTAAATGAGATAAGGTAATTTAAGTGTTTAGCACATTGCCTAGACTATAGTAAATGTTCAATAGTAGAGCGTATGAATAATAATCATGTAATTTCATTCATTTAATTGAAGTTTGACTGTTCCTATTGCATCACCTTCTTTTTTGTTTCATGGTTCTCTGTGTGACCTCATTTTCCTTGTATGTTTTTTTTAAATTCTATTTGTTTGTTTGACTAATCCTTGACTTTAACTTCTTCTCTAGAATGCCCAGCTAGGTTCTACAAATGCATTAAAAATATGTCATATGCAAATTAATTGGCCTGGTTTAGTTATTGTATATGTATTTAAATGTATACAAGTATGTGTGTATGTGTGTGTGTATGTGTATTTGAGTGTGTGAGTGAGTGACATTTGTGGAGACAATGAAAGACCTCTAAGATACTCGCCTTATAGGGCATTATTTTGTTAACAACTCTACTGATCTTTTGGGAATCTAGATCCATCTTTAAACAGCTAAACTTTCTTAAAGTTCTGTGACTCCAATTGTCAAAGCTTATAGAGAACAAATGCTGGAAGATGAGACAGCCTCTCCAGCTGCTCCCTTTCTTCTCTCTGCAGATGTGAACACTTCCTACAAACCCCAATATGAAATGTGGGAGAAACAGAAGGGAAACTGTTGAGCTGTTTATTTTATTGCAAACAAAGGTTAAGAGAGTCTTTTCTGAGTATTTTTCTTGGATGCTGAGAGTGAAATCTTATCTTACTTGGCCGATTGTTTATTTTGAGGGAATTCAGGATTTAACTACCTTGAATTGTATTTCTGTTCATGACATGCTTCCTCAGTCTTCTTAAAGCCCAAGCCTTCCAATGCAACAACTGAGAAAAGTTGCTAAGGAAGTCGGGGGAGGAGAGTGGGACTCAAGAACCAGAAGCCACTTTACTGATGGAGTATGTAAAATGAGAACACTGCTCAGCAGGCCTGTAGGCACCACAATGGAGCGTAGATAAATCACATGTCTTGGGCTAATCACGTTTGATGGTCTCATTTTCATCCTTATCACAATGAGGATGACCCTTTTAAGGGGACTGAAAATACCCCAATTTGAATTCATCACTGTGACCATCATAAGGTCTAACATGCTAATCTCCTGACTTCATGTTGTAGCATCCTTTCCCTCAGTTTTTTCAGTGCCCTAGCTTTCTTTGATTCCAGAGATATGCAGAGTTCATTCTCACTTTGGGGATTTTGCTCTTGTCCTTTTCTCTGATTGAAATGTTCTACCTCCACATCTTTTCATGGCTGTCTCCTTCTCATCATTGAGGCTTCAGGCCACGTTAGCTCCTCAGAGAGGCCTTTCCAGACCACCTTCAGTAAGAAAGATCTTTGCTTTCCAATATCTTCTCTCCCTTTCTCCCCTTGTTAGGCACATTGCCACACAGCCAAAGGGCTCTATTACCCAGCCTCTCTTACAGCTCGATGCTGTCCTTTAAGTTCTGGCCAATGAAATGTAAGACAAAGTGCTATGTGGTGCTTTGAAAACGGTACCTAAAAGGAAAAAGATATGTCCTTCTTTCTCCCCCTTTCCATCTTGTTCCCTGGAATATCAAATACAGTGACTGGGCTCTAGCAGTCATTTTGGGTCCTGGGGAAAAAGGGCATTTACTAAGGATGGTACAGCAGAGATCTGGAAAGCCTGAGTCTCTGATGAATTTCTCAAATAACCCAGGGTTGTGTACTTACAGGCCTCTTTTAAGTGGGAGAAAAAGAAACTTCATCTCATTTAAGCCACTACTATCTTTTGTATATTCATCCAAACCTATACCAAACCAATTTAAATATCCCTCCCCTGCCTACACACACTATGCTTTATCATAACATTATTCTCTGGTTTGTCTTCTTAATGGAACTTTTTAACAATTGGAATTTCTCCTTTCTTTCTTTATTGTTTGTCCCTTCCATCTAGAATGTAAGGTCTGGGAGATGGGCTTTAGCTTCCCTGTTCACTATGGTGTCTTCAGATCCAAAATGATGTCTAGTAGGTACTCAAAAAAATTATTGAAAATTATTGAAATTGTTGAAATTGTTCTGTAGGCTAAAATTCCCCCTACTTATATCACTATTTCCTTCTGTGATTCTGCTCCTATAGCTAATCAATCTTCTTCTGATGACAACTTCTTTCTTTGGATATGGTTATGTATTTAAATAGGTCTTTCTAGTCTTAGAGTTTTATATATCATTGATATTTTGATCCATTGAGTTTTAATATTCAATTTAACCATCATTTCTAATTTTGTTTTGAGGGGGACATCTATTATCCTCTCTAAGTACCTAAAACAATCAAATTTGAATTATTTTTAGTTTACTACAATATAACCTAAAGTATACATACATTAGAAAGAAATAGGTAGGGGCACCTGGATGGCTCAGTTGGTTAAGCGTTGGACTCTGGATTTCAGCTCAGATCGTGATATCACAGTTCATGAGATTGAGCCCCACATCTCATGGGGGCAGAGCCCACATCTCATGGGGGCAGAGCCCCTCTAATAGTGCAGAGCCTCCTTGGGATTTTCTTTCTCCCTTCCTCTCTATGCCCCTCCCTCCCTCTCTCTTTCTCAAAATAAATAAATAAACTTTAAAAAAGAAAGAAAGAAGGGGCACCTGGGTAGCTCAGTTGGTTAAATCTCTGACTTCAGCTCAGGTCATTATCTCACAGTCCATGAGTTCAAGCCCCGGGTCGGGCTCTGTGCTGAGCTCAGAGCCTGGAGCCTGCTTCAGATTCTGTGTCTCCCTTTCTCTCTGCCCCTCCCATGCTCATGCTCTGTCTCTCTCTGTCTCAAAAATAAATAAAAACATTAAAAAAATAAAAAAGAAAGAAAGAAGGTAGACAATGCTTGGGTTTATGTAATACTTCAAACTTATACTGCTGCTTTAAATAGAATAAAATATTTTAATTTCATTTATTTCTCACTAATGTGCTAAATGGGACAAAGTTGATGCTTTGTAGAGCTGTGTTCCCAGTATTCCAGTGACTGAACATTGATAACTGGTGTTCAGCTTGTCATCTCTTTTGACTCCATTCAGAAAAGCACATGAGATTTCCCTAAAAGTGATTCAAAGACAACCACTCTTATTATGAGAAAATACTTAGCCTACTTTGCAAGTAGTGGAGAACCAAGGAATATTTGTTAACTCCAAAATATTTCTAATGTTTTAAGGGAGGAAAATGAGGAACAATCCAGAACCAAATGGTATTAATGTGTTTAGGGAATCTGTGAGAAGAAATGATAAAATATATTGTGCTCACAGACATGAGAATGAAATCTCCACACTTGAAAGGGTGAGGGTAGATTGTGAAGGGTAAGAGGTTTCAGGGTTTTGTTGGAGCAAATATTGGAGGAGGATTATGAGAGTAGAAGGAAATGTGGAGAGAATGCAAGAAGATATTATGTCAAGGACAGAGTTGGAGAGCACAGTTATCCCCTTAGGACTCCTTTAACTCAGTCTCCTCAGCATTCACACAAGGCTCACACTTAGAGATGCTTAGCAAATGGTATATTTAGTAGAAGTATAGTCTGTCACTTCTGTGTGGGCACCAACAATGCCGTACTTTATCTCACATTTCAAAATGAAAGAAGCAGTCTCTTTCATTACATTTCTTCAGAGACATCAGTAGGCTTTCTACACCAAAGTTATAAAGACCATAGGAAAATATCTACACTGAAATCAATCTGAAGATTTCCTTTCTTTTGTAGAAAAATAAAAGCATAGGAAATAAAGAACCTTCAGAAATGTCAGAAAGTAATTTCAACCAATTGGTGACTTTTAAAACTTAAAGCTCACTGTGTTCTACCTAATGCTATTAGTGTTGTCATTTTTGAAGAAGCTTTGGTATCTTACTAAAATGAATGTTTAATCAAGAAGAGTTTTAGTGATATATTTGGTGACACTAGGGCTCTCAGTGGAGATTCTTAGGCCTTCGCATTTTCCTGCACTTCTGCAAGCTCTTAGGGCTCTTTTCCTCTATCTTCATGATTCTTTTTAATAATAATGACTACTACTTAGTGAGTGCTTATTATACATTTGATGTTATAGTCACCACTTGGCTAATATTACATTTTTAATCCTGGCAAAAACCATGTGAATAAGTATCATGCAGATAAGTCTTATCTATCTCCCCCAATTTCTTAAATTACAAAATAGTCTATCCTTTCCACTACCTCACTGTGGACTGGTGTTCTTTTGCTCTAACCAAGTGGGCCCAGAAGTCTTAAGCAGAGCTGAGTGGTTAATATAGAATATCACAGTGCATTGACCTGGGTTGGGGGTGGGGAGAAGGGACCAGGCTCAGGCAGTGTGAACACTGAAATGGCTGTCTTCCCAGGTCCCTGCTGTGTTGGACAGAAGCATGGTAAGGTATAAGCCGGCACTTACAAGGCCAAAGGGTTGCTAGTCATGGTGGCAGAACTGGATTAGACATATCCATGTGGCTATGAGGCCAAGTCAGCAAGGTTCCAGTCACATAGAAAGACAACTATCCCATGGCCCCTCTCCCCCAAGGAGAGCATCAGATGAATTCTAATTCCTGCTGATATCTTACAAATGAAGACTTTTATTGGATATCTCAGAACTACCAGGTCAATCCTGCTACCAGAAGGAAGATTAGCTCTCTTGCATAAGAAGCAACCCCAATGCCCACCAGGCATCTTTTTGACCAGTACGTAAGTATACCTTTTGGGAGCATCTTTTTTCAACTATATAACAGTCCCTTGGACTTATTTGGAGCTCTGGCAGAAGAGGGAGAAGAGAAAGTGTGGGTTGGGTGTTATTAGTGAATCTTCTTTCTCAGAACTTATTACCACTACTGCTGTGGACAGAATTGTCTCCGCCAAATTTGTATGTGAAGTTCAACCACCAGTATGATTGTATTTGGTGATAGGGCTTTTAGGAGGTAATTAAGGTTAAATGAGATCATAAGGATGGGGTCCTAATCCTATAGAATAGGTAGCCTTATGAAAATGAAGAGCTAAGAGAGCTCGTTTACACACAAGCACTGAGGAAAGGCCATGTGAGGAACAGCAAGAAGGAGGCTGTATGCAAGCCAGGAAGAGAGCTCTCACCAGAACCTGACCATGCTGGCTTCCTCGTCTTGGAATTCCAGCCTCCAGCACTGTGAGAAAATAAATTTTTGTTGTGTAAGGTACCTACTCTATGGTATTTTGTTATAGCAGTCTGAGTTGGTAAATACAACTACTTTATCATCAGAGCCTTTGTCCTCAGTTACTAGTCATTTTCTTTGGCCAGAGCAGCAGGAATTCTTTTAGTTCTAAAACAAACTGATCAAAGTAATTCAAAGTTGTGAATAACTAATAACTTTAAGTTGGAGGAGGAAGGATTTATCATTTATTTTACTTTTTTAATGTTTATTTATTTATTTTGAGAGAGAGAGCACGTGAGTGAGCATGCGAGTAGGGGAGGAGCAGAGAGAGAGGGAAAGAGAGAATTCCAAGCAGGCTCAACATGTAGAGCCTGACACAGGGCTCACTCTCACAACCCTGAGGTCATGACCTGAGCTGGTAGCAAGAGTCAGGTGCTTAACCAACGGAGCCACCCACGTGCCTCAGGATTTACCATTTAAAGTAAGGTTTGTTGCAGCCAGTCTATCTCTCCTTCCCCACTCCCCCCATCCCCAGTCTTGTCACATTTTGCCAAACACACGCGCACACACACACACACACACACACACACACACACACACTGAGCCTTTTAAGCAAGGAATCTTTCCTCAGTGGCCCTCTGCTTTCTTGATCACCTTCTTTGTACACATATGGTATATGGTGGGAATGGGAACGAGAGGTGATCTGCTTAGTACCTCATTTGTGAAAGGCAGGCCACCTCTGACAGTAAGTTGTTCTTTATGTCCGTGACACATGAGAAACAAAATCCTGTAAAACAGAATCCAGAAGAGGTCACTCATCATCCCCCTCTATAATTAAGAACAATGATTCAGGTTAGCAACCATTAAATATAGAATTAAGAGTGGTTAAGGCTTTGGAATCAGCTCTCTGGGCTTGAGTCTTGGCTCCACAGATTATAGCTACATCAACTTGGGCAAGTCACTTTATTTCTCCAAGTCTTCATTGCCTCATCTGTAAGATGGGGTTATGATAATAGCTATTTAAAGTGTTGTGGAGATTTAGTTGGGTAAACTATATTAAACTTGGTTATCTGAGAGAATTTGGTTATCTAAGTCATCAATAAATGTTAACTTTGTTATTATTTATTTACTAATCACCTCCGGTATAGGACACTATACTTGGAAACACACAGAGGAATAATGCTCTGTTCTTGCCCGCGGGGAGCTTATAAGGATGAAAAACAGCATACAGGATTCCTATGAAATTAAGAGACCCTCATAGATAGCAAGTCTTTTAAAACATCTTCAAAATTCCTATTTTCTTAATAAAGCTACTGTCATGTTTTGCTGCACACTCAGTTTATCTGTCTTCTTAAGCCTTTTGAAGTCAGCTACACTACGCTTTTTTGCATCTTTCCTTCTAGCCCTGTGCACAATATGGCCAAATATTATACCTCATGTATTATTTTTTTTTGTCACTTCCCTGGTGCTTCTCCAAAGCAGACCCTTTGCTTGCATGCAAAGGAAAGAGACTTTCTTGGAAGAACATCTTGTCCAGAGGCTCCACGTATTACATATGGTGACTTTGTCATTTCTTTACAAAGACAGTATATTTTCTCAGAAAAAAAAAAAAAACCCAGCTCTGTAAGAATGATCAGCATATCTTCGTGGTACTGGGTAGGATAAAAACTCTGCTTCTCTGCTCTGTTAGAGCCAGCACTGCAGTGTTTCTGTAGTTATGCCGTTGTCCAGATAGAGTTATTGCAGCAATCAGTGTGTGTGTGAACAGCGATGCCAATAGTTAGATCAAGTAAAGGGGAAAAAGTCTTGCCACTTCTTAATGTGCTAAAAATTGCCATGCTGCTATGTGGTTTTAGCATATTGTTAGCTCATCATGTATCTCTTTTTTTTATTGAATTTCTCTTTTTTTAATATGAAATTTACTGTCAAATTTGTTTCCATACAACACCCAGTGCTCATCCCAACAGGTGCCGTCGTCAATGCCCATCTCCCACCCTCCCCTCCTTCCCACCCCCCATCAACCCTCAGTTTATTCTTAGTTTTTAAGAGTCTCTTATGGTTTGGCTTTCTCCCTATTTTTTTCCTTCACCTCCCCCACCACGTATCTTTTGAATTGCTCATCTTCTTGAATGAGTTGAGATGGAAATGTTGATTTGTTTATTGAGTGAGCACATCAGTGTTGCACTGACAAAACAAGAATGTCAATTTTAGGGAAGTTGGTACAACCACAGAGATGGTCAGAAGCATTTAGAAATGTTGATAACGTAGGAGGAAAATTATAATTGATTCTGTGAAAAAGGACAGTAACATTTTATCTTTTTCATTCATTTTAATTGTTCAACAAATATTTACTGTACTTCCTACTGTATTTTTTTTTAAATTTTTTAACATTTATTTATTTTTGAGAGACAGAGAGAGACAGAGCATGATCAAGGAGGTAGCAGAGAGAGAGGGAGGCACAGAATAGTAGGCTCCAGGCTCTGAGCTGTCAACACAGAGCCTGACACGGGGCTCGAACTCATGGACCACGAGATCATGACCTGAGCGGAAGTCGGATGCTTAACCGACTGAGCCACCCAGGCTCTCCCTTCCTACTGTTTTTCAATGAACCTAAGACTTTATCCATTATAAGAAACATCACCATTTGAGGTAGCAAGAATGGCCAGTTTTGAAATGTCTTACCATCTCCTAGTATTCATGCCCTTGGCTAATCACTCTGTGTGGGCAGGACCAAGTGACTTGTAAAGAATAGAATATGGGAAAACATGGTATGTCACTTCAGAGCTAGGTTGCAAAAGACCATGACTTTAATCTTGCTAAGACTTTCTTTTTGGCATTCTCATTTGCCTTCTTTCTTGCTTGTTTAGAAGCAAGCTGCCATGTTTTATATCTTCTATGGAAAGGCCCATATGAGAGACCTTGAGGCAGCAAGAGCCTTAAGCTTCTGGATACACTGTACATAAAAAAGAATAAAGGAAGCAAGCTCTAGGATGGAATCAGCTGTTCTCAAAAGTTTTGCGTCCTAACTTAGTATAGAAACACTTTATCTTTTCTTAGTTTCAACTAGACATAAATGATGTTACTATATATGTGTGTGTGTGTGTGTGTGTGTGTGTGTGTGTGTGTGTGTATGTATATGTATGTGTATATATATATATATGCACAGATATATTTAAATGTATATATATATATTTTTTTACTGGTATTTTTACACATTTTTTCCCATTTGCTATGCTTCTGCCTGTTTTGTGTTTTCCCTTTTTTATGCCTTTTTCATTTAGCTGCTTTTTTCTTTCCAGGGATGCAATTTGTTTTTATGGAAAAGATTTGTGGTTACTCATTTTGTGATACTATTTAATTTTTCTGAAACTTCGGTTTCCTATGTATAAATTGGGAATAATAACATCTGCTATATTAGAAATGACTTTTTTATTTCAAGTGACATAAACCCAACTCAGACAAATTTAGGCAGCCAAAGAAAGTAGAAATTCATCAATTCAGTTAACTTCAGAAAGGAGCACAGTTGAGGCAGAGATTGCAATGTTAGGAGAACTGTCTCTTTCCATGTATAAACTCTGTTAGTCTCTGGTCAGCTTCATTTTCTTAGACCAGCTTCTTTCACTTGGCTGGAAGCTTGCTCACCACCAGGTCCTATTTCTTACATCTCGAGACACCTTTGCCACCAGAAAGGAACTGGATTTCTTTCCCAAGTTCCATTTTAATAAATGCCAAGGAAAGACTGATTGATCCATCTTGGTTTATGTTGGTTGTGGGAAAAGGCAGAGGCCAAATTTGGCAATCCTCAAGAAAACTACCTGGTTACAATGTGTGTGTGGAGTGTTATACCAGGTTTTGGAGGATGATCTGAGAGTTAGAAACAAAAATCCTTCTAAAGTACCTGGTTTATGCTTTTGTTCTTGTT
Source organism: Panthera tigris (assembly GCF_018350195.1). Classification (NCBI taxonomy): domain Eukaryota; kingdom Metazoa; phylum Chordata; class Mammalia; order Carnivora; family Felidae; genus Panthera; species Panthera tigris. Next base: position 57,126,145 of record NC_056670.1, on the reverse strand, counting down.
TTTCCCTATGAATGTAAAAGGCATAGTCTCATCTGTATATTTGTAAAATAGAGACTCTTGTCTCTACTCTAGCTTCATCGCCAGCCAGTTTGGAGAATTGGGCAAAATGAAATATTACAGTGTAGACTATAAATGCAAAACAAGAGACTAGTATTATCTAATTCTCTCCCTTTAGATATAATTAAGTTTCCTCTAAAAAAGGTTTGACATTAAAAAAATCAATATGAGATTAAAGAGAAACTTTGAGGAGGGAAAATAATTACCCACAATCCTATTTACTTCATGGATTTTTGTATATTCTCTTCCAGGCCTCTTCCACATCACCCAAACATCTACAGACTTACAGTTGTATTTACCTATGCTTTCTATCTTGCTTTTAATATTATGTAATAAATATTCCACATCTTTCGAGGTAGCAATCAGAATGATGACATAATGGCTACATACTATTCCATTATGTTGATGGATCATAGTTTATGCTGTACTTCCTATTTATTGGTTGGATTTCACAGTTGAATATAATTTATTTTTGACTCACGGATTTTGACATTGTAGATTCTTAGGAGTGTACTGGATTAAAGATAAGTTGTACTAACATAAAGTTGTTCACAAATAGGCAATAGTAATACTGTTTGGTAAGTGTTCAACAAATACTTGTTGCATGAGTGAATGTGTCAAAGAATGGGTTTTGTGAAATAAGCACACTTGAATATGGGAAGAGCATTTGGCTGAGGATAAAAGGAGAAGTGAAGTTATGTGCACTTGAAATTGTGTGTGTGTGAGAAAGAGAGATATTGTGTTGCAATATAAGATACCTTTGGTGTCAAGAACTTTGACTTTTTATCTGCCCAGTTCTGTGACCTTAAACAAACCCTTTACTTTCCTTAGCCTCAGTTTCTAGAGGATTCCTAAAGTTCTTTTCAAATAAAAATTATTTGATTATCCGATGACTGTGTACAGATTGTCTGACTGGAGAGAGGATATGGATAATACTTTCCTAATACAGATTACAGAGCTTAATAGAGCAAATTATAGTAATTGTGAGAACTTAACTATCTTGATGGCTGCTGGAAGCTAGTGTCTGCCAAAGACAGTAAGGAACTTGCTTGATTGATAGTTTTAGAGGATAAAGAGGGTAAAGAAAGAGGGAGACTAAAGAAAGCATAAAGAAAGAAAGAAAGCAATGAGAGAATCTTTCTGTGTCATCTACAAATGTGATAAGTAGGGAAAGCAATCAGAAGATCAAATGTGAGCCAAAGGTCATTTTTTAAAGAGAGTGATTTATATGTTCCCATATCTGTGAAAACAACGTAGTGAATTATTAAGCTTGTGCTTTGTAAACATTTAGAAGAAATAGTGATTAGTAAGAGCCACTAAGAAGAAGGCCTGCCAAAATAAATTTGTTTCCTTTTTGGGAGGAGTTAGTGGATTGATATATGAGAGAATTCCATATACAAAGAGTATATTGATTTCAGCTAATCAATTTACAAAGGCTTCCATGTCATACATCTTGTAACTAAAATGATGAATTTGCACCTAAGTGAATTTGCAGTTGATTGAGCAACCATTGTGGTGTGACAGCAAAACAATCTAAGCAATCTTAGGCTCCATTAATAGATGTGTAATGCCCATAAAAAGGAAAATAATGGTCTCCTGGTTATTAAAATTAATAGTGCACAGGAAGGTCCTTGGTTCTCCAGGTGCCCTTTCCTTTCCAAAGTCAGTACTGTGGAGAAGACAAAAGAATAGATGTACAAGCTTAAAAAGGTCAGGGATGAAGAAACTTGAAGCTAACTAGAGATTTTAGGGATAGATGAAGGAAAGAGGAAACTTTCTACTTAAGCCCAAAGGCAGGTATTGTGATAGTGTCAGGCCAGGCAAAATGAGTGTATTATGGGTTTCCTGAGGAATGGTATTATGTCTCACTGACCTTTTAAATCCATTCTTACCCTTAAAGCTGAGTGCACTATGCCTGGAACAGAGGAAATACTCAGTAAACAATTACTGAATAAGTGGTAAATGCAAATGCATGAATGGGTTGCCTTACAAGCAGAGAAGATGCCCTGCTCGTACTTCTGTCCCTCCAGACCACTGAAACAGAATAGATTGTACTTCACCCAGGGCAGTGCTATTGCCTGCAACATTGTGCAAAGAAGATACTCCAATGATAGAGTTTATAAACATCCTATCCAAATCTTTTTTTCAGATAAGGAAATGGGATCCCCAGAGACACCAAGAGACTTGTCGAAGATTCCATAGTTAATTAGGAACACAATTGGTTTAGGAAATGCTGGTCTCTTGGATCCTAGTCCAGCCAATCTTTTCCCCTGTCTCCTTTCTACTCTCTTGCTCCCTGCTTCACCTGTTTTATAGACAAATCCCTTAATACATTTTCCACCTGAGCACTTGTTATAAATGGACTTCTGTCATTCATTTCTGAGCATATTCCCTGCCTTCACTTTTTGCCTTCCAAACGGATCTGTATACTTGTTTTTGTACTGGTTTGGCCTCTTTGCATCTTCCCTGCACCCCTTACTTCTCCCAATCTGAGATTTTGGCCCTTAATGCTATCCCAGTTATTTCTTTTTCTCTTAAAAAGCCAAGGATAATGGTTTTATAAGTTATCTATTTCTGTGTAACAGACTATCCCAAAGCTAAGTGCCTTAAGCTACAAACAGTTATCATCTCAGTTTCTATGGGTAAGGAATGTGGGAGCTTTTTAGCTGGGTGGTTTTGATTTAAGGTCTCTCATGAAGTTTAAGTCAAGGTATTGTCTGAGACTGTAGTCTCATCTCAAGGCTCAACATGGTGAGAATCCATTCACAAACTCATTCACATGGTTTTGGGTCGGCCTCAGTTCCTCACTGGCTGTTAGTCAGAGGCTGGACCTTTCCACAGGTTGCCTGAGTGTCCTTATGATATAGCAGCTGATTTCACCCAGAGCTAGTGAGCTAAGAGACAGGGAGGAGAGAAAGAAAAAGAGGGAGAGGGAGAGAAAAGCCATTGCCTTTTATAACCCAATCTTGGAAATGACGTACCATCTGCCACATGTTATTTGTCACACAGATCTTCCTGGTACAGTAAAGGAAGGGACTATACAAGAGTGTGCATACCAAGAGGTGGGGACCACTAGGGTCTATCTTGGAGGCTGGCTGTACAAGAATACAAAGTACTTTTTGGCAAGGAGATCCAGAAACAATTAAATTTATTTAAAAGTTATCTTAAAGGGGGAACACATTTATGTAGTCCAAAAATAAAGTATAAAAATATATTGCCCTTATCTTTTCCCCTTCTCATAGGTAACCATTTTAAAAATTTCTTGTATATTAATTTAGAGCAGAAGTTGGAAAATTATCTTACAAAGGGTCACATAGTAAATATTTTAGGCTTTATAGACCATATAGTCTTAGTTGCAACTGCTTAATTCTGTTGTGGCATGAAGTGCTCATAGACAATAGTTAACAAGAGAGGATGGCTTGGTGTCAATAAAACTTTTAGAGGTTGAAATTTGAATTAAAAAATTTTGTGTTATGAATATTGTTATTCTTTTGATTATTTCAGCCATTAAAAAATGTCAAAATCATTCTTACTTGTGGGTTGTATTAAAGTAGGCTGATTTTGCCCACTGGCAGTAGCTTGCCAACCCGTTCTAGACTTTCTTTATGCAAATAAAAGCAAATATGAATATACAGTCTTATTTTTTCCCACTAAGAACATTAAACAATTCTGGGTCACTTCAGAGCAAGCCTCTTATCTGTAGTCTGTCAACTTTCAGTTCTTAGAAATTCTGCTGACAACTACCTGCGTCTTCAGGAACCATTCAACATGCATACTTCTTCACAAAGCTGGGCTTTTCCTCCCTTTTTCCGGAATGAGGAAACTTTTAGTATGTAGTATTTGGATCAGTAGGGCCAGAGGAGATCTTGGATATAATTTTGTTCACTTCCTCACTCCTTTTTCTATTTTATAGGCAAGGAATCTGAAAGTCTAGAATTTTTAAATTTTATTTTAGCCAAGATAGAGCTAGTACTACAACCCTGGTCAAAAGAAAGCCTTTCTTTGCTGTAGGTCATAAACAGCAGGAAAATGGAAGATTATAGGATCTGAGGTAGTCACTGTTATTGAAGCTTCCAATTTCTCTGTTCCTTTGCCTGGCATGATGACAATGGTGTATGTGTCTGGAACTTTGTGTCTGTTGTGTTTGTTTATGAGGGCACATTCAGTGTACCAGGGGTATTAATAGGAATGTGGCGGGATGTTGATGGCTGCATCAGGGTCCAGGGAGGACTAAAAGAAGGGGTGGGTTTGTGGAGGAAATGTGGGATTTGATGTTAGTAGATAAATAAAAGCTTTGTGCAGTTGGCTTTTTGTTTGGTTTGGTGGGTTTTTTGTTCTTGTTGTTGTTTGTTTATTTTTTGTTTTTGTTTTTAGAGTTTGGGGGCAGGGTTTCATTGTCCTGTAAAGAATAAAGATGCTTAAGGGAGGAGTTGTATTATAACTTTCATTTAATGTGTCCTAATAACTGCCTTTTTCATCCTTCACCTTGGTGAGCTTGGTGGAAGAAGCATATGTCAGATTTAAAGGTGCCTTAAAGACATGTGAATGTTTTGTTGTCAGTGCTGGGAAGTGGATGGTTAGGAGGGAAGGCATTAAGATTAGAAGGTATTTAGGGAAATAGGTTGATGACAATTAAACAGATCAAACTTTTCCCACTACCTAAAAAGCTAATGTGAAGTATGCCTCCTTTTTCTCATACTTCAGGCAGTGTTTGCTAATCATGAGGTTCACTAAATCAGAATCTGTTTCCATGAGTGGGTAATCTTACCTCTATTATACCATATTTTTTCTCTCAGTTCAGCCGTATGTGCTCTATATGTTTCAGTACTCTCTAGTCATATTATAATTTTGTTTTCTACATTTAATTCTTTTTTTCCTACCTTTAATTCTTATTTAGTCTTTTCTTCATTCCTCCTATTCACCTTTAAACCTCCTCCCACTGGCAGAAAACTAGTTTTAAAAATCACAGTTCTTCTATTATTTCTTTTCTGAGAGCACTCATTTTTTATAAATTTTATAAATTTTTATAAATTCATTCAACAAGCTACTACTTCCAGGAAAAAACCCTGATGTTTTGAGGTTTGCTTTCTAGCAGGGGAAGACAGATAATAAATAATAAACATTATCCCTGAATAAGTATAGTATTTTAAAACGGTAATGTAGCCTAATCCCACTTTCAGGAAGATGGAGTAGATGTATTTTCCTTTAGTATTCTTGTTAAATACAATTAAAACCCTTAATATATATAATAAATATAAAAAGAAAGGTAGGAGAAGAAGGCAGATCAGGACCCAAGCAATGACATAGTGATGAATTTCTGGGGTTTTCATTTGCTTCATATGTCCCAGACTTGACATTGAAGAAGCCAGCAACCTAAAAATGCTGATGCATGCACACAAAAAAGCCCCAACAAAACCAATTCTCTCTAGCCAAAAGATCAGTAAAGGAGCAACCTAGTAAGACAGAAAACTTTTAGACAATAACTACTCTACTCCAGCTAAACAGGACACAAAAAATTGTGTCCCTCCTTACCATGTTAACAAAGGCTGAGTGGAGATTCTCTACTCTTGTAAAGCTCTAATGCTGTTCTCCAGCACTCTTATCAAAGCAATGTCAGATAAGTTCAAGTAGTGAACCTGGGCTGTCATTCCTCGTGACTGTTAATGAGGTGCCCCTTTCCCTTTCCACTGTGATGTCAATAGAGACTAGAGAGCTGGAACTCACACCCCCACCCAGCGGTGACAAAGAGCTCCCCTTGGGTGTCAGTGGAGGCTGATTGGGTAACCTGTACTTTTACTTCCACCTGGTAGTAATAACGCAGTGCCCTCACTTCTATCAAAGTGGTGTCCAAAAAAACAAAAAAACTAGTTAAATAAAGGTTTAAAGAAGACTCAGAGTCTCATAACATAATATAAAACTGCCTAGGTTTCATTTGGAGATTATTTGTCATAGCAAGAACCATTTCTTAAATTGAATGAAAAAAGATAATACAGTGCTATCTTAGTCAATTTTTTTATGAAGACACTAATCCCATTCATGAGGTCTCTGCCCTCATAACCTAATTACCTTCTAAAAACCTCACCTCCTCATATCATCACATTGGGAGTTAACATTTCATGATACGAATTTTGAGGGACACAGACAATTCAGTCCTTTATAGATGCCAATACTGAGATAAAAAGAGATGTTAGAATTATCTGACAAAGATTTTAAAGTAACTATGAGAGAAATGCTTCAATGAGCAATTAAGAATATAGTTGAAATAAATGGAAAATAGAAAATCTCTGCAAAGAAATAGAAGGTATAAAGAAGAATCAATGGGAATTTTAGAACTTGAAAATACAGTAACCAGAATAAAAGAGCTCATTGGATAGAGCAGAGTGGAGAAAACAGAGGAAAGAATCAGTGAGCTGGAAAATAGAACAATAGGAAATATTCAATTTGAGCAAAAGGAAAGAAAAAACACTTAAAAAAAGAGCAGAGCCCCAGGGACTTGTGGTATTGTAACAAATGAGCTAATAATTTTGTCATTAGAGTCCTGGAAGGAGAGGAAAAGGGGGCTGATAAAGCACTTGAAGATATAATGGCTGAAAACTTGGCAAGAGATGTAAACCTACAAATTCAAGAAGATAAGTGAACCCCACATAAGACTAGCCCAAAGAAATACACATCAAGGCACATCATAATTAAACTTCTGAAAACTAAAAACAAAATTTGAAAGCCTCTAAAGAGACACCTATAGGGAAAAGCATTTCAAATGATAGCATATTTCTTACCTATAGGAAAAGCATTACAAATGATAGCATATTTCTCATCAGAAAACAAGGAGACCAGAAGGAAGTGGCACAGTATTTTTCAAGTTCTGAAAGAAAAGAAATGTCAATCCAGAAATCTATATCCAGTGAAAATATACTTCAGGATTAAGGGAGAAAACAAGACACACGCAGATCAAGAAAAATAAATAGAATTTGTCACCAGCAGACCTATCCTAAAAGAATGGCTTAAAAAAAGTTCTCTAAAGACAGATACCATATGTTTTCACTCTTATGTGGATCCTGAGAAACTTAACAGAAACCCATGGGGGAGGGGAAGGAAAAAAAAAAAAGAGGTTAGAGTGGGAGAGAGCCAAAGCATAAGAGACTCTTAAAAACTGAGAACAAACTGAGGGGTGATGGGGGGTGGGAGGGAGGGGAGGGTGGGTGATGGGTATTGAGGAGGGCACCTTTTGGGATGAGCATTGGGTGTTGTATGGAAACCAATTTGACAATAAATTTCATATATTGAAAAAAAAAGTTCTCTAATTAGAAAGGAAACAACAAAAGAAGGAACTTGGAATATTAGGAAATGAGAATATCATAAACAAAAATACATGTAAATACAATAGACTTTTCTTCTCTTGAGTTTCTAGATTGTTTGACAGTTGAAACAAAATTTATAGCACTTTCTGATGTGGTTCTAATGTTAGGTAGATGAAATATTTTTTAAAATTATAAATGGGGGGTGAGTACCTGGGTGGCTCAGTTGGTTAAGTGCCTGACTTCAGCTCAGGTCGTGATCTCACAGCTCACAAGTTCAAGCCCCGCATCAGGCTCTGTGCTGACAGTTCAGAGCCTGGAGCCTGCTTCAGATTCTGTGTCTCCCTCTATCTTTGCCCTTCCCCTACTCGTGCTCTGTCTCTCTCTTTCCCAAAAATAAATAAACATAAAATTATAAATGGGGGATGGTAAAGGAATGTAAAGTGAGGTAAGGTTTTTATTTTTCTCTTGACCTGGTAAAATGACAACACTAATACTTATGTATATATAAGGTAATACCTAGAGCAACCACTAAAAGAGCTATACAAAAAGTGCTATACAAAGAGACAAAGTCAAGGGGCACCTGGATGGCTCAGTCAGTTAAGCATCCAACTTCGCTCAGGTCATGATCTCATGGTTCGTGGGTTTGAGCCCTGCATTGGGTTCTGTGTTGACAGCTCCGACCCTTCAGATCCTGTCTTCCTCTCTCTCTGCCCCTCCCCCACTTGCACTCTGTCTCCCTCTCTCTCGAAAATAAATAAACATTTTAAAAAAGAGAGAGAGGGGTGCCTGGGTGGCTCAGTCGGTTGGGCGTCTGACTTCAGCTCAGGTCACGATCTCACGGTCCGTGAGTTCGAGCCCCGCGTCGGGCTCTGGGCTGATGGCTCAGAGCCTGGAGCCTGCTTCCGATTCTGTGTCTCCCTCTCTCTCTGCCCCTCCCACATTCATGCTCTGTCTCTCTCTGTCTCAAGAATAAATAAACGTTAAAAAAAAATAAAAAAACATATAAATAAATAAAAAAGAGAGAGAGTCAAAAACACTTAAGATCAAATGGAATTCTAAAAAAATCCTTAAGTAACTCCTAACAGGGTCAGAAGAAAATAGAGAAAGAAAAACAGAAAAATGGAAAACAAAAAATAAAATGGAAGACTTAAGCCCTAACATATCAATAAACATACTTATTAAAAGACAGAGATTGGATAAGTGGATTCAAAATTGTGACTTTTGGATGCTTGGGTGGCCCAGTAGATTAAGTGTCTGACTCTTGATTTCTGCTCAGGTCATGGTCTCACGGGTTTGTGAGATTGAGCCTTGCATCAGGCTTTGCGCTAATAGCACCATTGGGCCTGCTTAGGATTCATTCTCTCCCTGTCTCTCTGCCCAACCCCAACTCCCCCAGATAAAAATAAACTTAAAAAAATAAGTAAGAATTTTAAAACATTGTGACTTTTCTACGCTGTCCTCAGAAAACTTATTTCAAATATAATGACATAGGTAGATTGAAAGTAAAAGGATGGGGAAAAGTCTACTACGCAATCATTAATCAAAGGAAAGCAGGAGTAGCTAGACTAATATCAGATAATATGTCAGCTGATGGATGTGTTAATTAACTTAATGGGTGATCCCTTCACTGTTTATATATATATATCAGATCATCATATTGTGTACTTTAAATACTTACAATTTTGTCAATTCTACCTCAGTAAAGCTGAGAAAAATCAGATAAAATAGACTTCAAAGAAAGAAAATTACCAGAAGCACAGAGAGAGAGACATTGCATAGCGATAAAAGGGTCAAAACACCAAGAAAACAACAATCCTCAGTGTGTATGCACGAAATAATATATAATTGCAAATATATTAAGCACAAAAACCTGATAGAACTGAAAAGAGAAATAGATAACTCCACAGTTATAGTTGGAGACTTCAAAACCTTTCTCTCAACAATTGATGTATTGACTGTACAGAAAATTAGCAGGATGTAGAAAGAACTCAACAATGCCATTAATCAAGAGGATCTAATCCTTTATAGAACATTCCACCCAACAACAGCAGAATACACATTCTTTTCAAGTGCCCACAGAACATATGCTAAGATAGACTATATCCTGGGTCACAAGACAAACTCAACAAATTAAAAATAATTGAAACCTTATACAGTGTGTTATCCAACCACAAGAGAAACAAGATGAAGATCAATAACAAAAAGATAGCAGGAAATTCTCTAAACACTTGGAAACTAAACAATACACAAAACACTAACCAATTCATAGGCCAGAGAGGAAGTCTCAAGAGAAATTTGAAAAATCCATTGAACTGAATGAAAATACAACATTTCAAAATATATGGGACACAGTTAAAGCAGTGCTGAGAGGGAAACCTGTAGCACTAAATGCACACATTAGAAAAGAAGGAAAGTCTTCAGTCAATAATCTAAGCTCCCAATTAAGAACATAAAAGAAAAGCAAAATAAACCAAAAGTTGGGAGAAGTAAGTAAATAATAAAGAGCAGAAATCAATGAAATTGAAAACGGAAAAGGAATAGAAAAAAAATCAATGAAACAAAATGCTGATTCTTTGAAAAGAGCAATAAAATTGATAGGCTAGTAAAACAGAAAAAGAGAGAAACACAAATCACCAATATCAGGAATGAAATAGGCTATTACTGAGCCCATGCAGACATCAAAAGTATAATAAGGGAATACTACAAACAACTCTACATGCATTAATTTGGCAACTTAAAGTAATGGACTGTTTCCTCAAAAAACACAAGCTACCACAATTTACCCAATGTGAAATAGCATCTGCATAGTTGTGTACTATGAAAATTGAATTCATAATTTTAAAACTTTCAGGAAAGAAATTTCCAGACTCAGATGGTTTCACTGTAGAATTCTATTGAAGTAACAGCAATTTTTTGCAATTTCTTCAGAAAATAAAAGGGACCATTTCCCAATTCATTTTATTCATTTCAGTTCATTCAGTATTGCCTTGATATTGAAACTAGAAAAACAGTACATATAAAGAAGACTAAAGAATAACATTCTTCCTTAATGTAGATGCAAAAATCCTTAACAAACTAGCAAATTTAGCAATGAGAATTCAGCAATATGTAAGAAGAATTATACACCATGACCAAGTGGGTTTTATTCCAAGAATGTGAAAGCTGGGTCAATATTCAAAAAGCAATCAATGTAATCCACCATATTAACACACTAAAGAAGAAATATGATACATATCAACTGATGCATAAAAAGTATTTGACAAAATTCAACATCCATTTGTGTTAAAAACTCAAACTAATAGGAATAGAGGGGGACTTCCTGAAATTGGGAAAACATATATAAATCCTACAACGAACATTCTGCTTAATGGTGAAAAACTAAATACTTTCCCCTGAAGACTGGGAAGAAGACAAGGGTGTCTGTTCTCAAAACTCTTGTTGAAGATAATGCTGAAAGTTCTAGCTGCTGCAATAAAATAAGAGAATGAAATAAAGGCATACAGAACAGAAAGAACAAAACTGTCTCTGTTTGCAGATAATATGCTTGCCTATGTAGAATCTTCAGGAATTCACAAAAAATGAAAACCTATATTTCACATCTTATACAAATAGTAACTCAAAATGGATTCTAGACTTAAAAATAATGTAAAACTCTGAACTTTATTTATTTGTTTGTTATTTTTTAACTAGGCTTCACGCTCAGTGTGGAGCTCAACATGAGGCTTGAACTCATGACTTTGAGATCAAGACCTGAGCTGAGATCAAGAGTCAGATGTTTGACTGACCACCCAGGCACCCCAAAACTACAATCTTTTAAAAAATTTTTTTTGTCTTTTATTTTTTTAATTTTATATTTTTAAATTTAATTTAAATTTTAATTTAAAATTAATTAACTAATTAATTAATTAAAATTAATTTTAAATTTTTAAATTTACATCCAAATTAGTTAGCATATAGTGCAACAATGATTTCAGGAGTAGATTCCTTAATACTCCTTACCCATTTAGCCCATCCCCCCTCCCACAACCCCTCCAGTAGCCCTCTGTTTGTTCTCCATATTTATGAGTCTCTTATGTTTTATCCCCCTCTCTGTTTTTATATTATTTTTATTTCCCTGCCCTTATGTTCATCTGTTTGTCTCTTAAAGTCCTCATATGAGTGATGTCATATGATTTTTGTCTTTGACTAATTTCACTTAGCATAATACCCTCCAGTTCCATCCACATAGTTGCAAATGGCAAGATTTCATTCTTTTTGATTGCTGAGTAATACTCCATTGTACATATATACCACATCTTCTTTATCCATTCATCCACCGATGGACATTTGGGCTCTTTCCATACTTTGGCTATTGTTGATAGTGCTGCTATAAACATGGGGGTGCATGTGTCCCTTTGAAACAGCACACCTGTATCCCTTGGATAAATGGCTAGTAGTGCAATTGCTGTGTCCTAGGGTAGTTATATTTTTAGCTTTTTGAGGAACCTCCCTACTGTTTTCCAGAGTGGCTACACCAGCTTACATTCCCACCAACAATGCAAAAGAGATCCTCTTTCTCCGCATCCTTGCCAACATCTGTCGTTGTCCGAGTTGTTAATGTTAGCCATTCTGATAGGTGTGAGGTGGTATCTCACTCTGGTTTCGATTTGTATTTCCCTGATGATGAGTGATGGGGAGCATTTTTTCATGTGTCGGATGGCTATCTGGATGTCTTCTTTGGAGAAGTGTCTATTCATGTCTTTTGCCCATTTCTTCACTGGATTATTTGTTTTTGGGTGTTGAGTTTGGTAAGTTCTTTATAGATTTTGGATACTAACCCTTGATCTGATATGTCTTTGCACATATCTTCTCCCATTCTGTCGGTTGCCTTTTAGTTTGGCTGATTGTTTCCTTCGCTGTGCAGAAGCTTTTTATTTTGATGAAGTCACAGTAGTTCATTTTTGCTTTTATTTCCCTTGCCTCTGGAGACGTGTTGAGTAACAGGTTGCTGCGGCCAAGATCAAAGAGGTTTTTGTCTGCTTTCCCCTCGAGGATTTTGATGGCTTTCGGTCTTACATTTAGGTCTTTCATCCATTTTGAGTTTATTTTTGTGTATGGTGTAAGAAGGTGGTCCAGGTTCATTCTTCTGCGTGTTGCTGTTTAGTTTTCCCAGCACCACTTGCTGAAGAGACTGTCTTTATTCCATTGGATATTCTTTCCTGCTTTGTCAAAGATTGGTTGGCTATATGTTTGTGGATCCATTTCTGCATTCTCTCTTCTGTTCCATTGATCTGAGTGTCTGTTCTTGTGCCAGTACCATACTATCTTGATGGTTATAGCTTTGTAGTATAGCTTGAAGTCTGGGATTGTGATACCTCCTGCTTTGGTTTTCTTTTTCAAGATTGCTTTGGCTATTCGGGGTCTTTTGTGGTTCCATACAAATGTTAGGATTATTTGTTCTAGCCCTGTGAAGAATGCTGGTGTTATTTTGATAGGGATTGCATTGAATATGTAGATTCCTTTGGGTATTATTGACATTTTAACAATATTTTTTTCTTCCTATCCAGGAGCATGGAATCTTTTTCCATTTTTTGTGTCTTCTTCAATTTCTTTCATAAGCTTTCTATAGTTTTCATTGTATAGATTTTTCACCTCTTTGGTTAGATTTATTCCTAGGTATTTTATGGTTTTGGTGCAACTGTAAATGGGATCGATTACTTGATATTTCTTTCTGTCGCTTCCTTGTTGGTGTATAGGAATGCAACTGATTTCTGTGCATTGATTTTATATCCTGCAACTTTGCTGAATTCATGCATCAATTCTAGCAGTTTTTTGGTGGAATCTTTTGGGTTTTCCACATGGAGTATCATGTCATCTGCAAAGAGTGAAAGTTTGACCTCCTCCTGGCTGATTTGGATGCCTTTTATTTCTTTGTGTTGTCTGATTGCAGAGGCTAAGACTTCCAATACTGTGCTGAATAACAGTGGTGAGAGCGGACATCCCTGTCTTGTTCCTGACCTTAGGGGGAAAGCTGTCAGTTTTTCCCCATTGAAGATGATATTAGCGTTGGGTCGTTCATATATGGCTTTTATGATCTCAAGGTATAATCCTTCTGTCCCTACTTTCCTGAGGGTTTTTATCAAGAAAGGATGCTGTATTTTGTCAAATGCTTTCTCTGCGTCTATTGAGAGGATCATATGGTTCATCATGACATGATCATATGTTCATATGACAACATCAAAGGTTCCTTGTCCTTTCTTTTATTGATGTGATGAATCACGTTAATTGTTTTGCGGATATTGAACCAGCCCAGCACCCCAGGTATAAATCCCATTTGGTCATGGTGAATAATTTTTTTAATATATTGTTGGATCCAGTTGGCTAATATCTTGTTGAGGATTTTTGCATCCATGTTAATCAGGGAAATTCGTCTATAGTTCTTCTTTTTAGTGGGGTCTCTGTCTGGTTTTGATTCCAAAACCAGAGTTTGGAAGTTTTCCTTCCATTTCTATTTTTTGGAACAGCTTCAAGAGAATAGGTGTTAACTCTTCCTTAAATGTTTGGTAGAATTCCCATGGAAAGCCATCTGGCCCTGGACTCTTGTTTTTTGGCAGATTTTTGATTACTAATTCAATTTCCTTACTGGTTATAGGTCTGTTCAAATTTTCTGTTTCTTCCTGTTTCAGTTTTGGTAGTGTATATGTTTCTAGGTATTTGTCCATTTCTTCCAGATTGCCCATTTCTATTGGCATATAATTGCTCGTAATAGTCTCTTATTATTGTTTTTATTTCTGCTGTGTTGGTTGTGATCTCTCCTGTTTCATTCTTGATTTTATTTATTTGGGCCTTTCCTTTTTCTTTTTGATCAAACTGGCTAGTGGTTTATCAATTTTGTTAATTCTTTCAAAGAACCAGCTTCTGGTTTCATTGATCTGTTCTACTGGTTTTTTTTTTGGGGGGGGGGGTCTCGATAGCATTAATTTCTGTTCTAATCTTTATTATTTCCTGCCTTCTGCTGGTTTTGGGTTTTATTTGGTGTTCTTTTTCCAGCTCTTCAATGTGTAAGGTTAGGTTGTGTATCTGAGATCTTTCTTCCTTCTTTAGAAAGGCCTGGATTGCTATATACTTTCCTCTTATGACTGCCTTTGCTGCATCCCAGAGGTTTGGGGTTGTGGTATTATCATTTCATTGGCTTCCATATACCTTTTAATTTCCTCTTTAACTTCTTGTTTAGCCCATTCTTTCTTTAGTAGGATGTTCTTCAGTCTCCAAGTATTTGTTACCTTTCCAAATTTTTTCTTGTGGTTGATTTTGAGTTTCATAGCATTGTAGTCTGAAAATATGCACGGTATGATCTTGATCTTTTTGTACTTGCTGAGGGCTGATTTGTGTCCCAGTATATAGTCTATTCTGGAGAACGTTCCATGTGCACTGGAGAAGAATGTATATTCTGCTGCTTTAGGATGAAATGTTCTGAATATATCTGTTAAGTCCATCTGGCCCAATGTGTCATTCAAAGCCATTGTTTCCTTGTTGATTTTTCTTGATTAGATGATCTGTGCATTGCTGTGAGTGGGGTGTTGAAGTCTCCTACTATTATGGTATTACTATTGACGAGTTTCTTTATGTTTGTGATTAATTGATTTATATATTTGGGTGCTTTCACATTTGGTGCATAAATGTTTACAATTGTTAGGTCTTTGTGGATAGATCCCTTGATTATGATATAATGCCCTTCTGCATCTCTTGATACAGTCTTTATTTTAAAGTCTAGATTGTCTGACATAAGTATGGCTACTCTGGCTTTCTTTTGTTGACCATTAGCATGATAGATGGTTCTCCATCCCCTTGCTTTCAATCTGAAGGTGTCTTTAGGTCTAAAGTGGGTCTCTTGTAAACAGCATATAGATGGATCTTGTTTTCTTATCATTCTGTTACACTATGTCTTTTAATTGGAGCATTGAGTCCATTGACGTTTAGAGTACTGAAAGATATGAATTTATTGCCATTATGTTGCTTGTAGAGTTGGAGTTTCTGGTGGTGTTCTCTGGTCCTTTCTAATCTTTGTTGCTTTTGGTATGTATGTATGTATGTATGTACGTACGTATGTATGTATGTATTCATCTTTTTTCCCCTCAGAGAGTCCCCCTTAATATTTCTTGCAGGGCTGGTTTAGTGGTCACAAACTCCTTTAATTTTTGTTTGTCTGGGAAACTTTTTATCTCTACTTCTATTTTGAATGACAGCCTTGCTGGATAAAGAATTCTTGGCTGGATATTTTTTCTGATTCATCACATTGAATATATCCTGCCACTCCTTTCTGGCCTGCCAAATTTTTGTGGGTAGGTCTGCTGCAAACCTGATCTGTCTTCCCTTGTAGGTTAAGGACTTTTTTTTCCCTTCCTGCTTTCATGATTCTCTCCTTGCCTGAGTATTTTTGTGAAATTGACTATGATATGCCTTTTTGTTGAATCTAATGGGAGTCCTCTGTGCTTCCTGGATTTTGATGTCTGTGTCTTTCCCCAGGTTAGGAAAGTTTTCTGCTATGATTTGCTCACATAACACTTCTACCCCTATTTCTCTCTCTTCCTCTTTTGGGACCCCTATGATTCTGATGTTGTTCTTTTTTAATGAGTCACTGATTTCTCTAATTCTTAAATCATGCTCTTTTGCCTTAATCTCCCTCATTTTTCTGCTTTGTTATTCTCCATAAGTTTGTCCTCTATATTGCTGATTCTGTGCTCTGCCTCATCCATCCTTGCTACCGTGGCAGCCATTTGTGATTGCAGCTCAGTTACAGCATTTTTTATTTCATCCTGACTAGTTTTTACTTCTTTTATCTCCGCAGAAAGGGATTCTATTCTGTTTTCGACTCCAGCTAGTGTTCTTATTATCGTGATTCTAAATTCTGGTTCAGACATCTTGCTTGTATCTGTGTTGGTTCAGTCCCTGGCTGTCGTTTCTTCCTGCTTTTTTCTTTTGGGGGAATTCCTTCGTTTTGTCATTTTGAAGGGAGAAAAGGAATTAATGAGGTAGAAAAATTAAAGTTAAAAATATAAATTATAAAAAATTAAAATTAAAATTATAAAAAATTAAAAAAATTAAAAAAATTAAAATTATTAAAAAATATTAAAATTAAAAAATTAAAAACAAAACCACAAAAAATCGAATAAATGATGCTAGATCCTAGGTATGTTTTGGTCTGGGTGTTGAAAGTGGCTTGATAGATTATAGAAAAAAGGGGAAAGAAAAAAAATCATTTGAAAATTTGAAAAAATGAATACACTGAAGTAGACTAAAATGAAATGATGGATGTAAACTAGAATTTGAAAACAATTTACACAAAAGTAAAAAATATAGTAAAAAATTAAAGAAAAATATTTTTAATAAAAATTAAAAATAAAAATGAATTTTTCTCTTTCTGTATTCAAGAAAAAGAAAAGAAACAAAAAAGACAAAAGAGAAAAAAAGGAAACCATTTGAGAATTTGAAAAAATGAATATGCTTAAGTAGACTAAAATAAAATGATGGATGTAAAACAATTTGAAAAAAAATTACACACAAGTAAAAAATATAGTAAAGAAAATTAAAGAAAAAAATATTTTTTTTATTTAAAGATTTTTTTTAAAGTTTATTTATTTTTGACACAGAGAGACAGCAAGCGTGAGCTAGAGAAGGGCAGAGAGAGAGAGGGAGACACAGAATCCGAAGCAGGCTCCTGGTTCCGAGCTGTCAGCACAGAGCCTGATGCGGGGTTTGAACTCACAAACCGTGAGACCATGACCTGGGCTGAAGTCGAACACTTAACTGACTGAGCCACCCAGGCGCTCCAAGAAAAATATTTTTAATAAAAATTGAAAATAAAAATGAATTTTTTCTCTTTCTGTATTCAAGAAAAAGAAATGAAAAAGAGAAAAAAAAAAGAAAAAAAGAAAGAAAATTGAATATAGATGGACCTGCTAACAGACTGAAATACGTCTGAAATTACTTCATTTTCCCCTGGAAATCAGACTATGAAGCTCTTTATAGCCCATAAACCAAGTAGGAGGTGAGACTTCTGTTCTTCAAGAGCGAGTTTGGCCCAGTTGGGCAGAGCTTAGTGTAACAGCTCCGTTCTCCACTAGATGGCGCTGCTAGCCTACTGGGGTGGGCTGTTGTGTCGCTTGTAGGTGCTTATCCGCACACACAGAAGCGGTGAAAGTGGAGTCACTCAGCTACCCAGTCTCATAACGGAACTCTGTTCTCGCCTATCAGCAATCGCTCACCTGTCCTTTGTCTTCAGCTTTTGTCCAATCCCCGCTTTTACTGTCCGTGACCAACTCCCAGGTAGTACCTCTCTCCAAAGTTTTGTCTCAGATGTGGCTATTTTCCCTGGCCCCTTACTTCTGAGGGACTGCGGCTTTGACCCATTCCGCCCCTCTGCAGAGGGTTTCACAGAGCAATGGCTGGGTGCCGGCCGCATCCAGGAAAGTTCATGGGACCATGCTGCTGCTGATGCCCAGAGACTGGGGCCAGGTGCCAGCCCACTCCAGAAAAAGTTCACAAGATAGTGTAGCAGCAGCGTTTCAGGGATTATGGAAAATCACAACACACATCTGGCACCAGTCTTCACCCTTAATGACCTTGTTCCAGCACCAGCGAATATGGCCATTCTCTGGGGTCTGCTGGGCCCAGGTTGCCTCACAGCCTCTGCCAAATGTCCTTCCAACAGTGGAACCACTTCTCCCCATGTGGCCCGAGAACCTCCTGGACTAGACTCTGCTCCTGGGGATTCGCCCTTCCCACCAGAGCACCACCAGGTATTGAGCTGCAGAATTGCAGACTCTGCGCTCCCCCTATTTACAGTCTTCATGGAATTTAAACCCTCTCCTTTCTCCTTTCTCCCTCCTCCCTCTTTAGTTCAGTCACTGCGGCTGTTTCCAATTTCCACTTTCTCTCCAGCTGATTTTGGGGAGGGGTGCTTTTCCTGTGTTCTCCCCACCTTCTCCGTCCTCTCTCCGCCTGCAAAAGCACTACTTTGCCCTCCGCGGCTTCTCTGTCCTCAAGTTCACCTCTCCACGCCATGTACCTGCTGAATTCTGTGGTTCAGTTTGTGCAGATTGTTGTGTTAATCCTCAGATCAGTTTTCTAGGTGTGCAGGATGGTTTACTGTTGGTCTGGCTGTATTTCATGGATGCGAGACACACAAAAAACTTCCAAGCTGTTCTGTCATCTTGGCTCCCTCCCCCCAAAACTACAATCTTAAAAAAATAGGAGAAAATCTTCAGGATATGAGACTAGGCCAAGAATTCTTAGACTTGGCACCAAAAGCATGATCCATAAAAATAAAAAGTCATAAATTGGAGTTTGTAGAAATTACAATTTTGCTCTGTGAGAGCCCTAATAGAAGACAAAAAGACAAGCTATGGACTAGGGAAAATATTTAAAAATCACATATCTGACAAAGGACTAGTATCTAGAATATATAAAGAACTGTCAAAACTCAACAGTAAAAAACCGAATAGTCCAGTTAGAAAACTAACAAAAGATAGGAATGGATACTTCACTAAAGAAGGTACATAGGTGCAAATAACCACATGAAAAGCTGTTCAATACCATTAGCCAGTAGGGAAATGCAAATTAAAACCAGGAGATGTCACTACAGACCTATCAGACTGGCTAAAATTAAAAATAGTGATAGCACTGGTGGCAATTCTGGTGAGGATGCAAAGAAACTAATGTTACTGATGAGAATATAAAGTGGCACAGCCACTCTGGAAAACACTCTGGCAGTTTCTTAAAAAAAAAAACAAAACTAAACTAAACTAAACTAAACTAAACTAAATATGCTACCAACACTTGCCCTAGCAATTGTACTAGAAAAATGAAACATTATTCTAGAAAAATGAAAACATGTTCACACAAAAGCCTGTATATGATAATTCATGGAGGCTTATTTGTAATTACCCCAAACTTGAAGCAACCTAAATATCCTTCAGTGGGTTAATGGTTGAACAAACTGGTGCCTCCAAACCATAGAATGCTTCTCAGCAATGGAAATGAATGGACTATTAATACACACAAGTTGGATGAATATCCAGGGAATTATTCTGAATGAAAAAAACCTAATAACAAAGATTATTTATTATATATTTTATTTATGTAACATTTTTGAGGTTATAAAATTATAGCAATGGAGAACAGATTAGTGGTTGCCAGGGGTTAAGTTGCAAGATGAGGGGTTGGTGGAGAAGGGAGGTGGATATGGCTAAATAAAGGAGTAAATAAAGAATCCTTGTGATGATGGAAATGGTCTGTATCTTGACTCTATCAATGGCAATATTCTAGTTATGATAATGTACTATAATTTTGAAAGATATTGCTTTTGGAGGAAACTGGGTACAGGTACATGAGATGACTCTGTATTATTTCTTATAGCTGTATGCAA
Organism: Panthera tigris; assembly: GCF_018350195.1. Lineage (NCBI taxonomy): Eukaryota > Metazoa > Chordata > Mammalia > Carnivora > Felidae > Panthera > Panthera tigris. Next base: position 57,106,384 of record NC_056670.1, on the reverse strand, counting down.
GTCAACAATTATCCTAATAAAGAGTTTAATTAAAATTAATTAATGCAATGGGAAAAAAAAGTAGGACAGGATAAGGGGAAATGGGAATTCTAGATTTGCATGGAGGGGGCATGATTTTAGAGTGGTCAGAGTATGCTTCATTGAGACAGTGAGAGTGACATGTGAACAGGTTGAGAAGTTAACTACATGCCTGTCTAGGAGAAAAACCATTCAGCTAGAAGGAGCAGCCAGTGTAATCAGTAGTGTGATTGAAGGACTTATAATTAACTGCTGGTATGTTGTCTGTGTCTAGGATATGAGACTCTTAAAGACTAAGTCTATGTCTTATTTGCATCTGCATATCTGGTACTTAACACATAAACATGGAATAAATTCCTTAATTCTGTTCTTAAAAACCTTGTTTTTTATTGTATAGATGGAACTCTCTCACTTTTCTTCCTAGAATTTTATTTGAAATATCACAAGTAGGACTACCCATATAACTTTGTGGTTGTGCAGGCATATTCATCACAGAAACATATTCTTGCTCTTTGTCAGTCATAGATACATGTACTGAGAGCCCTGAGGAGGGGGCAAATCACTTTTGTTCCCTTTATTTTTCTTTTCATTTCACAGAATATGATTTAGATAGGAACTTAGAATTCTTTTATTTGTACTTTCTCTTTCCATTTTTTTCTTTGCCACCTTCTCATAGTGTGTCAATTTCATGTTGCTGTCATGTTTGTACCCAATGATTGTGAGAATCTTCTCCCTTTGTTGCCATTTATCCCATATTTCAGATTGGAACACCTCCAAAGCAAAGGCAGACATACCTATTTTACTTAGACTGATGGCCTTTTGTAGCCTAACTTCAATATGCTAGGCTTTTAGACACCCTACCCTTCACTAAGGAGTGAAGACGGATTACAAAGAAGTAAACAGAATACCCTGTCTTGTCATTGTTGATAATCATAATAGTTGAGCACTTTATATCAGTATGTACTATGTACCAAGTGCAGTGAAAAGAACGTGACACACATTATCTCTATTAATTCTCAACTACCCTTACAAGGAAGATACTATTATTGTTCCTACATATACAGATGAGGAAATGGGGATTCAGAGAGACTGGGTGGCTTGTTCAGAGTAACAAGGCCAGTAAATAAATGGTAGAACTGGGACTTGAACCCTTGTCTGCATAATCTAAAAATCTGAATAGGACATCACTTTAATTTTTTCATCAGTTTGGATTCCTACTTGAAACTACAGAACTCACTATAGCTAGTTTAAGCATAAAAAGAATTTATTAAAAGATATTAGGTAGCTCACAGACTCTCTGGGCATGCCAGAGAGGTTGTAGGTTTAGCTCTTTCCTTACAGCTGATCACCTGAATCCACTACACAAGTCATTCCCCACAAGTTGTCACCTACTAATTAATAGTTACCAACCCTTTAAAAGAAGAGCATTAAGGTATATGGAGCATAAGGTATAAGGAGAATAATGGAAAATATTCCCTTAATAAGGTTCTCCTGCACAGATAGGAGGAGGTTTGTGTCTACCCTCATTTCAGGACACTGGCTCCAACTGCTGGGGAATGGGCTTTGAAAAGCAAAGGTCTGTGCTGATAAGTGATGTCACAGTTGGGCCAAGGAGTATGTGCTAATGAACCATGCAAAGCCCCAGTCACTAAAGTTGGGGTTTTACAGATGTGTTTTTATGGATCCTTATTTACCATGAATGTTTAGATGGTAATTGGAGCACAAATTGTCTGTTAAAATAGTTATTTCAGCTTTTCCTTGACCATCGTAATCTTCTGGTAATCCCTCTTTTGGCCCTCTCCAGCTGTCTGCCCCTTGTTCAGAGAGAGGCCAGCTTCCCCTTAGCTGCTGTGAGTGAAGGCTGAGACTCAATGTGTGGCCACATACATAGCCTCTCAGCTTTCTACTCAAAAAAGAGGCCAGATCACTTTATATGGTCACTGACTTCTCCAACATAGAGAGCAACTCTGTCCACAACCAGAGCAGATGTTCCCACTAACAGCAATGGCATAAATAATAGTGATTTCCAGATACTGAGGACTTGGTATGTGCCAGGAATTGTGGTAAACACTCTCTCTGCCTTGGCCCATTTATTCCTCACAAGAAATGTACAAGTCATACGTACTCTTATCATAATCAGTTTACAAATGATCCTAATCTTCTGGAGCTGAGGATTAGAGAGGGTAAAAAAAAACTTGCCTAAGGTCACCTGGTTTGAGCACCCATTGTAGCCAGGATTTTAGACCCAAGTGTGTAGGAGTACAGAGCCTGTGCACTTAACTATAATGCCAGACTGTGTGCCTTAACTAGAATTCTTGCGTGTTGACTTTGAGGAAATGTCATCCAAATATTCTCCTGGCAGCTGGCTGAAGCTGCTTGCAGCAGGAAAGGCAAATTCTCCTGAGAAGTGGATGAACATTGTACTCCAGAGAAGACTGTTGTCTGCCTGCATGGCTGGTGCCCCTGGGGCTCAAAGAGAAGATTATGATTATTTAGGTTGAGAATTCACTTGGTTCAAAACAAAATTCTTATGGATAGAGGTTTTACTATTTTTAGTTCAATGCAGTTTTTATGGGAAGTTTAATCTAATTTAACTCAATTATATGAAATGTTAGTAAAAGATGTTCTGGAAGTTAGAATGGAACATATGACCCAAGGGAGATGTGTATGTCATTAGGAATAAAACGTCTGACTATGAGGGCTGTTAAACACTGGGCCGTTGTATAATTTCTGAAAAATCCTGAGGACCAGCTACATCTCTGTCTCCCAGAGGTGGCTGAGGTGTGAGCTTCTCTGAGGAGGGCTTCACATTGCCTGGTAACTCTTACTCTTCATAAACTTACTTATAGTTCTGTGTCGGAAGGCCCCTGAGAAGTAGAGACCAAGAAAAGAATTAGGCATGCACGAATTTTATTTAGACAAACCCCATGAAGAATAAAAGGGAAAGGAGCAGGAGTAGACAGGAAGTGCCTTCAGATGGAGATGCAGGTCTGACACTTGTGAAGGCAGCAGGAGAGGGGAAGAGAATTGGGTAGGAAGAGCTTCAGACCACAATGCAGTTCTGAGAAAGTCTTGGCCAGGCTGATGGGGAGGAGTGTCCAGGCAAAAGTTGCCCATTAGAGAAATCCTGTGTTGGGGGAATAGCCCAGCTCCCCTGCACTTTCTGTGCTCAGTTACTGCCTGGGAGCAGCACAAGGCTCAGAGGGTGGGGGTGGGGAGGGTAGCATGGGCTCAGAGTGAATGTTGCAGTGGATCTAAAGGTACAGCAGCTGGAGGCTGTCAGACATCTATGCTTCTAACAGTGGGTTCTCTTGAAGGGAGAGCTGACTGGGGTATCTCCATGTCTGCCACAGTTACATATTCCCTTGCCAAACTGGAGTACTTTCCTAAAACTTAATGTGTCAAGTGAACCAAGAAGAAAACTTTACACATCAGTGGTATTTTCTCCTAAAAGTAAATCCCCTGGCATCAAAGTGCATTGTTTATAAAAATCTCTTTGTCCCTTCCCTCCTAGACACCATATACAGCTGTCTGGGCTTTTTTTTTTTCCTGGAATCTCTTAAAGATTTGCCATTTTGGTATCTAATAATTTTTCTAAATGTGTTAAATGTCTATTTTGATGTGAGTAGAAATAACACTCTGGTGTATATTCGCCACTTTCATTTTCCATAAATATTGATTAATCTGAAATGATTATTAATTTTTTCTCTTGAATGTATTTAAAATTTGTTCTTTGTCTCTATTCCCTGTTATTATTATAGTTCAATTCTTTCATCCTCACTTCCTTGAGTTATTTTAGTAGCTTTCTATCTATTCTCTCTGCCTCTGTCTTGTCACTGTTTAGGTCACCTTCTGTATAGGTACAAAACACAAATCTGACCTGTTTAGAAAGCTTCAATAGCTTCCAAGCATTACTAGAGAAAAAAAAGAGTCCAAGCTGCCTAGCAGGGCAAGTGAGGCAATTCAAAACTTATCCCTGCCCACCTTGCTAGCCCATCTCCTTCTGTTCTCCCCCATGTGCTTTCTATTCCAGTACTATGGAACCAATTATATGCCTGCCTTCTTTGTCTGCTGTACTCTTTTGGTCCACTTGACACACTGCTGCTACTCAAAATCTGGTCAGGTGTCACATTCTTTTTGATGTGTTTCCTGATTTCTGTTCAGAATTGATCACTTCATCTTTTGTATTTCTTTTGAGTCTCCTACCAGTCTGTAATTGCAAGCTGCATGTTTTGTGTTATAATTATTTGCACCTTTTCCTCAAGGGTCCAGGTTGTGTCTTATTTTTCTTTATATCACTTGCACCTAGCACAGTGGTTGGCCCATGAGAGGCGCTCAATAAATGTTGGTGAACTGAACCAAAATTGAGTTTCTTTATTAGTCAGAAAGACTAACAAAAAAGGAAATGAAAGTTCTTTGCTAGATGCCTACCAGAGACCCTCCTTTACAAGTATTGCTAGATGTTTATTTTCCTTCCTTTCTTCATTTCTTTATTCACTCATTCATTTATCTTTAAGTTTACAGTGGTAAGTAAAAACAATCCATGAGGAAAATGTTGCATATGCTTATGTCTGATGCTCATTCAGGTATCAAACTAGGGGACTTAATCCTCAAAACAGCTCTCTGAGGAAGCAAATATTATTTTCATTCTATTTATTTATTTGTTCATTCATTCATTCATTTAAATATTATTTTCATTTTAAAGATGAAGAATTGGATGCTCTGAGAAGTGGTGGAGGTAGGATTTGAAAGCAGGAAACTGTGCTTTACAATAGCCGAATTCCAGGATTGATTTCAGAATCATCTATTCCATTCCCATTCCCACCTACTCACCCGAAGATTGCCTATGTAATTTATATTGCTGAGTTTTTTACACTCAATCTAGGAATATGATGATATCAACTTCTAAATTAGATGATGACACACAAAATAAAATTCTGAATTATCATCATATTTATTGAACAGCTAATGTACATAGATCGAACATTTGTAGTTTAGTCCTTATTTTGCCTACAAGAATTGTTTCTATTAAAAATGCTAGTGAGGGGCTCCTGGGTGGCTCAGTTGGTTAAGCGACTGACTCTTGATTTCGGCTCAGGTCATGATCTCTCCCAGTTCATGAGATCAAGCCCTGCATCAGGCTTTCCACTGACAGCACAGAACCTGCTTGGGATTGTCTCTCTCCCTTTCTCTCTCCCCCTCCACTGCTATGCTCTCTCTCTCAAAATAAATAAATAAACATTTATACATACACACATACTAGTGATTCTTCTTCAAATTCCTCCAGTTTTCCAGCAACTAGTGGTGGTGGGGAGGGTGTCTGCATTTAAACTGACAATGATAAAATAGTCTTGGGTGGATCTGTACTTATGTGACATTTATAAATGGCTTCCTCCTTCCCTACTTCCCCCACCAAAAAAACAAGAATTGAAAAACCTGGCACAATCTGGAATAGTTGCCAAGTCCCTATGTAAGGCTTTTATTTTGCTTTTAATAAAGACAGACCACAATATAGCCCAAGGGGAACTCCAGTCAGGCCTATAGCAGCCTCATTTCCTCCCAGTAGGAGGCATGGCAAGGAACCTTTCTGAGGACAGACGCTCTAGAGCTCCTCCCAGCAGTGCTAATGTGGAAAGGGCTAACTAAGGAGAAGACCAGGGCTGAGCTCTGCGTAGACACAGAGGCCAGCCCTATTTATGTGTTAAGGCTGATCAGAATAGATGATCTGATTATCTCCCAGAATATAAATACCCCAAAACTTAATGGTTCTATTTATGTTGAAAGAAATCAAGAAACAAACTTTGTTATGTTATTTGGAATAAATCTGTGCAGATGGTAAGCAGAACCAGAAACTGTTTGAAGTTTTGTGACAAGCCAGGGGCATACATGAATATGATAACTTTTCCTTTTTTCGAAAGCATTTGATTTTATCAGCTTGTTTACCTATCTGTCACAACAGAGCATTAAACCAAGAAATGCTTGCATAGACTGATATCTGAGAAATATGTTCCTGGTAGCTGAGAAGCAACAAGAGAGTCATATATCAGTTTCCTGCTCTTTGTTAAATGCAGTAATAAACTAGTTCTTCAAAAATCACCTAACTGGATGTCAAATAGAGTGTGACAGTGGACAGATTTATAGCAAGGAGTAGACATTGTCTGTGTAACAAATTGCTCTCTTGCACCAGTATTTCATGCCCTGTGCAGATAAATCAAAAGCAATTTGTCACATTCTTAAAAATTCCCTCCCATTAAGTTGTTAAACAAAGCAAATAATTGTGGTACAGAGTTTTCTATTCTTTAATCCTCAACCAAAGGACACCATTTAGGCCTCTGACAAACCTGGGTGGTTATCACAGCCAGAGCAGAACTGGTTAAATCTTATTCTGCCTTCCAACAGGGAGCTAGAAGTAATTGCAAAGTATTTCGTCCCCCTTGGCTCTGCGTGTAGATTTAAAATTAAATTGGTTCTGGTTAGCAAGCTAGAACAGGGCAACTAAATTGAATTTTCTGAGGAATGTTGTGAATCCTATGTGGAAAAAAAAAAGCCCCACACATACAAAGTTAGTATATTTCCCGCCGTCGTTTCTTTTGTGCTCTGCTCTCTCCTGTCCATTGTCATCCTTCCATACTCTTCTCCCTGTTGGTCAGGGCAGCCTCAGTCGCATCTCATTTAGGGTTTTAAATGCATTTGGACCCGTGTATATTTATCTGAAAGTTTCAGTCACTCTTTCAAACACTTCTCCCAAGTGCAAATTGCTCTCTTTCTTTCTCTTCTCACACACTTTTCATGGAATAAGATTATTGTCAGCATTTTGTCGAGTTTGCACAGAGGAAAAAGCAAACACAGAAACAGTAAAGACAGGTGTGTGAAGTCTTAAGCTGTTGATTATGTTTTCGAAGCACAATCACAGACTTTTGATTATGCTAACTTCCAGAGTAGATGATGACATTCTAAAGAAGAATCTAGAATTATCTTCTAAGAACTTAAGTTTCTCTCTCTCATTTTTCTTCATCTTTTTTTTAAGTTTATGTATTTATTTTGAGAGAGACAGAGACAGCATGGACAAAGGAGGGGCAGAGAGAGGGAGAAAGAGAGAATCCCAAACAGGCTCCATACTGTCAGCACAGAGCCTGATGCAGGGCTCAAACCCACAAACCGTGAGATCATGACCTGAGCCGAAACCAAGAGTAGGGCGCTCAACTGACTGAGCCATCCAGGTGCCCCTCATTTTTCTGTTATTATTTTAACATCTATTTTCTTACTGTAAAACTAGTACTTCCTCATTGTAAAAAAATATGGAAAATTCAGAAAAATAAATAGAAAATGTAAAAATTATATCAGAGTTTATAAAGATAAATAGAAGTACATAGAAGAAAAATAATCTTACCATTAAAGACAAAAGCAATGAATAATTTAACATTAGCTTCAAATTTTTTAAGTGCATATTACTTTTTATATTGATGAGATTACACTGTGTATATGCTTTTGAACATTGCTTTAACCTTGGGAAATTGTGTTTTTTCCTTACACTGATCTTTGGTGTAGGGGCCAGGCCTTGGGGCAATGTCTACCTCATACTGCCTTCCAATGTTTAGCTAGCAGGATATCTGGAATGTGATTAAATTGGCTTCAGGTGGATGTCATGGCGACAGATGGATGTCCATTTTCTAAGCTCTTCTCCCTTCATTCTTGAGTGTAGAGGGCAGATATCTTAGTGCTGCCACATTTCAGATTTTTTAGTTTCTACCAGGGTGCTTTTCCATAGGACCTGAGCAGCTTTTCTTATTGAACATTATTTTGTATGTAAGAAGATACTGTGTCAGAAATACATCTGATGTTATACCAAGTTACTAAGTATGGCTGTCCTGGGTTTAAAATGTTTGCTATTTGGCCTTTAGTCAACATATTGGAGCTATCTTGATTTTTATTTTATAGCTCCTTGCAGGAAAATAAATGCCCCAACTGATACTAAATTGTATGGATTTGAGAAATTCATAGTGTTTTTTGTTCTGTTTGCCCTCTTATTTTTGTTGAAGAAATAGCAGCAGGTCTCACAATGCTGAAATCCTCCAAGTTCAGCTACTAAAATTTCATTTACCTCATTGATCTTATGAGAAAGGGGAAAATAATCTGTTTGCTTTATTCCTCCCCTCAATTGTTTGTTGATTGGATGCTCTGTATGTCATTTAATATGGTACTTGCTTGCTTTTATTAAGGAACCGTCCTATCCTTTTTACATTGTTAAATACTTCTCTTACAAGAAATCTATTAAAATTTTTTGAAGATCCATCTCAGATGCTTTCATTGAGAGCTTTAATTTCATTTAATTTGCTGTGAGTCAGGTATTTCCAAGCCATGGTGAGTACTCAGTGAGCCACATCCCTGGGCTCTATCAATGGTATTTGGGCTTTTTGTTTGGGAAACTATTTTAGACCATTTTTTCTCACAAATGAAGTGTCTTTAGGCTGGTGTTTTCTGATATTTCAGAAGGAAACCAAAAGCCAGGAATATTTCAGTCTTGTCTGTGGCAAGTTCTTTTTCCAAGTATTTTTTGGTCTGTACTTCACCTCTACTGTGCACAAACTGAAGATGCCAGAAGGGGTTGTAGAGATTTATACACAGTTTACTTTGCTACATGAAGATAGATTACAAATGATTTTGTCCTGCAGTTCATCTCAACAGTTTTCCCATTAGAGCGGATACATAATTTAAGTTGGTGATTGACTTCCAATGTGTATAGTACTGCAGTTTCAGGGACAGTGATGTTATGCCCAGAATTCGTGATCCCCAAAGACCGCCAGGGATCCGAGTACGATGTAAAAGCAAAAGAGCCTTTATTCGAGCTAGCTCGAGCTCAATCCCCTACCTGCACCGGCACAGCGGTGAGATACCAGGGAGAGAGAGCAAGTGTCAAAAGGACAAAGGTTTTATTGGGGCCTAGGGGCAGTTGGTGAGGTAATGGCTGTGGCCTCAGCGGGTTGGCTGGGGAAGGGTCCGAGTCCTGTTAGGCAGGTGAGCGGGAGGTTGCTCAAGGGGAGGAGGCGTGGTCAGGGTGAAGGACACAGAACAAGATGGAGTCGGCCGGCGTAGGCCTGCCCTTTCAGTGACTTTGGTAATTTCAGTTTGGTTGCAGGACTTCTCAAGGTTTCACTATACACAGAAGGGATGCTTTTAGCATTTCATAGCTGATATTGTTGCTAATTAGATTATAACTCTACCATGGATATAAGTTACTTAATATAATTCTCTAATATATTTCTTTGAAATGTCTGAAATCTTTGAATAATCTTAATGTTAGCCAATGAAGTAGAAAGCAATATAAGAAAAAAGAAATACCTAAACTCACACTAATGGCATTGCTGATGATTCTGTTCTACTAGACATGGTGTCTAGCTGATGTAGATGTTAGCAGTTCAGTGGGTTGGTATTAGACATGTTTATTACTGAGAACAAAGTAGCTGCTAAATACAGGACTTTTCTCTCTCCTTGCATCTTCCACAGATTTCGTGTCCAGTCAGTCCCCTAATCCTGTTGATGGTGATCTGTCTTCTTATCCTCAATACCACTGCACTATCACTGTATTTGTCACTATCATTTATTACATAATATGTAACCATATGCTATAGTAGACAGATTTTTGTATTTAATTCTTACAATAACAATTCTGCAAATGTAGGTATTGTTATCTGTATTTTACAGAACAGGAAACAGAAGTTTGGAGAGATTATGTAATTTCTCAAGGTCAAACAATCTGAACATGATAAAACCAGGTTTGAAGCCCAGATCCATCTGGCTCCAAAACTACTTCATCCACTGCCTTCTTTATTTGCAACAGCCTCCTAGTTTTCCTGCCTCTACCTCCCTCTCATGTCTATGTCCCACCCAAACTCTGGAGTTGGGATTGCCTTTCACAGCTGAGGCAAGAGAGTTAGAACTTTCAGACTCCCACATCAACTAGTCATTGAATGCAGGCTGCGTGACCTTGGAAGATGTGGCTCTTTATAGCCAAGGGCAATTCCTTTTTTGCAATACTACTATATTAATATTAAAGTATAGAAACATCAATGTGCCCTCAATTACCTAAACAATGAAATATAAACCTTTTAGTTTGTCTTAACCTGATCCCTGGGTCCCTACTTCATCTCTGACTATTCTTCCACTCACTCCCTGTCTCCCTCCCAGTTCCTTATGTTTCAGCTGCTTGTGCTTCAAACTAGTTGGCATTATCTGAATGTTGCTACTCTTTAACATTTCTGTGCTATTTCAATTGCCTAGAACACACTCTCTGCCTGTCACTTCTTAGTCTGTGAACTCCTATTCATCTTCCAAGGCCCTTCCCCAGTGTTATGTCCTTTGTGAGGTCTCTCCTAGCTTTTCCAGGCAGAATTAGTCATTCTGACCTCTGTACTTATATTGCACATGTAAAAATCCTTGTTTGTGCTCCTTTTTTTCCCTCCCAAGCCTGTGAACTCCTTAAGAGCAGAAGCCAAGTCTTTCTTTGTACTGTTTCCTGTAGCTCTTAGCAAACAGTCTGGCAAGGAGCACTAATTAACATGCTGCTCCTAGAAAGCTAGGAACCTTATCATGTCTTAAAGAAATACAATCCAGAGACTAGAGCAACATTTGTTATACACCTCTTTCCCCTCTAAACCAGTTCTTCTACTATTATCAATAGAATTTGGTCTACTGGAAAGATCATTGGGTATGATCAGCTGACCTGGGTTCAAGGTCTCTGTTGTGGGTCATTCTGATTCTTAAATGTGGTATGCTTTGTAGAAGCGCTTTGCGAGCTCCAAAGCAGTACACTGACATTGAGTGATAAATTGTTCTTTGGGCCTACATTGAACATTGTCCCTTCCTGCTTCTAAAGTCTTCCGTCTCGTCTAGGAAGATAATGCTGCTGGATTTTTAAAAATATACATATTTTGTTATTAAATATAGCATACAAACTAAAAAGTGCCTAAAACGTATATGTACAGTCTAACAAATAGTTTTGCATGAAACTTATAACTAGCAAAGGAGCAGAGAACATTATGGGCACTCCCTGAGTCCCTCCCCAATCAGCCCCCATAGGTTATTTTGCTGATTTTTCAAACTTTTAGCACTGGTCTCTTTATCCCTTTTAGTTGAAACTTTTTTTTTCTGGCCACTCAGAATCCTCCTTGGATATAATGCTATACTGAACACTATGTATCTATCTGTCCAGGGAAAGCTTAACCTAACAAAACAGCCCCATCTCACGGCCCCAGCTCCTATTTGGTCACCATGACTGCTATTTCCCTCCCACAACTGTCATCTTCTTTCCTTAATCCCTGGAAAGGTAAGCAGATGGTCTCCCTTGTAGTCCCATTGTATCAATATAGATGTTTGCTCATGTTATTAAAATTCTTCATTAAAATCATCTTAATGGTTGCCTAATATTCTGTCACATGGATATAATTTACTAAACTATTCCTTTATGAATGGCATTTAAATTGTTATTTTGTTGCTTTTAAAAAAATTTTATAAGTAACCTTTCAGTAAACACATTTGTGTGTAAATTTTTACATTTGCATTTTATATTTCAGTTCATTGACTTAGGCTAAATTCCCCAAAGTGAAATTATTGAGTTAAAAAGCATGCATTTCAAAATACAACTTTTCTTTTTTTTTTTTTTTTTTCTGATTGTGGCAGTATTCTATGCTCCTTACTGGAATATTGGAAAATATAGGCAAAGAATAAAAAGTATCACAAAAGTTACCTTTATCAGTTACTGATGTAACAAATTAACCCTGAAATGTCAATTGTTTAACACATTAGTAGTTAATTTCTGTCTCAGAGAAAATGAATTAGGCCTCTTCTACATGACTCTCCTCAAAGGATCAAGGACCCAGGAAGGTTCTTTGTGGCTACATCATTTTGTGGCTTCAAAGTCACCTTGGTGTCACAGATGATTGACAGGAGGGAAAAGAAAGTGTGTAAGATCACATATAGATTTAGGGCTGGAATTGACATTTATCCCTCCCACCCAGGTTTCATTGCCTGAACTCAGTTACATGGTTAAGGGAACCACATAGCTACAAGGGAGAGGGTGTTTAGGGCAGAAAATTTGTCTTTTTTGTGCCAGGAGGAAAATAAAATGGCTCAGAGGATAATAGCATTGTTTATGGCATATTACCCACAATCTTATCTCTTAGAAGTAATCCATGGTAATGTTTGCTGTGGTATGAATATGTCCTCCCCAAGATTCCTATGATGAAAACCGAATGCCAAATGTGATAGAATTAGGAGGTGGGGCCTTTGGGAAGTGATTGGATCATGAAGGCTCTGCCTCCATTAATGGGATTATTGCCCTTTTAAAAGAGACCCTGGAGGGATCTATTGCTCCTTCCACCATGTGAGGACACTAAAAGAAGCTGGTAGTCTGCAACACAGAAGAGGGCCTTCACAGAACTTGACCATGTTGGCATCCTGATCTTGGACTTCCAGCTTCCAAAACTGTGAGAACTAAATTGCTGTTGTATATAAGCCATCAAGTTCATAGGATTTTTGTTATAGTAGCCTAAATGGACTAAGATAGCATGCTTAGATACATTTCCTTTTAATCTCTTTATATAAATACACTGAATATTAAATAAAAAAGCAATTATTTTGCATATATGTCTTACATCTAGTATTTATTTCCTAGCATCTTAGGAACTTTTCAATGTCATTAAATATTGTAACTTTCAGTATTTGGGGAGCTCTTGATGTATAACAACATATTGTTTTTACAAAATGTGGCACTGGCACAGTATGAGAGTGACCTGCATGGTTCTTTATTGATTCATGTCTTGCCCAATCTCTTTGGGCTTTGGTTTCCTCATTTACCCACTTTATGTGATTGTTGTGAATGTTTAACAACTTAGTGCAAGCAAAGATCTTAAAAATAGTGCCTAGCACAGAATAACTTCTCAGTAAATATCATCTATTTTTATTATTATTGTGTGAAGAGACTTGAACTATCAGTCAACTATAAGTCTTAACGCTTTAACTTTGGTATCTTGAATACATTTTGCTTTCCTTTGTGTTTGGTATTGAGTTTCCTAAGCACTTTTTAAGTAATTAAAAAAAAAAAATGTTTATTTATTTATTTATTTTGGAAGAGAGAGTGAGGGAGGGACAGAGAGAGGGAGAGACAGAATCCCAAGCAGGCTTGGAGCTGTCAGGGAGATTGTGTGGGGCCTGATCTCATGAACCACGAAATCCTGACCTGAGCCGAAATCAAGAGTTGGATGCTTAACCAAGTAAGCCACCCAGGTGCCCCTTAAGTAATTTTTTTATTCACAAAACAGGGTGATCTCTGTCAAATTCACTACAGTGGTGAGATTTTCAATAAACACTGAATGGTCGTTAGGGATACAGGGAAGGAAAGGAAGTTATTATTTGTTGAACACCTACCATATGTCAGACACTATTTTTTTACTTCCAACTTTTTAAAATAATTTTTTAATGTTTATTTATTTTTGACAGAGAGAGAGACAGAGCATGAGTGGGGAGGGGCAGAGAGAGAGGGAGACACAGAATCCGAAGCAGGCTCCAGGCTCTGAGCTGTCTGCACAGAGCCCTACATGGGGCTCGAACTCACAGGCCGCGAGATCATGACCTGAGCCGAAGTCAGATGCTTAACCGACTAAGCCACCCAGGCACCCCAGACACTGTTTTTTACTCTCGTACTGAAGCTCATGTAATTCTCCCAGCAACTCTTTAAAGCAGGTATTATTATCTAGATTGATTAGATAAGGAAAGTGACTTTCATGTAACTATTCCAAGATCATAAGTGTTAGTAAATAGTAGGATCAGAATTTAAACTGAAGTCTGTCTCCCATCAAAGTCTCTCTACTATCCCATGGTGCCTCCTGTTTATACTGTTTTCCCTGTTGCACTTGTGGTATGTTAATATGGAATAATGTGCAGTTCTAGGCCAGGCAGTGTCAGAGCAATTACAGTGACTGTTGTGAAGCACCCAAAAAAGAAATCTGAAGCACCTTTGAAAATCCTTTAAGGTTGAGAGCTTGCTTCTTTACTTTTACATCTTTTTTTTCTTTTAATTTTTTCAGTTAAGAATCAGAAAGAATTCTTCATTTTAGTTTACAAACATTCAAACAATGTACCAGCATTAAAAACAAGGGAGAATGTTGTACCTTCTTTTTCTGAATGTATTGGCTACATTGCCCTGAGACCTCAGCCATGAATGTATATCAAAACACAAATCCAATTCTCCCTCAAAATTTTACATATTAATTATTTGCCTTGCTTGCCATTTAAAACTCAGGCTGGACTGGTGGAGAAACTTGGGAACGTTTGAACACAATTGCCATTTAACTTCTTTCCCATATCCAGTCTCATCAGCTCTGCTCTCAGTTTTACTCCTGCCACCCTGATTGGGGTCTCTATAAGCTGACTCCCGACTGTAGTAATAGCCTTCGAATAGGTCTCCTTACCTTTGGTCTTTTTTCCTTCTACTTTATCTAGATCAGTCTGTGGACCAAATCTGGCCTCTTGACCAGTTTCATTGTCCTGAGAGCTACAAACAGTTTTTACATTAAAAAATTGTTTTTTATTTATTTTGAGAGAGAAAGCACAAGCGGGGAAGGGGCAGAGAGGGAGGGAGGCACAGAATCCGAAGCAGGCTCCAGGCTCTGAGCTGTCAGCACAGAGCCCAACGTGGGACTCGAACTCATGAACCACGAGATCACCACCTGAGCCAAAGTTGGATGCTCAACTGACTGAGCCGCCCAGGTGCCCCAGTTTTTATATTTTTAAAGGGATGGGAAAAAGAAGAAGAATATGTGACAGATACAGATGGTCAAAAATATTTACTATCTGGCTTTTTACAGAAAAAAGTTTGCTGACCCTTGATCTAGATTATCTCTGGCAGATGAGTCTGTGGAAAAACCCCTCAAAGAGGCAATGAGGTATATGGCATAATGGGATGAATACTAGCTCTTGGCGGTAGAATCTTGGGTTCTAGTCCCAGACTAACCTTCCTCTATGTGTATCCTTACTTAGAAAGGGAAGTGAAATCATATGATCTTTAAGATCTTGTCTTGACATTCTAACATTTGGTTTAAATTTTTTTTTTAATTATATAAGTAGTTCATGTGTATGAGAAATGTTTAATGCACTATGGAATATATGTATGCATGTGTGTGTATCTTAAAAACTGCTAGATGAAACCAAACTTTTTATATACACACACATATACATACACATATAAATATGTATCTATAGTTTTCTCCAACTTAACAATACATTGTGGATATCCTAATTTGTCAGTGCATAAGATATTTCATTGTAAAAAATAGCAATACAGTGGCCTGTTAATCTTCCTGGTGTGTACCCTGGCAAATGGAAGATTTGCACTGGTGCCTTGAAAACGTTTGCAAAGAGCACTGATCTGTGCTATTCCCCAGCCATCATAAAAAGATGGTATCAAGTTATTACATATGGATGAAAGTTATTCTCTCATAACTCATAAGTCTCTTCAAAGACTTACCTTCCTCAGATAGGCCATACTTATTTTTGATCCCGATCATGTTATTCTGTCTTGCTTGAATGACCTGCCAGCTGTATTACCTCACATCTATCCTGATTCTACCAACCTTTCAATGTTCACCTTTATCTCAAGGTATCTTCCTTCCTGGGAACTTTCACATTCCGTTGCCCAAGCCTAATTTACTCTGTTTACAGAATTCCTACTCTCTTGATCTTTATTCTCCGGAAGCTTAAGACTTGTCTTTTACTGGGCTTGCTAACACCATTTCTGTCCTCAATTTTTTCTAAATCACTCACTTAGAGCAGTTCCTGTAAGTGAATAATACTGTTTAGTTTCTCAAAAGCTTGTAACATTCTGAAAATTTTTATTCTATTCAACCAAAAGTATAGAATCCTAGATTTTCTCGGTAAGAGGGGCGTCAGGCCATCATTTGTTTTTCTGAATGCCTTTAGGCAAAAAAGGCATCATTATGTCTGCTTAACACAGATAGCCACAGAGGCCCCCAAATATTCTATGATTGGTCAAAATCTACATCAAATAGTCATTCTTCCCTCTAGATTGATGAAAATTAAGCATCTTCTCAGATTCTAATACAGTACACAATATTTATAAACAAAGAGGCAGTAATTCAGAGCATGAATTTTAGAGTCAGAAAGACCTGGGTTTGACTCCTTCATTATTCTTAGCTGCGTAATTCTAGACAGGTTACTTTATTTTTGTAAGCCTTACTTTCTTTATCTTAAAATGGGAATAATAATAGTACTTCCTCATAGCATTGTTATGAGAATTAAAAACTTAAATATACTGTATAACATACTTGGCATAGCTCCTAATGTAGAATAAACTCAAATTATTAATGGTACTAAGTGAATAAATTACCTGCATTAGCAAGTTGTTCTAATATTCCAGCACTTTTAATTATTGGCAAAATGTCTTTATGTCTAACCTATATCCTTTATTCTAAAAATTTACTTTCTCTTCTTATACTGTTGGTTTTCTCTCTTTCACTTGTCTCTGAAAGAAATAATTCCAATTCCTTGCACTTTCCTCCAATGTTCCTTTCACATCTCTGACTCCTCTCCACATTTTATGTAGCCTGTTCAGTTGTTGAATATTGAACTGAACACCATAACTAAGAAAGAACCTGATCAACTGCTTAGTGTCCTGGGTTGCCTAGAGACAAATGGTACTGCTATTATCATAGTTTCTTGACAGTGAAACTTCACAGCAGTGGTTCAGTATCTCCTTGGCTTGCTGGTTGGCTTTCCCAGAGGCATATTCTGAGACAGAGATTAGCATGGAGGAATGCTTTCTGGGGAGTGGTCTCAGGATCTATACTTTCTGGGGTAAGGGAGGAGGCAGAATTGGAGGGAGTAGTTGGTCTGCGATGCATGCTAAAGAAGGGCTCAGCAAACCCCACCAAACTCTGGAGTTGGGATTGCCTTTCACAGTTGAGGCAAGAGGGTTAGAACTTTCAGACTCCCACATCAACTAGTCATTGAATGCAGGCTGCGTGACCTTGGAAGATGTGGCTCTTTATAGCCAAGGACAATTCCTGGAGAGGGCATTTGGCTGAGAGTTGTCAGCCAGCAGCAAGCACTGTCAGCAGCTGAGGAAGTAAGTCCTTCAGTCCTGAAGGAGCATTTGGTAGGTGCTACACAACATCCACAATAGCTTGTTTAATGGAGTTGTTTCCCATGAACCTGAAGGTCATTGTCTTGCATTGTCTCTGTTGAATATCGTTCTTTTAATTTCCAATTCTGTCCTTAGTTTGTGTCCTTCTGGTCTAGCCTATACAGTTATAGAGTGCATCTGATCATAGCAAAGGGCTGTTAAACCCAGGGCCAGTAACTCTCAACCTAGTCAACCAGTCTTTGTTGAATAGTGCATGTTAGTGCTATTTATAGCCAACTCTAAGAAACTCTTTATAACCAATTGTTCTTAATGCTGATCTTGGACGAAAGGCTACCAAAATGCCCTGGGTGATAGTTGCTGCTTCCATACGTATAGCCTGACCTGAACATTTAAGTGTTTCTCTAGGTTATTTAAATAAAATGTCTCCCTTTTCCTAAGTTTAGCTTAGTTTTGTTTGTTTGGTTGTTTGTTTGTTTGTTTGTTTTTCCCTTTTCTTTTCATTCTTACCTATCAGTTCTAGGCTCCCATCAGAAGTACTTGGAGGGGCACCTGGGTGGCTCAGTTGGTTGAGCATCTGATGTCAGCTCAGGTCATGATCTCACGGCTGGTGAGTTCAAGCCCCACATTGGGCTGTCTGCTGTCTGCTGTCAGCACATAGACCGCTTCTGATCCTCTGTTGCCTTCTCTCTCTGCCTCTCCCCCGCTTGTGCGCACGTGCTCTCTCTCTCTCTCTCTTTCTCTCTCTCTCTCTCAAATAAACATTAAAAAAAATAAGTACTTGGAGTAATGATAGTAGTATATTTTATGTTATTTGTGGTCTCTATTTCCCTCCTATCTCTTATCATGTCCAGATAAGTGAGAACTGCCAATAATGTATTAATGTTAAAAATTTTTTGAAAATATCTTACATTTATATGTCATTAAGATTGAAATATAGGTCTGTGAGAGTTGGGACATTGAAATATTAAATGTCAAGTAGTACTATTAACTCCATTTTATTACAGTATTATTTGAGATTATAATTTAAGTCATTTACCTAATATAATCTGGAGAGACAGTTTACTTTTACCATTTTTAAAAATTTCTTCACTTTATGTAGATTTATTGATTAACTTGTTTGTTATCTTATATTTTCCTTGGTGTTTTTTTAAAGATAAGGGAGGGGTAGAACATATGCAGAGAATCCACAGTTTTTACCAGAAGCCACCATTGTAAAGATAAACAAATATTAAATCAACCAGAAAACACATTGTTCTTATGTCTGTGTATGTAGCTGCTTTGGCCCTCATTTGTGAGAGATTTGAATTGCAGTAGAACTTTGTGTTTAAGTTATCCTAGGAGAGGATATCGTACTCACTGAGATAACTTCATTTTCACCTTTTTAAAAGAAAATGCATGTTATTAATATGGGTAATGCAAGCTCATAGTTCTCACTAAAATTCCTCTTTACTTTCAAAGCCCTGCCTTTAAAGCTGTGTTTTCTATCACACCTATGTTCTGTTCAAGCTTACTATCCAGTTGGCCTTTGTCTTTTCCAACCATGCTATAACCCTTCTTCCACATTACTCTCCATCTCCCCAGTCAGTCTTGAAATCATTATGTTTTAAGCTATTTCCTTTCTTCCAGAAACTATTAAAATTCCATCTGTTACTCTCAGTTATAGGGAAAATATTGTATTTATTATTTTTCTCAGATCCCAGAGTACATTATGTACTTTATCTCCAGTAATTTACAAAGAAAGTTAGATGATACAATGATTTCTAAAATATTGACATGTCACAGTGTAACATAATATATAGTTTACAAAACACATAATAGTTACAAAACACAATTCAATACAAAACATATACATATCATGTTTGTATTGAGTTATTATAGTAACCTTGTGAAGTGGGTGGCATTTTCTTCATTGCACAATTAAAAAATGGGACTCAGGGTAATTAAATGTCTTGTTAAAATCACAAACTTGTTAAACCTACTTCATTTAATTGAGGGTTTCTGACTCTAAGTCTAATGGCAAAAGTGTGTTCTTAGCACTTTTACATGGTTCACTTGTGGTATGTATTGATTTATATCTTAATTATGTATTTATGTATTTTTTTCCTTTACTAGAGTGTAAACTTTTTGAGGGCAGGCACCTGGTCCCTTTTTACTTTTTATCTTAGGTGCTTAACAGAATGTCTGACACAAAAGAATTACTCTATATATTTGTCAAGTGAATTTGTCAAGAAAAGCCTCACAAATTATTGTAGCCCAAGAACAAAGGTGAAATAAAACCCCAAAGGAAAATCTGAGGAGTTTTCCAGGAACATATAAGAAAATTTTAAGTGCCTTTAAAGCAAAAAACAAGAGAAAGAGTCAGTGAGGCCACTTCTCGATCATAATGTTAAAGAGGTATAGGGTAGAGGCAGACTAGATAAATTCTTTGACTTGATTTTTTATTTTTTAAACAGTTTATTGAAACAGTTTTATGCCATATAATTCACCCGTTTAAACTATACTGTTCAGTGACTTCGGGTATATTGATAAATGGTGCGTTTGCATCTATCCCCATAATCAATTTTAGAACATTTTCACTACTCCAAAAAGAAAATCTGCATTCATTAGCCATCATTCTCTAAACCCTCATTTCTTCTAGCCCTAGGGTACCGCTAACCTTTTCTGTCTCTATAGATTTATTTATTCTGGACATTTCATGTAAATGGAATCATACAATATATGGTTTTTTGCAACTGTTTTTGTTCACCAAGCATAAGGTATTCAAATTTTATCCATCCTGTAGCATGTATCAAAACATTCTTGGGGCACCTGGGTGACTCAGTTGGTTGGGCATCTGACCCTTGATTTTGGCTCAGGTCATGATCTCGCAGTTGTGAGATTGAGCCTCATGTCAGGCTCTGTGCTGGGCATGGAGCCTGCTTGGGGATTTTCTCGCTTCCTCTCTCTGTGCCTTTTCTCCCTCAAAATAAATAAATAAATGTTAAAAAAACTTCCTTATGATGGATGAATAATATTCTATTATATGAATTTATCACATTTGTTTATCCATTCATCAGTTGATGAATATTTATAGGTTGTTTTCACCTTTTGGCTATTATGAATAATGCTATTATGCACATTGTGTTCAAGTTTTTATAAGACATATTTGCATGTCTCCTAGGTAGATATGTAGGAGTAGAACTGTCAGATCAGTGGTTACTCTGTGTTTAACCATTTGAGGAACTACAAGACTGTTTTCCAAACATGCTTCACCATTTTACATTGCCACCAGCAGTGTGTGAGAGTTTCAGCTTCTTCATATCCTTGCTAACACATGTTATTATCATCTTTTATTAGCCTTGTTTTCTTATATAAGGGACTAAGAAACTAAGCAGAAAAGATTAGGAAAGAGAACCTTGCCATGTGCGAGGGGTTTATAGAGTATAAATATGTAAGAGGAATCAAGACTATAGAGTATTTTTCCTGATATTTAAAAAGTTACTTAACTGCTGTTTACTTTCAACATTTATTAGAAAATTTCATACATCACCATGTAGATTCTGTCATTAACATTGTTGTACATTTTATCATCTCTCTCTCTTCATCCCTCTCTTCTTCCCTTTCTCTATTCATCTTTGTAGTGCATTTTAACGTAAGTTGCAGAAATCTGTATACTTCAACCCTAAATGTTTTAGCATGAATATCATTAATGAAAGTTTATTATTTGTATATGGGATTTTTTCATTTCACACAAAATTTACATATAATTAAATGCAGAAATAATAAGTATATATTCAATGAGTTTTAACAAATGCATACACATGTATAACCGAGGTTACAGGTTTTAAGTTAGAAGGGACCTTTGGAAGTCATTAGACTAATCTTTCTGAGCTTACAAATAGAAAAATGGATGTCCAGAGAGGGGAAATAAGTTGTTCAAAATCAAAGAAAGAGTAGAATATCAACTTAGCATACTCTGACTCACATTGTCATCCCAACCTTAGGTATTGAGGTTGTTATGATCCACTGGCAGGCCCCTAACATGGCAATGATGTTAGGCTGCAATCTCATGCTTATTGTACTTAGGTTTAAAGGAGGCAGGACTTTATGTGTGAAGTAATAAAGTTCCTTTTCAGAGCACTTCATGGGACAAAATAAACACTGGAAAGTCTAGCAAAATCACAAGTTAATTTCTCACTTCAGTCAAATGCACCTTTATTCATATACTTTTTAGTTTGCAAAATCATATTCAAGTACTGCTTCCACTAAAACTTTATTCCAAATCTCTGTCTTTTCTAATCCTCTCACCCTATGGTATGTCTCACATAAGTAATACCTCTTAAGTCAGCATTTTGTGATTGTGGATTCAGATCCTGAGGCATCTTGAGTGCTGAAAGAAATAATTGTTGACTGTGTGGGTTGTGATTACATTAACAAATTATAGCATTTTTAAGCAACTTCGATGTTAAGTGCTGTGGAATTAAAGTCTTAGAGATTGAGGTACCTGGTGTTGATTAGCCTGGGTAAGAAAGATAAGGAAAGCTTGTAATAACTGAGGATATACCATACACCAGGTATTTTATGAAGTGCTTTACATGCATTATCTCCTTAATCCTCATAATCCTCATAGTGCTGTTATTACGAATATTTAACAGGAGGAAACAGCCTAGAGAGGTTAGTAACTTGCTCAAGATCACTCATAAATGATATATATGGCCAGAATTAAATTCCAGACCTGTCAGATCTCAGAGCCCATGTTACAATAATTCTGCTGTACAGTCTCCAAGATAGGTATTTTTGAATATTCAAGGGCTGTCAAGAAAGATTATATTAAGGCAACTGCAGAGGGCAAAACTTGGGCCAAATATGGTCATTAGAGGGAAATATATTTAGACTCAGCATGGGAAGTTTTTCTGACAAAACTGTCAAGAAGTGGACAAGGCAGACTTATGTAACTATAAACTCCAGACATGAGAAATATTCAGGCAAGAATAGGTGACTGTCGTAGAGAAGATATTTGCATACAGTTGGACATTAGATTTGTGCAGAGATTTCCCCAATACTGGAATCACTTGGAGGAAATCCACCCCCCCCCCAAGTAACTGTATTGAGGTAAAATTAACATACAATAAAATGTTCCTGTTATAATTGTAAATTTTTGACAAATTTATACAACCATGTAACCACCACGAAAATCAAGATATAAAACATTTCAATAAGCCTCCAAAGTACCCTTGTGCTCCTCCCTAGTTAATGCCCTCTATATCCCCATCTTCAAGCAGACACTAATCTAACGATCTCATCATAGACCAATGTGGTCTTTTTTAGAGTTTCATATAAATAAGATCATACTGTATGTTGGGTTTGACTTTTTTCACTCTGCATAGTGTTTCTGAGATTCATTCATGTTGTTACCTGTATCAGTAGCTCATTCCTTTTATTGCTAAAGTAGTGTTCTATTGTATGAATATACCACAATTTAATTATACACTTGTTGATGGACATTAGGGTTGTTTCTCATTTTTGGCTATAATGAGTAAAACTGCTGTGAATATTTATGTATACATTTTTGCATGGACTTTTTAATTTATTTTTTTATTGAGGTATAATTGACATATAACATTTTTTTGGACATGTGCTTTTATTTCTCTTCAGTGCATACCTAAGGGTGTATGGTAAATGTATGAAACTGCCACACTGTTTTCACCATTTTACATTCCCATAAGCAATGCATGAGAGTTCCAGATGTTCTGCATCTTCACTAGCATTTAGTATTATAAATTTTAAAATTTTATCCATTTTGATGAATATTTAGTAGTATCTCATTTTGTGTGTTTTTTATAATAGCTTTGTTGGGATAAATTGACATACAATAACTGTACCTAATTAAAGTATTCAAGTTGGTAAGTTTTGATATCCTTTGATACCTGTGAAACCGTCACCACAAACAAAATAAAGAACATATTGGGATATATCTAATATCCCCAAAATTTTCTTGTGCCTTTTTGAAGTTCTTCCCTCTTTCCTTCTTGACCTTCACTCTGTCCCTGGGCAAAATTGATCTGCTTTTAATTACTATAGATTAGTTTGAATTTTCTAGAATTGCATATAAATGGAATATTATAGTTTGTACTCTGTTTTTGTTTGGCATCTGTCACTCAGCGTAATTATTTTGATATGCATCCATGTGGTAATATACCTTTTTATTGCTAGTGGTATTTCATTGTATGGCTATACCACATCTTGTTTATCCACTAATCTATTGATGGACATTTTGATCATTTCTAATTTTTGACTATTATAAATAAAAGTGCTATGAATATTTTTAGACAAGTCTTTATTTGTTCATATGCTTTTATTTCTTTTGGGTGATACCTAGGAGTGGAATGGATGAATCACGTGGTTAGTATATGCTTAACTTCTTAAGAAACTACTAAAATGTTTGTAAATGATTATACCACTTTACATTCCCACCAGCTGTGTATGAGAGTTCCCCATTCCTTCACGTATTCTCCAAAATTTGGTATAAGCAGTCTTTTATTTTTAGCCATTCTAATAAGAGTACTTCATTATGGTTTTAATTTTATCTTCCTAATGACTAGTGATGTTGAGCATTTTTTCATGTGCTTATTTTCCATCCGTATATCTTCTTTGGTGGAGTGTTTATCCAATTTTTTAAAGCTTGAAGTTTAAAGTTTGGTTGTTTGTTTTCTTATTACTGAAATTTGAGAATTCTTTATGTAGTCTAGATAGAAGTCCTATATCAGTTAAATGGTTTGCAAATATTTTTCTCCCTTTGTGTCTCGTCATTTCATTATCTTGATGGTGTCTTTTAACAAGCAAAATTTAAAAATTTTGATGAAGTCTAATTTATCTTTTTTTTTTTTTTTTTTTTTTTTTTTTTATAGACTGTGCTTCTGGTCTCTCTAGGGCCCATGGGCCAAATCTGGCCTGTTGTCTGGTCCTACCAATGAAGTTTTTTTTCAAACACAGCTATGACTACTTGTTTACGTATTATCTATGACTGATTTCAGCTACAACAGCAGGGTTGAATAGTCAGAACAAAAACCACATGGTCCACAAAGTTTGCTTAACCCAAGACACGGTTTTTGTCCTGTGCTTTCTTGTACAAGTTTTATAGTTTTAGATTTTACATTTAGATGTATGATCCATGTTAAACTGATGTTTTTTTTATGGGTAGAGAATATGGATAGAAGTTTATTGGTTTGCACATGGACCTATGTTTAAGCAAAATTTGTTGAGACAATTTTCTTTTCTCCACTGAATTGCCTTTACACTTTTGTTGAAATCAGTTTTCCATATGTGTCTTATTTTATTTCTGGGCTCTGTATTATGTTCCATTTATCCATTTTTTTATTTTTACATCAATGCCATACCTTCTTGATTACATTTAGCTTTATAATAAGTCTTGAAATCAGGAGGTATTAGTCTTCTACTTTATTCTTTTGTTTTCTTTTTTTAATTTAATTTAATTTAGTTTTAATTTTAGTATAGTTAACATACAGTGTTATATATTAGTTTCAGGTGTACAACATAGTGATTCAATAATTTCATATATCATCTAGTACTCATCACAAGTGCACTCTTTATTTAATCCCCTTCGCCTATTTAACCCCCCCCCCCGCCCACCATCTCCCCTATGTTTTTTCAAAAAATTGTTTAGGAACACCTGAGTGGCTCAGTTGGTTAAGCCTCTGACTCTTGGTTTCAGCCTCAGGTCACCATTTCATGGTTGGTGAATTTGAGCCCCAAATTGGGCTCTGTGCTGACAGCACAGAGCCTACTTGGAATTCTCTCCCCCTCTCTCTCTGCCCCTTCCCAGCTTGCTCTTTCTGTGTTTCTCTCTCTCAAAATAAATAAATAAATAAATGTAAAAATATTGTTTAAGTATTCTAGGTCCTTTGTATTTCCTCATTTCTATTAAAAAAAAAAAAAACAACAACAGAAGCCTGTTGGTATTTTGATTGGAATTGCATTGAATTTATTGATAATTTTTTGGAGAATTTGTATCATAATAATATAATATTAAGTCTTCCAACCTATAAACATGGTATATTCTCTAGTTATTTAGGTCTTTAATAATTCTCAGTAAAGTTTTACAGTTTTCAGTGTACAAATCTTTCACTTCTTTTGTTAGTGTTTATTCTTAAATGGTTCAATATTTTGATAGTATTGTAAGTGGTATTTAAAAAAATTTAATTTCTGATTTTACATTGCTAGTATCTAGAAATGTATTTATTATTTTGTATTTACCTCATATCTTACAACCTAGTAGCTTTTGTGTAGATTTAATTGGTTTTTCTATGTAAACAATTTTGTCATCTGAGAAAAAAGTTTTGTTCCATCTTTTCCGATTTGAATGCCTTCTATTTCTTTTCTTTCTTGGTTTATTGCACTGGCTAGGATCTCCTGTCTAAGTTGAATAAAGTTGTGAGAATGGGCAGCCTTTTCTTGTTCTGAATCCTATAAGGAAAGCATTCACACTTTTACCATTAAGTATGATAATAGCTCTAGATTGCTTATCAACAACTTTTATCCAACTAAGAATTATCTTCTATTCCTATTTTGTTGAGAGTGTTTATCAGAAATGGGTGTTAAATTTTGTCATGTTTTTTCATATATTAAGTTTATTTTATAGTTTTTCTTTAAGGTCTGTTCATATGGTTAATTACATTAATTTTTCAAATGTTGTAATAACCTTGTACTCCTGGAACAAACCTCATTTGGTCATCATGTATTATTATTTTATATATTACTGGAATTTTCCTTTTGGAAAGTTTGAAGTTATAAATCAGTCTTTAATGGATATCAAGCTATGCAGGTTTTCAGTTTCTTCATTAGTCATTTTTGACAACTTGTTTTTCAAGGAATCTTTCATTTAACCTAAATTATCAAATTGATTGGCATATAATTGTTCATAATGTTCCCTTATTACCTTTTTTCATATTTCTAAGATCTTTAGGGATGATGCCTTTTTTGGTGCCTGATATTGATAACATGTTTTCTTTCTTTTTCAAGATAAGTCTAATTTGTTTTATTTATTCATATTTTCAATGAACCAGATTTTGGTTTACTTACTTTTTTCTATTTTTATAATTTTAAGGTTATTTATTTACTTTTAGAGTGACAGAGAGCACTTGTGCATGCGAGCACAAACCATGAGATCATGACCTGAGCCCAAATCGAGTTGGATGCATAATTGACTGAGACATCCAGACACCCTAGTTTTCTTTTTCTTTTTTTCCAATATATGAAATTTATTGTCAAATTGGTTTCCATACAACACCCAGTGCTCATCCCAAAAGGTGCCCTCCTCAATACCCATCACCCACCCTCCCCTCCCTCCCACCCCCCATCAACCCTCAGTTTGTTCTCAGTTTTTAAGAGTCTCTTATGCTTTGTCTCTCTCCCACTCTAACCTCTTTTTTTTTTTCCTTCTCCTCCCCCATGCGTTTCTGTTAAGTTTCTCAGGATCCACATAAGAGTGAAAACATATGGTATCTGTCTTTCTCTGTATGGCTTATTTCACTTAGCATCACACTCTCCAGTTCCATCCACGTTGCTACAAAGGGCCATATTTCATTCTTTCTCATTGCCACGTAGTACTCCATTGTGTATATAAAGCACAATTTCTTTATCCATTCATCAGTTGATGGACATTTAGGCTCTTTCCATAATTTGGCTATTGTTGAGAGTGCTGCTATAAACATTGGGGTACAAGTGCCCCTATGCATCAGTACTCCTGTATCCCTTGGGTAAATTCCTAGCAGTGCTATTGCTGGGTCATAGGGTAGGTCTATTTTTAATTTTCTGAGGAACCTCCACACTGTTTTCCAGAATGGCTGCACCAGTTTGCATTCCCACCAACAGTGCAAGAAGGTTCCCGTTTCTCCACATCCTCTCCAGCATCTATAGTCTCCTGATTTGTTCATTTTGTTTCTTGTTCTTTTTTTTTTTTTTTTTTAACATTTTATTTATTTTTGAGACAGAGAGAGACAGAGCATGAATGGGGGAGGGTCAGAGAGAGAGTGAGACACAGAATCTGAAACCGGCTCCAGGCTCTGAGCTGTCAGCATGGAGCCCGATGCGGGGCTCGAACTCACGGACCGTGAGATCATGACCTGAGCCGAAGTCGGCCGCTTAACCGACTGAGCCACCCAGGCGCCCCTGATTTGTTCATTTTGGCCACTCTGACTGGCGTGAGGTGATATCTGAGTGTGGTTTTGATTTGTATTTCCCTGATAAGGAGCGACGTTGAGCATCTTTTCATGTGCCTGTTGGCCATCCGGATGTCTTCTTTAGAGAAGTGTCTATTCATGTTTTCTGCCCATTTCTTCACTGGGTTATTTGTTTTTTGGGTGTGGAGTTTGGTGAGCTCTTTATAGATTTTGGATACTAGCCCTTTGTCCGATATGTCATTTGCAAATATCTTTTCCGATTCCGTTGGTTGCCTTTTAGTTTTGTTGGTTGTTTCCTTTGCTGTGCAGAAGCTTTTTATCTTCATAAGGTCCCAGTAATTCACTTTTGCTTTTAATTCCCTTGCCTTTGGGGATGTGTCGAGTAAGAGATTGCTACGGCTGAGGTCAGAGAGGTCTTTTCCTGCTTTCTCCTCTAGGGTTTTGATGGTTTCCTGTCTCACATTCAGGTCCTTTATCCATTTTGAGTTTATTTTTGTGAATGGTGTGAGAAAGTGGTCTAGTTTCAACCTTCTGCATGTTGCTGCCCAGTTCTCCCAGCACCATTTGTTAAAGAGACTGTCTTTTTTCCATTGGATGTTCTTTCCTGCTTTGTCAAAGATTAGTTGGCCATACGTTTGTGGGTCTAGTTCTGGGGTTTCTATTCTATTCCATTGGTCTATGTGTCTGTTTTTGTGCCAATACCATGCTGTCTTGATGATGACAGCTTTGTAGTAGAGGCTAAAGTCTGGGATTGTGATGCCTCCTGCTTTGGTCTTCTTCTTCAAAATTACTTTGGCTATTCGGGGCCTTTTGTGTTTCCATATGAATTTTAGAATTGCTTGTTTTAGTTTCGAGAAGAATGCTGGTGCAATTTTGATTGGGATTGCATTGAATGTCTAGATAGCTTTGGGTAGTATTGACATTTTGACAATATTTATTCTTCCAATCCATGAGCAGAGAATGTCTTTCCATTTCTTTATATCTTCTTCAATTTCCTTCATAAGCTTTCTGTAGTTTTCAGCATACAGATCTTTTACATCTTTGGTTAGATTTATTCCTAGGTATTTTATGCTTCTTGGTGCAATTGTGAATGGGATCAGTTTCTTTATTTGTCTTTCTGTTGCTTCATTGTTAGTATATAAGAATGCAACTGATTTCTGTACATGGATTTTGTATCCTGCAACTTTGCTGAATTCATGTGTCAGTTCTAGCAGACTTTTGGTGGATTCTATCGGATTTTCCATGTATAATATCATGTCATCTGTAAAAAGCGAAAGCTTGACTTCATCTTTGCCAATTTTGATGCCTTTGATTTCCTTTTGTTGTCTGATTGCTGATGCTAGCACTTCCAACACTATGTTAAACAACAGCGGTGAGAGTGGGCATCCCTGTCGTGTTCCTGATCTCAGGGAAAAAGCTCTCAGTTTTTCCCCGTTGAGGATGATGTTAGCTGTGGGCTTTTCATAAATGGCTTTTATGATGTTTAAGTATGTTCCTTCTATCCCGACTTTCTCAAGGGTTTTTATTAAGAAAGGGTGCTGGATTTTGTCAAAGGCCTTTTCTGCATCGATTGACAGGATCGTATGGTTCTTATCTTTTCTTTTATTAATGTGATGTATCACGTTGATTGATTTGCGAATGTTGAACCAGCCCTGCATCCCAGGAATGAATCCCACTTGATCATGGTGAATAATTCTTTTTATATGCTGTTGAATTCGATTTGCTAGTATCTTATTGAGAATTTTTGCATCCATATTCATCAGGGATATTGGCCTGTAGTTCTCTTTTTTTACTGGGTCTCTGTCTGGTTTAGGAATCAAAGTAATACTGGCTTCATAGAATGAGTCTGGAAGTTTTCCTTCCCTTTCTATTTCTTGGAATAGCTTGAGAAGGATAGGTATTATCTCTGCTTTAAATGCCTGGTAGAACTCCCCTGGGAAGCCATCTGGTCCTGGACTCTTATTTGTTGGGAGATTTTTGATAACCGATTCAATTTCTTCGCTGGTTATGGGTCTGTTCAAGCTTTCTATTTCCTCCTGATTGAGTTTTGGAAGAGTGTGGGTGTTTAGAAATTTGTCCATTTCTTCCAGGTTGTCCAATTTGTTGGCATATAATTTTTCATAGTATTCCCTGATAATTGTTTGTATCTCTGAGGGATTGGTTGTAATAATTCCATTTTCATTCATGATTTTATCTATTTGGGTCATCTCCCTTTTCTTTTTGAGAAGCCTGGCTAGAGGTTTGTCAATTTTGTTTATTTTTTCAAAAAACCAAGTCTTGGTTTCATTGATCTGCTCTACAGTTTTTTTTTAGATTCTATATTGTTTATTTCTGCTCTGATCTTTATTATTTCTCTTCTTCTGCTGGGTTTAGGCTGCCTTTGCTGTTCTGCTTCTATTTCCTTTAGGTGTGCTGTTAGATTTTGTATTTGGGATTTTTCTTGTTTCTTGAGATAGGCCTGGATTGCAATGTATTTTCCTCTCAGGACTGCCTTCGCTGCATCCCAAAGCGTTTGGATTGTTGTATTTTCATTTTCGTTTGTTTCCATATATTTTTTAATTTTTTCTCTAATTGCCTGGTTGACCCACTCATTCTTTAGTAGGGTGTTCTTTAACCTCCACGCTTTTGGAGGTTTTCCAGACTTTTTCCTGTGGTTGATTTCAAGCTTCATAGCATTGTGGTCTGAAAGTATGCATGATATAATTTCAATTCTTGTATACTTATGAAGGGCTGTTTTGTGACCCAGTATATGATCTATCTTGGAGAATGTTCCATGTGCACTCGAGAAGAAAGTATATTCTATTGCTTTGGGATGCAGAGTTCTAAATATATCTGTCAAGTCCATCTGATCCAATGTGTCATTCAGCGCCCTTGTTTCTTTATTGACCGTGTGTCTAGATGATCTATGCATTTCTGTAAGTGGAGTGTTAAAGTCCCCTGCAATGACCACATTCTTATCAATAAGGTTGCTTATGTTTGTAAGTAATTGTTTTATCTATTTGGGGGCTCCGGTATTCGGCGCATAGACATTTATAATTGTTAGCTCTTCCTGATGGATAGACCCTGTAATTATTATATAATGCCCTTCTTCATCTCTTGTTACAGCCTTTAATTTAAAGTCTAGTTTGTCTGATATAAGTATGGCTACTCCAGCTTTCTTTTGGCTTCCAGGAGCATGATAAATAGTTCTCCATCCCCTCACTCTCAATCTAAAGGTGTCCTCAGATCTAAAATGAGTCTCTTGTAGACAGCAAATAGATGGGTCTTGTTTTTTTATCCATTCTGATGCCCTATGTCTTTTGGTTGGCGCATTTAATCCATTTACATTCAGTGTTATTATAGAAAGATATGCGTTTAGAGTCATTGTGATGTCTGTATGTTTTATGCTTGTAGTGATGTCTCTGGTAATTTGTCTCACAGGATCCCCCTTAAGATCTCTTGTAGGGCTGGTTTAGTGTTGACAAATTCCTTCAGTTTTTGTTTGTTTGGGAAGACCTTTATCTCTCCTTCTATTCTAAATGACAGAGTTGTTGGATAAAGGATTCTCGGCTGCATATTTTTTTCTGTTCAATACATTGAAGATCTCGTGCCAATCCTTTCTGGCCTGCCAAGTTTCAAAAGAGAGATCGGTCACGAGTCTTATAGGTCTCCCTTTATAAGTTAGGGCACGTTTATCCCTTGCTGCTTTCAGAATTTTCTCTTTATCCTTGTATTTTGCCAGTTTCACTATGATATGTCGTGCAGAAGATCGATTCAAGTTACGTCTGAAGGGAGTTCTCTGTGCCTCTTGGATTTCAATGCCTTTTTCCTTCCCCAGTTCAGGGAAGTTCTCAGCTATTATTTCTTCAAGTACACCTTAGCACCTTTCCCTCTCTCTTCCTCCTCTAGGATACCAATTATGAGTATATTATTTCTTTTTAGTGTATCACTTAGTTCTCTAATTTTCCCCTCATACTCCTGGATTTTTTTTATCTCTCTTTCTCTCAGCTTCCTCTTTTTCCATAACTTTATCTTCTAGTTCACCTATTCTCTCCTCTGCCTCTTCAATCCGAGCCGTCGTTTCCATTTTATTTTGCATTTTGTTTAAAGCGTTTTTCAGCTCCTCCTGACTGTTCCTTAGTCCCTTGATCTCTGTAGCAAGAGATTCTCTGCTGTCCTCTATACTGTTTTCAAGCCCAGCGATTAATTTTATGACTATTATTCTAAATTCACTTTCTGTTATATTATTTAAATCCTTTTTGATCAGTTCATTGGCTGTTGTTATTTCCTGGAGATTCTTCTGAGGGGAATTCTTCCGTTTGGTCATTTTGGATAGTCCCTGGAGTGGTGAGGACCTGCAGGGCACTTCCCCTGTGCTGTGGTGTATAACTGGAGTTGGTGGGCGGGGCCGCAGTCAGACCTGATGTCTGCCCCCAGCCCACCGCTGGGGCCACAGTCAGACTGGTGTGTGCCTTCTCTTCCCCTCTCCTAGGGGTGGGATTCACTGTGGGGTGTTGTGGCCCATCTGGGCTACTTGCACACTGCCAGGTTTGTGGTGCTGGGGATCTGGCGTATTAGCTGGGGTGGGTAGGCAAGGTGCACAGGGGCAGCAGGGGCAGGCTTAGCTCGCTTCTCCTTAGGTGATCCACTTCAGGAGGGGCCCTGTGGCAGCGGGAGGGAGTCAGATCCGCTGCCGGAGGTTTGGCTCCGCAGCAGCACAGAGTTGGGTGTTTGCGCGGAGCGAGCAAGTTCCCTGGCAGGAACTGGTTCCCTTTGGGATTTTGGCTGGGGGATGGGTGAGGGAGATGGCTCTGGCGAGCGCCTTTGTTCCCCACCAAACTGAGCTCTGTCGTCCGGGGGCTCAGCAGCTCTCCCTCCCTTTGTCCTCCAGCCTTCCCGCTTTCCGAGCAGAGCTGTTAACTTATGACCTCCCAGATAATAAGTCGTGCTTGCTGTCGGAACACACTCCGTCTGGCCCCTCCGCTTTTGCCAGCCAGACTCCAGGGCTCTGCTTGGCCGGAGGGCCGCCCCTCCGCCCTGGCTCCCTCCCGCCAGTCCGTGGAGCGCGCACTGCCTCTCCACCCTTCCTACCCTCTTCCTTGGGCCTCTCGTCTGCGCTTGGCTCTAGAGACTCTGTTCTGCTAGTCTTCTGGTGGTTTTCTGGGTTAGTTAGGCAGGTGTAGGTGGAATCTAAGTGATCAGCAGGATGCGCGGTGAGCCCAGCGTCCTCCTACGCCGCCATCTTCCCCACTCCAGACACCCTAGTTTTCTATTTTTAAAATCTGTTTAAAAATTTCATTTATTTCTGCTCCTATTTTGATTTCTGCCTTTCTATCTACTTATAGTTTAATTTACTTTTTTCTTTTTGGCATTTTAAGATAGAACCTTATATCATTGAAACATTTCTTCTTTTTCTGATGAAAGCATTTAAAGCTATCAATTTCTCTTAAGAACTGCTTTACCTGTGTTCCACAGATTTTGGTATGTTCTGTTTTCTTTTTCATTCAGTAAAAAAAAAAGTTTTCTAATTTTTCTTGTCTTTTCTTCTT
The DNA here is from genome assembly GCF_018350195.1 of Panthera tigris. Classification (NCBI taxonomy): domain Eukaryota; kingdom Metazoa; phylum Chordata; class Mammalia; order Carnivora; family Felidae; genus Panthera; species Panthera tigris. The sequence continues at coordinate 57,073,505 of NC_056670.1, read as the reverse complement.
TTATCCATGAATTATTTAGAAATGTGTTGTTTAATTTTCATAATATTTTGGCAGTTTCCCAGATATTATGTTATTGTTCACACAAAGATTTAATACAATTGCTATAAAAATCTCAGCAAGATTTTTTTGTAGATATAGACAAGGTTATTTTCTAAAAGTTCTATGGAAAGGTAAAGGATCTAGAATGGCCAAAACAATTCTGAAAAGAAGAATAAAATGAGGGGAATAGCCTACACAAATTCAAGGTTTATTATATCACTATTAGTACTCAAGAATGTGTGTTATTGACAGAATGATAGACACATAAATAAATGGGACATAATAGATAACCCAGAAATAGACTCACATAAATATGCCCAACTGATTTTCCTTTTCCTTTTATTTTGATCAAATTTTAGACTTACAAATAATGCTGCAAAAATAATACAGAGAATTTTGAATAGCCCTCATCCAACAACTTACCCTAATGTTAGCATCTTGCATAACCATGGTACAATGATAACAACCAGGAAATGAACATTTGTAGAATTTAAATGTCACCAATATTTCCAGTAACTTTAGTTTTCTGTTCAAGGATCTTATCCAGGATCTAATATTATATGTAATTATTAATTTATCTTCATTTCCTCTACTATGTAAAATCTCAACCTTTCTTTGTCTTTCATGATCTGAACACTTAAAAATATTTTTTTAAATTTTAGTGCAGATTTAGAATTATAGAAAAATTGCAAAGTAGTATTGACAGTTCCCATTTGCACCTACTTTGTCTTATTAATAGTACAATTGTCATCATCATCATCATCATCATCATCCACAAGGATCATTCTAGCCTTCTCTCCATGTTTATTCCTTTCATTGCAGTATGGTACACCTGTTACAATTAATAAACCAATATTGATAAATCATTATTATATAAAGTTCATACTTTATTCAGATTTTCTTATTCTTACTTAATGTCCTGTTTCTGTTCCAGAATCTTGTCCAGGATAACATATTAACATTTAGTTGTCATGTTTGCTTTGGCTCTTGGCTATAAGTTTCTCAGATTTATCTTGTTTTGATGGACTTAACAGTGATCAGGTATTTTATAGAATGTCCCTCATTTGGATATGTTTGATATTTTTCTCATGATTAGACTGGGGTTATTTGTATTTGGCAAGAAGACCACAGAGGTAAAATGTCATTTTCATCAATAATATCAAAGGTATATATTATCAACATGACCTCCCACTGTGTTTGATCTTGATCACCTGGCTGAGGTGGTATTTGTCCAGCTTCTCCACTATAGAATTACTACATCTGCCCCCCTGACACCAAATTGTACTCTATGGAAGGAAGTTATTATTCACAACCTACATTTAAGGAATAACAAGTCAGTAATATAGATATTCCTGGAGGATAGACTATCTATGTAAATTATTTGGAATTCTGAATGGAAGATCTGTCTCTTCTCCCCATTCATTTATTTATCCAGTCATTTATTTATATCAGCATGGGATGGAATGTTGGATACTTATTTTATGCTTTGACTTATAATCCAATATTACTTTATTTCATTGCTCAAATTTTTCAGCTTTGGCTAATGGGAGCTCTTTTGGTTGGCTTTTGTATCCTTTGACCATCACTATCAGTGTGTGTGTGTGTGTGTGTGTGTGTGTGTGTGTGTGTGTGTGTATGTGTGTGCACGCGCGCGAGCTTGTGTGTATGTGTGCAGCACTTCCTTGTATTCTGGCACTACAAAATACTCCAGGCTCATCTTGCATATTTCCTTCTCCAGCCTGGAATCATTTATTTCTCTAAGAAGCTGTTATTCCTTTTATTGGAGAATGATTGTAGACACCAAGATCTGGGTGCCAGGTGCCATTTGTTCCTACTGGAGTGTGTTGCTTCTAGGACTTCTCACCAAGATATCAGGGAATATACGTATATGTATGCATATACACATGTCTATAAATATGTTTATATGATACACCTTTATTTACATTACGATAAACATAAGTTCATACCGATGTCTCTAACTCTGTTACCACATGGATTGTTCTAGTCTTTTCTCCTTGTTTATCTGTAAATTTCCATGCTGACAGTGAGAAGTCTGTGTCACACCATCCTCCATCCATTTACTTATAATGTTCAATCCCAGTATATGCGTATAGTGGTATTAGAATTGCTAGGCCATATCCCCATGGGAACAGCTTGATCAACTATGCTATAGTGTGTATGTATAGTCTCTTCTACCTTCAATCTTATAGACTCCACTCAGTTTTGAAGTTACTTAGATGAACATCTTTTCTCCTACTCCCTTCGGTGAAGTTATTTCAGACATTTGTAATACAGTTAGATTATATTCTCACATTCTGCATTCCATTCCTGGATCTTCTGACCTCATAAATAATTTTCTAAAATATGCATGAAATTTTCTAACATTTGTGCTAGGTTCTATGGGTTTTGTTAAATAGACAGTGTCATGCATCCACCATTTTAGTATCATACAGAGCAGTTTCATCACCCTAAAAAAACTACCTGTGCTGCACCTATTCAACTCTCCTTCCATTTTCCTGAGCCCTTAGCAACCACTGATCTTTTTACAATCTTGATAGGTTTTCCTTTTCCTAAATGTCATATATTTGGAATCGTATAGTACACAGCCTTTCAGACTGGCATCTTTCAGTTAGCAATATGCATTTTAGATGCATCTATGTTTGTTTTTTTGTGGCTTGATAACCTATTTCTTTTTTTCACTGAATAACATTCCATTGTATGAATGCACCACATTTGTTTATACTTTCACTTGTTGAAGGACATCTTGGTTGCTTCCAGTTTTTGGCAATTATGACAATTAATTATTAATTAACTAAGCTGCTATAAACATTCATATGCAGGGATTTTTGTGGACAGAAATGCTCAAATCAGTTGGGTAAATATCTATGAGTCTGATTGATGGATTGTATGGTAAGATTATGTTTAGCATTATAAGACAGCTGCCAAACTATCTTTCAAAGTGATACTGTCATTGTATATTCCATTTGCAATAACCTAATAACAAATGGATGTTGAGCATATTTTCATAAGCTTATTTACATTTGTATATTTTTTGATAAGGTATCTGTTTATTGATTGATTTATGAGGTGTCTGCTTATATATTTTGTTCATTTTTAAATCAGGTTGGTTTTTTTTTCTTATTGTTGAGTTTTAAGGGTTCTTTGTATATTTGGATGGAAGTCATTTATCAGGTACTTTATCAAGTATGTGTTTTGCAAATCTTCCACTCTGTGGCTTATCTTTTCATTCTCTTAATGATCTCTTGCTGAGCAGAAGTTTTAATTTTAATAAAGTCTGCTATCAATTTTTTCTTTCATGGATCATGCTTTTGGTGTTATATCTAAAACTCATTGCCAAACCCAAGGCCTCATACATTTTCTCTTATATTTTTCCTGAAGTTGTATATATGATCCACTTCTTTGTGAAAGGTGTAAGGTCTGTATCTAGGTTCACTTTTTTATGGCACATGGATGTGCAGTTGTTTCAGCATTATTTGTTGAAAAGACTATCCTTTCTTATTAAATTGCCCTTTTGCAACTTACTATACATCAGTTGACTATATTTGTGTGCGTCTTAGATCCATGCTGTCTAGTCTGTTTCATTGGTGTATTTGCCTATTCTTCTGCCACTCACATGCTGTCTTGATTATAGTAGCTTTATTGGTCTGGATTACTGTAGCTTTATGTAACTTTACTGTAGTATTTAAATCAGATAGTGTGAGACTTCCAGTATTCTTCTTCTTAAGTATTATGTTGGCTATTTTAGGTCTTTTGCCTTTCCAGATAAGCTTTGGAATCAGTTTGTTGACACCTACAAAATAGCTGGTGGAAATTTTATTGGGAATCTGTAGATGAAATTGGGAAGAATTTACATCTTAACAATGTAGAGTCTTCCAATTCATGAACACAGAATATCCCTGTATTTTTATCTGCTTTGATTTCTTTCTTCAGAGTTTCGTCTTTTTCATCATGAAGATACTGTACCTATGTTGTTAGATTTATACCTAAGCATTTAATTTGGGGGGCCTTATTATATATGAAATTTTAGGGGTGCGTTGGTGGCTCAGTCGGTTAAGCGTCAACTTCAGCTCAGGTCATGATCTCATGGTTCATGAGTTGGAGCCCCACACTGGGGACTTTGGATCCTTTGTCTTCCTCTCTCTCTGCCCCTCCCCTCTCATGCACTCTCTCTCTCTCTCTCTCTCTCTCTTTCAAAAATAAATAAACAAAATAAATAAATACATGAAAATGTTTAAAATTTAATTTTCAATTGTTCTTTGTTGGCATATTGGAAAACAATTGAGTTTGTATATTAACATTATATTTTGTCACCTTGCTATTTTCACCTGTTATTTCCAGGATTTTGTTGTTGATTGTTGATTCTTTGGGATTTTTTAAATACAGATAATTATCTCAACTACAAAGACAGTTTTAGTTTTTCATTTCCAATCTGAGTCACTTCTATTGCCTTTTCTTGTTCTGATACACTTGTTTAGACCTCCAGTATAAAGTTGAATGTGTGGTAAGAAAGGATATACTCGCCTTATTCTTGATCTTAGGAGGAAAGTATCCAGTTTCACACTATTAACTATAATACAAGCTCTAGGGTTTTTTTTAATGATCTTCTTTATCAAGTTGAGAAAGTTTCCCTCTTTTCCTACTTTGCTAAGAGATATTTTTATTGTGAATGAATGCTAGATTTTTTCCATATGATTTTGCTGCATAAATTAATATGATCAGGTTACTTTCTTTTTCTTTTTTAGCCTGTTGACTTGGTGGATTACATTGATTTTCAAATGTTGAACTAGCCCTGCTTACTTGGGATAAATATCACTTGGTCATGGTGTGTATTTCTTTTTATGCAATGTTGCATCCATTGGCTAATATTTTGTTGAGGAGTATTACATCTATATTTATGAGAGATATTGATCGGTAGTTTTTCTTTTTGGTAATGTCTTTATCTAGTTTTGATATTAAAGTACTGTGGCTACACAGAATGAGCTAAGAAGTCTTTTCTACTGTTTTCTGGGAGAGATTGGAGGATTGGTATCATTTCTTTCTAAATGTTTGGTAAATTTAGCAGTGAAACCATGTGATTCTGATGCTTTGTTTTTTAAAAAGTCATTGATCAATTCAAGTTCTTTAACATATATTGGCCTATTCAGATTGTCTATCTTTCTTTGTGTGAGTTTTGATAGTTTGTGTCTTTCAAGTAATTGGCCTATTTCATTTACATTATCAAATTTGTGGGTGTAGAGTTTTACCTGGTATTATTTTTCTGTTACTCTTTTAGTGTACATTGGATTACTAGTGATCCCTCCTTCTTGGATTTCTGCTATTGGTATTTTATATCTTCTCTTTTTTTCCCTAGTTAACATGGCTAAAGGTTTATTAATTTATTGGTCTTTTCAAAGAACCAGCTTTTAGTTTCACTGTTTTTCCCTTTTATTTTCCTAATTTCAATTTCATTGATTTTTGCTCTATTATTTTCTTTAACTTTTTTTAATGTTTATTTATTTTTGAGAGAGAGAGAGAGAGAGTGAGAGTGAGAGAGAGAGAGAGTAAGTGTTAGTGGGGGAGTGGCAGAGAGAAAGGGAGACACAGATTCCAAAGCAGGCTCCAGGCTCTGGGCTGTCAGCACAGAGCCTGATACGGGGCTTGAACTCATGAACCACGAGATCATGACCTGAGCTGAAGTTGGACACTTAACTGACTGAGCCACCCAGGTGCCCCAACTTTTTATCATTTTTTTATGTTGCTTAAGGTTTGAATTATTCTTCTTCCTATAATTTCTTAAGGTAGAAGCTTAGGTTATTGATTTTAGACCTTTTTCTCTTTCTAATACATGTAATTTAATGCTAGTCTCTTTGAGCCACTTAAAGCATCCAAACAGTGCTTTTCTTCCATCATCATTTTTCCTGAATTTAGACAACCAAACTTATGGTTAGAACTAGTCTAAGCTGCACAGCCTGTTACATTGAATACAGAATCTCTGATAAATTCACCTATAGCCACAAATTAGCTAATCTGAAAGTATCTTTCTTTCTTCCTGATCTATCACCGTCACAGTATTTTCCCCTATATAATTTTCACAAATATACAGTTAGCGATCATTTTTGGTGTTCAAGCCTTCGCTTGGGTTTGATGTTGCAGTTTGCCACCAGGAAATATGCTGGGATCTACTCCACAGAATAGCAAGCAACAAGAAATATTTAGATGGAGTCTGAGAAAAACTGTTATCCCCTTATAAGGGAACTACTTTAGAAGAGACACAACATGTGAGTCTTTAAGCATGTCAGGACTAACCATCTCAAACACGGAGGTGGAGATTCTGTTGACAATGTAGGCAGAGTGGGGTTTAGAATATCTGGATACTTAGAATTTTCTGAATTTTCCTAAACTTTTTCAATGTGTTAAATTTTACACAGAGGTCTGGTGAGGTAAGTTAATTTAAAAACACAGGATTGGATTCTGCATCCAGTTTTCAACTATGCGAACTCTGTGGTTACAAGAGTTTCTTACAGGGTGATCATAGAAACTGGTGAGATCATGACCTGAGCCAAAGTTGGACGCTTAACCCACTGAGCCACCCAGGTGCCCCCTTCACTTGTTATTTTTGAGAAGTCAAACATCAATTTCATTGTTGTTCCTATGTATACCATCTTTCTTTTCTCTCTGGCTAATTTTTAAAGATCATCTCTTTGTCTTTGATGTTTTGCTATGATGTGTCTTAGTGTAGATTTTGTTTATCTTGTTTGGTACTGTTGTTATTCTTCAATCTGAAAATTCAAGTTTTCATCATCCTGAAAATTTTACAGTCTTTTAAATATTGCTTGTCATCCTTGCTGTCCATTATTTCCTCTGGAGTCACTTTATACTCATGTTAGCCTTCTCATTTAAAGCTCGTTGTCTTTTAACTTCTTTTTTAGATTTTCTATACCTTTGACTTTCTATTCATCTTTCTAGGTAAATTTCTTTAGCTTTGTCTTTATATATTTCATTATTTTTTGCCTTATTCTTTTGCCTTATTATTGTTTTTTTTCCATTAATTTCTATTTAAATGGTAACATTTTTAATTTCTAGAAGTTCTACTTGATTCTTTTTCAAATTTGCCTCATTATTTCAGTTTTAAAAATATCCTGTATTATATCTTTAAAGATAGAAAACATAATTTTGTCATATTCCGTACCTGATAATTTTAATATCTGAAATCTTTTTGAGTCTGATTCCAGTGTCTTTTGTTCTTGCTTCTTATTGCCCATGCCTGGTTTTCCATTGTTATTATTAGGGGAGATTCTTTCAGTCCTGACCTGAAGACCTTTTCCTTCAAAGATTATTTAGATGTGGTTTTACCAGGTACCTTTGGGCACCAGCAATTCATGACCACTTTAAAATAAATTGTAAGACTGAGGTTTTTTTCAACCATACCACTAATGTGAGTTTACGTTATTACATATTTATGTGAAAGTTAATTTGTGGCATGTGTTTTCAGAAAATATTTTTTTCCTCTATCCATCTTGTCAAGATTAAGAAATGCAGTTTTCTCTGCTGTCACCTTTTATAAAATGTTTTTTTTTTGTTTTTGCTGTTTTATGTTTTAACTTTTTTTCTAGTTTATCTTTTTTTTTTTTTTTTCTGTGGTAGAGCCCTTGGAGACCCCAGTTTTATGGAGGGATCTTCTATCTGACTCCATGCATTGAGAAACTCTGGACTTTTTCTTTAAAAAAAAAATTTATTTATTTATTTATTTTGAGAGAGAGAGAGAGAAAGGGGGCAGTAAGGCAGAGAGAGAATCCCAAGCAGGCTCCACACTGTCAGTGCAGAACCTGACGCAGGGCTTGAACTCACAAACCACAAAATCATGTCCTGAGCTGAAACTAAGAGTCAAATGCTTAACCGACTGAGCCACCCAGATGCCCCTGGACTTTTTCTTTTGTCCTTGTACTCAATATTATCATAAAACTAGTACTCAAAGTCTCTAGGCATTGGTGGATGTTACCAGGGCTTCTGCCTTCAGTGCTTGTTTTTCTCTCTGGATTCTCTAATTTCCTCCTTTGATTTCTTTTATTTTCTTACCACATCAGTAAAGCATTTTTGAGATATTTTTATATTTTATTCAGAATTTAATTTTTTATGCATGTCAAGTAATGTTCAGGGTATCTGATTTGCTGTCTGACTAGAAATAGAGTTCAGGCATTTTCTTTTATTATTTGGTGTCCTAGCTTATGGCTTTCTTTTAGTTTGATTCTATAAATGCAGATGTTTGCCTGGAATGCATACTCTTTCATCTTTAGGAGAAAGGGCTATCTTTATTAGCTTTATGAATGTGTACCGGTTACTTATCCTTTTAAACCTCATTCTAAAAATGATAGTGATAATTATAGCTACTTCATAGTATTGTTTATATAAAGCACTTAGACTAGTGTATGGCATCTGTAAGTACACAAGTTAGCTATCCCCTTCCTCCCTGTTTCAGGAACGAGGACAGCTCTACAAAGGTTTAACACCAAAAATAAAACAGAGTTAATGGCTTTTTCAACAATGTACTTCTCACTTCTGTCACAGAAGTTAGTCACAATTCTTGGCTACAGGGATAATTAAAATCATTCAGGGGAAACAAGAGACTTGTCATAAGGCAATTTATTTTAGTTGTCAGGCAGAGTTAACTGGTTGATGAATTAGTTTGTGGTTTTGGAAGTTGGGGCTGAAACTCAATTCAGCAGAAAAGGCACTGGCCCAGTTGTGAATATCTTATTTGTTCCAAAAGAGATCTGTAAAGGACTGCTCAAGAAATGTCTGAGAGTTCACAAATTGGGAGCTCAGGAGAGAAAGGTTCGTATTTGCTCATTTCTGGTTGATTTCCTATACCTAGTTTCATGCTTTGTACATTATAAGCACTTAATAAATATTTGCTGAATTAGGAAGATGGACTTGGTGGTGTCAGTGTAATATTAAAGAATTTTTAGTCCAAATTTATTCCAAAGCCCATTTAGAATCTTTGGAATCATGATGGGGCCTTGTTTGTTATAACTAGGTCTTGACCTTTGGCAGTTGAAGATTTGGATAATGCCACAGATACCAGGCACCTAATCCCAAGGGCCCTTTTATTTTTGATAACATTTATTTTACTTAAGTTTTACTTTTTTGTTTTCCTTTCACTTAATTTTGACAAGAATATTTTTTCAACCGTTAGCTCATTTTTTTTTATGTTCCCCACACCTAGTTTTGTGTTTGAAAGATTCATGACCACATGCTAGAAGCATAAATAATTCCCCCACATTCTTGATTTAAGAATACAACTGTTAATTCCATTACTTAAATTTCATCAATCAGTTAGAAATAAATGTTCCACATGTATGGGCTTTCAGCTGCACTGATTCTATATGGTTTTAATAATTTATTTAGTTTATTTTTTTGTTTTTCCAAAAAGGTTTTTTTAATGTTTATTAGGAGCAGAGGGAGAAAGGGAGAGAGAGAATCCCAAGCAAGCTCTGCACTGTCAGTTTAGAGCCCAACGTGGGGCTCTATTTCATGAACTATGAGATCATGATCTGAGAACTGACTGAGTCACCCAGGTTCTGCTATTTAGTTTAAGTTTATTCTTTTTTTTTTTTTTTTTTTTGGAGATACCAAGTTTTATTTTTTTTTAATTTACATCCAAGTTTAGTTAGCATATAGTGCAACAATGATTTCAGGGGTAGATTCCTTAATGCCCCTTACCCATTTAGCCCATCCCCACTCCCACAACCCCTCCAGTAACCCTCTGTTTATTCTCCATATTTAAGAATCTCATATGTTTTGTCCTCCTCCCTGTTTTTATATGATTTTTGCTTCCCTTCCCTTGTGTTCATCTGTTCTGTGTCTTAAAGTCCTCATATGAGTGAAGTGATATGATATTTGTCTTTCTTTGACTGACTAATTTCACTTAGCATAATACCCTCTAGTTCCATCCACATAGTTGCAAATGGCAAGATTTCATTCTTTTTGATTGCCAAGTAATACTCCATTGTATATGTATATGTATATGTGTATGTGCATGTGTATGTGTATTTGTATCTTCTTTATCCATTCATCCATTGATGGACATTTGGGCTCTTTCCATACTTTGGCTGTTGCTGATAGTGCTGCTATAAACATTGGGGTGCATATGCCCCTTCGAAACAGCACATCTGTATCCTAACCCTTCCATGCTTATGGGATCATTTTGAAGTTTTGATGACCTATTGTTCAAATGGTATTTTGTTGACTCTTGCTGCTGATTTGGATATGGTTCTTTGTTGTTGTTATTTTCTGAGTTCAACTGATATTTGTAGTAAGTACTTTGATGTCAGAGTGACCAGAAGAGTTTAAAATTTAGTCCTGTCAGTAAAACAGCCATGTCAAAAGCATACCCTCTAATCACCCTATGCACACAGCTTAGAGATGTGTAAAGTTCTCCCTAGCTATTAGGATGCCCTGAGCTTGATATCCCTTTTACAACCCCAGTGAGCCAGAAGTGTCATTTGTTAATGTTATTCTTTACCTAGAAGGTTTTTCTTTTGTTTCATTTGTTTGTTTTTATCTACTGAGTTAATTTTTGAAATGCATTTTGTAACCATACCACACTAATATTGAAAGAAGTTTTTAAAAAGAAAAGTAACATAGTAACTCAACTTATCCAGATACATCAACTCATTTCATCTTTGTGTATTCTTTTCCAGCTTTTATATACACATATACATACATATTTTTATAGAGTTAAAATAATAAGGTATAAGAAATTTGAATCATGCTTTCTTCACTTAACATCATGCCATACATATTTTCTCATAATATTATCTACCCCTGATAATAATAATTTCAACAGCTTCTTAATTTTTTCTCGTTTTCTTACCACTTTTCAATTGTTGAACGTTCAGATTGTTTGCAATTTTTTTCCTACTATTGTCAGTGATACCACAAATACCTTGTTTCTTCTTTACGATTATTTCTTAAGGATAAATCCCCAGGAATTAAATTACTGGGTCAAAACATAATAAAAAAATAATAGCTTATATGTCTTTGGTACTTGCCGTGTGCCAGGTTGTGAGTGGAACCAGCCTTTACCTGAATTTAATTTAATCTTCAAAATAACTCCTTCAATAGCTACATTAGTATCTTTATTGTACAGACAAGATAACTGTGGTAAACAACTTAACTAAATGGGCACTGGAACCCTGCCACTCTAAAAATTAGAGGCTGCAACTTGGAACCACTGTGTGAATCTCACTTTGTGGAGTCTCAAGTTCTGGATGTATTTTACTAAATTGATTTTCTAAAGAGTTATGTTCATTTGTAGTAGTTCTCCACCTTGCCCTGTCCATCCAAGCTGTTAATGAGAGGACAGAATCTTAGAGGGTTATGCCTTCCTGTCTCCCCTGCACCACTCTCCACTCAGTTTTGTTAATTTAATAAAAGCAAAAGATTACCCCATAGTTATGGTTACAGAATTTTGGAGCTGGGAGGAAAGAAACTCCTGGAATATAATTTTACTGACTAATAAATTGAAGTTCAGAGGAGTGAAGTAATTGTCCAAGACCAACCTGGGATCACCGATTTCCTGGACCCGTGCCCTTTGTAGTATACTTTGCTGCCATCCAGCTGTTTGTGTCTTTTCTTCTCTGTTCTCTTTCTTGTTCTCACTTGGTCCTTGCCCCCAGATACCAAATACAAATTTTGCAGTGTAAGCCCCAAAATAAAAGTTTAAAACTAAAATAAATCCAGTCTGTAAGACTGAATCAACTTTATTTCCACTTAATTTGTATTGGGGAAGAGACAAGAGAAACAAAATCTAAAACAAAAATCCATGTTGTTTTGGAAGGGAAAGTGATTGATCTGACACTGGTATCACTGGTGAGAGTACTAATTCTGAGGGTATGGCTCCAAATTACTAGTTTTTACATATCTTTTAAGCAATTCCACATTGAGAGAAGTGTCAAATTTAATTGGCTTCCCACAATCCCTTGTTTTTGTTGGAGAAATGCCTTGTTGATAGTTAACAAAAGATTTACTAAGGCCTGCAGACTGTAGAGAATTTTTTTTTCTGTATATAAGTGAATTTTATGTGTCTTCATGTTTATGCCATCAAGTTTGAGGAGGAGGAGAAAAGGAGAGGGTAATTGAACACTTAATATGTGCCAGATTTGTGTTTAACATACCTTCACTTATGTAATCACCAAACCAAGGATATTATCATTCCCATTTTACAGATGAGAAAACTGAAGCTCAGAGAAGCTAACTGACTTTCTCAAGTTCACAACAGATAATTAAGAGGTGAGATAGTATCTATGTGATTCCACTATGGTTTTTTTTTTTTTTTCTCATTGAAGCTCATTGATATTTTTCCTTAATTTCCTAGTACCAAAATTGGAATAGTCAATTATAAGTATCATTTTTTAATACATAGAAAAAAAAATTATCCTTTTCTGACTTTAGCAAAGGTGATTTCTGAATAATGACCAAGGGTATTATGAGACAATTTCCATAAGTATGAGGATGTAAGTGATTAGACTCTACCAACATATTTCAAAGGAAAATAAAAGTAGAGATAACAGAAAGAAGACTATTTACTAAATTTCCTTCAGGGCCAATTACAGTGTCCTGCTGGGTTTTCATTAGAACTTATCCTGGTGTGTGGGTGTGTATTTAAAGGTTTATCTCTATTAATTTTTGCATCTTGTCTTTTCGTGTGTTCATATTTTCATCTCAGAATCGCTTTAATTATATTTTCCTATGTCATATTGCTTTCACCAAGACTCAAATTTCTGTTTTCTGAAGGGTGCATCTGCACCAGATTTGACAAATACTTATTTTTTGTTTCTCCTCCATGCAGCTTCTCTTACTTTCTTCTTGGTAGGTTCTCTCTTTATTTCTTCAAGATTGCATAATTTCTGCCCCTCCTCCATTTATACTTTTTCTGTTAGTTTCTTGTCTGCCAAATTGTTTTTCTTCAAAGCTCGTCCCCATGAATATTTCTTGGATTAATCCTGTTTTACTTTTAAACTCCTGCCACACCTTGGATGCTTTCTTTGCTGACCCCGTGACTTTCATAATGCCTCTCTGTCTGTTCTTGCATCTCATTAACTAGACTTGCTGATCCTGTGTTGTCCACATGGTTCACATTTTTCAAACCAGAAACATCTGCATGGGGAGGAGACACTAATAATAAATAATTAAACTTAGCACTTTCCATGTCTTAGACCTCTTTACAAATGTTATTTAGTTATTTCACACAACAACAGAGCTAGTAGATAGTATCAATTTTTTCCCCCACTGAAGAAATAAAGGGGGCTAATGACAAAGAAATTGAGGTAAACTGAGATTCATCCCTGGAATTTATGCAGTCATTAAGCTGATATTATGATTCCCAGATTTGACCTGAAAAAAAATAACTTATACTGTATATTTATATTCTAGAGGACATTAATTAGAGGTGATTTTGTAGATTTTGTGATACAGGAAAACTCATTGTTTGAATCTTAATCATTTCAAATTTGTGGCTGTTTTGACTGTCAGCACTGAAGCATTTCTTTGTGGTATCTGTATAAATTTATAGAGGAACCAAAACCATAAGACTCTGCTTTGCCTTCTTCAGAAAGCAGAAGATTGAAAAGGATCTGACCATATTGTCTTTATATGGATATGACTACTTGCAAATGAGGCCCATAATTTGGAAACTGTTTTTAAACAGTTAGTTATATTATTGTATCTTCCAAATTCATGATTAATCCTATCACTCCCCTGCTTAAACAAAACAAAACAAAACAAAACAAAACAAAAAAAAACATTCTGGGGTGCCTGGGTGGCCCAACTCTTGATTTTGGCTCAGGTTGAAATGGTTTATGATCTCATGGTTTGTGAGTTTGAGCCCCATTTTGGGCTCTGCACTGATAGTGTGGAGCCTGCTTGGTATTCTACCTCTCCCTCTCTGCCCCTCCCCTGCTTGTGCTCTCTCTCTCTCCCTCTCAAAATAAATAAATAAACATTAAAAAAAAAAACTTTCTGGTTTATTCTCATTCCCTGCTGAATTAAGAAAGTACTTCAGGAGCCATACCTGGCTGGCTCTACATAAATACATTCATCTTTTCTTATGCTTTTCTGATCCTTTCAACCCTTTTCTCTTTCCTAATCTCCATTTCTTACCCACTGATAAGTTTACTCATCAGGCCATTCCAGTATCTGGCACTAAGCCTCAACAGGTTAGGAACTCAAGTTCTTTAACTCTGTTGAACGGGTGAACCTCACTATCCCTTCTAAGGAATTCTTTTATCTTCCTTCGAATCTTCCTAATTCTGTAGGAGCTTTCCCTATAGTACTCTTAGTAAACTTTGTATTCAAGTGATTAGCATGCATCTCTTCTGTGCCCTGGTGGACCTTTAACTCCCTCTGCCAAAAATTGTGTTGCCATGGTGTTAAGGCATTATGTATAGTAAATCCTCTGTAAACTTATGTGGGGTTTGGCATATGTGAAATCAATAAATCTTTATCAAATAAATTCTACTATATTAGATTGGCATGACTTTAATCCAAGTAACTGTGGGTTTACCTTATGTGTTTTGAATGTATCTATGTATATAGTTCAAATATAGGATATACACAGAATATATGAATATTTACAATATTTATTCTCTAGTCTTATTTTTAAAAAACCATGTGCCAGGAGATTTATGAATGAGTAATATAAGAACTCATGGCAAAAATAGTCTTAGGAGGACTAAGAACTCTTCTATAAACATCTTTATAAAATTCTTTATTTTGTTTATCTTATATTGATGCCTGCCTCACAAGAAACTTCAGAATCTTTTCATCCTAAAGTTTTAGCAAGAAGCTCATAAACTGGTTATGCTTTTTTTTTTTTTTTTTTCAGATACTATGGGTATGAAGAGGATGTTTAGTTTTCTATAGCTATTCTTTCGTTTAAACTTTCAACACCTTTCAGGTTGTATGCTCTGTCTCCAGGTGTCACCATAGTCCCAGAGGTTAAAATAATTTGGATATTTTGAATGGAAACACAAAAACAAAAGCTACAGATAGCCTTAATTTAACATGCGCTGCAGAAATGATTTGACATTTCCCAATTCTCCTAGGCCTTAGCTCTGTCCATGCCAAAGTATGTTTTTTGAGCCCTGGTTCTACATATATAGCTTATTTTTTCCTAACAAATTAAGCGTACGGTTCTAAGCGCTGGATTTACTTTCTATAGGTTCCTTTATGTACTTCAAGACAGCCTGGCAACATTTCTCCTCCTGCTCTGCAAACATTTTTACTTTTTAAAATTCCCAACACCATCCCTTTTTTTTCCTGGAGTATCCCCAAATTAGCTATTCATCATTTGCTCTCTTTGAAGTTGTGGATGTAGATTTTAGCATCTATTAGAATCTCCTCACCACCTCCCCTTAATTTAGTTGCTCTAAAGTACCAGTAAACAATGTAGATTCTTATGAAGATTTTCTGAAGGAGCAGAGGAAAGAGTTTCTATCACTTATTTCATAACCAATTATCTTCAGAATCCCTATTAGATATCACTATTCTTTAAAACTTCTCCTTAGGTTTGCTACCATCAAGGGTTTTCTTCTCTTATTTTTTTTTCCATGAATACCTCAGCTTCCTTGGCTCCTTTCTTTACCAGAGTATCCTTGAGAATTCTTAGTTCCTTATCACTTTATTATGTAAAGTTTTTGAAGTCAATTCTATCTCCTAACTGCAAATTTATGTATCTAAATCCATCACAGGGCTCAAAAAAAGCAAAGGCCCTTAACAGGATCTTGGTTGCTTAGGAGGCGTGGTCTTCTTTTATTACTTGTGCAGTCTTACTCCAAACCCTAAATGTAAAATATTTATTTCAATTAAGTTCTGTGCTTTCCCCAAAAGAAGCTTTCTTATCATTTTCAACAGATAAAAGAATGAACATCTATATTGTTTATACATCTATATTGTTGTTACATCTAATTTTTTCATAGGAGTGGCTTAAAATTAACATATTTTGGAAAAAATTCACTGGAAAAAGAAAGATACACAGAAATAGGCTACAACAGAATTCTGTCCAAAGTACTAGGTGCTGTGGAGGAATTCCTGTTGGAAGTATTAAATGAGACAACATGTAGTAAGTGCAATGTCTGGTTATTCTTATTATTTATTATTCTTGTTCATTGCTTTATTATAAATTTTGTTAGATAACAAACTAAAATGATACATGCAAGACGTTTAAAAACAAACATACTAGAACACTAATGTCCAAATGAGTTTTAATCCCTTTAAAGTACTTCTTAGAGATCAGACACACACTACAATGATGCTGTTATCAAGCTAAACAGTTTTGTCCACGGAAATTAGCTTTCAGACAGTTATTTTAAGGTCTCATCAGAAGAAAATCAATTTCACTGTAATGTAATTAAGATTGGTTTTTCTACACCAAATGTAATTGGTAGTTTAGTCACACTTTTTTTTACTAACTTCACTCCAAATTGCTTTAGATTTACAACAGCAAGTGTTTGTTTAAAATAATGTGCCACAGGCTCAGAAGGCAGTGCCCAAGGAGAACCAGTGGTAGCAGATTTGGAATAAATATGCCATTTACTCAATACTTGTGTGATCTTGGGCAAATCATATCCTCTGGGCCTCAGTTTTCTTTAGTGTATTGAGGGGGTACTGTCTAACTCAGTCATTCAGTGATCACAGTAGAAAATCAATAGCATATAAAAGCAACAACCTGAGGCAACTTGAGTTGGCACTTCAAGACAGGGAGAAGAGAGAATGGATGTTTATCAGGAGTATGTTTTCATTTTTGTTTTTGTTTTTTGATGCTATAATTTAAATTTTAACTCGATTTGGAAAAAATAATTCTTGCAACTGACATTTTTTTAAAAGTTTATTTACTTTGAGAGAGAGAGAGAGTGAGCGAGAGAGCTGGGGAGGAGCAGAGAAAGAGAGCAAGAATCTCAAGTAGGCTCCATGCTGTGAGCATGGAGTCTGATGTGGGGCTCTATCTCATGAACTGTGAGATTATGACTTGCACCAAAATCTAGAGTCGGACGCTTAACTGACTGAGCCACCCAGGCATCTCGTCTTATAACTGACATTTTATTAGGAGGGGCATGTCTGAAGTGTAGAGCTAAGAATAGGTATTATATTATCTACAAGGCTATCAGAAATGAGTTATCTGGTGAATAAATGGTTAATTGTGAATTTTTTTATTTTTTAAAGTTTGTATTTTTATTTATTTTGAGAGAGAGATAAAGAGCAGGTGGGGAGGGGCAGAGAGAGAGGGAGACAGAATCCCAGGCAGGCTCCATGCGTCAGCACAGAGCCTGACTCAGGGCTCGAATTCATGAACGGTGAGATCATGACCTGAGCCCAAATCAGGAGTTGGATGCTTAACTGACTGAACCACCCACGTGCCCTTGGATATATAACTTAAATGGCAGCCAAAGTAGATAAGATACCCTCATTGTCAGAAGAATGCACAGCCATGAAAATTAGGAGCTGGCTTTCAGAATACCAGTTAAGCAGCAGCCAGGGCTAATGCTACAGTGTCCCAGAGAAACCCTCTTAGAAGGGTAGAGCAGTGGAAAACATACAGGCTTTAGAGTCCGATATGATCTAAGTATACATCCTGGCCCTGCCACTTGAGTTCGTGGCCTTAAGAAAGTGATCTCATTGCTTCCAACCTCAGTTTCCATATTCGTATGATGGGAGTAATTCCACCTACTCAGCAGTATTGTCATGAGAAAGTGTATGCAAAACATAAATGCTCAATTAATGAGATTTTGAGTATATACTTGGTATATTCTTTGTGACTCATGAAAATGTAATTCTAATCTGTATGTTCCCACTAGTGGTCAAGGGCAGGTGAGACAATTTTTTTGGCTACATCCCAGCATAGTTACATGGTAAGCAGTTAGGAACTACACCCAAATGAGGTTTTTACCCTCCCATATCAGGGCTATATAGAACCAGATACTTTTTCTCTTTGTGTTCACAGAAGTATTGGTATTACTAGGTCTTGGTCTTAAAATAAAAAGCCTATGTTCTTTTTAGTTAAAATAACTTCGATTCTTAGGCATGTTGGAATAATTTAATAATATATCATGTTATTCATAATTTAATGACATTTAATAGCAAATGTTTCAAAGTTATGATAATTCTGTTATATAATAGTCTTTAAATTTTTTCTAATTTTAACCATTTTTATTTTCTTTTTTAATTATAGTTGGCATGTTATATTATGTCATATATATTATATACATATATACACATATTATATCAGTTTCTGGTGTACTGAACATGGTGACTGAACAATTATATACATTACAAACTGCTTACCATGTAAGTGTAGTTAGCATCTGTCACTATACAGAGGTATTATAATATTATTGATTCTATTCCCTATGCTGTACTTTTCATCCCTGTGACTTATTTTAGAAAGGGACGTTGTGTCTTTTAATCCCCTTCACCTATTTCACCTGTCAACCCACCTCTTTCCCCTCTGGCAGCCACCACTTTGTTTTCTGTATTTATGAATCTGTTTCTGTTTTTTGTTTGTTTGTTCATTTGTTTTGTTTTTAGATTCCACATATAAGTGAAATCACATGCTATTTATCTTTCTCTGTTTGACTTATTTTTCTTAGCATAATACCCACTAGGTCCATCCATGCTGTTGCAAATGGCAAGATTTCATTATTTTTTATGGCTGAGTAATATTTTATTGTGTATGTATGCCACATCCTTTTATACATTTATCTATCAATGGAAATTTGTCTTGGCTATTGTAAATAATGTGTCAATAAATACAAGGGTGCATATATCTTTTCAGATTAGTGTTTTTGTTTTGTTTGGGTACATACCCAGAAGTGGAATTACTAGATCATATGGTATTTCCAGTTTTAATATTTTTTCATTTTAATTATAAAGAGGTGGTGTATTTTTGTATGTATGTATGTATTTATGTTTAGTTTCAAATTTTATTTAAATTCCATTTAGTTAACATACAGCGTAATATTAGTTTCAGGTGTAGAATTTAGTGATTCATCACTTACATACAACACCCAGTGCTCATCACAACCAGTGCCCTTCTTAATATCCATCACCCATTTAACCCATCCTCCTTCCCACCTCCTCTCTGGTAACCAGTTCATTCTCTATAGTTAAGAGTCTGTTTAGTTTGTCTCTCTAGCTCTTTTTCCTTGCCTGTTTGTTTTGTTTCATAAGTTTCACATAGGAGTTAAATCATATGGTATTTTTCTTTCTCTGACTGACTTATTTCACTTAGCCCTGTACTCTAGCTCTATTCATGTCCTTGCAAATGGCAAGATTTCATCCTTTTTAATGGTTGAATAATATTCAATTCTATATATACACCACATCTTCTTTATCCATCCGTCAATCAGTGGACACTTGGGCTGCTTCCATATCTTGGTTATTGTAAATAATGCTTCTATAAATACAGGGGTGCATCTATCCTAATTGTATTCTTTAGGTAAATACCCAGTAGTGAGATTGATGGATCATAGGGTAGTTCTGTTTTTAACTTTTTGAGGAACCTCCATATGGTTTTCCACAGTAGCTGCACCAGTGGCTACATTGTCACCAAAACTGCAACAAGGTTCCCTTTTCTCCACATCCTCGCCAACACTTGTTCTTGTGTTGTTAATTTTTGCCATTCTGATAGGTGTGAGGTGATATTTCTTTGTAGTTTTGATTTACGTTTCCCTGATAATAAGTGATATAAAGCATCTTTGCAGGTGTCTGTTGGTCATCTGTATGTCTTCTTTGGAGAAATGTCTGTTCATGTCTTCTTCCCATTATTTAATTGGATTATTTGTTTTTTTTGAGGTTTAAGCTGTATAAGTTCTTTATATATTTTGTATACTAACACTTTACCAGATACGTCACTTGCAAATGTCTTCTCTCATTCTGTAGGTTGCCTTTTAGTTTTGTTGATTGTTTCCTTTGCTGTGCAGAAACTTTTTATTTTGATGTACTCCCAATAGTTTATTTTTGCTTTTGTTTCCTTTACCTTAGGGGACATATATAGAAAAAAGTTGCTACAGCTGATGTCAGAGAAGTGACAACCTGTGTTCTCTTCTAGGATTTTTATGGTTTCAGGTCTCACATTTAGGTCTTTAATCCGTTTTCAATTTAGATTTGTGAATAGTATAACACAGTGGTCCAGTTTCATTCTTTAGCATGTTGTGTTCAGTTTTCCCAACACCATTTGTTGAACAAGCTGTCTTTTCCCGATTGGATATTCTTTCCTACTTTGTCAAAGGTCAGCCATATAATCGTGAGTTCATTTCTGAATTTCCTATTCAGTTCCGTTGATCTATGTGTCTATTTTTTTTTTTGCCAGTACCATACTGTTTCAATTACTGTAGCTTTGTAATATAACTTGAAGTCCAGAATTTGATACCTACAACTTTCCATTTCTTTTTCAAGATTTCTTTGCCTATTCAGTGTCTTTTGTGGTTTCATATAAATTTTAGGATTGTTTGTTGTAGTTCTGTGAAAAATGGTGTTGGTATTTTGATGAGATTGCATTAAATATGTAGATTGCTTTGTGTAGCACAGACATTTTAACAATATTTGTTCTTCCAATCTGTGAGCATGGAATGTCTTTCCACTTCTTTGTTTCACTTTCAAATTCTTTAATCAGTGTTTTATAGTTTTTAGAGTAAGATCTTTCACCTCTTTGGTTAGGTTTATTCCTAGGTATCTTGTTTTTGGAGCAGTTGTAAATGGAATTGATTCTTAATCTCTCTTTCTACTGCTTCATTATTGGTGTATAGAAATGCAACACATTTCTGTAGATTGATTTTGTATACTGTGACTTTAATGAATTTGTGTATCACTTCTAGAAGTTTTTGGTGGGGTCTTTAGAGTTTTCTCTATACAGTATCATGTCATCTGCAAATAGTGAAAGTTTCACTTCTTCCTTACTGATTTGGATGCCTCTTATTTTTGTTCTCTGATTACTTTGGCTATTGATTCCAGTATTATGTTGGATAAAAGTTGTGAGAGTAGATATCCCTGTCTTGTTCCTGACCTTAAGAAAAAGGCTCTCAGTTTTTCCTTATTTAGGATGATGTTAGCTGTGGGTTTTTTTATATATGCCCTTTATTATGTTGAGCCATGTTTCCTCTAAACCTACTTTGTTGAGGGTTTTTATCACAAATTGATGTTGTCCTTTGTCAACAAGTGCTTCCTCTACACCTGTTGAAATGATCATATGGTTCTTATCCTTTCTTTTAGTAATGAGATGTATCAAGTTGATTGATTTGTGAATATTGAACTACCTCTGCATCCCAGGAATAAATCCTACTTGATTGTGGTGAATGATTTTTGTAATGTATTGGATTTGGTTTGCTAGTATTTTGTTGAGGATTCTTGCATTTATGTTCATTAGAGATATTGGCCTTTAGTTCTCTTTTTTTGTGGTGTATTTATCTGGTTTTAGTATCTGGCTAATGCTGGCCTCATAGAATGAATTTGGAAGTTTTCCTTCCTTTTCTATATTTGGGAATAGTTTGAGAAGAATGGCTATTAATTCTTTAAACGTTTGGTAGAATTCACCTGTGAAGCCATCTGATCCTGGACTTTTGTTTGTTGGGAGTTTTTTGATTACTGATTCAGTTTCCTTGCTGGTAATCACTGTTCAAATTTTCTATTTCTTCATGCTTAAAATTTTTTTTAACATGACTTACCACCTTTAATGTTAACTTTAATTATACAGCTGAGATAGTCTGTCGAGTTTCTCTATTCTAGAGTTACTCTTTTTCCCCCTCTTCATATTGTTTTGAAAAGAAGTCACTATGTCCAGCTCACACTTAAAGGAGTGGGGAGTTATGCTTTGTTGTCCAAATCATCCTAAAATATCACAAATTTCCTAGGAAGCTGTAGCAGCATAATAGTAGCACCTCAGCACTAGCCATCACCTTTGACACAGAGGTAATCACACGTTAGCCAATGCTGTCATATTTGGGTACCGTCCCAGCTCCCAACCACGTGGCTTTTTTCTTTCTTTCTAGTTTTCTTTTTTAATATGAAATTTATTGTCAAATTGGTTTCCATACAACATCCAGTGCTTATCCCAACAGGTGCCCTTCTCAATACCCATCACCCACCCTCCCCTCCCTTCCACCTCCACCATCAACCCTCAGTTTGTTCTCAGTTTTTAAGAGTCTCTTAGGTTTTGGCTCCCTCCCTCTCTAACCTCTTTTTTTTTTTTCTTCCCCTCCCCCATGGTCTTCTGTTAAGTTTCTCAGGATCCACATAAGAGTGAAAACATGATATTTGTCTTTCTCTACATGACTTATTTCACTTAGCATAACACTCTCCAGCTCCATCCACGTTTCTACAAAAGGCCATATTTCATTCTTTCTCATTACCACATAGTACTCCATTGTGTATATAAACCACAATTTCTTTATCCATTCATCAGTTGATGGACATTTAGGTTCTTTCCATAATTTGGCTATTGTTGAGAGTGCTGCTATAAACATTGGGGTACAAGTGCCCCTATGCATCAGCACTCCTGTATCCCTTGGGTAAATCCTAGCAGTGCTATTGCTGAGTCATAGGGTAGATCTATTTTTAATTTTTTGAGGAACCTCCACACTGTTTTCCAGAGCAGCTACACCAGTTTGCATTTCCACCAATAGTGCAAAAGGGTTCCCATTTCTCCACATCCTCTCCAGCAAGTCTCATGATTTGTTCATTTTAGCCACTCTGGCTGGCGTGATGTGTTATCTGAGTGTGGTTTTGATTTGTATTTCCCTGATGAGGAGGGACGTTGAGCATCTTTTCATGTGCCTGTTGGCCATCTGGATGTCTTCTTTAGAGAAGTGTCTATTCATGTTTTCTGCCCATTTCTTCAGTGGATTATTTGTTTTTCGAGTGTGGAGTTTGGTGAGTTCTTTATAGATTTTGGATACTAGCCTTTTGTCTGATATGTCATTTGCAAATATCTTTTTCCTATTCCATTGGTTGCCTTTTAGTTTTGTTGACTGATTCCTTTGCAGTGCAGAAGCTTTTTATCTTCATGAGGTCCCAATATCTCATTTTTGCTTTTAATTCTCTTGCCTTTGGGGATGTGTTGAGTAAGAAATTGCTATGGCTGAGGTCAGAGAGTTTTTTTCCTGATTTCTGCTCTAGGGTTTTGATGGTTCACATACTGGGTCACAAAACAGCCCTTCATAAGTATAAAAGAATTGAGATCATACCATGCATACTTTCAGACCACAATGCTATGAAGCTTGAAATCAACCACAGGAAAAGTCTGGAAAACCTCCAAAAGCATGGAAGTTAAAGAACACCCTACTAAAGAATGAATGGGTCGACCAGGCAATTAGAGAAGAAATTTAAAAATATATGGAAACAAATGAAAATGAAAAAACAACAATCCAAACGCTTTGGGATGCAGCGAAGGCAGTCCTCAGAGGAAAATACATTGCAATCCAGTCCTATCTTAAGAAACAAGAAAAATCCCAAATACAAAATCTAACAGCACACCTAAAGGAAATAGAAGCAGAACAGCAAAGACACCCCAAACCCAGCAGAAGAAGAGAAATAATAAAGATCAGAGCAGAAATAAACAATATAGAATCTAAAAAAACAGTAGAGCAGATCAATGAAACCAAGAGTTGGTTTCTTGAAAAATAAACAAAATTGATAAACCTCTAGCCAGGCTTCTCAAAAAGAAAAGGGGAGATGACCCAAATAGATAAAGTCATGAATGAAAATGGAATTATTACAACCAATCCCTCAGAAATACAAACAATTATCAGGGAATACTATGAAAAATTATATGCCAACAAACTGGACAACCTGGAAGAAATGGACAAATTCCTAAGCACCCACACACTTCCAAAACTCAAACAGGAAGAAATAGAAAACTTGAACAGACTGATAACCAGTGAATAAATTGAATCAGTTATCAAAAATCTCGCAACAAATAAGAGTCCAGGACCAAATGGCATCCCTGGGGAATTCTACCAGGCATTTAAAGCAGAGATAATACCTATCCTTCTCAAGCTGTTCCAAAAATAGAAAGGGAGGGAAAACTTCCAGACCCATTCTATGAAGCCAGCATTACTTTGATTCCTAAACCAGACAGAGACCCAGCAAAAAAAGAGAACTACAGGCCAATATCCCTGATGAATATGGATGCAAAAATTCTCAATAAGATGCTAGCAAATCAAATTCAACAGCATATAAAAAGAATTATACACCATGGTCAAGTGGGATTCATTCCTGGGCTGCAGGGCTGGTTCAACATTTGCAAATCAATCAATGTGATACATCACATGAATAAAAGAAAAGATAACAACCATATGATCCTGTCAATCGATGCAGAAAAAGCATTTGACAAAATTCAGCATTCTTTCTTAATAAAAACCCTCGAGAAAGTTGGGATAGAAGGAACATACTTAAACATCGTAACAGCCATTTATGAAAAGCTCACAGCTAATATCATCCTCAATGGGGAAAAACTGAGAGCTTTCTCCCTGAGATCAGGAACACGACAGGGATGTCCACTCTCACTGCTGTTGTTTAACATAGTGTTGGAAGTGCTAGCATCAGCAATCAAACAATAAAAGGAAATCAAAGGCATCAAAATTGGCAATGATGAAGTCAAGCTTTCGCTTTTTGCAGATGACATGATACTATACATGGAAAACCCAATAGATTCCACCAAAAGTCTGCTAGAACTGATACATGAATTCAGCCAAGTCGCAGGATACAAAATCAATGCACAGAAATCAGTTGCATTCTTATACACAAATAATTGAAGCAACAGAAAGACAAATAAAGAAACTGATCCCATTCACAATTGCACCAAGAAGTATAAAATACCTAGGAATAAACCTAACCAAAGATGTAAAAGATCTGTATGCTGAGAACTATAGAAAACTTATGAAGGAAATTGAAGAAGATATAAAGAAATGGAAAAACATTCCCTGCTCATGGATTGGAAGAATAAATATTGTTAAAATGTCAATACTACCCAAAACTATCTAGACATTCAATGCAATCCCAATCAAAATTGCACCAGCATTCTTCTCGAAGCTAGAACAAGCAATCCTAAAATTTGTATGGAACCACAAAAGGCCCCGAATAGCCAAAGTAATTTTGAAGAAGAAGACCAAAGCAGGAGGCATCACAATCCCAGACTTCAGCCTCTACTACAAAGCTGTTATCATCAAGACAGCATGGTATTGGCACAAAAACAGACACATAGACCAATGGAATAGAATAGAAACCCAAGAATTAGACCCACAAAAGTATGGCCAACTAATCTTTGACAAAGCAGGAAAGAATATCCAATGGAGAAAAAGACAGTCTCTTTAACAAATGGTGCTGGGAGAACTGGACAGAAACATGCAGAAGGATGAAACTAGACCACTTTCCTACACCATTCACAAAAATAAACTCAAAATGGATAAAGGACCTGAATGTGAGACAGGAAACCTTCGTGCTTCAATTTTGGGAGGTTATATGTTTCTAGAAATTTATCTATTTCTTCTAGGTTGTCCAATTTGTTGGCATAATTTTTCATAATATTCTCGTGATTGTTTCTATTTCTGAGGTGTTTGTTGTTATTTCTCCTCTCTCATTTGTGATTTATTTGCTTGAATCCTTTCTCTTTTTTTCTTGGTAAGTCTGGCTAGAGGTATATCAGTTTTGTTGATCTTTACAAAGGACCAGCTCCAGGTTTCATTGATCTGTTCCACTGTTTTTGTTTGTTTGTTTGTTTTGTTTTGTTTTTCAGTCACTTCTGCTCTAATCTTTATTGTGTCCTTCCTTCTGCTGCCTTTAGGCTTTGTTGTTCTTTTTCTAGGTCCTTTTGAAGTGTGAGTTTACTTTGTTTATTTGAGATTTTTCTTCCTTCTGGAGTTAGGCCTGTATTGATACAAACTTCCCTCTTAGAGCTGCTTTTGCTGCATCCCAAAACTTTTGGACCATTTTTTTTTTTTTAATTTTCATTTGTTTGCATGTATTCTTTCATTTGTTTATTTCCTGGTTAACCCATTTATTGTGTACTAGCATGTTATTTAACCTCCATGTATTTGTGATTTTTCCAGATTTTTCCTTGTGGTTTACTTCTAGTTTCATAGCATTGTGGTCAGAAAAGATGCCTCATATGACTTCAATCTTCTTGAATTTGTTGAGTCTTCCTTTGTGGACTAATATGTGATCTGTTCTGGAGAATGTCCCATGTGCACTTGAAAAGAATGTGTATTCTGCTGTTTTAGGATGAAATGTTCTGAACATATCTGTTAAATCCATCTGATCCAATATGTCATTTAAAGCCACTGTTTCTTTGTTGATTTTGTTTGTATGATCTATCCATTGATATAAATGGGGTATTAAAGTCCTCTACTATTATTGTATTACTATTGATTACTTCCTTTATGTTTATTATTAACCATTTTAAGTATTTGGGTGCTTCATATTGGATTAATAAATATTTATAATTGTTATATCTTCTTGTTGGATTGTTTCCTTTATTATTATATAGGGTCCTTCTTTATCTTGTTACAGTCTATCTTTTTTTTTTTTTAATTTTTTTTTTTAACATTTATTTATCTTTGAGACAGAGAGAGACAGAGCATGAACGGGGGAGGGGCAGAGAGAGAGGGAGACACAGAATCGGAAGCAGGCTCCAGGCTCTGGGCCATCCCAGAGCCTGACGCGGGGCTCCAACTCACGGACCGCAAGATCGTGACCTGAGCTGAAGTCAGACGCTCAACCGACTGAGCCACCCAGGCGCCCCCGTTACAGTCTATCTTAAAGTCTAGTTTATCCAACATAAGTGTTGCTAGTCCAGTTTTCTTTCAACATCCGTTCATATGATAAATGTTTCTCTATCCCCTCACTCTCAATATGCATGTGTCTTTAAACTATTCTTTCATAGTCAGCATATAAGGTCTTGTTTTTTTATCCATTCTGATACCCTGTATCTTTTTATTGGAGCATTTAGATCATTTATATGCCAAGAAATTATTGATAGATGTGTACTCATTGGTATTTTATTACTTGTTTTGTGGTTATTTCTGGACATTTTCTCTGATTTTTTATTGTCTCTTTCATGGTTTGCTGGTTTTCCTTAGTTATATATTTGGATTTCTTTCTCTTCCTTCTTTGCATGTTTATTAGTGGTTTTTTTAAAAAGTTTATTCATTTATTTGTGGCGGGAGGAGGGGCAGAAAGAAAGGGAGAGAGAGAATCCCAAGCAGGCTCCATGCTCAGCATAGAGCCTGACATGGGGCTTGATCTCATGACCATGAAATCATGACCTGAGCCAAAATCAAGAGTTGGTTGCTTAACCACCTGAGCCACCCAGGTCCCCCTATTAGTGGTTTTTGATTTGTGGTTACCATTAAGTTTTTATAAAACTTCTTCTCCATATAGCAATCTATATTAAGTTGATGGTCAGTTAAATTTGAAACCATTCTTTTCTCCTCTCCTCCCCATGTTTTAGGTATATGTTTTTGTATTTTATATCCTGTTTCTGTGAGCTCCTTGACTGATTTTTTTACAGAATTATTCATTTTTACTTCTTTTGTGTTTCATACCTTCATACTATCACTTTCAGTCTCACCTTTCCATTCAAAGCGTTCCTTTCAATATTTCTTGCAGAGCTGGTTCAGGGGTCATGAACTCCTTTAGTTTTTGTTTGCATGGGAAACTCTTTATCTCTCTTCTATTCTGAATGATAGCCTTGCTGGATAGAGTATTCTTGGCTGCACATTTTTCCCATTCAGCATTTTGAATGTATAATGCCACTCCTTTCTGACTTGCAAAATTTCTGTTGAAGAAGTATGGGTTTTCTTTTGTAAGTGGCTAACTTCTTTTGTATTACTACTTTTAAGATTGTTTTATCACTATATTTTGCAAATTAATTATACTGTGTCTTGGTGTGGGGCTACTTTTGTTGATTTGATGGGATTTTGTTGATTTGATGTACCTCCTAGATCTGGATATCTGTTTCCTTCCCCAGATTATGGAAGTTTTCAGCTATTATTTCTTCAAATAAATTTTTTGCCTACTTTTGTCTCTCCTGGGACTCGTATAATATGATCTTTATTACATTTGGTGGAGTCACCAAATGAGTCTCTTCTCATTTTGCATAATTCTTCTTTCTCTCTTTTGTTAAGCTTCATTGCTTTCCATTACTTTGTTTTCTAGGTCATTAATTCATTCCTCTGCTTCTTCCAGCCAGCTGTTCATTGTATCAAGTTTGTTTCTAATCTCATTTATTGCACTCTTCATCTCTTTTTGATTCTTTTTCAACTCTTTTGTCTTTGCAGTAAAGGTATCACTGATATTTTCCATGCTTTTCTCAAGTCCAGTGAGTATCCTTATGATTGTTGTTTTAAATTGTCCATCAGACATGTTACTTCTATCTATTTGGCTTAGACTCTGATTGTGGCCTTATCTTCTTCTTTCATTTGTGAGAAATTCCTCTGTCTTCTCATTTTGTCTAAGCCTCTGCATGCTTCTCTGTGTTAGAAAATACAGTTATGTCTGCTGCTCCTGAAAGTAATGGCCATATGAAGAAGGGTCATGTAGTGCCCAGAGCCTTGTGGTTTAGGAAGTGTCTTTGGTGTGTGCAGTGTACACTCTGCTGGTGTGTTCTGGCTGGTCTACCCTTCAAGTCCGTCATCTGCAGAAGCTCTCCTTGCCTGCTGTGGGCAGTGTTTGGTCCCTGGCCTGAATATGGTGAGTTTTAACTAGGTGTGCTGTTGTCTTCTTGTGAAAGAAAACCTGTCACCACCTCCACCAAAACTGAGGCTCTGCAAAATCCTATGTTTGGGAGATATGGTATGAGCAGGGGTTTGTGCTTGTCTTCTGGTAGTGGGGCCCATCATGCTGGGACTGAGGTAGGCATGACTGAGAAGGGCGGTTCCACCAGAGTGCAGGGGGAGGGGCTTAATGTAAGCAAGTTAAGCAGCCAGTGTCTGTGCTGTGCTGCTTCCTACAGTTGTCTCTGTGTTTGTGCTGAGGAGCTTGGGAGCAAATGGTGCCAGCCAGCTTCTTTGTTCCTGGAGAGGTCTCTCTCTGAATGCTGTCTCTCAGGGGCATGCTCTGAGAAGAGCAAATGATCTCCCCACTGTGTACCCTAGGGACTCTTCAGATTATTCTTCCCTTGCTGGATGCCCCCATGCTGTTTTCTTGCCTTGTCTTCAAGAGCAGCGCAATGCCTTCCAGGCTCTGTCCCAGCCATGCCTGCTGACCTTTAAAACTCTAGACTATAAGCCCTGCTGGTTTTAAGAACTCATGATATTCAGCTCTTCTCATTTTCCATATGAGAAAACATATTTGTTGTGTGTCCCTCTTTGTTCCTCTCTCTCTCACACTTCTCCATGACCATGGCTCCCTTCCATCCTCAGCAGCCAGGATCTGTTTCTCCCAACCACATCTCCATACTTCCTACCTTCTTCAGTGTTGTCTCTTCTGTCCCTTTAGGTGTGGAGTTTGTTCTGTAAGTCTTCAGGTCAATTTCTGGGGTATTTAGGATGACTTGATAGTTACCTAGTTGTATTCATGGTATGAGGTGAGCCTAGGGTCCCCCTACTCCACTGCTATCTTCCTGTCTCTTTGCTATTATTTCTTCAAATAGAATTTCTGCCTCATTTTCTCTCTCTTCTCCTTGTGGGATCCCTATAATGTGAATGTTTGATTGGGTTGCTGAGATACCTGTGTCTCTTCTCAGTTTGCATATTTTTTTTTTTCTCTCACCCACTCAGCTTGATTACTTTCCATTACTCTTTCCCCAGGTTGCTGATTTATTCTTCTGCTTCCTCTGGTTTGCTATTTATTCCATCTAGTGTAGTTTTAATTTTGTTTATTGTGTTCTTCCTCTCTCATTAGTTTTTTTTATCTCTTTGTTAAGGGTCTCACTGATATCCTCATTTCTTTTCTCAAGTTCACTGAGTATCTTTATGAACGATTACTTTTATTGTCTACCAGCCATATTACTTATTTCTGTTTCGCTTAGATCTCTTCCTGTGATTTTCTCCTGTTCTTTAATTTGTGTCATATCCTTCTGTCTCCTCATTTTGTCTAACTCTCTGTCTATTTCTCTGTGTTAGGAAGTCAGCTGTGTCTCCTGCTCTTGAAAGTAGTGACCTTATGTAGAAGGGGTCCTATAGTGCCCTACAGTGCAATGTCTCCTGTTTACCAGAACCTGGTGCTTCAGTGGTGCCTCCTATGTGTGTTGTGTGCAGTCTGCTGTTGTGGCTAAGCCACTTTTGCCTTCAGCCTAGTCATCTGCTGTGGCTCTCTTGCTGTTGTTGGCAGTGTTTGGTCCCTGTGTGGTTAATGGACAGTCTGGGACTGCCTTGGGCTTGAGTTGAGTCATTGGAGGTGTTGTCCAGAGATGCTGTAGCACCAAATTGCAGGGTGCTTTCTGTGTTGTCCCCTGAGTAGCCTTTGTTGGTAGGTTGGGCCTGCAATCAGACCAACTGCCTGCAACCGCCTGCCTCCAACCTACTCCTGGGTTGCAGTCTGACTGGTGTATGTGGTTATCTTTCCCTCTTCTCAGAGCAGGACTCACTTTGGAGAAAAGTTAGCCCTTGTTTGGGCTGTTTGCATACTGTCAGCTTGTGGCCCAGGTTTGAATGGGCTCTGGCCAAGAGAGTATTTGGAGGGAGCAGATCTGCAGCGTGCATGGGGTAGGTAAGGCAGTGGTGTTAGCAGGGTTTGTGTGTATCAGGTCCTCTGGTAGGGACCCTGCAGTGCCAGGACTGAGGCAGGCCTGTCTGGAAGGGACAAATCCACAGAAGCCAGTGTGTGTGTGTGTGGGGGGGGGGGGGGGGGGGGTAGCAGTTGAGAATGCAGTGGGAGTGTTGGGGCACAGTGTAAGTTAGGTAGTAAATGTTGGCACTACACTGTTTCCTGCAGGTGGCCCTGTGTTTATACTGGGAGATGAGGAAGGAAAATTGTACCCACTATCTCCTGGTGATGGTGAAGGTGACCTCTGTTCCTCTGGGACACACTCTGAAATTAGTAGATAACTCTCCTTTCCATATGCCCCAGGCGTTTTTCAAACTGCTTTTTTTATGCTGTATCTCTGCAGGCTGTTTTTTGTGCTGTCTCTTTAAGGGTGGAGACTTAGTTTCCTCTCACCCTCCCATCTCTCCCAGAGCCAAATCTGCTTGAGTTTTAAAATTCTAGGCTTTAAGTCCCACTGGTTGCAAGAACTCTTGAAATTTTGCCCCTCTGGTTTTCAAAGCCAAATGTTATGAGAATTATTCTTTCCTATGTGGGCTTCCCAGTGTGACAGTGTGTTTCTCTCTCTTCTCAACACTTGCAGGTCCCTCCCACCCAGGGATAGTTGCACATTCTGTTTAGCTCCTCACTGCATTCCTGCCCTTCCTACACTTCCCTGTGGCCTCTTTTCTACATTTAGTTGTGGTGTTTGTTCTGCCAGGCTTTGGTCATTTTCTGGGTTATTTACATGGATGTGAGTGTTACCTAGTTGTATCCATGGGACAAGGTGAGCATAGGGTCCTCCTACTCTACCATTTTCCTAGCAATCACATAATTATATTTGAACAGCATTGTTTTGTTTTCTGTTTGTATCTGTGTTTCTAGAGCATTTTATTATACTAGTTAGTTATTATTGTAGTTACTTGGCCTGGTTTAAAAATACCAGGTCTGCTACCTACTGGCTGTGAGGTCTTGGGTGTGCTACTTAACTTCTCTGTGTCTGTTTGCTCTCAAATATATATATATATATATATATATATATATATATATATATGTATGTATATATAGTGAAGGTGCTTACTTCATGGGGTTCATGTGAAGATCAGAAGAGTGAATACATGTAAAGCACTTAAAATAATACCAAGCTCTAGCTAGAAAATACTCAATGAATGTTAGCTATTGTATTTAGTTTTTGCAAGTGATAATAGTTTTCCATTATAGTAGGAAATTAATTTTATGTTAAAACAAAATTTGAGAAGTAAAAAATTGATGAATATAGAGAAAATATTAAGTAAATACTAGAGTAAGTAGTAAGAGACTATAGCTAAAATCATGAAGGTGGATGAATAAACTTTGGAAAGTAGTATGCTAGGGTATTAGTTATAAGTGAGTTAACCAGTCTAGTAGAGCCACCAAGAGGCAGTTCCTCCCAAATAAAATGTTACATGGAACTACTTTGTGACCAGTGGATGTAACATACAGCCTGACACTTAACAAGAACTCCATAGGTATTTGTTGAGTATTGAATGATTATAGATAACTGGTACATAGACTAATAGAATTTCCTTGGCTAAAATTCATTTTTTCTTTTTTACTTTTTGAGGGAAATGTTGAGCCTGTTTTCAGCCACCTTGTAGCCCATCTCTAAACAGACTAGGGGTTGATTTTTCTGGTTGTTTTTATAGTAAGATGGCAACTTTACCAGCTGTACATTAATATTCAAAACATATGGAATTTTTTTGCAAGCAACAGCCATAGAATATCTTTACTGCAGGCTCTTAATAGAGAGCTTTGTCCTGAAACTGTTGCCACAATCTTAGCTGAGATCATTAAAATTTGAAGAAAATGGGCCAAAGAACATGCTCTTGCTCTCTCTCTCTCTGTCTCTCGGTCTCCCTGTCTCTCTCTCTCTCTCTCTCTCTCTCTTTCTATGAATTCCAAGTCTGTTCTCAGATCAGATAAAACCAACAGATGAATATTTATCTGAATCTCAATACTTATTATTCTGAATATATGCTTTCATTGAGGTTTTGTTGTTGTAGTTATACCTCTGGAGTTAATTGGACATGGCTTTATTATAGGGAATGCAATTGAATATTTTATAAAACCATTCCCCCAAACATTATTTCATTGTGAAATATCTATTACATAAGAATATACTATATAAAATCCCTTAGAAGATGAATTAGCATCCTTCCTTTTATTATAAAATAAAATTTATTTTGCATACTCATTGAGTTTCCTTTTTCTTTTTAGTGATGGGAGACTTGGAACTAAAATTGATGTTCTTTTACAGAAACATAGATTAGTCTAGATTTTAAGGAACTACATGCTTCCTATCACTATGACTTTTATTTAAAATTTTTATTTTAATAAAATATTTTGTAGTATCTTTTATTATAAACCATCTATAATTCTGCTTAGAAGTAGAAAGTACTAGGAGGCAGTTTAAGTAGTGATAAAATGTTCAAATTGTCTGTGTTCAGATTCTGGCTTCATTGTGTTCCAGCTGTGTTATCTTGACACTTCACTTAATCTTTTTGTGCCTCATTTTCTCATTGGTTAAATGGGAATAATAATAGACACCATCTCATAACTTTGATGACATGATTAAATCAATTGGTGTAGTGCCTGGCAAACCATAACTGAAAACAAATGCTAGTTGTTTTTCATAAGTAAGAAATGTGATAAATAAGTAGCATTTATCATTATGAAAAGTAAACTTGAGAAAGAATTGAAATAGTTAAAAATTAAATGCGCATTTTTTTCACTTTCAAAACCAATATACCAGTTATTGGTAGGATTGTGATTTGCCAAGGTGGATATGCAAAGAGTGAGGGTGTTTGGGGGAGTAATTTTCATTCAACTTTTAATTTATTCAGTGTTCCCCAATGTTCATGTTCCACATGTTGCTCTGGGCCCTGGTGGTTCAGAAGTAAAGTCCTAATCTAATGGAAATTAACATCTAGACTTAAGAAGGTATCAAGGGAAGAAAGCTAGTTTCAGAGGTGAAATAGAATCTAAACCACAGAGAATGATAATAATAATAATTGCAAAGCAAAGTGTTTGAGTTCTAAACTTTAAAATTGACCCAGAATCTCCACTTCTAGCCCAGATGAAATAATCAGGCACCAGAATTATGCTCTTGATTTAAACAACTAGAAGTCTGGACAAAATATAGATAGGTTTCAGATCTTAGACAATAGGCAGCACAGGAAAGAGTGATCACTGAGAAAAAGGAAGCAAATGTCTCCAACTTATTGCCTGGAAGTACTTTCTAGGTGACAGTCCATCATGCTACAGGATTGTTTAGTAAGGGGATCTTTTTTTTTTTTTTTTCCTCTGGGAAGAATAAAAGGTCTTCTTGAGGAAGTAATATTTATTCCAAGACCTAAAAAATTAATTTATTCATTCAACAAATATTTATTGAGCATCTACCATGTGTATGCATTGTTCTAGCTGTTAAGGTGGCAAGCTGAACAAGGTAGGTAACTTGCTCTCATGGACTTTATTTCCTGGTGGATGAATAAGAGATAAGCAAGTCAAGGTGGTTAGGGGTGATGAAATATTCCAGACTGAAAAGAGAGAAAGTTCAATGATTGAGAAGTGAGAGAGGTGCTAGTATGCCTAAGAGTTTAAACATTTAGTTTGATTATAATGGAAATAGAGGGAATTGACAGGTAAGAAGCTAGGATGATGCTGGAGAATGATGCAGGGATCAGAGAATGCAGAGGACTATGGACCATTTTAAGAATGATGCTTTATCCCAGCAATAGGGGGAAACCGCTGATGTTTTTTTAAGCAAAAAAGAAATGGGATCAGTTTTATATTATTAAAAGATTATCCTGCTTTAAGTCAAGAATGAATTAGAATAGGCCAGTGGCAGGAAGATCAATTAAGAGGCTAAAGCAGATGCCCCAGTGAATGGTTAAGGAGACTGATTACAGTATGACAGTGGGAAGGAAAGAAGTAGACAAGTGAGACAGCTGTCTGGGAGAGAGGAAAGGAGAGAGAGAAGTGAGGGATGACTTCCCCTGTTTCTGTCTTAGCAATTGGGAGAATGATGTCCTTTACTAAAGAGACAATTCTGAAGGGAAAGATAAGTTTATCTTTGGACATACTGCATCCGAGATGCCTATGGAATATCCATGTGGAATTGTCAAGGCAGTGAATACACAGATCTAGAGTTCAGGTGCTAGCAAGATTTGGGAAGCTTCTGCATGTAGATAGTAACAGAAGTCATGGATGTTGGTAAAAGTAGCCCATCCCCCATGATGTACCTGAGCACCTTCTGTTTGTTTTTGTTTTTGTTTTTGTTTACTTCTCTGTATGCTTAGTAGTTGCTTTAAGGTGTTCCACACATACCTGTGTTCTTTGTCTTTAATTTCCTTTGGAGTACT
Source organism: Panthera tigris (assembly GCF_018350195.1). Taxonomy (NCBI): domain Eukaryota; kingdom Metazoa; phylum Chordata; class Mammalia; order Carnivora; family Felidae; genus Panthera; species Panthera tigris. The sequence continues at coordinate 57,038,337 of NC_056670.1, read as the reverse complement.
TCTACTTCTTCCTAGCTTCTGGTATGCACTTTTATACTTAGTACATGCACCCTGAACATTTTAAATAGAGAAATCATGAAGAATTTTTTCTGTTCCAACCTGTGACTGGTAAGGACCCACTTTTATCTCTGACAGGTATATCTTTCTACATTTGAGGCAATAGATTTCTTAGGAATTACAGGAATTTTGAAGGTTTTTTTTTTCTTCTACCATGATGTGTATCCTGGCAAAATAAATATGCATTCCCTTATTGATTCAGGCAGCCAGGAATGTAGAGCTCTGGGAAATCCCTGAAGTAATGAGCTCTGCAGTGTAAAGACCCATGTGAATCATTTTCAGGCACAAGTTGATTGAGCTTGTCCCCAAATTGGCAGTGGCTTTATGAAGCAAACATCTGTGGCCTTGGTAGACCTCAAGAAAATAGACTTACAGCTGACAATTTTTGAGTTAATAGTGGGGAACAATTGTAGCGCTGTGTGTGTGTGTGTGTGTGTGTGTGTGTGTGTGTGTAAGATGCATTTCTGCAGAATTCTATTATTCCATTCCAACAGGGAACATGAGTTTTACATTACGGTTGTTTGCCTTTCTGTGCATGATTTTGCCTTCAGTCTTTCTCTTGCTGAAGCTGCAGTGCTGGTCTACTCTGATGTTTCTTCAGTGCAGCTGGAGGCATGTCTTTTGGCAAAGGTTCTGTGTTTATTATAATCTCTGTGATGTGCAAAAGTAAATTTCTTCTTTAACTTTCTCTTTAAATACTTAGAATTATGAATGTGGTTTTAATTAAGGATTTCAAATAGAAACATTTCCTTTTTCTTAGGACAGTTTTCAGTTAGAATATTTTAGGGTTTTGAGAAATACCAGATCCCCAACTCACAAAGTGCAAAATATAAATAAATAAATAAATAAATAACCTCAATCTTCAGTTGCTTTGAGCTGTTATGGTGTGGCTAAGGTTGTAGGGCATGGATTTGGGTCACAGTCACAACTAAGTAACTCTTTTTCGCCCCTACACATGTCTACAGCCTACTGTCAGATTTGGAAAGTCTTCCCTATATAATGTGGTGAGTATTTTTCCTTTGTACAAACTCAATACCTTTTAGGCTCAGGTCTTATTCCAGGCCTGGCTTTTCAGATCTTACAGTCTTATGATCTTGGCAAGTCAGTTAACCTTTGTGAACCTCAGGAGCTTCATATGTATAACTCACATGTTCTGCTTTTACCAAATACAAAGTGAATATTCAAAATTAAATGACTCTATATGCTGTGCTTCCTGTTGATTATTAAATCAATCTATCTATCTATCTATCTATTTGTCTATTATCAATATACTTGTAATTCCATGGAAATAAGTCTGCAGAGCTTTTATAGAACTTGAGTAACATTTGGTGACTAAGAGTTGGCTGGAGGTAACAGGTAGACTTATTTTTTCACCATATATCCTTTTGTACCATTGAAATTTTTTTCACGTTCAAGTATCACTTTTTAAAAATAGCAAAGTAAAATCAATATGAATAAAAGCCCCTATCTTGTGAATTGTGAGAAGTATTTTCTATTCTTAGAGTTTGCCACTTCAGATATTCCTAAGATTGCCTTGCCAGTCCTAAGTGGTCAATCTTCTTTACTGTCATTAGAAAGTCTACAATGCCAGGAAAGGATTTGTACCCTGCTGTTGTTGCTACTCTATTCCATAGTGTTTCTCCTTTATTCGAGGACAGCTTGTAGGATCCATTAGTTCCTGCCCAGAAACATAGTTTTGTTTGCTTCCAGATTTGGGCCTCCACCCTTCTCTCCCCACAGTCTCATGGCCTCAGCACAGGCTGTGAGCAGCTGCTCAGGAAGAACACAGAAAGAATGATGAAGTCATAGAATTGCTAGTGTTTTCAGGAGGTCTACTCTCGCAAGAAGCTGTCAGCTCTGTTTTTATGGGTAGGGATTCCACAGCTTCCCTGGGTAGATACAATCCAGTTGAGTCAGTCTGTCTTGTGTTGTCAGTATAACATTTCTCTCGATGACTTGGATGAAAATAGAGAGTATATGTATGCCATGAAGGTGATAAAATGAGGAACCAAATATATCTGAATAGGCTTCAACTAAATTAGATATAGCAAGATGGACTTAAATATACATATAGCCAAATGATTTATCACTTAATGCGAAAAGATATTTGAGCATCAGTCTGAATAAAAGAGAAACAGGATTTAAGGTGAAAGTGATGGGCTACCAAAATGTTAATGATTAGGCTGGCATAAAATAAGAAAAGTACCTAGGATGAGAACTATGATAATCTCTTCTATAAGACCATATATAAGCTGTTGCTTTCTGCATCAACATCTTATTTTTGAGGGGGACAATAACAAATTGCATTTGTAGGATAGTAGCAAAAATGGAATCTGAATCATTGTGATAATGTTTAATTGTGATAACTAACATCTGTTTACCAGTTTCTATATATCCGACATTCTGTTAAGAGCTTATATTAGTTTTTGCTACATAACTGTGGTAGGTTAGATTATTGTTTCATAAATATTCATTCCTCCCTCTCCCCAAATCCATTAGAAGAATAAATTTGCTTCCCCTCCTCTTGACTTTGAACATGGGCACTTGATTTTCTATGACCAATGATTAGCTAGTAGATGTGACAGGCAAAAGCCCAGCTTTTTTGCATGTGTTCTCTTTGTTGGGTTTGCCTTCTTTACATTCCTGCTTCTTATCATGAGATGAACATGTCTTGGGTAGGTGCTGGTCTGAGGAAGATAGGATATATTTGGAAAAGACTCAGACTCAATCTGCAGATTTTGGAGTCACAGCCACGACCAGCATGAACTCCAGTCAACCTACAGACAACTGAGCTAAAATAAATGCTTATTATTGTACTCTATTGAGTTTTTATGTGACTTGTTATGCAGCATTATTGTGGCAATACTTGATCCATATTGTAACAGACAACCTCAAAGTCTCAATGGCTTACACTAAAAACTTTTTTCTCCCTTAAAAGTCTATGAACCAGCTGTGGCTCTACTGGACTTGGCTGAGATAGATGAGACTTAGGTTCAGATTGCAGGTTGGGTTCAAGTCTGTTGTGTATATTTTATTTTCTTAGGACCAGGGACTCCCTGGGCATATATTCTTCATATGGAAGATCATCACAGCACAAGAAACCAAGCAAAACATGCAATCATGTTTAAGGTTCTGATGGTATCACTTATGTTACATTGGCTAAAGCAAATCATTTGGCTAAACCCATTATCACTGGGACAAGGAAGTATGTTCCACCCAGAGTGGTAGTCTCTGCATACATGGAAAAGAGCATGAATGTATACTTCTAACACAGGGAGAAAGGGTATAAAATTTAGGAACAATGATTATCCAGTCTACCCTAGTTCTTGACACAGAATTTATTTTAATCTTTATGGCAGTACCATTCCTATTTATCTTTCACAGTTGAAGGAAACTGAGATACAGCAATGGTATTAAGTATCCAAATATCACATAGTCAACAGGTTGTGGCTGTGAGGTTTGAACATTTGGGGTATGACACCAAAGAATGTATTCCTTACCACTATGATTCACCTCCTCCTGAACATGTCATATAAGCAATGCCTAAAGAATTAGAGCTGCTTTGCCTGGAGAGGAGAAACCATGTATTCACCATCTTCCTAACTCTAAAGAGTTATTATATGGAATAGAGAGATAAGGTACATTTTATGTGTTTTCAAAATGTAGTACCCTTGGTAGGGATAGTGGGTAAAGAGATCAAAAGGATATAAGTTTTGGCACAATTAAAGAAATCCTTTTTAACAGTCAAAAGTTCTCAAAGACAGAATGTATCCAAGAAAATACCTAGGTTAAATTTTTATTAACTGAGAATGAGTATCTACTTTTAGAACAATTTACATTTTCATAGGATTATAGAATTTTTTGACTGAAAGGATCCTTAAAGTTTCAATCCTCTCTCAAGCTAACCTGATTCTCCATATGATACTGGAATCTTCTGTATAACTTCCATGCCTAGTGGCATTAATAAAGCAGAGATTTCTGATGTTTAAAGTGGCTAGACATTTTTTAGAGCTAGCTAGCTAATAAGAGCCATGCTCTGAATCAGCTATACTCCATTCCATAATATTCCAGATGTGGGCAACAGATAACTTAGACATGGGTTATTAATGACAGTGAGGTATAAATATAATTCATTGAATTTCAATTTGTTTAAGTCACTAACTTACCTCCTTCTCTCACTCTGGAGCTACGTTTCCTCCTACATTATGAGAAATGGGTAGTGTTAAGCTGGATAGTCTTTAAAGACTTTCAACTTGTCTCTGATAGTTTGTGATTCTGTATATGAAGTATGAAAAATTTAAGGATTATTATTTGCTTATTTTAAAAATAATAGTAATTTGGTGCATCCAGAATTTACACTGTTGTTCTTCTTTTTTTTTGTTTAACAGCCCTATCTATACCTGGGCATCTAAGAGAACAAGTATGCAAAACAAAGTATGATTATCTATCTTTCTAGGTGGTACACAAGAATCTATCTTTTCTGCTCATTTATCTTCTTCATTGGATTTTGTGACAGTTTTTATTTTAAAGTTGATAATTAAAATTAAAAACTCATAATAAAAATAGCATTTAAAGTTAAAAAAAATTTTTTAATGTTTATTTATTTTTGAGAGAGAGAGAGAGACAGACAGTGCGAGCGAGGGACAGAGAGAGAGAGGGAGACACAGAATCTGAAGCAGGCTCTAGGCTCCAAGCTGTTAGCACAGAGCCCAGCGCGGGGCTCAAACTCATGAACTGTGAGATTATGACCTGAGCTGAAGTTGAATCCTCAACCTACTGAGCCACCCAAGCACCCCCAAAATAGCTTTTAAAGTTTCTACTACCTGCTTCACTTTAAAAGAATACTTTGTTAACAATAAAATATGCTAAAATATGTCCATAGAAAGTTACAAATTCTCATGGAATTCTTGCCCAGCAAAATGTTCTTTGATGTGATGAACTGTAAAATTTGTTGACAGGGTCACATATTCATGTCCTCCTGGGTTGATTTCATATGACCTTAACACTATTGCAGTCTCTTATATATGTGTATAACAGAGGCTGTCAGCTGAAAGTCAGAGGATGTCAAAGACAAAAAAAAAATACTTGGTTGCAACAAAAGCGCCACCTTACACTTTATATTTCAGGAGAGAGGTCAAGGGACCAGCCAGTGTAATGATATTTAAACCTTTTGTTTCTGCTGAATACATTGGTTAGAGAAGAAATATCAATTTCTTTGAGAAGATGTGTCTTGCTATGCTTAAATGGCATGACCTATCACAAAAATGTACTTGTCATAACAAATTATGACAGGGATAGCTTCCTGAAGTTTTTGTATATTTAAAACTATATAATTAATGACATAGCTTCCCATAGAAATAAATATGAAGCCTTATAACCATTATAGAAAATTTTTGGCTTCAATGATGCTTTTCATTCTCCTAATCTTATCTCAATATAGTAGAAGTAACTCAGGAGAAACTGTATTTTCCTAAATTAGCAGTGTGACATACTGTGGTGGTTCTCAAGCATTCTGTATGCCGTTTTATAAGATCTAATTTTCTTAATTATACTGTTAAGCATGAGTTCCACTACTGAGTAAATTGACAGAATAGCATTGTTATAAATAAAAATTATTTTAAATTGCAGAGATTGTCACTATTAAAATAACTGCACAATAGTTACCAAAACATCTTGCCCAAAATTAATGTAAATGAACAGTATAGTTCTTACCTTACCTATATCAGTGACTGGTCTGTTTACCAGCTCACATGTCACCACTATGAGGCAAATTTTAAACTGTTTACAATTCATTTGCTCTGCTAATTTTGAAATTTCTTGACTTTTTTTTTTTCAAAATCTGCACATAAACTGAGGCTTTATTTCTATTTTTACATCAAACTTTTTTCAGATTTTAATAATTCAAAGTGCAATGGCACTGTACCTACATGCTGCTCATAAATGTATGTTTCCAGTAGTCATACTGGGATTCTTTGCTGGAATATCTTTTTGAGAGGTAAAAAAGGAATTTGAGGTTTCCCACCCTGTGTTTCACATGATGGGTTCTAGTCTCAGATAGAAGATCAGCACATATATACTTGCAGAGAGAATAACACAGGAATTACATTCTTATAACAAGCATGCGGATTCAGTTGATCAAACAGCCATATAAATGGGAGCCCATACAAATGTACATACTGGTTCCTTCTTGTTCAAATGCATTGAAACACTGATGAACCCCATCTTTCAAATAAAGGTGTGGAGGCAGTGATGTGGCACCTGTGTTGTAGAAAGCTAGAAGGAAAATCAATCCTATCCTAACAACAACAACAAGATAATATAAAATGTTGTAACTTTTATTGAACCTATCAGTGAGCTGAGGTTGCAAGGAAACCATCTAGCTTGAATCTGAGGAAAGGCAGGTGCCACTAAGAAAGCACGGCTTATATGTAGCAGAGCACAGGAAGAAGATGGGGCCATCATCAAATGGGTAAGGTGAATTCAGGTGAAATTTTTAACAAATAATTAAGTACTGAATATGGCTTAACATGAAAGTGAGAACCTGTGGGAACTTCAGACACATGGAGAGTTCAGACCCAATTGCCACCTCTTCTCCGTAGACCTCTTGAGTTCTCACAAGAAACACTGGCTGTAATGAAGAGACTGAAGGAGGGGAGTGGCTGCCACTGCAGGAAAGGTAAAAATTCCCATTTGGACCCTTTTCCCCTAAGGAACAGAAACCATAAGTCATTGAGAGAAGGGCAGCAACAGGCGTAGGATATTTATAGCTGGCAAAAGAGAAAAAGAAAAATAATTCTATTCCCTGGTGTAAAGAAAGAAAACTATGTTGGGCCCAAACCAACTGGGGAAGGAAGGATCACTAAGAAATCCCTGCTTTCAAGACCCAAGAACACAGGGCTTGCCTAAGAATGAGGACAACAGAGAATCCTACTCTCAGCCTCCTATCACCAGGGCTGCTGCTGCACTGAATAATAAGCAATATCAATATATTGTTGGAGGTGGGGATGGGGTAAGGGAAAGCTGACTTTAGAGAGTTAACAGAGACTCTCTGTAAGGCATAAGAGCACAAGGAAAAATTAAACTCATAGGTGGAGCAAGAACATTAAGAAAAATTCTCTAGCATATCAGCCCAACCCTAAGCACAAGGTAAAGCTGGAGTGATTTGAATCTGGTGTCACCTGGAGAGTAACCACCACCATCACAAAACCCTAACTCAACTGAGTTCCTTACTAGGTTGATTCACACACCCCTCCTCTCCCCCGCATTTCAATAACCTAGCAGAGAAAGATATGCACATTTTCAAGCATAAATACTGTATACTTTAGTCTCTAAAGTTCTATACATAGTGTCTGGAATTCAGTCACATACAAGACATACACACAAGCAAGGACCAAACAACTCTTTGTTAAGAGACAAATGAGTTAACAGAACCAGATTCAGAGATGACTCAGATGTTTGAACTATGAGACTGGGAATTTAAAGTAACTATAATAAAATGTTTAAGTCTTGATTGGAAATGGTGGGAAGTATGAAACAGATGGGGAATTTTAGAAGAGATAGAAATGAAAACAAAGAGTTAAATGGAAATACTAGAAATTTGAAAAAATAACATGGTAAGAGAGACAAAGAATGCCTTTGATGGGTTCCTCTCACAGGCAATAAATGAATTAGTGAACTTAAAGGTATATCATTAGAAACTACCCTAACTGAAAAGGATTTTTTTATTTTTATTTTTTAATTTTTTTTTTTACTATGAAATTTATTGTCAAATTGGTTTCCATACAATACCCAGTGCTCATCCCAACAGGTGCCCTCCTCAATATCCATCACCCACCCTCCCCTCCCTCCCACCCCCCATCAACCCTCAGTTTATTGAAAAGAGAATTTTTTAAAACTAAAAATAGAGCAGAGCAGGAAGATGGCAGAATAGGACACTAAGTCCATGTTATCCCATGGATGCACTAGAGAACAGCAACATCAGTGTCAATAACCCAGAAAATGACCTGAAGACTGGCAGAAAAAACTCTCCATAGCTAAATGTAGAGAAGGGCCCTACATGGAAGAGAGTAGGAAGGGTAGAGACATGGTCAAGAGCTAAATGGACCTGTGAAACTGTTGCAGGAGGAAAGGATGCTGTGAGGATCGAGAGGGAAGAGAAACAGACTTTCACACCAGGGAGCCCACATGGGGAAGATGAATCCCTATAACATTTGGTTTTGAAAACCAGAGGGGCCTATTTTGTGAGTTCTTAAAATCAGCAGGACTTAAGACCTGGAACTTTAAAAACCAGCAAGCTCATGAGAGAGCAGGGAGGCTGAGAGGAAACTGAGTCCCAACATCCCTACAGAGATACAGCATAGAAGCAGCAGTTTGAAAAACGCCATGGGTATACAGGAGGGAGATTTGTTTACTCATTTCAGAACTTACGGTAAAGAGGCAGGGATCATTGGGAAACTTCTCCAGAAACAAAGGAGCTGGTGGGCACCATTTCCCTCCCCCAACCCCAGCATAAACACACAGACACCTGAGGGAATCAACGCTGTGCCAACACTTGACACTGAACTTGCTAACAGTACCCCTCACCCATGTGTTCTCCTGTGGACAGTACCCCTCCAGCCAGGCCTCAGCTCCAGGTCCTTTCCCATAGTAGACCCATGAAAACCTTGCTACAGTAGCAACATGTTTCTGTGGATCCACCCACTTCAGTCTGGCGGCAGCAAGGTCTCTCCTGATGGCACTGCGCAGCCCACCCTTTGTTCTCCTACATATCAGTTCTGGTGCATCTCTGGCAAACACCAGATCTGACTCAACATAAGCTCAAGACAGCCCCAAACTAGCCCAATAACAACACATAGAACAAAACATTCCCACAACAGGCAGAGAGCCATAGCAGATGACTGAACTAAAGGCAAAACTGGCTCAGCCACAATAGCAGGGTGCATGTAGCACACATAGGAGACACCTCTGAAGAGCCAGGTTCCAGCAAACAGGGGACACTGCACTGCAAGGCACAACAGGACCTTTTCTTCATAAGGCCACTACTTTCAAGAGCAGGAGATGTAGCTTATTTTCCTGATGCATAGAAAGAGACACAGAGAATTAGACAAAATGAGGAGACAGAGGAATATATCCCACATAAAAGAAAAGGACAAAATCACAGCAAGAGCCTAAATGAAATTGCAGGTAATAATATGCCTGATAGAGAATTTAAAGTAAAGATCATTAAGATACTCAATGGCCTTTTCTCAAGAGTGGAGGACAACAGTGAGATCCTTAACAAAGAGATGGAAAACATAAAAAAGAACAAATCAGAGATGAAGAACTCAATAAATGAAATTAAAAATACACTAGATGGAATAAGTAGTAGATGAGAAGAAGCAGAAGAATGGTTAGGGGAACTGGAGGACAGAGTAATGGAAAACCATTAAGATGAACAGGAGAGAAAAATAAAAAATAAAATAAAAACTTAGGGAACTGAGTGACACCATCAAGGATAATAAGATTCAAATTCTAGGGTCCCAAAAGGAGGAGAAAAAGGGGGCAGAAAATTTATTTAAAGAAATAACAACTGAAAACTTCCCAAATCTGGAGAAATAAACAGAAATCCAGGTCCAGGATGTACAGAGAGCCCCCAACAAAATCAACCCAAGGAGGTCTGCACTAAGACACATGGTAATTAAAATGTCAAAAAGTAGTGATAAAGAGAAGTTTTAAAGCAGCAAGAGAAAAGAAAAAAGTTACACACAAGGGAAACCCCATAAGGCTATCACATGATTTTTCAGCAGAAACTTAACAGGCCAAAAGGGAGTGCCATAATACATTCAAAGTGTTGAAAGGAAAAACTGCTGCCAAGAATGCACTGTCAAGCAAGGCTAGCATTCAGAATAGAAGGAAAAATGAAAAGTTTATCGGGAAATAAAAGTTAAAGGAATTCATGGCCACTAAACCAGCCTTACAAGAAATGTTGAAGGGGAGTCTCTGAGTGGAAAGGAAAGACCATAAGTAGGAGTGAGGAAAGTAGGGAACACAAAAGCAGTAAAAATAATTATATTTATAAAAATCACTCAAGTGACTCAAAATTTAAAAATGTAAAGTATGATACCATATAACTAGAACATGGGAGGAGGGGAGTAAAAAATGGATTCAAACTTAAGCAACCATCAACTTGATATAGCCTGCTATACGTGTAAGATGTTATATTCAAACCCAATGGTAACCACAAATCAAAAACCAATAATAGATATACAAAACATAAAGGAATCCAAGTATATCACTAAAGAAAGCCAACTTATCATGAGAGAAGAGAGCAAGGGAAGAATAGAACAGAGCAGAACTACAAAAACAACCATAAAACAAGTAACAATGTGGCAATAAATACATACCTATCGATAATTAGTTACAATGTAAATGGACTAAATGCTCCAATTACAGGACATAGGATGATAGAGTGGATAAAAAAATAAGACTCATCTATATGCTGCCTACGAGAGACTCACTTAAGACCTAAAGACTTGTGCAGATTGAAAGTGAGGGGATGTTGTATGGAAGTGTTGAAACACTATATTGTACACCTGAAACTTCTATTGCACTGCATGTTAACTAACTGAAATGTAAATAAAAATGTAACAAAAAAAATAAAGGAAAGAAAGTGAGGAAATGGACAAACATTTATTATGTAACTGGAAGTGAAAGGAAAGCTAGGAGACCAATACTTATATCACACAAAATAGACTTTGAAATAATTGTAACAAGACAAAGAAGGACACTATATAATCATTAAGGGGACAATCCAAGAAGATATAATGATTGTAAATATTTATGCACCCAACATGATAGCACCCAAATATATAAAACAATTTATAACAAACATAAAGGAAGTAATTGATAGTAGCACAATAATAGTAGAGTACTCTAACACCCCACTTACACCAATGTATAGGTCATACAAACAGAAAATTAACAAGGAAATAGTAGCTTTGAATGACACATTAGATCAGATGGATTCAACAGATATATTCATTACATTTCACCCTAAAATAGCAGAATACACAATTTTCTCAAGTGCCTGTGGAACATTCTCTACAATAGGTCACATATTGGGCCACAAAAGAGGCCTCAACAAATTCCAGAAGATAGAAGTCATATCATGCATCTTTTTTTTTTTTTTTTTTTTTTTTTTTTTACCACAATGCTATGAAACTCGAAATTGACCACAAGAACAAATCTGGAAAACACACAAATACATTGCTAGTACATAATGGGTGGGTCAACCAAGAAATCAAAGAGGAAATTAAAAAAATACATGGAGACAAATGAAAATGAAAACACAAAGGTCCAAAACCTTTGGGATGCAGCAAAAGTGGTTCTAAGAGGGAGGTTTGTAACAATACAGGTCTACCTCAAGAAGGAAGATATATCTCAAGTAAACAATCTAAACTTTCATCTAAAGGAGCTAGGAAAAGAACAAAGAAGCGAAGTCTAAAGCCAGCAGAAGGAAGATAATACTAAAGATTAGAGCAGACATTAATATAGAAGCAAACATACAGAAAATAGAACTGATCAATAAAACTAGCATGTGGTTCCTTGAAAAGATAAAGAAAATTGAGAAACCTTTAGTCAGACTTATCAAAAAAAAGTAACAAAGTAACAAAAACAAAAGAGAGAGGCCTCACATAAACAAAATCAGAAATGAAAAAGGAGAAATAACTACAGACACCACAGAAATGCAAATGATTGTAAGAGGATATTATGAAAAGGTATAGTCAACAGATTGGACAACCTAGAAGAAATGGATAAATTCCAATAAACATATAACCTTCCAAAACTGAAGTAGGAAAATGGAAAATTTGAACAGACCAATCACCAGGAAGGAAATTGAATCAGTAAGCAAAAATCTCCCAAGAAACAAAAGTTCAGGACCAGATGGCTGGCTGACAGGTGAGTTCTACCAAACATTTAAAGAAGAGTTAACCTGTTATTCTCAAACTAACCCAAAAAATAGAATAGGGGAAAAAACGTTCCAAATTCATTCTATGAAGCTAGCATTACTCTGATACCAAAACCAGATAGACTACAAAAAGGAGAACTATAGGCCAATATCTCTGATGAACATAGAAACAAATCCTCAACAAAATATTAGCAAAACAAACACAGCAATATGTTACAAAAATCATTCACCACAATCAAGTGGGATTTATTCCTGGGATGCAGGGATGGTTTAATAATTGCAAATCAATCAATGTGATACATCTCATCAATAAGAGAAAGGATAAAAAGCATGCTATCATTTCAGTAGATGCTGAAATAGTATTTGACAAAGTATTACATCCATTCATGATAAAATTCCTCAACAAAGGAGGTTTAGAGGGAGCATACCTCAACATAATAAAGTCCATATATGAAAATCCCACAGCTAATATCATACTCCATGTGGAAAAACTGAGAGTTTTTCCCCCGATGTCAGGAACATGAGAAGGATGTTCACTCTTACCACTTTTCTTCAACATAGTACTGGAGTCCTAGCCACAGCAATCAGATAAGAAAAAGAAATAAACATCCAAATTAGTAAGGAAGTCAGACTTTCAATATTTGCAGATGACATGATAGTATATGGAGAAAATCCTAAAGACTCCACCAAAAAACTAGTAGAACTGATACATGAATTTAATAAGGTTGAAGAATACAAAATCAATTTATAGCTATCCCTTGCATTTTTATACACTAATAATGAAGTAGCAGAAAGAGAAATTAAAGAAACAATCCCATTTACAAATGCACCAAAAGAATAAAGTATCTAGTATAAATTTAATCAAGGAGGTGAAAGATCTATACTCTGACAACTATAAAACATTGATGAAATAAATTGAAGATGACACAAATAAATGGAATTATATTTTATGCTCAGGAATGGAAGAATAAATATTATGTAAATGGCAATGCTACCCCAAGCAACCTATAGATTTAATGCAATCCCTATCAAAATACCAATAATATTTTTCTCAGAACTAGAACAAATGATGCTAAAATTTGTGTGGAACCACAAAAGGCCCTGAATAGCCAAAGCAATCTTGAAAACAACAAAACTGAAGGTATCACAATCCCAGATTTCAAGATATACTACAACGTTGTAGTAATCAAAACAATGTGGTACTGGTACAAAAATAGACACATAGATCAGTGGAAGAGAATAGAGAGCCCAGAAATAAACTCAAGATTATATGGTCAATCATTCTTTGACAAAGGAGGCAAGAATATGCAACGGGAAAAAGTCTGTTAAATAAATGGTGTTGGGAAAAGTGGACAGGTATATGCAAAAAAGAAAAAAGAAACTAAACCACTTTCTTATACCATACACAAAAATAAACTAAAAATGGACAAAAGACCTAAATGTGAGACATGAAACCATAAAAATTCTAGAAGAGAGCAGACAGCAACTTCTCTGACATTGGCCATAGCAACATTTTTCTAGATGTGTCTCCTGAGGCAAAAGAAGCAAAATCCAAAATAAACTATTAGGACTACATCAAAATAAAAAGTATCTGCATAGCCAAGGAACCATCAACAAAACTAAAAGACAACTTATTGAATGGGAAAACATATTTGCCTTTGACATATCTGATAAAGGGTTTGAATCCAAATATATAAAGAACTTACACAACTCAACACCGAAAAACCAAATCAATTAAAGAATGGGCATAAGACACGAATAGACATTTCTCCAAAGAAGACCTACAGATTGTCAACAGACATCTGAAAAGATGCTCAACATCACTAATCATCAGGGAAATGCAAGTCAAAACCACAATGAGATATTAACTTACACCTGTCAGAACGGCTAACCTCAGAAATACAAGAAACAGCAGGTGTTGGCAAGGATGCAGAGAAAAAGTCACCCTTGTGCCCTGTTGGTGGGAATACAAGCTGGTACTGTCACTGTGAAAACAGTATGCAAGTTCCTCAAAAAATTAAAAATGGTCCAGTAATTTCACTACTGGGTATTTACCCAAAGAATACAAAACCACTAATTTGGAAAGATATATGCACCCCTAAGTTTATTGCAACATTATTTACAATAGCCAAGATATGGAAGCAGCCCAAGTGTCCATTGATTGATGAATGCATAAAGAAGAAGTGGTATATTATATATACACAATGAAATAGGACTGAGCCATTAAAAAGAATGAAATCTTAACATTTGCAGTAAAATTGACAGATCTATAGAGTATAATGTTAAGTGAAACAAGTCCATCAGAGAAAGATAGATTCCATATGATTTCACTCATATATGGAATTTAAGAAACAAAATAAATGAACAAAGTAAAGAAGAGAAAACCAAAAACTAGACTCTTAACTATAGAGAACAAAATGATGATTACCAAAGGGGAGGTTGGTGGGGGGATGAGTTTAATATGTGAAGAGGATTTAGAGTAACATTACCATGATGAGCACTGAAGAATGTATAGAATTGTTGAATCACTATATTGTACTCCTGAAACTAATATAACGTTGTATGTTAACTATATTGGGATTAAAGTTAAAACAAAGAAAAAAGGGAAAAAATATAGAGAAGAGCATTTGAGAGCTGTGAGATATGTTAAACAATCTAACATACCTATAATTAGAATTTGGACTGAGAAAAGGGGAAAACAGGGCAGAAGAAATATTTGTAGTGGCCAAGAATTTTCTGTACTTTTAAAGGAAACAAGTTCCATTACAAGGAGAACATTGCATTGAGAGATAAGGGCATCAATTGCTATAGCTATCTCACCCTTCTCTACTTTTTGTATATTTTATAGGGGATGTTTTTTAGGATGATTGCAGGTATGCAAGAGTGGTAAAGAGAGGAGAAATAGGTTGTGGGTAGGAGTTATTGCTTTGTCTAGGATGAATGCTATGGTTTAAGTTCCAAGCAGTTTTTTAGTTGTCCTGTTACATACTAATTTACCTCTTGGAGTTAGGGCACTTTTCTTTTAGATACTTTTTAAAAAATGGAATTGTTTCATTCAATAACTAAAGAAAATGGAACCCTTATTGTATACGTGGCACTATGCCATGACTGAAGGTGATTGAAAGATGAATGAACCCCGTCTGTTAGGAGGGATAACAAATACTTGTTTTTATCTCTTCTCTCTTTGAGTGTTAAAAGAGAAACAGTAATCTACTTCATTTTCTGAATGCACACTATATACCAGGCACTTGGTGAAGCATCTTATGTTATATTTTCTTTTTCAATCATTACAAAATTCCTTGGAGCAGATATACCCATCTTATAAAAGAGAAATTAATAAAAAGAGATGTTAAGTGCTTTGTCCAGGGTTACACAGCTGGTATAAAGCCAGAATTTGGATCTAGACAACTGAATTTCAGCTTCATCTTTTAGTTATTATGTGTACTGTCCCATCTTGAATAAAATGTCATGCAAGATTTGGAAAAGAGATACCAAATGATTAGTAGACATGTGAAAAACTCACATATGGGAGGTAATATTTGAGATGGAAACATTAAGAATGTGATATTTGAAGGAGGTGATATTTGGGATGATCTTTCACAAGTATGCCATTAGATTAGGACAGATGGGGGACTAGTTTCAAGGGAACACCATGAAAAAAGATGGCAGTGGTAAAGTACAGATCTTGTTCAGTGATCAAATGGTTGGCAAGGACTTGGGGCATCTTTTCCTAACAAGGACAATACCACTTAGAACATTATATATAGTTATTTGGTCCTATATTGTAGTTAATTTATCCTGCCATTTCCCAGATGAGGATGCTGAGATCCAAAAAGTATAAATTACGTGTTTGATATCTTCCACACATAACTCTCATTCATTCAAAAAAATATTTTCTTAATTAATTGTACTTAAGGTTTTAATTAAATTTTGGTAGTCCCGTCTTAGAGTACTTCATTAAGAGTAAGGTGTAACTGTACGTGAAGTTGATCACCCACCATAAGGCATGATTAACAACGCAACCTTGCCTTTTCCCCCCACAAGTGATTTTGTGAAAGCCCTTTTTCCCTTTAAGCTTGCTTAAATATTCCAAATTTATAAATCTTAAGGCAGCCTACAGAGAAAAAGAAAGAAAGAAAAAGGCCACAAAAGTTCCCTCTCTCTTTCAGTAAATAAAGTAACAGCAGCAAACAGAAATAATGAAATAAAATAAATGAGATAAATATTTTATTGTGAAGCATTTAAAAAAGCAAAATAAAGGGGCACCTGGATGGTTCAGTCCATACAACATGCAACTCTTGCTCTCAGGTTGTGAGTTTGAGCCCCACATTGGGTGTAGAGATCACTTAAAAAATAAAATCTTTAAAAATAAATAAATAAAAATTAAATGTGGGCAAAAAAGATTTTCTGAATACCTTTTATATACTGGGGAAATAGATGTCAACAAAATAGATAAAGTCTCCTCATGGAACTTAAACTCAGAGGTAGAGCTTAACTGACTTAATGTTTGTAAAGTACCCAGCAGAGTTCCTGACACATAGATATTAGTTTATTAGTTTATTTTGTGGCACTTGTGAATATTGTATATATGACCTTATTCTGTAATTTTCCTTCTTTCCCAGAAAGGCAATAATCACTTTTATTGATCTTACAAGATGTAGCAGGATTTTGAACTGATTCAATCCTACTTTCTCTTAATAAATAAATAAGTTCATTGTGATGGCCCTTTCCTTTTAATATCATTTACTAAGAACAATATAACATGGAGGCCTTTCTATCAGTTCTATGCTGTTTTTCCAAGTAAGTATGTCTGCGTTTATCTGCAAAGTATTTTTCATCTTATCTACAATTTGTTGATAGCCCTTTTACATTTTTAAGTATTTCTCTTTCCTTTTATGCACTACAGTAATTGTTTTTTTAAATATAATTTGTTGTCAACAAATGTTGTTAGCTAATGTTGTTAGCTAACGTATAGTGTATACAGAGTGCTCTTGGTTTCGGGGGTAGATTCCTGTGATTCATCACTTACATACAACACCCAGTGCTCATTCCAACAAGTGACTTCCTCAATGCCCATCACCCATTTTCTCCTATTCCCTGTCCACCCCATCAATCCCCAGTTTGTTCTCTGTATTTCAGAGTCTCTTATGGTTTGCCTCCCTCTCTGAAACGATTTTTTCCCCTTCCCTTCCCCCATGGTCTTCTGTTAAGTTTCTCAAGTTTCACATATGAGTGAAAAGATAATATCTGTCTTTCTCTGACTGACTTATTTCACTTAGCATAATAACCCTCCCCCACCCCCATTTCATCCATGTTGTTGCAAATGGCAGGATTTCATTCTTTCTCATTGCCAAGTAGTATTCCATTGTATGTATAAACCACACCTTCTTTATCCATCCATCAATTGATGGATATTTTGGGTCTTTCCATGATTTGGCTATTGTTAAAAGCACTGCTGTAAACATTTGGGTACATGTGTCCTTATGAATCAGCACTCCTATATCCTTTGGATAAATTCCTAGTAGTGCTATTGCTGGGTCATAGGGTAGTTCTATTTTTAATTTTTTGACGAACCTCCATACTGTTTTCCAGAGTGGTTGCACCAGTTTGCATTCCCACCAACAGTGTAAGAGGGTTCCAGTTTCTCCACATCCTTGTTAACATCTGTTGTTTCCTGAGTTGTTAATTTTAGCCACTCTGACTGGTGTGAGGTGGTATCTCAATGTGGTTTTGATTTGTATTTCCCTGATGATGAGTGATGTTGAACATTTTTTCATGTGTCTGTTGGCCATCTGGATGTCTTCTTTGGAAAAGTGTCTAATTCATGTCTTCTGCCCATTTCTTCACTGGATTATTCGTTTTTCGGGTGTTGAGTTTGGTAGGTTCTTTATAGATTTTGGATACTAACCCTTTATCTGATACGTCATTTGCAAATATCTTCTCCCATTCCATCAGTTGTCTTTTAGTTTTGTTGATTGTTTCTGTTGCAGTGTAGAAGCTTTTTATCTTGATGAGGTCCCAATAGTTCATTTTTGCTTCAGAGAAATGTCGAGCAAGAAATTGCCATGGCTGAGGTCAAAGAGGTTGTTCCCTGTTTTCTCCTCTAGTGTTTTGATGGTTTCCTGTCTCACATTTAGGCCATTCATCCATTTTGAGTTTATTTTTGTGTGTGGTGTAAGAAAGTGGTCCAGTTTCATTCTTCTGCATGTTGCTGTCCAGTTTTCCCAGCACCATTTGCTGAAGAGACTATCTCTTTTCCATTGGATACTCTTTTCTGCTTTGTCAAAGATTAGTTAGCCATACATTTTTGGGTCCAATTTTGGGTTCTCCATCCTATTCCATTGGTCTATGTGTTTGTTTTTGTGCCAATACCATACTGTCTTGATGATTACAGCTTTGTAGTAGAGGCTGAAGTCCGGCATTGTGATGCCTTCAGCTTTGATTTTCTTTTTCAATATTACTTTGGCTTTTTGGGGTCTTTTGTGGTTCCATACAAATTTTAGGATTGTTTGTTCTAGCTTTGAGAAGAATGCTGGTGCAATTTTGATTGCGATTGCATTGAATGTGTAGATTGCTTTGGGTAGTATTAATATTTTAACAATACTTGTTCTTCCAGTCCATGAGCATGGAACGTTTTTCCATTTCTTTGTGTCTTTTTCAATTTATTTCATAAGTTTTCTATAGTTTTCAGCATCCAGATCTTTTACATCTTTGGTTAGGTTTATTCCTAAGTATTTTATGGTCCTTGGTGCAATTCTAAATGGGATCAATTTCTTGATTTCTTTTTCTGTTGCTTCATTATTTGTGTATAAGAATGCAACTGATTTCTGCACATTGATTTTGTATTTCTCTTTCCCATGCTTCCATATTTCTCTTTCTTAGAATTCTATACAGAAGGACTAAGTGTTACAACAGTGACTCAATCCTGCCAGCCTAATATATTGTAATCATTGCTCATCAACCCTTAATATTCAACACCTCTTCCTAGATTTAATCCATTTCTTTTGTCAAGTGCATTCATTTGGTACCTGGTTTCTCTTATTCATTGTGGTTTTATTCATTTGCATCCTTAATCTTGTTTCCTAGGGACAGTGTATACTTTCACAGGGAATAAAGTATTTCATGTGTTATTAGTTGTGAGTTCCTACATTTGTATAGAGTTTTTCACTTTGCAAAGCTTCTCATACATTGCCTCACTGAAGTGTCTTGGAGCTCCTATGAAATGAATATCACAGATGTTATTTTTCCCAATATGCAGATGAGAAAACAGGGAGCCAACTGGGTTTATAGGACTGCAGCTAGTTAGTAATAGACTTGTGCCTCAAATTCAGTTTTTATTATTCCAAATCTAATGTTCTTTTAACTATATTTTCCTGCTATATTCTATGAAAAGAAATGAGCTTCCCTGAGTTTTGTTTTACCATACTGTAATGTCCTATTTCTGCTGATGCAAAAAATCACTATCTTTTATATTCATTTTAGTGACAAATTTCAACATACAAATTAATTCAGTAAACTTTCCCATCTCTGAATCTGGCCTTTAAGCACTAAGTTAGGACTGACTTTATTTTACAGGAGTTAGGGTTTTGGAGACAACACTTATACAAGACTATACCCTCTGAGAGAGGAGTGATGGAGACTTTTCAGTTTTCCAAATAAATGGTCAACTTCTAGTGACCCATGACTCAGGTTTACCAGAGGCAGTTGGGTGGATGGCAGGCTCCTTGCTTGGGATAATGGAATCAGAGGAAATTAGAACTCTAAGTGACTTTGCTAACTTGCCCTTTCATTTCATGGATGTGTAAACTTGGGTCCAAAGAGGTGACTTGCCCCAAAGTATGTACTGATTAGTAGTAGGATCAAGACTACCATACAAAGTGTACCTACTATTAAATCCTCCTCATTAGTAACTATGGACTCTTGGGGATTTAGGGTAATGTATTGAAGACAGGGACCAGTACGGTTTACATGATCTTAGAAACATTAGTAGAATTGACGTCTTAGGAGTAGTGAAGGTGACATCAGGGTATGTAGAGAATTTATATTGATTACTGATATATTTAGGTTTGAGTCTGCCATTTTATTTGTTTTCTATATCTCCCATTTTTGCTTTGCCATTTTTCACTAACTTCTTTTGCATTAATTGACTTTTTTATTATTCCATTTTGTTCTCTTTGTTGGCTTATTAGCTATAATTCTGTTTTTGTCATCTTAGTGATTACTTTTAAGGTTTAAAGCATACATCTTTAACTTCTCATAGAATACCTTCAAGTGATATTATACCACTTCTTGTGTAGTGTTAAGAAATACAATACTTTACATCCATTTGTCCCCTCTCAGCCTTTGTAACACTGTTGTCATGTATTTTACTTTTTTATGTCATAAACTCCACAATACAGTGCTATTATTTTTGCTTTAATAGCAAATTATCTTTCAAAGATATTTAAGTCATTAAAAATATGATATATGCTTCCAATATAGTACTCTATATTCTTTTGTATACATCCAGATTTTCATTTGATCTTTCATGTATCTGCAAAGGTCTTTATTTCAATTTTATCTTTTGAAATCTGTTTTTGCCAGCTATACAATTCTATATTGACAGAGTTTTGGGGTTTTCTAAATTATTTTTTTGAGCACTTTAAAGATGCTGCTCCTTTCTGTTCACTTGCATTGTTTCCAGTAAAAAACCTGAAGTCTTACTTATCTTTGCTCCTCTATGTGTAACATGTATTTTATTTCTTCTGGTTGCTTTTAACATTTTCTCTTTTTTTGATTTTTATTTTTTTAAGGGTTTTATTTAAATTACAGTTAGTTGGGGGCACCTGGGTAGCTCAGTCAGTTGAGCATCCAACTCTTGATATCAGCTCAGGTCATGATCCCTGACTCATGGGATCAAGCCCTGCATTGGGGCTGTACTGGGCATGGAGCCTGCTTAAGATTCTCTCTCTCTCCCCCTCCCTCTGCCCCTCTCCCCCACTCACACAGGGTCCCTCAAATACATACATACATACATTCATACATACATACATAAATTCTAGTTAGTTGGGGCACCTGGCTGACTCAGTTGGTGGAACGTGTGACTCTTGATCTCAGGGTTGTGAGTTCAAGCCTTACATTGGGTGTAGAGATTACTTAAAAATAAACTCTTAAAAAACCAAATTCCAGTTAAAATGCAGTGTAATATTAGTTTCAGGTGTGTAATATAGTGATTAAGCAAGCACCTCCACACAACACAAGTGCCCTCCTTAATCCCCATCACCTATATAACCCATCCCCTACCCACCTCCCCTTTGGTAACCATCAGTTTGTTCCCTATAGTTAAGAATCTGTTTCTTGGTTCATCCCTCCGCCCTGTCTTTTTTTCCCCTTTGCTCATTTGTTTTGTTTCTTAAATTTCACATGAGTGAAATCATATGGTATTTGTCTTATTATTAGTTTTGAGCAATTTGATTATGATGTGCTTTGATGTAGTTTTTTTTATGTTTCGTATGCTTGGGGTTCTTTGAGATTCTTGGATCTGTGCTTCTGTAGTTTTCATCAAATATGGAAAGTTTTCATCCACAGTGTTTTCACATGACTTTATACCTTCTCTCTGTTGCTTCTTTGATTGACATTATCTGTGTATTAGGCTTCTTAAAATTGTTCTGCATCTCACTGATTATCTTCCCACTTTTTTGGATCCTTTTTTTCTCTTTGTGTTTTATTTTGGATAGTTTTCAGTACTACTCCTTCAGTTCATTAATATTTTTTCCTGAATTGTCTAGTCAACTGTTAATACCATCCAGTGTACTTTTAATCTCACATGTTGTAGGTTTTATCTTTAGAAATTTGCTTTGGGTCTTTTTTGTATCTTCCATGTCCCTACTTAACTTTCTTTCTTTTTTTTTTTTAAATATATGAAATTTATTGTCAAATTGGTTTCCATACAACACCCAGTGCTCATCCCAACAGGTGCTCTCCTCCATACCCATCACCCACCCTCCCCTCCCTCCCACCCCCCATCAGCCCTCAGTTTGTTCTCTAAACATACAGACTACAATTAACAGTAATGGTTTTAAAGTTATTGCCAATTCTAATATACCTTTCAGTTTTGGTTTGATTTTGATTAACTGATTATTTTACTTGTTTTGGGTCATGTTTTCTTGCCTCTTTGCATACCAGGGTATCTTGAATTGAATACCAGATATTGTGAATCTTACCTTGTCAGGTTCTGTATATTTTTACATTCTCATACATTGTTTTGATCTTTGGTTCGGGATAGAGTTAAGTTACATGGAAATAGTTTGACCCTTTCATGGCTTGCTTTTATGATTTGGTTGGAGCAATGCTCAGTCTAGAGCTAATATTCTCCATAACTGAGGCACTTGACACTTATCTGCACACTCTATCCAATTTGCTATAAATTATGAATCTTTCCACTCTGGCTGGTAGAAATTAGCATTATTCTCAGTCTTAGTGAGCACCAGGCACTATTCCCTATAATTTTTGTGTGGTTTCTTCCATGGCCGCAGGTAGTTTTTTCATACCTATATGCTGCTCTGTACTTAGCTGAGTACTGGAGGAGGACTTTCTCCAGATGTCCGGGGTTAGGTCTTTCTGCATGTCTCTACTCTTTGATACTCTGAACTAGGTGCCTTGGCCTCCCCAAATTCTCATTTTCATCTCTTCAAATCAAGGAGTCTTCTTCCCTGTGGCATAGCCTATAAATCCTCTCAAGGCAGAAAAAGGGGAAATTATAGTGCCCACCTTATTTGTTTCTCATCTCTCAGGGTTCACTATCCTTTGTTGTCTGATATCCAGTGTCTTGAAAATCATCATTTCATGTATTAAGTCTGGTTCTTGTACTTCATCTTGGCTGGAACAGAAGTCTATCACATTTTTCTTAAAAATTAATGTAATTAATTTTAATTTATTTTAATTTCCAAATACATTTAGTGACTTACTAATCTAGAAATATCTTAGGAATTAGTCAACATACCATCTGTTTCTTAAATATTTAATTTTATTTTCTTTTTGTGGCCACCTAGATTAAATTAATTCTTCTAGTTGAGAAGAGAAAGCTCTCAGCTTTAATTCAAGTCTTAATTCCTCCCCAAATGATTGTTGGGATTCAGTTGAGATTTCCTTCTATGAACCTTTTTAACACCAGCATTTTATGCATCTCTTCTCATGTGACAATGGTCACAAACTGTTTTGGTAACAATTTATGAAATAATAATAATAAAAAAAATTAATTTGACCTAATTAAATATTGCTGCTTGTAAAATTACCTAGTGGTAAAGCCTGTTCTCACTTATCCTCTAAGTTGTTAAAGGAAGAAATGATCTGAGAACTGTATTTTTAAAAATTTATTGGATTATTAGGAAATGAAAATTTCAAAACACTTAAAGGTATTGTGAAATAATGTACACTTAATCAGTACTGCTCAAAAAATTACTCTAATACCAAGCCAACATTTTCCAGGCTTAGTCAAATAAGAATATCAGAGCAAGAAAACCTGGAAATTTATGTAGCAGCTTTTCTGGATGCAGAATACATGGCTTTGACACTGCTATTTTTTAAGAGGAACCTGTATTTGTGGGTATCCTATTGTCTGGCCTGGGAAATGTGCCATATATGGTGTTTTCACACAGTCCTCATGTAGGCTAAATGAGTCTGACAAATTGGATAAGTTTATTTAGCCTCTCATAAGCTCACTGTCTTTATCTGTAAAAATGGGAATAATAATAATACCCATCTCAGTATAAGGATTAAATAAGATAATTCCTTAGTCTGTACATTCTCAATATGGGGCAATTTAAACCTTAGTTTTTAGGGGAATGTGTACGAAAAAAACTTTAGACATTATAATGGTTTATGTCCCTCTAAAGGGCTACAGTAATAAAACATATACAGTATATGTGTGGTATTAAAATTTCATGGAGGAGGAGGGTGATTAAATAAACTAAATGTCTTAAAGGATTCCTGGGGGAGATGATAAGGAGAAAAAGTTGAGAATCACTGCTTCAGTCTAATATTTAACCATTATCATTAGTTTGGTTTGGTTGATTGATTACATCCCAGAATGCATTTTCTGTGTAAGGTTAATGTTATAAATCTAAAAACATGTGGAATACTGTTTTGGGAACCTCAGAATTAGAAGAGGTTTTTTAGTCCATTTACATACCAATTATTACCTGTAGGCCAAATAAATTTTATGTTTTTTATCATATATATAACTTCCCAATTATGTATATGTATTTATTAATTGTATATATCAAATATATATTTATTAAAAAAACAAATATATATTTATTATGATGAATAAAAACTGAAATTCATTTAAAAGCTTTGAGTTCATAGCATCTTTCTTCATTATGTATTTTCTCAACTAACTGATTCTTTTTTTTTAATGTTTATTTATTTTTGAGAGAGAGAGAGAGAGAGTGTGTGAGCAGGGGAGGGGCAGAGAGAGAGGGAGACACAGAATCAAAAGCAGGCTCCAGGCTCCAGCACAGAGCCTGACGTGGAGCTCTAACATTTGTGTGTGTGTGTGTGTGTGTGTGTGTGTGTGTGTCTGTGTGTGTCTGTGTGTGTCTGTGTGTGTTTAACCAGGTTTATTCCTGTTTCTTAGCCATTGCAATTACTGTCAAGATCTCTCAGAAATAATGTCAATGATTTGAGTATTGGAATTTCCTAGATCCTAACTACCATGTTATTTTTTTTCCCATATTTTTCCCCCAAGCTTGGGTCTCATTGCCTGTGTCTTTTTGTGGGAACCAGTAGTCAACAAAGATTCTTTCTTTTCCTTCTCTTTTCAATTGCTGTCACATGTTTCATTCCTGAGGGAATCAGGATTTTCCTTTCCACTTATAAACAATATTATTTCCACCTCTTGTCCCAAGAATTCTAATTAGGCTTCCTTGATAGTTGTCTATTGCTTGCTGTACCCTTTGGGGACTTCATGCACAATGTAAGTGTTTTGTTCAAAATTTTCTCTAGGGATTCTGCTCTATTTTGCAAACCCTAACATATCTTTCCATAATCATTATTCCAGAGGCATAGGCAAGAATAACTGTAAATTCTAAACTGATGATCTGATAATAGCATTAAATAGCAGTTAATAGCATTAAGTTGCATATTTTGAAATTTATCATCCACATTTTAATATGAGGTTAAGAAACACCATGAAATGGGACAAATATTATTAACCCAACCAGACAAATCTGAGGGGTAAATTAACAAGTCACACATCTAGTAAGTGGAAGTAACAGGACTTCAAAGCAGACTTTCTGAATCCCAAACTAGAGATTTTTTTAAATTTCCAAGAATTGAAATTTGGAATTATGAGACCTTCAGGTATTTAACAATTTGAAAATCATGGATAAAGCTCCTTGATTCCATTTCTCCCTATTTTTCTCTCTCTGGAGGTCAGCTTGCTGCCTCTTCTCATGGGCTTCTATGCTGTCAACCTGATCTCCAGTACCCTTGGGGCTCTGGTTCCAGAATGCTAAAGATCTCACCTAGCTCCACACAGTGTTATAGCTGTCTGAGCCTTGGTTCCAACCCAGCCATTACCCCTGTTATGGATTCATATGGAACACTTTCTTGATATGTCTACCAACCACTATTTAATTAGGAATACATAATTAATTTTTTTCATCGTAAGCATGGGTTTCTACCTTGATATCATATTGGACAACTCATTATTCTTTAGAACACTAGAAACTTATCTTTTAAATGTTCACCCCCTGCCCCATAGATGATATTTAAATCATGAGGCATCTTGGAGTCATAAGTAACAGTAGCCACATTCTTTACCAATGGTGGCTCTAGGGTCAACCTGCTGCAATCCTGAGATGTGGCCCTCTGAGTCCTTTTTTTCCGCATCCCTCTCTTAATAGTGCCAGGGTAATTATCTTTTGGTTGTCCAGTGATTCTCTGATATGGTTGACCTCTTATGCCTATCTTCTCCTGGATTCCTCATGACCTTTTCTTGACCTCATATCCATCAAAATTTATCTTCACATTATGTCAACAGGGCAGATATTGAATGATGATTGCTTTGAGGCCCTATTTTGTTCTAGGTATAATTGATGAGCTAGTAATATAAGTACAGTACCAATGTATGAAAATGCATGAATGAGTTAACATTTACTTCAATATGGTTTCTAAGCCAAATTGTGCTCTGTGTCCTGTATGCTCTGTGGTGGTACTCCAGGGGTCCCATTCCTTACCTCTCCAACTGCCACTGCTTCAATCACAAATTTTAGTTTTATCTGTTTTATAATTTGCATTTCTGTGTAGGATTTCAGTAAATAAAATATTGAGTGAATAAAAAAGATTGAAAAAGCACTGTCTTAGCCCCAAAGAAAGATGAATGTTGGGGCTTCTTTTTTTTCTGGTTAGATCTTACGATGAAAAGAACTTCTTCAAGCTCCCCCACACAATTCCCCCTATGCTGTATTTGGCTGTATTTAAGGCCTGCTTGAGATGGTTATGTGGGTCAGAGAAGAATTTCTTGATTATGACTCACTTTGAACAGCAAATTAAACCAAGCTTTCTATCTTTCGTAATGAAGATATTTTAATATATTTACCAACTGAGGAATTTTCTTCATCAGCATATTTTATTTAATATCAGAAGCCAACTGCTTCTACCTTAATCTACTCAATTAGAATGCATTTATAAAGTACATACTATGTATGATATAGAGAACTATAGTTCCCTGCCCTCAGTGAGCCTAAAATCTACATTTTGTTTTGTTTGTGCCTATGGGACGAAGGATGGGGACATATAAATTAGAAAACAGAGTAAGGAATACTTTTATAGATGTGCAGAGGGCTGATAAGATAATTAATGTAGTTATTTTGAACTTGTGGGCATAGGGAATCCGGGAGAAAGGCTTCATGAAGAAGCTGGCATTTGAATTAAGTCTTAAATGTTGAAAGTTGTAAAAGGGATATATCCCATGGTTTGTGGATAATAGCACAATATTCAAGATTGTAATAGATTGCCAGGGTTTATATCCTGGCTCTCACACTTGTTAGAACTATCACTTGGAGCCAGTATTTAACTTCTTGTGATCTCAATTTCCCCATTTGTAAATGGGCATATTAATAGTAATTATTTTATTGAGTTATTGTGAGGATTAAATAAAGCAGTGCATGTGCAGTACTTAAAACAACTAAAAAGTGCTCAATTTGCTAACTCATAAATGTTAGCTATTTTTATTTATTTATTTTTTTGTTGGGGGAAGGATATTACAAGTTGCCTGAATGGTATAAGCAAAGGTAGGAAAGTAGGACTTTGAAAAGTTTGCTCTGATATTCAGTGCCTACGTAGCTGGAATGTCACCAGACATAGACTTGGTTGTTAACACCATAGCACAATCATATTTTGAATAGTATCACTTTTTGTAAGACAGCTTGGGAATGTAATAATAATTTATCATGAGAACCAGCATATTTTTTCTGCAAAGGGACATATAGTGTGTGAATGCAGTGTTTTGGGTTTTGTGAGACAGAGGGTCTGTGTCGCAACTCTGCTGTTATATGTGAAAGCAGCCTTTGACAATGCATAAACATATGATTGAGTCATATTCTAATAAAACTTTATATATGGTCAGTGAAACTTGAATTACATGTAACATTTATGTGTCATGAAATACTACTCATCTTTTGATTTTTTTCAACCATTTAAGAATGCAAAAGCTTTTTTCAGCTTGTGGGCCCTACATAAATAGGTTGTGGTCTGTATTTGGCTTGCAGGCCATAATGCTGATTCGAGATTTGGAATATTGTTTCCTTGGTGAAAGGATTTCTGCATTCTTATACAATTAACTTTGAAACTAACTTTTGTAATACGGCCTATTGGTAAGGTCAGGGCTATGTAACTTCTATGTTCTTTTGGAGCCCCCGTGCTGGTTAATTTAATTCACAAACAACATTATGAACAAATTTCTCAGGAATTCATTCTTCTTACAAATAATTTGTAATACCACTTCACATATACTAGTAACATGGAGTTTGGCATCCTTCCACACAATTTCAAAGAGGCCTTTTCAACAACTCTCCATCTCCAGCTTTCAGTGTCTGGTATGGACCACTGTTCCTTCTCCATCTTACTTTTCTCTAACTTCCTAATAATGTATTAATGGAGGTTGTGGCTTTAAAACCATAGACGTCAACCTATCAAGTACAGAAATGAAATTCCTATGATAAAATTTGGTTTTCTATTAATTGACCTAAAAATGTCACAGATCTTTAAAGTTGGCAAGGAATCAAAACTTAATAATCACGCTTCAGGGTTTTGTTGTTGTTCTTCTTCTCATTGTCTGGTAATTGCCAGCACTTAGCTCTGTTCTAGACAGTTAAGGTCATGAGTGGAAGAATACAATTTTGGAGTCAATTCTTGACTTATATATGAAAAACCAAGTTTCAGTCTCCAGAGATAGTGATGCTAATGATTTAGACAGATTCATTCATGTAGACATTCAGCAACCACTGTTGTAGTGTTGGGCAAGCTACTTAAACTTTGTGAGCCTTAATTAGCTTGTCTGTAAAATAGGAATAATAGCTATTTTGAAGGATTATTAAAGATTAAATGAGAAAATATATGATACCTGATAACTATTGATATTTATGACTATTAATTTATAGTTATTATTATTTGCCTCTAACACCCATATTTTTCCTTTATAAAACTATTTAAAAATTCAGTCTCCACTTTTTTGCCTTCTCATAATGTTTTGTGAGGTCAAATTATATTTTCTCTTCATTTCTTTGATATATTAAAATCTCAAAAATTTTCTATACTCTGCAAGTGTAAGGTTTTCACTCTGCATTTCCTGTTTCCAGTAATGCTTAAAAATGGTAAATGATCCAAACTGTGTTAGATTAGATCTCATAGTAACTTCATTATTAATACTTCTTTATTAGGATGTGGAGAATGACATGATATAGATAAAATGTAGTAAGGAAGAGTAAAAATTTAGGGCTTTGAACCCATTCTAGGTTTCAAACTTAAGTGACCATCAACTTTAGACTGTTATATGCATATGATGTCATATATAAATCTAATGGTAACCACAAATCAAAAACCGATAATAGATATGCAGAAAATAAAGAGAAAGGAATCCAAGCATATCACTAAAGAAAGCCATCAAATCATAAGGAAATAGAGCAAGAGAATAAAAGGAACAGAGAAGAACTACAGAAATAACTATAAAGAAATGACAAAATGACAATAGTTACAAACCTATCAATAAATACTTTGAATATAAATGGACTAAATTCTCTAATAAAAATACAGAGGATGACTGAAAGGATAAAAAAGCAAGGTCCATCCCTATATGCTGTCTGTAAGAGACTCACTTCAGGCCTAAAGATACATGCAGATTGAAAGTGAAGGGATGGAAAAACATGTATCATGTAAATGGAAATAAAAAGAAAACTGAGGTAGCAATACTTAATCAGAAAAAAATGGCTTTAAAACAAAGACTATAACAAGAAACAAAGAAGGACATTACATAACAATAAAGGGAACAATCCACCAAGAAAATATAACAATTGTAAATATTTATGCACCCAGCATGGGAACGCCAAAATAATACATAAAGCAACTACTAACAGACATAAAGGAAGAAACTGATAATGCAGTAATAATAGGGTACTGTATTACCTTACAACATCAATGGATAGGTCATCTGGACAGAAAACCAGCAAGGAAACTCGCTTGGACCAGGTGGATCTAACAGATATACTCAGGGAACATTGCATCCTAAAACAGTGAAATGCACATTTTTTTCAAGTACACATTTAACATTCTCCATAATAGATCACATATTAGACCACAAAACAAGTCTCAACAAACTCAGACAGATTGAAATCATATCATGCATCTTTTTAGAGTACAACGGCATAAAGCTAGAAATCAATCACAAGAAAACATCTGGAAAGAACAGAAATACATGGAGGTTAAATAACATGCTACTAAACAGTGAATGGGTCAAGCAAGAAATCAAAGAGGAAATCAAAAAATACATGGAGACAAATAAAAATGGAAACAGAATGGTCCAAAATCTTGAGGATACAGCAAAAGCTGTTTTAAGAAGGAAGATTATAACAACACAGGTCTACCTAAAGAAGCAAGAAAAATCTGAAACAACCTAACCTTACACCTAAACAGCTCAAAAAAGAACAAATGAAGCCCAAAGCCAGTAGAAAGAAGGAAATAATAAAGATTAGAGAAGAAATAAATGAAATAGAGACTAAAAAACAAAACAAAACATAGAAAAGATCAATGAAACCAGAAACTGGTTTTTTGAAAAGATCATCAAAATTTAGCCAGATTCATAAGAAGAAAAAAGGACTCAAATAAATAAAAACAGAACTGAGAGAGGAGAAATAATTGACACCACAGAAATACAAAAGATTATAAGAGAATATTATGAAAAAGTATATGCCAACAAATTGGACAACCTAGAAGAAATGGATTAATTCCTAGAAACATATGACCTCCCAAAACTGAATCAGGAAGAAACAGAAAATTTGACGAGACCAATCATGAGCAATGAAATGGAATTAGTAATTTAAAAAATTCCCAACAAACAAAAGTCCAGGACCAAATATTTAAAGAAGGGTTATTAACTATTCTTCTCAAACTATCCAAAAAATAGAAGAAGGAAAGATTCCATATTCATTCTTTGAGACCAGCATTACCCTGAAACCAAAATCAGATAAAGATGCCACAATAAAAGAGAACTACAGGCCAATATCTCTGATGAACACAGATGTAAAAATCCTCAACAAAATATTAGCAAACCAAATCCAACAATACATTTAAAAAATCATTCACCACAATCAAGTGGGGTATATTCCATGGATGCAAGGTGGTTCAATATTTGCAAATCAATCAGCATGACACATTACATCAATAAAAGAAAGGATAAAAACCATGTGATCATATCAATAGATGCAGAAAAAGCTTTTGACAATAGACAACATCCATTCACAATATAAACTCTCAAGAAAGTAGGTTTAGAGAGAACATACCTCAACACAATAAAGGCCATATATGAAAAACCCACAGCTAACATCATACTCAATGGTGAAAAAATGAGAGCTTTCTTCCTAAGATCAGGAACAAGATAAGGATGTCCATTCTCACTACTTTTATCCAACATAGTGCCCGAAGTCCTAGCCATAGCAATGAGACAAAAAGAAGAAATAAACGGCATCCAAATTGGTAAGGAAGAAGTCAAACTTTCACATTTGCAGATGACATGATACTGTATGGAGAAAACCCAAAAGACTGCACCAAAAACACTACTAGAACTGATTTATCAATTCAGTAAGGACACAGGATACATAATCAATGTACAGAAATTCATTGCATTTCTATACACTACTCATGAACGAGCAGATCAAGAAATTTATTAAACTATCCCATTTGCAGCTGTAACAAAAAAGAATAAGATAACTAGAAATAAACAATTAAGGAAGCAAAAGACCTGTACTCTGAAAACTATAAAACACTGTTGAAAGAAATTGAAGACAACACAAACAAATGAAAAGATATTCCTTGCTTATGGATTGGAACAACAAATATTGTTAAATGGCCGTACTACTTAAGGCAACCTACAGACTTAATGCAATCCCTATCAAAATACCAACAGTATCTTTCATAGAACTAGGACAAATAATGCTAAAATTTCTATGGAACCACAAAAGACCCTGAATAGTCCAAGCAATCTTGAAAAAGAAGAACAAAAAGAGATATCACAATCCCAGATTTCAAGATACACTACAAAGCTTTAGGAATCAAAACGGTGTGGTGCGGGCACCAAAATAGACACATAGATCAATGGAAGAGAAGAGAGTCCAGAAATAAACCCATGGTTTTATGGCCAATTAATCTACAACAAAGGAGGCAAGAATATACAATGGGAAAAAGACAACTTTTTCAACAAATGGTGTTGGGAAAAGTGGAGAGCTACATGCAAAAGGATGAAAGTGAACCACTCTTTTACACCATACACAAATAAATTCAAAACAGATTAAAAACCTAAATGTGAGACTTGAGACCATAAAATTCCTATAAGAAAACATAGGCAGTAATCTCTTTGACATCAGCTGTAGAATAATTTTTGTAGATTGTCTCCTGAGGCAAGGGAAACAAATAAAAATGCAAAATGAAACTATTGGGACTACACCAAAATAAAAAGCTTTTGCACATTGAAGGAAATCATGAGCAAATAAGAAGACAACTACTGGATGGGAGAAGATATTTGCAATTGATATATCAAATAAGGGGTTAATATCCAAAATATATAAACCACTTATAAAACTCAACACAAAAAAATATGCAATTAAAAAACGGGCAGGTGACATGAATATAAATTTTTCCAAAAATGACCTACAGATGAGCAAGAGACAAAAAGATGCTCAACATCACTAATCATCAGGGAAATGCAAATCAAAACAATAGTGAGATATCAACATCTGTCATAATGGCTAAAATAAAAAGCATAAGAAATAACAAGTGTTGGCAAGGATGTGGAGATAAAGGAACACTTTTACACTGTTAATGGGAATGTAAGTTGTGCAGTGACTGGAAAACAGTTTGGAAGTAACTTAAAAAATTAAAAATAGAATTACCTACCATATGACCCAATAATTCTCCTACTAGGTATTTAGCCCCCCAAAATGAAAACACTAGTTCAAAAAGATACATGGGGGCACCTGGGTGGCTCAGCTGGTTGAGTATCCGATTTCAGCTCAGGTCATGATCTCACAGTTCAGGGATTTGAGCCCCACATCAGGCTCTGTGCTGACAGCTCAGAGCCTGGAACCTGCTTCGGATTCTGTGACTCCCTCTCTCTCAGGCCCTCCCCCACTTGTGCTCTGCCTCTCTCTCTCAAAAAATAAGTAAACATTAAAAAATTAAAAAAAAAATAGATGAACAAATAAAGAAGATGTGGTATATTTGTGTGTGTATACAAAATTAGCCATAAAATGAATGAAATCTAGCCATTCGCAACAACATGGATGGATCTAGATAGTATAATGCTAAGTGAAACAAGTCAGTCAGAGAAAAACAAATACCACTTAATTTCATTCATATGTGGAATTTAAGAGAGAAAACAAAGGAAAAAGGAAACAAAAACCAGACCCATGGGGTACCTAGGTGGCTCAGTCGGTTGAGTGTCCAATTCTTGATTTTGGCTCAGGTCATGATGCTGGGTTGTAGGATTGAGCCCCATGTTGGGCTCTGTGCTGAACATAGAGCCTACTTAAGATTCTCTCTCTCTGTCCCTTTGCCCCTCTCCCTAGCTCTCTCTCTCTATCTAAAAAAACAAACAAGACAAAACAAAAAACACACAAGAAAACCAGGCTCTTCAATATAGAGAACAAATTGGTGGTTGTCAGAGGAGAGGTGGGTAGGGGAATGAATGAAATATGCAAAGGGGATTAAGAGTATACTTATCATGATGAGCATTGAGTTATGTATAGAATTGTTGAATCATTATATTGTATACCTGAAACTAACATAACACTGTATGTTAATTATACTTGAATTAAAAAATACTTTTAAAATAAAATTTATATGCATTTAACTCTCATATTTGCTTCTGATCATTAATATAATTCTCTTTCTAGTGTAAGACCCAACTCCATTAAGGTTGATTGTTGTAAAATTTTTCGTGTCTTTGGAACTTGATTTAGGTGTGTGTGTGTGTGTGTGTGTGTGTGTGTGTGTGTGTGTTTAATATTCTGTATTTCAAAACCTCATCTTTATGGTTATAAATATTATACTTGTATTAATATACTTTGTGGAATGATTTAAAAATTTATGGTGTTCAGTGTTCTCAAACAATAAAGAGATATTTGTTGCTCCAAAAAGATAATACTGTTCCTACTCCAAGTAGCATTTGGAGGGCTGAATTGTCTCCACATTGTAGTGAGCTATTGTCTAGCTTATACAGAAATAAAAGTGTTTTATTTCTTTTATTACATATTTTTCTGGCTACAAACTACGGATGTGAACTCCTCTTTGTGCAAGTAAGGTACTCATAGGAGACTGTAAGTGAAATAGGCAATTGTGGGATAAATAAGAAGGGCTGACCAACATAGTTAGGTGGATGGAAGGTCCAAGAGTAAGAAGATGAATTAGTTCTAAGTCCCAGAAAGGGAGCTGACTGTACACATTTGGTCTGATATCTCCTGAGTGATGACATCTCTGAGTGACTCTACTAATTATATTTTGTAATCAAGACTTCACGGACATGGGCCTAAAGGTAAGAGTCAACTGAGGATAAGCTGAGTGTGAAGAAGTGATGGAAGGGAAGGGAACATTATCTGTATTATGGAAAAGCTAGACTACCCGCTGGGTTACTGCATCTCGGCCAGACTGCAGCTGATCACAGTCTTGCTTGAATAGCGAGTTGCCTTTGGGAATAACTAAAGTAGTACCTATTACAAATTTCTGATGCAGCTGGAGACAATGGATAGGTACATGTAGGATGACTATGTATTGCTGGCTTTTTGGGAAAGGCAAGGGGCAAGAGAATTATTCTATATTGTCCTGGTTTGGCCTTAGTCTTAGGCACTGTGTACCTGAGTCTTAGAAGTGGGGCTTTCTTATAAGTTATTCTCTCTGTCTGGGGCCCAGGACTGTTTCCTGCCTAGTGGTAGTGAGTTTTTTCCCTCTTCTGTTCCTCTCCCTCAATTGCAATGGGTTTTCAACTGTGCCCTGATAATGATAGGTTGTGCTTCCAGTCCCCTCGCAGCTTAGAGCTTTTGTACCTTAGAAGGAGAAAACCCAGGACAGGGCTCTGTGTCTTTCCTGGAATGACTGTTATTATCCTCTCCTACCCTCACCCCATCCCTTCCAGGCTTAAACCACGAAGGACAGCTCTCCTTGGTCTCCTGCCCTATCTTCTTCTCTACCATCCTGCCCAAGCAGTATAAATATACTCAATGAGATTCAGAAAGAAGAGGCTGAAAGTGGATACAAAAATCCTTGTGTATCTCAGACTCCCAGGGGTTCTATACTCTCATGCTAGTCTACACTCTGTGTTTTTCAATTTGTTGAACTTTTTTCTTTCTTTCTTTTTTTAATGTTATTTATTTTTGAAGGAGAGAGAGAATGAGAGAGAAAGAGAGAGAGAGGCAGAGTGTGAGCTGGAAAGGGATAGAGAGAGGGAGACACAGAATCCAAAGCAGGCTCCAGGCTCTGAGCTGTTAGCACAGAGCCAGATGTGGGGCTTGAACTCACGAGCCATGAGATCATGACCTGAGGTGAAGTCAATTGCCTAACAGACTGAGCAACCCAGGGGCCCCCAATTTGTTGAACTTTTTAATTGAGTTCTTACCAGCTTGTATGGTGCCTGGCATCTCCTACCCACGTTCTGCCCCAGGTAAGCAAGTGTAGGCATTCCATCTCTGTTAGGAAGTGCATGTCTTTGCTTAAAATTGAGATTAGTTGGTGGTCCTGATATTTCTGAAGTGTCTGTGATGAGTTCAAGAAATAATTTTATAGGTTATCTGCTTTTTTCTTGTCATTATGATGGGAGTGAAGCTTTCTGTATTCTAAGAAGACATCAAAAGTCCAGTGGGTTGACACCAGAACTTTTAAAGATGTTGAATAGATTATTTTCTCTTCTTTTGTTATTTTTTTTTAATTTTTTTTAACGTTTATTTATTTTTGAGACAGAGAGAGACAGAGCACGAACGGGGGAGGGTCAGAGAGAGAAGGAGACACAGAATCTGAAACAGGCTCCAGGCTCTGAGCAGTCAGCACAGAGCCCGACGCGGGGCTCGAACTCACATACCGCGAGATCGTGACCTGAGCCGAAGTCGGACGCTCAACCAACTGAGCCACCCAGGCGCCCCTTCTTTTGTTATTTTTATTGGTTATTATAGGTGAATATTATATATAAGGAGCTCAGTGGTTTAGAATAACTTCCTATAAAACAAATATAAAAAGTTTGTTTGTCTTATCCTTCACTAGTAGTGAATGGTCCCTCCTTCTTCAGTTCCCATCAGTCCTGGTTTTCATGTTTCTCAGTATACTCCATATATGTTATATGTCTTTCTCTTTTTCTCCTTACTAGAATTTTAGTTCCTTGAAAGCAGCAGTAATATCTATTACACATATTTGTTTTCCCCTATCATGCTGCCTATGCATAGCAGTAGGTTCATACATGTTTGCTAAATTCCAGTTAAAGGAATTTACCCTTAATTATAGATCACTAGACTATTGGGTCTTTAGAGTTATTTCATTCCCTGAATGGGAAGTTGAAATGTCATAAGTTGGCCTTGAAAAGCAAAGAAATCCTGACATTAATGACTAATAATACATTTTAAAAACAAAAAAACATATTTCAATCTTCTCTGTGTGAGTAGTACATTTAGGAATTCATAGTTGGATTTCTTGTAAGTGAACCTTGAGACAATTCTCTCTCTGCTTGATTACACAGTAAACCATTTCTCCTAAAAGAATCATCAACTCATAAAATAGTCATTATGATGTAAAGTGTGCATGAAATGTGCAATAGAAGGAAAGCAGTCTAGAGGAAATTAAGAGAAAGAGCAGAGGACACTCAGGAAAACATTACTTTCAAATTCTCATTTTTGCCTTTAATTTTTAATTCTCAAGGTAAAGGAAAGGGGGAAACTTTTTCTTATTATATTAGTCTGGATCGCTTTTCTTAATATATTTTTAAAAACTATTAAGATACACAAGTCATACTTATTGTCTGGATTCTTCTGATTAGCCAACCTAGAATTATAGAAAATACCAGAGGGAAAATGAAGAAGATAAAATTATTTCCTTTAACTTGTGTAGCACTTTACAGTTTACAAAATAATTGCATGTATCTCATGTGTGAGATAGGACCTTTGGTCCCATTTTACAGATAAAGTAACTGAAGCTCAGAGCAGATACTTGAGTGGCTCAGAGTCCTGCAGTTAGTAAGAAGTAGAGTTGGACCATGTCTTCTGGCTTAGCATCATAAACTGCCTCTTTCTAATTGCTCTGGATTCTGCTCTGGATTTTGTTTGGATTCTTTTATATATACATTCAAGTTCCAAATGTATGAAATAGTTTGTGTCGAGGAAGATTACTATGGGTAGGTGAGGTTCATGAGGGAGACCGCAGTTTTACTACTTCCTGGCCATTTTACTCTAAACCATGCCATCTCACCAAGCCAAAACATTTTTTCTAATGATATATGTGTAGAGGAGAGGAAGAAAGAAAAGTTAATAAGATGAGACAAAAGAGAGAGAGGGAGAGAGAGAGAGAGAGAGAGAGAGAGAGAGAGAGATCAGAAGTTCTGCTTTCTTTCTGTCTAATGTTAACACCAATGGCAGTAACATTGACTGGGAAAGCTTGAGTTAGAACTCAAACCTCAGGGAGTTTTGTTTGCTGAAGCACCTTGCTTCTCTGTAGAAGAATGGAACAACTTGCTCCAATGCATTACTTGGCTTTATGACAAATGAAAGAAGGAAAGCCCCTCTGCTTTGTCTATGTTTTCTTTAAAAGCCTTCCACAAATGCTCAGAACTTTTAGGGAAAGTTGCTATTCCTTCTCATTTAGCTATGAGAATAAAATGGCTCAGCCTTCCATAAATTGCCTATTGCATAAGAATTTTTTCAGAGAAGATTAATGACAAAGATATTTATGAAAATGTCTCTGTGACTTTCATTGTAATTATTCAGATACGTGGCTTTTGCCATTTGTATTTAATTTACATTTTAAAACTTCTTTTTTTGAGCTCAGCCAGACAACATATAACCCAGCAGAGGGTTTTGAAACTGTAAACAAGTAAATAAGTGATCCAGTGAATGTTATATGCATATAAGAAACTTCTCAGCTCTTGTTCAAGGAAGTCAGCAGCTCTCCAGTGGCAGGTGGGTAGAAAAGCTCATCTTACTTTCCCCAATTTC
The DNA here is from genome assembly GCF_018350195.1 of Panthera tigris. Taxonomy (NCBI): domain Eukaryota; kingdom Metazoa; phylum Chordata; class Mammalia; order Carnivora; family Felidae; genus Panthera; species Panthera tigris. Next base: position 57,000,399 of record NC_056670.1, on the reverse strand, counting down.
TTTTCTTTGGCTTCTTCTTTGAGTTTGTAGGTTGTTAGAAAAGATACAGGGTTATAAGGTTTGTGAAGTCTTCATCTAAAGAGGATTAGTTCTTTCAATGTAAATGAAAACGGGGGCTACTATAGCTGGACGCCAGTCTTGTTGACATGGTGGATTCAGGATAAACCCTAAATTTTTAGAGTCATTTTTAGTCTCCATTTCCTGGTTTACTTCCTAATCACAGCATCTATTTCTCACAGTTCTCTTAGAAGACAAGGAAAGAGAGAAGCCTCAACAAACTGGCTTTGACTAGGTCATTCTGATTACTTAGAACATTTGGTTGTAGAGAAGAAGACTCCAGAAATAATTGGTCTGATCCCATATAGAAACTCTCTTGGAAGTAGAAGTGAGCACAATTAAAATAAAAACTAGTTTAGGCTTTGTCTTAATGACCTCAAGAAGCCAATCTAGGGGCGCCTGGGTGGCTCAGTCGGTTGAGCGGCCGACTTCGGCTCAGGGCATGGTCTTGCGGTCCGTGAGTTCGAGCCCCGCGTCGGGCTCTGTGCTGACAGCTCAGAGCCTGGAGCCTGTTTCGGATTCTGTGTCTCCCTCTCTCTGACCCCCCCCCCATTCATGCTCTGTCTCTCTCTGTCTCAAAAATAGATAAACGTTAAAAAAAAATTAAAAAAAAAAAAAAGAAGCCAACATTCTAGCTAGGCTTTAAAGGAGACGAATGTAGGATTAGAGAACTTTTTAAAGAAAGAACCCTTCAAAATGTGAAGAAGAATCTGGGAAAGACCCAAGTGGTGAAAAGCCAAGGAGAAACTACAGAGAAAGTGTTGTTTCATATGAGAGATACTTGCTCTTTTCAGAAAGAAGAACAGAAGGATCTGGAAGGATGCTACAAGAGAGGCATGAGTTGGTTATGGGACATATTTTCTTGAGGAATACTTTTCTGGATTTGTGCTGACAAAAATGTAAAAACCTTTCCACTTTGTAAAAATCTCTGCAGCAGGAGTTTAAGGACAGGTGGAAGGAGGGGGTGGGCATTGAGACATTCCAGAGGAAAACAGTAGCAACTACAGCATCACTAAAATTCAAAGCTTGCTCTGTTCAGTAAGGCTCCCTAAGTCTTAGGTAATGCTCTGCCTCTGTCATCAAGACCTTTTGAGGTTTAGGGATGCCTGGGTGGTTCAGTTGGTTAACTGTCTGACAATTTTTTTTTTTTTTTTTTTTTTTTTGCTTTTCATATATTTACTTTTTTCCTCAAGCATGAACCTTTCAGTTGTCATTTTATTGTATTTTGCCCCTTTAAAAATTTTACTGAAGTATAGAATACAATGTTGTATTACTTTCAGTTGTACAACATACTGATTTGACAAGTCTATACATTACTCAGTGCTCACCATGGTAAGTGTAGTCACCATCTGTCACCATATGGTATTGCAATATTATTGACTGTATCCCCTACACTGTAATTTTTGCCTCCATAACTTATTTGTTTTATAATTGCACAAGTGTCTGACTCTTGATCTCAGCTCAGGTCTTGATCTGAGGGTAGTGAGTTCAAGCCCCGTGTTAGTCTCCGTGCTGGGTGTGGAGCCCACTTAAAAAAAAAAGACCTTTTAGGTTTCACTTCCAAAGATTATATAAGGTCCAGATCACATGGATATCTCTCCTGAGGTACCTTTTCCCTTCCAAATTTAGCTCTACTCATCATGCATAGTTGGCTGTTTAAGTCAGGTTACTAGTATGTAAAACAATCTCAAAATGTAGACTATACAACCTTCAGATATTTAGTTTTCATCACTTTGCCAACTCAGTTTGACATGGATTTATAACAAATCCTAAATTTTAGAGTCATTTCTAGTCTACCTTTCTGGTTCACCTGCTCTAAGTCAGTATCTACTTCTTTCAGCTCTCTTGGAAGACAAGATGAGGGAAAAGCAGTATCCACCTGGTTTTATTTCAGAAAGTTATTCAACCTTTCTGAGCTTTCTTACCTAAAAAAAAAAAAAAGACAATGATAATATCCATTTTTCAGGCTTACTAGAAGGATTAAGGTAATAATTCTAACTCATTTAACATAATACCTGGATTCCAGTAAATATTGGAGTCTACCAATTTATTTCAGGTAATTACTTCTTCTAAAGTTGCTAGGACTCTTTTTATTAATTCTGTCCTCATTACTTCTAAGCTGTATTTGTCATTTATGTAAGGGCTTGGGAAAACTATTGAACAATGTTGAATAGATGTAGAATGTGCACTCCATATGGGATGATTTGTGAAGTACAGAGAGGCCTTTTCTATCAGGAAACTTCTCTATCGTTAGATTCTATTAAACTAGCCCTTCTTACAAAAGGGATGTCATTGGTATATTTGAATTCACTTCTTCATATATCAAATAAGAACAAATATTTTTGAATTCAATTTTCTTATTACTTTTAAGCCAACTTATAGTGAATTATCATAGCTTTATATTTATCCGTATATTTAGAAAGAAGAATGAGTCTGCCCACTTTTCTAGTTCCCAATTTTTTTCTCCCTTTAGAAGATCCTATGGTTGTATTAAAGCCTTGACTTTCATTTCCAGAGCCTGTGGTAAATCTGTTCCTTAACTTCCTGGTGATGAATACAGTACTTTCCTACCTTGGAAGACCTAGTTCATTCATTCATTCATTCATTCACTCATTATTTTTTAGAACTGGTCAGCCCAGCTAGGTTTCCTGAACCTAGAAATGTATTGTATTTTGGAAACAGAAGAATGGTTGGCAGATATTTCAAATCTTAGCTTAATTTTTGCCTATTTACTCTGATTCTGTGTAATGATGGTGTCAATTTATACTTGCTTAGCCTTTTGCAAGATGCAGAATGCTTTCACATATATCTAGCATTATCCTTTACAAACATTTGTTTATATGTGTGTATGTATATGTATACACATATGTCAAAGTATATGCATATTAATTATGCAGCCTGTGGTGGAACTTAATTATCCGGAAGGGAAAGAGGATATCCTTCAATTTCTTTTCACTCATTCATTCCTTTTCTGCCTTTATCACCCATATTCTATACTAGAGGTTTGATATTGAACAATTCACTTAACCTGTTTGGACTTCACTTCTTCATTTGTAAAAGGGAGATAGTAATTCCTGCCATGTCTGAGAAAGTGCTTTGTAAAGTGCTGTGAAATTATAATGGGTTATTTTTCCTCTTCCCCATTGGACTTTGAGCCTTGGAATGGCAAAGAGTGAATTTGATCTGCTTGTATAAACCCAGGGTTCTTGGAATATAGCAGGACCTCAACAATGTCTTGTAAGAGGAAGGAGAAAGTAAAGAGGAGAGGGAAAGGCAGCAAAGGGAAGGACAGAAGGGAACATAGAGTTAAGAAGGGGAGACGATACAGGAAAAATTCTCAGTGCATTTGAACTTTCTCATCTAAGGTAAGACTGTGTTGCAGCTAAAGGAATCTAAAAGAATGTGTTGGAGGGAAAGGAATGCTAACAGCCTGACTTTCCTGCCATTGTCTCAGGACTTGAGCACTCTCACCCATTTCCATGGCCTGTGAAATGTACGTTCTATTCTTTGTGTCCACAAGACTAATTCTGACCCATCTGCTTTGGTACAATGATAAAAATTGCCAGAATATAAGCAGTGAGTAAGTAATCCTTTCTTTAGAGTAAGATATGGCTTTTATGAATTTCCAGCTTTGATCTGATTCTCTTTTTTTTTAACCTTACTACTCTTTTTTTCCCTTTCTTAGTTTTTAATCCCTCTGCTTACGTCTTGCTAAATCTATTTTCCTTTTTAGTTTCAAATCCTGAATTAACTCCTTTAGCTGTGGACAAGTCTGCTTCATCTTAGTCTTAATCTTTTTAGGACTATTTTTTTACCATAATTATTTTGTAAATGATATGCACAGAAAACATCTAGCTAGTGCATGAAGGTTTATTAACATTTAAAAAATTGATGTGCTGGTTCCTGTTGTTCTCATACCCTAGTTGAGCTGTCACATTTATATAGAGAAAGCAAGGCTGGTCCCTGTTTCCCTCAAATAATACAGTAATCATATAGCCTGGGTATTCTGATAAAATACTAATTAAGGAAATTCTGTTTAAGTTGACAAACCAAGTATTCTGATATTAGTGTGGCAAAATATGGTCACATAGACATGACATAAGCTGGTCTACAGAGTAGATCACATACCATATGTAGAGAGAGTAATACTTCATAGAGGAAGCATTACCTAGGCACCATTGGCACATACCTGATATGTATGTTACTGCTGCCACTTATCAGCCCCTACTCACAGCATATATCAATAAATGATCACAATTCTTTTTCTAGTTGAGGTCATACTTTGCCTAAGAATCCAAGAATGTATTCCCAGTCCAGGGAAATGGGCATATAAAGTGAAATCCAATAGCAGTAACTGGAGTATTAGTTAAAACCACAGGCTTTAGTGTGTAGGCAAATTTGGGTTTAATCTCAGCTCAACCATTTATTAGCTGTGTAGCCTCTCTTTGCTTTAATTCCCTTAGCTATAAAATGGGAATAATAAATGCATCCTAGGGTGTTGTAAGTATTTTATGAGATAGTATGAAGCACTCAGTGAGGACCTGACATATAACAAGTGTTCAATAAAAGGTAGCCGTTATTGTGATTTGAAGTAAAGGAGTTACCAGAGTGCCTGGGTGACTCAGTCAGTTAAGTGTCTGACTTTGGCTCAAGTCATGATCTCATGGTTCGGTTCCTGAGTTTGAGCCCTGCATAGGACTCACTGCTATCAGTGCAGAGCCTGCTTCAGATCCTCTGTCTCCCACTCTCTCTGACCCTCCCCTGCTCACTCTCTCTCCCTCTCAAAAGAAGAAGAAGAAGAAGAAGAAGAAGAAGAAGAAGAAGAAGAAGAAGAAGAAGAAGTTGTAGTAGTAGTAAAGGAGTTAACAAATGCATTTTGGGAGACAGTATGACCGATGTGTGACTGAAAGGCCAGGGAACATAGATTCCACTCTTAATTCCACATTCACATAGCTCTGGGAAACCGCTTAATAATTTAGAGTTTGTATTTCCTATCAAATGTTGTTATTGAATTTGAAGGGGGATGGTGAATTGAAGAGGTAACTGTGTCAAATTGTTAAGGATATGCCTGCACTACCTTCAGCCATCAGTATTCTTCCTTGTATTTTATACTTTCTTGAAACTTCTCTAGGTTGTTCTGTAGGTACACACTCTCTGACTTGCACAGGACATTATGGAATTCATCTCTTGCATTCATCACTGCAAACCCTGTCATTGAAAACAATGTGTCATTACAGCAGTTTGGAAGCTACCTTAGGGAAGTTCATTTTTATTTAAAAAAATTTTTTTAATGTTTATTTATTATTGAAAGTCAGAGAGAGTCAGAGCGAGAGCAAGGGAGGGGCAGAGGGAGAGGGGGACACAAAATCTGAAGCAGGCTCCAGGCTGTCAGCACAGAGCCCCACGCGGGGCTCGAACCCACAAACTGTGAGATCATGGCCTGAGCCGAAGTCGGACGCTTAACCGACTGAGCCACCCAGGCGCCCCGGAAGTTCATTTATAAAAAGCATTTGTTTATTTGCTTTTTAAAAATCTGTTTGTCAGCTTGGGTTTCAATAACTTATTGATTTTTTAGGTTTTGCCAGAAGTTTTTTCCTTCATGATGAAGATGTTTGAATTGTAGATCAGTTATTCCAGGGATATCTCTGACGGATGCTATCCCATTCCTGGGTGCCCTAGACAACAAGGAAAAAAATGTGTGTAAGCGATAAATAGCAAGAGAGGTCTCCATGCTCAGCATACTCACATACAGCCATGTGCTGACTTTCCAGGTTCCTTTTCATCTGAACTTCAAAACCCAGGTGATGATGAAAAAGAAATATATAACCAACTGTAGAAAGTAGCATAGCAGAGCTAAAAGATCCAGTAGACTTTGATCCTAGTCGTTTGACTTTTCTCGTTTAAATCATGTAACCACCCTGGGCTCTAATACCTTTGTCTCCTATATGAAAACATAGGTACACATTACTTATTCTTGGTGACTTGGGGGAGCCTATGGGACACTTTAGAACGTGAGTGTCATAAAAGTAGTCCAAAAAGGTATATTCAATATTGTAATGCTATATTTGAAAAACAAAAAAACCCCACATCATTCTCATAAATAAAATTACAGAAACTAAGACTCAAAGAACGCTTGGTTAGTAGGACATGTGTTTAAAAACGGAGAGGAAGTCAAACCATAAGAGACTCTTATATACAGAGAACACACTGGGGGTTGATGGGGGGGACTAGGGGAGAGGGGAAATGGGTGATGGTGGTTAAGGAGGGCACTTGTTAGGATGAGCACTGGGTATTGTATGTAAGTGATGAATCATGGGTATCTACTCCTGAAGCAAAGAACACATTGTATACACTGTATGTTAGCTAACGACAATAAATTATATTTTTAAAAAAATAATAAAAATAAATAAACAGTAAAAAAATTTAAATACATAAAATAAATAAATAGGTTAAGAACAAACTTTGCAGGTATTTCAGACCTCATCTACATTTATTTGCCATGTAAGAGATATAGGAGTTGGTTAGAATTGGCATGTTCAAATGTGAGTATAACACAATTTCTGGCCTGTAGGAGCTAGTTAACTGGACAGTAATACCCTTGCACCTTTATTTTCTAGTCTCTGTTCCTTGAATTCTTAAATTTTTAAAAATTATTTCCTATTAATTTTAAGCCATCATTTCTAGGTAATATAGCAACTGCCATATCAACTGCTTTATGTTTTCTATTTCAAAAATCCAAAACATGAAATCTGAAAATAAAATAGCAGTTATGCTTTTAAATTTCTAACTAATGCTAAAGAATGTTCTACTTGAAAGGGGTTGGAGGTTTTTGGTTTTTTTTTTTAATTTTTAAAAAATGTTTTTATTTATTTTTGAGAGAGAGAGACAGAGCATGAGCAGGGGAGGGGCAGAGAGAGAAGGAGACACAGAATCCAAAGCAGGTTTCAGCTCTGAGCTGTTAGCACAGAGCCTGACACAAGGCTTAAACCCGTGAACTGCAAGATCATGACCTGAGCTGAAGTTGGATGCTTAACCAACTGAGTCACCTAGGTGCCCCAAAAAGGGGTGGGAGTTTTAATTCAATATTTCTTAATATAACTATCCAAAGAGAACTTAAAAATAATTCATATGTGAACATGGTCAATAAAGTCATTAGGTTTAATTTTCTTCCTAGTCAAGAAATTATACGTTAGATCTAAACAGAACATTTTGTTTATAAAAGCATTTTTCAGATAAATATATCTGTATAGTGATCCTAGGAGGTAGGCAGGCAAGGCATTATATAGCTATCAAAAATTTCCACTGCTATTTGTCCCTTTTTAAAATTCTCAAAAGCTAGTATAAGCTTTTTACCCAGCTATTTTCTTCTTAAGCTGTATATAGACAAAATAAAATTTTTCTATCAGTGAATTTACGATAATATATTTCTCTGCAGAATCAGCCATGACAAAAACTCATCTGATGGTGAATAAATTCTAGCCTGATAGGAAACAAAAATCTCATACCACATGCCAGGCCCAAGGCCCCTTTTTCTACATCTGTTCAAAGGGGAAGTACTTGAAATGGAAAAGAATTCCACTTGATTGGGAAACCCAACTACTGGAAATTGCAAGCTGTGATTCCTTTGCTGAGCAATCCCAAGACAATCAGTAGGAGCTTGTACTCTAAAGACTCCAGCTGCCTTCAGCCTGCAAATGACCCAGTTCCCAGCCGTATGTTAGTCCATGACACACCTGTGCACTGGCCAGGACACTCTAGAGAGTAGACGGGAAGTCCCTTGTTCAGCCTGCTCACAGCCACATCAGAGACACACACCAGGTGTGACTGGAATATAATGAGGCTCACTCAGAAACAAAACAAGCAACTGGACCAAAAACAGGATTTATGCATCCAAGTGAGGATTGTTCCTCAAAGTGGTCACCATGGAAAACATAAAATGCTGCCATTGCTCATAACACTTTTAGAATGTCTCCTTCAGAGTGGCCTTTAGAGATTATGATCTTCTCAAGAAAATTTGTCCATTTCTTTATGCTCACATGTCAGTCCTTTAACCAAAAACTTTGTGATTTGGTAAATAAATGTGGTGGTACTCTGAAGAGAGACATTTACACAGGAGATAGACACTATCAGAGATGCCACCATTGCCACCAACCACCTGTTAGAAACAGTAAAAGGAGTTGAGAAACTGACACTGAAATTCATCTTAAGGTTACTCATCTAATCTCCAACACTGTAGCATTGGCTTGAGTGGACCAAGAGGAGTAAAGTAATAAGCTCTCCTCCCTTGATCCCATGCTCCTAACTTAGTTTGGCAGATTACCTTCTATTTCCCTTTCTCCAGTCTTCTTCATCCCCACCTAGCTCCAAAGCTGCTCCCTTATTCCTAGCCATCCCTTATCACCTCTTTCCTCCCAGGTACAACTTTAGGAGTTACCTCCATTTCGTTTGTGTCGCACTTGGCAATGTCTTCAGCCAGGAAATTAGAATCTTAATGACATTTAACAACTGCCTTACCTTCCATATAAAAGAAGTAAGTATTCTTTATTTGATATAATTTTCTCATGGAGAAATGCACTGGAAGAAAGTTGGGGTTTTCAGTCAGAAGGCCAGAATAAGAATTTTGGGGTTCTCAAGTAATGTCAACAATCTAAATTTCAGATTTCTCATCTGTACCACGGGAATAGCAATACCTACTTTTCAGGATTTGTTGTAAAGATTAAATATTAGAAATATATATGTAACATAAACCTATATAATGCCTCGTACATAGTATATATTTAATATGTGGTAGCTATTAATTAAAAGTAAATGCTGAAGTTCACAGAAGATAAGTGACGTTCCCAAGGTCACATGGCTGATTGATAATCCTGATATGAACTGGGTTCACGTGTGTTGAATCTATGATTACTGCTATTCCATAGTGCTTTTTCATTTCATTAATATATCTCTGTCTTTGTCTCTGAAGCTTTCTGTGCATAGGTCAAAACTTGCTAAAGATCTAAATTCTTCAATCTCCTATCTAGTTCTAAGGAAATTATTGTTGGATGTACTACTATCATTTAAATAACTATCAAAACCATATAAGAAAATGAAAGCTTCATATCATAAACTCAAGCATAGCCCCAAACCCCAAAACAAGGAGTTCTAAATGAAGATTCTTGCAGTCTATAGACTGACCACTCCATACACCCTCCATTGTTTTTAGTGGAGGTTTTAATCTTGCAAATGCCTTCTGAGGAAGCTCCTCTCCCCGTCTTTCATACTTATGAACCCAGAGAATATCAGAGCTGGAAGAAAACCTCAGAAATCCTATAGTCAACTTCCAGTTTACAGATGAGGAACCTTGGGCCCAGAGAGGTAAAGTGACTTGCCTAAGGTCACATAACTTAGAACCAGGTCAATTAATACCTAATTTAAATGAGCCCCTGCCTTGGTAATTCCTTTCAAGCACCAAGGAATTTCTGTCTTCCAATGAAACTACCATCCTAGGAATGAAAGAGAATTCATCTTTAACCGGAATTAGAACTGAGGTAATAATATTTTCTAAAAATAGAAGAAATATATGTATCTACAATTGAATCAGAAGACTCAGGATTTTTTTTTTTTTTTTTTACCTTTCCTCACCAGGCAGTAAAGTCATCATACAGAGGCTTTATAACCAAGACATTTGAATATCCTTTCTCCAACCTGGGGAAGGAATAGTATACGGATGGAGATGTTTGGAGAGAAAGGAAGTTTATTATTTGTAGGTTTCTTGTAGAACTCTAGTTTTTCATGAGAGATGATGTTATGTTTACTTTCAACAGAGTAGGGGTGGGAATATCTCTTAGCAGGAAGTTAAGTTAGTGAATTTGAAGAAATTTTCACTTCTTTTTCCATCAGTCTTTATGTTATGGTTTAATTTAATTATCAACATTTTATATGGTTTAAAAATGTCTCCATACTCAAACATAAGTGCCCAAATACTAAAGCCAGATACAAATAACTTTTGAATTGTTTCACTTCACTTCTGTCATACGGAGAATGTCTTGTGTTCTGTATTGTATTCTTCCCAGTATCAACCATTTCCTTTATATTCCAATATAAAATTTTATGTTAGAAAGGATATTAAATCTCAGTGACTCCAACTTCAAGTCATTTATATGACTATAAAATAATGAAGCAAATAGTTTGACAAATTCAACCAGAACCAGCTCATCCAACTGAATACTGTCCCTTATAAGAGTAAATTCATGGAGGCAGAGATGATAGCTATGGTGGACTTGGAGTGTGCACTGGGTTGTTGCTGCTGGGTAAGCACATAAAAAGAGAGAGTATCTTCTGATGACCTACTCTGTCCTATGCCACTGTTTCCATATACTACTTCCCATTACTTCAATGCACATGAGTACATTATTTACTCATTATTTATTTCTTAAGTGTCTATTATAAGCCAGGCAAGCAGATACAGCAGTGAATAAGGAAGACTAATCCCTGGCAAAGCTCATGAATTTTCGTTCTACTGGGGAAGAAATATACATTTTGCCATGTCCTTAACAACTCTCAGGTTAGCATATTACATGAGAATTATTTAAAAAGGAATCATTATGGAGAATATTCTCAGGAGGAGTGATTGCAGCACCCTTTTTACTCACAAATACAATTCTGGGGGCAAGACTGAATATGATTTCACAGATGCATTGTAGCTACACAAAAGTAAGGATTAACCTTAGCAACACTATGAGTGAAAAATGTAAGTTACAGGAGATTACTTAAAGCATGAGTGTAAAAAGTCATGATATCTTTTTTATGAAGCTAACTATAACTAAAAATAAGAAATATCCTTTTTAGGAATATATGTCTGATCAACTTATATTCTTAAAAAAAGCTAAGGGAATCATAAACAAAATCAAAAACAAACAAAAACATAAACAAAAGTAGTTACCTGAGAATAACTACTGTCAAAGAGGTGGAGGGAAGGGATAAAAAAGGAGCATATAGGCAAATAAATGTGTGTTACTATCAGTAAAATACTTCTTGTGTTGAGTGTTGAGTTATGTGTTCATTAGTTAACTAAATAATTTAAGTGTGCCATGAATTAATAATTATGATGAACCCAATGACGTGTACTGTAGATTATAAAAATCTTTTTTCTTAATGGTGACAGACCTTTAAGTAAACATGGATATCATGATTTCCTTTCATTTTCTTAGTTCTAGGCTAAACATGCTAATTTCTTTTACCATTCTTATTTACGGTCTCATCTCAGTATGACTAAAATATTAATTATTACCTTCTTTCCAAACATTTTTTTCTTCTTCATTTCATGTTTTAGTTGATGACACTATCTTCCTCTGAGTCACTCAGACCTGAAAATTTGGAATCATCTGTGAAGGTTACTTTTTCTTTTGTCTCTTTCCAAATCCAATGTTTTCAAGCCCTGTACTGTCTCTCTCTGTATCTCCTCTTCTCTGTTCCCAGTGTCATCACCCTAGCCCAACTCCTAATTATCTTTCTCCTACAATATTAAAATAGCTCCCAATTTCTCTCCCCTGCTTCTAGCCTGTCACCTCCCCCATCCATCTTCACTGTGCTGTCAGATTTATTCTCCCTCATACTTAATGGCTCACCTCTGCACATCTCAGGATACAGTGCAAGCTCAGTATCTCATTCTTCTAAATCTGCCATCTTTCTCTGCCTATTTTCAGTCATATTTCCTTCACTTCTCCTTTACCCATTGTATAATCCAGCCCAGCTGAGCATTTAATTCACTTTTCCTCAGAAATTACTTCCTACCCTATCCTAACAGTTAGGAGGTTTTCTTAATTAAAGGATAATTTGCTGACTGGAGTGAACAATGGACATGAAAATAAGACAACTTGAGTTTAAGTTCACCATCTGTACGATGTTGGACAAGTCACTGAATTTTTCCAAGCCCCAGTGTCTTTATTTGAAGAAAGAAAGAAAGAAAGAAAGAAAGAAAGAAAGAAAGAAAGAAAGAAAGAAAGAAAGAAAGAAAAAGAAATTGAACTGAAGATTGTTCTAAACTTTAAATACAAATATATATCGGGGTACCTGGGTGGCTCAGTTGGTTAAGTGACCAACTCTTGATGTCAGCTCAGGTCATGATCTCACAGTTCTTGAGATTAAGCCCTGTGTCAGGGCTCTGTGCTAACAGCATGTGGAGCCTGCTTGGCTCTCCCTTTCTCTCTGCCCCACTCCAACTTGTGAGTGCATACACATGCTCTCTCTTTCTCTCAAAACAAATAAAATTTTTTAAAAGTATGTATCTTGGAATGCCTAGGTGGCTCAGTTGGTTGAGCGCCCGACTCTTGATTTTGGCTCAGGTCGTGATCTCACGGTTCATGGGTTTAAGCCCAACTTTGGGCTCTGCACTGATAGTGCGGAGCGTGCGTCAGATTCTCTCTGTCTCTACACTTCCCCTGCTCTTGTTCTTGCTCTCTTTCTCTCTCAAAACAAATAAACTTAAGTAAATAAATAAAATTTTAAAAAAGAATATATATGTTTTTTCAAAATTTTTAATGTTTATTAATTTTTGAGAGAGAGGGAGAGAGAGAGCATGAGCTGGGGAGGGTAAGAGAGAGGGGGAGACACAGATCTGAAGCAGGCTCCAGGATCCATCCTGTCAGCACAAAGCCCAACACGGAGCTTGAACTCATGAACTGTAAGATCATGACCTGAGCCAAAGTCAGACACTTAACCGACTGAGCCAGTTGGGTGCCCCAATAATATATCTTTAAATGCAAGTGTATATTTTTAAAATGCTTTATAAAATATTTTTTCAGGGTGACTAATTTTTTATTGAAGTATAATTATATATAATGTTATATTAATTTCAGGTATACAACATATTGATTGAACAATTCTATACATTACTCAGTATTGACAGTGATAAGTGTGGTCACCATCTGTCACCATGCAATGCTATTACAATACTATTGACCATATTCTCTATGTTGTACTTCTCATCTCCATGGGTTATTTATTTTATAAGTGGAAGTTTATGCACTTTTTTTAATGTTTAATGTTCATTTACTTTTGAAAAAGGCAGATAGAGTGCAAGTGGGGGAGGAGCAGAGAGAGAGGGAGACACAATCTGAAGCAGGCTCCAGGTTCTGAGCTGTCAGCACAGAGCCTGATGCGGGGCTCAAACCCATGAACCGTGATATCATGACTTGAGCCAAAGTCGGACGCTTAATTGACTAAGCCATGTAGGTGCCACTTGTGCACTCTTATAGCAACATTACTTACAATAGCCAAGCTATGGAAACAACCCAAGTGTCCATTGATGGATGAATGGAATAAAGATGTAGCGTGTGTGTGTATGTGTATGTGTATTTGTGTGTATGTCGAAACGTTACTCAACCATAGAAAGGAATGAGATCTTGCCATTTGCAACAAGATGGATGGACCTAGAGGGTATGAAATAAGTCAGACAGAGAGAGACAAATGCCACATGATTTCACTTATATGTGGAATCTAAAAAGCAAAACAAATGAACAAACAGAGACAAACAAATCAAAAAACAGACTCTTAAATACAGAGAACAAATTGGTGGTTGCCAGAGGGTAGGTGAGTGGACGGATGGTGAAATAGATAAGAGGGGATTAAGAGGCTTTGTAAAATATTTTAAAATGTAATTCCTTTCATTTCTGCTTCTCAAAGATGATCTTAAATGTCACTCTTAGACATTTTTACTATCACCTCTTCCTACAACAGAAAGTGAATTCACCCTTTTTTGAACCCAAACTGTACTTTGATTAATACTTTGCTTGGGTCACTTAACTGTATACATTTTATCATTTTATTATAATCATTTATGTATATGTTAGCTCTCCTACTTAATTGTAAGGATCTGGAGGACTGAGTTCCAGATAACTTCATCTTTAAATCTACCTCCTAGAACTATGTATGGAGTATTAAACACTGTAGATGTTCTATTATACTTAATGGATGAGTGATGAATTTGAATTTGATTACAAAGTTATTATTTACCTTTTTATAATTCATTTGTTTTCTAATCTCCATCTTATCTTTCAAGAGCAGACTACTGGTGAGGTTTTGGAGGGATTTGAATCTGTAAGAGCCTTAAAGCTGATATCAAATGCAATAGCAGAACTATGTGAGTTGAGTCACCAGACATCAATAACATGAGAAAACTATCTCAACTTCTGCATTCAAATTATCTCTCTTAACTTCTGCATTTTCAGTCTTAATGTTGCGTGGTTTGGCCTTTAATTTATAAAGTTTCTGTCTTTTAATTATGCCTAGATGAATGCAGTGAGTGTTCTTTATATGGCTCATTACCTACATTAGTAAAGACATGCTATAGTAAAATATGAATCGCATATTTTTCACTGGCCTATTTCTAGAACTGATCTATTACAGTTTTATATTAACTCTCTGGATGGTTTATGAATTTTAAATTTAAAGTAGATCATAAATTTCTAAACTCCTCTACCCAGGTAGACTATATAGGGGATCCACAGATGTGCCTCTGTGTGTGTTGTCAGGAGAGCTCTGTGTCACAGGAGGTCAGCTGAGGGCTTAGGAAGCCAGTAGCATGGATAAACTAGGGGAATGGGCACTTCCCACATTCTTTTATATTCATTTGAATACCTTTCACTATGCTAGGTGCTGTGAGGACTATAAAAATGAATCAGGCCTGGATCCCTTTCTAAAAGAGATGATGAAAATGTAAAAAGATAATGATATTACAAGGTAGGCAGAAATAATACAATACATTAAGTTCTTATGTGTCAGGCTATATGTACGTTATTGTTATATTTTAATGTAGTTAATCTTTACAGTGAAAGGGTGTGAGATACAATTGTCTCTACTTTACAGATTAGAAGACTGAGGCTCAAGGAATAGTCATTTGTCTGTGGTCATCGAACTAGTAAGCTACAGAGCTGGGATTTAAAGCTAGGTGTGACGTGAAAGTCAATTACAGCAGGATTTGAACCAGAGGTTACAGGTACAAACTACTATGGGGCATGAGAGAGAAAAAATACTTCCAACTTACAGTTTTAGGGATAATTCAACTATTTTTGAGAGGAACTTGTCTGAAGTAGGTAATATATTTTCCTGATTCCTTTTTAAAAATTATGAAATAGTTCAAACATACAAAATAATGTAGAGAATTATACAATTAATATCCATGTATCTGCTACTCATATTTGTCATATATTAGTATTTTTTTCAAATTTTCTTCAGATCTTTTTTTTTTCTTTTTTAACAAAACCTTACCTACACTTTAAGCTTTCTTTGTACACCTCCTAGATCCAGTTTCTTCTCTCTCATGTCCTGATTTTGGTATTTGTTCTGAATTTTATCTTTTTTTATTCCTATGCATAGAAAAATAGGAAACAGTAGTGCCAAGGAAACAGTAGTAGTGTCCAGTAGGTAGGATTGAATAGCAGCCTTAGCATCTCCCATCATTTTCTGGTACCTGCCCCATTCACTGAAATAAATAGACAGTTGCATTTCTCTACCTTGTATAGGGTACAAATGCTCTCGAAGCTCCCATTCTAACCAGCTTACTGCCCCTAAGCCTCTCCCACACAAAAATTCTTGAGTCACCACTGATTGAAAATAAAGCATAAATTTCTTAATGTTGCTAAGTCTGAGTATTCATTAATACTATGATGACGTGTATTATGCCATGATTATGCACGAATATTATGCTGTGATGGTATTTTGATGTATTTGGCAAGGCTAATTAAGTCCCCAGCTATTCAATCAAATGCTAATGTAAGTATTGCTGTAAAGATACTTAGTAGATGTGATTAAGTTTATAGTCAGTTGACTTTATTTAAAGGAAATTATCCTAAGACTCTGGGTGGGCCTGATGCAATCAGTTAAAACGCCTTAAAAAGCAGGGTTGGGACTTCTGAGGGAAGAAGAAATTCTGCTTATGGACAGCAGCTTTAGTCTGTGCCCAGTGATTACTATGTCCTGTGGTATGCATTTCAGACATGCTGGCCAGACCCCACAGTTGCATAAACCTTGTAATAAACCTCTTTATCTTCTACTGGTTCTGCTTCTTCTGGTTGAACTCTGAATGATACATATACTATATTGAAAAAAAATTCTCATAGAGTGTCTGTTTTTTGTTTCTTTGCCACTTCCTCCCTTCCTTCCTTCCCTCCACCACCCCATCCCTTCCTCCTTTTCTTCTTCCCTCCCTCCCTTTTTAAATGTTAGGTATGTTTTTATTATCTAGTATTCAAAAATTATTATTTTGAGTTGTTTCTCTGTCTCCCCTCTTATTTACTTTTATCTTCCATTATTTAACAGAGTATTGCACATAATATACAATACACATTTGCCGAATTGACAGTTATAGTCATCCCTCTCCATTTCTATTTGTCAGTTCTAACATACTATAAGCTTATAAATCAGACAAGTATTTAAGAGAAGTGCATGAAGTAAGAATAGATAAGGTCTAAGTGAGTGTTGGAGGAACAGAATAAATGGCATGGATTTCTATGCATCTGGCTCATTAATCTGTGAGTTTTTATCAGAAACCTCTTTAAAATTTGTCAGATAATTATGTAACTGATTTCCTGAGAACCTCTTCTGTGCCAGCCTACTGCAAGATTAAAAGTGGATAAAGGTAGCAAAAAATTCCAGGTTCTGTGCTAGAGATTTGCATGGGATACTTGAAGGGTCTGAAGGAGGCAGAGATTGCTTTATAACTTAGGTTACTGACTAAACAGGTGAAATGTTACTTAATTTCCAAAAGTGGCTTTAGATTCCAAAGAAAGGGTGTGAGAACCCATGGTTAGAGTACAAGAACTGGAGAAGCAAATAGCTAGTATCCCATCTTCTTTCAAATATGGGCTTCAAGGTTGGTATTTTCAAGTTGTAACACATCTATTAGTAGCATAATGGTTAAGCAGACAGGCTCTGCACTCATTTCTGTCCGGGCAAGGATTGAGTAGCCCAGGAACTTGCCCTGTCTTATTGATTTTACGATGAACTCTTTAGGGCATGGGAACCCAGGGTGACTCAGTTGGTTAGGCATCTGACTTCATTTCAGGTCATAATCTCACAGGTTGTGAGTTGAAGCTGCATGTAGGTCTCTCTCCTGTCAACACAGAGCCCATTTCAGATCCTCCGTCTGTCTCTGTCTCTATCTTTCTCTCTCTGCCCCTCCCTGACTCTCTTGTTCTCTCTCTCTCTCTCTCTCTCTCTCTCTCTCCCTGTATGTGTGTGTGTCAAAAATAAATAAAAATTTAAAGAAAAAACTATGAACTCTTTAGGGCTTGATGAGTTATTATATGGTGGACACCTTTATAACAATGACCAAGGTCAAGAAGTAAAACATTTTTAGCCCCCTGAATCAGTGTGCCCCACCCCACTTGATTCCCTCCCTCCAAAGTAATTACTCTAAGAATCACTTCCTTATATTTCTTTATACTTTTATCACCCAAGTGTATATCCCTAAACACTATATAGTCTTGCCCATTTATAAAAATATTCATGTTTTGAAGTCTCTTTTAATAAGTTCTCCCTTTATCCTTTTCAGTTCCTTATATTTTGTCTGTGGAAGAATCCAGGGTATTTGACCTGTAGAGTTTCCCACAGCCTGAATTGTGCTGATGGCATAATTATGTTGCAGTGCAACATGTTTCTCTGTCCTCTGTATTTCCTGAAAATTTACAGCTGGATCCAGAGGCTTGATCAGACTCAGGTTCAATATCTTTGGCAAAATTAACAGTTCTCAACATTTTAATTTCAGGATCCTTTCATTAAAATTTTTTGGAGATCTCCACAAAAGATTTTTTTATGTAGATTCATATTTATCAATATTTTCCATATTCAAAATTAAAACTGAGATTTAAAATATTTATGTAACAATCCATTTAAAAAATAACAGTAATAAACCCATTTCATGTTAACATAAATAACATTTTTAAATCATAAATAACTATATTCTACAGAATGAAAATAATGTCTTGTGAGAAGAATGACATTGTTTTACATTTTTTTTGCAAATCCCTTTAATGTCTGGCTTAATAGAAGACAGCTGGATTATCAGATCTGCTTTTGCATGCAATCTGTTGCATTATGTTGTTTCATTTGAAGTGTATGAAGAAAACCTGGCCTCACAAAGATATGTAGTTGGAAGTGTAAGGACCTCACAAATCCCCTGAAAGGGTTCCAGGATCTTTAGACCACACTTCAAGTCTCTGGACAAGTCTATAGGTGGTTTTGAGTTTTTTCATTAAGAGGAACATGATGTATGGTTGCCCCTCCTTATGGTGACAGCAGCTATTGAGGTCAGGGACCAAATGGATTAAATCATTGGAGGTTGCAAAATGGTGATATTCTATCATTTATTTTTAATGTATCAGTTTGAATACTTTCATAAAAATTTGTTCCTCACATCTACTGGTTTCTCAGTGGAATAGTTAATGTAGGGAAAGTGGGATAAGTGATTCTTTTCCCTTATTTACCATTTTTCAAGATAACTATTGGTTCTCTGTCATCCTCCAAAGGTGACCGGTTGAATTTTAAAATATCACTATGGGTTAATGGACTTAAATATATTTTGTGTGGCGTGCCTGGGTGACTCAGTTGATTAAGCATCTGACTCTTGATTTTGACTCAGGTCATGATCTCACAGTTTGTGGGTTCGAGCCCCTCATCAGACTTCAAGCTGCCAGTGTGGAGCCTGCTTGGGATTCTCTCTCCCTGTCTCCCTCTGCCCCTCTTCCACTTGCTCTTTCTCTATCTCTCTCTCAAAATAAATAAATAACATTAAAATGTGTGTGTGTGTGTGTGTGTGTGTGTGTGTGTGTGTGTTCCAATCAATTGCAATTATTATCCTTTTTGAAGCTTATATTGCTCCCTCTTTAACTAGTTGGAACCTCTTGAAATTGCCACTTGAGTCCTGGTAGTGAGGAAGCTAAGTCTTGTCCTTTTCTCACAATCAACATCTGTGAAATAAGGGGGATATCTTATAATTTGGCAACATTATTTATTTGGCAACTTTTTTTTTTTTTACTTAGTGGTACTAAAATTATCAGTAAGATCTTAGATTTGTGGAAATACTTTCACACGATTAAATTTTATTTCTTGATTAAAGTTTGATTGAAGCATGTTAACAGCCCTCTTTCATCTTATTATATCATCCAGTATCATTGTATCATCACCTAAGCTTACTGTGGCAGGGTTATAAAAAATCTGAGGATTGTACCAGATGCTTTAAAACTCTAGGCCCAGGGGCTCCTGGGTGGTGCATTCGGTTAAGCTATGGACTCTTGATTTCTGCTCAAGTCATGATCTCATGTTGGGAGTTTGAGCCCTGTGTTGGGATCCGTGCTGACGGTGCGCAGCCTGTTTGGGATTCTCTCTATGCCCCTCTCTCTACCCTTCCCCTGCTCATGTGAGTGCTCTCTCAAATAAACAAATTAAAACACACACACACACACACACACACACACACACACACACACACAATTTAAAGTCTAGGCCCCAAAGTGGTATGTATCACTCTTACTCACATTTCTCATTGGCTGAATTTAATCATGTGATTGCAAATTAATTGCAAGGAATGCTGGGAAATGTAGTCTTAATGCCTCTGCAACATTAGGTAACTTGCTTAACATCTATGTCTTAGTTTCCTTATCTATAAAATGAGGATAATAACAAGACCTACTTTATAGGGTTATGTTAGGTATTAAGTAAGTTAGTGCATGTAAAATATTTCATACAGTACCTGATGTATAATAATTGCTCAAAAAATGTTACCTATTAATATTATTTCAATAGCAGTGTCTTAAAACAAATGCCTAATATGTTCCAGAATTCTGAAGCATGGTTATTCCTTAAAAGGTATTCTTTCAGAACATACTCAGATTCAAGAAGCACAGAAGGTTTTGGCAGATATATCCATGCTCAAAACCAGTTCCCTAATGAAGCCATCTTTTTAAAAATCACCTTGAATTGTCAAGTCAAGGAATAAAGATCCAGGAAGAAAACTAGTTGGTAGTCATGGCTTTATTTTTGCTTCTTCCCTAATGAATCATTTCCATTTTTGTCTCTAAGAGCCTCATGAGGTGTTTGGAGAGCTGTCTGCCCCTTGACTATTTGAGTATGCTTTTAAAAGTTTCCAGAAACTGCTGTTTGTTGATAAATCAGAATAATCAGAAAGAAGAGTATTAGTGAAACTGTAAAAGTAGGAACAAGATTTTATGCAGTGGTGCCAGCTGTCATCCCACTTAGAAACACACATCATAGATTTCAATCCTTTTCAGACATCTGCTCTCCTAGCCATATAAAACAGTCGTTCTGTCAGCAAAAGTCCTGGCAAAAGAGCTCCATTATTTCAAGAATCACATTCCCAGGCCTGGTGCCTGTATCTCCATAGTTATGGACATGGAGAAGTCCCATAATATTCTTTTGAAAAATTATCCCATGATCTGGTACTTGTATACACATTTTCTTACCCCATGGCTGGAATTCAAGCTTCTTGCTTCTTTAGCTAAATGTGTAGCCCTGGATCAATGGAATCTGGGCACCCTCTCTATCTCATAATTTGAAAAGAGTAGCCACTGTCTAAATCCTTTCCCACATGGATCATGACCACAAGTTGTCTTTAATCATCTGGTGCAGATTCTTAGCTACCTCACCTATACTTTAGAATCCTCCGAGCTGAACTCATTCCTCATGACAATTATCTAAACCCTTAACATTTCAAGATTGAACCCAGATCTTACAGTTTATTTCAAGCTGTTTGTCAGCTTTCACTTGAACCTAGAAACCATTGTTGTCATTTGAACTCTTTACCATCTGACGATTGAAACCAGACCCCAAGCTGGTCTTCCAAGCTTTTTAATGACAAGAGATTGAACCCAGACCTCATTCCTGACATCCAGAACTCTTAGCATTTGAGGATTAAATTCATTCCCAAATATTGTCCAAGATCCATGCCATTTGGGGACCAAACTTTAGGTCTTAGGACTTTTATCTAAGTACTTTACAGTTTCTGGATTTAACCCATGCTGCTCATATGTTATCAAAGCATTATATCAATTGGAGATTGACTACACACTACAAGGCTGACAGCCAAGCTCTTTAGCAGTTAGATATTGAACCCAGACCTCACTGAGGATTGTCTTCCAAGTTTTGTGCCAGCTGGATTTCCAGCTCAGTCTGTGGCCGCCATCCAATCCCCTTATTGGTGGGGGAGAAACAGAGGTCCCCAAACCACTTTAAGCATTCTATCCCGAGGGGTCAAACCTATCTCTGGTCATTATCCAACCTCTTTACCAGCTGTGGATTGGACTCGGTTGTCAGAAACCAAGTGGAAAGATTGGTTGAAAGCCTATTTATCTTTTTCAGCTGCTAAAGATCTTGAATGATGGTATTAGCAGCTCTGAGGAACAGTATTTCTCAAAATGTGGTTTCCCACCACCTGTATCAGAATCACCTGAGGCTGCTTATTAAAAAGGCAGATTTCTGGGCTATATCCCAGTTCTTCTGGCTCAGAATTCTTAGGCCTGTGACTATGGAATCTGCATTTTTAGCAAGCACTCTAGTGATTCCCATGCACACTAAAATTTGAGAACCACTGCCCTTGAGCAAGGTCTCCCTTATCTGTTGAAGAACAATCCCAGATCTCCAGCTGCCATCCAGCTGCTCACCAGCTGGGTCTAAAATGCAGGTTCTTATTAATATACTCTATCAGTACATTACTTTATTAGCTTAGATATATAAGCCAAGTTTTTCCTGTTATTCAGTTATGCTAGTTTATAGGAGGGGGACTCATTTCCCTGGTTCCCCTCCTTTAAGGGGAGGCGAGTAAGTTGAGTTGTGGTATAGCATAGCCAACTGCCACAGAGATGTTATTTCCCACTCAAAGAGGACCACCAATACAGTATTTGCCCTGGGGGAAGTACACCAGCAGTCCTGAATGTATGTTCCTTAGGATGACACCACCCTGCAATTATAGAAAGGCCAGTATGACTTCTGTGAGGGTAAAACTGGTCCTTCTGCAGCTTCTCACCAACAGACAAACTGGTCAAATTGGCATAGCAGGTGAGACCATAAACTTCCTACCCACCCTACTTCCTGCTTTCTTGCATTCACTCTCCCATATGAAAAATCAGAACATTTAAAAATGTACTGTTTTATAAGGAAATGCAGAGGGGTGGAGAATGAAAAACAAACAATCTAGATGTTAACATCTGGAGCAGACCAAATTAAGACATAAGAACTCATTACTGCCACAATTACTTACTAAGTCTGGGAAACTTAAACCTAAATCTGGGTTGAAATTTTTCAAGCATGCCTTAATATAAAAATAACTTGGGAAAAATCTGCATGGACTATTGTGAATCAAATTGAATTTCATGTCCACTATTGAAAATGCATGGCTCTGCTTTCCCATTGATTCTGAGGGGGAGAATCATGCTCTCTAGGGCTGAAATGTTTGTGATTGCTTTTAACCAAGGGATGTTAAGTTAAAGAATATTTTAAACCATCAAGTCTTTTTCCCACACACAAGCTGGATGTTCATTTTTTTTAACTTCTTGGTTAAAGTGAAGCAAAAATTCTCATTATGTTAGAAATTTTGTTAACAAAGGTTGCTTGTATCTACATGAGCATTTTTACTATAAGGTCAGATTCAGGACATGTCAAGTGTAATTCTTGTAAATTCTTTTTCTTCCCAGGAGGTGTAACGCCTGAGGCTTAGGGTTCTGCCGTGGAACCTACTGTTTTCAGACTGAAGCCTTTTGTTTCTGAATCATAGGTGTCTTTTGCCCATTAAGTAGAGGAAGGCATGAAGCTGAATGAAAGGGAGGGAAGGATGGAGGGAATTCCTACCGTTAAGGAGTATACAGACTACTAAGCAAGATAGAGATATCAGCAAACAAATTCAGTGCATACTTTAAGAGCTATAGGGTTAGATATTAAAAGGGTTTTAAGAGTAAAAATAGCAAAAGCTAATGCTGCCTCAAGGGTTTTCCTGAAAACAAAGCCCACTCATGAAGTGGTTTTGATATTCAAGGCAATTTCCATCGCTTAATTTGGTCTTCAAATATTTGAACTGAATAGCTTAAGGGAATAAAATAGTAGTATGAGAATGAGAATGTGACTAAATATTTCTCCCAGTTTATAGAATCATAAAAGATTAGAAAAGAGGTGGGCATCTGAAGTCATCTAAAGATTAACTCCTTCATTTTAAAGAAGGTAAATGAAATGACACTTTGTTAACCTAGTTGGCTGTCTGTGATGATAAGAGATGTTAGCACACATACAAAATCTTCAAGTACCACATGAAGGAAAAATGAAGGAAAAATGAGTATCCTGATTTATTTTAAATAAAATTTTTTTGCATAAAAACATACATGCAGAAAAGTGCACATGGCATTAGTGAATAGCAAGATGCATTTTTACAGTGAGCACAACTGTGTAATAGCCATCCAGATCAGGAAGCAGAGGCTTACTAGTATTCACAAGGTCTTGCCTTGACCACTCTGTCTTACTAACCTTAATCTTTTTGAAGATAACCACTGTTTTGACTTCAAACACTATAAATTAGTTTTGCATTGTTGGAACTTAATATATATGGAAATAGAGTATATATTTTTTTATGTTGGCTTCTTTCACTCAATAATATTTTTGTGAGATCTGTGTTCCATATAGCTATAGTTTGTTCATTATTATTGCTATATAGTATTCTAATATTTCAATATACCAAGTTTATTTAATGTCTATTGTTGATGAACATTTGGATTTTCCCAGTTTGGGGCTATTAATAATAGTACTTCTACACATTTTTAGATTTTAGTGAACATATGTTCACATTTCTATTGGATATATGCCTAGGAGTGAAATTGATAGGTCACAGAATATTAGGCTTTATACATTGTCCAACAGTTTCCCAAAATGGTTATCCAGTTTACAAACCCTTTAGCTGTTCCAGTGGTCTATATTCTCATCAACACTTAGTATCAACAGTCTTTTTCATTTTAGCCATTCTTGTGGGTACAGTGTTACCTCACTGCATTTTCCTCATGACTAATGAAATTAAGTACCTTTTGAAATGTTTATTAACTTTTGGTTATCTTCCTTTATGAAGTGTACTTGTTTCCTATTACCTGTCTTTTTCTTATTGAATAGGTATTTAGTCTTTATATATTCTGAATACAATCCTTTCTGTTCATTATATGTATTACAAACATCTTCACCTATTCTGTGTTCTGTTCACTGGCTTAGTGGTATCTTTTGATAAAAAGTTCTTAATTTTGTTGTAGTTCTATTTATCAATATTTTACCTTTCTGGTAGTGTTTTTCTATTCAGGAAATTATTGCCTACCCCATGTAAAGAATATATTCTTCTGTGTTACTGTGTTTGTTTTACCCTTTACATTTAGACCTGCAATTCCATTGAATTGATTATTTTGTATATGAGGTGAGAAAGGGGGGTAGGTTAATTTTTTTTCTATTTGCAAAACTGGCTGACGAACCACCATTTTTTTAAAAGATCATTCTTTCCCTGTTTGTCTGTAATGTAACCTTTATCAAAAAGCAAGTATCCAGATATATTTAGGTATGTTCCTGGGCTCTGTTCTGCCTATACTTATGCCACTATCACACACTCTTAATTATTATAGATTTATGAATCTTGATATCTACTAGAATAGATTCTACAACTTTTTTTTTATGGGTGCCTTGGCAATTCTTGGCCTTCACATAACCATATGAATTTTAGCAGTAGCTAATAAATTTCTACAAAAAGCCTGCTCCTGATTTGACTGAGAAAGCATTCAATCTATAAATCAGTTGGGGAGAATTAAGTTTTCCAGCAAATGAACATGATATATCCATTGATTAATTTATCTTTTATTTTTAGCAGTATTTTGTAGTTTTCTGTGTAGATGTCTTGTACATCTTTAAATTTATTCAAATTTATTCAAAGCAATCTGGTTTCATATGCTTATGCTATTTGAAATAGTCTCATGTTTTTCTAATTTTATTTTCTCATTATTTGTTGATGGAATGTAGAAATTTATTTTTATATGTTGACATATATATCTAGTGGCCCTGCTTAGTGCACTTATTCATTCTAAAACTTTATCTACAGATTTTTTGGATTTTTTTATGTCTATGCTAATAGAATCTATTAATAATGAAAGTTTTGTTACTTAAAGGGAGAAGGTTATCAACTATGTATTTAGTAAGTATTTAAAGAAAAAAAAAGAAAGGAGAGAAAATTTGAGGTGACTATCATAACCAAAGATGTTCAGAAACATTGCTTTAAATCTGTGCTGTTGCATACAGTAGCCACTAGCCATGTGTGGCTATTGAGTGCTTTAAATGTGGCCAATACCATATGTCAAAATGATATTTTGTACATATTAGACTAAAGAAAATGTATAATTAAAATGAACTTCATCTGTTCTTTCTTTTTTACTTTTTTTACTGGGTCTACCAAAAAATTTAAATTACATTTGTGCATTGTATGACATTTGTTTTTCTGGACAATCCTTCTTTAAAGAACACAGAATAGATTAGTATTTATCAATACAGTTCGTATGGAATACCTGCATCAAATTCACCTATGGGGTGACTTGTTAAAATAGCAGATTCCTCATTACTACCACCAGAATTTCTGAGGGTGAGCCTCAGAAATCTGTACTTCTTAAAAAAGATTTTTTTAATTCTTTAAAGTAATCTGTACACCAACACAGGACTTGAATCTCAACCCTGAGATCAAGAGTCACACGCTCTACCAACTGAGATAGCCAACCACCCCCAGAAGTCTCTATTTTTAACAGTTATTCATGGGTGATGCCTATGCATAGCAAAGTTTGATAATTCTGGAGAAGTCCTTTATTCCTGTCTTTCCCATTTTCCTATGAATAACTCTTGATCCATTCATAATCCTCCCTGAACAATATTCCTTGTGGACTGAAGATGGAGCAAGAGTTAACCATAAGAAGATTGTCCTGTGATTGAAACCTCTCTCATGTTAATTTAGCAATTTCCTTGGCTAGTGCTGGATGGATATATGAGAAAGAACCACACTAACAAAATGAAACCTGGAATATCTTTATTAAAATGAGACAAAGTTGGGGTGCCTGCAGTGGCTCAGTCAGTTAAGCACCTGACTATTGGTATGATCTCATGGTTTTGTGAATTTGAGCCCCTCATCAGGGTCCATGCTGACAGTGTGGAGCCTGTTTAGGGTTCTCTGTCTCCCTCTCTCTCTCCCCTCTCCCTCTTGTGCTGTCTCTGTCTCTCTCAAAATAAATAAATAAACTTAAAAAAAATGAGACATAGTAGATTTTGGATTAAGGAATATTGCCATAGGTAAAGAAAAATACTGTGTAATAATAAAGAGGTTGATTTATCAAAAAGACATAACAATCTAAATGTGTATGCAAAACAGAGATTCAAAATATGTGAAACAAAATGAGATATTGAAAGGAGAAATAGACAAATTGACATTTCTACTTAGTGACTTCAATACTCCTTTCACAATAATTGATACAGTAAATCATAACATAACAGAAAATCATAAGGGTATGGAAGACCTGAAAACACTGTCACCCAGCTTTATTTGATTAACACTTATAGAATATTCAATCCAACAAAATGCACTCTTTTCATGTGCACAGAAACATTCAGCGAGATAGACCATATTCTAGCCATAAATTCAGGCCAAATCTTAATAAATTTAAAAGGACTGAAATCAAACAAAATATGTCCTCTGACTAGAATGCTATAAACCTAGAAACTAATAACAAATATATCTGGAAAATTTCTCAAATATTTAGAATTTCCTCAAATATTTGCAAATTAAACCACACATATCTAAACAACCCACAGGTCAAAGAAGAAGTTCTAAAGGAAATTTTAAAATATTTTACATAGAATACATATGGTAATACATTATATTTAAATTTGTGGGATGCAGCTAAAGCAGTGCTTTGAGAGAAATTTCTGGCATTAAATGATCTAAGCTTCAACATTATGGGACTATAAAAAGAAGAAAAAATTAAAACCAAAGCAAGCAAAATGATAGAAGTAGTGAAGATAAGAACAGACATCAGTGAAATTGTACACAGAATAACTATAGAGAAAATTAATGAAACAAAACCAGGTTCTTTGAGATTAATAAAATTGACAAATCTCTAGCCAGAATGATCAAGGGGAAATAAAAAGAAATAAGTCACAAATTTTATGCCCCCAAATTCAAGAACTTAGATGAAATAGACCAAGTCTTTAAAAGACCTGAACTACCAATATTCAGTCAAGAAGAAATAATCTGAATAGCATTGCATTTATTAAGAAAGAAATTGAATTTTTAAAAAGCTTTCAACAAAGAAAAGTGTGGGCCCATATCGTTTCATTGGCAAATTTTACCAAACATATAAGTAAGAAATAATACCAATTATATACCAACTCTTCAGTAAAATAAAAGAGGAGGAACTATTTCTCAACTCATTTCATAAGGCTAGTGTTTCCCCAATACAAAAATCAAAGAACAGCCATTATAAGAAAATAAAAGTACAGACCAATATCCTTCGTAAACATAGAATCAGAAATCTTTAACAAAATATTGACAAATTGAAGCTAACAATATATAAAAAAGATCAAGTGGTATTTATCCTGATAATGCAAACTGGTTTTACATTCAAAAGTATTCCTCAGACTAAATAAGAAAGACCACTGGGGAAGACAACAGAATAGGAGGACCCTAAGTTCACCTTGTCCCGTACGTGTGACTAGATAATAACCACATCAGTGTGAATAACCCAGGTAACCACCTGGTACAAGACTGGTACAAGAAACTCTCCACAGCTAAATATAGACAACAAGACACATCAAATGGGGTAAGAAGGGCAGAGATGTGGTCAGGAGCTAAATGGACCTGTGGGATTATCCAAGGGAAGGAAGAAGCTATGGCCTTGAAGCAGGGAGAGAAAGAGACTTTCACACCAGGGAGCCCACATAGGGAAGACAAATCCCCATGACAAATGGCTTTGAAAACCAGGGGGGCTATTTTGTGAGGTTTTTTTTTAATGTTTATTTATTTAGTGTGTGTGTGTGTGTGTGTGTGTGTGAGAGAGAGAGAGAGAGAGAGAGAGAGAGAGAGAGAGAGAGAGAGAAGGTAGGGGAGTAGCATAGGGAGAGAGGGAAACACAGAATCTGAAGCAGGCTCTAGGCTCCAGAGCCTGACACGGGGTTCAAACCCACAAACTGCAAGATCATGACCTGAGCAAAAGATGGACGCTTAACTGACTGAGCCACCCAGGCACCCTTATTCTGTGAGTTCTTAAAAAAAGCAGGGTTTAAAGCCTGGAACTTTAAAAGTCAGCAGGATCATGAGAGAGCAGGGAGGCTGAGAGGAAACTGAGTCACTGCCCTTAAAGACATAGCACAACTAACAAGCCTACAAAGATACTTTAAAAATCAGCAGGATCATGAGAGAGCAGGGAGGCTGAGAGGAAACTGAGTCACTGCCCTTAAAGACATAGCACAACAAACAAGCCTACAAAGATACAGTATAGAAGCCACAGTTTGATAAATACCTGGGGTATACAGGAGGGAGATTTGTTTACTAATCCCAGAGCATGTGTTGGAGGAGCAGGGATCTTTGGGAGACTTCTCCAGGAACAAAGGAGCTGGTGGGCACCATTTCCCTCCCCCACCCCCTAACATAAACACACAGACACCTGAGGAAATTACACTGTGACAACACATGACACTGAACTTGCTAGCAGTGCATCCAACCCACATGTTCTCCTATGGACATTCCCACCCTCCAGTCAGGCTTCAGCTCCAGGTCCCTTCCCACAGCAGACCCATGCAAACTTTGCTAATACAGCAACATATTTCTGTAGATCCACCCCCTTCAACCCAGCAGCAGCAAGACCTCTCCTTATGGCACTGCACAGCCCACCGTTATGTTCTGCTGCAGGTCAGTTCTGCTGCATCTCTGGCAGACACCAGATCTGACTCAACATAAGCTCAAGACAGCCCCATATTGGCCCACTAACAACACATAGAACAAAACATTCCCACAACAGGCAGAGAGCCATAGAAGATTACTGAACTGAAGGCAAACGTGGCTCAACCACTATAGCAGGGTGCATGCAGCACACATAGGAGACATCCGTGAAGAGCCAGGTTCCAGTGAACAGGGGACACTGCACTGCAAGGCACTACAGGACCTTTTCTTCATAAGGCCACTACTTTCAAAAGCAGGAGATGTAGCTGATTTTCCTGATTCATAGAAAGAGACACAGAGAATTAGACAAAATGAGGAGGCAGAGGAATATATCCCACATAAAAGAAAAGGACAAAATCACAGCAAGAGACCCAAATGAAATTGGAGGTAATAATATGCCTGATAGAGAATTTAAAGTAAAGATCATTAAGATACTCAATGGCCTTTTCTCAACAGTGGAGGACATCAGTGAGATCCTTAACAAAGAGATGGAAAACGTAAAAAAGAACAAATCAGAGATGAAGATCTCAATAAATGAAATTAAAAATACACTAGATGGAATAAGTAGTAGACCAGAGGAAGCAGAAGAATGGGTTAGGGACCTGGAGGACAAAGTAATGGATAGTCATCAAGGTGAACAAGAGAGAAAAGTAAAAAATGAAAATAGACTTAGGGAACTGAGTGACACCATCAAGTGTAAGATTCACATTCTAGGGATCCCAGAAGGAGGAGAAAAGGGGGGCAGAAAATTTATTTGAAGAAATAACAGCTGAAGACTTCCCAAATCTAGAGAATGAAACAGAAATCCAGGTCCAGGATGTACAGAGAGCCCCCAACAAAATCAACCTAGGGAGGTCCACACTAAGACACATGGTAATTAAAATGGCAAATATTAGGAATAGAGGAAAAACGAAAAGTTTCCCAGACAAACAAAAGTTAAAGGAATTCATGACCACTACAACAGCCTACAAGGAATGTTAAAGGGAGTCTCTGAGAGGAAAGGGAAGACTATAAGTATTAGTAAGAAAAGTCAGAAACTCAAAAGCAGTAAAAATAAGTATAGGTATAAAAATCACTCACGAGCTTCACAAAATAAAAGGATGTAAAGTATGACACCATATACCTAGAACATAGGTGGAGAAGAGTGAAGAATGGGTTCAAAGTTAGGCAACTGTGAACTTAATATAGCCTGCTATATGCATAAGATGTTATATACAAACCTAATGGTAACCACAAATGAAAAACCAGCAATAGATACACAAAACATAAAGAGAAAGGGATCCAAATTTGTCACTAAAGAAAGCCAGTTTATCATGAGAGAAGAGAGCAAGGAAGAATAGAACAGAGCAGAGTTACAAAACATGGCCATAAAACAAGTAACAAAGTGGCAATATGTACATACCCATCAATAATTACTTTTAATGTAAATGGGCTAAATGCTCCAATTAAAAACATAGAGTGATGGAATAGATTAAAAAAACAAACAAACAAAAACCAATATGTATCTATATCCTGCTTAGAAGGTACTCACTTGAAACCTAAAGACACATGCAGTTGAAAGTCAGGGGAGGGAGAAACATTTATCATCGAAATGGAAGTGATAGGAAAGCAATACTTATATTGGACAAAACAGACTAAAACAATGACTTTAACAAGAGGCAAAGAAGGACACTATATAATCATTAAGGGGAAAATCCAACAAGAAAATATAACTATTGTAACTATTTATGCACTCAACATGGTAGCGCCCAAATACATAAAACAGTTAATAACCAACGTAAAGAAAGTATTCGATGATAATAAAATGATAGTAGTGAACTTCAACACTCCACTTATGATGGTTAGGTCATACAGACAGAAAATGAACAAGGAAGCAGTGGCTTTGAATGACATATTGGACCAAATGGATTTAACAGATATATTCAAAACATTCTGTCTCTGAACAGCACAATACGCATTCTTCTCAAGTACACACAGAACATTCTCCAGAACAGATCACATATAAGGCCACAAAACAAGTCTCAACAAATTCAAAAAGATCAAAGTCATACCATGCATCTTTTCTGACCACAATGCTAGGAAACTAGAAATTGATCACAAGAAAAAATCTAGAAAAAACACAAATACATGGAGGTTAAATAACATGCTAATACACAATGAGTGAGTCAACCAAGAAATCAAAGAGGAAATGAAGAAATACATGGAGACAAATGAAAATTAAAACACAGTGGCCCCAAATCTTTAGGATGCAGCAAAAGCAGTTCTAAAAGGGAAATTTACAGAAATACAGGCCTACCTCAAGAAGCAAGAAAAATTTCAAATAAAAAAAACCTTATACTTAAAGGAGCTAGAAAAAATACACACACACACACACACACACACACACACACACACACACACAAACCAGTAGAAGGAAGGAAATAATAAAGATTAGAGAAGAAATAAAGGAATTAGAAACATGTATATATACATATACATACACACACACATAAAACAGATCAGTGAAACCAGAATCTGGTTCATTGAAAAGATGAACAAAATTGATCAGCTTTTAGTCAGAGTCATAAAAAGAGAGAGAGAGGACTCATTAACAAATGAAATCAGAAATGAAAGAAGAGAAAAAACTACCAACACCAGAGAAATATAAAGGACTATAAGAGAATATTATGAAAAAATTATATGCTGCTAATTAGACAACCTAGAAAAAAATGGATAAATTCCTAGAAACATATAACTACCCAAAGTTTAATCAGGAAAGAATTGAAATTTTGAACAGACTGATTCAATGAAATTGAATGAAACCAATGAAATTGAATCAGTAATCAAAAAACTCCCAATAAATAAAAGCTCTAGAGCAGATGGCTTCACAGGTGAATACTGACAAACATTTAAAGAATTAATACTTATTATTCTCAAAGTATTTCAAAATATAAAAGAGGAAGAAAAGATTCCAAATGCATTCTATGAGACCAGCATTACCCTGTTACCAAAACCAGATAAAGACACTACAACAAAAGAGAACTACAGGCCAATATCTCTGATGAACATATGCCAAAATCCTCAACAAAATATTAACAAACTGGGGCACCTGAGTGGCTCCGTCAGTTAAGTGCCCAATTCTTGTTTTTGGCTCAGATCATCATTACATGGTTCTTGGGTTTGAGCCACATGTCTGGCTCTGCACTGTGTGGAGCCTGCTTGGGATTCTCTCTCTCCCTCTCCGTGCCCCTGCTTTTGCTTTCTCTCTCTATTTCTCTCAAAACAAACAAACAAACAAACAAATAAACAAATAAATAAACTTTATTTTAAAAATTAGCAAACCAAATCCAACAATACATTTAAAAAATCACTCACCACAATCAAGTGGGATTTATTCCTGGGATGGCAAGGGTGGTTCAATATTCACAAATCAATGTAATACATCACATCAATAAGAGAAAGGATGAATATCATATGATCATTTAAATAGATGCAGAAAAAGCATTTGGCAAAGTAAAACACCTATTCGTGATAAAAACCCTCAACAGAGTAGGTTTAGAGTGAACATGCCTCAGCATAATGAAGGCCATATATGAAAAACCCATACCTAACACCATACTCAATGGTAAAAAACTGAGAGCTTTTCTCCTAAGATCAGAAACAAGACAAGGATGTCCACTCTCACTATTTTTATTAAATAGGAATAAAAGATATCCAAATTGGTAAGGAAGAAGTCAAACTTTCACTATTTGCAGATGACTATATGGAGAAAACCCAAAAAACTCCACCAAAAAACTACTAGAACTGATATATGAATTTAGTAAGGTCACAGGATACATAGTCAATGTACAGAAATTCACTACGTTTCTATACACTACTCATGAAAAGGCAGATAGAGAAATTAATTAAATAATCCTATTTACAATTGTAACAAAAAGAATAAAATACCCAGAAATAAACTTAATTAAGGAAGTAAAAGGCCTCTACTCTGAAAACTATAAAACATTGATGAAAGAAACTGAAGACAACACATACAAATGGAAAGATATTTCCTTGCTCATGGATTGGACAACAAATATTGTTAAATGGCCACACTACTTAAAGCAACCTACAGATTTAATGCAATCCCTATCAAAATACCAATAGTATATTATACAGAACTAGGACAAATAATGCTAAAATTTATTTGGAACCACAGAAGACCCTGAATAGCCAAAGCAACCTTGAAAAAGAATGAAACTGGAGGTATCACAATTACAGATTTCAAGATATACTATAAAGTTGTAGTAATCAAAACAGTGTGGTCCTGGCACCAAAATAGACACACACATCATTGGAAGAGAAAAGAGAGTCCAGAAATAAACTCACAATTATATGCTCAGTTGTCTTTGACAAAGCAGGAAAGAATATCCAATGGGAAAAAGACAGTCTCTTCAACAAATGATGTTGGAAAAGGTGGACAGCTACTCGCAAAAGAATGAAACTAAACCACTCTCTTATACCATATACAAAAATATACTCAAAATGGATTAAGGACCTAAGTATGAAGCTTAATGGCATAAAAATCCTAGAAGGGAGCTTAGGCCATAACTTCTCTGACTTTAGCTGTAGCAACATTTTTGTAGATATGTCTCCTAAGGCAAAGAAAATAAAAACAAAAGTAAACTATTAAGACTACATCAAAATAAAAAGCTTCTTCACAGCAAGGGAAACAATCAACTAAACTATAATGCAACTTGTGGAATGCGATAAGATATTTGCAAATAACATATTTGATAAAGGGTTAATATCCAAAACATATAGAGAATTTATTCAACTCAACACCAAAAACAAAAACAAAAAACAAAAAATCCAATTAAAAAGTAGCACAAGACATGAACAGATATTTCTGCAGAGAAGACATACAGATGGTTAATAGAATATGAAAAGATGCTCAATGTCACTCATCATCAGGGAAATGCAAATCAAAACCACAATGACATATCACCTTACACCTGTCAGAATGGCTAAAATCAAAAACATGAGAAACAACAAGTGTTGGCAAGGATGCAGAGAAAAAGGCACATTTGTGCACTGTTGGTGGGAATGCAAGCTGGTGCAGCCACTGAGGAATACAGTGTGGAGGTTCCTTAAAAAATTATACATAGAATTACCACATGATTCAGTAATTTCCACTGCTGGGTATTTACCTCCCCCCAAAAGAAAACACTAATTCAGAAAGATATATGCACACGTATATTTATTACAGCATTCTTTACACTGTCCAAATTATGGAAGCAGCCCAAGTGTTCATCGACATAGGAATGGATAAAGAAGATATGGTGGATATACACAATGGAATATTATTCGTCCATAAAAAGAATGAAATCTTTTCATTTGCAAAAACTAGATGGAGCTAGAGAGTCTAGTGCTAATTGAAATACGTCATCTAGAGAAAGACAAATACCATATGATGTTACCCGTATGTGGAATTTAAGAAGCAAAACAAACGAACAAAGAACAAAAGAAGCAAACCAAGAAACAGACTCTTAACTAGAGAGAACAAACTGATGGTTACCAGAGGGGAGGTGGTTGGGGAGATGGGTGAAATAGGTGAAGGGGATTAAGAGTACATTCATTTATCATGATGAGCACTGAGTAATGTATAGAATTGTTGAATCACTATATTGTACCCCTGAAACTAACACAATACTGTTTGTTTACTAGAAATTCAAAATTAAAAAAAGAAAGGAAGACTATGAGATTATCTCAACAGATGCAGAAAAATCATTCAACAAAATTCAATATCATTAATGATGAAAACTTTGGCAAACTAGGGATACAAGAGAATTTCCATGGTTAGCCATGGAAGACTAAATGTTTTCCCCTTACATAAAGAACAAAGCAAATATGTTCATTTTAACTACTTCTATTCAATAGAACAGTAAATAAGGAACAGAAATAAAAGGCATCCAGATTGAAAAGGAATAAGTAAAATTGTCTGTGTTCACACAGAACATGATTGTACATAAAATTCCAAAGAATCCACAAAAATATCACTGGAAATGATAAGTGTGTTTAACAAGGTTACAGAATACAAGGTTAATTTAAAAAACTGTATTTCTATATCCCAACAATGAACAATTGGAAATTGAAATTTTAAAAAATAAAAATAGTATTATTTACAGCAGCGCCCCCAAACCATGTAACAATTAGGTATAACTCTAATATAATATATGTAAGATCTGCATGCTAAAAACTTCAAACCAGTGATAAAATAGATCAAAGAATACCTGAATAA
This sequence comes from Panthera tigris, assembly GCF_018350195.1. NCBI lineage: Eukaryota > Metazoa > Chordata > Mammalia > Carnivora > Felidae > Panthera > Panthera tigris. The sequence continues at coordinate 56,965,108 of NC_056670.1, read as the reverse complement.
ATACCTGAATAAATTGAGATACTTGCTGTGTTCATGGTTTACAATATTCATTGTTGTTAAGATGTCAATCTGATGTCTAGAGTGATCTGTAGAATGAAGGGAATACCAATCAAAATCCAGCAGGATTTTGGTGGAAATTAATAAGCTGATTCTAGTATCTACTTGCTTGTAAGGTTGTTCTGACGATCAAATGAGACAACTACATTTAAAGAGTTTACTGCAAAACCTAGCATGCAGCAAACAATAATATTAGCTATTATTACAAAATGTTCCTTGTTCCCTTTGGCTAGTGGATATTTTTGAACTTAGACATTACATTTCCATATATATATATATGTATATATATTGGCCTTCAAAATATAGTTGTGACACATGAAAGCATATACATATATATGTATATATACATGTATATATATACATATACACACACACACACTAAGAATTGTATCCTCTTAGGCATTCATTCTCATTCTCATTCATTGCTTCATTAATTCTACAAATATTTTTTGAACACCTACTATGTACACAGCATTGTGGTAAACTGGGGGAAAAATGAATAAACAAACACTGTGACTTCTGTCTTCATAAAGTTTTCATTCCAGTAGCAAAATAGATATTAAAATGCTTTTTATACACCTATATAATTTTAAAAATGAAAAGTGTTTTATAAAAGTAGAGAATACCATGAATGAGATAACTGGGAGATTTAACCTAGGCTGGAAGTCTTCCTTAACAGAGTAGCGCTTGAACTGAGGTAGGAGATAAGATGAGTGGTTTAGACAGAGGGACCTAGCCATAGGCAGTGAGAGAAGGCTAATATAGCTGGGTTTATGAAGAAGAGAGGAGTGCAAGAGGCTATTGAAGAGGAAAGCAAGAGCTAGATTAGTAGTCTTTTTTAGGAGTAATGACAAGCCATTGAAGGGTTTGTATCAGGGATATGGTAAAAGGAGGATTAATCCATCCATCCCTGCTTTTCATGTGTCACAACTATATTTTGAAGGCCAGTATGTATAAGTCACTAGGCTGATTGCTGAGAATTCAGCAATGAGGAAGCCAGACATAGGTTTAAGGCAAAGCTAATGAAGTTTAGACTCTGAGATGCATCAGTTGCAAAGGCCCTTGTGAATACTTGTAATGGGACAGGAAATCAGGTTGCAACCAGATGTGTTTCTATGTAAGCTTTTCTAGCAAATTGTCTAAAGAAGTTTCATAAGAGAGAGAGATCTTAATCTCTAAAGTGTCAATAATTCAATAAATCTTAAATAATATTTTCATTCTAAATAAATATACATTTATGCATAATTTTGTATTTATAATTTATATTCTTGAAAGAAGCTCCCTGTGTTGTACTTGTTTCAGATCGTGCAAAATCTGGATCCACCCCTGATTGCAGCCTATAAGACTATCTTATAGGCTTACAGGGGAGGCAGATTAGTAACCAATTTCAGTATACTATGACAAGTGCTATGGTAGAGGAAGACACAGGACCCAGACATGTGCAGAGGTAGTGAAAGGCAGAGAAAATAGTACTTGAAGGTTATAAGAATTAGTGGGTATAAAATCAAGGAGAGGTACAGATCTCTTAGTAAAAATAAGGAAGTAGTAGGAGTATCTTTGGGCCAAGCTGAAAGTTAGTAGCTACTGGCTGCCATGGAAACACAAACTGACTTCGATCATGATTTTGAAGAAAATTATGAATTTGGACCCAACTAAAGGGAAAGAAAAATCTTTTATGGTTTTCCTCCATCTGTTCTGCCTATAACAAGGAAAGATCAAAGAATTAAGTAAAAGCTTGCCAGGAAGTAACAGAAGGCAGTCCCAGATAAGGCTGGTAGGAAAACCACTTAATTAAAGTCAATGCCTTGAGAGAGTAGGTCAGATAAATGGATTTTACCCTTAATATGTAGCATGCTTTGAAGTATAATCGTATACCTTTCTTAGTAGTCAATACCCCCAAGAATATAGGCTTCAAAGTCCCCTTAGCACTAAAGATTTTAGATATTAATATTATTAATATTATTATTTTCTTTATTTTTTACATTCACAGATGCTGGTAAAAATTCAAACCTTACTGCAATATATAGAGTAAGACATGATCGTCTACTTCTATCCCATCTAATTCCTAGGGTTAGCTGCCAGTATGATGGGTCTCTGGATATGTGAACATATATACTCATAAATGCACAGAGAGCTTTCAAAACCTCAAAATGGAGCCATATTGTACTTATTGTTTATTAACTTGCTCTTTTTCACTCAATATCAATATCACCATGATATTTTCCCAGATATCATATACATATTTCTGTGAGTACAAATCAATCAATGTTAATTGTTTCTAGTGTTGTATTATATTCATGGTAGATATGTAACTTAATTTTTAAAATTTATGGAAAAAATTTTAAACATATGCAAAAAAACCCATTGGTTTGTACCCAAGGATTGTACAATGAACCCATCATTCAGTTTTAGCAAGTAACAACTCATGGCAATTTTCTCTATACACTCACCCACTCTCCTATTCACTTATGAATAGACACTAAAGTTATGTCTAAGATTTTACTAAATAAGTGCAACCATAGTAGATACATTTGTAAATGTATCTGTGCATGCATATTATCAAAACTTGGAACCCTAGAGCAGCAGTGTGAGTGTCAATTGGGATATTCTCTGATAGAAGAGTCACCTGGGAAGGTAGATATCTGGATTATACTACATTGCAAAAGAAAAACTAAGCAGAAAACAAAAATCTGGAAGTTAGCTGTTTTGTAGAGCTGGAGGCTTGGAATGGAAATCAGTCATTAGAGATAAATGTTCTCAGTTAAGATAAACTCTATCTTTCAAGTTAAGCTGGTAAACTGGAACTTCAGAGCCATGTAGCTAGGACACTAATTGAAGGTTATCAAGACTGGAACTTTATGGCACCTTTGAAGGTCTCTCTAAATGTAATAATGGGAATATAGTTTTTTATCTAGGGACTGTAAAATTAGGGATATGTGAGCTGTATTTGAGAGGGCCCAGATTGCTCTCAGATTTTGTTGGTGTGATTTCTCTGAAGATTATCAGATGTTTGCATTATTCAGACCTAGTTATATATAACATGCTTTACTAATAAAGAGGACTTTGTGTTTTCTGGCTCAGAAAAAGGACTTATGTCTTTTTAAGCTTCCCCAAGTGTTAGTTGAAGGGTTTCTTGATTCTCACTTAATTTCTAGAACAGTTCAGAATTCTGATTTCTTGACTAAACATTATATGCTAGAAATTGTATTTGATTGACCACATGAGCTGTTGCATTAATTAGCTTGTGAAATTGCAATGTCCCCTATTAGTGGAGTTGGGAAGAGTGTGGAGCAAATAAAAGAGATACTTCTGAGGAAGAATCACTCTTCTTTGGAGTTGAATTGGGTATTGGGGATGAGGGATTTAAAAAATGAAGGATGAGGCTCTAGTTTTAGATAGGATGACCAAGAGGCTGATGGCCCCATCAATATAAACAGAGGATTTCTGTGAGGGGAAAAACAGTTTGGGGGTCTGATGTTGCGTTCATAAGATTCTTAGGGTCAGAGAACTGTTGACTAAAGATGTTGATTTTAGAACACCTCCTATAGAGATGTGGACTGAAGCCACACAAATGAATTATCTACTAGAGTTTGTAAAAGAAGTCAAAACTGAGGAATAGGTCTTAAAATATCTCTGCATTTGGTATACAGAAGGATAAAGTGAAGCTAAGAAGAATCTTCCAGAGTCCAAGGAGTCTAGTCAGAGCAGTAACCCTGGAGAGGAGAGTCAGCCCTTGTCTATGTCCTCCACACTAACTCATTCATTAAAGGGAAGTCAAGGGTGTTTTCGATTTGCCCATCAATATACTTGAATAAGTGGCTGTAATAAGTTGAGAAACTCCTCACTTAGGCTACTGGAGCTTGTTTTATTACTATTATAATTAAATACTATCACTAAGGTATAGAGAACTTCATTACTTTTCTACAAAGACCATTATCATATTAAAAACTTAACTAGGTTTATAGGTCCCACCTAAATAAGGTACAAGGAACAATGAAGAAATGTTAAGAAAATACAAATAAAATTGAGAGTCATCACAGCAGTGAAATGGAATCCATTGTGTTATCAGCACAGCTTCTTTGGGAACAGTCATATCATACGAATAGGTGGGTGAATGAACTAACAGTTACTAAGTGCCTCTTATGTGATGTTACAGTGCTTTCTTTAAACTTCACAGCAACTTTGACAGAGAGGTTATGACACTCATGATGAGGGCACTGAGGATTAGAGCAAAAAAGTCACATGTGAATTTGGATGGAAATTGACGTATTAGGTATCTGATTTAAAAAAATGAGATTCTCATAATCATGGAGTGGATAGGTGGGGAGTGGGTGGAGATTTAGCTAATATAAGAATGGCAGATACAAATGGGAATGTACTGAGTGCCACCGAACTGTACACCTAAAAATGGTTAAAATGGTAATTTTTATGCCGTATGTATTTTACTCCAATAAAGAAAAAAAATGGCAGGATTTTGAAAATATTAAAGCTAGGTTACAGGTACATGGGGATTCATTATATTCTATTTACCCTGTATACGTTTGAAATTTTTGATAAACAAAAGCTTTTTGAAATTAAGATTCTTTAAGGGCAAATCTAATTTGTTATGTTATGCAACATCTTTTCTGAGGCATGAGAGTTGGGGATACAAACTACATGTTACACCACAGTCACATGACAAGTCTACTTATTTGAAAAATCAGTGGTGTTGTATCCATAGTGATGTTTTAATGACTTCTTTACCAGCCTTCTGAGGCTCCCAACCTGAACTGTTTGCTCTGTAGTAGTGTCAATGTTGGGTAACTTTTGGAAAGTCAATGAACTTTAATCACTTAATTTTTTCCTCATTTGAAAACTAAGAGAACTGAACTGAATGACAGTCTTGTTTCTTCTTCATCTCTAAAATTCTACAGATTAGGTTCAATGGTAACTTTGGCACAAATAGAGGCATAAAAATAAAAAGGGAAGTAGCAGTCTTGTTGTATGTGCTAGGTCATATAGAGGGTTTGATTTCTGGATACCATATTTTAAGATATACATTGATGGAGAAAACTAAAACCGGAGAACGACCATACTCCGTGCCCTCATGATCCAGTGATCTCATTAAATTCATGTTATAGAACTTCTTGCTTAATCCCTACCCACTCTCATTCCTTCTGTTTTCTGTACAGGCTTTAGATTTGCTGGTCTTTTTCTTCTCCATCATTCCTAGTGACAAAATTTCAAGCCACACCTTTCTTGTTTGTCTGTTTTTAGCTAGTATTTATGGCAAAATAAATACACTACGCTACATGATGCTCGAAGGGAGGCTCCATTATAGTGGAGACCCTTGCAGTTGCCACTGAGTGTGCACTCATTTCAGTTTCATATGTGCTCAGCAACTCCTTTTCACATTGCTTATTATGTAAGAGCCACTTATTTATTTACCTAAATATTTAGTTTGTTTCATTTAAACTATATACATTTATATTTGTTGGAAGTTTTTATTTGTTGGAAGTTTGTTAATATATCTTTTTCCTTATTAATAATTCACATTCTGTTTCCCATCTTTCTTCTTTAATGTAGTGGCTTCTAAGGTTTTCCTAAAGCCCTATATTCAGGGTTTGAGCAAGGGGGAAAGCCTTCTTGCATTTGCATTTAAGTCAGAATTTGTCAACATTATACTTCTGTTTTTAGAATTGACATTGTATTTTTGCTTCCACCTAAAACATGAATATACATTGATCTTTCCCTAGCAAAAATACATTTTTTTCATCTTATCTCCATTGCATATTAGTAATGGAACAAACTGATGTTGTGTACCTCCTGATATACTACATTAAAAAGGATAAACTTCATCACCTGCATAACCTGAATCTAATCTCAAGGAAACATCAGACAAACCTAAATTTAAGGACATACTATGAAACAAGTGGCTGGTACTTTTTTAAAATATCAATGTCATGAAAGGCAAAGAAAGAATGAGGAACAGTTCCAGATTAAAGGAGACTAAAGAGGCATGAAAATTAAATGAAATATGTGATCCTGGGTTGGATGTATAAAGTTTCTATAAAGAACATTTTGGAGACCATTAGCAAAATTTAAGTAAAGTCTATAAATTAGATAATATTAAATCAATGTTATATTCTGATTTTGATAGTTATTGGATATGTTAGTGAAATTTTCTTCATTTTGATAATTGTACTTTCACAATTGTCATTGATCTTAGGAAAAACACACTAAAACATTTAGGAGTTTAAACAAAAAAAGCACTTCACAGTTTTTGAGGTCTTCCATGTATAACTTCATGATTTAGCAGTCCCAGTCTGCCTCTTGGATCTCTTATAACTCATGAGCTACCTCCCACTACCTTTCATTAGGGTTCAACGTCCTTGTCTCTCTTTTGTTCCTCAAAATTTTCAAGCTTGTTCTGCCTCAAAACTTTCATACTTGCCATTTTCTCTGCCTGTAACGTTCTTTTTCCAGATCTGTGTATGGTTGGCCCTGGCCCAAATGTGATACTGCCTGACCTCTCCTCAAGGCAGAGTCTCTGACTACTCACACAAAAGTCGTTATCCACCCAGTCTCAATTACATTAACCTGATTTATTGTCTTCATAGAACTTCCCACTATCTGAATTTATCTTGTTTACTACCTGTCATCTCCCTTACTCCCATTGTTCTTTTTCTACCTATTTAGAATATAAGTCCATGAAAGCAGGGAATTAGTCTATCTTAGCTTGCTATAAACCCATTGTCTATAATGATACCTGACACATAGCAGGTGCTCAGTAATATTTGTCAAATGGATGAATGCATTTTTATGTACAAAGACCAGAGATGAATAGCAGAAGAACCAGAAACCAATTGTAGGGAGTGATGTTTTGTATAACTACAAATTTATTTAACACCACTAGCCCAGTTGATTTTATACTAAAAAGTGTCCATGACTCCAAAAGAGTTAACACCTAAAGTGCTATCTGCTATAATGATAGTAGTGATTGGTTACTTTCTACCTATAGCAGAGGTCTGAGGAGCTAGGACATGATGTAAGGATTAGGGAGAATAGTTTCCAAACTTAATTGGTATGACAGGGGAGAATGTCTGAAATCCAGACTATCCTGGGGTATTCGTGAAGCCTGTTGATATGTCCCAGAGAGAGGAGGGGACTCCAGGCTGGTGGAAATAGGGCCTTCACATACTTTGAGAACACCCTGGGCCTGAGGGCCCATCCTAACGAAGGATTTTACATTCCAGTTATTTTTTTGTGTGAAGTGGGCATGTCATTATTACTTTGCCACATTTTGAGACGTGCTGGAGAAGAGCTAAGTCAAGCATTTGTTTAATAAAGGCACTAAGTAACAACATTCCTCATTTCATCTTCTTTTGACCTTTTCAAAGCCCTTCTTCAAAGCTCTTCTCTGTGAGGCTGTATTTACTCCATATTAAATGTCTCTCTGAGTAAATTCTTTGGGTAAGGGCCAGTCTTCATGGTGTTCTTGCTAATGTAAGACTTTCGAGTTATCTATAAATGACAGGTCTCCTTTGTACAGTTGGTTGGAACAGTAACCACCACTCTGACCCCCGGGTGGCAGGAACCATTTCCCATTCTTGATTTTTTGTCAGAATTTGAAAGGAGCTGGGCTTCATTAGACTCTTTTAAATACATAAAAATGCCAACCACACTTTGCAGACATGATATTTTCAGACACTTGTGAGTTCAAAAATACCCTTTATTCTTTGCAATTCAGTAAAAAGGCTGTTTCCCCCATGGAGGCCTAGCCATAAAACAAGTTTGAAGTTTTCTTTTGTTTGACTTATATGGAGTTATTGATGAATTAGCTATAGAAGCCCTTCTACGCTTTTCTCTGTTTGGGGTAGAGGAGGTAAATGGGAGAAACAAAGCTAAGACTGTCTTCATGTCATTCTTCTTTATGTTTAAAGGGATCAACACAGATTTTCACACAAATAGAGACACTGATCATGTTTTTTACCTTGATGATGAAAAAAAAGATAAAACAAATGGCTAATGATTGCACTTACTGGCTGAAAAGAAAACTGTTTTGATTTGTGTGGTTGAACTGTTTGTTCTTTTTTTTTTTAGCAGAAGTCCTTATACACCCAAAATAGGCACAGGGTTTTTATCTCTTCAATGGTACATTAATTTATAAGTTCTTCTCTTAGGTTCAGCTCAGTGTCATACTCAGCTTTGTAAAAAGCATAGATGATAATGAGCATATTTTTTCCCATACTATTCTGGAGGCAGGTAAGTTTTAACTATTACCTATCTAAGATGCATGGAAAATAGTCAAAACAGGGGAATTTCAAAGAGCCATTCTCATTTTATGCATTCCAGAAAAAATAAAATTAGATAAGTGGAAAACTTGAACTAGAAATCACATGAATGGGTATGGAATTAGGCATCAGAAAACTGGTCCATGGCTCTGTTTCTGTCTTTCTGTGACATGTGAGGCAAAGCTTGTGATCTGTCTAGGCCTCTATTCAAATATTCACTCTATGAGCAATATAAGATGAGAAATAGGTATGAAATTATTTTGAAAAGAAATAAGTGGTATAATATTGGGGGACTAATGGAATTGTTTAGTTAAGTAGAAGTATCTCTGCAACACAAATGCATTTGTGCTGTAGAGGTGTGGTATGAGGCCAACTGCCATTTAACAAGTGCTTTGGTAAAATAATTGAAACGTATGAATAAGGCAAACAAACCCATGTTTGAGAAGGAGTTTCTTATAAGGTAAAAAATCCCTGGTTTCCCTTCTGTCTTTCAAAGCAGATGTGCTCAACACATAGTCTGTCTACTCTCACAGCACACTGTCAGTCCTCAACACCAGGCAGTCTGGTTTCCATTTCTAAAAGTTTTAGTTTTCTTGAAGTTCAGTCGTTATCTGATTACCAAATCCAACAGCCTTCTGTTAAGGCTTTGTACTGAATATCTGTGATAGCATTACATTTGCTCCCTCCTCCAAGTTCTAATGCCTGCCCCCCCAACTCCCGCCAATGAATTCCGATACTCATTATGTCTTCATATTCTAAAGGGAAAACAATGACAAGCTGTGGGAAAATGGTAGAACATGAAACATAAGCTATATGTGAAGTTGTGAAGCATAAGATATTCTCTTTGTTCTATGACAATAAAAAATTTGCAGAATCTATGATAGAAACTCAGAAAAAAAGGAACTATGAGTGCCATCTTGTGGCAAGGCATGCCCTGCCACATACAATTTGACATACCTCACAGTCCACGGTACCACCCATCCCCCTGCCCCTCAGATATTTTAGCTGTGTTCTGCTTTTCTGTGTCATTTGACACTGCAGTGCATTCTTTTGTGAAGATTTATTATCCCTAGTCTCTAAGTCACTGAAGTAATTTTCAGTCTTTATCTTCCTTTATCTATATTCTCTACTTTTCAAGGTTCTCTATCATCATCCTATTATTTTAAAAATCACCCCCTTCCTTATATCTCATTACTATTACTTCATTTTGGCTCTTGAATCATTCTGTGACTTCCCCTTATCTCTTCATGACAATTCTACCTACTTCTCTCCTGACAATTTTGGCTTTACTCTAAGACTCAGTCTTTAGTATAGAGTTACCAGATAAAAACAGGACACCCTGTTAAAATTTGAATTTCAAATAGACAACAAATAATTTGTTAGCATAAGTATGCCCCAAATACTACACGGGACAGGTTTCTATTAATGAAATAGCATTATTTGTATTTGTATTTGATAAATCTGGCAATCCTATTAGCCTTCTCTTCTTTTCTCATTTGTGGTATTATATGGAGATATATTGCTCAGATTTCCCTTCAGAGAAGTACTTGTCACGTAGATTTGGGAAGTGATGCCAGCAGACAGCTTCTAGCTGTCAACTCCTTTAGGATTCTCCTTACTCAAGGTCAGCGCTTCTCAGGACAGCCTCACATTAGTGACTAAATGAAGTGGGGGTATAAGGCCCAACCATTTTGGTCTGATGCAGGACAACTCTGACAGCCAATATTTGCCTCAGAGCTCTCCATCAGGTTGGCTGAGGCATTTCCAGCTTGCACTGCAGTTTAACTTCTTCCTCTGTCCAATCCACTTACTTCCTTTTCTTTCAAAAGTATTGATCCTTAATAAACATCCAGACTTTGTCTCAGCTCCTGCTCTTGAAAAACCCCACCTGCAACATTTATCTCTGAAGGAACTCATTTCTGTGTCTTCTGCTATGAGCCCTCCAACTATGTTGATTTTTCCCAAGTATGTGTCTATGGATAGGTCTTTCATACTTGAATTCACAGCTGCATCTTATTACCTCTCTACTTGAAAGTCTGACTGTTTTCCAGACAGAACTAAACTTGACTTTCTATTCATCCATCCAACAAATATCTCTTGAGTGCCTACCATGTTCCAAGCACTGTATTGCTGGGGATACAACAATGAAGCAAACACACATATACATACCCAGCCCTCATGGAGGACGTTCTACTGGGGAAGAGAGATAATAAATAAGATAAATATATAAAATGCATTATAAATTATAGAGTGACAAGTTCTAAAAGAAAGAAAGAAGGATGGGAAGTGTGTATGTGTATGTTGGGTTTTTCTGTGGAGAGGGGGATAGGAAATTTTAGATATGGTAGCAAGGGGAGGTATACTAACCAAAATAGCCTATGCTGTACTGTAGTAATAAATCTAAATATCAGTGGGTTAGCCCAACAAAAGTTTAGTTTTTGTTCAGAGGAAGTCTGATAGGTGATTCATTACTCCATCCAACAATTCAGGATTCCAGGCTTCCTCCATATTTTGATGCTACCCCATTGACGTGTAGCTTATAGGGATAGAGACAGATAGAGGTAGATCAATAGACAATAGGTGCCTTGGCCTGAAAGTAACACATCACTCCTGCTCACATTGTCTTTTGCAAAACTAAGTCATGTGTTACTACCCTTAACTATAAGGGAAGTAGGAAATGCCTTCCTGTCTGCCTAGAAAAGGGAAATGATGTGGTGATCGTGCCATTTTTGTTTCCTGCTATAGAAGGCTTCATGAAAAAGTGACATTTGAATAGACTTGCAGGAATTTTTCCAGAATTTTTTCTCTATTTCAAGATCTGTTCCAAATGTATTTTTACTCACAATTCTTTTCCTGTTGAAAACATGCATTTATCTTGTGGTTTTTTCTTTCATTTTCTCTATCTAAACAATCAAAAGTCTAACTCTGCTCTGTAGTATTGCAACAATGTACTTACTATATTCTATTTTTATCCCTAGACCTAACCCACTCTCCAGTCCCCAATCCGTCTTCCATGTCACAGCTGGGTGAAAGTTCTAAAGCAAAAATTGTGTTGATGTATGCTTTATTTAAAAATATTTTTTATTTATATGAGAAACCCAATTGTAACCATATATCCATGATTTTCCCACCAGTTACTATTATTTGCACATCTCAAAAGTTATAACAAAATGCAAGATTGAAAAAAATTCAGTACAAATGAAATACTTTCCAATAAAAATTTAATCGTCAGCACTAATTGATAAACACCTATTTTTCTGTGAATTAGAGATTTTCTATGCTTTGTGCTTGACTATGGTTTCATTACCTATATTAGCATTTTGCAAGCTTCCTTCAGCTCTTAAATTATCTGCCTCTAATTTATAAGAAGGTATCACCTGTTTTCTGAGTACCTTGTAAATAGTTCTCAGAACCTCTTTTATAAATCTGCCTTTCGGCATTTACTATTTCTCTCTTTCCCTCTCCTTCTCTTCCTTATTTTTGTTCTTCTAAGGGAAACAATTTTAATTTTATGTAATTAAAAAAAATGCTCAGAGAGTTCCAACTTAAAGGAGGAAAAAAAATGCCTTATGGGAAGTCACCTATGCTTGCAGCTAATGTTTGGCTGTCTAGTAAGTCTCTTCCAAATCAAGCAACTCTTACCCTTTTATGTCAGCTTATTTTTTATTTTATTTTATTTTATTTTATTTTATTTTATTTTATTTAAATCCAAGTTAGTTAAAATATAGTGTAATAATGGTTTCAGGAGTAGAATTTAGTGATTCATCACTTACATATAACACCCAGTGCTCATCCCAACAAGTACCCTCCTTAATGGCCATCACCCATTTAGCCCATCCCCCCCACCCAGCACCCGTCCAGCAACTATCAGTTTGTTCTCTGTATTTAAGAGTCTCTTATGGTTTGCCTCCCCCTCTGTTTTTACCTTATTTTTCCTTCTCTTTCCCAGTGTTCATCTGTTTTGTTTCTTAAATTTCACATATGAATGAAATCATATGATATTTATCCTTCTCTGACTGACTTATTTCACTTGGCATAATACATTCTAGTTCCATCCACACTGTTGCAAATGGCAAGATTTCATTCTTTTTGATCGATGAGTAATATATTCCATTGTGTGTATATACATAAATATGTATATGTATATACACCACATCTTCTTTATCCATTCACCAGTTGATGGACATTTGGGCTCTTTCCATAATTTGGATATTGTTGATAGTGCTGCTATAAATATTGGGGTGCATGTTCCCCTTCAAATCAGCATTTAAATTTTTTTAATGTTTATTTATTTTTGAGAGAGAGACAGGCAGACAGACCATGAGCAGGGGAAGGGCAGAGAGAGAGGGAGACACAGAATCCAAAGCAGGCTTCAGGCTCTGAGCTGTCAGCACAGAGTCCAATGTGGGCCTCAAACCCATGAACCATGAGATCATGACCTGAGCCAAAGTCAGACGCTTAACCAACTGAGCCACCCAGGCACCTCCAAATCAGCATTTTTGTATCCTTTGGATAAATACCTAGTAGTGAAATTGCTAGGTTGAAGCGTAGCTCTATTTTTAATTTTTTGAACCTCCATACTGTTTTCCAGAGTGGCTGCACCAGTTTGCATTCCCACCAGCAGTGCAGAAGAGATCCTCTTTCTCCGCATCCTCACCAACATCTGTTGTTGCCTGAGTTGTTAATTTTAGCCATTCTGACAGGTGTGAGGTGGTATCTCATTGTGGTTTTGATTTGTATTTCCCTGATGATGAGTGATGTTGAGCATCTTTTCATGTGTCTGTTAGCAATCTGGATGTCTTCTTTGGAAAGGTGCCTGTTCATGTCTTTTGCCCAGTTCTTCACTGGATTATTTGTTTTTTGGGTGTTGAGTTTGATAGGCTCTTTATACATTTTGGATACTAACTAACCCTTTATCCAATATGTCGTTTGCAAATATCTTCTCCCACTCCATCAGTTGCTTTTTACTTTTATTGATTGTTTCCTTTGCTGTGCAGAAGACTTTTATCTTGATGAGGTCCCAATAGGGACTTTTGTTTTTGTTTTTGCTTTTGTTTCCCTTGTACGTCCAGTGACATGTCAAGTAAGAAGTTGATGAAGCCATGGTCAAAGAGGTTGTTGCCTCTTTTCTCCTCTAGTATTTTGATGGTTCCCTGTCTTACATTTAGGCCTTTCATCCAATTTGAATTTATTTTTATGTGTGGTGTAAGAAAGTGGTCCAGGTTCATTCTTCTGCATGTTGCTGTCTAGTTTTCCTGACATCATTTTCTGAAGAGACTATCTTTTTTCCATTGGATATTCTTTCCTGCTGGGTTAAAGATTAATTGACTATACATTTGTGGATCCATTTCTGGGTTTTCTGTTCTGTTCCATTGATCTATGTGTCTGTTTTTTTGCCAGTACCATACTATCTTGATGATTACAGCTTTGCAATACAACTTGAAGTCTAGAATTGTGATGCCTCCAGCTTTGGTTTTCTTTCTCAACATTACTCTGGCTGTTCGGGTCTTTTCTGTTTCTATACAAATTTTTAGAAAGAAATGCATTGATAATAATAACAAAATAGTAGGGGACTTTAACACTCTACTTACAATAATGGACAGATCATCTAAGCAGAAAATCAGGAAGGAAACAATGGCTTTGAATGACACACTGGGCGGGATGAATTTAACAGGTATGTTCAGAACATTTAATCCTAAAGCAACAGAATGCACATTCTTCTCGAGTGCACATGGAACATTCTCCAGAATAGATCACATACTGAGTCACAAATCAGCCCTCAACAAGTACAAAATTTCACATCATACCATGCATATTTTCAGACCACAACATTATGAAACTTGAAATCAATCACAAGAAAAAATTTGGAATACTTGGAGTTTAAAAAACATCCACTAAATAATGAATGGGTTAACCAATAAATTAAGGGGAACTTTTAAAGTACATGGAAGCCAATGAAAATGAAAACATGACAGTCCAAAACCTCTGGGATGCAGCAAAGGCAGCCATAAGAGGGAAGTATATAGCAATCCAGGCCTACCTAAAGAAGGAAGAAATGTCCCAAATATACAACCTAACCTTATACCTAAAGGATCTGGAAAAAGAACAGCAAAGAAAGCCCAAAACCAGCAGAAGAAGGGGAATAATAAAGATTAGAGTAGAAATTAATGATATCAAAACAAACAAACAAACAAACAGTAGAACAGATCAAGAAACCAGGAGCTGGTTCTTTGAAAGAATTAACAAAATTGATAAACCTCTAGTCAGATTTATCAAAAAGAAAAAAAGAAAGGACCCAAATAAATAAAATCACGAATGAAAGAGGAGAAATCAGGGGCGCCTGGGTGGCTCAGTCAGTTAAGCATCTGACTTTGGCTCAGGTCATGATCTCACAGCTTGTGAATTTGAGCCCTGCATCTGGCTCTGTGCTGACGGCTCAGAGCCTGGAGCCTGCTTTGGATTCTGTGTCTCCCTCTCTCTGCCCCTCCCCCACTCACATTCTGTCTCTCTTTCAAAAATAAATAATAAAACATTTAAAAAATTTTTTAAAAAGTGGAGAAATCACAACCAGCACTGCAGAAATGTAAACAATAATAAGAGAATATTATGAGCAATTATACGCGAATAAATGGGCAATCTGGAAGAAATGGACAAATTCCTAGAAATATAAACTACCAAAACTGAAACAGGAAGAAATAGAAAATTTAAACAGACCCATAACTAGTAAAGAAATTGAATTAGTAATCAAAAATCTCCCAACATGCAAGAGTCCAGGGCTGGATGACTTTCCAGGGAAGTCTACCAAACATTTAGAGAAGAGTTAACACCTTTTCTTTTTAAGATGTTCCAAAAAATGGAAATGGAAGGAAAACTTCTGAACTCATTCTGTGAGGCCAACATTACCTTGATTCCAAAAACCAGACAAAAAGACCCCACTAAAAAGAAGAACTACAGACCAATTTCCCTGATGAACATGGATGCAAAAATTCTCAACAAGATACTAACCAAATCCGACAATACATTAAAAGAATTATTCACATGACCAAATAGGATTTATTCCTGGGCTGTAGGGGTTGTTCAATATCTGCAAATCAATCAACGTGATACACCACATTAATAAAAGAAAGGATAAGAGCCACATGATCCTCTCAATAGATGCAGAGAAAGCATCTGACAAAATACAGCATCTTTTCTTGATAAAAAAAAACCCTCAAGAAAGTAGGAATAGAAGCATCATACGTCAAAATCGTAATGGCCATATACAAAAGACCCACAGCAAATATCATCCTTAATGGGGAAAAACTGAGAATTTTCCCACTAAGGTCAGGAACATGACAGGGATGTCTACTCTTACCACTGTTGTTCAACATAGTAAGTTCTAGCCTAGCAATCAGACAACAAAAAGAAACAAAAGTCATCCAAATTGGCAAGAAAGAAGTCAAACTTTCACTCTTCGCAGAGGACACGATACCCTATGTGGAAAACCAAAAAAACCCCACCAAAAAAACTTCTAGAACTGATACGTGAATTCAGCAAAAGTCGCAGGATATAAAATCAATGTACAAAATTTGGTGGCCTTTCTATACACCAAGAATGAAGCCGCAGAAAGAGAAATCAAGGAATAGATCCCTTTTACAACTGCACCCAAAACCATAAAATACCAAGGAATAAACCTAACCAAATAAGTGAAAGATCTGTACACTGGAAACTAGAGAAAGTTTATGAAAGAAATTGAAGAAGACACAAAGAAATGGAAAAAAATTCCATGCGTATAGATAGGAAGAACAAATACTGTTAAAATGTCGATACTAGCCAAAGCAGTCTACACATTCAATGCAATCTCTATCAAAATAACACCTGCATTCTTTACATAACAAACAATTCAGGTCTGCTTGTTAGTAAAACTTTCTAAGTTAACTCCAGTGGTTTGAACTTCAAGATAAATGTTTTTCTAGTATTACTACTAGAAGTACTACTAGTAGTGTTACTACTTTACTGAAGTTTTCCACTCAATAAAAGACTGGAACTGTGGAAAGCAGTACCCTTCCCGCATTTGTGTTCCCACTGCCCATATTGAATGAGCTGAATGATATGGGAGTGATCCTTCCTCTAGCTTTATTACAAATGATTCTAGCCCACCCAAGTGTCAGTTTCAATGTGTGGAAGGAACTCTGAGTCTTTTACAAGAGAGAAAGAGGGAGAGATTGAATAATTTTAAGATATTCCTGTGTTAGTGATTTCAGGCACTGATCTTCCTCAGAGCTTTTCATGATTTATCTCTGCATCTAATAGGTAAGGGAAAATGAGACACTAAGAAGTGAATTTTTCTCCCTCATGGGCTACATTCATATCTGTGCATTTAATCACTGCCCGCTGAATCCATTTTCTTCCCAGTAACCAAAATTGAGATACTGCAACTTAAAATTCATCTCTCACTTAACATCTGTTTCACCATATTATTTAGATTTTCATATGTAATTTGATATAAATCTCAAAGATGACACGTTTTGGATTTTTGTTATAACATCAGTGAAGTCCATTAAACTTGACTGTGACTTGGAACTTTATACTTTATTTGACTTTTAAAACTTCTTTGAGATGATTTCTCTTAAGAGAAAAACCTCTTCTATACCAGAATATATCACACAATTCTCTTGTGATTTCTGGAGGCAATTTCTTAGATTCATGGACAGGGAGGGCAGAGAGCAGATGGACATTGGACATCACCTGGTTTAACAAACTGCCTTTTATAGATGAGCAAACTGAGGATCAGTGAGGATAAGGGACTTTCCCTAGTAGTCATCCTGGAAACAGAATCCTGATGACCTGACTCCCTGTGTGTATAGATTTGGCCTTTGATGTTTTGTGTCTAATATTCTTGTATTAGGCATGCCTATGGCATAAAGGGCTACATCACATTTCTCTTGATTCAGACCACCTATCAAGAAATCCTGGTAGCACTGAGAGAACCTATGCCTCAAGAAGGTACAAGAAGTTAAATGTAGCTATAGCATAAGGAATAAAAAGGGGATATGACAAGGGAAGAGAAAGGATAGGGATCTTCATAAAGAATTTTCAGATTGTTTTCCTAATGCAGCAAGGATTTTATTGAGGCTTGACATAGAGTTTTTAAAAAATGTTTTATTTTATTGTGAGGCAGAGGAAAACTATAATATAGAGGACAAATAACAAATTAATGTTATTAGTACACAAAGCTTCAGCCATCCCATTTTTAAAAGGTTAGTAAGTTTACTCTTTGCAGACTTCCAGTATCACATAATAATGCACTTTATTGGTCTGACTGCTATAAAAACTCTGGGACATAATTCAGTTAGGTTTTCCCTTATTTTTTCTCATTGCTAAAATGAAGCCAAAGATGTCATTTGGTTATTATGAGGATTCAATGAAAATCTGCTTGTTATTGTTTTCATATTCTTTTGTGTGAAAGAAAATGGCTGGCTTAAATTTAATTTGTCTGTTGAACTACCTAGCCACTTCCATATATAGCTTTTAAGTCTTGTGTTAACTTGCAATATGGTGCTTAATTAGGAATTAAGCCTGCCAAGGTGCTTGGGATCAAAGTAATTGGCTTTGATAATTCAACCTTAATGACCTCTCTACCATTTTTTTTAATCTCTAAGAAATTCAAGTTGTTTTTGTAACATGGAATATATCTACTTGAAGAACTGTTTAGCAGTGGTGATTGGTTGCTTTCTGTCTCTTTTTTCCCCTTACAATTTTTATTTTGAAAATTTAAAACCAGAAGGAACGTTGAAATATTAGATCCATCAGTTGTTTACATTTACTACATTTGCTTTCTTTCTGTCACCTGTCCATCTACCTATGTAATTTTTGCTGAATCATTTTTGTAGTAAACTGCAGACATCATATTTCATCACTAAATACCTTAGCATGCATCTCCTAGGAATAAGAACTTTCTCCTGCATAAACACAATACCATTACAAAACCTATGAAACTCAACATTTATTGATTCAGTATCATCTAATACATAGCTAATATTCTAGTTTTCCCTAATTATCCTAATAATGTCCACAGTAATTATTCCCACCCTTCTCCATCAATCCTGGATGCAAAGAAGGATCATGTTTACATATAGTTTTCTTCTTTAGTCTTCCTTAATCTAGAACAGTTCCTTCAATTCTATTTTTGTCTTGTGACATTGACATTTTTGAAGAGTCTGAGCCAGTTTTCTTATAGAATGCACCTAAATCTGAATTTACCTGATTGTTTCCTTATGGTTAAATTCTGTTTAAATATGTTTGGCAAGACTGCTACACAGATGATGTGTAGATCTCCTTTGTAGAAAGCTTTCTGGGCGGTAGTATGGAGACAGGATTGAAGGGTGCTAAAGGGGAGTCTGTGTTCTCAGTTTTTTGGGTGAATGATATGGTGGCCTGAATTAGGGGAGAAGTGGGGACTAAGGAAGGGAAAATCTGAGAAAGGTTTAGAAGATGGACTTGATGACTAACTTTGGTTGTGGTAGGTGATAGAGAGGAAGGAACATGGGATAATTTTCACCATTACTAATAAATGACTATATCATTCATCAATTCAGAGAATATAAAAAAAATATTTATTGGGATGGGTGGTGAGTATATTTTTCACAAGTACCATTTGAAACACCTGTGGATCATTCAGATAGAGATAATTGATATGACCAGTCTGGCTGGAGTTCAGAAGATGAACCCTGCACCACAGATTTAAATTTGGGTCTAAAATATTAGCATATAGGTAGGGGTAAAGCCATAGGGATGGATCAGATTGCCTAGAGGGAGTATTAGGTGAATAGTCGGGGTGGGGGGGTGATGAAGCATTCTTAGTTAAGATTTGGCCAGAGCTCCTAGTCCAATGCTCTTTCCCTAGAGTTCTTGCTTAGTCTTCTCAGTATTTTTAAAATTTTTTTTTAAATGTGTATTTATTTTTGAGAGAGAGAGAAAGAGAGAGAGAGCCAGCATGAGTGGGGGAGGGATATAGAGAGTTAGGGAGACAGAATCCGAAACAGGTTCCAAGCTCTGAGCTGTCAGCACAGAGCCCGACATGGGTCTCGAATTCTGAACAGCAAGATCATGACCTGAGCCAAAGTTGGACGCCCAACCAACTGAGCCACCCAGGCGCCCCAGTATTTTAAGTTCTGAGGTTGTTTCATTGATTTGCTCTTTAGCCATCAAGTAAATTTAGAGTTGTTGGTCCTTATCACAGATTTCATTTGCCCCAACTGGAGTAGAGAATCACTGGCACTGACCCCATACTCCTAGCAATCCATATTTCATCAAGGTACCCTTGAGTAAGTGTGGGGCTATATCCCCTAGAGGAGCCACATTCTATTTAAGATGGCACTACCAGACCTTCCACACTGTTACTTGGTTCAATCCTAGAATGTACTGAGGTACATTATGCAAATCAACCAAACACAGTAAAGATGATCATACATCAGCTGTGCATGTGCACATGTGTGTTTATGCAATCTGGATTGTAATTCTGTGATGAAATGGTTCCAGGCTAACCTAGCAGAATTAAAAAGAAATGAAACCCAAAGAATATTCTCTTAGCTCCATTTAATGCTTTGACTTTATCAGACTTGTGTGCTGAGTTTCTGCCTGTAGTTCTCAGCACATGGAGAAAAGAGCCAGGACCCAATCATTCTTTCCCACTCTGCCAGGAAGTCTTTTATACTTCCTCCACAAGTAAGACTCTAGGTCACCAGCAACATTAGGGAGTGTTTTATTGACACTTGTGGTATTCTATCTTCAAAATCTTCTCAATCCCAACACACTTCAAATCATATCTGATGAAGATCTACAAAGTGGAAATTTTTATTTGATTATCTCTACAGAGGAGACCAAGGAGATCAAGACAATGTAAGAGGAAAAGGGAAAGCCTAAATACTTTTTGCAAGGAAAGGGAATGCTGAGCCTGGTGGGGAAGGCAGACTATCCAGCTGCCAATACCTGTTACTTAAGGACTGACACTTTCCAGATCTCACTTCAGGGAAGGCAACACCTGATTTCACTTAAAACTGTAGCATCTGCCCTGCTGTTTTCCCCTGACCAGACCCACACCTCACCAACCAGAGCCATGATGACTAAAGAAAGGAAGATGCAGTTAATGGGTGAGTGGAGGTTCTGATGAATGGGAACCTCTTGAGAGTTCTGATCTGATGGTACGGCTGACTGAGGAGGTTTCTCCCACACACTAACATGCATCAATAGTAAAGTCAAGTGCCAAGAAAGCAAGAGAGAGAGCTGACGCAATCATTTACAATTTTTTAAAATGTTTATTTATTTTTGAGAGACTGAAACAGAGCGGAGGAGGGGCAGAGAGAGAGGGAGACACAGAATCTGAAGCAGGCTCCAGGCTCTGAGCTGTTAGCACAGAGCTTTGACGCGGGTCTCGAACCCATGAACATGAGATCATGACCTGAGCCAAAGTTCAACGCTTAACAGACTGAGCCACCCAAACACCCCACACAATCATTTAGAACATGTAGCATTTTGTTTTGGTGGTTGTTGGTGTTGTTGGTTTAGTAGTTGTGACTCTCTAGCTTCTGCTTTCTTGAATCACTAACATTGCAGGGCAGATAGGAAAATATAGAGCAGATAGTAATTCCTCTCTTAAATATTACATTATCCTTGCCAAGGAGAACTGTACAAGTTGATCAGGACATTAATGTTCAATCATATTATTTTCTATTCTGGTTTTTAATGTCTTTATTAAAATACACTATAGTTTTATATGTGCACAAATACATATAGTGTGTACACACACACAGATGTAAAAAATATTAAAATATATGTGTGAGTGTGTGTGTGTGTGTGTATATATATATATATATGTTTACCCAAAAGATAATTAAAATTTCTTGATACTAATTTTAATCTAAAAGATCTCCATTAAAGCTAGAATAAGACAGAAAGTTCAGAATTACAGTAAAAGCAGAAAACTTCATTTTTTTTCTGTTCAAACACATTAATTTTTTAAAAAAGAAAATTCATTCAAACATCTTTTAAATTCAGTATGTTTGTTTATTAGGGTATTAGGGTAAATTACTAATATTGACTTTTTACTTATTTTTTTTTTAATTTACATCCAAGTTAGTTAGCATATAGTACAATAATGATTTCAGGAGTAGATTCCAGTGATTCATCCCCTATGTATAACACCCAATGCTCATCCCAACAACTATTTTCCTTACTGCCCCTGCCCATTAAGCCCATCCCCCACCCACAATGCCTCCAGCAACCCTCTGTTTGTTCTCTATATTTAAGAGTCTCTTATGTTTGTCCTCCTCCCTGTTTTTACATTATTTTTGCTTCCCTTCCCTTATGTCATCTGTTTTGTATCTTAAATTCCACATAAAAGTGAAATCATATGATATTTGCCTTTCTCTGACTGTCTCTAATTTCACTTAGCATAATACCCTCTAGGTCCATCCACCTTGTTGCAAATGGCAAGATTTCATTAATTTTGATTGCTGAGTAATACTCCATTGTATACATATATATCTTATTTATCCGTTCATCTATTAATGGACATTTGGGCTCTTTCCATACTTTGGCTATTGTCGATAGCGCTGCTATAAATATGGGGATGCATGTGCCCCTTTGAAACAGCACACCTGTATCCCTTGGATAAATGCCTACTAGTGCAATTGCTGAGTTGTAGGTAGTTCTATTTTTAATTTTTTGAGGAACACCCATACTGTTTTCTGGAGTGGCTGCAACAGTTTGCATTCCTACCAGCAGTGCAGAAGAGATCCTCTTTCTCCGCATCCTCACCAACATCTGTTGTTGCCTGAGTTGTTAATTTTAGCCATTCTGACAGGTGTGAAGTGGCATATCATTGTGGTTTGATTTGTATTTCCCTAATGATGAGTGATGTTAAGCATTTTTTTCATGTGTCTGTTAGCCATCCGGACGTCTTCTTTGGAAAAGTGTCTGTTCATGTCTTTTGTCCAGTTCTTCACTGGATTATTTGTTTTATGGGTGTTGAGTTTGATAAGTTCTTTAGATTTTGGATACTAACCCTTTATCTGATATGTCATTTGCAAATATTTTCTCCCATTCTGTCAGTTGCCTTTTAGTTTTGCTGCTTGTCTCGTTTGCTATGCAGAAGCTTTTTTATCTTGATGAAGTCCCAAATATTCAATTTTGCTTTTGTTTCCCTTGCCCCTGGAGACATGTTGAGTAAGAAGTTGCTGTGGCTGAGGTCAAAGCAGTTTTTGCCTGCTTACTCTTCTAGGATTTTGATGCCTTCTTGTCTTAAACTTAGGTCTTTCATCCATTTTGAGTTTCTTTTTGTGTATGGTGTAAGAACGTGGTCCAGGTTCATTTTTCTGCATGTTGCTGTCCAGGTTTCCCAACACCATTTGCTGAAGAGACTGTCTTTATTCCATTCCATTGGATATTCTTTCCTGCTTTGTCAAAGATTAGTTGGCCATACGTTTGTGGGTCCATTTCTGGGTTCTCTATTCTGTTCCATTGATCTATGTGTCTGTTTTTGTTCCAGTCCCATACTGTCTTGATGATTACAGCTTTGTAATACATCTTGAAGTCTGGGAGTGTGATGCCTGCAGCTTTGGTTTTCTTTTTCAGGATTGCTTTGGCTATTCAGGGTTTTTGTGGTTCCATACAAATTTTAGGATTGTGTGTTCTATCTGTGTGAAGAATGCTGGTGTTATTTTGATAGGGATTGCATTGAATATGTAGATTGCTCTAGGTAGTATTGACATTTTAACAATATTTGTTCTTCCAATCAGGAGCGTGGAATATTTTTCCAATTTTTTTGTGTCTTCTTCAATTTCTTTCATAAGCTTTCTATAGTGTCCAGTGTATAGATTTTTCACTTCTTTGGCTAGGTTTATTTCTCAAGATTTTAAGGTTTTGGGTGCAATTGTAAATGGAATCAATTACTTGATTTCTCTTTGTGTTGCTTCATTATTGGTGTATGGAAATGCAACCCATTTCTGTGCATTGATTTTTACATCCTGTGACTTTACTGAATTCATGTATCAGTTCTAGCAGTTTTTTGGTAGAATCTTTTGGGTTTTCCACATAGAGTATCATGTTGTCTGTGAAGAGTGAAAATTTGGCTTCCTCCTTGCTGATTTGGATGCCTTTTATTCCTTTGTGTTTTCTGATTGCCAAGGCTAGGACTTCCAGTACTATGTTGAACAACAGTGACATGAGTGGATAACCCTGTCGTGTTCCTGACCTTAGGGGAAAAGCTCTCAGTTTTTCCCCATTGAGGATGATATTAGCAGTGGGTTCTTCATATATGGCTTTTATGATCTTGAGGTATGATCCTTCTATCCTACCTTCTTGAGGGTTTTTATCAAGAAAGGATGCTGTATTTTGTCAAATGCTTTCTCTGCATCTATTGAGAGGGTCATGTGGTTCTTGTCCTTTCTTTTATTGATGTGATGTATCACATTGATTGTTTTGCAGATACTTAACTGGTCATGCATCCCAGATATAAATCCCATTTGATTGTGGTGAATAATTCTTTTAATGTATTGTCAGATTTGGTTTGCTAATATCTTGTTGAGAATTTTTGAATCCATGTTCATCAGGGAAATTGGTCTGTAGTTCTTCTTTTTAATGGGGTCTTTGGTTTTGGAATCAAGGTAATGCTGGCCTCATAGAATGAGTTCAGAAGTTTTCTTTCCATTTCTATTTTTTGGAACATCTTAAAAAGAAAAGGTGTTAACTCTTCTTTAAATGTTTGCTAGACTTCCCCTGGAAAGCCATCCAGCCCTGGACTCTTGTTTTTTGGGAGATTTTTGATTACTGATTCAATTTCTTTACTGGTTATGGATCTGTTCAAATTTTCTATTTCTTCTTATTTCAATTTTGGTAATTTATATGTTTCTAGGAATTTGTCCATTTCTTCCAGATTGCCCAATTTATTGGCATATAATTACTCATAATATTCTCTTACTATTTTTTGTATTTCTGCAGTGTTGTGATCTCTCCTTTTTCATTCTTGGTTTTATTTATTTGGGCCCTTTCACTTTTCTTTTTGATTAAACTGGCTAAGGGTTTATCGATTTTGTTAATTCTTTCAAAGAACCAACTCCTGGTTTCATTGATTTATTCTACCGTTTTGTTTATTTCAATAGCATTGATTTCTGCTCTAATATTTATTATTTTCCATCTTCCAGTGACTTTGGGTTTTATTTGCTATTCTTTTCCCAGCTCTTTAAGGTGTAAGGTTACCTGAGACCTTTTTTCCTTCTTTAGGAAGGCCTGGATTCCTTATGACCCTCTTGCTGTATGTCCCTCTTATGACCACCTTGCTGTATCCCAGAGATTTTGGGCTGTGGTGTTATCATTTTCATTGTCTTCCATGTACTTTTTAATTTCCTCTTTAACTTTGTGGTTAACTTAGTCATTCTTTAGTAGGCTGTTCTTTAATCTCCATGTATTTATTGTCCTTCCAAATTTTTCTTGTGGTTGATTTCAAGTTATAGATAGTGTTGTAGTCTGAAAATATGCATGGTATGATCTCAATCTTTTTGTACTTGTTGAGGGCTTACTTGTGTACCATTATGTGATCTATTCTGGAGAACATTCCATATGTACTGGAGAAGAATGTGTATTCTGCTGCTTCAGAATGCAATGTTTTGAATATATCTAAGTCCATCCTGTCCAGTGTGCCATTCAAAGCCAGTTTCCTTGATGATTTTCTGCCTTAGATGATCTGTCCATTGTTGTAAGTGGGGTGTTGAAGTCCCCTACTATTATGGTATTATTGTCAATGAGTTTCTTTATGTTTGTGATTAATCAATTTATATACCTGGGGCTCTCATGTAGGGGGCATAAATGTTGACAATTGTTAGGTCTTCTTAGTGGATAGACCCCTTAATTATGATATAATGCCCTACTTCATCTCTTGTTATAGTCTTTTTTTTTCAAATCTAGAGTGTCTCATAAGTATGGCTAGTCCAGCTTTCCTGTGGCAACTATTAGTAGGATAGATTTTTCTCCATCCCCTTACTTTCAATCTGAAGGTTTCTTTAGGTCTAAAATGGGTCTCTTGTAAACAGCATAGAGATGGATCCATATCCATTCTGTTTCCCTGTGTCTTTTGATTGGAGCATTTAGTCCACTGACATTTAGAGTGAGTACTGAAAGATATGAAATTACTGCTATTGTGTTGCCTGTAGAGTTGGAATTTCTGGTAGTGTTCTCTTGTCCTTACTTGTCTTTGTTGCTTTGGTGTTTTTTGTTTCATTTCATCTTTTCTCCCCTCAGAGAGTCCCTCTTAAAATTTCTTGCAGGGCTTGTTTAATGGTCACAAACTCCTTTAGTTTTTGTTTGTCTAGGAAACTCTTTGTCTTTCCTTCTATTTTGAATGTCAGTCTTGCGGGATAAAGAATTCTTGGCTGCGTATTTTTCTGACTCAGCACATTGAATATATCCTGCCACTCCTTTCTGTGCTGCCAAGTTTCTGAGAATAGGTCTGCTGCAAACCTGATCTTTCTTCACTTGTAGGTTAAGGACTTTTTTTCCCTTGCTGCTTTCATGACTCTTTCCTTATCTGTGTATTTTGTGAATTTAACTATGATATGCCTTGTTGATAATCAGTTTTTGTTGAATCTAATGGGTTCTATATGCTTCCTGGATTTTGATGTTTGTGTCTTTCCCCAGTTTATGAAAGTTTTCTGCTATGATTTGCTCCCATAAACCTTCTACCTCTTTTTCTCTTTCTTCATCTTCTGGGAGCCCTATGATTCAGATGTTGTTCCTTTTTAATGAGTCACTAAGTTCTCTAATCTTATGTCATGCTTTTTTGCCTTAGTTTCCCTCTTTTTTTCTGTTTCATTATTCTCCATAAAGTTGTCCTCTATATTGCTGATTCACTGCTCTGCTTCATCCATCTTTGCCGTTGTGGCATCCATTTGAGACTGCATCTCAATTATAGCATTTTTTAATTTTGTCCTGACTAGATTTTACTTCTTTTATCTCCACAGAAAGGGATTCTATGCTTTTTTCAATCCCAGCTAGTATTCTTATTATTGTGATTCTAAATTTTGTTTCAGTCATCTTGCTTGTGTCTGTGTTGATTACATCCCTGACTGTCATTTCTTCCTGTTCATTCCTTTGGGGTGAATTCCTTCATTTCATTACTTTGGAGGAAGAAAAAGAATTAATAAAATAAATTAAATTTAAAAAATTAAAAACAACACAAAGAAATCAAATAAAGGAAAATAAATCCTAGGTGTGTTTTGGTTTGGTTGTTGAAAGAAGCTTGGTAGAATAGAGAAAAAAGGGAAAGAAAAAAAAAAGGAAAAAAGTAGGAAAAACATTTGAAAATTAAAAAAATGAATACAGTAAAATAGAATAAAATGAAATGATGAAAATAAAATAGAATTTAAAAATTACAATAATAAAAAATATAGTAGAAAAAAATTTAAAATCTTTTTATAAAAATGGAAAATAAAAAATAAATTTTTTCTTTCTGTAGTCAAGAATAAGAAAAGAAACGAAAAAAAAAATTGAATAAATGGACCAGTGAGCACAATGAAATACAGTTGGAATTACATCCAGTTTCCCCTAGAAGTCAAACTGTGAAGCACTTTATAGTCTATAAACCAAGTAGGTGGAGAGGCTTGTGTTCCTCTAGAGCATGGTGGGTGTAGTTTTACGGGGCTTGGTGTAACACCTCCATTCTCCACTAGATGGTGCTGCTTAGTTTACTGGGGTGGATCATTGTGGCATATATACATGTATATGTGCATGTGCGGGAGAGGTGAAAATGGCGTCACTCAGCTACCCAGTCTCTAGTGTCAGAGCTCTGTGCTCTCCCCACCAGCAGTCAAGCACCCCTCCTTTGTCTTGGCTTCCATCCACTCCCTGTTTCTATGCTGTCCACAACCAAGCCATCAGCCTGCCAGGTGGCACCTCATTCTTGAATTTTATCTCAGATGGGGCTGTGTTTCCAAACCCCTTACTTCTGGGAGCCCTGTGGCTTTGACCCACTTCAACCCCCATCGGGGAGGGTCTCGTGGAGCAATGGCCAGTGCCTGCCTGCCCGCAGGAATATTCGAGGGACCATGCTGCTGCAGATGCCTAAAGACTGCAGCCAGGTGCCAGCCACCCCAGAAAAGGTTCCTATGATCCTGTAGCAGCAGCGTTTCAGGGATTATGGTAAATCACAACACACATCTGGCACCAGACTTCACTGCCCCCTAACGTCCTTGTTCCAACACCAGCAAATGTGGCTGTTCTCCAGGGTCTGCTGGGACCTTTGCCTGTGGGGAGGCTGCACAAAATCTACCAAATGTCCTCTTAGCAGTGGAATGCCTCTTCCCCTGTGATCTGAGGACCCCTCAGACATCACTGTCTGCTCCTGGGGATTTGTGCTTCCCACCAGAGCTCCATCAGGTGTCGAGCTGCAGAGTTTCTGACTCTGCACTCCCCTGTTTATAGAGTCCTAATGGCATTGAAATTCTCTCCTTTCTCCTTTCTCCCTTTCTCATTTAGTCTCTTATGGGTGTTTCCACTCTTTCTCTTTCTCTCCAGCTGCTTTTGGAGCTAGTGCTTTTCCTGTATTCTCCCCCATCTCTGTTCTCTCTCCACAAGCAAACACAGCTGTCTACCCTCTGTGGCTTCTCTCCCCCATCCCGATCACCTCTCCATGCTGTGTACCTGCTGAGTTCTGTGGGTCAAGTTATGTAGATTGTTGTGTTAGTCCTCAGATCAGTTTTCTAGGTGTGTAAGATGGTTTGATGTTGATCTAGCTGGATTTCAGGGATGAGAGAAACAGAAAACTTCCATGCTGTTCCACCATCTTGGCCCCTCCCACCCAAAGGCAGAAATCTTTAAAAGCACATAAATATTTATTTAGTGATTTTTTTAAACAAAGGTATTGTATTTATTCTTTTGCAACTTATTTTTTACTTAGAAATATGAATATTTTGCTATGTCAAAACACATTTTTCTATAGTGCATTTATTGAATTGGTGATAAGGATTTATTTACTCATTTCCCCTATTATGGAAATTTAGCCAATCTCACTCTCTCTTTCCCTCAGAGATTAAACAAAGCTGTGATGAACATTCTTATGCACTTGGAATTCAGTTCTGTAAATTCCTCAGAGAAAATATTTAGAAATAGAGTTTTTGAGTCAAAGGGTATATGCATTTTTAAAGCTTTCGATGCATGTTGCCAAAATAGCTTTTTCCAAAGGAGGTGTTTAAAGTCTTATGAGGATTATCTGATCTGAAATTTTCATAAACAGAGTAGAGTTTAGAGCAGGGAATTAGAAATTACAAAGGGAGGTCATTACTGTGTATCCTAAAAGTGTCAGGACCAGAATAATTGGGATAGTTGTTCTTAAACACTGTGCAAAAGTAAGTTCTCTCTACCCCTGTGGACTGGTTTAGAAAAAGAGCTAATCTAAAAATTGGGCCTCTTATTGTCTATTAATGGTGTACTCATTGATGCATTGGTAGTTTTGGTATCTCAATGAACCTACAGGTTCTGAGTTGCAAAGTATTAAAATTCTAGAGCCTCATTTTTTAAAAACCCAGAGAAAATATATGGAAATAATATTATAGTAGAAAAATAATTAAACTGTAAAGGAACAGATTCTTGCCGTGTCTACTGAATTTAATACTTCTTACATAAAGAATAGCCTTGACTTTGGGTGAAGGTTCTTATACTTCTGGCTAGGATCTCAAGAACAGGCCACCAAAAGTAAGCTTTTAAATAGAAAGCAGCAAAATGGAAGTTAAGGGCCTGAACAAGAAGCAGAAATAGATCTTCCTTAATCAGTCATAATTCTTTGCTGTTCTCATTAGCTTACTGCAGCCTAATGGAAGGGCTGTCCTTGCAATTTTCATTTTTCCTAGAAGCCTCTAGTGTCTAATAAATTTCTATTCAGAGTTCCAACCTCATACTCAGCACTTTTTGCTAATGATATTTTTGCTTCTAGAATTTACACATGGAAGATCACTTTCTGTAGCCATGTCCAAGGGCTAGAACCTTTCTCTTTATTTTCCATACTCCTTCCTGTAGTAAATCAAATCAATCAATCAATAATAGACATCTAATTTTAATTAGGCACAATTCTAGGACTCCATTTATTACCTGACCTTAATAATCTCCATTCTAATATGAGGGCCACGTTGACACCTTGAATCTCCAGGTATCACTGTCCACTCAGCCCTGTACTAAATATTCCTCAGAATGTGTGGGTGCTTTCTTTTCTTCAGTGTACAGTTATCTGAGTAAATGACTATAGGTACTTTTTTGTGGGGGGGCGGGAAGGAGAATCATTACCTGATGCTACAGTGTTACTCCTAAAGATCTGGCCATGTCTTCAGTCAGCAGATTCTGGATCTAAAAATTGGCTCAGAACCAACAACTAGCAAGAGGTTAGGAACTTTTCATTGGAGAAATCATCCTCAACTTCCTGCTTATCCATTTTTGTCTTTTTGTAGTTGTAGATATTTAAATAATACTCTTGTTGGCTGCCCATATTAGGGATGAGCATGTCATGCTTTATTAACCATCTTCACAATTCCCTGCTGGTTAGATCCTCTTGGCTGCCCCTCTAACCTTGCTGGCCATCATAATAATTGTAACTTTTTGGGTTTTTACAGTTGAAGTACCACCACTTGAGCTCTAATCCTTTGACCCCCATCATCCCAACTTCATGCCTATTGACAAACCCAAACCTGACCTGTGGCTAATAGTCACCACTGAACTTATTAGTGATGCTGTACCCCTCTCACCAGCACATTTCTTTCTTTCTTTTTTTCCACCACACATTTCAAATGGCCTTGGTGGAATGGTGTCATTTGGCTTCTTCTATGCACCCTACTCCTCTGGTGGGTGTTCCAGTCTTATTAATATATCCATTCTAGCATGACCTCTTCCCTCAGTCTCTTTTATTCTTCCTTCTACTATCTGCCAGGGCAACTCAGTCACTTCTACTCTGCTCAACATAGCCATTACTCTTTCTAGGCTTCTAAATGTTATCTCAGCAGTGAATTTGCACCATTCTCGAATCCTTGCTGGGGTGTTAAATTCCATGTTCCAAGCAAACATCCCTGAGTCAATGAATTCTTGATTATCCGGTCTTAAATTCTGGCCCTCTTGATCAGGCATCCTCAAAATTTAATCCCAGGAATATAGCCCTGGTTCCCGTTGATACATGCTAGCTAATTCTCTCAACTCCTGGACTGTGGAGTATCTTAATTTCCTTAACTGGGTAGTGCTGGGCTTCAGTCCAGGCATCAGCCTTTCAGCCAGGAGAGAAGATGGGGCATTTCTGAGGAGGAAAACTGCTGTCTTAAAGGGAAAGTCTTCTGCACTGTTCTGCAACACAGAGCAAGTGCAACCTCTTACTGGCGAAGAGGGGACCACCTTGTAAGCTCTGGGGCCTCAGGGGCATATTCAGCTCCAACATCTGGGCATCAATCCAGATATCCCTAACCCATATTTCAGGGTACTGTATTTTTCCATTCTGAGTCCTGATGTGATAACAGACCTATCTCAATTAAGCATTCAAATGTCTCTATGAAGCCCTGTGAGGATCTGACCTTCAGTTTTCTATTTAGCTTTGTCTGCTCTTCTACCACAGGATATAAGTGTGCCTTTATAAACAAAGGTGCCTCTTGTCTCATGTCATCACCAGTGAAATCTTTGACACCCACATACCACATTCAGGATGGTATTCTTCTTTCCTACAAGGTGGTGAGTGAGCCAGTCCCAATTCCCCATCTTACTTGGACCTTTCTCATTCTCATTTGCAGTAGTTTGAGTATGTCAAGAAGCAGACACAAAGATAGGATTATATATGCCAGGGATTGGAAGCATGGGTAGTTTTAAAAGGGGAAGAGAGCCTTGATGTCTGTGGAGAGAGGAAAGAAAGAATAGGGCATACAGAGTCTTAGACTATAGCACAGTTCCAAAAAAAATGATTCTGTCATGCTGATGGGAAATCCTCAAGCCAAATTTGTTTGTAGGACTGCTGCAACTTGCTGGAATGGGCACACTTTAGTACCTTTGATCACCATGTTTAGTCACTGTCTGGGAAAAACAGCTCATGGGAAATAGAGGCTCAGCATGAACACAGTTGTGAATGCAGAAGGGCAGCAGCTGGAGCAGATAATTGGTTATACTCCATGTAGAAGGATTTCTGAGTGGCATATTTCATGGCACACACATACACACTCACACAGAGTCATTGCTTAAGAAGAGTGAATCTTCATGTTCAATACTAGCAGATGAAATTGTCTGAGGGGCTGTATCCAGAGAAAGAGGATCCGGGCATCTCCAATTCAAATTCAAAATATACAAACACACACATATATTGTACACATAGGAATCAGACTCTACCATACCATTATTATTACAATTTTTTTAATTAAAATGGGTTCGTACAACCTTTCCTGGCCTGTCTAAAAAATGACCCCCATTTGTGGTTTTGTTTCTGTGTGAATATATATGCCAGATTTCCCACAGCTTACTGATAAATGAGTCTTTGGAACACAATAAAATTATAAACTGACAACTCCCTGTAGCAATGAGAGGCACATTTGGGCTTCCTCTAGGCACATGAGATATAGATCACCGAGTGTGCGCACTATCACTCTTTCAGTGGCCTTGGCAAAGCAATTTGTCTATCCATGCCATTTCTGGACAAAGATTCTTAGCAACAACGTTCCACCTTTACATCCAAGAGAAAACTAATGCAATATAAAAGTGTGGCTTTTGTATGTGACCAACATGACTAGTGCATATGTTTCTGTCTCATTATTCTATTCCATGTTGATAATCTGCTGGTTGTATCCAAGTCTATCCACAGCCTATAAATTCCTTGAAAGCAAGGACCATGTCTCATCATTGATTACACTCAATACCCAAGTGACTAAATCAGTGCCAACAAGTATTTAGTGACCTTTTCCATTAACCCTCTCCCTCCTTCTCTGGATCAGTTCTTTATTGTTCCCCATTAGAATCACAATATTTGGAGAGATGCCCCATATCTCTGTATAATCATTTCTTTTCCCTGAATTATTTAGCATCCCCACCCCTCCCTCATGGGAGAGCTGAGTCTGCCCTAGAGCCAAAATGGTTTTAAGTCAAGTAAGAAGTGTTGTACTTCTTACTGCCATATAGTAAGATTTACCACTGGCTCAATGGGACCTTTGCCCAAAAACTGGTTAGTGTGTCATCATGGCATCTTAAGAAATATCTTCCTAAGAAAATATTTTTTCATGACTAAAGAAGCCAATTTTCATAATGTCCCTAACCAGAATCATAACTGCCACCTCCACCTCCACCCCACCAGAACACGCCATATTTAGAGGCTTCAAGACACATATATGGAAGTAAGATTTTTTTTTTATGGTTACTGACATGTTATGGAAGTGGTTGGACTGTGGATATTAATGTGATGGTATGATTTCTTGGGAATTCTTCCCAGTCTTTCAGTGATATACATTTTTTTTCAATTCAAATATGCTTTATAATTTTCAAGAAAATGGATATCTGTTTTCTTGTTTAAAATTTAAAATAGGCTTGGGAAGTAGGCAAGACAGATATTATTATTTACACTTGAAAAATAAGGAATCTGAAGTACCACAGAGTTAAATGGTGTAACTAAGGAGTAAATTTGTTACCAGTGATTAGAAAACAGAGAGATAAAAATGGACTATAATCTTTAGGAAATAAAATACAGCAAACAATAAATATGTACTGACTACACTCTAGGTGCTGGGCACTGCAGCTAGACTCAAGAACACAAGGACAAGTAAGATCAAGGCCTCCAAGAGTTTAGAATCTATAAAGTGGTCTTAAACTCTTCCAGTAAAAGACCATCTTTCATTAAAACAAATAAAAATCTTTTTATTAGAGGCACCTGGGTGGCTCAGCCAGTTAAGCATCTGACTCTTGATTTTAGCTCAGGTCATGATCTCACGGCCATGGGATCAAGCTTCACTTTGGGTTCTGCAATGAAAATGGAGCCTGCTTGGACTTCTGTCTTCCCCTGTCTCTCTGCCCCTTTCTGGCTAGCATGTATTCTCTCTCTCCCTCTGTCTAAAATTAAAAAAAAATCTTTTTATTATAGTTGTAAATCAACAAGGTTACAAATCAAATAGTGCAGAGTTGCTTATGATGAAAAGCAATAGTCTCCTTCTCCTTACCTTTCTGCCGCCACTTATCTTAGCCCCTCTCCAGAGGCAACCTTTTTCATTAAAATAAGTATGTTAAACCTTTTTTTAGTAATTTTATTAGGAAAAAAACAAACTACACAAAAAGTGTATAGAGAATAATGAAATAAATACCACCTACTCACCAATAACTATCTTTGTTAAGATTGAGAAGTCTTTACATGTGGACATATTTGCTTCAGATCTTTATTTTTTCTAAGAGAAAACATCTCATATAGTTAAAGCCACCTGAGTGTTCCTTTCCAATCCCACTGTCCTACATCTCAACACATAGGTAACCACTAAGCACTGAATTTTTAACTTACATTTGTCCACATTTTTATTTTACTTATACTACATACATGATACACATAGATGTGTATATATATATATATATATATATATATATATACACACCTATATACATGTAGAGAGACATATGCACAGGTATATACATAGTATGTTATATAATGCTGCAATGTATTTCCATAGTGAATGTATGATGTTATTTTTATATTTTGACAATCTATATCATTCTGCAACTTGCCTTTTTTTATTCTGCTTATGTTTTTGAGATTTCTCTCTCCTAATACATGTATCTCTAGTTCGTTTTCTTTAAATTACTTATCAGTTCTTACTGATGGACATTTAAGTTGTTTCTTATTTATTGTTACTGCAAACAACATAGCATTCGGTCTTTCCCCATTAAATATGAAATTAGTAGGTGAATTTTATTAAGCCACTCTATTGAGGTTTTAATGACATATAAAAAGCTGTAGATATTTGATATATACAACTTTATGTGTTTAGAGATAAGTATATACCCATGAAACTATCATCACTATTAGCGCCATAATCTTATTTATTTCAAAAAGTTTTCTCCACCCCCTTGACTTTGGAAAGAGGTGTTGTTTGTTTGTCTTTTAGTGGTAAGAGCACTTAAAATAATATATCCCCTCTTAGCAAAATTTTAAGTATACAGTATTGTTAATCAGTGGATCAGTATTGTTAATCAGTCATACAGTGGATCTCCAGAACTTATTTATTTTGCATAACTGAAACTTTGTACTCTTTGATGAACACTTCCCCATTTATCTCCCCCAACCCCTCACAACCACCATTGTACTCTCTGTTTCTGTTTGACTATTTTATTTTTTATTTAAAAAATGTTTTTAATGTTTATCTATTTTTGAGAGAGAGAGAGAGAGACAGAGTGTGAGCAGGGGAGGGACAGAAAGAGGAAGACACAAAATCTGAAGCAGGCTCCAGGCTCTGAGCTGTTAGCACAGAGCCCAACACGAACCATGAGATCATGACTCGAGCCGAGGTCCAACGCTTAACTGACTGAGTCACCCAGGTGCCCTTGTTTGACTGTTTTAGATGGCACATATAAATGAGATCATATAGGCTTTTTCTTTCTATGTCTGGACTATTTCATTTAGCATAATGTCCACCAGATTAATCTATTCTAGCAACCTAAATATCCATTAACAGTTAAATGGGTAAAGAAAAGGTGGTACATGGATCTACAGCTGCCCAGAGAAAATGGCCACCCCAGCACTTTCTGGGCTCTCCCTGCAGGTGCCATACTTTAGTATAGTACATCTGTGGTCAGGCTATTTGCCAAACTTGTGAGGCAACCGTTTCAGATATATGGTATCGAAGGTCTGTATGCCACCGCTATTTATTCAGCATCTAAACAGAATAAAGTAGATAAGGAATTGTTGAGAGCACAATCTTGAAAGAACCCAAAATGACTGCTTCTGTTATGAATCCCTGCATAAAGTGTTCAGTGAAAGTGAAAAGCCTAAATGACATGAAAGCAAAAGAGAGGTTCTATCTCCTCACATCTAACCTGGTCAATTTGCTTGTTGAAAATGGTCACTTGAACACTATCCCTGGAGTCATTTCTGCCTTGTCAACCGTGATGAGCATCCACCCTGGAGAAGTCCCTTGCACAGTTACCACTGCACCTCCTTTAGATGAATCCACTCTATGAATTAAAAACAGTACTGAAGACCTTCCTAAGTAAAGGCCGAAATTGGAAGTTAAGGCTGAACTGTCAATCATGGGTGCACTGATTGTACTGGAGAGAAATATGCTGATACATCTGTGAAAACCAAGATTCAGAAGATAAGCAGGGCTTTATGGGAAATTTCCTGAAAGTGTTGATTCTCTGTCAGTGAAAATTCCTAACCTTGGAGCAACAATAAAATGCTTCCTGAATGACAGCAAAAAGAAAATGTGGTGCAAGCATACAATGGAGTATTTTTCAGCCTTACAATGGCAGAATTTCCTTCTTTTTAAAGGCTGAGTAATATTCCATTGTATCTATATGCCACATTTACTTTATCCATTTAACTATTGATGGATATTTAGGTTTGTTTCCATATCTTGGCTATTGTGCATAATGCTGTAATGAAGGTGAAAGTGCAGATGTCTCTTTGAGACCCAGATTTCAATTCCTTTGGATATGTATCCAAAAGTGAAATTTCTAGATCAAATGGTAATTCTATTTTTTAAAGTTTTTTTTTAAGTTTACTTGTTTATTTTTGAGTGAGAGAGAGCATGAACACACATGTGCGCACAAGTGGGGGAGAGACAGAGAGAGAGAATCCCAAGCAGGCTCTGCACTGTTAGTGTGGAGCCTGATGCAGGGCTTGAACCCATGAACTGTGAGTTTGTGACCTGAGCTGAAATCAAGACTTGAATGTTTAACCGACTGAGCCACCCAGGTGCCCTGGTAATTCTATTTTTAATTTTTAAGGGACCTCCATATTGTTTTCCATAGTGACTGCACTAATTTACATTCCCACCAAAAGTGTACAAGCATTCCCTTTTCTCCACATCCTCGCCAACACTTCTTCTCCTTTGTTTTTTTGACAATGGTATCCTAACAGGTGTGAGGTGACAGCTTATTGTCGTTTTGATTTGCATTTCCCTGATGACTAGTGATGTTGTACACATCTTCATATCCCTATTGGCCATTTGTATGTCTTCTTTGGAGAAATGTGTATTCAGGTCCTTCGCCCATTTTTAAATTGAGTTATTTGTGGTTTGTTTCTGTTGAGTTATAACATTGCCAAATATATTTTGGATATTAACTTCTTATATGATATATGGTCGGAAAATATTTTTCCCATTGTAGGTTGGTTTTTCATTTTGTTAATTGTGTTTTGTTTTTGTTTTTGTTTTTGTTTTTTTTTGCTGTGCAGAAGCTTTTTAGTTTGATCTACTCTAATTTGTCTAGTTTTGCTTTTGTTGCCTGTGCTTTTTTGATGCCATATCCAGGAAATCATTGCCCCATCCAATATCTAGAAACATTTTTCCTATGTTTTTTTTCTAAGAGTATTATGGTTTCAGGTTTTACATTTAAGTCTTCATTTTGAGTTTATTTTTATGTATAGTGTGAAACAAAGGTCCAGTTTTAGTCTCTTTTTTTAAATATGAAATTTATTGTCAAATTGGTTTCCATACAACACCCAGTGCTCATCCCAACAGGTGCCCTCCTCAATGCCCATCACCCACCTCCCCTCCCTCCCACCCCCCGTCAACCCTCAGTTTATTCTCAGTTTTTAAGAGTCTCTTATGGTTTTCCTCCTTCCCTCTCTGTAACTTTTTTCCCCTTCCCCTCCCCCATGGTCTTCTGTTAAGTTTCTCTGGATGCACATAAGAGTGAAAACATATGGTATCTGTCTTTCTCTGTATGGCTTATTTCACTTAGCATAACACTCTCCAGTTCCATCCACGTTGCTACAAAAGGCCATATTTCATTCTTTCTCATTGCCAAGTAGTATTCCATTGTATATATAAACCACAATTTCTTTACCCATTCATCAGTTGATGGACATTTAGGCTCTTTCCATAATTTGGCTATTGTTGAAGGTGCTGCTATAAACATTGGGGTAAAAGTGCCCCTATGCATCAGTACTCCTGTATCCCTTGGGTAAATTCCTAGCAGTGCTATTGCTGGGTCATAGGGTAGATCTATTTTTAATCTTTTGAGGAACCTCCACACTGTTTTCCCGAGCAGCTGTGCCATTTTGCATTCCCACCAACAGTGCAAGAGGGTTCCCATTTCTCCACATCCTTTCCAGCATCTATAGTTTCCTGATTTGTTCATTTTAGCCACTCTGACTGGCGTGAGGTGATATCTGAGTGTGGTTTTGATTTGTATTTCTCTGATGAGGAGTGATATTGAGCATCTTTTCATGTGCCTGTTGGCCATCTGGATATCTTCTTTAGAGAAGTGTCTATTCATGTCATCTGCCCATTTCTTCACTGGATTATTTGTTTTTTGGGTGTGGAGTTTGGTGAGATCTTTATAGATTTTGGATACTAGCTTTTTGTCCGATATGTCATTTGCAAATATCTTTTCCCATTCTGTCGGTTGCCTTTTAGTTTTGTTGATTGTTTCCTTTGCAGTGCAGAAGCTTTTTATCTTCATGAGGTCCCAATAGTTCACTTTTGCTTTTAATTCCCTTGCCTTTGGAGAGGTTTCAAGTAAGAAATTACTGCAGCTGAGGTCAAAGAAGTTTTTTCCTGCTTTCTCTTCTAGGATTTTCATGGTTTCCTGCCTCACATTCAGGTCCTTCATCCTTTTTGAGTTTATTTTTGTGAATGGTGTAAGAAAGTGGTCTAGTTTCATTCTTCTGCATGTTGCTGTCCAGTTCTCCCAGCACCATTTGTTAAAGAGACTGTCTTTTTTCCATTGGATATTCTTTCCTGCTTTGTCAAAGATGAGTTGGCCATACTTTTGTGGGTCCAGTTCTGGAGTCTGTATTCTATTCCATTGGTCTATGTGTCTGTTTTTGTGCCAATACCATGCTGTCTTGATGATTACAGCTTTGTAGTAGAGGCTAAAGTCTGGGATTGTGATGCCCCCCACTTTGGTCTTCTTCAGTATTACTTTGGCTCTTCGGGGTCTTTTGTGGTTCCATACAAATTTTAGGATTGCTTGTTCTAGCTTTGAGAAGAATGCTGATGCAATTTTGATTGGGATTGCATTGAATGTCTAGATTGTTTTGGGTAGTATTGAGATGTTACAATATTTGTTCTTCCAATCCATGAGCATGGAATGTTTTTCCATTTCTTTGTATCATCTTCAATTTCCTTCATAAGCTTTCTATAGTTTTCAGCATACAGATCTTGTACATCTTTGGTTAGATTTATTCCTAGGTATGTTATGCTTCTTGGTGCAATTGTGAATGGGATCAGTTTCTTTATCTGTCTTTCTGTTGCTTCATTATTTGTGTATAAGAATGCAACTGATTTCTGTGCATTGATTTTGTATCCTGCGACTTTGCTGAATTCATGTGTGAGTTCTAGCAGACTTTTGGTGGAGTCTATCGGGTTTTCCATGTATAGTATCATGTCATCTGAAAAAAGTAAAAGCTTGACTTCATCTTTGCCAATTTTGATGCCTTTGATTACCTTTTGTTGTCTGATTGCTGATGCTAGAACTTCCAACACTATGTTAAACAACAGTGGTGAGAGTGGACATCCCTGATCTCAGGGGGAAACTCAGTTTTTCCCCATTGAGAATGATATTAGCTGTGGGCTTTTCATAAATGGCTTTTATGATCTTTAAGTATGTTCCTTCTATCCTGGCTTTCTCGGGGGGTTTTATTAGAAAGAATGCTGAATTTTGTCAAATTCTTTTTCTGCATTGATTGACAGGATCACATGGTTGTTATCTTTTCTTTTATTCATGTGATGTATCATATTGATTGATTTGTGAATATTGAACCAACCCTGCAGCCCAGGAATGAATCCTGCTTGATCATGGTGAATAATTCTTTTTGTATGCTGTTGAATTTGACTTGCTAGTATCTTGTTGAGAATTTTGCGTCCATATTCATCAGGGACATTGGCCTGTAGTTCTCCTTTTTTGCTGGGTCTCTGTCTGGTTTGGGAATCAAAGTAATGCTGGCTTCACAGAATGAGTCTGGAAGTTTTCCTTCCCTTTCTATTTTTTGGAACAGCTTGAGAAGGATAGGTATTATCTCTGCTTTAAATGCCTGGTAGAATTCCCCAGGGATGCCATTTGGTCCTGGACTCTTATTTGTTGTGAGATTTTTGATAACTGATTAAATTTCTTCACTAGTTATGGGTCTGTTCAAATTTTCTATTTCTTCCTGTTTGAGTTTTGGAGTGTGTGGGTGCTTAGGAACTTTTCTATTTCTTCCAAGTTGTCCAGTTTGTTGGCATATAATTTTTCATAGTATTCCCTGATAGTTGCTTGTATTTCTGAGGGATTGGTTGTAATAATTCCATTTTCACTCATGATTTTATCTATTTGGGTCATCTCCCTTTTCTTTTTTTGAGAAGCCTGGCTAGAGGTTTATCAATTTTGTTTATTTTTTCAAAAAACCAACTCTTGGTTTCATTGATCTGCTCTACTATGTTTTTAGATTCTATATTGTTTATTTTTGCTCTGATCTTTATTATTTCTCTTCTTCTGCTGGGTTTGGGGTGTCTTTGCTGTTCTGCTTCTATTTCCTTTAGGTATGATGTTAGATTTTGTATTTGGGATTTTTCTTGTTTATTGAGATAGGCCTGGATTGCAATGTGTTTTCCTCTCAGGACTGCCTTTGCTGCATCCCAAAGCGTTTGGATTGTTGTATTTTCATTTTCATTTGTCTACATATATTTTTAAATTTCTTCTCTAATTGCCTGGTTGATCCATTCATTCTTTAGTAGGTGTTCTTTAACCTCCATGCTTTTGGAGGTTTTCCAGACTTTTTCCTGTGGTTGATCTCAAGTTTCATAGCATTGTGGTTTGAAAGTGTGCATGGTATGATCTCAGTTCTTTTATACTTATTAAGGGCTGTTTTGTGACCCAGTATGTGATCTGTCTTACAGGATGTTCCATGTGCACTTGAGAAGAAGGTATATTCTGTTGCTTTGGGATGCAGAGTTCTAAATATATCTGTCAAGTCCATCTGGTCAAATGTATTATTCAGGGCCTTTGTTTCTTTATTGATTCTGTGTCTGAATGATCTATCCATTGTTGTAAGTGGAGTATTAAAGTCCCCTGCAATTACCACATTCTTATCAATAAGGTTGTTTATGTCTGTGATTGTTTTATATATTTGGGGATCCCATATTCAGTGCATAGACATTTATAATTGTTAGCTCTTCCTGATGGATAGACCCTGTAATTATTATATAATGCCCTTCTTCATCTCTTGTTACAGGCTTTAATTTAAAGTCTAGTTTATCTGATATAAGTATGGCTACTCCAGCTTTCTTTTGACTTCCAGTAGCATGATAGATAGCTCTTCATCCCCTCACTTTCAATCTGAAGGTGTCCTCAGGTCTAAAATGAGTCTCTTGTAGACAGAAAATAGATGGGTCTTGGTTTTTTATCCATTCTGATACCCTCTGTCTTTTGGTTGGAGCATTTAGTCCATTTACATTCAGTGTTATTATTGAAAGATAAGGGTTTAGAGTCATTGTGATATCTGAAGGTTTCATGCTTGTAGTGATGTCTCTGGTACTTTGTGGTCCTTGTAACATTTCACCCACAGAGTCTTCCTTAGGATATCTGGTAGGGCTGGTTTAGTGGTGTAAATTCTTTCAGTTTTTGTTTGTTTGGGAAAACCTTTATCTCTCCTTCTATTCTGAATGACAGACTTGCTGGAAAAAGGATTCTTGGCCGCATATTTTTTCTGTTCATAAATTGAAGATTTCCTTCCATTCCTTTCTGGCCTGCCAAGTTTCAATAGATAGGTCTGCTACTACCCTTATGTGTCTTCCTTTGTATGTTAGGGCCTATTTATCCCTAGCTGCTTTCAGAATTCTCTCTTTATCCTTGTATTTTGCCAGTTTCACTATGTGACGTGCAGAAGATCAGTTCAAGTTACATCTGAAGGGAGTTCTCTGTACCTCTTGGATTTTAATGCCTGTTTCCTTCCCCAGATCAGGGAAGTTCTCAGCTATGATTTGTTCAAGTACACCTTCAGCCCCTTTCTCTCTCTCTTCTTCTTCTGGAATTCTTATGATACGGATATTGTTCCATTTGATTACATCACTTATTTCTCTAATTCTCCCCTCATACTCCTGGATTTTTTTATCTTTTTCTCAGCTTCCTCTTTTTCCATAATTTTATCTTCTAATTCACCTATTCTCTCCTCTGCCTCTTCAATCCATGCTATGGCCACCTCCATTTTATTTTGTACCTCATTTATAGCATTTTTAAATTCCTCATGACTATTTTTTAGTCCCTTGATCTCTGTAGCAATGGATTCTCTGCTGTCCTCTATGCTTTTTTCAAGCCCAGCGATTAATCTTATGACTATTACTCTAAATTCTTGTTCCCTTATATTGCTTAAATTGGTTTTGATCATTTGTTAGCCGTCACTACTTCCTGGAGTTTCTTTTGAGAAGAATTCTTCCGTTTTGTCATTTTAATTAGTCCCTGTGGTAGCTCCAACCTGCAGGGCACTTCCCCTGTGGTGTCTGGAGAAACTTGTGTTGGTGGGAGGGGCCGCAGTCAGACCAGATGTCTACCCTCAGCCCACCGCTGGGGCCACACCACAGTCAGACTGGTATGTACCTTATCTTCCCCTCTTCCGGGGGCAGGATTCACTGTGGAGTAGTGTGGACCCTGTCTGGGCTGCTTGAACACTGCCAGGCTTGTGGTGCTGCTTCGATGGGATCTGGCCAAGGGTCTATTAGACAGGGTGGATCCATAAGGTGCACAGGGGTGGGAGGGGTAGGCTTAGCTAGCTTTGCCAGTGGTGATCCCCTGCAGGAGGGGCCCTGCAGCATCGGGAGGGAGGCAGGCCCCTCCGAGGCATGGATCCACAGAAGCACAGCATTGGGCATTTGCCTTGTGCAAGCAAGTTCGGTGACAGGGACTGGTTCCCTTTGGGATTTTGGCTGGTGGATGGGAGAGGGAGATGGCGCTTGCCAGCGCCTTTGTTCCCTGCTGAGCTGAGCTCTGTCTTCCGGGGCTCAACACCTCTCCCTCCCGGTGTCCTCTCACCCTCCTGCTCTCTGAGCAGAGCTGTTGACTTATAACATTCCAGATGTTAAGTCCTGCTGGCTGTCAGAACTCATGGAGTCTGGCCCCTCCACTTTTGCAAGCCAGACTTCAGGGGATCTGCCTTGCCAGGCAGGCTGCCCCTCCACCGCCCGGCTCCCTCCCACCAGTCCGTGTAGCATGCACCGCCTCTCTGCCCTTCCTACCCTCTTCCATGGACCTCTTGTTTGCGCTTGGCTCCGGAGAGTCCATTCTGCTAGTCTTCCCGCAGTTTTCTGGGTTATTTAGGCTGATGTGGGTGGAGTCTAAGCGATCAGCAGGACAAGGTGAGCCCTGCGTCCTCCTACGCTGCCATCTTTGCCCTGTCCAGTTTTAATCTTTTGCATATGGACATCCAACTTTCCCCAATATAATTTATTGAATGGGCTGTCTTTTCCCCACTGCATATTCTTGGCACACTTGTTGAAGATCAGTTGAATATATGTTTATGGTCCTATTTCTGGGCAGTCTTTTCTGTTCTATTGGTCTCTATGTCTGCTTTTATGCCAGTATCATAGTGTTTTGATTACTGTCGCTTTGTAATATGTTTTGAAATATGGAATGTGGTACCTCCAGCTTTGTTCTTTCTCAAAATTGCTTTGGCTATTTGAAGTCTTTTGTGGTTTCAAATTAATTTTAGGATTGTTTTTGTATTTCTGTAAAAAGTTCCATTGGGATTGGAGTGGAGATTGCATTGTATCTATAGAACATTTGGTGAAGTATGGATATTTTAACAATATTAATCCTTCTGGTTCAAGAACATAGAATGTCCTTCCATTTATTTGTATCTTTTGACATTTATTTCATCATTGTTTTGTAGTTTTCAGTGCACAAGTCTTTCACCTGGTTAAATTTATTCCTAAGTATTTTATTGCTTTTTATGCTAGTCTAAATGGAATTGTTTTCTTAATTTATTTTTTTGGACAGATTGTTGTTATTGTATAGAGATGCAAATGAATTTTGTATGTTGATTTTGTATTCTGAGACTTTACTGAATTTGGTTATTAGTTATAAATTTTTTTTTGTAGAGCCCTTACTTAGGATTTCTATGTTTAAGGTCATGCCATTTGTAAACACAGAAAATTTTACTTCTTCCTTTCTAATTTAGATGGCTTTTTTTTTTCTTGCCTAATAAGGCCCACAGCTAATAATATACTAAGCAATGAAAAGCTGAATAATGAAAAGCTCCAACTTGCTCTAAGAGTTGGAAATTTTTTTGCAGATGCCCTTTATCAAGGAAGAACTCTTCTATTCATAGTTTTCTAAGAGTTTTTAATCATAAACGAAGGTTGAATTTGTTAAATGCTTTATCTTCATCTACTGAAATGAATGTAATTTTTCTTCTTTAGCCTGTTGATTTTGTGAATTACATTGATTGAATTTTGAACATTAAATCAGGCTTCCATTACTGGGATAAACTCCATTTGATCATGTTATTTTTTATATATATTTACATTTGGAATTTAATTTGTTAATATTTTCTTGGGGATTTTAAAAATGTTTTCATAAGAGATATTAGTACGTATTTTTTATTTCTTGTAATTTCTTTGGTTTTTTGGCATCAGGGTGATGCTGGTCTATTAAAATTAGTTGAAAACTGTTCTCTTCTGTTTTCTGGTAGACATTGTGTTGAGCTGGTATTTTTTCCTTAAGTGTTCACTGATGTAGAATTGGTTTCACCAGTGAAACCATCTGAGCCTGTGTTCTTTATTGGAAAGTCTTAAACTATGAATTCAGTTTCTTTAGAATGTAATGCTAGATGTATGACTATTCCTATAATATTCTTTTACTGAGTGAATTTTGGTAGTTTCTGTATTTCAAAGCATGGTTCCATTTTATGTAAATGCTTGAATTTACAAGTTGTTCATAATATCTTATTTTCCTTTTAATGTTTATATGGTTTATATTAAATTCTTGTCTTTAATTCTTGAAATTGGTAATTTGTGTCTTTCTCCATAGTGTTATTGGTCAGTTTTTGAGAGTTTTGTCAATTTTATTGATTTTTTCAAAGAACTAGTTTTTTATTTGATTTTATCTAGTTTTTTCAATTTATTCATTTCTATTCATTATTATCTTTCTCTTCCTATTAGCTTTG
Source organism: Panthera tigris (assembly GCF_018350195.1). Lineage (NCBI taxonomy): Eukaryota > Metazoa > Chordata > Mammalia > Carnivora > Felidae > Panthera > Panthera tigris. Next base: position 56,920,468 of record NC_056670.1, on the reverse strand, counting down.
GATTCTATTTGCTTTTCTTTTTGTAGCTCATATTAATGATGTAAAACCTTTCTTCACTTTACATGAAGCAATTAAAGCTCACAGTTTTCTCTTTAAGCACTGTTTTGTTTGTATTCCACAAATTTTGATATATTCTAGTTCCATTTTTACTCTGTTCAGTGTATTCATTAATTTCCCTAAAAGTTTTTTATAGTGTGGTATAATTTCCAAGTATTTAGGAGAATTTTCCAGACATCTTTCTTTTATTAATTTTCTGGTTAATTCCCCTGTGTTTTCATGCAGTTCTGTGAGACTGGGGCCACCTTGCAGGCAAATTGGTGAGAAAGAAGAAGGTGAAAAAATACCAGGGAATTCCTCCACATTATTTGGGCAGTGGGAGCCCATTTTTACAATATTTCTATTCAGACAGATGAATCTTTTCTCAGGGTTTTAGGTGCCTGTGTCATCACCATCACAACCATAAAATTTTCCAACTAGTCAGACTACTGGTGGGACTTGGAGAGAAAAGGGAAATAAGGAAAAGGTTAAAGGAAGTGGGTATTTCTCTACAAATTGTCTTGCATGCAGGAACCTCTTTTCCTGGTTTCATGGCTAGAGGTAATGTTTTGTTTCTGATAATTTTTGCTTTCAACACCCATGGCACAGTTCTGCCACTTGGGACTTTTCTCAGTCAAAGCTTGAAGATAAAGAAGGAAAATAAGACCATGCAACTTGCCCTCATTACAGATCATTGTCCAGATTTTGAGTTCAGTTTACAGGCTTTTTGCTCATGTTTACTTTTCAGAGTACTTAGGTGGTTGTCTTTGTATTCTACTCAGAGATCGTAGTTATAATCAGTGTGAGAAATATGCTGTAGTTGGCATCTTGATTGACATGGATGGAAGCTTAGAAGTCTTGTTTTCATTTTTTGAGGATATTTTCTTCTGGGTAAATGACTCCATATTGAAAGTTTGCACTTTGTAAACTTTAAAGGTGCTGTTCATTGTCAATTGACTTACATAGTTTTGATTGAAAAGTGAGCTGTCAGTCTCATTGTTGATATCATGAAAGTAAGATGCCTTTCCTTCACTGTGATTGCTTTTAAGTTGTTCTCTTGGCTTTGAGTTTTAGCATTGTGGCCATGATATTTCTAGATATCTTTTGCATTTTTCCTATTCACAGTTTCCTGAGCTTCTTAAATCTTTGAATTGATTTCTTTTGTCAAGTTTGGAAAATTCATGGCTATTATTTCTTCAAATATTTATTGCCCCTTATTCTCTTTTTCCACTCATATAAGACTCAATTACTCATATGTTAGAACTTTTATTCTTCAGCTTAGTCCAGAATTGGCAAATGTCAGCAGAGAATAAAATGGATGCAATGATTAACTAACATCACCGGGCTCCCCATTCTATGAAATTCTTTGCTCTTTACTCTTAAATATTAACTTTAAGATTACTTTGTCAAATTATGTGATAATCTCTGGTGGAACTTTATTGTAATTACATTATACTCATATATTAATATAGGGAGAATTGGCATTTTAAAAAATACCAAGACTTCTTACCCCCAAATAAGGCATAATTTCTATTTATTCAAACCTTCTTTTACCAACAAGGTTTGTAATTTTCTCCATAAGGGTAATACACATTTTTGTTGGACATATGCCTTGTTATTTCATAGATACAGTAAAACCTTGGTTTGTAAGTTGTTCTGTGAGAATTCTGCAAGATGAACAAACATTTCTAATAAATTTTAGCTTGATAGATGAATGATGTCTTAAGATATGAGTAGTACATGATGCCAAGTATCACATGATTATAAATGAGCCAGTGCTTCTCTCTTTCTTTCTCTCTCTCACTGTGGGATTGTGGGTGATCATCTCCCATGCTGAGATAGTCAGGCCACCTTGTTTGGCAGAAATCAGTGATTTTCAGAACATTGGAAGGTAGCCACAATTGGCAGTAGTGTATTTTTTGTCACTTCAAAGCACCTATGAACAGTCCTTTGCTTTTCTATACAAGAATAAGCTTAGGAATGCTTTGCTTCATTCTAGGCCAGGCTGCCTGCAGATACAGACCCTTTCCTCTGCTGCCCTATTACCAGTTACCAGTTAAATACAGTATATGACAAGAGTTTATTAATACTGTACTTTAGTCAACATCTGTGTGAGCATATACAATGGTCCCCATGCAGAAAAAGGTGCAAAGAAAGGTGGTAAGGAAATAATTATGGTGGAAGTTAAGAAGGAAATCATCGAGAAGTTTGAATGGGGTATGAGAGTAGAAATTGCAAGATTTTATAAGAAGTCTATGTCTGCATCTTGTCTGCAGAGAAGGAGGAGAAAAGGGTGGAGGAATTCCTCACTTCATATGAGATTAAGGACATGTATAACATGTGGGAAGCAGTGCAAAATTTTGTAAAAAAGCACCACCCAAATAAGACTGTAGCAGTGCTAGCGATGAATCTGTTTAATGACAATGCAATGTCACATTTCCGTGAAATTATCAAAAGGAGGCAAAAGCAAATGTCATTGGATAGGTTTCTTGTTAAAGTTACACTAAAAGAAAAAAATTCCATTGAGCCAATATACAACAGTGGTTCTGTTAGTGATAGTGAAAGTTGTCCCATACAATAGCCCTCTTCTCTCTTATCTCCCTCACAGCAGTCGTGAAGGTTTTCAAAGGTAAAAGTTCAGGCTAATTTGTTTATTTTTATTTATATTTTGTATTTTCTTTATTATTTTGCATTATATTACAGTATTGTAATCAGTTTTATGTGAATATTTTTGGGTTGTGTAACAAATCATCTGAGTTTGCATTATTTCTTATAGGGAAATTTGCTTTGATATACAACTGCTTTGGATTACAAGCATGTTTCTGGAATGAATTATGCTTGCACATCAAGGTTTTACTGTATTTATATTTATATATTCTAATATATCCATAATATGTTATCATGAATGGTAATTTTTTTCTTTTGTATTTTTCAAATTGGTTATTGCTAACGTGTAAGATTACTGCATCTCAACTGCAGTCACATAATGCTATTTACATATATTACTATCATGTGAAAATACTTCAACAACAGTTATATTTCCTTTTTCTTTGCTAAAATTGTTGTTCTATGTCTTTTCTCCACTTTTTCTTTCTCTCTTTCTCATCAAACTTGATAGAGATTTTACTATTTTATTAGTCTTTCAAAGAATTAGCTTATGATATTATGGAATTTTCTACTGTTTTCCAATCTTTCCATATTTATCACTTTGTGATCAAATAAAATGCTCATACCTCCTTTTATTTATTTAATAACTTTGGCTCCATTGACTCTGCTGAGAAACATGAGGATTTGGCTAACTTAACAATGTTCTCTTCCCTCCTCTTTTCTTCCCAGCATTTGATAGCTTTGTGATAAAAATATATTTGATAAAGAATATATATTTTATTCATATTAATCAATTATATAAACCACTAAAATATTAATAAATATATTTAAATATATAAATATTTTAGAATATTTATTATCATTGTAACTTTATTTATTCATTTGTTTATTTATTTTTAAAAGTTTATTGTCAAGTTAGCTTACATAAAATGTAGTTTTGGTTTTAGGAGTAGATTCCCATGATTCATGACTTATATTACAACACCCAGTGCTTATCCCAGCAAGTGCCCTCCTCAATGCCCATCATCCATTTTCCCCTGCCCCCCCAACCCCCACCTCCATCAACTGTTAGTTTGTTCTCTGTACTTAAGAGTCTCTTATGGTTTGCCTTCTTCTCTGTTTATAACTTATTTTTCCTTCCCTTCCCCTATGGTCTTATGTTAAGTTTCTCAAGTTTCACATGTGAGTGAAAACATATAATATCTGTTTTTCTCTGGCTGACTTATTTCACTTAGCATAATACCCTTAAGTTCCATCCACATTGTTGCAAATGGAAAGATTTTATTCTTTTCCATCACTGAGTAGTATTCCATTGTGTGTGTGTATGTGTACATGTATGTGTATATACACACATACATACACACACAACTTTTTGTATATATGTATACACACATCTATATATGACATCTTCTTTATCCACTCATCAGTTGATGGACATTTGGGCTCTTTCCATAATTTGGCTATTGTTGTTAGTGCTGCTGTAAATATCAGGGAACATGTGCCTCTACAAATCAGCACTCCTGTATTCTTTGGATAAATTCCTAGTAGTGCTATTGCTGGGTCATAGGGTAATTCTATTTTTAATTTTTTGAGGAACATCCACACTGTTTTCCACAGTGGCTGCACTAGTTTGCATTCCCACCAACAGTGCAAGAGGGTTCCCCTTTCTCTGCATCCTCACCAACATCTGTTTCCTGAGTTGTTAATTTTGCCACTCTGACTGGTGTGAGGTGGTATCTCAATGTGATTTTGATTTGTATTGCCCTGATGATGAGCGATGTTGAGCATCTTTTCATGTGTCTCTTAGCCATCCGGATGTCTTCTTTTGAAAATTGTCTATTCATGTCTTCTTCCCATTTCTTCACTGGATTATTTGTTTTTCAGGTGTTGAGTTTGGTAAATTCTTTATAGATTTTGGGTACTAACCCTTTATCTGATACGTCATTTGCAAATATCTTCTCCCATTCCATTGGTTGCCTTTTAGTTTTGTTGATTGTTTCCTTTGCTGTGCAGAAACTTTTTATCTTGATGAGGTCCCAACGTTCATTTTTGCTTTTATTTCCCTTGCTTTCAGAGACATGTGAAGTAAGAAGTTGCTGTGGCTGAGATCAAAGAGGTTGTTGCCTTTTTTCTCCTCTAGGATTTTTGATGTTTTCCTGTCTCACATTTGGGTCTTTCATCCATTTTGAATTTATCTTTATGTGTGGTTTAAGAAAGTGGTCCAGTTTTATTCTTCTGCATGTTGCTGTCCAGTTCTGTAACTTTAAATGACATATTTTAACTTCTACTTTTTGTTCTGTCAACTTTTGTGTTTCTTGATACCCTGTTACGTAAGATAAACATATTAATACTGCAATTCTTTCATTTACTTCCCCTTAAAGGAATCTTCCATTTTCAGTAACACATTTACTTTTACTTTATCATTGGTGTTATTCCCATTTTGTTCTGCAATCCTTACCGATTCTCTACACTTTGCTATAGAAAGTATCCAAATATTGAAAAGCAATAAAGAGGAGCTACATAATTTTGACATAAAAGTCTTTTTTTGCTGGGACAAAACCTATGGTAGATTGGCATTTTCTATTTTATACTCTAATGTCACAACTCCTGGGCCACTCAAAGAATTTCCCTATCATCAAGGTCAAATAATCTTTTTTTTCCTTTATACTCCTTTAACTGCTTAAGACCATATCACATTTTAGATTATTTCATATTTGAACTTAAATTTCTTATTCAGATTTTTTTGTTCTCAGTTTTTAAATTGCCTTTTTTCCCTTACAAAATATATCTTTATCACATTTACACATTTTTTCTATTCTTTTCATTCACTGTAAAGTCGTTCCCCTCTAGGTATTCTGTATAAGTCTCATTCGTAGACTTTTCATTATTACTCCCTGAATTTGATCTACTCTTTCTGGATCTCATGGCTTCTTCTCTTGTTTGAATGAATTGCAGCCTTAAGTAATTCCCTTAAGGGAGTAGGTGGAAGTTACACTTTCTGAGTCTTTGTGTGAGAAGTCCTTTTTAATATTAAGACATTTAATGAACACTCCACATAAGACCAGTTACAATTTTGGTGTCCACTGATGATGAAAATTAATAGGGACAGGAGGTTTATATGAATTCAGTAATGCTTTTTAAAATAATTTGTTTTGTGTTAATCCTAAAAGTATCTATAGCTATTCAAGAAATACCATTAAATATACGTATGAACATATGTTATTTATCCAGTGTAGAGGTGGAATGCTGTCTGGAATTCTACAGTAAATTGTGCATGCCCCTCAGGTTCAGAACCCAGTATGAGCTAAGAATGACTTTTATATTTTTAAATTGCTATTTAGAAAAAAAAAGAATATGTGACAGAGATGATATGTGGCTCACAAATGTAAAATATTTACTATGTGGTCCTTCATAGAAAAAGTGATGTGATTCTTAGCTAAACTCTCATAAACCTAGATAAAAATAATCTACATGTTCTTTGTTTCACAACAACAAAATGCTAGGTTGTATTGTTTGCTAGCAGTGAGTGAGAAATCTTTTCATTCCAGAAAGCATGTGAACCAGACTCATGGAATACTGGGGATTATATGCAAAAGAATATAACTTATTTAGAAAATTTAAGCAATACCACTGAAGACTTAATTTTTTTCACAAAAGCAGATCCTTAAGTTATATGGTAAATAGTACAGATTAAATACTTTCAAATTTTCTTTTATTCCTTTATTTTAATATAGAGAGGTATAGAAAAGAAATTGAGAAAAGGGCCATAATTTCTTGCCTAGATAATCCTTGTTTGTATAGAAATGCAGACTTGTTGAAAACTGAAAAATAAAAGTCTCACTCCCCCTCTTACCTTCACTTCCTTTCCTCCCAAATTATGAGTTTTTAAGTTTTGTTTCCTTACAACAAAATGGTTATTTATATACCTAATTGTATATACATATAGGGTTGTGTATTTGTGTATATATGTACGTGAGTATATCACTTAGAAGAGATCATACTATACCATTCTGGTCATTGCCTTTTTTTCTTTTTCACTTTTTGTTTAAAAATTTTAACGTTTATTTACTTGTGTGTGAGAGAGAACAGGCAGGGGGCAGAGAGAGGGAGACACAGAATCTGAAGCAGACTCCAGGCTCTGTGCTGTCAACACAGAGCCTGACACAGGGCTCAAACTCACAAACCATGAGATCATGACCTGGGCCAGAGTCAGGTGCTTAACTGACTGAGCCACCCAGGCACCCCATCTTTTTAACTTTTTAAAACAAAAATACATTTTGATGTTTTTCATGTGAATGTATACAGATCTGCTTTGTTCTTTTTTAACATATATTGAATTATTTTTAGCCTTATGAAAAAGTTCATCAAATTTTATGAAATCACAATTCATATGTTTGTAGAATTTTAATATGCTCTTCATCCAGCTTCCCCTAACGTTAACATTTGACATAACTATAGTATTATTATAGAAATAAGGAAATTAACATTGATATAGTACTATTAATTAATCTATAGATCTTTTTCAAATTTGGCCAATTTTCCCACTATTATACTTTTTTCTGTTCTAGAATTCCATTTAGGACACTACATTGCATTTAGCTATCCTGTCTTTCAATTTGGGATGATTTTTCCTTAGTCTTTTTTTTTTCACTTTTGAAGAGTCGTGCCATATATTTTATAGAGTGTCCCTTAAATTGAGTTTGTCTGATGTTTTCTAATGATTAATCTCAGGTTTTACATTTTTTATCAAAATATCACTAAAGTGATACTCTACCCTTCCCAGGACTTCGTATCAGTGTACTTTGTGTCAATATATCTGCTAAGGTTAATTTTGATCACAAGGGTAAGATGGTGTCTGTCATGTTTCTCCTCTGTAAAGTTATTATTTTCATCTTTTATGTTAGGGAAGATACTTTGAGACAATCCAAGTCTTTTTTGTCATCATACTCTAACATACTAATTTTAGCATCCATCAATAGTCCTTGATTGCAATAGTTACTACTGAGGTGTTGCCTAATGGCAGTTTTCTATGTCCATTCTTTTACATTTATTAAGTGGTATTCTGTAAGGAAGAGCTGTTCCTTCTCTCCCTTTTATTTATTTAGTCATTTATTTATACAATATGACTTTGGGGTCTTGTTTTTATTCTGAAGGTTATAATCCAGTGCTATCATTATTCATTTTGTTGTTTAAATTTTCTCAACTTTGGCCACTGGGGACTCGTTCATATTGGCTCTTATGACCTTTTTACATGCCTCCATCACTTATTGAGCACTCCTTTAATTTCTGGTACCACAAAATACTCTAGGCTTATCTTTTTTAATGTTTATTTTTGAGAGAGAGAGAAAGGGAGCAAGCATGAGTGAGGGAGGGGCAGAGAGAGAGAGAGAGAGAGAAGGAAATAGAGGATCTGAAGGAGGCTCCACACTGACAGCAGAGAGCCTGATGTGGGGCTTGAACTCAAGAATTGTGAGATTATGACCAGAGCCGTAGCCAACTGAGCCACCCAGGCACCCCCCTAGGTTTATCTTATATCTTCTCTGATCTAGCTCTGGTATTAGCCATTTCTTTAAGGAACACTTGTTTCTTTTATGAGAGAATGGTATTTAGAAACCAAGATCTGGGTGCTAAGTGTGCTCATTGATACCAGAATGTTATTGCTTCCAGGCTTGCTCAGAGGACAGGAGAAGTGTGTGTGTGTGTGTGTGTGTGTGTGTGTGTGTGTGTGTGTGTGTGTATCTCACCCATATACACATTTATATATCTGTATCTATCCATATATACATATACTAAAAACTGTAAGTTATACTGATACCTATAGTCCAATTCAACACATGGTTTAGTCTAGCCCGCTCCTTTTCCTTATTTGGAATCTCTTTCTGTACAATAGATTCTTTATAAGTTATTGAACAGTCCCCATTTCATAGACATTTGGATTGTTTTCAGTTACTGGCTATTAAAAAGAAAATGCAGTGATAATCTCTGTATACCTTTGGGAAATTATTATATATGTTTATAATGCCTAGCAGTGGGATGGCTTGGTCTAAAGGAACGCACATTTAAATTTTGATAGATATTTCTAAATTGTCCTCTAGAGATATTATTTGCATCTTTTAAAATCATTTACTTAAGGGCATATTTCTTAAAAACAATCCTGGCCTCTTTACTAATGTCAGTGTCTCTTTTGTTCTTTTCCTGTCATACTTTAGATGGACTTCTGATGGGATCCAGAGATCCCATTATATTCGGTGGCATTTAGTTTTACTTTTAAATTTAGTTAAGTTGATTAATGCAATAATTAGTCTCTATCACAGTCTTTTGAGAGTGTTGTAATTTTTATTCACAGATATTTCCCAAATCTCATTGTTCTTCAACAGCTTCAGTCAAATTATAGATATATAGGCTGATTTCTTTATAACCTAGTTAAGGTTTCATTGCCCTGACTAAACTGGAGATATTTCTATTCATATTAAAATTAGCTCTTAGCTTAAAGATGTCTTCATTCTTTGTGAAATGGCTCTGTTTTTCTCCCAGGCAATTTTCAAACTGTTCTCTCTTAATAGCTACAATTAAAATGTTCCCCTTTTTATTGGTTGTACTCACTACTCAAATATTTCCCCATTAACTGATGGTTTCTCTCTGAATTACAAGAGACAGAGTTGGTAAAGAGTTCACCTCACTCTGATTTTTACTCTCATATTTCTTTCTGGCTTCCATTAGAAATTCCTCTGTTCTTCCAGCTTCTGGTGGATACTCTCCTATACCTCCCCCATATTATTCACTCCAAATTGAACTCTTAAAGCAATTGGTATATTATGTGAGTGCATTTAAACAGCATGGAGCAATAGACATAATCTAGAGGGAACTTGCTACAGTGAATAATGATAACTGAGATTGAGTATTTATGGTACAAGGCAGATCATAAGTGGCATTGAATGGGCCTAAATAACACCTGTATGAGTTAGATATTTATTAAGGCTTATCATATATCAGACATTTAAATGGATGCTAAAAGGGAAGACATGATACTTTCTCTTTGGAAAATGGTCCAGTATGCCTTAAGAGGGTGCGGGCAGAGTTGAACAGCGATGGCATAGTTGACTCTTGCTATAATAGGAGTTGATTGATTAACTTTTTCCTACCCCATCCTTCCTTCTCCCAATCTCCCACACTTTCTTTTTCAATGTCAAGTTTATCTATCTGTTTCTCAGGTCAAAAAGTTTGGAGTTTTCCTTAACTCCTTTTTTTCTTCATACCTTACATCTAACCCTTCAGCAAATGTTATCAGCTCTACCTTTAAAATATCCCAGGAACCCAGCCACTTTAACCACTCTGCTGCTACCACCCTGATCCAAGCCAGTGTTATCCCTTGCCTGAATTATTATTATAGATTTCTAACTACTTTCTTCGCTTTCACCTTTGCCCTCTCCTCCCCTCTAGTCTCTTTTTAGCTCAACAGCTATTTTGGTGCTTTTAAAATGTGATTTGGATCATATTCAAAACCATCAGGGGCACCTGGGTGTCTCAGTCAGTTAAGCCTCTGACATTTGAGTTCAGCTCAGGCCGTGATCTCAGGATGGTGAGATAGAGCCCCTTGTAAGGCTCTGTGCTGCGGTGGAGCCTGCTTAAGATTCTCTCTCTCTCTCTGCCCCTCCCCAGCTCTCTCTCTCTCTCTTCAAAAAAACCAAACCAAACCAAACCAAAACACCAAAAAAACCAAAAAACACAACCCATCATTGTTTTCTTGTCATTCAGGGTAAAAGGCAAAGTCTTTATTTACAATGGCCTTTAAGGCCCTGCATAATCTGGCCTTCTACTGCCATTCTTTCTGGGGAAACCACACTGGGCTCTTTGCTGTTCTTCACATTCATCAGTCTCATACCTGTCTTGGACCTTTTGCCTATATGTTCACTTGACTTACTCTCTTACTTCCATATGGCCTTTGCTTAAATGTTCCCTTATCAGTGAGGCTTATTTAAAATATACCACCTCCAAAAAATATATTATATATATATATATATATATATATATATATATATATATATGTGTGTGTATATATATATTTATATATGTATTTTATATTTATTATTTATATATTTTATATATATATTTTATTTATATGTATACACACACACACACACACACACACACACCCCACACCCCACCTCCATTGGTTCTACAATCCCCTACCCTGCTTTACCTACCCCATTGAACCCCATGGCAACCACACTAAACATAAACTCCATGGGGTTCAGACCCATGTTTTCTGTTTGGTTCATTACTATAACCTTCAAGTAGGTGCCTAAAGTAGGTGCTCAGTCAATATTTATTGAACAGATGAGTAAATCCTACTAGAAACTTCAGCCTCCAGCTTCTTAGATTGATGAAAATCTTATTTTTTTTGTCTGTTGGATTGTCTTCTGTCTACTTGGTTTTTAAAGTACCAAGTCCTGAGGAAACTAAGGAAAAGGACCATCATTCATATCTTAGTATAAATTCATTGAGCTTATCTGTTTATAATATAAAGCCGTGATTAGCCTTATTGAAGAAATGGCTTTTTGATAAAATGAGATCTTGAATCTTGGGTTTTTTTCCCTACATTTAACTTTGGTGCTTCTCTAGTAACTTTTTTGGTTTTCTTCCTCTCTATTATTGCCACAGAACCTCAAAAAATAAGTTGAATGTACCAGGATTGTTCCTTGTTCTTTACCACTCATTCTTTAAGTTTACACCCCAACCTAAATCTAGTTTCTAACCTCACTGTTTAACTGTAATGACTTTTTGTCTGAGTTTGTTTTCTTCTTAATTTCTCGTCATTATGTACTGTCACTAACTAACATCTCCTTGAAAATATCTTCTTTGGGGTTCCTTAAGATGACATTTCTGTGTTCTACTTCTCTGCCCTTTTTCCTGATCTTTATATGCAGACATTTCTTAAGGTTTCATCCTCAGCCTTTTTGTTCTTTAGAAGCCTCAAGAACTTTCACAGCATCAACTATCAGCACCATATAGATGACTCCCAAGCCTATTCTCCTTTTCAACCCAAGCCCCGGCTCCTTATTTTCAGTTGCCTGCCAGACAAGGCTGCTTAGAATTCTATTTATATAAGATGCCAGGGAGCCTGGCTAGAAGGCATAGAGGCATTGGCACCCTCTGGTGGAGAGAGTAGAAAGTCATACTTAAGTATCTGCTTGGATGGAACCTGACACCAGATATTCCAAGGAAGATTACATTGGCTGAGCATCTACTAAATGCTCTGTATTCAAATATATGTAATATTCTTTTTTAAAATATATGTAATCTTCTAATAAACTCTAGAGTACATATCCTGAGCTAACAATAATAATTATTAGATCTTTCTTTGGGCCCTTTCAATTTCTTTTTACTTTTTAAAAATTAATTAATTAACTTTTGAGAGAGAATGAACACGACTGGGGGAGTGGCGCAGAGAGAGAGAGAGAGAGAGAGAGAGAGAGAGAGGGAATCCCAAGCAGGCTCCACAGTGTTGGCACAGAGCTAGACGTGGGCCTTGAACTCACAAACCATAAGATCATGACCTGAGCCAATATCAAGAGTCAGATGCTTAACTGACTGAGCCAAACAGGTGCCCCTGGTCCTTTCAATTTCTTACTAGACCGCATATATGCACTTATATGCAACAGACAGATTTGGCTTGTAAGAATACTTCAGCATGATTTTAAGGCAGAAAATTGCTCTCAGATAGATGCTATGAAGGATACAATGAGATACAGAACTATACTTAAGGAATTTAATAGGTTATCTGGGAAAATAAGCCATTCACTCTGGAAAAGTGACTAAATCAAGTGGTAAATCCTAAGGTAAGATAATGCCATAGATGTCACAAGGCACTCAGATGCTAACAAATTGTGTAGCACCTGTTTAGAGAAGGTCAAGGTCAGTATAGGGAAATTGATGTGTTCAGGAATGGCTTCATGAGGAGGTGGGACTCAAACTTATCCTTAAGGAAATATTTCCCAAACTTCTGGCACTCTAATTCCCAATTTTTGCCATATTAACAAACCATCTATATTTTTATTTCTCCACACTTTTTCTATACTCACATCTTCTTTTGGGTAAATACCTTTGCCTTGTCTTAAACCATCAGATCAATGAAATCATAGGTTGGATGTGCTTTTGTGTTTGATATATATTTGTTTTTCTAATATACATGAAAACAACATAGGAAATCCTCATTATGTAAGATAATTAATTCCAGAAAAATGCCGCTTAAAGGGAATCAGTTTACCTAAAAAGAATATTAGCCATTTATATTCAATTTTGATGCAAAAGTTTGATTTATAAATGACACTAAAAATTATGAAAATAAATGTAATAAATTGTAAGGTGTTATTGTAACTATGAACAGTTTCAATGAACAGAACATTATTTAATTAAATATTGAGTATTTTTCTGAGAAAATAATTTCTTTCTGACATGAGAATAAATATTAAAGACTCCAAAATAGACCTCTCCATCTTTTAATATTCAAATTATTTTTGAGCAGTCTATTGTGTTATCCTTGTGAATTTTCTCTTGTTCAGTTCACTGACCTAATTCTTCTGAATCCTTATTTGTTGATGGATTTGCATGCGATTTGACCAGTAATCAGACATTATTTTCATTGATTTCATGAAATCCTGCCTCTTTTCTCAGACTTGTAACTTGGTTCTCCACTAGATTTATAATGGCTTTGCATTATATTGGAGAAATTAAAAACACTGATTTGATTAGATAGGATTTTGCCAAGTGGGAAGAATGTTTAAGTCAATTCTCAATTCAACAGTGAATATTTTGGTGTTCAGATGACTTGTTTTTCTATGCATTCTTTAATTCTAGAAGTGCTTTCTCAAACTTTTTATACCAGAGGAACACTTGAATAAATTCTCAAGTTTTAGGGTTCCTTTGGATAAAAATATCTAAATCTCATTGTATGTCAGTGAGATCATTTAGTTGTAGAAATTATTATCCAATAATAATTGCCAATGCTCATTTAAATAGATAGCGGTATTTTCCTGAGAATCTGTTTAGCCAACTTCTTAGCCTATTCTTTTGTAGGTTTCCCTTCCCCAAAAAGCATACCAACTCCAATGTAGGTCAGTGGTATAGATAGAAGATACTTCAGTTTTTCCTTTTTAAAATTTCTACTTGATTTTTTTTTTACCTTAGCCAAGTAGGGCTGGAAGTCTTACCACAAATTTCTATCCTACTATTGAGTATGCTATTCAATATGGGGGGGGGGGGGTATGGTATGTGGTACATGGTAAGTATAAGGATAGATTTGTACTAAAAATTACTTTTTAGAAAACCTTTCTTGAAGAGAAAAAGGAAAAACAAATAGTTAACTTTCTTTCCTGAAATTATCCTATCCCTTTCTTTCCTTGTCATGAATTTGCAAATTTATAAGGCAAACGTAATATGTTTTTGTTAAATAACTGGATTAAGCCAAAATGGGATAAAATTTTACTAAAGGTAGACTTGTTAGGCTTACTTAAATAAAGTTTATGAATTTAATTAATGTTCTTAATATGAAAATAAATTAGCAATGTTGAATAGTAAAGTTAATAAAACTATACGTCAAAGCAATATGAATAACATTATAGCCTAAGACACAATTTTATATAAGACTTTGAAAGAAGCCATTTTCTTAATGAGTGGCATAGTTACGGTCACATAAGATAATTGTAAAATTAGTAAACACATCTGTTGGTTTCATGATCACTCAAAATTTTTTTTAAATGTTTATTTTTGAGAGAGACAGAGCATAAGCGGGGGAAGAACAGAGAGGGAGACACAGAATCTGAAGCAGGCTCCAGGCTCTAAGCTGTCAGCATAGAGCGTGATATGGGGCTTGAACTCACGAAGTGGGAGACCATGACCTGAGCTGAAGTTGGATGCTTAACTGACTAAGCCACCCAGGCGCCCCTCATGATCACTTTAATAGGCTTATAAATGCATTTTAATTTTAATTGCTGTTTTGGAGCTAAAAAGAAATGATTTAGTTTATTAAGAAATAATTGTTTATTAAATTAAGTCTATTAAAGAAATAATTATTTCTTTAATGTGAACCTATACTTTTTGTTGTTGCAAACTACTAGACTCTGGGTTAAATGTGAGATAAATTCCCATGGATTTTATTTTTAACTAAAATGAGACAGTTTCTGTCCTTGTTCTTGGTGCTTCTTAAAAACTACTTTCCCATATATGTAAGAAAATAAAAATGACAACCCGCTCCCCCTTCCCCACTTCAAAAACTGATAATGGACTCAACCAAATGATCATGGTTCTGCTTTACAAGACTTAAGGTCTTATAACAATTGCTAATGGGCCGCTTTGGTCACTCTGCATCATCTTTTGTAGAAACCTCTAGTGTTCCACAGAACCCCATTTGAGAAACTCTGCTCTAGGGACTGGGATAGTGAATACTAGATAGAGTAAGGCGAATCCTTGTACATAATTATTAACCTAATTTTTTTTCAATCTGTTTATCACTTAAAGTCATATCATCCATACCTTGCAAAACACTGTCTAAAAGGACAAGTAAGATCTGGGTATGTTAGGAAGAGGAAAAAAGGTATGCTAAATGAGAATAATTAGAGCAAAGCCTAATGCAGCAGGGGATTCTGTGATAAACGGAACTGGCTGACACCAACAAAGAATCCATTGATGACAGTAGAGAGGCTTGAAGCGGGGAGAAAATTATGGTTGAGTCATAGAGTCCTTGAAGTAAAGAAGAAGAAAGTCTTAAAAATCAACTAAGGTTTTTGTTTTTTTTTTTAAAGTTTATTTATTTTGAGATAGAGAGCATGGGAAGGGTAGAGAGAGAGAGGATCCCAAGCAGACTCCACATTGTCAGCACAGAGCTCAGTGCAGGGCTTGATCCCATGAACCATGAGATCATGACCTGGACAAAATCAAGAGTTGGGTGTTTAACTGATTGAGCCACCCAGGAGCCCCTAAAAAAATCCACTAAGGTTTGAAGGGTGAGTGAAACTGATGAAAGAAATTGGAAGAAGGATGAATCTGGAAGTAGATAGGCAAATACAGATATTGTTGTGATAATTCATACAAGTGAAACTGAGAGCGAGAACCAAAATAGTGGCAATAGATATGAAGGAATGGGGTGGGTATGGGACATGTGAGTAGAACTGATGGTATCAGGGATCAAACCAACAATGAATATATTTACCCTAATGGTGTTTCCATTCTCAGAAATATTAGAAATGTGGAATTGAGTGGATTTTTTTGAAGTGCTGCTAGGCTGAGCAATTTTCCCAGACTTACCAGCCAGTCATCTTTCCTGGCCTTGCCTCCCAACACTATTCCTATCATTTCATAAAGGAATACAGACCCAGCAGTGTCAGATCCTCTGATTTTTCAAGAGAAGCTAGAAATCTAGCTACTTTGTAATACCATCCCATTTTTAAATGTTAGCAATCTATTTTTTGTTGTTGTTGTTAACAATAACATACTGTGGACTAGACTTGGTTGCTAATTTGCAACCTATGTCTAGAATTGTGTGTGCTGCTTTCTAAATCACTTCAAAATGTACTCTGAACCAAAAGGTAATATAATCCTTCTGAAGCCTCTCTGCATAATTCCTAGCAGGAATTAATTAGCAGGAAGCTCATAGAAAGCCTTTTTGTAGTAGCTAATAATTTCCTTTTGTTGGAATGTTGATTTTAAAGTTACAAGCCTTATTCTGCTTCTTCCCAGCCAGGTCTCTAGACAAACTTTATAACTTTGCTGATTGTTCTGGACTCCACCTGATATTTGCTCTAAATGCACTGCGTCGTAATCCAAATAACTCCTGGAACAGTTCTAGTGCCCTGAGTCTGTTGAAGTACAGTGCCAGCAAAAAGTACAACATATCTTGGGAACTGGGTAATGGTAAGTAAAGCTGTCATTTCCTCTGAATTGACAAGATAAAAAATAAGTTGGCCCGGGACATAGCCTCAGTTAGACCATCTCTAGCATACTGGCCCAGAAAACACTTGGGATGTTTCACTTCATATTAAGGACACCACAAGAATCTGGTAAAAGAATACTATTGGCCAAAGGATCTGAATAGACATCTCTCCAAAGAAAAAATATAAAAGTCTGAAAAACACATGAAAAGATACTCAAGCACATTAGCCATCAGGGAAAACCAAATCAAAACCACAATGATAGAGTACTTCACACCCACTAGGATGCCAATAATAATAATTAAAAAAAAGATTATAGTAACAACTATTGGCAAGAATGTGGTGAAATTGGAACCCTCATATACTGCTGCTGGGGATGTAAAATGGTATAGCCACTTTAGAAAACAGTCTGGCAATTCCTCAAAAAGTTAAACGTGGTGTTGCTATATGACTTAGCAGTTCTACTCCTGAGTATATATTTAAGAGAAATGAAAACATAAGCCCACAGAAAAACTTATACACAAGTATTTATAGTAGCATTATTCATAATAGCCAAAAAGTGGAAACAACCCAAATGTCTATCAACTGATGAATGGGTAAATAAAATCTGGTATAGCCATATGATGGAATATTATCTAGCCATTAAAAAGGAATGAAGTACTGACACCCACTACAACATAGATGAACTTTGAAAAGATTGTGCTAAATAAAAAAACCCAGTCACATATTTATATAAAATGCCCAAAATAGGTAAATGTAAAGAAACAGAAAGTAGATTAGTGGTTGCCAAGGGCTAGGGGAGTGAGATGATAAAAATGTTCTAGAATTTATTGTGATGATTACACAGCTGTGTAAACATACTTAAAACCATTGAGTTATGTACATTAATGTGATGATTGTATAGGTATAAATTATATCTCAACATTGCTGTTACCAAAAACAAGGGAAAAATACTGTTAGTCTTTTTTATTTTAAAGGGCATATGATGCATATTTTCTGCCACTGGTTAGTGACAAAAGCCTTAGAGTTACTTCCTTAGGGAGTTTACATTTGTAATTATCAACAATATTGTCATCTTATAGTTGATAGTATTTAGTTTACATAGCATATCCAAATACTCTTCTATTTGGACCTTAAAGTCCTAAATGAAGTGCCTAATAAAGGACATATCATGCAGGTGAGGAAATATGTTGAAAAAGGTAAAGAGAATTGCTAAAGATAGCAGGAAGTACTAAATCTATGTCAGGAACTTGGGACTTCTAACAGAAAGGGAGGTACTTTCTACTACCTTCTGGTTATTTTTCTTTAGTGGTATTAAAACTTCTTGGCTTTCTTCACTTCCTTCCACTTTCCTTCAACAAATAGTTATTGACTGCCTAGTATGTGCCAAAGGCATATTATACTACACTATACTAGTTTTGAGAGATATAATAGTAAATGCCAGATAAATATCCCTGCCTACATTCTAGTAGAGGAGATAGATAATAAAATGGATTTGAAAACAGTTCATCATTATCTTCTCTCACACAATATTTTTGTCCTATAGCAATTCAAACTGAAATGCTCAACTTGACCCTATTGTTTTTATAACAATTAATTAATGCACCCCTCTGTTCAGTCCCTCCTGTCTCCTCCTACCCTTTCTCCTTCCCCCACTCTCACTCTCCTTCTCCCCCTTCCTTCCTCTTCAATTTGCAATTCAATTAACAAATGTATATACTCCTACAACCACCTCTGAAACCAATTTTAGAACATTTCCATCACTCCAGAAAGATCCCTCATCCCCATTTGCCATCAATTCCTGTAACCATGCCCAGTCTCAGAAAACTCTAATCTGTTTCTCATCTATAGATTTGTCATTTATGGACATTTCATATAACTGGATCATATAATAGTCTTTTGCATCTGACTTCTTGCACATAGCATGTTTTTCAAATTTATCCATGCTGTAGCATGTAAAAGTAGTTCATTCCTTTTTATTGCTGAATAGTATTCCAGTGTGTGACTATATATCACATTTTGCTTTTCCATTTACCAGATGATGGACATCTGGATTGTTTCTACTTTGGGGCTTTGATAAATAATGCTGCCATAAACATTCACATACAAGCCTTTGTGTGGATATATGCTTTTACTTATCTTAGGAAGATACCTGGGAGGGGAATAGAGTTACTAATCATATGGTAAATTTGTTTATTTTTGTTTTTTAACAACTGCCAAATTATTTTTCTTCTCTAACAATGTATAAGGATTCTAGGTTTTCTACATCTTTGGAAACACTTGTTAATGTCTGTCTCTGATTATAACCTTTCTAGTGAGTTTGAAGTAGTATCTTAATATGGCCGTAATTAGCACTTCCTTAATGACAAATGATATTGAATGGCTTTTCATGTGCTTATCAGCTATTCTTACATCTTCTTTGGTGAAATGTCTACGCAAATCTTTTGCCCTTTTAACTGAGTTACCTTATTATTGAGTTGTAAAAGTTTTAAATATATTCTGGATATGAGTTCTTTGTCAAATATATGATTTGCAAATATTTTCCCCAGTCTATAGCTTATCTTTGCATTTTCTTTATGGCATCCTTTGAAGTGTAGAAGTTTTGAATTTTGATAAAGTTCAATTTATCAATTTTTAATTTTATGGGTCATACTTTTGGTGTCATTTCTTTGCTTAACCCAAAATCACAAAGTGTTTGTTTGTTTTCTTCTAAAAGTTCTATAGTTTTTGCTCTTACATTTGAGCTACAAGTTAATATAACAAATTAATTTTTGAGTATAGCATGAATTTAGAGTCTAAATTCATCTTTTTGCATGTGAATATCAAGTTGTCCAGCATTATTTAAAAGATTATCCTTTCCCTATTGAATTCTCATAACACTGTTGCCAAAAATCAACCAAAAATGGATTTATTTCTGGACTCCTAATTCTGTTCCACTGATAAGTATGTCTGTCCCTATACTAGGACTACATTGTCTTGATTACAATAGCATTGTAATGAGTTTTGAAATTGGGAAGTATAAATCATCCAACTTTGTTCTTTTTTAAAAATTGTTTTGGCCATCCTAGGTGTTTGCATTTCCACACGAATTTTAGGATCAGTTTTTTAATTTTCTCAATAAAGCCTGCTGGAATTTTAATAGAGATAACATTGAATCTATAGATCATTTGGGGGAGAATTGCCATCTTAGCAATACTGAGTCTTCCTGTCCATGAACATAAATTATCTCCCCATTTATTCAATTTTTAATTTCAGTAATGTTTTGTAGTTCTTAGTGTTCAAGTTTTGCACTCTTTTTGTTAAATTTAATCTTAGGTATTTTATTTTTTTCCCATGCAATTGTGAATGGAATTATATTCTTAATTTCATTTATGTATTGTACATGGCTAGTATTTAGAAATATGATTGATTTTATATATTGATCTTTTATCCTCCAGCTTTGCTGAATTTATTTCTTAGATCTTGTATTTTTTCCCCCACATGTGTGAGTCATTTAGGATTTTCTACGTGCAGCATATGTTGTCTCAGAATACAGACAGTTTTACTTCTTTCTACACAATTGCGATGCTTTTTATTTCTTTCCTTAGCTGACTGCACTGGCTAGAACCTCTAATACAAATGTTGAATATAAGTGGCAAGAGTACACATTCCTGCTTGTTCACAGTCTTAGGGGTAAAACGTTAAATATTTCAGCATTAAGCATGATGTTTTGCCATTAAGCTTTCAGTATTTCATCATACTATTTATAAGATTGCAGAATTCCCTTTCTACTCATAGTTGTTGATAATATATATCAGGAATGAGTGTTGGATTTTGTCAAATGCCTTTTTTTTTGCACCTATTGAGATGATAATGTGTTTTTGGTCTTCTATTAATATGATATTTTACATTAGTTGGTTTTTTTTAAGTTTTTTTTAATATATACATATATATATATTTTTTTTTTTTTTTTTTGAGGGCGAGAGAGAGAAAGAGAGAGGGAGAGAGAGCGCACACTAGTGGGATAGAGGCAGGGAGAGAGGGAGACACAGAATCCAAAGCAGGCTCCAGGCTTTGAGCTGTCAGCACAGAGCCTGATATGGGGCTTGAACCCACAAACTACTAGATCATGACCTGAGCTGGTTAGATGCTTAACTGACTGAGCCACCCAGGCACAACACAACAGGAATTTATTTTCTTACTGTTCTGGAAGCCCAAAGTCCAGAATCTAGGTATCAGCAGACCTGGTTTCTTTTGAGGCTTCTCTTCTTTGTTTGCAGATGGGCAACTTCTGTGTTCTCATATGGCCTTCTCTCTGTCTGTGCATCCCTAATATCTCATTGTGGCTCTCTCTTTTTTTTTAGAACACCTTTTTTTAGAGCAACTTTAGGTTCACAGCAAAATTGAAAAGAAAGTAGAGATTTCCCTTATATTCCCTGCTTCCACATATGCATAGCCTTCCCCACTATCCCCCACCAGAGTGGTTCACTTTTTACAATTGGTGAACCTACAGTGATACATCATAATCATCCTGAGTCTATAGTTTACATTATGATTTACTTTAGTATGAACATACTATGGATTTGGGCAAATGTTCAATGACATATCCAGCACTATTGTGTCATACAAAATATTTTTACTGCCCTAAAAATCCTCTATGGTCCATCTATATATCCCTTCCTCCTGTCCTCAACCTTTGTCAACCACTGATCTTTTTACTCTCTCCCTAATTTTGTTTCTCCTAGAATGTCATATAGTTGGAATTATACACTATGTAGCCTTTTCAGGTTGGCTTATTTCACTTAATGTTATGCATTTAAGGTTCTTCCATGGCTTGCTACCTCATTTCTAAATAATATTCCATTGTGTAGAGGTACCACATTTTATGTATCCATTCACCTATGGAAGAAAATCTTCAGTGCCTCCAAGTTGTGGCATGAATACAGCATGAATACAGCTGCCATAAATCCATGCATAGCCAAAAGTAAAAACATAAATTTTCAGCTCTTTTGGGCAAATAACAGGGAGCACAATTGCTGCATCATATAGTAAGAGTATGTTTTGTTTTATAAGAAACCACCAAACTCTTCCAAAATGACCATATCAATTATCATTTCTGCCAGCAATGACTGAGCATTCCTGTTGCTTCACATTCTACATAGTTTTTGGTGCTGTCAGTGTTAACAATTTTTGGTCATTCTAATAGTATAGAGTTGTATTTAATTGTTGTTTTAATTTGCATTTCACTGATGACATATGTGGAGCATCTTTTCATATTGTTTTTATCTTTTCACATTTTTTATTTGCCATTTGTATATCTCCTTTGGTGAGGTGTCTGTTGAAGTCTATGTCCCATTTTTAAATTGGGTCATTTGTTTCTTTTTTGCTAATTTTTAAGAGTTCTTTGTATATTTTAGATAACAGTCCTTTATCAGATGTGTCTTTTGCAAGTATTTTCTCCCAATTTGTGGCTTATCTTCTCATTCTCATAAAATTGTCTTTTGCAGAGCAAATACTTTTAATTTTAATCAAGTCTAATTAATCAATTATTTCTTTCATGGATTGTGCATTTGGTGTCATCCCATGTGCTTTTACATACTATATTTTTATTTTCATTTCATTAAAAATATTTTCTAATTCCACTTTCTTCTTTGACTCATGGATTATTTAACTTCCAAATATTTATAGATGTCTCAAATTTCTTTCTGTTGTTGAATTCTAGTTTAATTCTGTTGTGAGAAGGGCACATACATTAAATGATTTAATCCTTTTAAATATAAGACCTGTTTGATGGCTTACCATATGGTCTATCATGAAGGATGTTCTATATACACTAAAAAAAAGAATGGGTATCCTACTGTTGAGTGGAGTGTTCTAAGGATATCAATAAGGTCAAGTTGGCTGATAGTGTTATTTAAGTTTCCTATATCAATGCTAATTTTCTGCCGAGTTGTTCTACTGATAACTAAGAATACCATATTGAAGTCTCCTATTATTGTTGGATTTTCTATTTTTCTATTTAATTTTGTTTCATGTATTTTGGTGTTCTGTTTTTGGTATGTATATGTTTATAATTGTTATATATTCCTGACAAATTAACACTTTTATCATTATAAAATGCCCCACATTATGTCTAGTAACACTGTTGTCTTAAAGTCTATTTTGTCTGATATTAGTATTGTCATTCCAGCTCTCTTATGGTTACTGTTTGCATGGTATATCTTTTTTCATCCTTTTACTTTCAACCTATTTGTATCTTTTACTTTAAAGTATGTCTGTTTAGTTGGATCTTAGTTTTCTTATTCATCCTGACGGTTTCTGCTTTTAATTGGAGTGTTCAATTCATTTACATTTAATGTAATTGTTAATATTGTTGAATTTATATCTGCCATCTTGCTGTTTTCCATTTATTTCATTTTTTGTTCCTCTGTTTATCCTGTACTGCCTTTATTTTTTACCATTTTATTTAATTTATTATTTTTAATTTACATCCAATTTAGCATATAGTTCAACAATGATTTCAGGAGTAAGATTCCTTAATGCCCTTAACCATTTAGCATACCCCCCTCCCACAACCCCTCCAGTAGCCCTCTGTTTGTTCTCCATATTTAAGAGTCTGTTTTATCGCACTCCCTGGTTTTGCTTCCCTTCCTTCCCTTATTTTCATCTGTTTTGTATCTTAAAGTCCTCATATGAGTGAAGTCATATGATGTTTGTCTTTCTCTGACTAATTTTGCTCAGCATAATACCCTCTAGTTCCGTCCACATATTTGCAAATGGCAAGATTTCATTCTTTTTGATTGCCGAGTGATACTCCATTGTATATATATGCCACATATTCTTTATCCATTCATCCATTGATGGACATTTGGGCTCTTTCCATACTGTGGCTATTGTTGATAGTGTTGCTATCAACATTGAGGTGCATGTTTCCCTTCAAAAAAGCATACCTGTATCCCTTGAATAAATACCTAGTAGTGCAACTGATGGGTCATAGGGTAGTTCTACTTTTAACTTTTTGAGGAACCTCCATACTGTTTTCCAGAATGGCTGCACCAGTTTGCATTCCCACCAGCAGTGCAGAAGAGATCCTCTTTCTCCGCATCCTCGCCAACATCTGTTGTTGCCTGAGTTGTTAATGTTAGCCATTCTGACAGGTGTGAGGTGGTATTTCATTGTAGTTTTGATTTGTATTTCCCTGATGATGAGTGATGTTGAGCATTTTTTCATGTGTCAGTTGGCCATCTGGATGTCTTCTTTGGAGAAGCGTCTATTCATGTATTTTGCCCATTTCTTCCACTGGATTATTTGTTTTTTAGGTGTTGAGTTTGATAAGTTCTTTATTGATTTTGGATACTGACCCTTTATCTGATATGTCATTTGCAAATATCTTTTCCCATTCCGTCAGCTGCCTTTTAGTTTTCCTGATTGTTTCCTTCACTGTGCAGAAGCTTTTAATTTTGATGAGGTCCCAGTAGTTCATTTTTGCTTTTGTTTCCCTTACCTCAGGAGATGTGTTGAATAAAAAGTTGCTGCGGCCAGGGTCAAAGAGGTTTTTGCCTGCTTTCTCCTCGAGGATTTTGATGGTTTCCTTCTTACATTTAGGTCTTTCATCCATTTTGAGTTTATTTTTGTGTATGGTGTAAGAAAGTGATCCAGATTCATTTTTCTGCTTGTCACTGTTCAGTTTTCCCAGCACCATTTGCTGAAGAGACTGTCTTTATTCCATTCCACTGATTATTCCTTCCTGCTTTGTCAAAGATTAGTTGGCCATATGTTTGTGGATCCATTTCTGGGTTCTTTATTCTGTTCCATTGATCTGAGTGTCTGTTTTTGTGCCATCCTGTACTGCCTTTTTATGCAGAAGAGATATTGTATAATGTACCACTTTAATTTCTTTGTTTTTATTTTGTTTTACTTATTTTCCTAGTAATTTCTTATTGTAATATATCTGAATTCATTACAATCTATTTTAGAGTAATTCTAACTTAATTCCACTTAACTATAGAAAATTTACTCCAATAGAACTCCATTTCTCTGTTTTGTAGCCATTATTATTATAAACATTACATTTTCATATGTCATAAGCCCAACAACACAGTTTTATAATTTTTGTTTTTATGCAACTATTATTCAAATTCATTAAAAAAGAGTAATGGAGGGGTGCCTGGATGGCTCAGTTGGTTAAGTGTCTGACTTTGGCTCAGGTCATGATCTCCCAGTCCATGGATTTGAGCCCCATGGACTCTCTCTCTCTCTCTCTCTCTGTCAAAATTAAATAAACTTAAACAAAGGAGAGTAATGGATATTTTCAACTATCTTTTATATTTTCTATGTAATTGCCATTACTAATGTTCTATATTTCTTTGTGTGGTTTTGAGTCACCATCTGGTATCATTTCCTTTCAACCTAAAAGACTTCCTTTCTTATTTCTTGTAAGGCAGATTTTCTCACAAGTTCTGTTCTTTGTTTTTCTGGTTAAGGTCTAAATTTTGGGACACCTGATGGCTTAGTCGGTTAGGCATCTGACTCTTGATTTTTGCTCGGATCATGATCTCGTGGTTTGTGAGTTTAAGCACCCCATCAGGCTCTGCACTTCAAAATAAATAAACTTAAAAAAAAAATCTTTAAGATGTAAATTTTGTTTTCAGTTCTGAAGGATAGATTGCTACATATAGAATTCTTGGCCAATTTTTTTTCTTTCAGCATTTTGAATATGTCATTCTACAGTCTTCTGACCTCCATTATTTCTGGTAAAAATTCAGCTGATAATTTCATTGTGTTCCTCTGTATGTGAAGATTTATTTCAGGTCCCAGATTTTCATTTGATCATTTTTATAATGTCTCTCTTCATTTATATTTGATTAGTCGATACAATCATACTTTCCTTTAATTTTGTATTGTTCCTGTTAGTTCTATGAACATATTTATGATAGTAGTTTTGAAGTCCTTCTCCCTTAGGAGACAGTTTCCATTGACTACTTTTTTTTTCTTCTTTATGGATCCCTCTATCCTATCTCTTTGCATGCTGTAATTTTTGTTGTTGTTGAAAACTATACATTTTAAATAATATGTTGGAACAACTCTAGATTCCAAATCCTCCATCTCAGAGGTTGTTTCTGTTGTTTCTTTTTTATTTGTTTGTTTAGTAACTTACCTGGACTAATAGTGTAGCATCTGTCTCTTTTGCATTTTATAGCTGCTGATATATCTTGTTTTTCTATTTTTTAATCATTGTCTAGGCCAGCTTCCTAAAGATTGCCCCTGAGTCATCATAGCTTAATGGTGAGACAATGATTGATTAGAGGTTG
Organism: Panthera tigris; assembly: GCF_018350195.1. Lineage (NCBI taxonomy): Eukaryota > Metazoa > Chordata > Mammalia > Carnivora > Felidae > Panthera > Panthera tigris. The sequence goes on along the minus strand of NC_056670.1, from coordinate 56,894,610 downwards.
TGCTTACCTTAAGCCAGTAAGACTTCTAACCTTTGCCAGTGGATCTGTGTGTGATTTGGGGAACACATTCCAAATTTAAACAGTTTACAATTCTCACTGACTTTTCCTTTTTGACATGCTTTGTTATGTCCCCTTTATGAATGTGCTATGTTTCACATTCATCTGTCAGTACATGGATAGTTAGTGCCCTCTCCAGTCTACTGAGCACACACAGCTTTCCAGACTACAAAGGGTATGTGTGGGCTTATCAAGGCCCACTGTGACTGTCCTATTCCCAAAATTTCCCTGTTAAATTTCTTGCAAGTCTGCTGGTCAATTTCTTGACCCTACCAGTATCAAAACTTGTAGGTAACCAAGGTGTTGGCCTTACCTGGGGCATGTGCTTCATTCCAAATCAAGTTAGCTCTTTCCAGCAGTGGAGCTGCTGGTTTTTAGGATTTTCCTTGCCCTTTTAGAACACCAAGTTAATAGAAACTGAGGGAGGATGTTGTACTCTAAATTGTTTAACCCAGTCACTTTGTTATTATTGAAAATTAAGATTTTTCTTTTGCTTTCTTTTTTTTTTTTTATTAACCATTTGTTTATTTTTGAGAGACAGAGAGAGACAGAGTGCAAGCAAGGGAGGGGCAGAGAGAGAAGGAGACACAGAATCTGAAGCAGACTCCAGGCTCTGAGCTGTCAGCACAGAGCCTGACATGGGGCTTAAATGCATGAACTGTGAGATCATGACCTGAGCCGAAGTCGGATGCTTAACTGACTGAGCCCCCCGGACACCCCAAGATTTTTCTTTTTGGTACAATGACCATCTTTATAAAGCCTTGCTTTCTTACCATTTATATCAGTTTCCTAAGCCTGTCATGACAAATTACCACAAACTCAGTGGTGTAAAACAGCAGAAATTTAGTCTCTCACAGTTCAAGGAACCAGAAGCCCAAAATCAGAGCATTGCCAGGGCTGATTCCTTCTGGAGGCTCTATGGGAGAATCTACTCTATGCCTTGCTCTTAGCTTCTGGTAGCTACCAGCGATCTTTGGCATAACATCATCCCTCCAGTCTTTGTCTCTGTCGACACATGGCCCTCTTCCCAGTATGTCTGTGTACCTGAACCTCCCTCTCCTTCCTTTTATAAAGACACCAGTCGCTTGATTTAGGGTACACCCTGATCCCATATGGCCTCATCTTAACTACATCTTCAAAGACCCTATTTCCAAATAAGGTCACGTTCTGAAGTTACAGGTGGACATGAACTTTGGGAGACAATATTCAACCCAGTATTATTCATTATAATTCATTATAAAGTATCACCCAAAATCAGTATGGTCTCTCTTTTGTGGAGTAGGAGATCTTTTGAAAGATTCATTTGAAAATGAGGAGAATGGTAAAATAGCACTTGACTTTTTGTTATGATGGTTCCTCGAGTTAAACTAGTTCACACCCTCTTTTTGGGTATTTTATTCACATTGTTAAGAAAAAAGCAGAGAGATATGTGGACAGGAAAGGGTTGGCAGAGCCTTACCCTTCTCAACTCTGACTTGCATGTCTGCTTTTAATCTAGAGCCAAATAACTATCGAACCATGCATGGCCGGGCAGTAAATGGCAGCCAGTTGGGAAAGGATTACATCCAGCTGAAGAGCCTGTTGCAGCCCATCCGGATTTACTCCAGAGCCAGCTTGTATGGCCCTAATATTGGGCGGCCCAGGAAGAACGTCATCGCCCTCCTAGATGGGTAGGTCATATTTTTTAGCAGTTCATATGACACTATTCATAAGTGTAATGGATTAATGTATTTGTATTTTTCCTGGTTACTTGTAGTCTTAAGAAAGATGGAGAGACTTTTTCCATAGTGACTTCCCCAACTCTAAATTAATGATTCTCCATCAAACAGCGGAAGAACTTGTCATCTCTCCAGGCCTTCCACAGTCAGCAGGAGGTGGTGGGACTGGGGAAGGGTATCACAATCTCTTGGGCAGGTTGGAAGGGATTACATTGTTTTAAAAAACACATTTAATATTAAAGCATTTGATTGCATTTTATATTTTTAAAAAGTCAAAATACTATTACTGTATTCTTGTGACCTCTTATAGAAAGTAAACCTTAACATAACCCTAGCCGTTGGAGCTGGATTAAAAATTTGAGAATCACTATTACTACTTGTAGATTCAAGCACTACTTAACTGATAGACTCATTAGTAGGTATTCTAGAGAATTGCTACCATGTGATTACTTTGACTGAATCTAATAATCATTTTAAGCATTGGTTATGGATGAGGCACTATGCCCAGTCTTGCTGGTGGGCCAGGCCCAATTGAACCCATGCAGGTTAGGTCCAGTTATATAGGGTCAAAGGGAATGTCTGAGAGAATGGTATGAGGAAGGCTGAAGAAGAGGAAGGCTGTATGTTGAATCCAAGACCCAAAGTGGAGATGTGACTTAAGCAGGAAGGGTGGGAACTATGAAGTGGGGAGAGTCAAAAGTTCCCCCAGAACACAGAGTATGCACCAAGACCCACCTGTTATGTGCCATCCTGTCATACTCTGGGATGAAGATGGTTACTCCTAAGAATTCAAAGATGAGTAAGACATTTTCCAGTGAAGTGCACGTTCTAAATGAGGTTAGATAAATGCCATATGAATACAAAGAGAGATTATCTGAGGAGAGAAACCTTTGGCTAACCTCCAGGATGGCCCTTGTGACTTAATGGCTCTTAGAACTCTCTCTCCTCCTTTTGTGGTGCCCTAGTCTTGATCTAAGGTAATTAACATAGCAGACATTATTGAAGGTTTGGGAAAGCATACAGATTTACAGTGTAACAACATTAATAACCTGAAATTTAATTTTAGGCACTTTCCTTCTTACAAAGAATCCCTAAGTCCTTACTTCAGCTCTCCTTTCCCCATCCTTCTCTTTTCTCCCCTTGTCTCTCAAGAGCAACTTCCCCTTTTTCTTACACAACAATTTCATGATTTTGGCTCCTACCCACAAATTCAGCTCTTGGTTTCCTTTTGCATACTTTCACTGAACTTTAAAATTACTCTGTGTGTGTGTGGGGGGGGGGGGGTTGTGATGGAAATAGGTTGATTTCATTTTATGTATTACAATTGAGGAATAAGAATCACATGTATAGAACTTTATTCATAGTTCATAATATATAATAAAGCAAGGTGTGTAACTATCATTTTAATCCATGTAGTTATTCTTTTGGATTGTCCTTTTTCCATAATGATTTCATCAATGTATTTCATGGTACTGAAATGCCTTTTCACTAACATGGCCTACAGGGTCAATTCACTCATCCTGCAAACGTTCCTTGAGTAACTGCTATGTTCTGGGTGTTATGTTCAGAATTAGGAATGTAATCATAAACAAAAACAGATAATTTCTCTGCCTTCATGGAGTATAGAGTATGGTAAGGGAGACATGGAGATTAATTAGCTGATCTTAAAATTAAGACAATAACAAGGAGAGGAACATGGTGCTATGAATGACTATAAAGGCTGGGATTTAACTGAGTTAGGAGGTCATGGAATATGGAGTCCACTTCCCCATACATCCAAAAACTAATAGGACTCCAGAGAATAGAGAAAGTCATTTAGGGAAAAGGAAAGGTACTGATAAGAACTTTTAAAAATTTTATATGCCAGAAAAAATGGAAATTTATCTTTATTAATGTGTATGTAATAAATATACAGTGAATTATAACTTGAAACACATAAACATTCCCAGCAACTCAACCAACAATAACAAAAATGTCAGCACTCTAAATTACCAGCTCTTTTCCAATCCTCCTGGTTATACCGATATAGTTTTACATAGTTATGATCATTCTACATGCATCATTTTGAGTTCTGCATTTTTTATTCATTGCTTTATGTTGCCCTTTTATTATTTCTACATAGTTTTCATATTTGTCATTCTTAATAGCAATGAAATATTCCATTGCATTAATGTACCAAAGTCTGCTTAAACATTCCCTCACTGCTGGGCATTTGGGTTGTTTCCAGTTTTTGTCTGTAATATATAGCACAGCTATAAACATCTTTATACAAATAGGTTTTTTATTTCTTTTGAATTATATCCTTGGGCTATATTCCAAAAAGTTGTGTTTCTGGGTCAAAGTATATGATAATTTTTATGGCTTTCATATTTGTTGCCAAATTTCTTTTCAGAATGACTTCACCAGGTTGTAGGGCAGCAGTGTATTAGTATATCTTTTCCCCCAATACCCCACAGCAATGACTATAGTCATTTTTATTCATTTACTCTAGTTTAATTAATGCAAGACTATGCCACATGGCTGTTTAAATTAGAATTCTGTTAACTATGAAAAGAACTGAACATTTTCCAAATCCTTAGGTTGTCTCCTTTCCCGCTATCCCATGTTTGGTTAATGACACCATAACCATTTGCCCGAGGTGCGGACCAGGAGGCCATTTTACATTCATTCCTCTATTTTGTTCACATACTCCATTAGTTAGTTATTAAGTTCTGTTATTTCTGACTTCTTAGTATCAGTCACATCCCAGCTTCTTCTCATTTTTATTTTAAACCTTATCATTCTTTCTCTTAAATAGTTTTTCTATATGTAGTCTCAGACTCTAATTATTTCTCCATGTATTTCTTCTGAGTAGTTTTCTCTTCTTTAATACAGCATGTGGTCAAATCACTCTTGCTTGAAATCCAAACACTTTCACATGCACCCCTGGCCTGTAGGGTCTAGTGCCTGCCTCACTTTGCAGCTAGGAATCAGCTATACCCCCTGTGCACAATCTGCCCTTAACTACATCAAAGTATACCTATGCCCCTTTTTAGTTTGTGTAATTTTCTTTGGAATATCACTCTCTACTCTCATGTTTCTTCTTTCCAATAGGTCTTCTCTGACATCCTCAGGCAGAATTTCTTACCACCGCCTCTGTCTTTATAATAGCATTTTTAATTTTTTTTCTCTAGCACTTATCAAATTGATGATAAATTATTTATTTATATATCTGCCTTCCCTAATAGACTGTGGACTAGGATCAGGACATGGTCTATATTTTACTCATTTAGCCTCAGAACCTATGAATACTGTAGGTGTCTTATAAATGCTTATTGAATGAATGTTGACTTATTCAACAGCTGGTTCTAAATTCATTGATCTAAAAGCAGTATGCATAAATGTGATTGTGAAGCATTGTAAATCATTGTATAGTAATTTAAATAAATTATGGTGATTTATATAAATCATAATCATTAGCTTTAGCTTTACAGAACCAGTTTTAAGCTTTTTTTCTTAGGTAGTTACAGGACTAAACAGGAATATCTTCTCAGGATATAACTTCACTAGGACAGCAATAGAAACATGAAGTCTCATGTTTCTTCAGGGACTAACATATTGCCTGGAATATGAGAAATAGTTCATAAAATGCTTGTTTTATTATTTCCATTTCCTCATTGGTGAACTGCCCTTTTTTTAGTCAGTGATTTGTATCTAAAGTGTAAGAATTGTTCTTTAGGGTTATATCAGTTTCCTGTTTCTCTTTTGTAAACTTGTATGCAACATCTATATAATGATAATTTTATCTGAATCTATTGCTTTTCTTGTTACTTTGAAACATGTTTTTGTTTTTTCAGAAGTTTATTTTTATTATAATTGTTCTTGTCTACTTTCTTGTTGATAGCCTTTGCTATTTATTCCCTTATTCATTTAGGATAAAGTTACTATCTAATTTTCATCTAGGCTTTCTAATGTTTTAATTTCCCAGCTCTTTTAACTTACAAAGTTTTAACAAAGTTGGAGTTTGTTGCCGTAACTGCTACAGAGTAAGGACCTAATCTATTTTTGTTTAATGTGGCAGTGTGAAGAAAAGCAGATATTCAGTGAAATAGTGTTTATTGAGGCTCTTTTTGAGGCTTTTAAATCCTAGTGAGATGACTACTAAATTTCCACCTCAACATATATTGAACACCTACTTTGTATTTGATCCTTGCTTAAGTGCTGAGTATATATTGAAGAAAAAAGTCAACGTGTTTCTTACCTTCTTGGAGCTTAGCAAGAGAGCCACAGTAAATAAGAAAATGAATTATTACAAAATATGTGTAATTCTGTGAAGGAAATAATCAAGATGACTGGGGTTGAGGGTCTATTTAGACAAGGTGATCAGAAAAGACTTATCTGAAGAATAATTTATTTAAACCAAGAACAAAAGAATGAATGGGAGCCAAATGTTCAGAGTAGAGGGAAGAAAGTTCTAAATAGAGTTTCTAGGTCATGTTTTTCAATGACCTGAATCAGAAATAAGGATAAGACATTTGAGGAATAGAAAGATGGACAGTATAGTGAGAAAAAGAATGGTAGATAGGCCAGGACCAGATCATTACTGGGCTGTGTATACCATGGAAAAGAAGTTGTATATTTTATTCTATGAGCAATGAAAAATCATTACAGAGGTTTTTAAAAAATTTTTTGACGTTTTTATTTATTTTTGAGAGACAGAGGGAGACAGAACATGAGCGGGGGAGGGGTAGAAAGAGAGGGAGACACAGAATCCAAAGCAGGCTCCAGGGTCTGAGCTGTCAGCACAGAGCCTGACATGGGGCACGAACCCACAAGCCACAAGATCATGACCTGTTCCAAAGTCAGATGCTTAACCAACTGAGCCATCCAGGTGCCCCATGACAGAGTTTTTGTAAGAGCAGTGACATCTACTGTATTCTTTGTGCCAAATAGATTTCAAGGTACAAAAGTAAGCGATCAGAAGAGCTCAGCATGAAGACTGTTTCACTACAAGACCATGGTAGATTGGGTTAAGGTAATGGCCGAAGAGATGGAGAGAAGTTAAGGTAGACATGATTTATTGATGGGTATCTCAGCAAGGTAGGGATGAGAGAATTGATAAAGGATGAATTCATCCTTTTGGAAGTTAACATCTCTTTCAAGGGCCATCACATGCAGAAAAGGGAGCCTTTCAAAAGGAAGTTATACCAAGAGGAGCACACATTCATATTCATGAAATACTATCTCTAGAGAAATAAAAGATAGCTTTAAAATTATTGGGTGTGCTTCACGTTCAGGATAGTGATCTGAGGACAAGCTGCATTTCCTTCTAGAACCACCATCCCAATTCCTATTAAAAATTGATTTAAAAAAAAAGTTCGTAATAACAAACACACAAAAAAGGGATCAGAAGCTGATGAGAGATTTTTGATAGATTTCTATAAGACAGTAAACAGATGGAAGCCTGTTGACAGATTAAGCAGAATGAGGAAGTGGCAACCCAGACAACATGGGCTCTGGGAAAAGATAGCCAATCCATCTTGCAGAAGGCTGAGAGTCAGGAGGGTTTGGAGTGAGAAAAGGGGACCAAGCCAAGGGGTTTATATTAAATTCTGTCTGCAGTGGAACTACACTTACAGTTCATCTCTCCCTTCCATTATTTTAAGTCCCCTAACCTGCCAATATAGAGCAAAGACAACTCAATCTATCATCTCCAAGCAAATCCCTTCACCAAAGAAATTGAAAGGATAACCTAGGGATGAGCTAGTATTGCTAAGATAGAGATATTCCTGCATAATAAAACACTAAGATAAAGCACTATGGGATACCCTAGCCCAAAAGCTGTCTATGCCCTACTGTACTCCCCCTCTAAAGTGAAATGTGTTGGTGAACAAGTTCTGCCCATAAAATAGAGATCCCAGTGAAAGGAGAGACTTACCTAAAAAGCCCAAATATTCAACAGCTGAGAAAAATCTGTTCATGCTACCAGAAGAATTTACTTAGTCCCCAACTTTTAAATATGAATAGATAGCCAAAGACCACAAGACATGAGAACAAAACCAGTAGAGGGGCGTCTGGGTGGCTCATTCAGTTAAGTGTCCAACTTTGGCTCAGGTCATGATCTCACAGCTTGTGAGTTCGAGCCCTGTGTCAGGCTCTGTGCTGACAGCCCAGAACCTGGAACCTGCTTCAGATTCTGTGTCACCCTCTCTCTCCTCTGCCCCTCCCCTGTTTGTGCTGTCTCTCTCTATGTCTCCCAAAACTAAATAAACATTAAAGAAATTTACAAGTGAAACCAGTAGCATGAAGGAGAAAACCCAATAAACAAACAAGCAAACAAACAAACCCAGGAAGAATCATAATTCAAGAGCAGAATTTAAAAAATAAAAACCTCTAATTAGTATCCTCATAAAGATATAGGAAGCTATTGTACTTAAAGAGTAAAAACACATTTCTGTGAAAAAAGTACCATCAGAACAAAAAGATATCTTTTGAAACTAAACATAATTGCTGAAATTAAGTCCAATAAAGGTTAGACAATGATTTCTTGGGTACAACACTAAAAAGATAAGTGATAAAAGAAAACATTGATTAACTGGACCTCATCAAAATTAAGTTTTGTGCATCAAATGACACTATCAAAAATGTAAACACACAGAATGGGAGAAAATATTTGCAACTCACATAACCGATAAGTGACCTGTATCCAAGATTTATATAAAGTACTCTTACAAATTAGCAATAAAAAGACAAATAGCCTATTTTAAAGATGAGCAAAAGGGACTTGGACAGACATTTCTCCAACGAAGATATACAGATGGCCAGTAAGCACATGAGTGGATGCTTAATATCATTAGTCATTTAGGGAAATACAAATCAAAATCACAATGAGATAACACTTCAAATCCCCTGGGATGGCCAAGATTAAAAAGACATACAAGAATAAATATTGGAGAAAAGAAAAAGAATACAAATTGGAGACGTGGAGAAACTGGAACCCTCATACACTGCTGGTAGGAATGTAATATGGTGTAACTGCTTCAGAAAACAGTCTGGCAATTACTCAAAAGTTTAAACACAGAGTTACCATTATGATTCAGCAATTCCACTCCTAGGTATATGCCCAAGAGAAACAAAATGTGTGTTCATAAAAACATGTAGACAAATATTCATAGTGGCATTATTCATAATAGCCAAAAGGCATAAAAAAACAAAATACCCATAGCTGATGAATGCATAAATGAAAAGTGGCATATCTCTACACTGGAATATTATTGGACAATAGAAAGAAATGAAATACCAATATATGTCACAACATGGATAAACCTTGAAGACATTGCTAACCGAAAGATGCCAGTCACAAAAGGCCCTACATTGTATGATTTCCTTTATATGGAATGACCAGAATAGGCAATCTATAGTTATAAAAATAGATTAGTGGTTGGGTAGGGCTGGTGGAGCTTGTGGGAAAATGGAGAGTGACCACTCATAAGTATGGAGTTTCTTTTTGGAATTAAATATTCTAGAATTAGATTATGTATAATTCTATAAATATAACTTATTGAGTTGTATACTTAAAGAGTACACTTAAATAAATTTCTATTGAATCATATCTTCAAAAAGCTTTTAAAAAGAATTCTTTTAAAGAAGTGGAGGATAAAATCAAGAAAATCTCCCATATGCAGAGCATTAGACAGAGATGGAAAATTTGAGATAAAATATTACTGTTTAGAGGATCATTTCAGGATACTCAAGCTGTCTTATAGAAGATCCAGATACAGAAACAAAGAAGAAAATTGTGGTTACAGAAAAGAAGGAAAATTTTATAACTTTTATAATGTAAAAGTAAAGGAACAAGTGACAGAAAATAGATGATGGAAGTGGAGAGAAGAAATAAATCATACAAGGGCTGATATCTCAGATAATATATGTGGAGTCAGAAAATATTGTGTAAACCACTGAAATAATAAACAAGGAGGTGGAGAAATGGGGTCTCAGTAAACCAAGAACAATGAGTTAACTCTTGGTTAGAAGGATTTAAGGTAGCATTTCCTTAAATATGTTCTGGTGAATATCACTTTTTGTAGGATATTAACATTATGTTGGGGGAGGGGGTAATAAAACATTCCATGCCCAAGTAAGTTTGAGAAATACTGGGATACACAAATATATTTTTGTGTATACACTTCCCAACACCTTTAATACATTAGTTTACATCCTGAATCTCCAAGAAGGGGATTTAGCATGCAAAATTTCTTTTTTTTTTTTTTTCTTTTCTTTTCTTTTTTTTTAGATTCAGGAAGAATTTTTGTCAATGGATGTAGAAATTTCAGAAATCTCCACTAACCACAATTGAATCTACAAATTCCATGAACTATCCAGAAGACATATACCCTAGGTTTTTTTTTTAATGATTTTTTTTTCAATATATGAAGTTTATTGTCAAATTGGTTTCCATACAACACCCAGTGCTCATCCCAAAAGGTGCCCTCCTCAATACCCATCACCCACCCTCCCCTTCCTCCCACCCCCCATCAACCCTCAGTTTGTTCTCAGTTTTTAAGAGTCTCTTATGCTTTGGCTCTCTTCCACTCTAACCTCTTTTTTTTTTCCTTCCCCTCCCCCATGGGTTTCTGTTAAGTTTCTCAGGATCCACATGAGAGTGAAACCATATGGTATCTGTCTTTGTATGGCTTATTTCACTTAGCATAACACTCTCCAGTTCCATCCATGTTGCTACAAAGGGCCATATTTCATTCTTTCTCATTGCCACATAGTACTCCATTGTGTATATAAACCACAATTTCTTTATCCATTCATCAGTTGATGGACATTTAGGCTCTTTCCATAATTTGGCTATTGTTGAGAGTGCTGCTATAAACATTGGGGTACAAGTGCCCCTATGCATCAGTACTCCTGTATCCCTTGGGTAAATTCCTAGCAGTAGTACACAAAATTTCTTAAACTTATTTGATCAGAGTCTTATTTTAAGAGACCATCTTGAGAGACTCGTGTACACTAACGTACTTGGACTACACTGACTGGGAAAGTGAACCCTGATTTAGGTGAGGGATGGCAGTAGAGCAGACAATAACAAAAGAATTACTATTTGGAGAATTCAGAACGTGGACCACTTTAATAGTCGAGTTATCAGTGTACTTGCTTCCATTTTTTTCCTCTCCAATCTATTCACCACTCAGTTGTCAGAAAATGTTTTACAAACATATAATTCACATAATGTAAGTCTCTTGCTAAAGACTCTTTAATGACTTGTCATTGCTCTTAGAATAAAATTTAACGTCCTTATCACATCTGACAAGGCTCTATAATGAACATTCTGGCTGCTTCCTAGCTCTTCATTCTTATTTTCTCCATTTTTCCCTTTTTCTTACTTCACTCAAGCCTCACTGGCTTTGTATGCACTAAGCTTCTCTTTATTTGAGGGCTTTCACAAGTGCTTTTCTTTCTAGGGTGTTCTCTCTGCTTGCCACATGGCTGGTTTCTCCTCATCTATCAAAGACCTTTCTTGTGTAATTTAGCTAAGTAATTCTCTATCAGCATACTCTGTTGGTTTTCTTTATGGCATTTATCATAGTTTAAAACTACATATTTATTTTATGTTTATTTGTTGGTAAAGATTACAAACTCCCATTATGAGGATGGGAAGTATGTCTGTTGTATTTACCAATGTGTATGTAGTGCTGGCAAAAAGCCTAATGCATAGCAGGTGCTCCAATTTGTTGAATAAATGAAAATGGCAGTTATCCTAACATCTACAGAGTAGCTAGTGGAATATTCTAACCTGAATCTATGCTAGAAAAGAAAGCTAGACAGGTCCTTTAGCTCCCATGGCAGCCCAAAGAGCTGTGGAAAGCATTCTAATGTGGGCAACAAGGATAAAAGCAGAAGAGAATTAGGCAGCAAATAATGGCCTTCTCCATCACAGCAGACCACATGATCTATGCTATATGCTCAGTGGTCTACAAACCAGAAACAGAAAAATTGCCTTTTTATGTCCAGAATTTCTATCTTGAGTTGTGTCAAATTCTTCTACTAAGTCTAATGCTGATTTATGGACTCCACTTAACACTTCAAGCATAGATAATAATGAAGGCTCTATAGGTAAAGATGAAAACCACTCTGTGTTCGTATTACTGGGGTCCCATTATGACTTTTGTGAGCTGTATGCATGTTTTTTACTTCATGGGTCCCTTTCTCCATAAAGACATTGAAACAACAGTCTGTTTTCTACTATGGTGAGTAGGATTAGGGAAAAAATAGCAGGATGGTGAAGAGCATGCACTTTGTAACTAGATGACACCCAGGTTAGTGACTCATTAGGTCATCTTGAGGAATTGTATAGAATTTTATAGAGGAGAAGATCTCAATCTTCTCCTCTATAAAATGGGACTAATTAAATTACCTACTCTTTATTTTGTTTTTGTTTTTGTTTTTGTTTTTAATTTATTTGAGAGAGAGAGAGAGAAAGTGGGGGAGAGGACAGAGGGAGAGAGAGAGGGGGGATCTTAAGCAGGCTCCATGCTCTGTGCAGAGCCCGATGTGGGACTTGATTCCATGACCCTGGAATCATGACCTGAGCCAAAACCAAGAGTCAGACGCTCAATCTACTGAGCCTATTTCTTAGGTTTATTGCAGAGTTAAATGAAATAATGAAGTTAAAGTTCTTGGCGCAATTGACACCAAAAGGAATATCAGCCATAATTGTTAAGAATAAGTATATTTCAAGGATGGAAAGGTGGGTTTTTTTCCTGTTTTATTTGCATATAACTTTATGTAGCTTTCCTAGAAGTTTAGAGAATTGAGTTGAGATGGAAACGAGAAAGATTAGTTACAAAAACATGTCAGGATAATGAGGGTGATCACAGCTCCACCTCCTGCATAGAAACCACCACATTCTCATATGGAGTGAGAAGATGCACAGCTGGGGACAATTTGGTGTACAGGGTAATTATTACAATGTTATTCCTAATAATTGTTCTGTTTTATTTCAACTGTGAAAGAGTTATATGACTTGACCAAACTACAAGAGGAGAGAACAATTTATTCCTCTTAGTTCCTAAGAAGAGAGTTTCCATCTCTGCCTCTAGAGAGGAAAGGCCCCCAGCAGCTGTTCAGTACTCATTAACAAGGAAGCATTGGCTACTGCAAGGGTCTGCTCCCTAGCTAAGCATTGTGTTAGCGACTACTACTACTAAACTTTCTTTCTTTTATTTTTTTTTCTGGAAAGGACTTCTTTCCTGATTAGAGAAACAACCCAATTCCTTCCCTAAGCCCAAGGCTATCAATTATTGCCATTATGATGGAGGATGTTTTTCTCTTCCTCCAGAGTCAGAGAAGTCAGATGGGGATTAGAAAAAACATTGAAGAAGGAGGCTAGAGTCCTGGGGCATAGACTTAGATTTGACACAGATGGTCTTGGAAAATATTCTTCTTCACTTCCTTTTTTTCCATTTCTTTTCTCATTTTTTTCTTCTTCTACTGTCCCTTAGAACTCTACTTTCTCTTCCAAGAATGGCCTACCCTAACAGGTGCTACTAAGATCAGAATTTGTCAAAGGTATGCACTATGGTCCTGCTGCATTAGAAGCACCTAGAGAGTTTCTTTAAAATGCTGCATGTTTCTTAAGGTCCAGTGCATACCTACCAAACCAGAATGTTGGGTGATGGGACCTAGATAGGATTTTGAACAGCAACTCCAAGGCATCCTTTGCACACCAAACCATGAGAATCACTACCTTTTAGTATAGGAGAATGAGTTTTAATATCTTTGTTTTACAGATAAAGGAATGGAGGTGCACAGATGTTAAATTATTTACCAAACTCACATTTATTGAGTGTCAACAGTATACCGGGCAGTACCCTTGTTCCTTCATATTATCTTGTTAATCTTCACAAGGCCTTTGAGAAATAGGTGCTGTTACCTTCCATTTGAAATGGTTTAGGGAGATTAAACAACATGCCCAAGGCCACATGGCTCATAAGCTATGCAGCCAAGTCTTAAATCAGATACCTGTCTGACTCCTTGGGCCTGTGGTCTTTCTACTCTATGGTACTTTTTTCTTGAATCTTCATTTTTTAATAGAGCCACATGATCTAGCATACTAGAAAAAATAGAATCCTTTCCCACCTTAGTTCAACACTGTTCACTCTTCTGGACTCAGCTTCATACCAAGGCTTGAGCTTTTGGAAAGTTTAGTTTTACATGTGAAATTTATCATGACATCTTGATGCATTTTTCCTTCTTCCCACCAGGCTCCACAGCCAGGGCAAATCATATCAGGCCTTCTTTGCTTGAATCCAAGCCTTTATGACTTCCTTAGCAACATTTTAGACAGTCAAGATGTGTCTGTAATAACACTCCCCTAACCAGCACCTTCCAGCTCCAACCATAGCCTTCCAGATCTGTTTCAGTATCTTCTCTCATCATCCCCCAGTCCACTGCCAGTTGCCTTCATTTTAATCAAGCAAACTTATTTTGCCCTTATATATTATTATCTCACATCTGCCTCCATTTTGTTCCAAACATGGTCCTATAGCCTCCCTCCTTTTAACTCCCCATTAGCAGCAAATAGGCTTCATCCTGGGGGCCAGTTCCAGGTAAGAGTGCCTGGCAACATGTCTTGAGAAGGATTCTTAGGTCAATTGTCAGATTAGTGAGACAGTATTGAGATCTATTACCAATATCTTCCATGGGCTCAGAAAAAGGGGGCAGCACTATACACATCACAAGTTTGCTATCTTTACATGGTTAAAACAAGGGCTTTAGACTCAGAACTAGGTTTGAATCTCAGCTCTGCAACTTATTACCTGGGTGATCTGGAGCACAGTTTCCTCATCTATAAAATGAAAGTGATAATACAGAACTTACAAGGCTGTACATTATGTAAACCACTTACCAAATGCCTGTTAATCAATAAATGATAGCCAACTTTTTTTTTTTCCTTTTTTTCATTCAAGTTTGCCCTTAAATTAAACCTCATGGATGTGACTTTTATTGGCAAGAAAGATTGGTTGAAGAATCTCATCCATCTCAAGTTCCTGTATATTAAAAGCTCTATAAATCTATCAAATTGAAGGAATTGTAAGCCAGAAGGGAAGCCTAAGTAGAGAGTTGCACTAGTTATTAAAGTCAATGAACATATAGCCATGCTATTTATCAGCTTACTGCCCATGTAATATTATATATAAATAGGAGTGGGGAGAAAAAGGGAAGTGAGGGAGAAAGAGGAAGAAGGAGGGAGGGAGGGAAAGAGAAAGAAACAGAAAGAGAAAGAGATGTATTAATATATCATTTGTTCTATGCAGTGTCTAGTATATATAGCTCAATATATAATTAGCCATGGAAAAGTAAGTGGCTTTGGACCAAATAGAAGATGCCTGGTTTGCTGTAACTCAAGATGAATAATTTTCTCACAGGTTTTTCCTAGGCTTTGTGCAGAATGGCTGTCATATCTTATTCATGCTAGTTACATAACCAAAGTTCTCTTTGTGGACAAGGGAAAAAAGATCATACTGCCACAGTCATATTGAAGTTTGTACCTATTTTAGACCTCCAGTTCCCTGTGAAGGATTTATCCTCCTTCCTGGGAGCAAAATTCAGAATCCAGTTTTTAGGGTTGCATTCTGTGGTCCAAAAGTAAAAATCAAACCCCAAAGACCATGAGTAAAGATGTGCCTTATTATAAGAGAGAGCTGTGATATGCCCTGGGAGAGAAGGCTCAACAATATTTCAGATACGTCATATGTGCAGGTGGATAACAAAGGAAAGAAATTCTCCCAGATTTGGGATCTCTTGGGGGAGGAAAGGAACTCTCACAATGAAAGGGGATATTTTGTTCTTTTCCATAGCAGCAGATTGGCTCCAATGGGAAAGATCCTCCCAATACTGAAAGGTCTGCCTGGCACTGGCCAATTTCCTTTGATATAAGTCTTTGCCCTTTCCCTCTCTTATCCTTTGCACAACTAGGTGTCAGCATGAGGGCAGACATCTCTTGTTCTCTGAGATAATCATCCAGGATTTCTGTCTTCATAATTCAGGTGTGGAGACATCCAACTTTGGAAAACCAAGATCTTCCCCTTTTGTTATTCACATCCTGGGTCATCTTTTACTTATACATTCATAGACCTAAATCTAGGGATTAGAATGGAAGTAGATGGCTGAAAATCCTTGGATAATACCAGACACTAAACGGAATTTCACTTTCCCAGTGGTATTTCACTCCTGACAGCACTAGTCTGTGTGCATGTTATTCCACCTCTAATATTACCATTGCTGAGCATTCTGCAGCTGTGTTGAAGTCACTCATTTATGTGGTTTGGGCTAGTTTCTGAGAAACACGCAGAACTAGAGAGCAGAAGAATCCATCAATGTTAAATTTGAACAAAGAAAATGATGATCTTTTTGGACTTGTTACCTTCCACAGTGCCAATATAGATATAAAAACAAAGTATAGAAATGATACAGATATAGGGTAGTTACAGAGAGCCCTAATTTTCAGGGAAGGAGCATGGGGGTGGGGGGAAGCCCCCAGACTCAGTAATATCTATTCCTTGGGGTTTTGTCTAATTAATTTCCTTTATGTGTTATTTCTGTGGTTGTTTTTTGTATTTTAGTTTTAAAAATATATATCAAAGACTTCTGAAAACAGAACATTTCCCTCATTTGAGATAAGTTTTTTATACTTCTCAAAAAATAAGGGTATGTTTGGTCATCTTAGTAGTATTGGGAAATGCATATTTTGTTTGACATTATTTGTGAATTAGATTTTTGCTCCTCAGAATAAGTGTAGAAATGCTTCCATATGTTTGAAGTTGGTTTCATCATTTGGCTAGGAGGGAAAAAGGAAGAACGTAGTTTATAGCAATTTTCATGTGAATACATATTTAATAATGGCATTTCCTCAAAGTTAGCTAAAACAGCTTTTCTATTGCTTCAATATACTACTAAAGATAATAATATCGTTTGTTTCTAAATATTACATTGTAATTGAAATATTCTTTAAATATAATGAAACTAAACCATATTTTACTATTTTGGTTTCTTATACAAAATATGATCTTAAGTGAGGATCTGACTTTAATTTTTTCCCCCAAATAGCCACAAATCACATAGCATCATTAAAAAAATGCTTCAGTTTTTCATATACTAAAATTCTTTTCCATGTAATAAATTCGTATGTATAACTTAAAAAAATTGTTCTGTGCCATAGGTCTCCTTACTAATTCCTAATCTCTTTATTAGTTCCTAAGATCTCCTTTCTAATTCCTAGGAATGTTTTAATAATTGTGGGGTTTATGGTATATTTTATTATATGGTAGATCAAATAAATGTCCCCTCATTATTCCATTTTTTAAGAATATTCTTGGCTTCCTCGAGATGAATGTTAGAATGATTTTTCAAAGTTTCAAAAATATCTGCTGGGTTTTTTTATTAGAATTTCATTAAACCCATAAATTAGTTTAGGAAGGATAATTGATTTTCCTATCCAGGATCATGGTAGGTCTTTTCCTTTATTCAATTTAAAAATATTTCTCTGTAAACTATAATATTCTATATAAGGGTCCAATATATTTTATATTTAATTATAGATTTTATAGATTTTCTTTGAGGAATATGGGGTAGGTTGTGGGGGGAGAATATTAGCCTTACTTTGAATGTTCCTAACTCTAGTTTTCCCACTCTTTTTATACTGCTACTTTTAATAATGGAAAGTTACTTAAGGACTTAATTATCAACCTATAGCAGAACAAACTATCCAATACATATGAGGATCCCCAGATTATAGTATCATGAAGAACAAGTTTCCAACTTTTAAGACACCAAATTAGATGAGTTCTTATTTTTTAATTTTTTAATTTTTTTTTTTTTTTTTTTTTTTTTTTTGAGAGAGAGAGAGAGAAACAGAGTGCAAGTGGGTGAGGGGCAGAGAGAGAGGGAGACACAGAATCTGAAGCAGGCTCCAGGCTCTGAGCTGTCAGCACAGAGCCCCATGTGGGCTGGAACTCCAGAGCCAGGAGATCAAGCCCTGAGGCAAAGTTGGACACTTAACCCACTGATCCACCCAGGCACCCCAGGTGTCTTCTTAATTGCCTACCCAGCCCAGACCCTTTTAGCCAAGCAGGGCATTGATGATTTTTTTTTTCCTCCTAATTTTCTTGTGAATGCATAGCTGTTATCATCAGTGACTATTTACTTCCAGTTCTTTGAGGCATTTTCAAGAGAATTGGAATATATTCACCAACATCAGCATCAAAAGTCTGTTCCTGGGTTGCCCATCAACTTCTTGAGTGCTCCATCAGTGTTACTCGGTGGGTCTTTTTTCATTCTTACATTCCAAGCCTCCCATCTCTCTGCAGTCATCTCCTTCCTGTTTGTCCACAGCAGTACCTTTCACATTTACCATAGCCAGAGTGATCTTCCTGAAACTCAAATCTGATCCTGATACTCCCTCATTTGTTTAGACACAGGATAAATCCAACAAATATATGTGAAGAAAGAGCCAGCTGTATTTTGCAATATTATGTTGGGTACTAGTCCTACAAAGATAAATGGGAGCTGAACTTGTACCTAGT
Organism: Panthera tigris; assembly: GCF_018350195.1. Lineage (NCBI taxonomy): Eukaryota > Metazoa > Chordata > Mammalia > Carnivora > Felidae > Panthera > Panthera tigris. Next base: position 56,876,264 of record NC_056670.1, on the reverse strand, counting down.
TGTTAAGGGGGAGAGACCAGACTTGTTAGCATCATAGGCTAGCAGCTAGTGACCTGACCAGCCTGACTTCCTGTCATTCCCTTACCTGTCCTCTAACATCCAGTCATGTTGGACTTCTGAGAACACACCACCTTGCTTCTACCTTGCTTTGCTCAGGCTGTTCTTATGTCTGGCCTGCTCTTCATGGCAAAATCCTACCCTTCTTTCAATGCCATATTCAGTATCATGTGCAGTATAAAGCTTTTCTCAATGTTTATCTCTCTTATAACACCACAGAAGGTAGAGCTAACTGCTCCCTTGACTTGCTGTCCCACAGCAATTAGTTTGTACGAGTAGTACAGCAACAGAAACTCTGATAGCTGATGGTCTCTGGGTCTTTCTTCTTGGCTTTAGGGTGGTTGTAGTATGGCAGAGGCCCCTGGTCAGTCGCTTTTGATACCTGCTTCATCATATTCTCTTACAAATAGGCATGAAATGCTCAAGTCTGAGAGGAAGCCAACAAGCAAAGAAGGCAAATTGCTAGTATTTTCTCAAGGCAAGAATTCAACTTATTATTATTTATTTATTTATTTATTTTGCATCTTAGAGTTCTACTGTACTTCTTGGCCTCAGTGAAAACAGCTTGGAGGCAGCATAGAATCCTTGAAAGAGGGTAGGGCTTGGAGTCAGAGAACCTGGGTTTAGTCCACACTAGCTCTATGAATTTGAGCAAGTCACATAACCTCTACCAGATTCAGCCTTCTGCACCATAAATCAGAAATATTCACTACGTTCCAGGTGGTTTTGAGGCTATGTGAAATTATATCTACAAGAAGCTAAAAAACATCTTATAATGATAAATCACTATAAATGTTAGTGTTATTTTTATTATGGTTATTTTATATGTAAATTAAGACAATTTTACATAAAATATTTCTATTTTCAAAATTTTCCAGCTTGTATTTATTGCTTTGCTTCGTCATGCCCTGCTTCCCAAGAAGTGCTACTAAGAGGGGTGGCATAACTCCATAAAAATGGGCTGTTTGGGATGTCTGGAGACACTCTTTCTCCAGCCAGGAGAGAAGTTAGTAATTCGTATAATGGAATCAATAATAACCATCTTACCAAGCAAAAGAGTTTTGAGAATTATAAGAAATAACACATGTGAATGGCTGGTACTAAGTACGTACTCATTCCCTTCAATCTCCATTTACATTTTGGTCTTACCCATCAAACCAATTCCATTCCTTGATCACGCCTATGTTCCATTTCCCATATTCTTGCTCCTGGACTACTAAATGGTACTGGAGAAAACAGACAAAGCCGTACAGACAAGAACCAAGCTGCCACCTCCTCCCCTTCCCCTCCTCTCCCATACTCTTTCTCCTATCGACCCCATCTCCCTCTCCTTCTTTGTCATCTTTTATAAAGTTCACTGCAATGCTAAACAGCAGTACTGGCATCCTCTCTCTCTCTCTTTCAGTCCTGCAAAGATTAAGTACTCTTCCACCATCATGACAAAGCAGAGCCTCTGTTTGGGCAGCACATGGCAACCCCTTTGCCATGTGTCTCCCTGCCAGATTGTGCTGGGATAGGGTGGGATAGGACCTTCTTGACAAAACACTGTCTCCCTTCTTAGCGAAAGAGTTCTTTGGTTATGATGTATTGATGGAAGAGTGCTTCTGTCTGAAGAAGAGTTCCCCTCCAGGGTCTCAGGGTTGAAAGGAATATCTTGAAGAACTGAGAAACTCCTTTTGATTTCCTGTATCTGGGTGTAACTGTCTCAAATAGTAACAATGGCTTTGACAGCAGATGGCCTCAGAACATGTGGATGGAGATAACGGAGACAAGTAGGTAGTTGGGTCATTCACAGACTTGAAGTTTATGACACCTTGTGGCATCTGTGGGGCCTTGTATGCTTCTTCCCAGTTCTTTGGTTTTGGTAGAAGCATAGAAGGATGGGGGATTAATAAAGCAAGGCTTTGCTGTGTGTTTTGTGAGGAAACAGGTCTGGTTTCCCTTTTGAGCTGAGCAAATGTCAGATGACACTCAGTCCTCTACTTCACTGCTTCAGAAATAGTTAGATGTCTCTGTGTTATATGTAAGTGATGAATCACTAAATTCTACTCCTGAAACTAACATAACGCCGTATGTTAACTAACTAGAATTTAAATAAAAACTTGAAACACTAAAAAAAAAAAAAAGATTTCTCTGTGTGGTATTCAGTTTTCTACACTCAGATAGGCATGGCAGCCATCCCTGGGGTGTATTTGATAGTGCTTTATACTTACATAACTAAATTGGGTTTTGCCATGCTCTCTTCAGAAGGAGAGGACTAAGGTTTTTCAAAGGCATCTATCTATTGTGGTATCATTCTGGGAAATGTTACTGTTTATTTGTTTCCTAGCAGATTTCAGAGTCTTCAGAGAATAGAAAATGGGAGAGAGAAATTTTGTTCATCGGGAAAGTGATGTGGAAGCCATCAGGCAAGGGCTTGGGAAGACAGACATAGAGACCATGCTGTACTGGGGTCTTGATTTCTAGATGGTAAAGGACATGTGGAGAGCTGAAAGTACCCTTACCTTCACCTTCTGTATACTTTAACTTGTAGTAACTCCAGATAGGCCATAATTGTGGCTGTGGACTCTCAGCCCAAAGATTGGCCTGATCTATGTCTCAGCTTATTTTATTTGTTCTTTCTGTTCCTTATAGATTCATGAAGGTGGCAGGAAGCACAGTGGATGCAGTTACCTGGCAACAGTAGGTATTCACCATTTTTGCTCTTACTTATTATCAGCTACTGTGAAATGAGAGATAATAAGTTGTTACGAAGTTTATACCTGACATCTAATAAGCCACTCTCTATCCTCCAAGAGAAAAAGTTAAAACTAACTCCAAAGCTGTTCTTATGATGCATACTATCTCATGGGAATATAATTTTGTTTTGTTTTTGCAATTTTTTTTTTAAAAAACACTAAAAGCTCAGCTATTATGGACACTTTTAAATTAATATGTCATCAGTGAACAGGTAATGGGAATCTGAGCATGCCACCACTCATCTGAGCTTTTCCTTGAGAATAAATTTCCTTAAGAGAGGAAGTAGTGTTCAATAGTCAACATATCATGTGAAAAATAGCAACACTTCATTATGGTAATGGCAGTGGTGTTAAATAGTGCCTAGAGTGTTACTAACATGAAGCAATTTTAAAAAATGGAATATGAAGGGAATGAAATAGCCTCAAGAGAAGATAAACCCCAGTATTCCAGGAAGAAGCTTACAGTGGGAAAGACCTGTTACCTTAAGGGTATCTTGATTTGTAAAGATAATTATCAGATACATAAATTAATTTTAAGTTTCCTTATGGTATTTGTGCTGGCATGTCAGTATCTCACAATGTCTCACCAATTTTTTACTGGAATCTTGCCCTTCCTTTTTGTAAGAAATCTATCCCACAGCATCTTCCAGGTCATCTCTCATCTAATGTAGTCCCCACGGCTCAGACATGTGCTCCTATTCTGGGCCCTCATAGCTGTCAACTATGACCACCTTTCTCAGTGACTCTAAACCTACCTGCCTAACACATTTACTTCCTCTGTTTTAAGTGGTCACAGTATCCTTTGGGATGCATGACAGTTGTGAAAGCAAGAACAGTGGATGAAATCTTCATTAATTATCCCAAAAGGATTTTTGACTGTTAGCAATCAATAACTTCAATCATAATGGAAAATATTTTATTAGCATTTGTACTTAGTTTCTCTAAACATCAAGTTCTAAAGGTTTCCAGAAATTTTTATCCTCCTTCAGTTTGTTTTGTGAGTCATGGATTGAGTAGGTCTAAGGATCTTGTCTTCCCCATGTTTAAAACCCCTCAGTGGCTTCCCTTTGCACTTAGACAAAAGGCCAAACTCTCTACTCTGTCCTATAAGGAAGGTGCCTTGTGTTTGACCTCTGCTGCTTCTAGTAGTTTGACCTCTAGTACCACCCTAACCTTACTAATTCTGTCCCAACACCATAATGGTCTTTCATTTTTTAGAAGGTTCACATGCATGTCTTCCTCAGGATCTTTGTATGTGCTATTGTCTCTGCCTAGAATGCTGTTGTCCTATTTGTTTATGTGGCTAGCTCCTTCTCATCTCTAAATACTCAACTGACATGTTATCTTCTTTGAGAGGCCTTCCCTGATGATCCTATCTGAAACAGATTGTGTTTAATTTTCTTTCTTAGCTCTTTTTTTTCCATGGTACTTTATGCAACTTATATTTTTCTCTTAATTTATTATTGTAATTTGTGTGTTTTTCTGTTCCACCAGAATATCATTTAGTTCCAAAATGCTTATTTAGTCTATTGTTTATTGGGCCTTTACTGAGAGAAGATAACAATAGTGATGATCATAATGTGGCAGGAACTGTTGTAAACCTTTTATGCCTTACCATAACTGATCTTCACAGCAACCAAATGAGTTTGGGGATACTTTTATCTCTTACATAACTTAAAGGAAGTTGTAGAAAATCCAAACATTACACAGTAAATGGCAGATTGTGAACTTAAAGTTGAGTCTGTCTCACTCCAAGGGCTATTCTCTTAACTGTTACTACTTTGATTACACAACAATGCTTTTTTTACTGAAAACATTACATTCTACTGGGCAATTCAAATTCTCTTCACTGTCTTTAATCAAAGGCTATCTGGATAATGTAGTGTAAAGGCTGGAGCTTGAAGAATTTGCAGTGTTTATAAGGAGAAATTAAGAGATCAGTGTATGAAAACTATTGGGTAAGAATGTAAGGCTTACTCAGTTACTATGACTGACAAGGAGGATTGGAAAAAGTTTTTCTTCCATATTCAAACACTTTCCATAGCACAAATGGAATGAAGTGAGCACAGTATTTTGTTTATAGTGGAGAAATAAAATTTTTATAAATATATTTTGTTTATTAGCTATTTTTAAAATATTGGCCACTTCTCAAGATAAATGTCATGTGTTTGCAACTACTCTAAAAATACCCCCCAAAGCAGGCAAGGGGTTGTGTTTCTTTTGGCTCCAGGACTAGCACTCATCTGGGGACAACCAGTAGCACCTGGAATCCACCATTTATCCCTTCCAGCCATAGTTTTCAATCAAGACTTGGAGTAGTCATGGAACAATTCCAGGAAATCCTGGCCAGGAGAATTCAATGAAAATTAAAGCCAAATACCATGTTTCTCTAACCCTGAGAAATGTCGAGGTGAATTTCTTAATAATGTAAAGAAATCAAGAGTCATTATCAGAAAAAATTAAAAGAACATAGAATTTGCCAATATATATCGATATATAGGTAGCCAAAAGAATCAATTCAGTACTGGAATATTGAGCTTGGAGCTTGAACAAGAACCCTGATCCGAAGTAATAAATAAATAGGTCTATATAGTTAGCCTGTTTTGATTTGAAAGTTCATGCTTTTGGATTTTGAGTAGAAGATACATGACTTAATGATTGGTTCTGCCCAACCCAGCAAGAGTTACTGGGATGAAGCTCCAACTACAGAAGTAGTGCAGTAGTTTGTATCAGTTATCAGTGCTAAATCTGGACCAAATAAATAATAAATAAATAATACACACACACGCACGTGCACACACACACACACACACACACACACTGGAGAGCGACCAAAAGGCAGCAAAAACTGGAAAAAGTTATTCAATCCTTGAAAGAAGTGAATGATACTAGTGAGATCTGTGGTTACTTAAGAATCCATGCAGTATGTTGTGGCTAAAACTCAAACAAAATACATGATTATATTGGTTTGAGATCTCAGAAGGAATCAGAAGGTAGAAATCTCAGAAAGAAGGAGCTATGGGCAAAACACCAAATATGCACATAAACTTCCTTCAGATCTTTGCCTGATCCATGAAATGTGCATATTCAAGGGAGACTCCAAGGAGCCTGGTAGAAAATAACAACTGGAAACCTGAAAAAGTTGAAGAGTGATTTCAGCTGCAATCTGTCACATGAGGGACAGCTTGGAACTTGAATTTCACAGATTTAGAGAGACTTGATAAACACCTTGTGCTTTCCAGTGAAAATTAGGAGTTATGCCTCATGAGGAAAGTCTTGTCCTGGGACAAAGGATTTTCCCTAATTCTAATGTATAGCCAAAGCAGATTCACCCTAACAAAGCGTAAACTGAAGCTGCCACAAGTTGGATGATCAGCCGTTCATCCAACTTCCTGCTAGATCCAAAACAAACACTCTTCTGTTTCTATAAAATATCATCCACACTTCACAGTATACAATTAAACAATTACTAGATATGCAAAGAAACAGAAAAATGTGACCCATGGCCAAAGAATGAGCAATAAATAGAAACCCTGAGATAACTTAGGTAATGGAATTAGCCCCACACTGGGCCCTCTGCTGTCAGAGCAGAGCCCGCTTCAGATCCTCTATCTTCCTCTCTCTCTGCCCCCCCCCCACAGCTCTCCCTCTCTTTCTCTCTCTCTTTCTCTCACTCTCTCTCTCAAAATAAATAAATAAACATTAAAAAAATAAAGAATGTTCATAGCAGGCAAAAACTAGAAACAACCCAGGTGTCCATCAGCAACAGAATAGATTAAACAAGCTGTTGTGTATTCATACAAAGGAATGTGCCTCAGCAAGGTCAAAGAACAAACTAATGATATACTCCACAACATGGATGAATCTCAGAGTCATTATGCTAAGTGGAAAAAGCCTTATATTAAAAAGAACATTTCTATATTGCAATTATATGAAGTTTTAAAAATTAGAACATTGCTTTTATAGGTTGTAGAGGGTAGGGATATGGATTGAGAGGGAAGGGCACATGAGGAATTTTTTTGGGATGATTGTAATCTTGATAGGGGATTTGGGTACATAGGAATGTGCATTTGTTAAAATTCATCAAATGGCATTCTTAAGATTTGTGCATATCATTATATATGTAAAATTTACTTAAGAAAAAGAACTATAAACAGATGTTAACTCTAGTTAACAATATGCCTGATAAAGTGTTGTCTACAACTTACTTTGAAATGCTTAAAAACATAAAATGGATCAATGAATGGATAGAGTGATAGATTGATAAATGTGAGATAGAGAAAGTGTAGTAAAATGTTAATTGTAGAACCTAGGTGGTAGACCTACGGTTTTCACTATACATTTTATATATATATATATATATATATATATATATATATATATATACACACACACACACACACACTATATACACTATATATTTCTACCTGTCTCTGTTAGAAATTTTTTATAATAAAATATTGTGGAAAACCCTAAATTGTTAAACTAAATAATGGTATCTATTATATAATATAATAAATTGCTGTGAAAATATTTATGTGGAAAACATAAGAATTGGGAAAATGCTTTTGTTAAGTGAATAAAGTAAAATATAAAATATACAAATCATACTTCAATAATATATAAAAATTCACATAAACCCAAAAGGCACTAATAGGTTAATAGTGTTTATCTTGAGATGTAGGGAGTATTGAGACTCTTTTATTCCCATTTTTACTTTTCTATTTTTCTGTAATAAGCACATATTGCATTTTTGTTTATAATAGAAACCATCAGTACCCAGCTCCACCCTTCTCACCCCCATATTCACCTCTCCAGAAACAAATGTCACAATTTTAGCCACTTCTATTTGTTTCCATATTTCTAAACAACAGTCTGATGCTGCTATGTCTTGATTTTTTTTCCAGTTCAAATATTATCTATAAACTTCCTACTATGGAATATGAGAATTTAGCTCTCATACCTCTCTAGCTCTTCATACGCTGAAATACTTTACTTTCCCCATCTTCCAATATTTTATATCGAAGTATTGGTTAGATCAGAGTTCAGCATTCACATTTTTATTACTATGTAAATATGACTCACAGCAGAGAATGTAGTGTGCTATGGTTATTTTCTTTCTTTCTTTCACAACTTCCTGTTTTCCCTGGAGCTAATAACTGTCTCTTTTTCATTCACCTAGTTTCCTATTAATCTATCCCTAATTCATCCCTAAACTCTGTACCAGAGGGGTAAACCTCCTCTCTCTCTCTCTCTCTCTCTCTCTCTCTCTCTCTCTCTCTCTCTCTATCCAGACACCCCAGGTAGCCATCAGTTTCATCTTGTCCTTGTCCTGCTGTCCTGAAGCCATCCCTCCTCTGATCCCATCTGGACTGGGTTGATCTCAGTGCTTCCTGCACAGCTGTTGTCCTGGGATCTCCCTTCACCATCATCGTAGGGATTCCTTTTGACTCTCTTTATTTATTGGATCCATGCCTTTTTTTGAGGTTTACTCCCTCATTTTGGTGGAACATTTTTTTTTTCTAGGAACTTCCTGAGAAAAGATAAATGAGGGGTAAACATGTTGAGACCTTGTATTAGAGTTTGATTTATATTTTGGATGCATACAGATTTCCCTCAGATTTTGATGCTTTAATTCCATTTTATTCTAGTTTTTCCTGTAACTGTTGAGAAATCCAATGCCTTTTTAATCTCCAGTTCTTTTATTTGCCTTGTTTTGTTTTTTTTTTTTTCTCTCTCTTGGTGCATTTAAGATCTTTTCCTTGTCCCCAGTGATCCTTTTTGCAACTGTCTTTATATTCTGTTCACTAGATGTAGATCCTCTCAATCTGAAATTCATACCCTTCAGTTTGGGAAATTTTCTTGATCTTTTTTTCTTTGATAATTTTCTTCATTTTATTTTTTGTGTTTTCTCTTTCTGGAACTTCTGCTAGTCAGATATCAGGACTCCTCAAATAGTACTCTAATTGTTATATATTTTCTCTCCTTTCTTTTTCTTCTGTTTTCTGATAAATCTACTTAATCATCTAAATTTTCTGTTGACATTTTCATTTCTGTTATCATATATCTAATTTCCAAAAGCTCTTTTTGTTCCTCAAGCCTTCCTGTTAATGACCTCTCCTTTACTTATTTACTTATTTCTGGATGCAGTTATCTTCTGTTTTCTCTCTGAGGATATCAACTTTAGGTGTTTGTTTATTTTGCTCCTTTTCTTCTTTTCTATTCCTTCCCTCCCCACCTTCATCCCTCCCTCTTTTCCTTCCTTCTTTTGTTTCTTTCTTTCTCCAATATTTTTTTTTTATGATTTCTGTATTAAATTGTTTCCTCTATGTTCTTCTCTCCTTCTGCCATTTCTTTATTTTGGTTTTTGTCTTTCACATTAAAGATTTTCCTCAAATGTCAAATGATTCTTGGATCTCTACTCATATTTAAGAAAGAGGCATGTAAAGCTGATTGGACATTTTTGTTTATGGATATTTCTTCTTAATAATGGGGGTCTATGTAGGGTGATCTGGCTGGGTTGTTATATTAGGGTACTCTTAACTGTCTATATCTGTTGGTTTTTTCTCTTATGTAATTTAGTTTTTCCAGAGAAGAATTCTCCCTTCTCTCATCTCAGAAATATAAGTCAGCAGGTATTCTCACATTTGAGGAAGGGGACTAGATATCTTATTGTTTACTATGTAGGCTTTTTACTCCTCTTGTTTGCAGTATGGTTGACCCCACCTCAACTGTGCGTGGTGTCTCCGACTCTGGCTTAACGGCTGATGCGCTGCTTTATCGGAAATGCAACAGTTTCTTAACTGTGTAGGGGGCAGTGGTCCTCCAACATTTTTGTCTCAGAACCCTTTCACTCTTGAAAAATATTGAGTGCCCAAAATAATTTTTAGGAAAATCATATTTATAGATATTTACTATATTAGAATTGAAACAGAAATTTTTTAAATGTTTATTTTAAAATAATAAACCCATTACATTTTTACCATAAAAAATGTATTTTATAAAATAACTATATTTTCTCAAAAACAAAAAAAATTAAGTGAGGAGATTGGCATTATTTTATATTCATGCAGATCTCTTTAATACCTAGCTTAATTGAAGATGTGCAGACATGTCTTCTTATATGTTCTATGGCAATATGTTGTTTGAGTTTAAGAATATGAAGAAAATTTTAGTGTGCCTGGGTGGCTCAGTCAGTTAAGCATCGAACTTCAGCTCAGGTCATGATCTTGCAGTTAATGAGTTTGGGCCCCACATCAGGCTCTGTGCTGACAGCTCAGAGCCCGGAGTCTGCTTCAGATTGTGTGTTTCCTTCTGTCTCTGCCCCTCCCCACTCACTCTCTGTCTCTCTCTCAAAAATAAATAAACATTTCAAGAAAATTAAAAAAAAAAAGATTATGAAGAAAATTTTCCCTCCCAGAGATACGTATCTAGGAAAGGGAGGATTACTTGAATAACCTTTTTCAGATTATTATGGCTATTTTTCTAGATACTACACCAAAATTCAGTTAAGTGATAGTTTCCTAAAGGTTAGTTGTAGTGTGAAATATGAAGCCATATCAGTGAACTTTTCAGACTCCGATGTATAAAAGTATGTTGGTCTTATGTTTTGAATATATCTTTTACCCATGCATGATTCTGTAACATCATGCATTGATCATTTGGAAAAATATTGCTTTACTGAGTTATGTGTTATACAGATCTCCCAAATGCTAACACATTTCATTATGAAACCTAAAAAAAAAAAAAAAAAAAAAAAAAAAAAAAAAAGCACATTCATTAATATCACCACTAACCTAATCAGAAAAGCCTTGTTAAGGTTTGGGAAGCTGACAAGCTCATGATAGCAGGTACAAATATTCTAAAATTCTCATTTTCACCTAACAGCTCAAAATTTATAATCAGCAGCAAGTTCTGATTGTTTTCATTGAAGTGACATGCTTGTTTTGTTCATTTTTGAAAAAAAATATCTTCTAAATACCCAAGTCTGAACAACTAAAATTTGCCTGTCATTCTTTTAATAAAAAAATTGTCCTATGAAAAACATGACCAGTTCAGTTTGCAACTCAGTTGCTGTTGAGGTGAAGTCTTTTATGTTTATTTCTATTTATTCATATAGAATATTTTTTTAAATGTGTACTCAGGTTAAAATTTAATAAAGTTATTAGTTTTATTACTTGATCACAGAAATTATTAAGTGAAATTGCCATTTTTGTTTTATTGCAAGTATGTGACAGTAGTCCCCAGCAGTCTGCTGCTCCTGACTTGATTGTGTACTTTTGTCCACTGTTGCTTTTGTACCATCAGTTCAAATGTCAACATAGTTTTTCCAATACAAATGAGAACCAAATAAGTTATCTAACGCTTTCTATATTTCATCTATCTATATGTAGTGCCAATACACCAAGTATATTTTAGTGTCATTCCCATGAAAGAAGATCTTTATCAATGATTAGTTGGTGTTGACATTAGATGGATACAAGAAAAAAAGCTTCATCTTTAGGCTTATACAGACATTAATATTCTGAGATATTAACTTTGTCTTCACCTTTGCAGCTAGATCTTTAATTTAACAAATTCCTGAATTGTTGAGAAGTGGCACTAGGGTGATTTCTTTCACTAACTTACCGGCTTCATTCAGCAGGCATTCAGTAATGTCGATTGTACAGACTCTGTCAGTCCCTCAGCTATGTGGTGCACCACGTGCAGTATGATAACCTACTCTTTAAGATGCTTTTTATAAATTTAAAATTTAGAGAAGTCTTCAAAATAATTTTAAAATGTTATTGCAACACAAGACAACAAAGTGTTTTTATTTCCATAATCATAAGAAAAACATTAGAATTTATAAATAACTTATTGAATGATGATGGGGTTACACAGGTTACAGAAGGTATAATAGAAAATAGATTATAAAGAATACAGTAGAAGTGTTGAGACCAAACTGAGTTAACTTTTGAAAGCGTATGTACTTATACACCAAAAATATCCCTTAGAAAAGTCTAGAATAGAAAACAAGAAAATATGAGTTATATGTTTCATTAATCACCAAAGCGGTGACACTGTCACATCATATGAACTGTGGAAAACCCCACTATACACTTGTGGGAAAATGATAGTGAACATGGCAAATAATTGTGTAATTATGAAAATAGTTTTGATTTCATGGACCCCCCCCGAAAGGGCCCTGGGGCTTCCCAAGAGTCCCTGGACCACATTTGAACAACCACTGATGTAGCATAAGGGTAGGGATCTGACAATCTAGTTGTTTTTCAATTGCCTGTTTCAGTTCACCTATCCCTTCTATTCCTGATGACACCTTGTGCTTCCAGCTCTGGGGACTGATAGGGAATTCAGCCTCCTCTTCCTTCTGTTTTCTAATAACATCTTTACTGTGATCTTTTTCTGTCCTGTTCTTTGAGACCATGTAGGTGAATGTCCTTTTGGTTTTCTTTCTTCTTTTTTTTTTGGTCGCATTGCCATTGTCTTAGTGGGGTTTTGGGAGAGAATTCAGTAAATACCTGTTGTTGTTTTTAATTTTTTAACATTTATTCATTTATTCATTTTAGAGACACAGAATGTGAGCAAGTGAGGGGCAGAGAGAGAGGGAGACAGAGAATCTGAAGCAGGCTCCAGCCTCTGAGCTGCAGCACAGAGCCCGTCATGAGGCTTGAACTCACAAGCCACGAGATCATGGCCTGAGCTGAGTCAGACACTTAACTGACTGAGCCACCCAGGTGCCCCAGGAAATGCCTGTTTTTAAACCACCATATTTAACCTGAAATTCTGCTGTCTGCTCTATTGTTTCTCTCAGATTGTTTTTTAAGTGAACCTTTTATTGGCAGTCATGAAAAGTGTGCTGAACCATGAAGGGAAAACACTACTAAATAATGTTGTATGCCTGTAATGGTCCACACACTATTTTGGGATATTTTATATATTTTATCTTGTTTCATTCTCACAATCATCTTGGGAAAAAATAATATTCCCATTTTATAAGTAAGTAACCTTTCAGATTATTCTTAGATAAAATTTGAAAATTAATTTCTGAAAAGATATGAAATCCATTTTTAGTATTTGTCAAGTTAGGCAAGCCCAGGTGTTCTCATTGTGTGAGCGATAGCAGAGACCAACAGGATAAAATTCTATGGCTGCATTTCCCAGACATCAGTACTTTTAAGAAGCTCATCAGTTGGTTCTGACATTTAGTAAGGGTTAGGAACTACTGCCCTGGAGCTTTCTAATTGAGCATGAGTAGCCCCTGGGCACTTAAACTGCAGAGAGCACACAGTGTGTGCTTCTAGACCGGCAGCAGCAGCAGCACTTGGGAACTTGTTAGAAATGCAAATTCTCAAACGTTATCCCAGAGCCACTGGCCGGGACCCAGCATTGTGCCCTAATATGCCCTCCGGGTGATGCTGGTCACACTCTAAAGCTGGAAGCCACTGCCATCAAGATTGACTGCCTAGATCTGATCTCTAAGAATGCATTTATTACCAGGGTTTTTGGCATAAAACTTTCTTCAGAAGCTTCTTTTCTGACATGTGGATGGGAGAAAAGATGTAAGAAAAATTAACCTGGGAATTGGCCTTCAGAAAATCCCTGCCCCTTGTAGTCAGAGTTAAAACTTTAAGTCATCTAATTTTCAATAAGTTTTTCTCTTATAGAGAAGTCAGCACTTTTCTCTTGTTGGTCTTAGTCTGCACTTATATATATCATTCCTCACTTCTGCTATTGCAGAAAAACGAAATATGGTGAGTCTACTACAGCTGTAGGCTTAAAGAGATCAATTTTAAGAGATCAATTCTATAATTTAGATTTTTAGCTACATTTAAAAGCATAAAAATGAACATTAAAAAAAGTCATTGCAAGTGCAACTATAGATTTGCCTACAATATAAGTAAATGTGAGCAAAATGACTCTGAGAATAGCATCTATTGGAAATTCACGGGTAATGGGACATTAGAATGACTTAAGCAGAGATTCTGTTTAAAAGGAAAAATTGAAGGAATCCATCATATCAATACTCAATTTTAGAGAAAAGAGTGCTAATGAAATGTGGACCCTATTTAGAAAAAATATAGAAGCAAGATTTAACAATGTAAGTGAATCATAAGAGTGTTTTAAGAGTGTTAAAACTTATTTAAAACACTATTTTGGAAGCAAATAACCTATGGAGCTGTGCATTATGGTTTGTTAGAAAGAACAAGGGCTTTGAAGTCAAACAGTCCTGGACAAAATCCCTCTGACCCTTAGTAGATTTGTGGCCTTGAGGAAGAAGTAAATCCTTCAGAGGGATCCTTCAGTTTTCCCATCTATTAAGTGGAGCTAATGCCTACCTCACAGAACTATTGAGAAGGCTAGGTGAGGCATGCATGAAAAGCACTTTGCACAGTACACTCAATAGGTTGAGCTCTTACAAATGTGAGTTCCCTTCTTCCTTCCCCTTCTGTCTTTCTGTGATCCTTCTCCATCTCTCTGTGCTTTTGAAAGTGTCCACTATATACAGATGCTTAGCACATATTCTATTACTGAACATTTTTATAGCATTCTGCAGATGCTCCAAGGCTTTGGCTTATGGTCTTTTCAGCCAAAGGAGGAAACCGGGTGGTTCTGTGGAATAATCCTGTTGTGTTTTATTGATTAATCCATTCAAAACATATTTATTGAGCACCTACCAGGTTCAGGCACTGTGCTAGATACTATGGATACACTAGGGAGAAAGGAGAGACAAGATCCTGCCCCCTGGGGCGCTTAGTAGGAGTCTAGTTAGCAAAGAGTTTATCCTTCTAGTGATCACTTTGGAAACCATGCTTTTTCTCCTTCTTCCAGAAGAGGAGGGAGAATGGGAGAGGTGCTCCTGGTGGAGGAAGTAAGGATGACAATTGGAAGAAAATCCTTGTGGGCTCGAGAGAGCCGTGCTAGACAAATATCTGCTGTAGAGGATTTAAAAAGGAAAGGATAAGCAGGGAAGAAAGCCATAAATGACATATGGAACTGGGCTGCAAACAAAATTAGAGAAAAAGGAAGAGAGAGAAAGGGAACTTTCTAAAGTGAATTGAAAATTCAAAGAGCTCTTTGTGTTAGGAAGACTATATATACACAGCTGCATGTGTGTGGTGTGTTTGTGTGTGTGTGTGCGTGTGTGCATGTGTGTGTATTTAATTTTACTTGAGCATTTTCTGGGGGCAAACTTTATGTGAAGTTCTTTATGGAAGTGATCCGGAGCACAGATTTTGCTGCCTAGCAGACTGCATTCAAATCCTTAGTACCTACTGTTTGTGTGAACTTAAGCATGTTGGTCAGAACCTCATTAGCCTTAATGACTTCTTTTGTAAATTAGGCGTCATACCTATGACACAGGTAGTAGGTTCCTTATCATCAGCCAAAGGGATATTTGTAGCTTTTCTCTCAACCTAATTCTGGAAGGCTATGTAGCCACCATTAGTGGCTCTCTTTACCTCAGCCATTCCCGGGGTAACTGGCTTACATGGCTACTGTTGATTTGGACTACTCCTTTCTCATTTGGAGTGTACACACATATGCAAAACCCCAAAAAAGGCATGGCATTATCTCCAGGTTTCCACAGGTATCTCCTTTGCCTAAGGAGGAAAAGTTTGAAAAACACTGGTCCAGGGCCTTGTGCATAGCTAATAACATCTGTCATTCGTTAAAGCTGCCCAGGCACATTATGTGCATTACATCAAGGGCATCTGTTAAATGTATGGGCATTAAATGGGCTGCTTTTAGAGACTTACGAGGCTTGAAATCCCAGGATCACCCCTTCTATCTTTGTGCCAGGTCCCAATCGTCCTTGTCTCAATCACCCTGGAGCCCACCCTGGGGAAATGCTAGTTGGCAACTTCATGGGAAATGGAAAAGTGTGGATGCCAGCTTCCTCACGCTTACTTTCTTTATTCCTCTGTTAAACAAGTTTTTGGCTAGTCTGGAGTCAGACAGTCTGGTTTTAAATTCGGGCTCTAACACGTTTTTATCATGTCCAAGACCTTTAGCTGCACTGAGTCTTAAATAGGGTTTAAATGAATAAAGGAAGTGCTGGGGGGGGGGGCGGGTGGAGAGCAAACCACAGTATTAAATAGAGTGATCTTCAAGAATGTGACATTTGAGCAAAGATATGAAAGAAGTGAGGGAGTCAGCTAAGCAGACACCCTAAGGAAGTGTGTTCCAGGTGGAAGGGACAGCTAGATCAAGATCTCCAAGGTATGAGTGGGTCTTAGATGTTCTATAATTACCCACCATGGAAGATTGCTCTGAGGATAAATGCGATGACGCATGTAAAGCGTTTAGCATAATACTTACAATCAGGAGTGTTTAGTAACTTTTGATCATATGATTGCTCAATTTTTTTATGGAAGTCACATTTCTAAATGTTCAATATGTTGCAGAATCTTTCAAAATGATTCATCTACATAGCACATGAGTGGAATGGTACCTTTTTGAAACTGGTTTTCTTCCACACATACTCTTGACTTTTATACATACTACTTTGAGGTAAAAAAAATGTATATTTATTGTCTCTGAATAAGTTACTTCCTTGGCAACAGGCATGAAAAAGCTTTAAACTGTGTTATATGAAAATTTTTTGAAGCTAAATGGGAGATGTGACCACTGTTCCCATGTCTCCAGTTCTTTTATCTTTCCTTCATTGTTTATTATCAGAAAGGTTACTACAGTCAAAAGTACAGCCACCTTCTAAGGAGGACTTTCCAATATTTCCAGCCAGCCGAACCATTTTTCCTTTCCACGTCTCTTTTCATTTTAGAAAAAAAAGAATGAAAGATTTTATGTTATTAGAATCCCATTTTGGCTGTCTCAAACTGCAAATCCTTGGAGAAATTGAAGCTCTATATACATAGTGTTCTGTGTGATATATTGTGTGGGGTGAGCATGATGAAAATAAAAGGGAAGAGCACTAACTGAAAGCCTTCCATCTGCCAAACGTTGTTTTAGCTGTTTTATATAAAATTAAATCCCTGAAAGACCTGACTACCTTGCTACTCAAAGTGTGGTCCAGATCAGCAGCATTAGCATCTCCTGGGAGTTGTTAGAAATGCAGACTCTTGGGCCTCAACACAGGCCAGTTACTAAGTCAGAATCTGCATTCTAATAAGGTCCCCAGGTGTTTCATATGCACATTATGGTCTCAGAAGTATTGCCCTGACAAGGCAAAATGAGAGCAGGTATCTTTTCTAAGTACTCACAGCTAATAAGTGATGATCCAGGATTTAACTGAGGTCTGTTCACAGAGAAGAGTGCTTACTCTATCACTATACTATTTCCCTCACCAGTTCTTTTTAATAGGTGTATTTTGTAATCTACTTTATAGAGAAAAAAAGAAATAGATCAGCTTCCCCTTGAACGTACTTTGAAAGCATTTGCCCCGACAGGATGTGTATAAACACCTGGTCCAAAGCAGTGGGCCTAAAAGATGAGAACTGAGTTTGTGTGTGGCTGTGGGTGGATGAATCACATGTTCCTCTGCTCTTCTGAGGTAACCTGCCTTTCTGTTGAATTAGGGAACCCAAGTGTAATTGTTGGCAGGCTTCTCCCCAGATCCTACACTGATGAACAGAAGAATGGGGAAAGGCAGACCATGGCCTGAGGAGATGAACAATCTGGCGTAGAAGTCAGAGAATGTCTTTTTTTATGAGCAAGGAGGTATTTTTATGGTTTGCCTTGAGTGAATAGCCTCTGATGTTGGGAAAACAGACTGGGAACAGCTGGACCACACTTTGGATCAGTTGCCACAACAACTTGATACATTTGTCTCTGGTGTCATTTGATCCCTTTGAGAGCTGTATTACCTCAATGTGGATGTTTGACTTTCAGGCTTACTTTGTGCAGTAAGCACGTCTGTTTGATTGTATTCCTCAGATTACATGGAGTGTTGATTATACTCCTTTGGGAGTTTGGATTCTAGGATTACAGAACATGGTAACCTCACAAGTGACTGGATCCCAGAATCTCATAGAACCATTGTTATATTTACCACCATCAAAACTCTGATTCCCAAGGGCAAACCCTACCTGAATAGCATCTGGGAAAATTATAGAGATATTTGAAGACATCTCCAATTTTCAATTTCTGGTAATATATTCTACATTCTCATCTCAGATGATCTTTGTGAGCAATACTTTTGAAACTTGATATCCGTACAAAAGTTATTATGTTACTATCATTATTTAGTATTTAACCTTTTTCTTGGAAAAATTAAACAAGGAATACTCACCATTTGAAGGTTTGCAAAGTAGAATGGAATGCACGTATGTGATTCCAAGAGCATCTTAATCTTTTCTCTTAAGAGATTTAGAAATGACCAGTCCCTTGATGACAGATTGAGAGTGAGCCTAGCTACTGTCACACTGGAAAGGGCTGAGTGTTCTGTGTGAATCATTTACCCTGACAGACATTTGTTCTCCTTAAGAAAAGTGGCTGCTTTCTCCTCTCTTTGATAAGAAATGGTCAGGCACTTCTGTCCCAGCTCCCAATTAATGGCAGCTGAAACTAGAGGTCCTGATAAACTTCTATTACCATGTCTGTGTCCATCATCATCACCATCACCACCTTCTCTGAAAGCCATAGGCTCTTTTCTAAAACAAAATCTCCTCTGAGAGTTCAAGAAAGCAAAGAACAACAACAACAAAATTTATGTCATTAGAAGCTATGGAGGATGGTTTTGAGCATGTGCAGGATGTAATTTCATTATAGTCTAGAGTTACATGGCTGTTTCTGGGATCAGGGAGTTTCTTAAACAGAATATACTGTTAGATGGCAGCATAACTGTGGTTTTCTGCTGGTATTTTGGTGCGGAGGTGGATGGCTGTTTCCTGTCATTTTTCCTTTGTTCCCCTCTCTATTCCCACTTCATTTCATGTAAATAAAAGGAAACAAAGAATAACAAAAGCACCACCACCAACAAACACTTATGTTAAAGTTCCAAACTTGGCCTATAGAAGTCAAGGAATTCAAATTTTCTATAATTCTTAACAATTCACTTACATTGTAATTAGTATACTTTTTTCAATGCTTGTTCAACTTTTACATAAGATGCTTTAATGTGAATCACATGAAAAATATGGCCAAACGTTATGAACAGTTTAACATTTGCATTTCCTGTTCTGTGTGGGTAATTTTGTAAACCTTGGGGTTAGCCTAACAGACTAGGAGGGGGGTGAAGAGGAAGTTGGCCAGCTGGGTTTGGAAAATGCCCTTCTAGATATCTGGCATGCCCAGAGCGAAGAGATGGGTGATTTCCCAGTGGCACGGGGGACGTTTTTATTTCACGAAGAGCAGAGTTTTGCCATAAGGAGAGCATAAAGCCTCTACTCCAGACAGGGCAAAATCAGTGGTATCACCAGCAGCAGCAATCTTCCTTTGCTTAAGAAAACCAGCCTAGTGAGGGAGCAGTCTATGGGCTGGTGGAACTCAAAATCTCAGGAAGGACCTCTAAATCTAAAGAGATTTCCCAGATCCTTATCCACTTATCACAGGAGCCAAATCTCTAGTGCTGTTTCTTTGGGTATAGGGTACCTTTTAAGGTAATCAATCCTTTTATAATTCTGATGAAAACTATCGATTTTCTTAGAAAAATGCATGTGTATACGCCGAAATACACACACAGTTTTAGACAAGATTTCAAGGCTTTTATGGATTCCTTGAAGCCCATCCTTGGACCTCATAAGGAATCCAAAGACCCTATGTTAAGAACTAGGTTTGGACGTCTCTTCCTCCTGCCCTCACACCACACTACTAACTCATGCCCCCAAGTCCTCATTTAAAATGCTTTTGAAGTAGAACACATAAAGGCCCAAGGATCATAATGTAAATTAACTTATTCTTGTGTAACAAAAGACAGAAAAGGGTTGTGGTTCTTTCTTAGTCCCTCCTCCGTTACTTCACATAGTGTTTTGTATGCGATTAGTGTTCACTAAATCATGAGAGAGAAATGGAGAAGACACACGGAAGACACATATGACTATCTGAAGACATTTTATTTTATCTTATTTTATTTTTCCTGGACCAGAGTTTGGGTGTGAGAGAACAAAAGGCACCGAAATGTTTGTCAAAGATCACGATCCATACAGTTTTATGAATTTCTCCCTCAGATTCATGGGATATTTTTAGCTGGCACATTCTCCTTCCAACACTCCTGGGAATATCTGTAGGAACAAAGCATTTTTCCTGCAGTTGTACTAAGAATTTTAATTAACAGAAAACAATGCACAGCCCAAATATCAGATTTAGTGGACAGATTGCAAAAAGATGCTGATTAATCCGGCACAACCTCATTTTTCAGAATCTATTCAATTAACAGTTGCTTTTTGCTCACTTGCTTCTGTACTCAACTTCAGTTTTCCAAGAGCTACACTGTGAGTGAGTGTAGCAGACAGACAGGAAAATCCTCTTGACTCCCTCCCAGTCTCATCACTTCCTCTTCTCTCCCCTCAGTGCTGTCTCTACTTCCCTTTACTCAGGTTATAATCATTTACTGCCTCCTGGAACCCTCAAGTCATGTGGTAGCTGTTGCTTGTCTCCTGTGCTCTCTGCCCAAGGCACACACATTATTGAAGTTACAATTGCATTGTCTCCAGGAGAAAGGGAATTGATATATTTTTGTAGGAAATTGTTATTTTATTTCACTTCTTTACTTCTCAACTTCTTTGGAACTCTTAGAGCTTCTCAACCCACTCAGTCTTCCCAATGCCCTACCCAATTTTATTTCATTGTTGAATCACTGTCTTTTAAATTGTTGTATTGTTTTGTAGTACAGAAGAAATACCATCCTACTTGAAATCCAGAGATCTTAGGTTTCTACCTATAATCTGCTATTAACAAGTTGTAGAGCCTTAGGCAAATCAATTTAATTTTCTGAGCCTTCACTTCTTCATCTGTAAAATGAGGGTAACATCATATACCTTGTAGCATAATTGTAAGAGAAAAGGGAGATAACACGTTAAAGTATTAGGTTGAGCCATATAAAATTGCCAACGTTGACTGTTCTTGACCCACAAGAAGGGCAATTTCGTGTGGTTCAACCTAATATCAAATACAGACCATTGTAAATGGAGGACATTTGACAAATGTTGAATGTGAATCTGTCTCAACTGGGAGAAAAGTGTCACAATGATAATACAGGGTTGTTTTTCAGAGACCTTCCCCGATCACACTGTAAAACACATGCTTTACTCCTGAAGCACACCTTTAACAAAGTGGTATGGGGAGACAGTTCACGTCTGTTCTATATCACAATTCGCCCCTGAGGATAAAACACGAAATTTCAAGGCCACAGTGTTTTCAGGATCTCCAGAAAAGAATAACTTCAAATACAATACCTTTAAACTTTTCAACAGTCTTACCAAAGTTAGATTGTTATATAATTAATAAAAATTATGTATAGCACATGTATTAAGAGTATTGCTCCTGGAACTCTGCTTTTGGTCAAAACAATATTATTTTATTTTGTAGATGATGAAAAAGAGGTTGTAAAAGGTGAAAGCATTTAATCAGTTTATCTTTATCTATAATAAATGCTTTTATTATTTTCATATGTAATTATTTTATCTGTGTTATCTTTATTATAATTATAACTTTGCTTATAATTTATTATAATACATCTCTACTACTTTATAATTTATATTTATCATTAATTATATAACCATTTAGTATATTTAGTTACTAGCAGAGCATTTATTAGAACCTAGGTTTCTAGAATTTCATGTCTTCTTGTATTTCTTCACTCAGTTGGACACATACTTATTGAGTACCTGCTAGTTGACAGCTCTGTGCTCTTTCTGTTTAGTCCTGTGGTACAGTTTACTGGTTTGTATGCCAGTCGTGCTCTCCACCTGTGCCTGGGTTTACCCTGGAAAGGTCTATCTCTGAAGTTGTTTTTAGTCTGTGAAATTAGGTGCTTAAGCAGAGTCACCTCTAGGTTCCATTTTAGTTTTAGATACAATTCTAAGTAGAAGCAAGACAAGTAATTGCCAAATGTCACTATAATAATGATGCTGCTTTTTCATATTCCACCCAAAGAGGTGAAATAAGCATCTGTAAATGGATTGGAAACAAGATTGGTTCACTGTCTAATCAATTTTGTGGTGACACAATGAGGTACTTTGTAATCAGGTATTACATTTACATTGGATTGAAGTAAATAAGGAGGTGAAGTAGAAGATAAAAGAGCAGAAGAACAGGAACAGGAAAAAGATAGGAAAATGAAAACAGTGGGGAAATAACAATGCCCAAGTGTGCTTGCTGTCTTTATCTTTTGTCTCTGGTAGATTTAAACTGTTGAAACTATTTACGGTGCATTTTCTAAAAGGGCTTTTATTTTTGTTAGCATCCATTAGGAGGACAGTTAAAGGGAGATGAAAAGTGGGAATGCTAAAAACAAACTTACCCCTTAAAATGTGACCAGTTTTCCCATGGCTAAGCCTGCCTTTAGTATCTACATTAGGAGATGTTGGATTTGGGGAGAAATGCCACCTCCTTCATATTAGCTGGAAATGTACCCACCTCAGGTGGTCCAGAATGAAAGTTTTACGTGTCCTAGAATGGTTTTTTAAAGATTAAATCGCTGGCTTACTTTATGTCCTCAAGTGGTAACTTAATTAACTAAAATGTGAAAAATCAAGGAGGCAGGAAATGATTATATTTCATGCAGGTCCCAAAAGCAGTTAGTGCCAACTCTTCTAATGTCAGTTGGCCATCAACCAGCATTTCAGGGCCAGCTGGCACTGTGACTAGTGCCTCTATGCCATGTATCTCAAGACCCCAGAACCTTCACAGTTAATTGACACACTTCTTGAATATTCTCATTGCCAAGGGCCCCAGGCTTGTACTTTTAGAGCCTTAGACATAAACTTTACCACCTGACTACTTTTAGAGCCTTAGACATAAACTTTACCAGCATGGTTTATCCCTTGCAGGGCTGGCTTCATGGCTTTGTGACCTATGCAGTCACTGAGGGCTCTGTGCTCAGAACGGCCTTGCATTTGGTTTAATGCTCTGTGTCACCTTTGAAATTCTTAAACAAAGGATCTTGCATTTTCATTTTGCACTAGACTCCACAAGTTAGGTAGGCAGCCCTAATTTCTTATAACCATTTTTAGCCTTTTTTTGTTGTTGTTCTGTTTTAAAATTTTTATTAAAATGCTTGACTTTGTTGGGATTATTATCAAATATCTATCCAACCTGGTACAGCAAGGGGCATGAAGGAATAAGAAGTTAATAGCATGATTTAGTGTGATTCTGTTCTGCTTCCAAAATTTCAAGCACATTCCCCTTTCTGACTATTACTTCAGGTTAACCTTTCCTAAGTTGTTTTTACTTACAGAAACAGCCCTTTGCTTTCTTCCTGATGAAATTAATAGCAATATGTGTCACATACTTTATTATGTGCCTTGTACTTCGTGTTTATCATCTCACTTAATCCTCACAACCACCATAGAATGTTGGTACTGTTTTCCCCTTTTTAACAATGAGGAAGGCAAGGCTCAGGACTTAAAGCTACCTCGGTCTGATTGTTTGTTTGCATCCCCAGAATCCTGTTACTTGAATGTCCTTTTTTATGTAAGACCAATATTTAGTTCTACTTGAGTCCTCTCTGAATGTCTCTCAACCCTGACCTCTTTCACTTTCTTTGTCTTGTCTCCTATCTTTTCTCATATTCTTGTTAATTTTTATTCCTCAGCTCTTACTCTTCCTCAACCTGGACTCTCTTTCTTACTCGCTCTCTAGTCCCATTGAAAATTCTTTTTTATTTTAAGGATTTCCTCTACATTCTTAATATTTTCACAAATAATCCCTTTGCATTCTCACCTTTTGCAATTTTATGACTCTGATATCATGTCCTAAAGAATTTTGTAGGGGCACCTGGGTGGCTCAGTCGGTTAAGTATCCACTCTTGATTTTGGTTGGAGTTATGATCTCACAGTCCTGAGATCCATCGAGCCCCACCTCAAGCTCCAGGCTGGGCATGGAGCCTGCTTAGGATTCTCTCTCTCCTTCTCCCTCTGCCTCTCCCCTACTCACACTCTCTCTCTCAAAAAATAAAAAAAGAATTATGTAAACCAGGCATCACTGCAAGAAAGGATTAACTATTTTGCGTACATTGTAGAGAATATTATTCTCCAAAGTAAATGAATCAGTTACAGCAGTTTTAGTATCATAGTCATTGCATATTGATTGATCACTCAGTCAACAAAGCAGATTAGATGACGTAGAATTAATGGCTTTCCTACATTAAACTTATAAATATTTATCAAACACCCCTGCATACTAATATTTTTTAAGAAAATGTAGTTGTTATTAGCATTAAATTATTTAAATTCATTCAACAAAGTTCCTATTGATTATATTTAAGAACATTGTATACCTGGCCTACTGACTCTCACCTAGACTGTCAATAATCTACTAACTAGCTGCCTCTTTTCTCCCTGCCCCTTTTCTATCTCACTTCCCAGGCCCTTCCAATCAGTTGCCTGTTGTTTTGTTTGTTTGTTTGTTTGTTTTGAGAGAGAGAGAGAGAGAGAGAGAGGGCACAAGTGAGCAAAGGAACAGAGGTAGGGGTGGGGGTGGGGGTGGAGAGAATCCCATGAGGGGCAGAGAGAGAGAGAGAGAGAGAGAGAAAGAGGGAGAGAGAGAGAGATAGAGGCAAGGCTCACCAGAAGCAGGGCTTGAGCTCACCAGATGTGGGACTTGAACACCTGAACTGTGAGATCATGACCTGAGCCAATGTCAGATGCTTAACCGACGGTGCCTTCTGGGTGCCCACCAGTTATTTTTCTAAAATACTATCTGGTTATGTCATTCTTATGTTTAAAAACAGTGATTCACTTGGTGTCTATTTAATGAACACCTACTATGTGCCAGACATGTGATAGACACTAAGAATACAATAGAGAACAAAATAGGCAGAAGAACTTGCTGTCATGGTGATCACATTCTAAAGATAACTTCCCATTTTCTCCTTGGTAATGTTAACACTTTAGAACAACATACAGAGTTTATCATAATCTAAATGCCACTTAACTTTTCAGATCTGCCCCTCTCTGTTCTTCTACCTTACTTACCACCCTGGGGCATATTGTGCTCCATTTGGGGCAATGGTTCTTTTTCCACAGCATGCATGTTCATATAGTGCTATTTCTTCTCCCTGGGATGCCTTTCTTTCCCTTCTCTATCTTACAAATCTTAGCTCTCCTTTATTTATTTATTTTTATTGTTTTAATTTTATTTTTTATTTTTTTTAATTTACATCCAAATTAGTTAGCATATAGTGCAACAATGATTTCAGGAGTAGATTCCTTAGTTCCCCTTACCCATTTAGCCCATCCCACCTCCCACAACCCCTCCAGTAACCCTCAGTTTGTTCTCCATATTTATGAGTCTCTTCTGTTTTGTCCCCCTCCCTGTTTTTATATTATTTTTGTTTCCCTTCCCTTATGTTCATCTCTTTTGTCTCTTAAAGTCCTCATATGAGTGAAGTCTTATGATTTTTGTCTTTCTCTGACTGACTAATTTCACTTAGTATGGTAGCCTCCAGGTCCATTGCAACGTAGTTGCAAATGGCAAGATTTCATTCTTTTGGGTTGCCTAGTAATACTCCATTGTGTATATATATACCACATTTTCTTTATCCAGTCATCCATCGATAGATATTTGGGCTCTTTCTACACTTTGGCTATTGTTGATAGTGCTGCTATAAACATGGGGGTGCATGTGTCCCTTTGAAACAGCACACTTGTATCCCGTGGATAAATGCCTAGTAGTGCAATTGCTAAATCGTAGGGTAGTTCTATTTTTAGTTTTTTGAGGAACCTCCATACTGTTTTCCAGAGTGGCTGCACCAGCTTGCATTCCCATTAGCTCTCCTTTAAAGTTAAGTTCCCATGTCACACTTTCAACTTCTTTAGTAAGCCTTTCTTAACTAATCTACCTCCCTCAACGTAGTAACTATTGATTTGTAACTTCCTCTTTCCCTTTCCTTTCTTGCTTTTTGAAACTGGAGCTTGTTCTTAAGGACTAAATTTAAAGTTTCACAGAAAAATAAAAGAAGTAGTGGGCAGTACTATATTATTTGAAGATTGTTTATTCTCAATCAGTTGATTAACACTGGATGATATAGAGGGGTATTAGACAAGGTCCCATCTTCTAAGAAATTTACAATGTAGTAGGGAACATACAGTTCTTTACACGAAACTATAGCAAGAAATACAAAAGAGTAAATAATGGAGTGCTAATTTTGATGCCCCTAACTCCAGGCAAGAAATTAATGACCCCATTTTACAAGTGGGGTAAGTAAGGCCCAAAGAGGTTATGTGGGCTACTCAAAGTCATGGGACCAAATAGTAATAAGACAGACCAGAACCCAGGATTTTTCCCTCCTTATACAGAACACTTTGTCCTGCACTACCATCATTCAATCCATCACCAAATCCTCTTAGTTCTGCTTTCAAAATATATCTTGATTCCAAACCCTTCTAACCATTTCCACTACTACTACCAAAATTCAAAACAATTTTTATTTTTCCCCAGACTATTGCAAGATCTCCTTGTTCTTCCTATAGCTTATTTTCAATAAGCAGCTAGAGGTATCCTACCATTTCTCTGCTCAAAATCCTTCAGTGTCTCTTCATCTGACTTAGAACTAAAGCCCTTAAGTTGACCTATAGGCCCAAGTTAACTGGCTCTCCTACTACTACCCTCCTACCCCCTGTGCAGTCCTCCTCCCTTGCTTACTGTTCCTTGAATATGACAGTCACGTTCTCATCTTTGGTGTTTGCATTTGCTTTTCCCTTTGTGTACAATACTCTTCCCCCAGAAATCTGCACGACTCTCATTTCTTTCAAGACTCTGCTCCAATGTCTGCTGACCAAAGTGGCCTTCCCTGGCTACTTTGCAAAAGAGCAATTTTCCCCCAGGCCAATACTCCTTGTAACTCCTTTATCCTGCTTTATTTTTTTCTTCATAACATTTATCCCCACTCTGACACATTTATTTATTTTTCCCCCCTTCTAGAATGTAAGTTCCGTGAGAACAGAGGCATTAATTCGTCTTACTCACTGGTATATCCCCAGTACCTAGAATGGTCTCTGGTACATAGTAGATCCTCAATAACAAATTGAATGAGAGAATGAAAGGATTATTGGTGAAGACTGGTGGCCTAGTCAAACTGGTTTCCAATGTGCCCGGAACATGCCTTATGTTTTCTTGACTCTTAGAATGTCTAACATTCACACCTCTGCCATTGCATCTGCTCATCCTTTGTGACCAATATTAATTCTCACATCCTCTGTAAATTTCAAATGACCTTCATCTGTCTCTAACCTCCTGTAGTTAGCATGGGGCAATTTATTTGACAATTCATCATACCTTAGTCTCTTCAATCTTTTCTTTGGAGTTCTTTGAATCTTTTAAAATTTATTTTACAAGTTTATATTATCTTCCTAGAGAGATTAGTGTTTAAAACAAGCTGTTCAAGCATGTGCTAGATGCTGATGATGCAGATGAGGTCCAAAGCCATCTGCTGGACTTCCTCTTGTTCTCTCTTACTTGGGAAAACCTATCTTTTTTTCTACTCAGGCCTTCAACTGATGGGATGAGGCCCACCTACATTATAGAAGACACTCTATTCACTCAGAGTATACCAATTTAAACGTTAATCTCATCCAAAAATACTCAACAAGTTAACACATAAAATTAACCATCAATATCTGAAAAAAGTCACCCCATTATTAAACAAGTTTGTGAAAGCCTGGATTAATTACTTTTTGTTCATTATGGTCTTCTCAGAATCTAGTTTGGACTATCAAGTTGCAGGGTGTACACCCTTTGGGACTAGTGCTCCATGCATATACTTTGGGAAAATGCTAGACTGGGGTGCCTGAGTGGCTCAGTAGGTAACTGTCCTACTTCAGCTCATGTCATGATCTCCTGGTTCGTGAGTTCGAGCCCCGCATCAGGCTCTGTGCTGACAGCTCAGAGCCTGGAGCCTGCTTCAGATTCTGTGTCTCCCTCTCTCTCTGCTCCTCCCCTACTCACACTCTGTCTCTCTCTCAAAATAAATAAATAAATAAATAAATAAATAAATAAATAAATAAACATTAAAAAAAAGAAAATGCTAGACCAAATGGTCATTAAGATTTTTTCCATTTCTAAAAGGTCAAAATACTAACTGATTGCTCAAGGCCACATGGCTGCATAGTATTAGAGCTTAGAACAAAACTTAGTTCTCTTAGAAATCCATTGCACAAGGCTATTTATTGCAGCTTTGCTTGTAATAGCAAAAGATTGAAAAGAACTTAATGGTTTATTAGGAAGGAATTGGTTAAATGAAAATCATGGTATATGCATGGTATTATATACCATATAGCTTAAAAAAGAAAGAGGACGTTTTTTTGTATACTAATATGATACAATTCCCAAAATGTATTATTTAGGTGAGAAAAAGAAAGCTAACAACAATGTATCTAGAATACTATCTTTTGTGTAAAAATGTGTGCGTAGAGAAGAAGTAAATATATGTTTTACTTAACATTATTGATAACATTTTTTTTGCCTCCTAGGGAGAGATTTGGGTCACTAGGATATAGAGGTGGGAGGGAGGCTTTTCACCATACACCCTTTGTTCCTTTTGATTTCTGAACCCTGTGAATCTAGTACTTATTTAAACAAAACTTGAATAAATGAAAAACAACTTCAAGTGATTATAGTGAAGCAGGGATGTGAAAACCACTGGTCCATATGTTGTCCTCCTAGACCAGAACCCCTTGAGCCTTCCATTCAAGTTTTATCATGCTACCTCCAGTGACTTTCCTTATGCATCCTTTGAAAAAGCTAATTATGCTCCCCTCCCTTTCACACAGGCTTATGATTCCCAAGGCAGTACCAGTACTGGTTATTCTGTGTCTCCCAGACCCAATACAACCTGGGAGGAAGGCTGTATCAGGGCAAAGAGGACCCAGGGAATGGCTAGCAGCCAAAATTCAAGGTGGGCATGCCAACATGAGCCCTGGTCTCTGGTGCCAATTCAGTGCACTCCTTCCTTGCATTTCAACCTTCTCCTCTGGAAACTTGGGATGATAGGGCCTGACTTACTTGTATCATGAAAGTTTTGAGGTTCAAATGAGACTATAGATGAAATGTGCTTGGCAAACACAATGGGTTCCATATATATGGAAATGAGAGATTTGTTGTGGAGAGTAAACTACTACAGGTACATCTATTAACATGACAGTAAAGCACCACTGTTCCTGGTGACTGCATCACCATCCCTCATAAAGGAAGCAGAAAGTGGCCACGTCTTCTTCAAGCTCTGGAATCTGAGTGTATAAGAGATATTATGGGAAAGCTGAAGCCCAGAGACACTGCTGATGCCAGGAATTACCTCCCCTGTTCAAATGAGTTCACTTGCCACCCCATTGCCAAGGTCTTTCCTGTGGCCAAGAGAGGCTATGGTGTGTAAAGGGTGACTTTAAAAAGCTGCCTTTTTAATAGGGGTGGAATAATTTTAGAATTAGAACATGGAATTATTTTCAGAGGGGTTGGAAGGAAGCCCAGTAATGAGTTGTATGACCTTGGACCAATGAATTACCCTCTCTGGGTCTCAGTTTCCAAGTCTGTAAATGAGAAGGTTCTTAGGACCATGTAGTTCTTTCCAGTTCTAAAGTGAGAAAACTACCCAGCAAAACTGGAAAAAAGAAAACAGAAACCCTAGACATTTGTGCAGTTCTTCACTCAAATTGTCATCAAATTTAAAAAATAAATTTGCAGTGAGAAAATAGTGCTGAGAACCTCTGCAGGATCAGCTCTGTCTTGTTCATTAATACATGACCATTCTTTGCCCCTCATGTGTACTTCAATTCGATCTGCCCCACGAGCAGCACTTCCTCTTTTCATTGAGACAAACAAATAAATAACCAGTCTAGTAGCCAAGAATGAAATTAGTAACAGGCAGAAAAAATTAATTTTAAAGACTCTGTGACCAAATTTTAATTGAACTCATAACTTTCCTGTTCTTAGCCCATAATGCCTCACAAGTACTCAGTGGAGTTGGCCACATCTATCTCCCAGGGAGGAAAATGCTAACAGTTGGCATCTATTGTCAGCTCTCCATTCCACCCTTAGAAAAGAACCCATTTCCTTATAAAATTTCTATTTCACTTTGGCCTGGGTTTTGTTTGTTTGTTTTCTTTATCTTTAAAATTTTTGTGTAGAAGTTTGTTCCAAGGAGACTCTTTATTGACTCTTTTTCTAAGATGAGAGGGTGATTTATTATAAATTAAAGAGCCATTCATAGGGTCCTCTGACTGTCTTATTTTATAAGTCTGAAATAGCAGCAGAAATGATTATATGAAAAATTACTATATCCAGACTCATAATTAATAAGTATTAAAATGTTTTAAAGTTTCACTTATGATATTTTTATATAAAATGAAACATCACAGATATGAAATTGAAGTCAACCTGTTCTGCTAATTAGTCTCATGAATTCCCAGGGATAACCACTTATGTAACTTTAGATTGCATGCTGCCAGACTATATTTATTTTTATATTTTTACTAAAGCCAGGAGAATCTCTAAAGTATCTATTGTTTTGCTTTATGTGCTCTAAAGATGTACATAAATTATATCATTGAAAATTATATATAATTATATAAATATGAAGTAAAAAGCCTGCTTATTCTGCAAATTGCTTTCTTTGCTCAACATGTTTTTAAGAGTTATGTGTATTATTCCATATACATTTATTTCATTTATTTTCTCTTCTGTACAGTATAATGAAAACCATTTCCTATCATAAGATCATAACGATTTATTTTTTCCTTAGATTTTTAAAGTTTTTTTAATGCTTAGGTCTAATTCCATCTTGAATATATTTTTATTTATGAATATGAATTAAAAATCTGATTTCATAATTTTCTTCATCTAGTTTCTGTGCATTTGGATAGATTAATTACCAAAGATCTTACAGGTTTGCTAGTGTTGTGAATGTTATCTTTTTAATACATTTTCTAATTAGTTGTATTTAGTATTTGAGAACACTGTAGATTTCATATGTTCTTCTTTTAAGTAGCTACTGTGATAAATTTTATCACTAGTTACCAAAATTTTTCAATGATGTCTTTTAGATTTTCTATTGCAAATAATGATACATTTGTTTTTTTCTTTCCAATAGCCGTGTGCTTTTCTTTTTAATTTTTATTTTTTGAACTAGTTAATAGACCCTTCAATACAGTGTTAAATGGTAAGGACAGTAGAAGGCATCCTTGTCTGTTCTTCACTTGAATGGGAATGACTTAATTTTCATCGTAAAGTATGTTTTTTCTGGATTTTTGGTAGACGGTCTTTATCAGGCTCAGAAGATTTAACATCCGGGTCCATTATTAGAGTGGTTTTATTTATTTTTTTTTCAAGTAATGGAAATTGCAAATTTTCTTCCACTTTTTTTTTTGATCCCCAATTGAATTTTTAAGAAAATAGTTAATAGATTTTTTCAGTACATTTTTAGATTTACAGAGCAATTGCTCATAGTACATGGAATTCCCTATACCCTGCCCATTCCCACTTACTACTCCCCACACAGAGTTTCCTCTATTAACATCTTGCATTAGTGTGGCACTTTTTTTTTATGGTTAATGAATCAATATTGACACATTATTCTTAACTGCAGTCCATAATTTGAAATAAAACTCACTCTTTATAAAGTTCTATGGGTTTTGACAAATGCGTAAAGACACAGATCCACCATTACAGTTTCATATGGAACAGTTTTAATGCCGTAATAATCCTCCAGGTTCCACGTGTGCATTCCTCCACTCCCTCCCACTGAATCTCTGGCAGTTGTTGCTCTTTTAACTGCTTCTGTTTTTTGCCTTTTCCAGAAATGTCATGTACTTGGAGTCACACAGTATGTAGCCATTTCAGACTGGCTTCTTTCACTTGACAATATGCATTTAAGATTCTTCCATGCCTTTTCTTGGCTTGGTTGCTCATTTCTTTTTGTCACTGAATACTATTCCTATTCCACTATATGGATGTACCACAGTTTGGTTATCCATTCATTTATGGAAAGACATCTTGGTTGCTTCCAGTTTTTGGTGATTATGAATAGGCTGCTATAAACCTTTGTGTATAACTTTTGTTCTGTTTTGTTTTTATCTTTTATTTTCTTTTGTTTTAATTTTTCAAATGTTTGTTTATTTTTGAAGGAGAGAGAGACAGAATGTGAGCAGGGGAGGGGGCAGAGAGAGTGGGAGACACAGAATCCAAAGCAGTCTCCAGGCTCTGAGCTGTCAGCACAGAGCTCAACGCAGGGCTCGATCCCACCAGACTTGAGATCACAACCTGAGCTGAAGTCAGATTCTTAACTGACTAAGCCACCGAGATGCTCCTGTTTTAATTTTTTAATTATTATTTATTTTTATTTTTTAATTTACATCCAAGTTAGTTAGAATATAGTGCAATACTGATTTCAGGAGTACAGTCCAGCGATTCATCCCCAATGTATAACACCCAGTGCTCTTCCTAACATGTGTCTTCCTCAATGCCCCTTACCCACTTAGCCCATCCCATCACCCACAACCCCTCCAGCAACCCTGAGTTTGTTCTCTATATTTAAGAGTCTGTTATGTTTCATCCCCCTCCCTATTTTTATATTATTTTGTCTTCCCTTTCCCTACGTTCATCAGTTTTGTATCTTAAATTCCACATATGAGTGAAGTCATATATTGTCTTTCTCTGACAAATTTCGCTTAGCATAATACCCTCTACTTCTATCCACATCATTGCAAATGGCAATATTTCATTATTTTTGAATGCTGAGTAATACTCCATTGTACACACACACACACACACACACACACACACACACACATCCTCTTTATCCATTCATCTGTCAATGGACATTTGGGCTCTTTCCATACTTTGGCTATAGTTGATAGTGCTGCTATAAACATTGGGGTACATGTGTCCTTTTGAAACAGTACACCTATATACTTTGGCTAAATACATAGTAGTGTAGTTGTTGGGTTGTAGGGTAGCTCAATTTTAATCTTTTGAGGAACCTCCATATTGTTTTCCAGAGTGGCTGCACCAGTTTGCATTCCCACCAGTAGTGCAAAAGAGTTCCCCTTTCTTCACATCCTCACCAACATCTGTTGTTGCCTGAGTTATGAATGTTAGCCATTCTATTGTGAGGTGGTATCTCATTGTGGTTTTCATATCTATTTCCCTAATGATGAGTGGTGTTAAGCATTTTTTCATGTGTCTGTTAGCCATCTAGATGTCTTCTTTGGAGAAGTGTCTGTTCATGTCTTTTGCCCAATTCTTCACTGGATTATTTGTTTTATGGGTGTTGAGTTCGATAAGTTCTTTATATATCTAGGATACTAACCCTTTATCTGATTTGTCATCTGCAAATATCTTCTCCCATTCTGTTGGTTACCTTTCAGTTTTGTTGATTGTTTCCTTCCCTGTGCAGAAGGTTTTTATGTTTATGAGGTCCCAATAGTTCATTTTTGGTTTTGTTTCCCTTGCCTCTGGAGACATGTTGAGTAAGAAGTTGCTGCGGTCAAGGTCAAAGAGGTTTTTGCCTTCTTTCTTCTCTAGGATTTTGATGGCCTCCTGATTTACATTTAGGTCTTTTATCTATTTTGAGTTTATTTTTGTGTGTGGTGTAAGAAGGTGGTCCAGGTTCATTTTTCTGCATGTTGCTGTCCAGTTTTCCCAACACTATTTTCTGAAGAGACTGTCTTTATTCCACTGGATAGTCTTTCCTGCTTTCTCAAAGATTAGTTGGGCATATATTTGTGGGTCCATTTCTGGATTCTCTATTCTGTTCCATTGATCTGAGTGTCTGTTTTTGTGCCAGTACCATACTGTCTTGATGACTACAGCTTTGTAATACATCTTGAAGTCTGGGAGTGTGATGCCTCCAGCTTTGGTTTTCTTTTCATGATTGCTTTGGCTCTTTGGGGTCTTTTGTGGTTCCATACAAATTTTAGGGTTATGTGCTCTGTGTGAAGAATGATGGTGTTATTTTAATAGGGATTGCATTGAATATGTATATTGATTTGGGTATTAGACATTTTCACAATATTTGTTCTTCCAATCCATGAGCATGGAATATTTTTCCTTTTGTGTGTGTGTGTGTGTGTGTGTGTGTGTGTGTGTGTGTGTGTGTTTGTGTGTGTGTGTGTGCACGCGCGCTTTGATTTCTTTTATAAGCTTTCTATAGTTTCCACTGTATAGCTTTTTCACCTGGTTAGGTTTATTCCTAGGTATTTTATGGTTTTTGGTGCAATTGTAAGTGAGATCAATTCCTTGATTTCTCTTTCTGTTGCATCATTATTGGTGTATAGAAATGCAACCAGTTTCTATGCATTGATTTTAAATCCTGCAGTTGGATTTAAATGGATCAGTTCTAGCAGTTTTTTTGTGGAATCTTTTGGATTTTCCACATAGAGTATCATGTTGTCTGTGAAGAGTGAAAGTTTGACTTCCTCCTTGGAGACTTGGATGCCTTTTATTCCTTTGTGTTTTCTGATTGCCGAGGCTAGGACTTCCAGTACTATGTTGAACAACAGTGGCAAGAGTGGACATCCCTGTCGTGTTCCTGACCTTAGGGGGAAAGCTCTCAGTATTTCCCCATTGAGGATGATATTGGTGATGGGTCTCTCATATATGGCTTTTATGAACTTGAGGTATGATCCTTCTATCCCTACTTTCTTGAGGGTTTTTTATCAAGAAAGGATGCTGTATTTTGTCAAATGCTTTCTCTGCAACTATTGAGAGGATCATGTGGTTCTTGTCCTTTCTTTTATTAATGTAATGTATCACATTGATTGATTTGTGGATATTGAACCAGCCTGGATCCCAGGTATAAGTCCCATTTATAAATCTTTTTATTGTTGGATCCAGTTGGCTAATATCTTGTTGAGGATTTTTGCATCCATGTTCATCAGGGAAATTGGTCTATAGTTCTCCTTTTTATTGGGGCCTTTGGTTTTGGAATCAAGGTAATGTTGGCCTCATAGAATGAGTTCAGAAGTTTTTCTTCCATTTCTGTTTTTTGGAACAGCTTCAAAAGAATAGGTATTAACTATTCCTTAAATGTTTGATAGACTTCCCCTGGAAAGCCATCCAGCCCTGGACTCATGGTTTTTGGGAGATTTTTGATTACTAATTCAATTTCTTTACTGGTTATGGGTCTGTTCAAATTTTCTATTTGTTCCTGTTTAAGTTTTGGTAGTTTATATGTTTCTAGGAATTTGTCCATTTCTTGCAGATTGCCCAATTTATTGGCATATAATTGCTCATAATATTCTCTTATTATTGTTTGTATTTCTGCAGTGTTGGTTGTGATCTCTCCTCTTTCATTCTTGATTTTATTTATTTGGGTCTTTTTCTTTTTGGTCAAACTGGCTAGGGAGTTATCAATTTTGTTAATTATTTCAAAGAACAAGCTCCTGGTTTCATTGATTTGTTCTACTGCTTTTTTGTTCTGTTCTGTTTTGTTTTGTTTTGTTTCAATAGCATTGATTTCTGCCTTAATCTTTATTTTTTCCCATCTTCTGCTGGTTTGGGGTTTTTTGTTGTTCTTTTTCCAGCTCTTAAAGTGTAAGTTTAGGTTATCTGAGACCTTTCTTCCTTTTCTAGGAAGGCCTGGATTGCTATGTACTTCCCTCTTATGACCACCTTGCTGCATCCCAGAGGTTTCAGGCCATGGTGTTATCATTTTCATTGACTTCTATGTACTTTTTAATTTCCTCTTTAACTTCTTGGTTAACCCATTCATTCTTCAGTAGGATGTTCTTTAATCTCCAAGTATTTGTTGTCCTTCCAAAATTTTTTTGTGGTTGATTTCGAGTTACAGTGTTGTGGTCTGAAAATATGCACGGTATGATCTAGATCTTTTTGTATTTGTTGGGGGCTGATTTGTGTCCCTGTATGTGATATCTTCTGGAGAACATTCCATGTGCACTTGAGAAGAATGTGTATTCCTCTGCTTTAGGATAAAATGTTCTGAATATATCTGTTAAGTCCATCCCGTCCAGTGTGTCATTCAAAGCTGTTGTTTCCTTGTTCATTTTCTGCTTAGATGATCTGTCCATTGTTGTAAGCGGGGTGTTGAAGTCCCCTACTATTATGTTATTATTGTCAATGAGTTTCTTTGTTTGTGATTAATTGATTTATATATTTGGGTTCTTTTATGTTGGGGGCATAAATGTTGACAACTGTTATATCTTCTTGGTGGATAGACCCCTTAATTATGATATAAAGCCCTTTATCTCTTGTTACAGTCTTTATTTTAAAATCTGAATTGTCTCATATAAGTATGTCTACTCTGGCTTTCTTTTGTTGACCATCAGCATGATAGATTTTTCTCCATCCCTTTACTGTCAATCTGAAGGTATCTTTATGTCTAAAATGGGTCTCTTGTAAACAGCATATAGATAGATAAGATGTTTTATTATCCATTCTGTTTGCTTATGTCTTTTGATTGGAGCGTTTAGCCCACTGACATTTAGAGTGAGTACTGAAAGATATGAACTTACTACCATTGTGTTGACTGTAGAGTTGCAGTTTCTGGTGGTGTTCTCTGGTCCTTTCTAGTCTTTGTTGTTTTTGGTATTTTTTGCTTTGTTTCATCTTTTCTCCCTTCATAGAGTCCCCCTTACAATTTCTTGCAAGGCTGGTTTAGTGGTTACAAACTCCTTTAGTTTTTCTTTGTCTGAGAAACTCTATCTCTCCTTCTATTTTGAGTGACAGCCTTGCTGGATAAAGAATTCTTGGCTGCATATTTTTCCAATTCAGCATGTTGAATATATCCTGCCACTCCTTTCTGGCCTGCCAAGTCCTTGTGGATAGATCTGTTGTGAACCTGATCAGTCTTCCCTTATAGGTTAAGTACTTTTTTTCCCTTGCTGCTTTCATAATTTTTTCCTTGTCTATGTACTTTTTGAATTTGACTATCATATGTCCCATTGATGGTCGGTTTTTGTTGAATCTAATGGGAGTTATATGTGCTTCCTGGATTTTGGTGCCTGTGTCTTTCCCCAGGTTACAAAATTTCTACTATGATTTGCTCCCATAAACCTTCTACCCCCTTTTCTCTTTCTTCATATTCTGGGACCCCTTTGATTTGAATGTTGTTCCCTTTCAATGAGTTGAGTTCTCTAATTCTTATATCATGCTCTTTTGACTGAGTTTCTGTCTGTTTTTGTTTTTTTTTTTCTGTTTCATCATTCTCCGTAAGTTTGTCCTCTGTATCCCTAATTTGCTGCTCTGCTTCATCCATCCTTGCTGCCATGGTACCATTTGAGATTGCACCTCAGTTATAACATTTTTAATTTCATCCTGACCAGATTTTACTTTTTTTATCTACACAGAAAGAGATTCCATGCTTTTTTCAACCCCAGCTAGTATTCTTATTATTGTGATTCTAAATTCTGGTTCAAACATCTTGCTTATATCTGTGTTGATTAAGTCCCTAGCTGTCATTTCTTCCTGTTCTTTCTTTTGTGGTGAATTCCTTCATTTCATCACTTTGGGGGAAGTAAAAGAATTAATAAAGTAAAAAAATTATATTAAAAAAATTAAAAACAACACACAAAAAAACAAATGAAGCTAGATCCTAGGTGTGTTTTGGTCTGGTTGTTGAAAGAAGCTTGATAGAAGAGAGAAGAAAGGGAAAGAAAAGAAAAGAAAAAAGAAAAGAAAAGAAAAGAAAGGAAAAGATAAGATAAGGAAAACATTCGAATATTTTTAAATGTATACAATAAAATAGAATAAAATAAAATGAAGTATGTAAAATATACTAAAAACTTTACAAAAATATAGTAGACAAAAGTAAAAAAAATCTTTTTTATACAAACAGAAAATAAAAATAAATTTTTTAATCTTTCTGTATCCAAGAATAAGAAAAGAAAAAACATGAATAGATGAACCATCGAACAGAATGAAATCTGAACAAAATTACATCCAGTTTCCCCTAGAAGTCAAACTGTGAAGCACTTTATAGTCCATACACTAAGCAGTGGGAGAGACTTGTGGTGGTCCTCTAGGGCTTCGTTTGTGCCTTGGACAGGACTTGGTGTAATGACTCTGTTCTCCACTAGGTGGAGCTGCTTAGCTTACTGGGGTGGTTCAGCTACCATGTGGCATGCCTACCAGTGTAGGCACATCTGCAGGGGAGGTGAAAATGGCATCACATAGCTTCCTAGTCTCTAGCATCACAACACACCAGCAACCAAGCACCCCTCTTTATCTCCAGCTTCCATCCACTCCCAGCTTCTACACTGTCCACAACCAAGTCGTCAGTCTGCCATGTGGGCACCACCTTCCCAAATTTTATCTCAAATGGGGCTGTTTCCAAACCCCTCATTTCTGAGGGCCCTGTGGCTTAAACCCACTCTGACCCTCTGGGAGAGGGTCTCAGCAAGCAATGGCCAGGTGCCGGCCCGCCCCCCAGAACACTTATGCCACCATGCCACTGCAGAGACCAAAAGACTGCACTTGGGTGGTAGCCCACCTCTGAAAAATTTCCCATGATCATGTAGCAGCAGCATTTCAGGGATTATGGTAAGTCACAACACGCATCTGGAGCCAGGCTTCACCACCCCTGATGTCTTTGTTCCAACACCAGCAAAAGTGGCTGTAATTTGGGGTCCCCTGGGACCTTTGCCTATGGGTAGGCTGCATGGGCTCTAACACATGTCCTCCCGGTAGGGGAACCGCCTCTCCCCGTGTGGCCCAACGACCACTCAGACCTTCCTCTCTGCTCCTGGGGATTTGCCCTTCCCGCTTCCCATCAGAGCACCACAAGGTATTGAGCTGTGGAGTTTCTGACTCTGCACTCCTCTGTTTATAGAGTCCTAATGGTAATGAAACTTTCTCCTTTCTCCTTTCTCCCTTTCTTGTTCAGTTCCTTGCACATGTTTCTACTCTTTCTTTCTCTCCAGCTGCTTTCAGGGGGAGTGCTTTTCCTGTACACTCCCCACTGTCTCTGTCTTCTCTCTGCAAGCAAAAACAGCTCCCCACCCTCCATGGCTTCTCTCTCCCCCAGTTCACCTCTCTGATCTGCATACCTGCAGAGTTCTGTGGCTCAAGTGATGCATATTGTTGTGTTAGTCCTCAGATCAATTTTCTAGGTGTGCAAAATGGTTTGGTGCTGATCTAGCTGCATTTCAGGGATGAGAGAAGCAGAGAATTTCCATACTGCTCCACCATCTTGGCCCCTCCCTCATTTCTCTATATGTCCAATTTATTTTCTGTATCTATCAAGATGATCCTGTGGTTTTACTCCCTTAATATGTTAAGATAGTATATTGTATGGACAGTTTTTGATATTGAACTATGCTTTTATTTATAGGATGAACCCTATCTATACTGGAGTGTTTTTTTAATACATTGCTGTATTCTCTGTGTTTATATATTTTTTTAATGTTTATTAATTTATATTAAGAGAGAGAATGTGTGACCAGGGGAGGGACAGAGAGAGAGAGAGAGGGAGAGAGAATCCTAAGCAGGCTCCGATCTGTCAGCACAGAACCCGACATGGGGCTCTAACCCATGAACCATGAGATCATGACCTGAGCTGAAACCAAGAGTTGGACACTTAACCAACTGAGTTACCAAGGCATCCCCTCTGTGTGTTAATATTTTATTTAAAATTTTGTTTCCATATTCATAAGCTAAATGATCCTGTAATTTTGTTTTCTTTTACTGTTGTTTACTGCCTTCAGAATCAGGGTTCTAGCATTCTAAAATGGTTTGAGTAGTTTTCCTTTTTTGTCTATCCTTTGCAGAAATGTATTTAATATAGGGATTATTTTTTCTTTAAGTATTTTGTTAACTTGTTTATTGAGAGCTTCTAATCTGGCCATGATGAAGTAGTTTGTATTGGACTGACCCTCCTACTAAAAACAACTCTAAAAGTTGATCAAATAATAAAATAATCTTTTGAAGGCACTGGACTATAACCAACACAGGGAGACTTGATGGGCTGGTATCCTTAAAAGAAGGAAAATTCATGAAGTGAACCCCCTAGAATTTTTCCTAAAAATATTTCCATATTACAGCCTAGGGAAATAGAGTTTAAGCAGCAACAGCATTCTTATTAGGCTGGGAATTCAGAGTTAGAATTTGGGGCCATTGGAGTGGCTGGGTATTAAAGGGCAAAATTCCAGAGAAGAGCAAAACACAGAGAAGGAGCCAAAAAATGTGACAAAATTTCCACAAGTCATGGGCCACTTCTTCGGCTGCATGTACAAGT
Source organism: Panthera tigris (assembly GCF_018350195.1). Taxonomy (NCBI): domain Eukaryota; kingdom Metazoa; phylum Chordata; class Mammalia; order Carnivora; family Felidae; genus Panthera; species Panthera tigris. The sequence continues at coordinate 56,836,169 of NC_056670.1, read as the reverse complement.
ATACATGTACCCCTAGAAACCAAGCAAAAACCAACACCTGAGAGGCTAACATGCTGCACAAAGATTTCAGCAACCACAGGGTGATAAAGAAACCAATTGGAGCTCAAGTCCTGTCAATGTGTAGCGGCTTTAATAAAGTCCCCTCATTTTTAGCTGTGGCTCTACAAGGCTTATACCTTAGAAGTAATGACTATGCCGGGGTGCCTGGGTGGTTTAGTCGGTTAAGCGTCCAACTTCGGCTCAGGTCGTGATCTCATGCTCTGTGAGTTTGAGGCCTGCATCGGGCTCTGTGCTGACAGCTCAGAGCCTGGAGCCTGCTTCCAATTCTGTCTCTCTCTCTCTCTGCTCCTCCCCCACTCACACTCTGTCTCCCTTTCCTTCAAAAATAAATAAACATTTAAAAAATTTAAAAAAAAGAAGTAATGACTATGCCTTAGAAGTAAGGACAGTGTCATAGAGTAAGGCAAATGTGAAATAGACCAAACCTACTAAATAAAGCCTTAAACCAAGCTTCAACAGAATCAAGGTAATCTGCTGGTATTCTATATCCTTTCCAGAAGAAAACATAACTGTCTTTGGAGAATGGAAAATCATCCATACCCTTAAAATTTTTTCATTTGTAACATCCAAGATCCATTTGAAAATTATAGGCATGCTAAAAAATAGAACTAAATTGTATGTACACACTCAGGTGAGCTTGGAATTTAAGTTACCAGACAAGGAACTTTAAATAATTCTGATCAGTATGTTCAGGAAAATGTGAATGAAAGATGAAAAGTAGAGAATTTTAAAAGAGAACTGAAATCTGTTTTACAAAAATCAAATGCATGGTCTAGAAGTGCAAACATATCTGAAATTAAGAACCCTCTAGAGGTGTTTACCAGCAGACAGGTTATAGCAAAAACCAAAACCAAAACCAAAACCATACGATGAATGAACTTGTGGCCAGATTAATAGGAAATATAACCAAAATGAAGCACAGGGGGAAAAAAAGAATGGTGAAAAATGAGTGCATGGAACAGGAGGGATACAGTCAACTTTTACTATACCTAGAATTAGAGTATCAGAAAAAGAGGAGAGAATATAACAGAAGCAAGTTTTGAAGACAATGACCAAGAAAATATCACAAATTCAAGAAGCTCCCATCTTCAAAAAGTTAACCATAGAATTACCCTATGACTCAGCAGTTCCATTCCTAGTTATATACTGCAATGAATTTAAAACAGGTATTCTTCAAACTGTAGACAAGTGTTCTTAAAAACAAATACTTGTATGGAAATGTTTATAGCAACACTATTGACAATAGCCGTAAGGTGGAAGCAGTCCAAATGGGCATGAATGGATGAATTGTGTAAACAAAATGTGGTATACCTGTTTGATGGAATAAGTACCTGATACATGACACAACATGGATGAACTTTGAAAACATTATGCTGAGTAAAAGGAGCCAATCACAATGGATCACATATTGTATGGCTCCATTTATATGGAATGCCAAGAATAGGCAAACCCCTGGGGACAGAAAGATTAGTGGTTTCTAGGGGCTGGGGAGAGGGAGGAATGCGAAGTGACTGTTTAATGCATATGGGGTTTCCTATTGGGGTGAAAATGTTTTGGAACTAAATAGCAATGATGGTTGCACAACATTATGAATGTACTAAATGCCAACGAATTATAAACTGTAAAATGGCTAATTTTATGTTATGCAATTTTGCCTCAATTGAAAAACATTTAGAGAAGAAGCTTATTAAGTTACAATAAGGATTCATTCATACAAAGAAAATCACACCTGAATAAATAATAGTTATACTGCTAGAAAGTAAAATTAAGTTTTTACTTACATTTTTACATTACTTAACATAATGTTTTCAAAGTTCATCCATGTTGTGTCATGTATCAGAACTTATTCCATCAAACAGGTATACCACATTTTGTTTACACAATTCATCCATTCATGAATATTTGGACTGCTTCCAATTTATGTCTATTGTCAATAGTATTGTTATTGAAACAAAAGTCATTTTATTATCTTCTAGTTTCTATAGTTTTTATTGGTAAGTCAAATGTGGTAATATGATCACTTTTTTGGAGGTAAAGTCTATTTTTTATTTGGCTGCTTTTAATATTTTTGCTTGATCCATACCTCACACCATGAACAGAAAATATTAATTCAAGAGAGATCACAGGCCTACATGTGAAGGATAAAACAATAACACTTCAGAAGAAAATAGTATATGCTCATGACCTTGAAGTAGGCAAAGATGTCTTAAGTAGGACATAAAAATCATTAACCCAGGAAAAAAGATTGAATAACTGGACTTCGTATCAGTCAACAATGTTCATTAAATTAAAAAAAAGAAAGACACCATACAAGAGTGGAAAGACAAGTCACAAGCTGAGAGAAGTTATTGGCCATGTAAATATAACAAAAGGTTTGCATGGAGAATATATAAGACATTCCTCCTAGTCAATAAGAAAAGAGAGTGAATTTGATCTTTAAAAAAAGCAGAAGACATGAACAAGTGCTTCACAAAATTCCCTGTTTCAGGTATGGAGCAACCCTCTGAGATTTCTGGTATAAGATGTGGCCCCCAGTCCCTGCCCCTGTGGCCAATGCCTGATCCAGGTTCTCTTGATTCTATTCAATTACCATTCTGATTTTGAGTCCTTATTTACTGCTACTATTTGGGACTTTCCTTTCATTTCAAGTTTAGCTAATAGTCTTTGTTTTATTTGTACAGCATCTTTACATATTTAAGATCAGAGCAGGGATTCTTAGCATACACTCAGTCATGTGCAATTACTTAGAAGTCCAAATTACATTTTTATGAAGTCAGTTTAGATTACAGTGAGTGATATCGCCTTGAATTGTTTCTAGATTCAATACTTTATATTACTATAAATTATAGTGCACACAGTAGATTAGAAGAATTCACAGAAAAGAAAGCTATTTAGAGCAGGAAGAGTGAAATAAAGAAATATGGGGGGTTATACAGCTACTGGAAACGAGTGTCGGAAGGCCAAGTGTATTTTGAGCACCTTCTTTGCTGCTTGATCTTACTTTGAACACTTGCTGTTTGTCACTAGGGACCAGGTGGGCTTTTGTTTGTTTTATATAGGCAAAGTATCTAATAATTTATCATGCTCCACTGATTTGCAAAGTTTGGATCTACTCACAAATCATATTACCTGGGATGATGGTTAAAATGTAGATTCAGGGACTTTGCCCAAGGTCACAGAATCTACATTTAGCATACTTTGTGTGATGATGATTCATATACTTATGTATGAAAATCATTACAGATAGGTACCAGAGCTTGGTATGTTAACCCTACTAATGGTGATTGTAAATCAACTGTGGGAAACCTGGCTGATAATGTTTAGTCCAAGAGGATAACTGGTAGTTTTCTAGTGTTAGAGAATTTTAATTGTTTGGGGTGGCAGGGACTAGCAGCCTATGACCTGCAGGACAAATCCAGCCCATCATGGGTTTTTGTATAGCCAGTGAGCCTTACAAAGTGCTATTTGCATTTATAAATACTTTTAAAAAATCAGAAGAAGAAGAATACTTTGTGATGTGAACATTCTATGAAATTCAGATCCTAGTGTCCATCAGTAAAGTTTTATTGGAACACACTTATGCCTATCAAGTTATGAATTGTCTATAGCTGCTTTTGCATTACCAAATAAGAGTTGAGAAGTGGCAACAAAAATAGCCCCGAGGCCTAAAACACTTATTACCTACCTTTTTACAGAAAAAATTTGCAGGCCCCTTGGCAAAGCTATAGGCCTTCGTGTACTATGTAGGCCTGTCAATCTCCCCATAATCCTAAATCAGCCTCCACTTCTCTATCAACGTCTAACCCTCTCCCCTCCTGCAACACTCCACACACACCCTGACAGAATGTCCTGCAGTGAATCTCTGGACTGCCTTCTTCATTGTGAAAGGAGAAAACAAAACTGCCCTGTTCTCATTCAGAAAGATCCCTTAAGTTCACTTACCTGTGAAGTATTCTGTGATCTTTGGAGAAAAAATGTTCTGGAAGGATCTGATTATATTAATTCAATTCCTACCAACTCTTGGGACCACTTATGAGAGCCAGCTCTAGCCCCAGGAAAACATAAAAATGTCTAAAAATTCTTAGAAGGGGAAATCCATTTACAACAAACTAAAGGTTAATAGATTCATGATTCAACCTCAAACTATATTATATCAAATAAAACATTTGACCTGACAAAGAATAGAGTGCTTTTAAAGTTGCTAGGAGAATAGGACTTCCTGAATTATTTGATAAAATTAAAGATGGATTTTGGAGAAAAGAAATAAAGCAGAAAATAAGACTAAAGGGCTTTGCTTTGCTTTGTATATATAGAGGACTAAATACATAGTTTATAAATTATTGAGTGTCTTTTCTTTTCTCACAGCTTCCTTCAGTCTTCTGGTCACTTTTCTGTCTAAATAGAAAAATGAAAAAATAAATAATTGAGGAAATAAGAATAAATAGAAAATTTAGAAGAATAATAAATCAGTGGGAAAGATTAACATTCTAAAATATGTATCAGCTGGTTTTATTCTCTTGTTAGTGATAGGCTACAAATTTGGTTCTGTGCTTCTAAGTAGGTAACCAAAGCAAAGTAGAAAACAAAACATAGTAGTCATAAGTCAAAAACTAAACTAATTTTTCATGAGGAACATCATTTTCCTGTTACTAAGCCTTGAGATAAATTTTTCTGGTAGGTCCTTATAAAAAGTCTATCATGTGGTGATATGGATACTGTTTTACACACACACACTAGACACTTTTTGTCTATCCTATTCTTTCAAAGGCATGGATGCAAAACCCACATTAAGGAAAAACCATAGCATAGGGACTGAGGCAATGCAAAACAACAGTAATTTCTCAATCTCATCCATAAATGAGAGTGTGAAAAATCAAACCCAAATAGAAAACTTACATGAGACCTTTGGGCAAGTCATTTTCTTTTGATTTGCTCATATGTTGGATATATCCCTGTATACATTTTTTGGACAATATTGTATGAAAATACAATTGCATTAATATTAACTGAAATAGGATTCTCATATGTATTGAGGGGACCCCAGTGTTATTCCACTCTTTGTCAAAGAGGAGTCGTTGATCCTTGAATCTGGAAAGGGACTTAGAAATAATTTTGATCAAAATGGCAAATATGTGGCTTCATTCCCATGGCAGACATGACTAATTGATCACATTAATACACTGATTCACAATACAAGGTAGAGGGAAGGCTATTTCTCAACACCACCGTTAATGCTAGTACTGCCAAAAGATCAGTGCTGGCCTATAAAATAAGAATATTTTTAGTGGACTTCTGGTTTTAGCCCCAGCATGGAAAGAGCTTAGAAGTTTTTATTTTCATTCAACAAGAAAAAGCTGAACAATTCGAAAATGAATGACTTTTCTTGGACCCGTCAGAGAATTAAGATTGTAGGGCAAACCACCACCCTGAAAATCTGAAAAACTAGGTGAATCCAGGGAATCACCAAAATTTGCTTACCTGGAACAGAAAATGCTGAAGCCACAAACCTGTAGGAACACTTTAGTGGTAATTTTGATGAATTGTTAGAGACTTAGTGTAGACTAGCTTGAGAGTGGAGGCTATAGTCTCAGCACCTCCCCCCCTCCACACCCCCCCCCCCCCAACACACACACATACCTTTTGTGGAATCCAGAATTTTCTAGTAGTTCTGGTAGGGGGAGGGTAAGAGTAATCATTATGAAATAGGACCAGAACGTTCTCTCTATAACAAAAGCCAGCTCTCCAAGGGGAAAAACATAAACAGAACCTTATCCCAACTGGGGGAGGAATCCCTTTCACTGTAGCCCCTTTTAGCCTTTCTGTCTCCCCTAGAGGTAAAAAGCTATTCCACTGGAAAAAATTGTGAAGTTTATAGCCCAGAGATATAGACCCACTAAAAGACTAAGATTTACTTATAAAGTTAGAGAATACTTTCTTTCCTCTGTAGTCAACCACCTCACAAATAGGGTTCCAGTATAACAGTGAATTATAGCTGAAAAGGCTGCAAGATACAGACTCTCTGAGAAGTAATTAGGGAAGCCTGAAGTCAAGAGAGGACAATAAACAAGGACATTAGAGGAATTCAAAACCTCTGGTACCTACAGCTATAGCAAATATGAAACATAGTCCAACTTACAGTGCAAATCCTCACACTAAAGATCTGTTTATCTCAGTTCCTATTACCCATTTCAGCATGTTGACCTTTACCAGAAAATTACAAAGCATACCAAAGGGCAAGGAAAAAACATAGTCTTAACAAATAAAACAAGCATCATAACTAGACCCAGATATGAGCTGGAATTATTAGACAGGAATTTTAAAATAACTATGATTCATATGTTAAGGGTTCTAATACAAAAAAGTATGCAACATGCAAAATTGATGGATAATATAAGCAGAGAGATGGAAATTATACAAAAGAATCAAAAGTAAATATTGGAAATCAAAAGCACTGTAACAGAAATGAAGAATGTCTTTAAGGTGCTCATCAGTAGACTGGACATGGCTAAAGAATAAGTGAGTTTAAGGAAAGGCCAATAGAAATTTCCCAAACTGTAATGAAGAATGGAAAGAAAAAAAAAAAAACAGAACATATAAGAACTGTGGGACAGTATGACATACACATAATTGTAATACCTGAAGAAGGAGAAAAAGAAAGAGATAACAGAAGAATAATGAAATAATAACGGCTTGAGGTAATTGAAATACTGAAGTAATAATAGGTGAAAAATTTCCAAAATTAACAAAAGACAAAACCATAGATCCAGGAAGCTCAGAGAATATCAAATCCAATAAATACCAAGAAACCTACACCTAAGTATATCATATTCAAACTGCAGGAAGCCAAAGAAAAAGAGAAAACCTCAAAGAAAGCCAGGGGAAAACTACACTTTACCTATAGAGGACAAGGATATGAAGTACAGTGATATGAAGCAATATGAACAAAGATACGAAGTCTCAGTAGGAAACCATGCAAGCATGAAGAAAATTGTGTGAAATAATTAAAGTCAAAAGAAAAAAACTCACCCACATAGGGTTCTATATCCAGCAAAATCATCTTTGAAATGTGAAGGGGAAATAAAGGCTTTCTCAGACAAACAAAAACTGAGGGAATTAATCACCAGCAGATTTGCCCTACAAGAAAGAATGAAAGAAGTGTTTTAGGGAGAAGAAATATAGTATAGGTCAAGAATTCAAATCTACATAAAGAAAAATTGTCAAGGAAGGCATAAATGAAGGTAAAATAAATCTTGTATTTTTCTTAACTTTTAATTGATCTAAAAGATATCTGTTTAAAGTAATAATAGTAACAATGTATTAGATAATTTTAGTATATGGGTAAGTGAAATGAATGACAGTAGTACCAAAAGAGGCAAGAGGGAAAAATTGAGGATAATGTTTTAAGTTACTTACAGTACATGTAAAATGTTATATTTTTATTTTTAAGGTACATTTAGATTAAAACATATATTGGAAACTCTAGAGCAACTACTTAAATTTTTAGAAGTATATTGCATGCTAAGAGAGGAGATAAAATGTAATGATATACAATGTTACATTAAAACCAGGAAAAGAGGAGACCAAAAATAAAATAAAATAAAAAACAAAAAAAATATTCAAGGAATAGAAAATACTCATATAGTAAATCTTAATCCCAACTATAGCAATGATTACTTTAAGTATGAAGTAAAAGACACCAATTTAAAGACAGAGATGTCTGGAAAAGTGTTTTGGGGGCTAGTTGTTGAATGGTGAGGTTTGGTGGGCTGTGCAGAGATAAAGTACAGAGGCCAGGATGGCAATTTGAGTTTTGGGGAAACCAAAAGATCCCTGAAAGGGAGATGCCCCCCCCGTCCCATTTTCCTATTCTTCTCGTCTTTACATAGTTCCTTCTACTCTAATTGCCCAGCATGTAACCAGAATATTAAGTGAAGTTTTACTATTTTGCTCTTAATTTAGAAATCAAGCTATCATCTTCCCTCTCAAAGAAAAAAAGAAACAGAATTTCTTTGCTTTTTATTTCTGTCTTGATTAAATTTTGGTTAAGTCTTTAAAATAAAGAGAATTCATGGGGGAGGGGAAGGAAAAAAAAAAAAGAGGTTAGAGTGGGAGAGAGCCAAAGAGACTGTTAAAAACTGAGAACAAACTGAGGGTTGATGGGGGGTGGGAGGGAGGGTGGGGTGGGTGATGGGTATTGAGGAGGGCACCTTTTGGGATGAGCACTGGATGTTGTATGGAAACCAATTTGACAGTAAATTTCATATATTAAATAAATAAGTAAGTAAGTAAGTAAGTAAATAAATAAATAAAATAAAGAGAATTCTTTAAAGGGGGGCTGTTCTTCTACCTAAAAATCTTTGTAGTCAGTTTGTTTTTTCTTCATGTTCAAACAAAAGCTCCTTTAATCACAGAGATGACAACCTGCTAATGCTTTCCCTGATTCTCAGCCTGTTTTATGGTTTAATGATGACAGTGAATTTGTAAGATATTTGAAGGAAAAAAAAAACAGGACATTTTAGGGTATGATAAAAATTTCAATTTTTTGAAGGTTTTTGAAGGGAAGGATGGTAAGGAATCATTTCTTTGTTGAGAGGTATGTGACATTTTACCTTGAAATTATGACATTAAAATTCCTACTTGCTAAATAAATCTAATCAAATCATATGTCAGGTACAAATCATGTAATTATACATTCTGAGTACTAGCCCAAGGATTTGAATTTTATTTCATGGTACTGATGTGATTTATCATATTTATTCAGCTAGAAAGTAAGTATATGTTGTGATTAAACATGATACATATCTAACTTCAAATATTGGTCTGTGCCATTTACTAACAAGATATTCAACTTCTCTGAGACTCATTTTTCCATATGTAAAACATGAACACGAATAGATTCTACCTAGACTCCAGAATATAGCTAGCATATAGCATGAGTTCCACAAGTGTTTATTGAACAAATAATCTCATAATATTGTGTATTATAAATATATATGATGCATGACACATACTAAGCATTCGGTAACTATTAGTTTTATACTGTCATCAGCATCCTTATCATGAATTTCCCTATTTGATTGGAAGGGGACATTCAGCTAAAATGGAAGAGGGTGTATTATTGTTTCTAGGAGAGTAATGTCTAAGTATTTCTCCTAAACAATCAGAACTAGCTATCTTCTAGTTATAACCAATTGAAAATTTGATATTTAAGGTGTCTTATTTATTATGGAAGACTCATAACAGCCAATTATATACACCAAACTTACCTTTCATTATAGAGGCAGCAGAATGAAGTTTTCAAGCATATAGAAACTTAGGAAAAAGTTAGTTATGCACAAGACTTTGTTGAAAATCTTCTACTTGAAGATGAAGTAGCCAAACAAAAATGGAATCATGATGGGTAAATGGTGGTAAAAGGGATTGGTTGTAAATATAAAATAAATATAACTATTTTTATATTTAAGGATTAAGATTAAAAATTAAAATTTCTGGTATTATAGTTAAAAATAAATTATAGAAATTTTAGCTTCCAGAAAAGATGGAGTATACATACTTTTGCTTATTCCTCTATTTAGGTAATACTAAAGCTCTAGCTATTGTTTGTAGACATAAAAAATTCTGAAAGATGGAAAGAATAAGGTAGCCTAGGAATCAGGGAACAGCACAGTGGTGAACTCCTTGGTTTGGGGTTTTTTTGTGTGTGTGGTGTTTTTTTTTTTCCTGCATAGATCCCAGACGTGGTTCTAGAGGAGCTGGCAACCGAGAAGCACCAACAGATACAAACAAAACATGCTCCAACAAAGGCCAGCTCTCCCTATCCAGAGGTCCAGGAAAGGAACAGCCTAGCAAAATAGAAAAATTTTAGACAATAACCACTGTACTCTAGTCAAACCCCACAGAAAAACCATGGTACTGTCCCCACCCCAACCCCTGCCAGCAAAGGTCAAACAAAATGCTGAGACTTTCACCCTGACCAGACTATGAATAAGCATCTCAAAAACCCCACTGGGGTGCCATCAGTGAAGGCCTAATGAGGAGTGCTGGGATTTTCACTTCTGCTAGTTTATAATGAAGACCCTCTCTACCATCCCACTCAGTGTTAGTGGAAACAAAATGGGGAACCTGGACTCCTACCTCCACTTGTCAGGAATGACACATCTCTTCCCCTCCCCTCTGGGATTCTGTCAGAAGATACCTACTGGAGACTCAGGACTTTCACAACTATCCAGCAGTAGTGAGGTTACTCCACCATTTGTGTCAGTGGAGGCCATGTGAGGAGCAGTAATGAGGCACTCCTACCCCTTGAACTTAGGGTAGTATATCAGTAGTATATCAGATGTCTAGTGGGGAGTTGGAACTTCTACACCCAAGCACCAGTAATGAGTTCCCCTATCTCCTGAGTGTCAGTGAGGGTCAGGTAGGGAACCTGGACTTCCAACCATACATGACAGTGATGAGGCAGTGTTCCCTTCTTACCCTGCCAGAGTGGTGTCTGAGGAGGCCAACCAAAACAGAAGAGTTAAATAAGATGCAGAGTCTTATAACACAATTCCCAAAATGTCCAGATATCATGTAAAAAATCACTTGTCAGGGAACCTGGGTGTCTCACCCAGTTGAGCATCTGACTTCAACTCAGATCCTGATCTTGAGGTTTAAAAGTCCTGCATATATGATGTATACAAGTTAGCTCAGAGCCTGGAGCATGCTTTAGATTCTGTGTCTCCCTCTCTTTCTGTCCCTCCTCTGCTTGTGCTCTCTCTCTCTCTCTCTCTCTCAAAAATAAATAAACATTAAAAAAAATTTTTTTTAATCATTTCTCTACCAAAAACCAGAAAAATATCAACTTGAATGAGAAAAAATAATTAATAGATGCAAACATTGAGATAACAGAAATGTTCAAATTATCTAAGGATTTTAAATCAGCCATCATAGTGGTGCCTGGGTGGCTCAGTCAGTTAAGTGTATGACTTCAACTCAGATCATGATCTCAGGGTTTATGGGTTCTAGCCCTGTGTCAGGCTCTGTGCTAACAGCTCAGAGCCTGGAACCTACTTCAGATTCTGTGTCTCCCTCTCTCTCTGTCCCTCCCCCACTCATGCTCTGTCTCTCTCTCTCAAAAAAAACCTTAAAAAAATTTAATAATAAAAAAAATAAGCCATCATAAGACTATTTCAATGAACAATTATAAAGACTCTTGAAGCAAATGAAAAAATAGACTCAGAAAAGAAGTAGGAAGTCTCAACAAAGAAATAAAAAGTATGAAGAATAACCAAATGGATGTGAAAATACAGAAAATGAAATAAAAACTCAGTGGATGTGTTCAACAGCAGAAATAAAGAGATAGATTTTTAAAAACCAGTGAACTTGAAAAAAGAATAATAGAAATTACCCAATCTGAACAATAGAACAGAGACTAGAAAAAAATAAGATAAAATAATGAGCAGAGTCTCAAGGATCTGTAGGACCAAAACAAAAGATCTAACATTTGTGTCAAAACTTGTCTATCTAGCAATCTCTATCCAGCAAAAAGATCCTTCAGGAATAAAAGGGAAATCAAGACATTTTCAGATGAAGGAAAAAATAAGAGAGTTTGTTGACAGAAGACCTACCTAAAAGAATGGCTAAAGTAAATTTTCTAAAAAGAAAAGAATTAATAAAAGATGGAAACTTAGGGGTGCCTGGGTGGCTCAGTCAGTTAAGTGGCCGACTTCGGCTCAGGTCATGATCTCGTGGTCCGTGAGTTCGAGCCCCGCGTCGGGCTCTGTGCTGACAGCTCAGAGCCTGGAGCCTGTTTCAGATTCTGTGTCTCCCTCTCTCTGACCCTCCCCCATTCGTGCTGTGTCTCTCTCTGTCTCAAAAATAAATAAATGTTAAAAAAAATATATATAGAAACTTAGAGCATCAAGTAGGAAAATTGAAAACAGAAAGGTAAAAGTTGAATACATGCAGTAGACTTTATTTCTCCTCTTGAGTTTCCTAAATTATGTTTGATGTTAGAAGCAAAAATTTTAACACTGACTGATGTAGTTGTCAATAATTGTAACACTGGCTGATGTGGTTGTCAGTGTTGGAGAGACATAGGAGTAATACCCTTCTCTTTTTAAATTTTTCATAAAAACATTTGAAGGGACTAGTATCCAATATTCATTATTACTTATTATACTTTAACTTCTTTCTCTTCTATTACACTCAAATACCATTAAATTTTATCTATTTTGTTAAGAAAACAGAATATATAACATGATAACATTGCTCTAAAATTGTTGATATCAGTGTTTTATTATGAATATATATTATATATATATACATAATATATATATACACACACATACAAAGCTATCTGCAGTGATTTTCTCTGAATGTTGATAAAAGTGGTGCATTGGGGTATGGTATGATTATTAAACTTCTTTGTACTTTTTGTTATCATGTTAAAGTTTTAAAATGAGTATGTATTTTTATTACAGAATCATTGTTTTGTTTAAAAATTAGTAAACCATAAGAGACTCTTAACTACAGAGAACAAATTGAGCATTGCTGGAGGAGGGGAAGGTGGATGGGGGGATGGGCTAAATGGGTGATGGGCATTAAGGAGGAGGGCACTTGTTGGGATGAGCACTGGATGTTATATGTAAGTGATGAATCACTAAATCCTACTCCTGAAACCAATTTTACTGTATATATTAACTAACTAGAATTTATTTATGTATTTATTTATTTATTTATTTATTTATTTATTTAATTTTTTTAGAGAGAGAAAGCATAAGCAGGGGAGGGGGAGAGAGAGAGGGAGACACAAAATCTGAGACACAGAATCTGAATCTGAAGAGTCTAAGCTGTCGGCACAGAGCCTGATGTGAGGCTTGAACCCATGAACCTTGAGATCATGACCTGAACTGAAGTCGGATGCTGAACTGACTGAGCCACTCAGGCACCCCTTAACTAACTAGAATTTAAATAAAAACTTGAAATAAAGAAATTCAAAAAATAAATATTATGAATCAAAAGAATACAGCAATTGAAAATAAAGTATTTAAAGGAAAATTACAATTTTATTTTTAAATATTAGTGATACTGAAATTAAATCACACAATAATGCAATACTGAAATTTAAAATATCCTGCCAGAAATGGTTTCCTTGGGGGCTCAAGTAACATTTTCTATGCAACACAGAAACTGATTTTATGTTTACCACAGTCTTGAAATCTAAAAGATGAGTATGTCTCTCCATGTCAACCTCTTAGTCTCTCTTAACACATATATACACATATGCGTGTGTGTACACAGATGTATGTTCATGGTAAATAGTGTCTTCAAAGGTTTTATATGGTGAGAGCCAGCCTTTCTTTTTAAATGAATAAGTGGCAATTGTCATGAAAAGAGATATATTGATGTAAGATTTTCTCTAGGTGTAATATTCTACATGGTGAATATACTTCAAGGAGGTATAGCTCTATGACACTGAATTTGCTGGGAATAAAAGTTAAATGCAGGAACTAAAATATATAGGATGTTGGCAGGTGTAGTTAGAGAAGCAGTTTCTGTGTGTGTGTGTGTGTGTGTGTGTGTGTGTGTGTGTACATGTGTGGGTGCGTGTGTATGTGCATGTGCACATTTGTGAACATTGGGTGTCTGTACATAAGCAGCCTCATGAAAGGTAGAGGTGAACCTCTGGGTTTCTGCATATGTGATGTATGCAGATTAGAATATGTGATTTTCTTCAGAGTGAGAATGCCTAAATAAATCTACCTCAAACTATCATTGTCCCTCAGAGTGAAAACTCAGGTTTTCCACGGAAACCTACTAGAGAATACTGAATGTAGAGTTAAAAGACTGCCACCTACTGATATGTGACCTTTAGTAATTGGCCTGCCTTCCAAAGTGCAGATTCCATGTCCTCCTTGGTCAGCAGTAATTGCCTTGGTCACTGTTTTCATCCTGGACAGATATTCACCTTGCCTAGATGTAGAAGAAGAAAGATGATCTCTCCCCTCATCAACTACTAGTCGCATGGCATAAGAATTCAACCCCCTGTTGACAGTCACCCAGTTGATTCAAACTAAAATTAACTAGGATTCTCTAGGTTATTCTTTTTATTTTCATACCAGGGACCATTTCTTTCCAAAGGATGCCTCTTTATTATGAACTGCTGATCAAAAAGATTGGTGAAATGAAGTTTTGTTGTAACAAATACCTATGCACTAGTAAATAGAACACTAATTGCCTTAATAAATAAACCCCCAAATTTCAGTGGTCTAAACAGTTTGTTTTTCATTAATGTCATATCCAATCCTGATATACCTGATAGATGGCTTTATATGTGGTCATTCCAGGACCCATGCTTTTTCCATCTCATGACTTCTCCTTGGAGACTTTCCATTCCTCTGGCAGTGGGGAAAGAGGCTATATGGAAGACATGTTAATTTCTGCTCAGAAGTGATACACATTCTCCATCAAGTTCAGCCCAGAAGTGATATATTACTTCTGTTCACTTTGCTTTGGGCTGATTAGTCTTTTAAGCCCCTTTCCTTTGACAGTGGCAGAGAAATAATAGGTTCTGGCTGAGCAGCTGCTTCTTAGCAAACAGCTCTGCACTATAGAAGGAGAGCACCAAATTTTGGTGGTCAGTAAGCTTTCTCCACCCCATCCAGGGGCACAAGCTCTGGTGAATGTGGAGCTCACTTCATGTGCCTACCCCTCTGTCAAAGATCACAGCCTGAGTGGTTGCTCTCTAAGTCCTTCAAACGGTTGTTTTATATATTTTGTCTTGGATTTTGAGTTTCTGTGACAGAATGGTAATTCTTACACCAGTTATTCCATTATGGATTGAATAGGAAGTAGTTCTTGATTTTAACCCCAGGCTTTCTTTTTTTCTTTAATTTTTTAAAATGTTTATTTATTTTTGAGAGAGAGAGAGAGAGAGAGAGAGAGAGAGAGTGAGAGCAGGAGAGGGGCAGAGAGGGAGACACAGAATCTGAAGCAGGCTCCAGGCTCTGAGCTGTCAGCACAGACCTCACAAAGCTGTGAGATCATAATTTGAGTTGATGTTGGATGCTTAAACGACTGAGCCACCCAGGTGCCCCTAACCCAACATTTCTTAAACCTGTTTGACCATGGAACCACTTTTCTTCATATAACAGTTATTAAAAGACTTTGAAAAACATTTTTGCAGAGTAAG
The DNA here is from genome assembly GCF_018350195.1 of Panthera tigris. Taxonomy (NCBI): domain Eukaryota; kingdom Metazoa; phylum Chordata; class Mammalia; order Carnivora; family Felidae; genus Panthera; species Panthera tigris. The sequence goes on along the minus strand of NC_056670.1, from coordinate 56,820,934 downwards.
TCTATACCACCTCCATTCCTTTACTTATCTCCCCAGGTGTTTGCTTTTGTTGTTTTGGTTTTCTTTTTATTTTGTTGTAATGTTTTGTTTTCTAGAGAAATTTGAGTTTAGCTCAGTTTTGTTCATTTGGTCGGTATTGTTAAAGTAGGCAAGACTAAAGGCAGTTGGAAAGCAATTGTACTGGATTACAGGACAGATGAAGTAAACACAGTACTCTCTAGCTCCACATGGGCAGAACAGAGAAGGAGTGCTTGCTATCTTTTGCTTAGTACATACAAGATCTCGGGTTTCCTACTTTATCTCTGTGAGCCACAGTTTGTAACCTGCAAAACAAGGAGTGTTCATGACGTTAAATGAGACCCATTATGTAAAATATCTAGTAAATAAGAAGTAACTTAATACATATAAGGCTCCTTCCTTCCTCTTTCTTCTATGTTCTCCTAGTTAGTAAGGCACTAACTTAATTATAGTTAAGTTAGTTGTGCTATTCTGCTACAGATATTGACAATTATATGAAAAGGTGCCAGGGAAAGAATGAGGTAACCATATAGGCAGTTCCCAATAAATAAACACTGAGTTTCAAAAGTATTGCAAATAGATGGTTAGGTTCTAGTAACTTAGAACTTGACATTCTTACTATTGATGCCCCACAGTTAACTGGCCATGAAGCTAATGACTGAAGCTTTGAGCCCCTCACTTGTCTTGGCTCCCCAGAGTGCAGGAGATGCTGAAAGTTGTAGAATGTTCTAGGTGGAAAGGGGTAGAGCAGTTTGCTATCAGGAAGTAGTGCTATGTAAGCATTTCTGATAAATTGCTGAAAAAGCTCTCAGAAAAAAAAGAGTTTGATTCTCTAAGTTTCTGGGGGGTTGTTGTGATGTATTTTGTCACTCTAAATGAATATTTACTTTTGTACCTAATTTTGTACTTCTGATTTCTTTTTCTTAAAGATGGTCCCACAAATTGTTTAAGTTTCAGAACTCAAACACATGGATCTGCTCCTGCCCATACTTTTGGTACCATCATCTGCTACTATTCTGAAAAGTCCCAGAGGTACTCTCCTCAGAGCCCACTCTGATGGCTGGAGCTGCAGATAGCTTTCCTTCTCCTTCCTTGCCTCCCACACAGCTCACCTCAACATCGCTAGTATCAAAGGTCAGCTGTTTGAGCCTCTGCCAAGACATTGTGTCTCTCTACATACACCTGGTCCCCTGGGGAGAATGACCTGGGCTCAAGACTCAGGACCCAAAGTGTGCAAGGAATTAGGAGAAAGAAAAGGTCAAATAAATGGGGCCCTTGGCAGTAATTGTGCCTCAGGGCCACACTTTTGGCTCATTGTGGATTAGCTTATTCAGGCACTCATGCTTTTATTAAATATAGTTTTTGAGTACCCATTATGTGTCTGTGGGATTTTCTGCAACCTTGACCTTTACTTGTACCATTTTTCAATGATAACATTTTTCCAGAGTACAAAACTTTATAATTCCTGAAACTTTTCGTCAGCTTGGTGACTCCTGAATGGATTTATATGAACTAGTTTAAGAAAGCTAAAGAAACGAGGGGTTGTGGGAGGTGAGATGGGCTAAATGGGCAAGGGGCATTAAGGAATCTACTCCTGAAATCATTGTTGCACTATATGCTAACTAATTTGGATGTAAATTAAAAAATAAAATTTAAAAAAATAAAATAAAAATTAAAAAAAGAAAGCAAATTACAAATGGACACATGGAGAGTAATACAAAAACATATAAACTTTACAGAAAATTATTAGAATGCGGATTTATACTCTGCATAATGTTCGCTAAGGGTTTGGTTGTTTCATGAGTGGGACATTTGTATAACAAGTTTTATTTACTTATCTGTGTGTCTTAATAAACTTAATAAACTATTAAAGTTTGAAAAAAATTAATTAATTAAAAAAAAGAAAGCTAAAGAAATATCTATATTCTGTAGGCTCTTTTTTTCATTTGTAACAGTTTTCATTTCATCCAGGCTTTACCTGCCCAAAGTTGTTCAGAACACAAGATAAGAAGGTTGACCCAATTGCAAAGAAGATCAAGGATAAGGTAGCCTCAGAAAGAAAACCTAAAGGCAAGTGTGAAGAACAATGTGCTCAGCAGGAGCCCAGGATGAGGGCCTTTGGAGGAGGGGCAAATACAATTTATAAAGCCTTAGAGTGACTCAAGTCAGCCTCTCCAGTGTTTGGCTTCAAGGTGTCAGAATAGGTTTTATAGGTCAACAGCGTTGTTCTAATGATTATCCAGGTTTCTCCCCCTTCAGTGGGGAAGGCCCCAGTTTTATGGAATTACCTGCCCACTCAGCAGGCTGGGTGTTAGAATTCAGAGCAGACTGCCCCTCCTCCCTGAAAGCAGCAGGCAGCAAAATAGGTCCGGAAATTCCTGAGCATTGGGAAGCCAGCACTAATGCAATTACCTGAAATAAAAGAAGGGGTCAGATAATAAGGGGCAAAGGTTTTTCCTTTTAAAGTAAAGAGCCAGGTAAACAAAACCAGCTGCCCCTGGAGCCAACAAATTCTCCTCATTAAATGTTTTAAGAGGCTAATGGGCATAAGTAGCTAATTGCAGTACAATCCTAAAGACTAAATCTAGGGTCCTGGAGAAGGGGGAGAAGGGGGGATCAGGGTAAAAACCTGGCAGGCAGAGGTAGAAAGGAGATGAGACCTGCCCCTGGCAGAGGATCCCAGATGGCGAAAATGGAATTAAAATTAAAGTAAGAATAAGATGATTTGACCTGGAGTCACTAATGTTTCTGTCAGTATCCTTGTGGGATGGGCATGGCTGGGACAGTTTTAAATTTATACACTAGTAGAATAGGATCTGGAATAAGTTTTTTAAATAACTAATTATGGGAAATTTTATGTGCATTTACTATGAAAATCTCTGAAAGGCTATACAGCAAAATGTTAATGGGTTTCTCTAGGTGTTGGGCTTAATGGTGATTTTTCGTTTTCATATTTTAATTTTATTTATGTGCATCTTCTAATTTGCCGATAATGAACACTTATTTCTTTTATAATAAATAAAGGGCAAAGTTTTAAATAAGACGAAAGGTAGTAAACTAGACATAAACATTAAGGGGGGCATGAGAGTTGGTGAAGGAATTGGTAAGAGATTTTAGTTACTTTGTATATTCTGCCATGTTTCCCACCTCCCCAGATGTGTGCTTGATATGACCTGCCAATCTAGAGGCCAGCAGAGGGAGGAATAATGGTTGCTGGTATTGAGCCAGACAGGCTATTTGTCCACACACAAAGGTTTCAACCTCATTGCATTTGTAATAGTTCTCAGAAATGTTATTTCTACGCAGACTCTCTTGGCTTCAGCTTTTAGTTGAACAACTCAGCCACTTGTGGTTTGATCCTAAGAGATGCTGAAATTTCAAGAGCGCTTGGAGGAAGAATATGATTTACCTAAAAGTGTCCATCTAAGTGTTTGTAGAACCAACTATTCTGCCAGGGTTTATGTGGGAGATGCCAAAGCACCTCTAATTAATGAATTTGCTTTCTCTCAATCCTTACTTTCTTCTCTGATTTATTTGGTCTTCTGACACTTTTGTAACCATTACTAAATTAATTAACTCTTTGGAGAGACTGCTTAATAGCTAAGAATCATCTTTATCTTCCCAATGAGAAAGACAAAGGAAAGCAGAAAGAGTTGCCCTCAGGTCACTTGACAGTCAGGTGGAATCCAGTCCCATTTCCTTTTATCCAGTCTTGGTTAGAAATCACCATCTTCATCATTTTTAATGATTTAGTCTTACCAAATGGTTATGTCAGGCTACGCTACCTCCTTCATGTGATATAGCAGGCTCTTACCATAGGCAATCACTATCAGAGACAGAAGCTCTGTTAACAGGCAGGAATTTTTCAAATAACCACAGATTATTGACACTGAATGTTTTCTTAGAAGCATTGCATTTATGAAGGGTAAATGTAGCAAGCTAATTATCCAAGCATACCCAAGAAAAAGGCTTACGGTTTGTCAGACTCACATCAATGGTTAAATTGGCCCCTCTCTTAAAAGTGACACTAAATCATGGAGACCATAGTTCAAAGTACCATGGAAATAGTACAATATATATGTGTATTTAAGGCAGCACATGAATGTTGCTGGAACTCCAGTATTATATGGGGATTCCTTTGACATCCAAATGTAAATTTGACTCAGACTGAAGATATTAAAAAGACAATGTGGTGGTCAAAGTGGGAAAAGAAAGGACTCTTAGCTGAGTCAAATGTAGATAGAGGCAATGCCCAGGGCCATAAGCATTTTAGAGGGTCTCTGACCTCTCTGTTAACTTCTCTTATCTTCTTGGAGAACTCATCTGCAGCCATGACTTCCTCCATTACTCATAGTCAGAAGACCCAGGTCTTTTCCTATCTCAACTTTTATCTCTACCTCCTCCTCCTATCTCCACTGGCCTATTGTGTATTTCCTCTTTGATGTTCTCTGAATCCTTGATATCTCAAACAACATCATCCATCCCCTTGACAAACCTAAAACCTACATGTTTTTGGCATCAGTGTTCTCCAAAATATTCTCTCTCACAAGCTCCTGGTCATCACTGATTCCCTTCCTCTTTCTCTTACACTCTATAGAAGCCTTCTTTTATTAGTTTTTCCTTCACAGCCTCTCACTTTTACTTCTTTCTGTGACCCAGATTCTTGCCTGCAGTACTGAGATAAGATAACCTTGTCACACTGCTTTCCTGCCTGGAGCTCTCCCCTCTCCAGTCTAATTCATAGTCCACAGAAATAGCCTGAGACCAACTGAGAATGATTGAATCCAGCTTGTTAGGTTAAAAGTGGGGCCAAAATGGCTCTAAAAAGCTTAAGCCAAAGTTTTTACTGGAATTGCTTCCCCACATGTCACATGAAGGAGAAATTGGACTATTTCTTGGTCCAAGAAAACAGCCATTGAGTGGACAGTAAGAAGGAGCAAATTTTAAACTTATATTAGAAGAGCCTTTCATGGATTCAAGCTGTAGTACAGTGGAAAAGTAGTAGTAGTATATGAGAGTGGGTTCTCTGTCCTAGATAATCACTTCTCAGGGATACTGTAGCAAGTTTACATGCTTTAAGCCACATGGCCATTAAGGTCTTCTCAAACTCGAAATTGTTGCAATGGAAACACCGCTCTTACCATCCCTTCCTTTGCCTCCCACCTACCAGAAATCCAGAGTCTGTTTTTGCTGTTCGTACTTCCCTCATTCCAAATCATGCTCTCCTTCAGACAGATACTCCCCTGCTCACCTCATCTCATGGCTTTCCAGTCTAGGTTGCTGCCTCCAGTAACCTGGAGGGTACATTTGGTTATTGAATACCTTTTATGTGCCAGGATCTATGCCCAGCATTTTTCCTGATTCAATTGGTACAGTATACCCTGAAAACTGTGGGTTTGGGATTCTTTTTAACCAACTTCAAAGAAAGGGAAACCTGATATAGGTGGTAGGTGACAAAGCTGAAACTGAGCCAGAGTTTTCTAGGTTCCAAGTTCTGAGTACTTGAGAAAAGAGACAAAAAGAAGGAGTGGAGGAATGGGAGGCCCCTCAACTAATGACTAGGTTGGGTAAGGAGGGCATTCATGGGAATCCGACACATTGAAAAAGTGCATCTGATATTTTTATTTCATTAAGCATTAAACTATATGTGTTGCCAGCAAAACTTATAAATTATGATGTTTAAAATAGTTACTGAAGATTAACAGAGAGAAAAGAGGGGACAATAATATATTTGATTAAAACATAAAAGAACACTAATTACAGTGCATGTGTATCATGTGCCTAGTAATCATATAATATAGTAACAAGTATTCATGTCCTTCGGTGTGTATTAGATTAATATTGCATGAATTATTTTTAATTTTAATATTACTATGTTTTGGGGCACCTTGGTAGCTTAGTCAGTTAAGCATCTGAATCTTGATTTCTGCTCAGGTCACAATCTCACAGGTCAGGAGACGGAACCCTGTGTAGGGATCTGTGCTGACAGCGCAGAGCATGCTTGGGATTCTCTCCTTCTCTCTGCCCGTCCCCTGCTTATGCTACCTCTCAAAATAAATAAATAAATATTTAAAAAACATTACTATGTTTTAATATACCTAGTTTCCATGTGGCAAGCTATCTAATCACACTTTAAAAAAAAATCAGTAATGCTAATAGTTAAGTACTGATAGGAAGAGGTTGGGGTTATAGGTAATGAACATGGCCATACCCAGCACTGTGTGTTGTACACAATAAATATTTATTGGATCTGAGTCCAGTATCTATACCAAGAATGAAGTGAAAGGTCATATCATTGTTTTGTTTTATTCACTAATGAAAGTAACCACCAAGTTTTCAAAATCATGTACTTTGACATAGTAATTTTACTTTTAGGATTCTGTATTCATACATAATTTAACCATCAGTCCCCTGTTGTTTATGACACCATCTTTGCAGCTGGAAATGAAATTAAAAAAGAACTAAGAGTTGTTGAATGCCTACTATATGGCATACATTTTAGGTTTAACTGCTTAATCATTGATTAATACTGAGAAGTAAATATGTTACCTCTTTTTTTTTAATGTTTATTTATTTTGGAGAGTGAGAGAGAGAGACAGAGCATGGGCAGGGGAGGGGCAGAGAGAGAGGGAGAACAGAATCTGAAGCAAGCAGGCTCCAGGCTCTGAGCTGTCAGCACAAAGCCCAATGCAGGGCTCAAACCCACGAACCATGAGATCATGACCTGAGCCCAAGTCAGATGCCTAACCAACTGAGCCACTCAGGTGCCCTGATATGTTACCTCTTTTAAGAATAAGAAAACTGAGGCATGTAGAGGCCAATATCTTGCCCAAGTTCACACAGGTAGTAAATAGCTGATTTGGAATTTGAACTCAGATATTTCTGGGTCCAAAACCCATACTTTTTCCAACATACCAATGGTTTAAATGTTGGATTTCGTGGAAATGTCTGAGGTGGTAAAGGAGGCCAAGGGGAAGGCTGAGTAGGTGGAACTCACATCTCACCCTCACTTCAACTAAAGCACCTGCTTTACAATTAAACAAATTTTTTAAAACATTCTAATACATCATGCATTGGTATGGGAATTTAAAATTAAAAATAATTTTCACATAGTTCTATAATATATACTGATAGGTTGATGTCTTATTAAAAATGAGATGATCTATCATTAGCCATCAGCTGGGGAGACCTAAGTGGGATGGAAAAGGCACCCAGGAGTCATACGCATTTATTTTAATTCAGTTGATTTAATTTGGAATTTTGTAAAAATGGGGGTGGGGAAAGTTTAAGATAATAAAGGTCACCTAAACCTGGGCCAGTCTTAGCTTAGTCTTCAGAGTAAGGATTCACAAAGAGGGGCCTCACAAAGCTGGATCAATCTGTTTTGGTCAAATGTTCACAACATACTATCAGCACAACTAACACAACCTGATAAAACCCACAGTGAATGCCGAACTTGTTACTACTGTTTTAGGAGAGGGCTGGAAGACTAAGTCATCTGTCTGATTTATTTCTTCATTCATTCATCCATTCATTTATTCTGGAGCTGGTTGGTAGGAGAGGGTTGACTACAAAGTGAACTGAAGGTGAAACCTTTCAGACCCACTCACTACACTGTATCAGATTTTTGTGGTCAGTATTTGTTTTCTTACTTAAAGGTGTGGAAACCTATAAAAAATGTTTGAATATTCTTTCTAAACCTGTCACATACCTTTACTACTTTAAGGTGGGGACAGGGGGTGGTATGGGATGGATGTTAAATTACTCTTCCTGGGGGAAAAAAGAGTAAGCTTTTCCTCCATTACTTAATTTGTATTATGGATTCCTGTCCACTCCTACAGAGTAAGCAATGCAGGTTCATGTGACAGAGGTTGGAAAAAAATGACTCCACAAATGGAGGTAGAAATGAAGAAAATAAAAAGGAGATTACTTGTTTGAAAAACACCCAGGGTAAAAACTTTTCAGGATGTGAAAGCCCAAGTGAACTCTGGGCTGTTTCCTCAGGCAACAGAGACCTCTGGTTAGAGAAGTGTATTTGTAGTCTCCTGTTCAAGATTTTACCTGATTCTTATTTTATTTTTATTCCAGTTGCTACATTGATGGCCGGGTGGTCAAGGTGATGGACTTCCTGAAAACTCGCCTGTTAGACACACTCTCTGACCAGATTAGGAAAATTCAGAAAGTGAGTAAAAGTCTCCTGGGAAGAAGGAGTCAGTTTGGGAGTAAAGCAAGGAAAAGGTCCTGGGGTCCCAGCTAGATGTTAGCACTGTGGAAACCAGGGTAGAAAAACAGTATAGTCCAGATCTCCCTTTCACAGCTGATGATTGTTGTTTATTGTTTTTTAAATTGAGAACAGTTTGAATGTGCCATTTCAAGGTTTAAAAGCTTCTCTATTTTAATAACAACTATTTTGTAATAGCTTGCTTCTAAATTGTGAGTTTCTTAAGGGAAGGCTAGATTTGCTTTGTTATTTTCTTTTTGCAGGGGCCTATTTGGGCCTACTTTAAAGAGAGAATGATTATGTTCATTCAGTGAAATTCTTGTCTGGGGCATTGGCCATATTTATTGGTTCTAAATAGTGTTAAATATCTCAGCCATATATACATTATTCCTAGGTGTCTTAGAATAGCCAAGTAACACCTTACTTTTGTAGAAATGTGGGAGAAGCTGTATTATATTAAGTAATGGCATGTAGGTCCTAATAGTAAGGCACCTTTGGTCAACAGTTCTCACACTTGAGTGCAGTCAAAATCACCAGAGGTTGCTCAGAAGGTTTACAGTCTCACTCCTGATGTTCTGATTTAGTGTGTCTGGAGTGGATCTTAGATACTTCTTTCTTAGTAGTCATCTGTCAAGTAATTCTATGCAATGCAGATAACATTTTGAAATACACTGGATTAGTTAATTCTGAACTGTGAAGACGTTCTGTCTGCAATTTCCATCTGCCTCTACAAAATGATATCACATCTTTTGTTGCCTAGTCAGGTCATTTTTCCAGGTAATGAGGACCTTTTGAACATTCAACTACATCTTGAGTAAATTAAACAAATCTTTGCAGAAAAATAGCAGTGGGTAAACCCCCATTAATATGGGATGAATGAATAAATGAATGGACAAATGAATGAATGACTCATGTATAAAATTATCTGTGAAATAAAATTATACTTGGAGTAATCATAGAAAAGCACTTTTGATTGGTAGAGTGGTAGTCTATATGCTTTTTTTTTGGTATTCAAATCAATGTCCTGTTCAGATTACAAAAGCTTTTTCAGTCCTCTTGTTCTCAAAATGTTTTAGCAGCTAGGAAGCCTCAGGCCTTCTGGACTCCTATACCCCAGTCTATCCCTCTGGGGATCAGGTACACTAGCCAGTATATTTCTCTGTCACTGCCTCCTACCAAGCAAAGCCTAAGAGAACTAAATAATTTGAAATGTCTCTGCCAGTCTCTGTTTGACATTCGTTTAGGTTTTAATATTTAAATATTTAATATTTACTGAACACTTAGCTAGTACCAGGCAAAGTGCCAGGTGCTGGGGATACAAAATGGAATAAGACATGGTCTCTGCCTTCAAGGAACTCAGAGTTTTAAGGTTTAACAGCTGCTTTGAGCAGGTTGCAAAACATTACTTAAGGCAGTCAAATACCCTATTGAACACTGCAGTCTACTAAGCACTTTATGCTAATCTAATATTATATATTATTCTCTAAAAGGAGGGAGGAATGTCTTTCATTCATTCATTCATTCATTCATTCATTTGTTTATTCTTCCATCCAATAGATATTTATTGAGTGTGTACCATGTTCTAGGCATGATTCTAAATGTTTGTGTTACAATAGTATACATGATAGACAAGTCCCTAAATTTTTGGCTTTTCTGATATTAAATGTAATGACCTGATCAAGAGGCTGTCATTGGAAGTAAAATGATTCAGCGGTATCATGGCACTGAGAGTGAAGGTTCTAACTGTGCTCTTGTAATTATTTAAGTAGAACAGTTAACTCTAGGTCAGAACTAAGACAAAGGTGTTGGGAGTTAGGTTCTTCCCTTTCTCCCCACTACCCATTACTCTCCACCACTGCGTACTTCTTACCCACCAAAGAAGGTTCAAAGACTGAAATAAGTGGCTAAGCTCATCTTCTGATGTGTCCAGGCAGGGCCAAAGGAACTTAAAGAAAAGAGCTCAAACCCTGTGCACAACTGAGATTCAGACCTCTCATAGCATGTCTAATGGACTTGGCTGGGAGGGCCAGGTGCAGTTGCAAGGAGAAACAGTGGAGCCTCTAAGAGAAATGACCTGTATAAAGAAGGTGCCTGGCAGGGGTCAGCTAGAATTAGCAGTAGAACCTGATTTCACTTTTGGCTGTTGCAGATAGAACATGCCAGAGGTCCCCTCAGGACCTAGGTTAGGGTTCTGGTTATGATGTGCTGTGCAACAAATTACCCCAAAACTTAGTAGCATAAAACAACGATTTACTGTGACTATGGATTCTATGGGTCAAGAATCCCCACAGGGCACTATAAGGATGGCTTGTCTTTGGCTCATGATGTCTGAAGCTTCAGCTGAAAGACCTGAAGGCTAGGGTGACTCAAAGGCTGGTGACTGGAATAACAAGGCTTGTTCACTTGCATGTACTGCAGTTGATGCCAGCTGTTGGCTAGTACCTTTGTTGGGTTGATAACTGGAATACCTACATATGAACTGTTTATGTAGCCTGGGTTTCCTTCCAAGGTTCAAAAGTCAGATGCCCAAGAGAGAGAGCCAGGTGGAAGCTGTACTACCTTTTCTAACCTACCCCCAGAAGTCACAGGGCTTCACTTCAACCATAGTCTATTCATTGAGACAGTCATCAAGACCAATGGAGATTTGAGGAGAGAGGAAATAAACTCTTCTTGATGGGAGAATAGCAAGATTCTAGAAGAGCATTTAAAGCCAGAATTATTTTTCCAGTCATCTTTGGAAAATACTGTCTGCCACAGTTTCATCTGCCCTGTATCATTTAGTAACCCTTCCATCATTTCCCTGTCTAGTTTCTTTTTCCAACTTTTCTTTTACAAGCTCTCACCAGATATTTCCTTAAATGGGTATCTGCTGGAGGTGTTGCTGGATCACAGATTCCCCAAGATTTGATTTATGGGGTAGACATTCCCTTGGCTGCACAGCCTGGACCCAGTGGCTAGGGCCTCCAAGATGCGAGTCTCTCTCACCACAGCCCAGGATGTGCTAGGTACTGGTCTGCTCTGAGGAGATGGGGACTGGGAGACTAGAGAAGGGTCACCAAGTTTTGCCAGTTAAAAAGTTGCTTTAGCTGTTCCTGAAGTCCCCTGTGGGTGGGAGGGGGGTCTGGGGAATTAGAGTCCAAGATGCACACCGGCACAGACTGGCCAAACTTTTTTCTTCAAACTTCCAAAACCAGTTTATAGAGGGGCCAAGTAAGATTTTAATGCATATATACCTAGAACCCTCATCTAAAATCTAAAAGTATAATCTTTGTTTCTACTCTATTTTGAGAAGCTCACAGAAATTCTAATGATCCCCCTTAGGCCTACAGTGATGGGAAAAGGGCAGATTTCCTACCAAAATCAATTCATGAAGGAGTGGTTAGATAAATCAGTGATGAGACTGTTTGAATAAGAGACAGAATACAGGATTTGAAGTCTAATGCTTGATTTGGAGTTCAGGCTTAGCTGTGTAACCATGGGTTGGGTTATTCACTTAACTTTTCTAACTTTGTTTATACATCTGTAAAATGATGGTGCTAAGAATACTCTCATCTTTCCCTTTCATGGAGATTAGGAAAGTCACATTCGGCCCTATTTTGTTGATTGCTATTGAATGCTAATCTTATTGCTATTACTATTGTTGTTTCAGTTGTTGTAGTTTTTTATGTCTTTATTTTATTTTGTTTTTATTTTTATTCCATAAAAATATGGAACGCTTCACGAATTTGCGTGTCACCTTTGCGCAGGGGCCATGCTAATCTTCTTTGTATCGTTCCAATTTTAGTGTATGTGCTGCTGAAGCGAGCACTATTGTAGTTATTTTTAATAATAATTCATATGACTGGAGAAGCTTCCTGCTACCTTTATCCTCAACTTGTTCTTTGCTTTTTTTCTTCTTTCCTCTTTCTTTGAACCCTGGGGAGTATGGTAGGTGATATTTTTGGCATCTGAAAGGCAGTGACTCAATTGCTAAAAACAGCTGTGGTTTTCAAATTTGGACTGCCATTTACAGAAGAATTCTCTGTTTTCTGAGCAGTGGGCAAATTCTGGTTATATGAAAATCTACATTATGTATTTGAAAGCCAAAAGAGACAGTGTTTGGACAAGCCACTCCTTTGGATGATCTACACATTCTCTCCCTTCTATTAGAATAAGGATAATCATCTGTACTTTGGGAGATGAGTCAGGGGAAAGAGTTGAGAATCTAACAATGTAAGCAAGAGTCAGATGGGAAAGTAAGAGATGTTTCAGATACAGTGCAGATGGTATAGTGTGGATACCTGGGCTGACTCCAAAACAATGACATAAGAACCAAGAAGAACCACTTTGGCTTAAGTCACTTGGACCCTATGATTTGTGTCTTCATCTCCTGGAGGAATCAGAAGAGGAAATAACACTTTTTGATATTATTTTCAGCAATTCAATAAGCACAGGAAGGAGTTGGTGAAATCCCAGTCATAAGGGAAGTATTTCCAAAAGTACTGTCCATATGATTGCATTTTGAATACTAAATAAACTGGACAATTTGCTTCCCTAATATTTGAAAAATTCCTTCCTTCTTCCTTCCTTTCTTTCCTTTATTTATCAACTGTTTATAACATTCTTAGTATTTTCCAGGCCCCTGAGGATTAAATGGTGAGAAAGACTTACATGTGGTCTAGACCTTGTGGTCTAGTGGAAAAATAGTTAATGAAGCAAGCAATGATAATAAGATGTGATGACTCTTATAACAGAGATGTGTAGGGTACTATGGGCACCCATGGTGGGAAATACCTATCTTAGTGTATAAAAGAAGGGCAGTCCTTCTAGAGAAAGTGACATTTAGGCTAATATCTAAAGGACAGGCACCTTCTAATTTATTTAGTTCTGAGAGTCTGATCAGAGGACTACCAGTGTTAATATATATGGTGGAGAGAATGGTTTATATGGTTCATAGTATGACCATTATCGTTCTTTTGTTAATATCATCATTGCTTATGATTGCTTACAGTATTTAATGAAGATGAACTCTTTTGAAGTGTCTTTACTTTTTCCAATATATGTGAGTTGCAGGATCAAGGAAGTAGGTGAGGCAGAAGAATATTTAATCCTTTTGAAGTAATTAATACATAAAAAGGAAGCTTTTGCTCTTAGCCAACCTTCTGGCTTACCCACTTATTTGAGCCTCTTAGTATATGAAAGGGGAAGGGGATTAAAAAATAACAGTTATTCTTGAGTATGATACAATAACTAGAAGCACAACTAAAGGAAAAATGAGGACAACAGTAGTGTTAACCTTTTGTGAAGAGAAGTAGAAAATGGAAATGACATTACTAGGGTAAGAACAGTAGTATTACCACAAAAGTCAGTGTTTGATTCACTCATTTATTTGTTAAATGTTCATTTCAGTGTGCCATTGCCTGTTTACCATAATGCCTATCACGTGGCAGGTGCTTAATAAATGTTAGTGGAAGGGAAATAGGCAGGAAGGAGAAGGTAAGCGAGCAGAGTAAAACAGTGGAAGAAGTGTACAAGAAGTAAAGTAGTGTCTCTGTCTCATTCACATTTGGATCTGCTATCGCAGCTGTTCACATGCAGAAGAATCTAATCTGCTCCTAACTATGCAGCATAGTGTTGACTAGATAGAAATTGATTCAGACAGCAATAAATGGGCTGTGCTTACATGTAGGCATAGTAGGAGAGTTTCTTCTGGGTATGTGTTGAGAGGTGAAGGAAAAGTCTCTTTGTTGTTCAAAATAACATTTCAGTCTGATTACTAATGCCAGATATTTCATTTGAAAAAAATAACCTTTCAGGGGCACCTGGGTGGCTCAGTCAGTTGAGTGTCCAACTTCGGCTCAGGTCATGATCTCACAGTTCGCGAGTTCGAGCCCCACCATCAGGCTCATTGCTGTCAGCGCAGAGTCTGCTTTGGATCCTCTGTTTCCTTCTCTCTGCCCCTGCCCTGCTTGTGCCCTCCACCTCCCAAAAATAAATAAGCATTGTTAAAAATGTTTTAAAAAGAGAGAAGAAAAAAATAACCTCTCATTCTACACATTAGGAAGAGGATGCAAAATGTAAATAACCTGAGAAGAGGTAAACTACACTGGTTCAAAGTCACACTAAGGTGTTAATATCAAACAGAAGGTCCTTTCCCAAGAGCAGATTTGCATAGGCAGGGAGGAGAAACACAGGCCAAGGATATACTCAAGAGAGTCAGAGTACCCCAAATACAAATGGTGCCACATGAATATCTTGGAAGACATCCCTGAGTGTCTTAAGTTTTATGGGGGCTGAAATTCATACAACAGGAAACTCTTTAAGAAAAAGAAAACAAAACAAAATTGCATGTTTTAGAAATATATCTGACCACATGAACACAGTACTAGGGCCCCCTTCCCAGGATACCAGCAGAGGCCCGTGAGAGTGGGAAGCTGGAAGTTCGAGCTTCATGAACTTCCCAGTAAATTAGTTTCTGTGATGCCACTTGGCTGTGTATTTACAAATGGGACAGTATGACCCAAGGGAATCTTTGGCTCTTCTCTTTCATATAGAAGACACTAATAATAAATAGGGGAATCTAGCTGGAAAGGTATGTTTACCACAAAAGAGCTCCAAAGCTTTAGTTGTTGTCATCTTATGAACCATATCTCCTTGACTCTTAAACACAAATAATTATAAAATGTACCATAATTTAATATAGCCAGGGAGTAGAGGAGAGATAGGAGATAGGATAAACAGCTGGCAAATTTCAGCTCACAAGTTTCTTTTGAGATTGATTATAAAAAACGTTCTGATTTCAAAACCATTAAAATGTGAAAAATGCATCATTAACTTACAGAAATACAGTAACCATATTACTTTTGAGGATACAAATGCCATTTATTGAGTGCATCGTATATTACTAACCCATTGAAGAAACCAGTCACTTACTCAAAGCCATTAGTAGTAAAATTAGAATTCAAGGCCAGGCCCACCTAACTCCAGAGCCTACACCCTTATCCAATCCACTCTTCTTTTGTTGTTTTTGTTTTTTTTTTTTAATTTTTTTTTTAACATTTACTTATTTTTGAGACAGAGAGAGAGCATGAACAGGGGAGGGTCAGAGAAAGAGGGAGACACAGAATCTGAAACAGGCTCCAGGCTCTGAGCTGTCAGCACAGAGCCCAATGTGGGACAGGGACAAAGTGCAAGCAGGGGAGGGGCAGAGAGAGAGGGAGACACAGAATCCAAATAAGGCTCCAGGCTCCAAGCTGTCAGCACAGAGCCCAATGTGGGACTTGAACCTAGAAACTGCGAGGTCATGACCTGAGCCAAAGTCTGATGCCTAACTGACTGAGCTACCCAGGCGTCCCTGTGTCTTATTTTAAACAGCCTTCTCTAATGTGAAATTATTTCATTTTAGCTTATATTGTCTTCTAACATTTTTAGAATCACGTTTTTATTTACTCTGGAATCTACTTTGTAAAGGTGCAAGATAGAAATAATCCGCTTGTAAAGTCAAGTTAGAGAGCTCCCGACTGGGCATCTAGACTATGAATCTGATTTGCTATTATCAGTGCATGCAGCTAGTGTTTTCACAATTTGAAAGTGAGAGATTTTGTAAGCAATGGCAAGGATCTGGTGTGGTGAAGGAAGGGTGTGGGGGAAATGGATGTGACACGAGGGTCACATCCTCCTAGGGCTTAGTTGACTGAGATACAGACTTTGGTCTTGGTTCTCCCTTTCCCACCCTTCAGTATGAAAATGGCTCTAGGCAAAGGAATGGTAGGTGATCCCCACAGGGTCCTGAGAAGTCCATCTATGACCTGAGCTGAAGTTGGATGCTTAACTGACTGAGCCATCCAGGCGCCCCCAATCCACTCTTCTGCATCTACCATACTTGTTAGCCATTTATTTTGTAGCCAATATAATATTTGTATTCCTAACCACCCAGGATTAGGAAGACTTTTAAATAGCACTGAATGTCCTGATAAAAGAACATCAATTCAATGCCACAATCAGTTGATATAATCTGGCATAGGTGTCCCAGAAGTTAGAGTCCAATGAAAGTTATATACCCCAATGTTAGGTAATGTCTAATATTACCACAGTATTAGATAGTGGAAGAGGACTGGGCTTTTGAGGGAGTGATTTGCATTTATTCACTGGACTTCATTCTTACATCCCATGTGCACAGGCTTTTGGTCAATGCATAGTGAGTTCTGGTTATGTGCAAGGCAATCACAGTGCAGAGGTATATGCTGCCCATAGACACTTGGAGGAATGGCCCTGGGGACAAATTGTGGTTTGGGGTAAAAAGCTTCTTCAGGAGGAATAGGCACCTTGAGGTGACCTTCCAATTTTCCACATGGAAGGAGGGATTATATGGTTTGTCTTGAATGAGAGAAAATTACTTCTGAGGATGATAAAGCCTGACTCGTCAGTGGGTAGACTGTCCAGTAAGCCTAGGGATTGGTTACTCATGGAAAATAACTGGGGAAGGGAGGAAGAGTCATTCTTGTGTGAGCAGCTGCTGTCCAGTCTCTCCCTCTTCTAGCGCTTATCCTTGATCGTAGACTCTGCTTTGGGACTCTGAAATAGTCTTCCTTTTTTTCTTGCATATACTAATAATTTCCTTGGCTCCCCTGTGACTTTATCTTCATTGTGTATTCTCTTATTTTAATTTTATATTTTGTTGCAATTATATACATTTGCTTTTCTGTGGTTGGAGATAACAAGAACAGAGAATTCAATTTTAAATCCCAAAAATGACACATAAACAGAAGCCACAAATTAAAAATTGATCTGATACCAAAAGAAAATGGGTAAATATGGCACTCCGGAACAGGGAGACGATAGAAAGCAATTATACAGAAAAAAAATTAATGAAACTGACAGGAAGTACATTAGCCAAAAGAAATAAATCAGGAAGAATGTGATGAGATATTAGAATGGCTGAGCTCAGAATAGCCTAGCTTGTCTAACCTAAGAAGGACATATTAAATATGAAGGCATTTTAGTCACCCAGAAGCTTCCAGGTCTCCTCAAATAGGGAAATTCAATTAGAAAGTAGATAGAACCCTGAAGTGGAACTGTGAGGATTTGGTGTTTGCTCTTATGGTTTTGAGGTTATTAGTTATCTCCACTGAAACTTGGCCTTTTCAATAGTAAAATATTATCTCCCTCGTATATTAACAAATAAGTTATTTCATTATCTTATTATTTAATGTACTTAATAAGCAAAGTACCTGTCAAGCGACATGCCAGGTACTTAGATACTTCTATAAGGCGTACAGAAAAGGAAAAAATGTGGCTTTCTCAAGTATTTCCAGTATAGTTGAAAGACAGGCAAACAGAAGATTATAATTCAGTTTAAAAAGGTCAAGGTCAGAGATAGGTTTGAAGAACTTTGGAGCCCAAAGGAGAGATGAATTAATTTTCTAAAGGTTTGAGGAAAGTTTCACAGTGGAAGTAAGATTTGAAATAAGCCAGAAAAAAAAAAAAATTAGACAACATGGAGGAGGAGTGGGTAGGGGAGGAGGCAATTAGTAAAAACCTAAAAGAAGGTCCTATAGTTGGAAAATGTAAGTCCACTCTGTGGTGAACCATAGGTCTTGTGGGGAGGAAGGGGAGAACAGACAGCTAAGGGGTAGTTATGAAGGGTCTAAGATACCAAGGTAAATGAAGCAGTTGGCATGTATCCTGTGGGCCGGTGGTTCTCATAATCATTGTACCATGTCTAACGTACTCCAATAGACAAATAGATAAAACAGACTAGGGGTTGTGTGTAGTTACTGGCTCCTTAGCTTTTTTCCGAGTTGGAGAAACATTTCATACTTTTGGTGAATGAAAAGAATGTAATTGGGGCAACTTTGAAACCATTCTTTTTATTTTTAAGTAAATCATTCCCCAGATCGCTTTCAATATTATCATAGCACATATACCAGTTAACAACATAGACCTCTGTGAACACATGATTGAGTTCTTCTGCTGGTAACGGCCAAAATACACAAGAAGGATGGACAGAAATGCAGAATGTTACTGAACTCTCACCTGGACCTCTAGTAAATACAATAGGGAACAAAGAGGCAGGGGCACCCCAAGAAGTGCTTTGTGCATAGGTGAGGTTTAAGAAGCTTCCTGAAGCTATTTGGCTCCTTCTAACCAGTGATTAGGGACCAGTTCTGGTTACTCAAAGAGCTACTGCTCTTCCTGAAGTCCTGGGGAAGGTTGATTTCCAAGTAGATGAGATGCTGGAATTAATGGACTCCAGGTTCTTTTGGAGGTTGGGCCTCCTGCCAGGGCTGATTAGCCCAGCTGGCCTGTCCACTATTCCTGTTTTATTGCTTCCTTTCTCATTAAGGAAGGTGTTGGGTTTGGATAACCATAAACAACATGTCTGCTGCTACAGGGCCACCATCTCTTGCACAGCCAGTGGCTGAAACCAGGCTCTCAGGAGTCTTTTTTAAAGACTTAGATCACAGTTTTGGAGAAACAGGAAAAGGAAGCCCAAGTTTGAAAACATGCCACATAAATGATTATTTTCCTATTTTCCTCTTTTTTTTTTTTTAATTCAAAGTGGCAGGGAAAATAAAACTTTAAAAAGTAAAATAAAACCAGTACTGTTTTCCTCATTTTGTTTTCTCTCTCACCCCTGCTCTCTCAACATAGCCACATGGAACAGTCCTGATGTCCTCAACCCCTGAGATGGGAGGGAAGGGAGTTGGAGGCTTCCCTTCATATCAGCCTGCCCCCAGCAGGCCCAAGGAGTCTGAGCAGCCACTGACCACTTGCTGAACTGTTATGTGGGTGCCTCATGGCTCCCTTGTCTACTTGGGCCCAAGGGCTGAAGTCTATTTAGGACCACAGAACCCTTAAAAGAGAGCCAGCCACCCAACCCCTCTCTAACCTCACTCCAGTAATCTCAACACTTGTACTTCTTCCCCCTCCCCAGACAATGTGTTTCTTAAAATGACCTTCATTGGCACATCATTTCTCACCAGGAACTGTACCCTTGTTCTTTCCAGTCCTGCAATTTTCTCTCTTCCAGCACAGGGAGAATCATATTTACTCAGAAAACCACAGTGTTGAACTATAGCCCTCGGTTTCTTAGAGTTTCACTTTCTAAGGGAATTTTGCAGCTGGTTCCATCTGCTTGTCCTGATTTTTTTTCTCTCCTCTTTTCCCCATGCTGATTTCTTCCCCAGTCCTAACCAGCACCCAGCCTCAGTACCTTCCCCACATGTCACCATGATGGTCTTTTTTGCTCATGGTAGACACACAATTCATCAAACCTCTCACCATGTCCCAAACGGTAAATGCTCAGAAAATCCTTGTTGATTTGTACCAACTACTCCCAGAACTTTTAGTATTAATACTTTCTAGGAATCTCTCCCCTGCAGAACATTTCATAATGCTGGTTTAGGTTGTATATAAAAGTTCTAGCTCACTGTGTTTTTTGTTCATATGGCTTCTCTAGACAAGGACAGGAATTACCCCTATGCTAAGAGTTCATAAGTAAACTATGAATGCTAATTATGTTAATGTGAATAATCCATGTGCCTTTTAAATTTTAAGCAGACCTTTCCTTTCTAGTTAGCATACATCTGGTCTATTACCTACCTCCTAAAACATGTCCAAAAGAAAAGCAAACAACTCCAATGTTAGATTGATCCAAGCCCAACTCGTGAGCTTTACACAGGAGGGTGGTCTAGGTTAACAGGTTAACTTTAAGAGCTTACCAACAGGGGTGACTGGGTGGCTCAGTTGGTCAAGTGTCTGACCTCCACTCAGGTCATGATCTCAGGACTGCATTGGGCTTTCTGCTATCAGCACAGAGCCCGCTTTGGATCCTTTGTCTCCCTTTCTCTCTGCCCCTTCCCCCTCCTCTCTCAAAAATAAATAAACATTAAAAAGAAGAGCTTACCAATAAGACAGACACACCTTTCCAAGTGCTTTATAAATATTAGGTCATTTAAATATCGTAAAATGCTCTGAGATGGATCTTATTATTATTCTGGTTTTACATCTGAGGAAAGTAAAGCACAGAGAGATCACACCAGTCAGTAAACCACAGAATCAGGATTCAAACACAGGGAATCTGGGTGCAAAGTCCATGCACCTAACCATTACTTAGTGCTACCTCACCAACAATAGCAATTTTTAAATTGTTTCCTTCCAAATCTCCCTGCAAGTTAGAATTCAGATGAACTTCTATTTATACAGTGTCTGTATCCCTGCAGAGTCTTATGTACACAATATTTTATAAATCCAACCATTTTCCTGAATCAAGTCCTCATTTAAAAGAGCTAGACTTTGGGGGCATCTTGGTGGCTCAGTCAGTTATGTGTCCGACTCTCGTTTTCGGCTCAGGTCATGATCTCACGGTTGGTTTGTGAGTTCGAGCCCCACGTGCTTAGGATTCTCTCTCTCTCCCTCTCTCTCTGCCCCTCCCATGAGCTTGCTTGCTGTCTCTCAAAATAAATAAATAAACTTTAAAGATCTAGACTTTGAACTCCTTTTGGAATATAACTATTTTGTACAAATTTGCTGCTCTTTGTTGGGCATGCTACCTTCCAACTAAGTATTTATGACAGATGACCTCACAGAATAGGTGGTAGGAATATGATTGTCTCTTTACCTTCAATATCAGAACATTATGATAAACTTAATACATCATAAAATACTTCTGGTCTCCAAATATCATTGGATGGTGATTTGCCTTTACCATTTCTGGGGGTGTTGGATTCCATATATAAATTACCTGGTAAGCAAAGGCATAATTCCCTTTCCTTCTCTGAAATTTCCATCTTTCAGAATTCAAGGGGCAGACCTCAGGCCTCATATCCTGAGCTTTAGCAAATAGACATGTGTTGCTCTTATCTAGATCTTTAGTGCTATTGTAGGTTTTCATGGCATGCTTTTATTTTTCCTGATCTCTAAGGTGGTTTTTGCATTCAGGGTACTGCTTCCAATTCTTTGACCAGTTTAGTTGCCCTGTCTTAGGTCATATAACTTCTTTAAAGAGTGAGAGTCTCCTGTGAGCTTGTGCATGGGCAGGTTTGTAATTATATTGAGTTCTTCATGTGACTAGAGCACCACAGTCTCCAGTTAAGCACTTACTCTGTGCCAGGCACTCTCCTAGGAAGTAAATACAAAAGTAAACACTATAGGATCCCTGCCCTCACAGTGAGGGACCTTTAGTAAATATAATAAAGAACAAGAACTGATAGTTCAGGGTTCCTAAGAAGTAGTCCATAGATTCCTGGATTCCTTTGTTAGATCATAAATGATAGTTCAGAATCTTACCACCAAATTGTAACTCTCTTTAGCATGAGTTCATTTGAATTCATGCATCACCTTAGATGGGCACACATAAATGTTCATCTGCTACACCTGCTGTCACTTCCTGCTAATTCTCAGGATCTTCCTGTGATTGGCCTACTGTTATTTATCCTTTGACTAGTAATCAGGATCACTGACAACTCTGTCAAGTATTATTCCAGCTCATGGATGAGGAAATTGAAGCTAGAGTAGCCACAGAAATAACAGAACTTGGGGCGCCTGGGTGGCTCAGTTGGTTAAGTGGCCAACTTCAGCTCAGGTCTTGATCTTACATCTCATGCAAAGCCTGCCTGGGATTCTCACTCTCCCTCTCTCTCTGTCCCTCCCCCACTCTCATGCACACACATGCTCTCTCTCTAAATAAATAAACTTAAAAAAGAGAGAAATAATGGAACTTTAACATATTTATCTTTTCACAGTTTTCATTATAAATGTGTATATGATTTTGTCACAGCTACAGTGATCTTGGCATAAATCACTTCATATCCCTTTCTTGTTTAAATCCCTCAAATAGCTTTCCATCACACTCAGAATGAGAAACATCCATCCTTTCTTCTCTTTTTTTGTTTTATTTTATTTTATTTTATTTTATTTTATTTTATTTTATTTTATTTTATTTTATTTTATTTTCATCATGATAAGTGTACTCTTAAATTCCAAACCCTATTTCCCCTATTCCCCACCCCTGCCAGTAACCATCAGTTTGTTCTCTATAGTTAAGAGTCTGTTTTTTGCTTTGTCACTCTCTCTCTTTTTTATCCTTTGCTTGTTTTGTTTCTCAAATGCCACATATTCCACATTCCCCTACTCACTATACTCCAGATGGTCTTCTCTTGGTTCTACGAACAGCAGTCCTGTTTCCATATCTTGTCCTTTTCCTGTGCTGTTCCTACCAATCCATGAAGGGGCTGGTTCCCTTGTCACTCAGGTCTAAGCTCAGATACCATCTTTCCAGGGGGGTGACCTGAGTACTATCTAAAGTGTCCACCCACCCCCCACCCCCCGCTGCTGCCCCACACCTCCTGCCAAGTTACTTTCTATCAGATTACTCTCTTTAATTTTCTTTCTAGCTCTTATTATTTCTAAATTTCTTTTTTTTATTTACTCATTCATTGTTAGTCTTTTCCCCTTGACTAAAATGTAAGCCAAAGAGAACAGAGCTTTGTCCTGTTTCACTCATTGCTGTATTCCTGCCCCTAGAGTCTGTTTGGCATATAGAAGGTGCTCAATAAGTATTGGTTAGAGTGAATGAATAAATGTATTTGGTAATGCCTTAGTGTTTTGGGATGGAAACCCTTAGCCCTTTTCTAGTCCCACTTTTAGATATTTCCCTTAGGTAATTTCATCCACTCTGGTGGCTTTTTCTACCGCTCTGTCTCCCATATTTGTTGTTTATGTAATTTTCACTTACATAATCAAAGATATCGACTGTTGAGGGACAGGAGCCAAGGGAACTGGCAATAATATTATAAAATACTAATACATTTTAACATTTTTTATTTAGAAGGAACTTAGATTTCATCTACTCCGAATTCATGACTTACATGTCGATGAAGAAAGTTCAAGATAATAATAAGCCAAAAATCTCACAGCTAGTGGGTGATAGAACCCAGAACTTCCAGGGTACTTTACTGTTTCCACAGTAGTTATCTGCCTGTTAGACTCTATCTCTCCTTTTGCTGATGACACCAACACACACACACACACACACACACACACACACACACACACACAGAGTTTTATTTTATTGAGATAAAATTCACATGCCATGAAATTGTGCATACCCTTTAAAAGTGTGCAATTCTGTAGTTCTTAAGGTATTCACAGAATTGTGAAACCATCTATTTAATTTTAGAACATGTTCATCACCCCCTAAAGAAACCACATATCTATTTGTAGTCATTACCCCCTCTCCATTTCTCCCTCCATTCTCCAGCCCTAGGAAACAACTAATCTACTTTCTGTCTCTACAGACTTACCTATTTTGGACATTTCATGTAACAGAATCAGACACTATGTGGCCTTTTGTGTCTGGCTTCTTTCACTCAGCTTAATTATTTCAAGGTTCATTATGTTGGGACACCTGGGTGGCTCAGTCGGTTGAGCATCTGACTCTTCATTTCAGCTCAGGTCATGATCCCAGGATCATGAGATCGAGCCCCGAATCAGGCTCTGTGCTGAGCATGGAGGCTGCTTAAGATTCTCTCTCTCTCTCTCTCTCTCTCTCTCTCTCTCTGTCTCTGTCTCTGTCTCTCTGTCTCTCTCTCCCTCTCTCCCTTTCCTTTGTTCATGCTCTAGCTCTCTCTCTAAAAAAAAAAAATTAAGTTCATCATGTTGTAGTTTTACTTTTTTGTTTTGTTTAATCCCTTTTCTCTAACTGCCTTATTTTAATGTCTTTTTTTATATGTTTATTTTTTTAATGTTTATTTATTTGAGAGAGAGAGAGAGAGAGAGAGAGCAGGTAGGGGAGGGATAGAGGGAGAGGGAGAGAGAGATAGAATCCCAAACAGACTCCATGCTATCAGAGTACAGAGCCCAATGTGGGTCTCGATCTCATCAACCATGAGATCATGACCTGAGCCAAAATCACGAGTTGGATGATGCTTAACCACCTGAGCCACCCAGGTGCCCCTTAATATCTATCTTTGAACAAAAATTAAACTCTGAATATCTTGGAAGCCAAAGGCAACAAAGAAAAATACAAATATATTTGTTAGCTCTTGTTAGCCGTAAAGGAAACACAAAGTTTATCAAGAACACAGTTTTTGTAGCAATACATTTTGAGAGGAACCATCAATGCAGTCCAGTTTCACCATATGGCTCTGTCGTTTGATCATCTAAGGTATATTTCTTGTTTTCTTATTTATACTATTTCCAGTTCCCTTTGGGTTGGGCATGGTGAGCAGTATCGAGAAGGGAGAGAGAACTACCTTGTGGTGTCCTCAGTGACTCTCGTCTTTCTGGGTACAAGGGGGAATTCTTACTCAATTTTTAATAACCCTCCAATTTGACCTCCACTATTAATTCTCAGGATCTTTCTTTCATTTTTGATCACAATCCTTACTTCTTTTTTTAAAAAAAATTTAACACTTATTTATTTTTGAGAGACAGAGAGAGACAGAGCATAAGCCAGGGAGGGGGAGAGAGAGGGGGCGGAGACACAGAATCCGAAGCAAGCTCCAGGCTCTGAGCTGTCAGCACACAGCCTGATGCGGGGCTCAAACTCACAGACAGACCATGAGATCACTACCTGAGCTGAAGTCGGACGCTTAACCAACCCAGGCGCCCCATAATCTTTACTTCTACATCAAATTGGTGAAAAATTTTTACAACTTTATTCCTGAAAAGTTCAAGCACTTTGCCAACTCTTATTCTAAAGTAGGTCTCAAATAATGCAAACACTCTAGTAGATGAGGGGAGAGGACAAGCATTATGCCTAGGGAGAGATGACAGGAGGAATATGATTGTTTGCTGATGTCTGCCTATGGGTTTTGGAAAAGGAAAGTTCTGGCATTTATGCTATGTCTCATATTATTTTTTTTCTTTTTTGGGATCTGAGGTAAAGGGAATTAAATTAAAATCATGCTCCTCAACCACAGCAAACTATTATCATCAGTTCATGCAAAAGCCCTGCATTTGTTTTGATTTTCACCTCAATCTCTAATCTGTGCTCACATTCACCTCCCTCTTAAACATGCCTTCCTTCTGTGTTTGATACAGGTCCTTAAGAGACATGTATCTTTATAAACTATTTCATCTTATTGGATGTAACTGAGTACATAAGTAATATTGTGACCTGAATTTCATTCTGTTGGTATTCTGTTAACTCACCACTAAATCTTTAAAGCTAATTTACGTTGCTAGATTTACATTGACTCTATTGTTCTAACTGCTGCATAATGTCTTATGGTATGTATCTACCATCTTTTACTTTTCCATTCCTCCTGCAATGGAAACCTGTGTCAAACAATGACATAGTAAACATCCTCGTACTTGACTCCTTAGAGGCCTGAGGAAGAATTCCTTTGGTTTGCATGTCTAAAAGAAAAATTGGTGGCCCATTGGATCTAAATACACTGTTGTCTTTATCCAGCCCCCCTTGTGCATAAATGGCATCCCCATCCTACCTCCTATACTGACTATTGCTGCAGGGATTTGAGCTGGGCAGATCCACAGCTGTAACCAGCTTAGTGCTGTCGTGATACGGTACAACCTTGCTTCTTATTTCCTGCTCTGGGACTTCTCTAAGACAGAGATGCAGAACTCAGGGAACCTGCTCAACACTTATGCCTACACAATTAAATGGGGTAATGGGGAAGAGCAGAGGTTACAGTCCCAAGGCTACTCTTGACCTTTTGGAGGATAGGAGCCAAAGGATAAGTATGCTTCCTCTTGAATTCCCTTGGGAGAAAGTTCTGAGACATATAGTTCTTAAGACTCTTACCAAGTTCCCTGTGGAATTGAGTGTAAGTTGCCAACACCGGTTGCCAGTTTGGAAACCCATCCTGGTATTGGTTTTCCCTTTTCCCTAATTCAGCCCTGCAGTTCCTCATTCCTGTTCCCTGTTATGACTTCCCCCAATGAATTACCTATAGATAAGCCTTTGTCTCAGCCTCTGTTTTTAGGGGCACCCAAAGTACATGATCCCTAAATACTGCCAGATTGCTATCTAGGGGATCTGAGCCTTAATCTGGGTAGTATGGCCAGCTTCCAACTTGTGGACCAGAGACTGGGCCATTTTAAAACTTCAGAGGGCCACCTTTTAACAAGATGCTGTTCTTCTGCTTAGTAAGTTCCCTAGGTAGGATCTTTCACCCCTGGATCAGTGATTTTGTTTTACATTCACTGCAGTTATTCTCCAAAATATGGTTGTAATATATATACATGCCTTGGTGATTATAAAATACTTCTCACAAACATTGACCTCTGCCTTCATGATTCATGACTTCTAATGCATGGATAGTAGACTCATCCTGGCATGTGCCATACCAGAGTATTAAGAAAATTTCCTTCAAGGGGCACCTGGGTAGCTCAGTCGGTTAAGCGTCCAACTTCTGCTCAGGTCATGATCTCACGGTTTGTGGATTCAAGCCCTACATCTGACTCTCTGCTGACAGCTCAGAGCCTGGAACCTGCTTCAGATTCTGTGTCTCTCTCTCTCTGCCCCTCCCCCACTCATGCTCTGTCTGTCTCTCTCTCAAAAATGAATAAACATGAAAAAAAAAACTTAAAAAAAAGAAAATTTCCTTCTCAATACTTGTTAATAGAGAGATATCATATGATTTATACTTTCCAGCGACTGGTGTTGCATTCAACTTGTGTCCTAGAAAATGCACTTGTCCTACTGTCACATTTTCACTTGGGATTACTTAGGAAAAAAATGATCATTTCTTTGAGTGGACATGTGTCAGTGTTAATGTGTGTGTGTGTGTGTGTGTGTGTGTGCGCGCGCGCACGCGCATGCACGTGCGTCAGCTCATTGCATGGGGTGAGTCATCATGAAAAAAGCACAGATCATGACCATCTGGGAGCAAGGTATCAACAGAACTCCCTTAAGGGAATGTGTGTTCCTTCTCACTTGGGAGTAACTTTTAAAAATCTCATATCCCCTTCTGTTTCTGTTATGTGAACAGGTGGTTAATACATACACCCCAGGAAAGAAGATTTGGCTTGAAGGTGTGGTGACCACCTCAGCTGGAGGCACAAACAATCTATCAGATTCCTATGCTGCAGGATTCTTGTGAGTAACACATGCAATTTCATTCCCAGGGATTTTGAGGAAAGAAAGTGTGTTATTCTGCCTATTGGAGGGGGAGGTTCATTTCCTATTGAAAGTTCTGTATCTGTTCCTTTGTGAATGGGTTTAACCCATTCAACAAACAGTGATAAGTGACTTCCCTGGATCCTAAGACGTCAAGCACAGGCATCAGAGCAAAGATAGTAGTAACAGTAGCAGTAGTAGTGACCATAATAGTCATATGACCTTTATTTAATGTCTATAGTTCAAAACACAGTGCAGACAACATACAATTTCTCATCCATTTTTCACCATAGTCCTAGGAAATAGGTAAGAGTAAGATCGGAGGAACAGAAAGAGGAGCTAAGAAAAGGTGTGGGAGATTAGTGCCATAATAATAATAAATAATAATAATTTTAACTATATGTGTTACATGCTTTCTGAAGCGCTCTCTCTGTATCTAATAATTTAACAACCAGTGATACAGTTACTATTATTTTACAACAACCCAAAGAGATAGATGTGAGAGCTTTGACTCAAGCCCAGGCAATCTGCTTCAGAGTCAAGCCTCTTTGCCACTACCTTAGACCATCTTCCTTTCTGCTTCAAAAGCAGTGGTAGTCATGCAAAGGAACCGGTAGTTTCTGTCCCTGGGAGGATCAGGAAGGGCTTCATGGACAAAGTGGCATTTGAGTGGGACATAGAAAGATTACTCTAATTTCTATAGGTGGAGAATGGTGGTGATAGTGGAGGAGAGCATGCTAGGCAGAAGGAACATTTCCAGCAAAGGCACAGGGGAGGGGAAATGATTCGTGTGAAGAAAGCCTCAGTAGCTGCAGGGATGTAGTGAGGGTTGAGACAAGGGAGGAGTTTTCCATCAAGCATGGAAGGCCTTGAAAGCCAGGCAGAGGAAATGAAGCCTTGTTCTATACTCCGTGGCAAGCCATTGAAGATTTTGGAGGAAGGAAGAGATACCATCTGACCTGTGTTTTTAAATGTTGGCGCTGAGAATAGTATGCACAAGAGTTTGGAGAGGCAGGAGATGGGAAAGTGGATTTGAAGGCTACTGCAGTTATCTGAACGACTTAACACCAGAAGCATAAAGGGCTCTGACTGGCCTGCCAGCATCATGTTGCAGGGACAGACCCCTCAGGATCACAGACTAACCAAATGCCCTGTTCCTGTTCAATTCTAGTCCTGTGGCCCCGGTTTTTTTTTTTGTTTGTTTGTTTGTTTTTTTTTTTTTGTCTGAGCAAGGTCCTCCTAAGAAGTGAGCTCACAAAGCCCTGAGCTTTGTGTTTCACTACTAACAGCTGTTCCTAATTATACACTCGTAGTTTCCCTCCATTAAGGCTTATTTTAATACATTTATAAAAGACAAATCAAGCCAGTCAAGCAGATTGTCTTTGCAGATGGAATCCTGGCACATGCAGATGAAGATAATGAGTCAGTAAAATATATGATGATACCTTGTGTCTTCGATTCTTGTGTTCTCAGCACCTACCATTGAGTGGCACAGAGCAGTTGTTCAGTGAGCATGGTTCAAATGAATGAAATGGAATGAATCAGCATTTGATACAGTGGTTCTGAGAGTCTTCTTTCAATAATATGCTTCCCACCAGGTTTCACTGTGAGCCGTGGGGTAAGGATGAGAAGCCAGTGGCCGTTAGTACGGCAGGGAGGGGCCTCTGAGAATCAGCAGAGGAATGGCTTTTGCACAGCCATCATAGACAGACTTTGCTGCAGGGCCAGCAAGCAGCCCAGTTGTAACTGTTTTCCTGAGCATTCTTCCCTTTAGGGAATGATGTGAAATGAGAAACACCACAGCCCTTCGGAGGCGGGGGGAACTGGAAAGATATCTGAGCACCAGCCAAATATCCATAGATCTCTGTGGTCACTTTGCAATAAATCCAGATCAACAGAGTTGTTCAGGGTTAGGTTGTAGTTCAGGTATTCAGTATGTGGTTGACACAAATCAAATGAAAACTAGCTCACTTGGCTCCTGGTTCTCTCTTACCTCTTTATCACCCATTTGCTCTCACCTCTGCTGGCAGCACCCAGCCAAGTGTCCTTCGAGTCTAGTTCTCCAAGGGACATAAATTGCTTCCTGGAGGGGAGGGGGGAATTGAAGCATTCTAAGAAGCTCCAGAAGACTAGCAAGATTCCTTGGAAAAAGGCACCTTTCAGGCTTTTTTTCATATATGGCATAACTGAGAGCTTGCCAGGACACTTGAATGTTTATGCATGAAGCAGAATTCTCTGCTGCCAAGTATTCAAGGGTAGTTTTCCCAGTTAGGGCTTTATGATTCTCTGATGCACCACAGATATACCCTTGGCACACTACTGTGCCTCTAGCACCCAGTAGTGTCTGCCACCCAGTAGATATTCAATAAACTTTTGTGGAATGGAAAATAATGGCCGCAGTAGTATCCTTGGTGGGATATACCAGTCATCTTGCCACTTTTCTATACTTGTGCATGAAAGGGAGACTTGGAACACCATTTATTTCCCCTGTCAGAGTGCTTAGTATTTACAAGAGGAAGAGGAAGACAACTTAAGTACAAACCATTCCACTCTGAAGAGTACGGGGAAGGAGAGGTTCTGGCTATAGTCCTTTTGAACGCTCCAGACCAGAACGTGCATAGAGGATATGGGTTTGGAAAGGAGGATGTATATTCTTCTCTCTCACTTTAGAGTTCCTTCAAAAACTGCCCATACTAGGAAAACAACATCAACAACAAAGACAAGCCAGATTTACTAGTCAGCATTCATTTGTTGAGTATATATTTTTTGCGGATCACTGTTATAGGGTCTGCAGAGGTCACAAGTAGGAATTTATACATTTGTATAAATGAATACAGGTATTTACATACCCAGTGCTTTACAAATGACTTACATGGTCACACAAGCATTTTCGTATCTATCTTCAATGCTGAGAACAAGGTCTGGCATTTACAGCCGATTAATTAATGTTGTTGAATGAATAATGAATGAATGAACAAATGGAATATTTTAAATTCCAAAATACATTGATATCCAGCTGCGGCTAGATGTGATTATGTGTTTACTTATCATTTCATTTCTTCATTCAGCAAGCATAGGGATAGGAGGGTGAATTAGACATACTTGTTTTTATAGATAAATACTTGTTAGATATAAATCCTATTGTATTTGTGCTACATTAGTGGAAAGAGCACTGACTTAGGAGGCATCAGTCCAGAATTCACGTGATAGTTCTACCCCAGGACATTAATATGTGTCTCAGTGGCTAAAGGAAAAACCAAATGGGGTTGGTAAATTAATAAAAATAATAAAGGCAAATAGCTTAGCCATGTGATATTCCCAAAGTAATTTCAGTTCCCGGGTCACAGTGTCCCAGTCTGAACAACAACAACAACAACAACAAAAACAACAACAACAACAATAACAGTTCTATTATATAATTGTTGGATTTTCTTTTTGATTTAAAACTTTTGTTTTTGCATTTTTCTTTGTTTTGTTTTTGTAACTCTAATTATCAGTAAATATTTCTTAGTTTTTATGAGAATAAAATAATTGTCAATGTGAAACAGATTTTAAAATGCTAATAATATTCATTCATAACATAAAAATTAGCAATGTGCTTTATTCTAGTAAAGAAAAAGCTTAATTCTACAAGTCACTGGTTTGGCATTCCATATGGTTTCAAATTTGGGAAATCATAGCTATGCATAATTTGTCCCTAGTATGCTGAATGCTGATTCTCAAAGTTCCTCCAATCTAATTTTGTCCAGATCAATGTCAACTTAACAGAGTGTGAAGCACCCACATTACACTAGGAACTGAGATGAGTGTTTTGGGTACAAAGCTAAACCATTGTGTCTGTTCTCAGTTAGCTCATAACCAACTGGAAGACAGCAGAGAAGAAAGAAAGAAATTATCGTGGGCAGGCAGAGAGTATAAATAAGAGTTCTGGGAAGGTACAGAGGAAAAAGGTACTACTGTTCTGTACCAGCAGGGTTTGGAAGGAGATGGCACTTGACTTGGAGACATGTTAACAGATGGGAAGAAATTTGCCAGATAAGGTGGGTTAGAGGAGGAGAGGAAGGGAATTCTAAGCAGAAGTTAAAACATGTATGGAGACTCAGGTGAGTATGTCAAAGTATGCTCGTTTGGGGCAGCCAAGAATAGTTTTAGAGTCAGGGAATGGAATTTAGGGTGAGAGCAGAGGGGAGAAGAGGTACAGATTATAGGCTCATACACATGCTCAGGAAAGATTGTGAAATGCCTTATCTTTTATACTGGAAGACTGAAGCTCCCAGTCACATTTATCTTACATATATTCTTACAATTAGAAATTTCCATAAGTTTCAGAATTTGGAATACAGAAGAAAATTAAATGAATAAGTGAATGAGTGAACAAATTGAATGAATAAATAATAAAGGCAGAGTTAGCAGTGGGTGTTGGAAGAACCAAGAGGGAAGTACTTTTGAAGGATAGCATGCCCTGGAAAGTGGGTATTTGGCATAGTGGAATATGTGATAATGTGTGAACAATGCAGGTCCTTAATTGTGATATGTGTAATGGTAGCATACTTGAATCTCTGCATGGTTAATTATAGTGCCAAGGAAAATTATTATTTTATTGACTGTTGACAGTGATATATGAGGGATGCAAATGGCTGACCCCTTCTTGAACCAATAGGTCATAAGAGTATGTTAGAGTCCCAGGAAAGGTACATGTATGGTGATAGGGTGCAAGCAGAGGAGTTTGAGTGACAGAGAATATGGTGTGCATGCTCCTGTGATTGTGTCCCATGGCCGGGGGTAGAGGGATGATAATTAGGCTTACAAGTGGCTAGGGTATTCATTTTAGTTAGTTCATTTTTTTTTTTTAATTTTACTTCTTTATAGGAGTAAGTCATTAGCAACAAAATATTCTGTGGCCAAGGGCAATTTATTTTCCTCCTCTGGATCTCTGCTTCTTTTCCTATAAAATGAAGAGGCTGGATTTGAAAATCTCTAAGTGTCTTCCAGCTATGTACTCACTGCTTAAAATAATCTTCTCCTTTAAAGTACTAGGTAAATTTCATGGTGGGTGTTGGTGTATATGCATGTGTGTTAGCCAATCCCGACAAAGCTTGTTATATGGCACTTTTAAGATGTATTGATGTAGCATTTTTTCCTGATTTTTAGATGGTTGAACACTTTAGGAATGCTGGCCAATCAGGGTATTGACGTTGTGATACGACACTCATTTTTTGACCATGGATACAATCACCTTGTGGACCAGAATTTCAACCCATTACCAGTAAGTGTGAGATAAAGATTCCTAACTCCTTTTCCATGTGATTCAGTTGTTTTGATTATACCTTGTTCCACAATGGGAGAATTTTCCTCCTCCCTCTGTTACCTGTTAATTTCATAAATTGAACAAAAGCATTCATGTCGTTGTTCTCTTGACCCATTTCACAGACTTTTGGCTTCACTACACACATCTATATATACACACCTATGTAATATGCCTGTATGTATATACATATATACATTTATGTATGTATATGAATTTTTATATATTTATATATTTGTTTACTACCATTATTTAAACAAACCTTGTGCAGTTGAGATTCCACATCTACTTGTAGCCTGTTTGAACTCTGCTTGAGAGTGAATTTTTCCAGATTGTTTTCTTTTAATGCTAATAGGAGACATTAGTTAACGTCAGATGCAACATGTTGAAAGCAGATGGGAGCGCGTTGGCCATGATCAGATGCAGTATGAACCCATCTCTTGGGAGTGGCTTAAGTGCACTTACAGTTAGGTGTTGATCCCTATGTGATAACGAGGGGATTTGCCCAGAACACCAGCTTCTCTGGGAAAAGGAAGGCTAAAGAAGAATGGCAGGAGCAGAGAACTTAGTTTGGTTCATTCCTGTATTGAGCAATCACAGAGATCCCACTTAGTCCAGAAAGCTGCACTCATCAGAAATATTACATGGATTATCCTTTTCACAGACATCGTGGTCATGGAGAAAGGTCAGACTCCTCTCATTAGCTCACAGACTATGAGAGCTGGGGTTCCCCTTTGAGGAGATCTGGTCACATCTCCGGTAACAGAGGAACTGAGGGGCACTGGGTGGCTCAATCAGTTAAGCAGCCGACTTCGGCTCAGGTCATTATTTGAGTTCAAGCCCTATGTCAGGCTCAGTGCTGACAGCTCAGAGCCTGGAGCCTGCTTCGGATTCTGTGTCTCCCTCTCTCTTTGCCTCTCCCCGCTTTGTGCTCACGCTCTCTCTCAAGCTCTCTCAAAAATAAATAAATGAAAAACAAACGAAAAAAACAAAAACAGAGGAGCTGATAGTCCAGGTAGGAGGAGGGGAAGGGAGATGTAGAGCCAGCTCTAGAACCCATCCCTGCACCCTATCCAGTGCTCTTCCAACAGAATTAGTGCTGCCCTTGGGTTCACACTAAGCAAACCCAAGTGGAATCAGTGAGTGTCTGCCGTTTACTTCCTTCTGCCTATTTCTACCCTGTATTCCTCTCATTCTCACCCCTGCCCTGAGCCAGGAGGCCTCCAAACCCAGAACAGAGACCAGTGTGGCACCCAACAGTACCATTTTCATGTCTCCAAAGAGTCCCTCTAGATTAGAGTACTCGGTAATGATTATATCACTGATTGTACATAACTCCAGTCAAATCACAAGTATTAAAACTGATTAGCACAGTCGCTTTTGTTCGCAGGCCGGGATACCTCTCTGAAAGTGTGTGTGTTTGGGGGCAGGGTGGGGGGGCAAGCTAATGTACAGTGCAGAGGGAATTTTCAGTTTGTTTATTTGAGCTCATAAACTTGTAGAGATAAAACAAAATAATAACTAGAAAAGTCTCTATGAGGTGTCAGCATTAAACAAATATAATGTCATACAAAAATAAATATTTATTGACCCATCAGGCACTGGGGAGGAGATTAATAATAAATAAATGAATAAACAAATAATAGAGTACTAGAACAAGAAGACAGTATGGGCTCTTTTGGAATGCGTGTATAGGAAGGCTTCTCTGAGAAGGTGACATTTAAGGCAAGAGCCCAATGACAAGGAACCAGCCATGCGGATTTTGTAGAGGAACTTTCAGGTAGGGGAAGGGGCTAGCACAAAGGCTCCAAGGCAGGAATGGACTGGGCATGTTTGAGGAAACACAAGGACACCAGAGTGATGGGGGCCTGACAGAGAAGGGGGAGACTGGTTGGACATGAGGCCACATAGATCACATAGGGCTTTGTCAGTTAACAGGAGTTTGACTTTATTGTATGTAGTATGAAAAGCCACTGGAGGGTTTTATGCAGGGAAGCAATACAACCTAGCTTATATTTTTAAAAGATCTAGTACAATTAATGCATCAGCTGTTATTTGTAGTTGTAATAATAATGTACAGACCACTTTCATATATGGTACCTCAACAATGCTCCATATACGCTGTCCTCCCTCTTCTCTGTCCTCCCTTCTTGCCTTTATCCCCTCCCTTCCTCATTCAGATTTCATTCACTCCTCCTGATCATGTACTACATGCTGATAATTATTCCTGGCAGAGGGCCTCTTTGATGAACCAAACAGACAAGGTTCCTGAACCCTTGGAGCTTATAAGCTAATGAAGCATAGTGAAAAATGGAAAATAAATAAACATATAAACAAGGTAATTGCACTTGGTCGTAATTGCTCTGAAGAGAGGCTGGTGAGAGAAGTAGAACTATTTATATTTATTTTGCTGAAGAGAAACTAAGGCTCTGTGAAGATATTAAGTGGCTTGTCCAAGGTCAGACAAGTACAAGGAGCTGGAGCTCTCAGAGTTTTGTAGTTAGTTCTACATCTGATTGTCTTCTCTCTTCCTTGAGGTACTCTTTGGTGTCTGTCCTGTGGTCTGCAGCCAATACTTGCTTCATTTGGGTCTGGAGATGGAAATGGGCATCTTAAGGAACTGGAGAGAAGAAAACCTTAAGCTAAAAAAAGATGGTCTTCGGGTGACTAGACAGGCTTGATTTCCAGAGTTGGACAAACCTGGATTCCATATCAGTTCTCTGTGCACCTTTGCTGGCTGTGTGTAGGTTAAAGGTGCAAGTCCTCATGGCTTTGGTTCTCCCCAAATAAGTGTTGTTGCAGGGGACTTCCTTTACAAGCCCAGCACAAGAGACCTCACTTGATAGGTGGTGGCAGCAGAGCTCACATGAGTTCATGGCAAGCTAAAGTAAGTCCCACTGATTCAGCACAACCGCTCAAGTGAGCTGGGCAGCTGTATTCCTAGAAACACCACACTCTGATAAAGTGTAAAAGCACTTAAGGTAGCAGGCTTCAGGCTTTCTTTTTATCTTTCTTTGTGCTAATAAATTCTGCACCTTATAAGTTGAGAACTTGATAGCTGGGAGAACTTGACCCTGGAAAAAATTTCCTAGGCTAGACCAGGGCACCAGTCAAACAGACCTTGCCAGCAGGCTCTGGAATGGGTAATGGAGACAGACCTGGGAGTCATACTGGTTGCCACTTCAGAGAGTTGTGCAGTTGATGACCGAACATTGCCAGTAAAAACTTGTGGATTTTATGTTGTGATTAAATCTTCAAGAGAGTTTGTTGAAAGCTTAGGGGATTCGTGAGTTGTGTTTTGATTGTCTTCCAGAAAAACCAGTATTCTCCATTCCAGTTTCTTCAAACCCAGCTCAGTGCATTTAAGGAAAAGACCTTATTAGCAAATACTGTTTTGTTTTTGTTTCTGTTTTGTTGCTGCTCTTAGATAAACTTAGAAAAAAGTGAGGATCTTGGCCTAATGGCTGCTTAGCCCATATCCCATTTTACCCCTCCACCTGCCCAGTCAACTTTGATCCCAGCTTGTAGGATTCTAGCAGCTCTGACAAGGCCATTCCAATAGTGCTGCTCCAGTCTAAGGTAAGAGAGAAGATGAGGGTGGCCCTTTAAAAAAGAAACTTGTCTTCACAAAAGATCATTTCCAGCTACATCCCATGTTCTTTATGGTTGTTCCTCTAGAAAAGTGCCAACACTCCTACTGTTGGAGATTTTCCCTCTCCTGGGAAGAGGAGAACATTTAGTTCAGCAGTGCTTCATCACCAACTCCCACCCCTTTCCCCTGACCTGCCTGCCATTGGGAAAGAGGGAATGTGTGAGTCTCCACAGCCAGTCAGCCAGTCAGGGGCTCCCTTGGGAGTAAGTGATGTTTGTGCAGAAGAGATCTGCACATTTGGTGGACATAGTCCAGACCCCACCAGCCGTGGGCATTTCTCCTACGAGAGGGTTTTGGAATTTAGCTTGTGCTTTTTTTAAGAGCTTGATTTACAGAGCTTCCAGGGAAGGGAATGGTGAATTACTAGTCAACATCTTTTTAACTCCCACGCCAGCCGAGCAAATATAATTCAATTCAAAAAACATTGACACTTCAAATGTGTCTGGCTCTGTGCTAGGTATTCTGGGGACACAGAGATAAATAAGATATGGTTCCCTCATCTGCAGAGCTAACAGTCTGGCGTGTGTTTGTGTTTGGGGGATTACAGTTTAGTCTTCTAGAATAAAACAGAAAGCTAGTTCCCACTGGACTGTGTTTTCTCTACTGGGTGTAGTGCTGGTGATAATTATATTTGCTGTCACCTTCTTTTTGCTGATTGTCACTGCTGAATAATAATATTCAGTTCAACCCAATGCACATTTACTGAGCACTTACTGTATACAGCGTTCTGTATACTAGGATATAGTCAGTGGTCATAGACTGGAATATTACTCACTAGTTTATGGTGGGATTGAGCCTATGGCTCTGGTTCCCACAGCAACATGCTCCAAGCCAAGCCTTCAGGTGTCATTTGGTTACTGGAAGGAGATTCTGAATCTTAATGGTGCCTGCCTAACTCTGCTGGTTAGCCTGTCACAGGGATGAGGTCCTAAGTGCTCCATCCTTGTTTTCCTTGAACATGTAAGACAGTGCCCCTGATGCACTGCACAGCCACGACACAGATGCAGGATTAGCTTCAGTCTGTCTCTTTCCTGAGAATGTCCAGTTACAAACCCATGTTCCATCGATGCTGGATTAATGCACAATTTCTTCTTGTAAGAACAACACCACTTACATAGGAGGCCCCATGGGGAGCAGCAGGAGCCTGGGACTATGACAGGATTCATAGGTACTGTTCTTAACTCTGCCATTAATTAGCTGTGTATTTTTGGTACCAGTTTTTTCATCACTTAAATTGCAATAAAAAATGTCTTTTCTATCTAGCTCCAAAAGATACTGTTATGTTCCTTGAGAAAATTAGATAGGACAATAGGATTCTGATTATAGGATTCTGATTTCATATATATTTATACACATAGAAAATTACTGGAATCTCTTCATATATCTAAAAGTGGTTTTGTTTGGGTAGTGGGATTATAGACAGTTTTAATTTTCTTCTTTGTGGATTTCTTTTATATGTAAAATTGCTATAGTCAGCATTATTGCTTTTTTAATCTGAAAAAAAATAAAGGCTTTAAAATTTTTTTTTTAATTTTTATTTTAGAAATAGAAAGCACATGAAGGGGAGAGAGGGGCACAGAGAGAGAGAATCTTTTTTTAAATGTTTATTTCTTTTTGTGGGAGAGAGAGAATGCAAACAGGGGAGGGGCAGAAAGGGGGACAGAGGATCCGAAGCAGGCTCCACGCTAATAGCAGCAAGCCTGATGTAGGCTCAGACTCACGAACCACGAAATCATGACCTGAGCTAAAGTCAAACATTCAACCAATTGAGCCACCCAGGTGCCCCGAGAGAGAGAGAATCTTAAGCAGGCTCCACACTCAGTGTGGAGCCCAATGTGGGGCTCGATCCCATGACCCTGGGATCATGACCTGAACTGAAATTAAGAGTCAGATGCTCAACTGACTGAGCTACCCAGACATCCCTAAGGCGTTTTTTTTTTATTTTTAGTATTTAAAAAAATTTGTTTAATGTTTATTTATTTTTGGGAAAGAGAGAGAGACAGAGTGCAAGCAGGGGAGGGGCAGAGAGAGAGAGAGAGGGAGACACAGAATCCGAAGCAGGCTCCAGGCTCTGAGCTGTCAGCACAGAGCCTGACGCAGGGCTCAAACTCACCAACCATGAGATCATGACCTGAGCCAAAGTCGGCACTTAACTGACTGCACCACCCAGGCACCCCAAGGCTATTTTTTAAAGAAAAAAATCGTGTTTTGAAAGAATTAAGTCTTTAAGTAATTAAGCAAATATTATCCCAGCCTAATTCATTTATTATTCATGATTCATTTATTCATAAACACTCATTACACTTATGCTGTATGCTAGATGCAGTGATGGGCCCTGGGGACACTGTCCTGGCCATCAAGGAGCTTAGAGTGTGGATGGAGGACAGAGGAGTCAGCAGGAACTGTGGCAGATGTACTTTAGCAGGACAGAAGAGGAACAGAAGCCAGCCTGGGTGGAGGGCAGGAATGGGACATCAAGGAAGGCTTTCTGGAGGAGACAATGCCTGAGCTGGATCTTGAAGGAGAAGGACATGTTAGCCATAGGAAGAAGAGCTTGGGGTCTGGGGAGGATCTTCCAAACAGAGGCAATAGCATGTGCAAAGGGACAGGGCATCAATTTCCCAGAGTCGTGGCAGATGGATTATGAAAAATTTCTTAGGAAAGCTTTTCCCATTGCTGTCCAGTGGCCACACAGGGTGTGTGAAAATTAAAGAATTTCAAAGCTACAGCCCTGGAGGTGGTGGGGCGGGGGAGGTACAAACCCTAGCCAAACCAGCCTGTGACCTGTTTCTTGGTATAGCTGCCTTTCTTTTTCTTTTCTTTCCCGTGGGAGCCATCAGGAAGATGAAAGAAGCAGAATGTACCTGTTTAGGGGTAGCTGTGATGTGAAACCCAATCCTCTCATTAGAGGCCCTGACAAAGACTTCTCCATGAGCAGCCTTTCTTTGTGGGGCCCTGCAGCCGCTGAGAGAAGGGCTTCCACCGCTGCGCCATCAATCACTGAGATCCAGGCTGGCTCATGTCAGTGGCCATAGCTCCCGGGCTGCATGCCCAGCAGGTGTGACTTGCTTCTTTCCTCCTCTGTGCCTCTAAACCCTGGCCTCTCAGCTCAGAGCTTGTGGCTGCCCCATCAGACCGGGCTGGCAGCTCTTCTGCCTCAACCGCTTTAAATGGAAGCCCCTCTGATTTTGAACTACCAGTCCTCATCCTTTGCTTAGTTCTCAACCTGAGCGGTGCACATGGGATGTGAGCAACACACCTGAGCACTTACACCAGCTCAGCCTGATGCAGGCTGCCTCGGGCTGGAGAAAGAGCTCTGCGTGTGAAGTCAGAAGGCACGGGCGCGGTGTGCAGCACCGTGTTTCCGGCTCTAGAAAGGGGGCCTAACTATGCTGGGGTGGGGAGTGGGGAGTATTTGAAAGCAGTACTTAAAACTATTGGCTTTGGAATCAGGCTGACCTGAGTTTCAAACCCAGCCTCACCATTTACTAGCTTCGTAACCCTCAAAAAAACATCAATCTCCCCTTGTAAAATGGGGGCAACAGAAGTGTCTGTCTCATAGCATTGCTGGAGAGGATGGGACAAGCCAATGCCTGTGTGTCTTTGACCACATAGTAAGTACTCAATAAGTGTCAGCTGCTGTTATTGTTTATAAAGTCACTTTGTGAGTGTAAAATTCTGTAAGTCATAGTGATAATTATCATTAATGACGTGACTTAGCTGTAGTGAGATAGTATTCATTTGACTATTTGTACAGATAATCTGGAAATCAACTAAAGTAATGGTAACTATCGTATGAAAAGTAGATATTTTTGCAAAAATTAAATTACAGGAAAACTAGAGAAACAAAAAAGGAAGCGTGATTCTTGCCCTTGAGAGGGATTGACTGCAAATGGTTAAAGGCAAACTAAAAATTACAATTTATTTTCCTCCCGAGAAGACGCTGCCAGCCTTTCCCAGTGAAGGCAATGAAGGCAGTAACCACACTGCAGTACCAACTCTAACACCTTCATTTGGTATTTATAAATGGCCCAATAAGCCCTGGCAACCATGATATGTCACATCAAAGTGCTAATGACAGCACATTACGTGAATCACCGAGAAGCAACAATTGAAAATCTCTCACTGCCATCAACCATTTATATTGCTCCCAGATTGCAGTTCTGAGGGATTTCAGCTACGGGAAGGCGTGCGGCAACCTAAATAAATTAGGGAGAAGAAGCAATTATAGCCGCACGGCATTTGAGCTCAGGAGCGGGTGCCATCCTCAGAGCGGCCTTCACATGATGGAGGAGCAAGGCAAGCTCTGGAAATGAGAGAAGCCGCACCTCACCTAACCTCATCAGTTCACCTAAAACACTGAGAAGGACATTGTTTAAAAATAATCTGACAAGAAAGAGAGGAATGGAGGGAGGGGGGAAGAGAAAAGGGAGAAAAAATAGAATGCTCTTTGGTGGGTTGGAAAGATTGTTTGCGACCGCCACAGTTTGACAAACTTAAGGTTATTTCTTAAGCATTCTATTGAAAACCTACGGGCACAATGAGGTCTGGTTATGACATTTAGGAACCAACAGGACTCTGATAGAAGTGACCTGAAAGCCAAAGAGAATACATTACGTTCTTTCTAAACTCAATTGTGTTGTTGTTGTTGTGTAAATAAAAGCAGGAGTCTTTTAAAATAGAGATAGAATAAATACACAGGAATTTTGTTTTTAATACCTATTTAAATATACACTGTAAATTTTTAAAAATCTGTCATTAGCTACCTCACTTTCAACTATTATCTATCTCTGATTTGGTTTTAAGCATTGAAAGGACTAAATAGAACACATCATTTTGACTCACTTTAAACTTAACTTGAGCAGGCCTGTCTTCTCCAGAATTCACTGTTCTTGTCTTGACGTCAAAATCCTTATAGCCTCCCTTCATTAGAACGGTGAATCTCAAGCCTACGCACATTACAGTCGCCTAGGGGGCTTTTAAAAAATACCTGTGCTTAGGCACCACCACCAGGGATTCTGATTCACTTGGTCTGTAGAGGATACCAGGTGTTGGTATTTTTTAAAGCTCCCCAAGTGATTCTAACATGCAGCCAGATTTGAGAACCACTGGGTTAGAAGTTTCTATTTACCCTGATTAAATAGCAATTATCTTCCCCTTTTCTCTTTTGTACTTAACTTTTGCTTCACCTATCAAGATATTAACAAAATTTTAATACTGTCTATCACAAATTCATTTGATAAATATTCATTGACTATTATTTGCCAGACACTGTTCTAGTTTCTGAGGACATAGAGATGAAGGAGAAAGGCAAGACCCTGCCCTTGTTGGAGATTACAGTCTAGTAGTGGAGACTAAAACAAGTAAAATAGCAAATAATTAATTACAAAGTTCAGAATGGTGTGTAGGAAGCAAGCAGGCTGCTCATTTGAAGAATGGGGAGAGAGGATATAGAAAACCGGAGCAGGCAGCCGGCCATTGGGGGAGCAGGTAAAGAGCGCAGCACAGGCGGGGAGAGGCTCAGCGGCACGTCAGAGGTCATGAAGTGCCTCTAAGGCCACCCTGAATCCTGGTCCACCCGTAGCCAGGCGCAGAGACAGCCAGTGAACTGCCTGGTTCAGTTTATCTCGGGCTCCCCCTATACCTGGTTCCTACTCTACACTTGGCAAACCATTTTGCTTCCAGTCTCTGTGAGAATCATGGTGGTGCCCCTACATCTGGGATCCTCAATTGAGCCTCATGCCTACTGTATTTCTCTGCCACCGACCTGGCCATCTCCACATACAGCCCAAGTCACCTCTCAACAGGCTTTGAAATGAGAATGGTGGAATAATGATACTTGCAGAAGCTGGCAGTGAACATTTAGGATTTCATCAGACTATTCTATTTTGGTGTCTGTTTAAAAACTTCAGTGATAATTTTTTATGTCCTCATGCTTAGGGTGTTGTAACATACACTAAAGCAAAGCACTGTTTCAGTTGCTCTGGGACATAAAGAATAAAGACATGTTCTTTCTCTCCATGTTTGCAATCTGTTTGGAGAGATAACACATAGAACCTTGGAGAGGTAGCTGATAGGTGATGTATGTGAAGGTCTGTCTTGTTCACTCAGTATCTCCAGAGCCAGATCTCTGGGTAGGAGACATTAGTACCGGCTGGAGGGAAAAGACTAGAAGGGATAATTGGGGAAGGCCTGTGCAACATGTCAGGAGTGGACATTAGTTACCCAAAGAATACTTGCTCCTAAGAAAGCTCCTTGCCCTGTGGTGCTAGAAAGGAAGGAGTGTCTTAGGACAGAAGGAAAAGCAGGAGTCCTAGATCTGATATCAGGTTCTGCCACCAACTCATTCATCCTGGGGCACTGGGTGCTCTGGATCCATCTCAAAAGTGGTTGTTGAATGTGACCATCTGAGGTCCCCCTTTAGCTCTGATGTTTTCTGATTCGTCTTCGAGATTTCCATACCTGTATCTTCATACAGACCTCCCAGGTGAACTTATATTATTAAAACCTTTAAAATAAAAAAGCACTATTTCACTTTTAAATCATTCAGGAAGGGATCCCTCTTTTCTTAAGTCTTTTCTTAAGACTCTTGTAGCCCTGTTATAGCAGTTATCATTTTCTTTTGTTATTAGAGTTGTTTGGTTACATTGAATTTCCTCTGTGTCAGCTTCTTGAAAACAGAAGCCACCTCTCCTACTCTCCTGTATTTATATCCCCCATAATTCCCACTCATAGGCAGTCCTTACTGAACTCTCAAGATGCTTAGTGACTGGGATTCCAGGGGCTGCAGTGCAGTGCTCAGTGATGGAAATATGGGAGGCAGGCTTTTACTGTCAGGTGTTGTGTGCACACTGGGAGACAGTAGATCTTGGTGCTTAAGAGATGGGGCTCTGGAGTCAGACAGATCTGGATGTGAATGCCAACTTTTCTGTCTACTTTCTGCATCATGTTTTGCAGATTCTTCATCTTCCATCATCTGTATGATGGGGATACTAATGGTCTGTGCCTCATGGGCTTAACAATAGTGCCTGACACTTAGTAAGTACATAATAATGTGATCATTATTACCTATTCTAAACAGATATGAAACTTATTCCTTGCAACTGGATGAAATTCTTACATCTTCGGAAAGATGGGAACATGTGGGAAACAGCCATCCCCAAAAGTAGGTTTACAAATTATAAATTACTATTTACAAATTGTAAGTAACATGAAAAATTTTAGTTACAATTATGTTAGTTGGCACATGTAGATTGTTTTAGAATCTTCAAAACCCTTTAAAACATCATTTCATATTCCATAAACCTGTATAATAATAGTTTTCTTCTTTGGCTTCTTTGACTTTATTATTTAAGGCCCACTATAAGTTTCCACAGCTTATTTCCGTCTATTAATTCATGTGGCCTTCCCAACTCCCTGATAAGGCAGGTAGGATATACCCATCCTGCTTGGCAGAGAAGAAAAATGAGGCCCAGAGAGGTCCAGCAGCTTACCCAAGGGAACACAGCAAGGTAGAGCCAGTGGTTCTGAGTTCTGTGACTCTTCACTACTATTTCATTTTATCCCTGTGGTTCTGCCACAGCTTTGTTAAGTCAAGAATTCAGGTTAATTCTATCTGCTAGCAGGCAAGGCAGATAGAAATGGCAATGAGGAAGCAGAAAGGCTGGCTTCAAGGTAAAATAAAATGATCCAGGAGATAAAACCTGGGATTTAACAGTGGCTGACTCTTGTAGATTTCCATTTTTACTGAATAATGAAATTAAAAAAAGAAAGGAATAAAATTTCAATTTCATGCAGCAGCAAGTTGGTTTCACTGTCTATATTGAATGTATTAAAAGAGCAATATAGTGCACCTTGTGGCTCAGTTGGTTGAGCGTCCGACTTCGGTTCAGGTCATGATCTCATGGTTTGCAAGTTTGAGCCCTGTGTCAGGCTCTGTGCTGATAGCTCAGAGCCTGGAGTCTGCTTTGGATTCTGTGTGTGTCTCTGTCTGCCCCTCCCCTGTTCATGCTCTGTCTCTCTCTGTCTCTCTCTCTTTCTCAAAAATAAATAAACATTAAAAAAAGAAAGAGTAATATAGAGGGTCTACCTCTCTTAAGGCAGTTACCGTTTTGCCCCATTATTATATATGTATGTGTCTACCTCCTTGATAGTGGGACCACTTTAGAACCTTTAAAACCCTAGAACCATGAGTAGTGCA
Source organism: Panthera tigris (assembly GCF_018350195.1). Taxonomy (NCBI): domain Eukaryota; kingdom Metazoa; phylum Chordata; class Mammalia; order Carnivora; family Felidae; genus Panthera; species Panthera tigris. The sequence continues at coordinate 56,776,472 of NC_056670.1, read as the reverse complement.
GGAGCTGGACCATCCTCTAATGTTTAGCCATTTGATGATGGATAGCAGATCCAGATCCAGGAGTCAAGTAAATTGTTTGGGAGAGCCACGTTGGGACATTTGTGTTCTTATTTTTTTTAATGTTTATTTATTTACTTAGAGCACGAGCAAGGGAGGGGCAGAGAGAGGGAAAGAGAGAATCTGAAGCAGGCTCTGTACCATCAGCACAGAGCCTGACATGGGGCTCGATCCCGTGAACTACGAGATCATGAGCTGAGCCAAAATCAAGAGTCAGATGCTTAACCAACCAGGCACCCTGCATTTGTGTTCTTGAGGAAGATTCCAAGATGGCTCTGAAGGACAAAAGATCATTAATGCCCCTTCGTTAATCTTACCTCCTGGGAATTACTGCAAACGTATTGGAGGCTTTGCCATGAATATGAATTGATCCAGACCCTTGCCTTCTGGCCAAATGGAATAGGAAAGAAGGTGTTGGTGGTATCCATGACAGCATACAAAGTGCCATCAGTCCCTGCAGTGGGATTCAGGTATGGTTACAATGTCTGGAACAGCTGGGGCTGTAGGGGTAACAACTGGACTCAGTTGGTGATTATCTGCCATAAATTTCCAGGTCCTATTCCTCTGTACACACAGGGCTATAGTATTGAGAGATATTACATCTCTAATTATCCATGCTACCTTTTAGATCTTCATCAAGTTTGGGATTTCCCTTTCACCTCCTGGGACCACTCAAAATGGAATTAGTAGGTGGGTTGGGGAATGATTTACATGTCCTACTATATGTGAATATTCCCACTAAATGTCCCACTACTTCTCCACATGTGACTCTCCTCAATCAGGACAATCCCCTGTGGACATTATGAGCATTCACGGCACAAGCATGCAAAACATCAATGCCAATATATATTCAGTAGGGAATGTATGTTGGAAGCCACAACAGGACATTGAATTGGTCCCATGAGCCTTACCCACAAGGTCACTTTAGATTTATTTTCCCTACTGGGAACCTTGCCCAAATCTTATTAGTTGAATTCGAGAGCCCTCCTCCCCAACAAAATGAATAGGATAGTGACTTGGGAACTTGTATCTAACAGAGTCATGAGAGTTTGAGTTCCTTCCTCCCTGAAGTTTCTCACATACTTGAATGTATACACATGCCTCTCAGTCCCCATGGAGACAGGGAAACCTCAGTCCCACCTCTAGTCATTTTTCTTCTTAAAACAGCTGGAGTTGGGATAGAAGGGAAGGGAAGGATTGGAGCACTAAGGGAGAGAATAGCTTCCCACCAGTAAGCAAATCTTTGCATTTACATTAATTTAGGGTTTTTTTTTAAACAACAGCTTTTTGAGATAAAATTCACTTACCATACAATTCTCTTTAAAAGTGTACAGTTCAATGGTTTTTAGTGTATTCATGGAGTAGTGCAACCATCACTACTGTCTGTTTTCAAATATTACCTGAAATGGAAACCCCATACCTATTAGCAGTCACCCCTCATTCTTTACCTCCAGCCCCTGGCAACCACGACTCTACTTTCTATCTCTGTGGATTTGCCTGTTCTAGATATTTCATGTAAATGGAATCACACAATATACGGTTTTTTTGTGACTGGCTTCTTTCACTTAGCATGATGTTTTTAAAGTTCATCCATATTATAATATGTATCAATACCTTATTCCCTTCAGTTGCTGAATAATATTTCACTGTGTGGATACACCACAATTTATTGTCTATTTATCAGTTGATAGACACTAGAGCTGTTTCTACTTTTGGCCGTTGTGAAAAATACCGCTATTAAACCTTAGTGCACGTGTTTTTATGTGGCATGTTTTCATTTCTCTTGGGCATATACCTTGGAGTGGAATTGCTGAGTCATGCATTAACTTTTTGAGGAATTGCCAAACTGTTTTCCAAAGTGACTTCACCATTTTTTATTCCCACCAGCAGTGTATGATGGTTCTAGTTTCTCCATATCCTCACCAACACTTATTATTGTCTGTCTTTTGATTAGACAACACTGACTTTGAAGAATCCTAGTGGATGTGAAGTGGTATATTATGGTTTTGATTTGCATTTCTTTAATGATTACTGATGTTGAGCATCTTTTCATGTGCTTAGTGGCCATTTATGACTTTTCTTTGGAGAAATGTCTATGCAAAAGAGGGGACTATTTGTCTGTGGTCACTTTGACCCATTTAGTTGGTGTGTGAGTAGCTTTATTAGCTGCTCTTTGTCAGAAGACATAAACTTGGCAATGTAGCACACTCACTGAGAGCATGCAGCAGTAATTGGGGCTGGTGGCCAACTGCGTCTCCCAATAATCCACTTCTTGGCTTTACATGTTCTTGGCTGAACTCAAATTTACACTTGAGGGTGCTACTTTATCAGCCACTCTGATTAATCTGATTGATAGAGACTGGGACCAAATTTGTTCCATTTGTCTCATACAGTATGATGATTGATATTGTATATCAAGTTGTCTAGGCCGTGGTATCCAAATATTTATCCAAACATTATTCTAGATATTTCAGTAGAGGTGCTTTTTAGATGAGATAACATTTAAATCAGTAGACTTTGAGTGAAGTGTATTATCTTCCATAATGTGGGTGGGCCTCATCCAATCAGTTGAAGGCTTTAATAGAAACACAAGTGAACTCCTCTGAGCAAGATATAATTCTTCAGACTCTAATTTCAACATAGCTCTTCCCTGGGTCTTCAGCCTACTGGCCTACCCTATAGATTTTGGACTTGCCATATTCCACAATCAGGTGAGCCAATTACCTAAAATCAAGCTTTTGATAGAAAGACAGACACACATATACATTCTATTGGTTATTGGTTCTGTTTCTCTAGAAAACCCTAATATATATGGCATTTAATTAAAGTTGATACCAGCAAGACCTTTATAAAATAATGACCAGGGGCACCTTGGTGGCTCAGTCAGTTAAGTGTTGAACTTCAGCTCAGGTCATGATCTCGCAGTTCATGAGTTTGAGGCCTACATTGAGCTCTGTGCTGACAGTTCAGAGCCTGGAACCTGCTTCAGATTCTGTGTCTCCCTCTCTCTCTGTCCCACCCAACCCCCACTGGTAGTCTCTCTCATTAAAAAAAAATTTTTTTAATAAATAAAATAATGAGCATATTGTATTGTAATTCACCTGTTCATCTCTTTCTTCTCCTCTCCCATGATGGGAGTTGAAAGAGACTGTGAAATGTTGGGTGCACAGACTTTATTTTAGTAATCTCTGTCTTCCTTAAATGTAGTTGGCACTCAGTAAAGGTTTGTTGAATGAGAGAGGGAATGCATGTGTGAGTGCATGATTAGAATTCTATCGCCCATAGTTGCCTTCCCCAACATCTCCATCCAGCAAAAAAGTACAGCTTTCTTTGAAGGTCCATCCCACTGATCAACTCTGGAAGCTTTTCTTTAATTCTTCTAAGTGAATGTTTTCTCTCCTGCTCCTAAATCTCATTTTATCCGTATCCCTTTATGCATTTAGTAGGCATGCTGTTATCTACAAATGCTTATAGTCTTTTACAAACTTGTCATATTTCCCTTCCGAAAATGTAAGTTCCTTGAGAGTATACTGATCCTTCTACCTCCAATAGCATCCAATACACCATCAGTACCTAATAAACACTCAAAAATTGTCTGCTGAATTGGGTTGTCTCAAACCAGAGTAGGGAATCACTGGTGCAAATGTGCTAATTACCCACAGCTGGTCTTAAAGGTGTTTCTGATTATTACTTAGCAGTTCAGCTTCCCTTTAGGAAACATGGCCTTTTTGCTAATGATCACTTTAACTACCACACATCTCAGTAATGACTGGTTGCCTTTAAAATGAGCCAATAACTAGATGTTTATAGACAGCATGTATGTTAAAGACCTGTGCATAGAATACACAAAAGGTTCAGAGACCCAGTAGCATGGGTGTTGAATTGTTCCAGAAATCCTAGTTCATACACTTCATTATCATTTTCATCTTCTGAGTTACCATGAAGTGAGAGCCTACTGTATGAGAGGAACGAGGTCGTTTCATAACATGTTTCTTAATCCTTAAAACAACTGGAAATACTATCTTTAAATTACTGTTGATGAAATAGGGGTCCATAGAGTTTTGGTTATTTACCTGGAGGTCACTCACAGCCCATCTAATTTTCATATTGTGTTCATCTCTAAGCCCTTTGTAATCTATCTCAGGAATGTGTCTCAAAGCTAAGCCATCCACTGTTGTTAGTCTCTGTCATCATTTGGCACCTCTTTAGCTCTTGTCTGGATCATCATGGTGGCCTCATCATGTTTCTCCTGCTTGTACCTTCTCCTACTTCCAGTATGTCTTCCACAGTGTTAGTCAGAGTCATGGTCATGTCATCCACCTTCTTCAAAAACCTTTGTTGAATCCTTATTGCCTACATAGTGCCCTGAATTCCTAAGCATGGCATTCAAGGCTCCCCATAATTTGGACTTGCCCTACTTTTATAGTCCTGTTTCCACCCACTTACTCCCAGATTACATGTCTGCTGCTAGAATCACCTATTCATTGTTGCCTTCAGCATACCCCGTACTCTGCTCCAAAGCCCATTTCCATTGCCGCCTTTTCTGATGTCCCCAATAGGAATGTCCCACTCCAGTTCTCTTGCAGCACTTTGATTATGTCACACTTGGTTCTCACTATACAATGCTATCTATCATAGTTATAAATATATAAGTCAGTCTCTTCTTTTAGACAGTGACCCAAACTGAAGGCAAAGAATATTACCAATTTTTGTGCCTGGCACATAATAGATACATAAGGAAAGATTATTAAATTGGCTGAATTACATTGAAAAGAGCTTGAATTTGGGGTGAATAAGTGATTAGAAGCCATGCCCCACTCTGAAGCACAGTTACAGCTGCTGCCTAAAGAGACACTGATTATAAATTCTTTAATCATTCTCTACACTGTAAGACACCAACCATTCAGGCAGCTGTGTATTAACTACAATATGAACAGAATGGCATCTCAGATATATTCTGGGCTCTTTCAACTCTGAGAAGCACCTGGAAGTGGTGGTTCCATACCAACTCAAGTAAGACTTGAGAGGGGATTCAAAGAGTGAAAGAGAGGTAGCTTGCCAAATGAAATGTCTTAGAAACACCAATTTAATGACTTACATATAAATTAATCATAAACATGTGGATTAAATTTCCCCAGAAAAGGCATGTTTTGGCTCTCCATGGACCAGAAATGATTGAAAAATGATTGGAGATATTTCCTGAGCCCAAAGACGAAGAAGGAGCAGGTCTATACTTCTTTAACTGCAAATATTAGCGCAATAGATAAATTATCCAGGGGGTCTGGGGAAGTTGGAAATATGGACAGGAAATAAGAAAATGAGATTCAGCTTGAAAGTATGCTCCAGGTACATCTGGGGCAAAATAATCAGAAACAGAGAGATTTTGTTTGAGTGAGAACCTAATAAAGTTATGGAGACTAGATATTCTAGGTGATTTCTAGTTGGCATGGCTCATGTGATACAAAGCAGGTCATTCTTATTCCTGAGGATGCAATAGTCCTGGACTGTGAAATATGAGATGGTACTCATTTCCCAGAGAATGTAGACAAAGCCTTTGCTTTTGATATCAAGATTTACTGGTGAAAAAGGTTTGGCTAAAATTAGACTATAACTTTTGCAGATAACTCAAGGAAATAAGTGACCACAGATAAGACTGTGGTCTTTGAGCATAGAGTCCAGAGGCAAGATGGAGTCTGAGATCCAAAGCAAAAGAAATTGAAGCTCAAGTTCCTTTCCTAGAAAAAGACATAATCTTTATGTGAAGTCATAAATGCATTTTGGACCATTCATCTACAGGAGACCTTCCTAGAAGCATTTATTCTTCCTTGCCATTTTATTTTATTTACTCTTTTATTAATGTTTATTTATTTTTGAGAGAGAGACCACACATTCAAGGGAGGGGTAGCTGGGGGAGAATCCAAAGCGGGCTCTAGACTGACAGCAGAGAGTCCATGATGCAGGGCTCAAACTGAGGAACTGTGAGATCATGACCTGGGCTGAAGTCAGACGCTTAGTTGAGTGAGCCACCAAGGTGCCCCTCTCTCTTGCCATTTTAAAACACTTCTTGGAGCGCCTGCGTGGCTCAGTCAGTTAAGCGTCCGACTTCAGCTCAGGTCAGGATCTCTTGGCTTGTCAGTTTAAGCCCCGCATGGGGCTCTGTGCTGACAGCTCAGAGCCTGGAGCCTGCTTAGGATTCTGTATCTCCCTCTCTCTCTCTCTGCCCCTCCCCCACTTGCACTCTGTCTTTCTCTCTCTCAAAAATAAATAAACATCAAAAAAAATTTTTTTTAAAAACCCACTTCTTGAAGAGATCAGACATTCGAACAGACAAAACTAAAGCACAGTCATTATAGGCAAGTTCTGACCGTGGCAGTTGGGCCATGCAGTGTTTTACATTGAAGTAAATACCAAATGCTCTAATGTCAAGGAAATGCAAACAGGTTTCCTTTGAGTCTAGAAAAGAGTTGAGGAAAGTAACCTATTGCTTTCTAGGAGGAGGATGTCTTATAGAAGTCTGTAGGTGTCCAATGAAATGTGAAACAAATAATAATGATTAATGATGATAACAATCTCTTACATTTATATAATGCTTTGCTATTTACATCATGCTCCATGTAAATTGTCCTATAATCTTCTCAGTAACTATCAGGTAATATTACTATCTCATGTTTACAGTTGAAGAAATGAAGAACAGAAATGACAAATAATTTGCTAGCCAGTGGCAATGTCAGGAAGTCAAGTCTGGTTCTTCTGATTCAGTATTCTTCTGTATCTAAATAACTTAGTAGCTTATTGGTCCAACTTTATAGGAAAGAAGATTACTATAGCTTGTCGAAAGTCTGTTTGCATCATTCAAATTCCTTTGTGATTGGATTGATGAGATGGTCTAAGCATTTTATTACTTCATTTAATGCTCACAACAATACTGAGGTGACTTTATTATTACCCTTTTTAATTTTTTTTAAGTTTATTTATTTTGAGAGAGAGAGAGCACACATGCATGAAAGAGTGGAGGAGGAGGGGCAAAGAGAGAGGGAGAGAGAGAATCCCAAGCAGCCTCCACACCATCAGCATGGAGCCCAGTGCGGGGTAGGGGGGCTCAAACTCATGAACCATGAGATCATGACCTGAGCCGAAACCAAGAGTCAGACACTTAACCGAATGAGCCACCCAGGTGCCCCTCATTGCCCTTTTCTAAAGATAGAAACAGGTACAGAGGGATTAAGTGACTTGCATCCTGGTTAGCAAGTGGAGGGCTGGAATTCACATCCAGGCATTCTAGCTCTAGGACTCACTCTCTAACATTGTACTAATTTTAGGAACTACTTTGTCGTAAGTATCATGTTCCCTGGTAAAGGAAAATTTATATCAGAATGAAGTTGGCATCTAGTTCTGGGAGTATCTAATCCTGGGGTACAGATTTTAACTAACTGCAAAGAGAGTTTCAAAAGTGAAAAAATAGGGAGCGATATTTAAACAGTATAGTATGTAAATGATGTGACCCCTGGAAGTATAACCAGAGATTCCCATTAGCAGCATGGTTGCTTCTTTCTTCTTAATGGGGAATGGATAGAATGGAAAGTTATCTTTTTTGATTAGAAGAAAGAGGAAAGTCTTTGGGGTTTGGTGTTAGGCATGCAGACAGCCCTGCCTTCTCTCTTATTTTTCTACTCTTGCTTTATAGAGAAGTAGTGATCAGGGGACTTGGACCCTACAGCTGACCTTCTAATTCAGCTCATCTCTTTGTTTAAATGGAGACAAGTCAGGGAAAATTGTGAACTTATGGGTAGTTGAGTCACAGCTGCCACAAGTCTTTTTCCTGACAGGCTAAATTCTGCAGTAATTCCATAAAGGGTTTGAGTCAAAGATGAGGATTCAAGAGGAATGGAAAGAACCATTACAATCAAAACCGAGGATAAAGGAGAAGTCATGTGAAGCAGTGATGTGCACCAGCATGGAATGAGTGTGGTGTGAAGGGAACATAGACAACTTGTGAATGCTTCTAGGGAGAGCAATCTGAACAGTGAGGGGACCGTGAATCAGATGGTATGACCATGGGGGAAACTCCTGGGGAAAGTAGGAGAAAGAAGGGCAGACTTGCAGGTGATGTGTGGTTGTCTTGTGACATCTGAAAGGCTGTCACACTCAAGAGAGTTTAGATTTCTTTTATCAAGCATTGATTTCTCGTAAGGCACAGAGATGTACCACTGTCTAGAAACCAAAAGGAAAAAAATTGCCTACTCCTGCTAAAAGTGATGAGTCAGGATTTGAAGCCCAAGCCTGACCCTGGGTCACTTTGTCTTAACCACTGTGCTATTTTAACAAGAGGGCTTGAATTTATACTCTACAACTCAGATAATTAAAAAAAAAAAAAACAAAAAAAACTTTCTTTCACTAATTGATCACTCCTGGCCCCTAACTGTACTTGGGAGTAACAAAACAACAGAAATCAACTTGCCAGTTAAAGGTAGCTCAGTCTTTTCTTCCTGGTAATTTCACAGACTTTTCAGAGTTTTAATCTCTTTCTCCTTCTTTTCTTCCTCTAAGATGCCATCTGAGTACAAAGGGGTGCTGACATTATATGCTGGTAATGGGGACGGGCTGCATGGTTCCTGTGCTGTCATTGGGTTACTCAGTGACCTTCAGTCATCACTCCCTAATTACTTGACACACTACCTGGTATTTACTGAGGTGTAGTGGGTGCTGCCAGGCCTCCTTGGCTTCATGCTGGCAGCAGCTGTTGAGCATTGGCATTCCTATTGCTGCATGCTCAGCTTCCCATACTCTGGGACTTCCTTGTACTGTCACCAAGATTATTCTAGAACACTGGTCCCCTCAGCAGTTCTGTGTGGTTCACAGAGCCCATGGGAACTTGCAGATCCCCTGTAGCCAAGTGGAGGCCATGGCAGATAGGAAGCACTGACTCAGGCCCTCCCTTTGCAGAATCACACCAAGCCACCATTTCTGTGCCACTGTAGCTGCCATCTGTGTTGATATGTAAGGTTACCCCCATCCTGGAACCCCGAGTTCCAAGTGGAACACATGTATGCTCTTCTGTCAGTCTCCCCTTCTTCCTGGCCTGAGAACTCAGGATGGACTAGGTCCCTTTTCTGTGATCCAGACAACTTCCTAAACCTGGTCTCATCCCCTCAAAACTTTCTCTAAGTCATAGCCTCGATCTTCTCCATAGTAAGGCCTCCAGTGAAACCTTATGTTCACATTGCTGAGCTTTGCTAGTTAAGAAAAGCTTTAAGAATTTGGTGGGGGCGGTGGGGGTCTACTTAACAAAATCTGTTTTCCAAGACTTTGCCTCACTGAGGTTTTTTTAGGCGAATTTGAAACTCAAAGCTGAGCACTGACCCTTCTGTTCTTAAGTGGTTTATGACCTTCTAAAGAAGCTTGCATGTCCTTGATTTAATATAAAAGGAGCTGAAGGGCAACAAGATTTACAGAGAATAAAGCTAAAAGTGGTTACAGAAAATAAAAACTAAATTGGTTATTTCATGTATTCTTCTGTTTCAGTGAAATACTTTATCATAAAAAATTTAAATACATTGGTTTAAGATTTTAAAATACCATTCTCATTATAGTTTACTGCCTTCTGTAGTAAAGAAAGTCAACCAGAGCACGTTAGCATAAGCCTTTATTCAAAAATGCCAGGCAAGAAAAGGTTCTGAAGGAGTGTTCTAACTTGGGAAAACAAGGCAGAAGTTTTTAATAGGGCTTTAGCAGAAGGGGTTAGCCGAAGTTCAGCTGGTTTCGGGAATAGTTGGATCAAGACAGTTCTCAGAAGAGGGAGGAATTGTATGTATGAGTTAGCAGCCATTGTTTGGGCAATTTGATTTTATTAAGAGTGGAGAACAGCTGTGGGAGACAAGGACATGCTAGGGCCATAGTGGAAAATTCTCTGGCCTTAAGTGTCTCTTAATTTACAAAGTGGAAGAATATACCAGTTGCTCTGTTCAGCATGTGCAAATCTGTTTTCTGAGCAACTGTTCTAATGATGTGGCCATAACCCACCTTGAGTATTCTGTCTGTCCATAACCAAATCTGCAAATTTTTTGTGACATAATGATATGGTTCAAAAAGCATTGAACGTAGTAGACTTTCACTCAATATCTGCTTGGCTGGGTTAAGAAGAGGCCCTGCCTTTGAAGAATTCACCAAACAATAAGTAAGACAGATATAAACAAATTATCCTATCAAAATGATAGCATGTTCAGAATGTTGTGAAATTTCAGGGAAGAAAGGCATTTCTGCAGAGGGAATAACATTTTATTTATACCTTGAAGGCTGATAATGATAATGGTTATAACAATAATATTAATATGAGCTACTGTTCACTTAGACCTATTGTGTGCTAGCCACTCTAGATACACTTTATTTCAAATCCTCAAAATATCCCACTGTCTTTATCCATCAGGCTGAATAAAAATACCATATAAAAAAAGACACCATAGACTGGCTAGTTTAAAACAATATTCATTAATTTCTCACAGATCTGGAGGCTGTGAAGTCCACGTTCAAGGTACTAGCAGATTTGGTATCTCATGAGGTCTGCTTCCTGGTTCATAGAAGGCTGCCTTTTCTGTGTGTCCTCACATAAAAGAAGGGAAGAGAGGTTTCTCTGAGGTCTCTTTTATAAGGGCACTGATCCCATTCATAAGGGCTCTACTTTCACGACCAAATTAACTCCCAAAGGCCCGACCTCCAAATACTATCACCTTTGGAGATTAGGATTCAACACACGAATTTTAACTAGGGACAGAAAACCAGTTTACATAAAACCCACTAAGATGAGGGAGAAGAATCTAGGTGTTCTGTGAACAAGATTAGGAAAAACTGGTATAACATTGAATCCCACAGTGGGGGAATTATTCTCATGTCATTGTTCTATTTAAGTCTAAGAGAAGGTTCCAGTTTGATGGAATATGTCCATACCCCTGTCTAATCTTACCAATCTCCCATTTTACAAAGAGCCTCAGGCTCAGAGCGTTTAGTATTTCTAGCTAGAATTTACTAATGCATTTTTTCATAGTACTTATTTTTATGATTACTTTCTAATTATAGAAAATGATGCTTTCTAAAAACTTACACAACTTTATATGAAGTTTCCAATGTATACAATTATTTAAGTTAAAAACTAAGACTTTTTTAGAGTGTCTGGGTGGGTCAGTCGACTAAGCAGCTGACTTCAGCTCAGGTCATGATCTCACAGTTCATGGGTTTGAGCCCCACGTCGGGCTCTGTGCTGTCAGCTCAGGGCCTGGAGCCTGCTTCAGATTCTGTGTCTCCCTCTCTCTCTGCCTCTCCTCTGCTTTCTCTCTCTCTCTCTCTCTCAAAAATAAACAAACATTAAAAAAATATTTTAAAAAGTCTTTTTTAGATATTGGGAACATACTAAGGAACATCCCCTTAGTATGTTCCCAATATGATGACCAAGTGATAGTGGCATGATATTTGGGCCTCAGGCTCTATACCTTACTGACCAGGATTTCTCTAGATAAATGGTGACGATGGGAAATAGCTACTGGATGTGAAGGGAAAAGAGCACTCCAAAGAGAGGAAGGGGCTCCTAAAATGAGAAGCATGTCAAAATATGATGCATTTGGAAACAATGAACAGTTTGGGGAGCTAAGGGATTTATGATGAATATTGAGGCATGGAACTGGCAATGTTATTATTCCACAGGAATCCTTTACCTCATGATTCCATAATAGAGATGTGGCTGATAGTAAATAGCATTCTTGTCTTTTTTGTTATTTATTGTGAACTCCCCTTTTTTGTAGGAAGCTGCCATAACCTTGATTAAAAATTAGAAAAGCTTTATTCTATGGAAGTAGGTAAGCGATGAGGATGAAGGGAATCAGAATATGCCACCCCAAAATATCCTACTTGTTGGGGGCGTAAGAAGCAATAAACAGGAAAGAACTATCTGCCCCTCCCCCCACTTCATTGGCCTAAAAGCAGGACATAAATTTCCCTTTATGAGGGTCTTCCCCTTCCCCTCTTCCATACCAGGAGGAAGAAAACCTATGGCTATCCCAAGTGACAGTAAGTCAGCACCAAGATGGGTTGGCACAAACAAACCTTACTAAGATAACCCTTATCTTCTATCAAGTATGTTGGTTCCCCTATATATTTACCTCCCCACGATTTACCACTCCTAGAAGCCCAATATCCTTTTCCTTTAGTCTTGCCACTTATCCACAAATGTATCACATATCACCCTTTGTTAAAATGGCAAATAACCCATAAGCCTCACTGCTTCTTTGGGTCTACACTTATATTCTATGAACACCTCTATGCAGTAAAAATTAAAATATTAACATCAAATAAAACGTGTGTGCCTTTTCTCCTGGTAATCTGTCTTTTGTCAGTCTAATTCACAGGCCTCAGACACAGAATCTAAGAGGGTAGAGGAAAATTGTTTTTCTTCCCTTACAAAGGCCTTTTAAGCAAATGAGCCCTAATCACAAGTTTCTCAGAAGGGAAGTGGGAGAATGAAACTATGTTTAGTTTGAAAAATATGCCCCCATTTGAGATATGTTGTCTCCTTTGAGAAATGTATTTTTAGGAAAATTTCTGACTTTTTCCAATCCTCTACCTCAAGTTATTTCAAGTAAAATAATAGTAAGAAAAATAGGTGAAAACTTATATGCAAAGTAAGTTATACTCATTTCCAACTATGTAAGTTAAATAGTATCTAAGAAGGATGAAACAAAAGGAGTTTGGTGACAGTTAAACCTTCTTAAGCAGCAAGCAAAGCCTAAGAGACCATTATGCTCCCTAGAGCACACTGCCCTCTTTTGCTTTATTTCTCTTTCACTTGTGATTTGTACAGAAAAGAGGGAGGATCTTTTAGACAGGGGAGGCAGGAAAAGAGAATTGAGGCCCTCTTATGATTTACCTGAAACACCTTGGGTGAGGTGTGGATAGTGGAATATACCAAAAGCCATAAATAATGATTGTCCTATGTGCTGTGTCACTGAGCGGCCTTAGGCTGAGGGAAGAAAAGGAGAAATAAAGCTTAAGGCAGAGGTATGTCTTTTTCCCAGGGTGGAGACAGCTTCTGCCCCTTCATTTAATCATTAACAAATCATCACTTTACAAGAATATACCTATAGTATAAAACATTCCGCATCAAATAAACATCAGGCAATCGTTCTCTCTCAAAGAAACTACTTTAGAACAATTTTTAAAACAAAAGAAGTTCTTGTGGTATAATTTGGCACCTTTCTTGCTGATGATAACTTTCCATGGAGCAACCCAAGATTCAGGGCAACCATGTGACTTAAGGCATTCTAGTCATGGCTTTGTCACACTATCACCATCTGGTAGCAACAGACCAAACTACAGGGGTTTTCTTGAGTGACTGAGTCATTAGAATATAAGAAAACTCTAAAAGAATTTGTATTCTTACAGAATATTTAAATTTTGTTTTCTGTCTTTGTGTTTCTCATTTTACTACCACAATATTCTGTGACTTTTTTTTTTTTTTTTCAATCTCCTTGGTAACACAGGAGCATTTTACTACTCATCCTTTTTCAGGTCTGAACTTTTAGGTAGGATGACAAGACACCTGTCTACTTAAGTACTTGGGGCTGCTGGCTTCCCTTTCACAAACATCCACTGTTAGATGCTAACTTTCCAGAGTATCTTCAAAGCAACTGTTGGTTGATAAGAAAAAAATGTTTGTTTTGCCAGTAAAGAAAACACTACTTAAACAGTCTTTGTATACATTGTGTGAGCTTGGCTAGGATTGGGTAAGAATCATGATAAAATAGATTACTTTTGGTGGACAGCCAGGTGAGGATTTTGAGGTGAGGGATTCAAAGGAGTCTTGGGTTCTAAACTGCTTTTTGCTGTTATCTATCAAAGGGTTGACGGGTCTTACGGGTTCCTGAAATATACCATTAAATTATTTCTATATCTATCACTCTTGGGCAAGGATTTCCTGAAGCAGTAAAGTTATATTGATGAAGACAGTGGAATAGTTAAGTCAGATTACCATGGACAATGAGCTATGTAGGTATAGATTTGGTTCATACCACCAACCACCTAGCTCCTTATTTCTGCCCTTACACAGCTGAAGATTCATTCATTCCAGTAAAGGCTTTTGGTCTTTAGGGTAGCACAGTGAAAATGTCCAAGTTTTGGAGTTAACAGATTTTGCATAGCCTCATGTTCAGCAAGGGTTCATTCTCTCCACACTCCCTTTCCTGTCTCTGCCTTCAAAGGCTTCTGTTAAAATGTGGAGAAATTGGAACCCTTATACATTGCTGGTGGGAATGTAAAATGGTGCAGCCACTTTAGAAAGCAGTTTTTGAAAATGTTAAACATAGAGTTACCATATGCCCCCAGCATTTCCCCTCCTGGATATACACCCAAGAGAATTAAAAACATATCTCCACACAAAAGCTGCACATGGATGTTGACAGCAGTATTATTCACCATAGCTAAAAAGGGGAAACAGCCCAAATGTCCACCAACTGATGAATGGGTAAATAAAATCTGATATATCCATGCAGTGGAATATTATCTGACAATAAAGGGAACAAATCATTGTACATGCTATGACATGGATGACACTTGAAAACATGAAGCTAAGTGGAAGAAACCGGTCACAAAAGACCACATGTCATATGATTTCATTTATATGAAATGTCCCAAATAGACAAATATAGAGAAACAGAAAGTAGATTAGTGATTGCCTGGGGCTGGCTGGTGGCAGGGAGGGGGTGAGTGGGAGGAATGAGGAGTAACTATTAATAGTTATGGGGGTTCCTTTTAGGGGTGCTGAAAATGTTCAAAAATTGATTGTGGTGATAGTTGCACAGCTCTATGAGCATACTAAAAACCATTCGGTTGTACACTTTAAATGGGTGACTTGTGTGGTATGTAAACTAGATTTCAATAAAGTTGTTTTTAAAAAAAGTTTCCCATAAAATGCAAATATTCTCTTTGCTAAGAGTTGTACTATAAAAGAATACATTGCTGATAAAATAGAACCGATTGCTGAGAGCAAAATTCCAGAAAAGGAAGTTTTGGTTGGTGAAGAATGAGATATGGGTGCTGGGAAGGCACATGGCCTTGAAAGAGGAGTGCCTGCCTGGGCATACCCTAACATAGGCCAAGTCCTGTGGGGGCGTGCACGCTCAGTGCATTTGGCACCCAGAAGGGGATCACTTTTTTTAACATTCCCATTCTTCAACATGACAGTTTTTTGTAGTCATAATCAGTAATAGCATCTTCTTTTGACTCCTTGTTTAGTATTAAAACAGTTGACAATTTCACAGTGAATACATTTCACTTTTAAAGATGTTTCTATTTAAAGAGAGTGTTCAAATTCAGTAAAAAAAAAAATTTAGTGTGAGCTGAAATTTGTGTTGTCGAACAAGAAGAGTACACCTCATAGCTGGTATTCTGTTTTAGTGTTTAAATTTTAAACACAAAATCTCCAAGTGGTCCCATAAAATGACAGAATTGAAATAACTCTAGTTCTATTTTATCATCTTTAAGGTCATGGAGCAATCACTGTCTATTTCGAGCCTGTGGTTTAAATGTAGGGATCTTCAGTACCACTGGGGTTGGAGATGTGAAGTGCGGGCTGGAAGGGAGCTCACACAGTTCTGAGCAGTTTGAATTGTTACAAACTTGTTCTCCAAAGGAACATGTGTAGCCAACTCCATGTGTGTAGGGGACCCACTGAATAACTGGGAGTTCTCAGAATTAACTTCCACATCCAAGATAGTGTTTCCTAAAAGATACATTATGAAAATGTGCTAATTTGAAGCTTACACATATATTATTAAAACTTACCAGTAACCACTGTGGTTGTTTCAAAGTCAGACCGACAAAAGACTTTTTAAGGGAGGAGTATTTTATCACTGGCAATGTTTAGAATTGTTGGCACATGGTGATAATAAAAAGCAGACTGACTTTTAGTTGGTTTTATTATTGTTTTTTAAATCTCTACATGTAATGCACCACCCCCCCCCCTTGATGCTTGCATGCAAGACAGCCTGCCCCTACCTCCCTACACGTGGAACACCACTGAGGCTAAGTCACAAAAGTCTGTGTAGGTTAAACTGCATCCATGGTAAATGATTATATATATATTCTAACAACTATAGTTACTGTGAATAAAATAGGTCAACTTAAGAGCAAAAAAAAATCTGTCATTTAAATCTAAATTTTCTATAAGTCTGTTATATAATCCTAGCACTGGAATTAAAAGGTTAATTTTTATTAAATCTCTGAGCTCATGGAGGCTCTAAAGTCCACACTAAGTTGTAATAAGTTAAAATGGATTTCTCAAGGTAAAAATTGGTTTTGTTTGTTGAGAAGAAAACACTAACTTTTATAAACTATTCAGCCAGATGTTGAGCTCTTGGGGCATCTAACACACATTTTGTTTTTAAGTGCTGAAAATCTTTTAATATAAAAAATAGGACATGAGGGGCGCCTGGGTGGCTCAGTTGGTTAAGCGTTCAACTTTGTCTCGGGTCGTGATCTCACAGTTTGTGGATTCAAGCCCCGCATCTGCACTGTCAGCACAGAACCTGCTTCAGATCCTCTGTCTCCCTCTCTCTCTGCCCCTCCCCTCCCCTCAAAACTAAACATTAAAAAAATAGGACACAAAAAGAGGAATAATAACAAGGAAATAATTATAACAATACTCTATGAAAGCATTTGAAACTACAACTCGTAATGGCATATTGTGTGAGTTCACTCTTTTTCAACAGAAAGGTGGTATGACATATAAGAGAAATATATACAAGGAAAACAAGACCAACTGGCCGTATAATCTGATTCATTAGGAATTCTAGAGATATCTTATACAATTTCCTCATATGTTAGAGATCTAAAGTTCATTTGAAAAAATGAAATATCCCATCACCCTGTCCATCCATATTCTTTCCTTCCTGCCTGCCTGCCTTTCTGCCCTCTTCACTCCCCTCCCCAGCCTCTGCCACCATTCTTCATTCAGTCGGTTTCTTTTATATTCCAGACACTGTGCTCAGTAGTAGATTACAAAGATAAGCAGGTTATCATTTCTGCCCTCAAAGATGTCTCAGTTTGGTGGCAAAGACAGACATATAAGCAACTGGCTATAATTGAGTGTGGTTAGTATGGTAAAAATGCACAGAGAGCTGCAGGGAAGGGGTAATTAGCTCTATCTGGGCAGAAAGAAACTCTCTACAGGAGGTGACATCAAACTGAGTTTGAAGGGCTTCAGGATTTCTCCAAGTAGTTATTCACACAGGTGGCATGGGAAGCAAGATGGAGCAGAGGAAAGACATTCTACGGTCAGAGTCCAAGACTTGATTTACTTTTTTCTTCTCATGTTCCTCAAGTTTAAACTGAAGTAATTTAAAACTCATTTATTCCCAACATTTTATTAAGCACTTCATATGTACAACATTCAATGAATGGGAAATTCCAGGATTATTGACAATTTAACAAATCATGAGTTGCTTTTTAGAACTGGTTGTCAAGTTCACTTAAGTAGGATCAGCACCCATTTGAATTCTAACTCTAAAAATCTCCTTTTTTTTTTCCTGCTTGGCTCTGCACAAGAGCAGATTTTGGACAAGCAGTACTTTATAACTTTTCCCCACTTCCATCTTTCAGGTTTGAGGGGTCTTGTTAATTCTGACAGTCCATAACTTGGTTTGTAAAACCTGCTTACCCTGGTTGATTCCCTTGAGAGCAGAGTTAGGGAAGCCAGTAGCCCCCCCCCCCCGCCTCCTCCCCCCACCCCCCACCCCCGGTACCTTTTTCTCCTCAGAAAGCCGTGTTAGGGTGAGGGGCATACTCAGTCTCATTGGTTGAAGCACCATTGGGCACATACAAGGCCTACCTTACCTAGCCCCTGAGATTCCCAACCATAACAAAGTTAGACAGTTGAGAAAAGGAGAGCTGCTCCCATATGTACTTAGAGCAATGAACATTCACTCAACCCGAAACCTGGAAGTATGCTCACACCTAATTGTTTTCCAAACTACCACAGCCATATCTCCCATCCCATGCATACTTCCTCCGTTATGACTTTGACATTCCCTCTTAGAGGGGAGGGGTCTGTGTTCACTCTTCTTGAATCTGGGCATGCTACTATGATGGCCTCCACAAATAGAGTACAATGGAGGGCACACTATATCATTTCTAAGACTAGTCATTAAAACAGATGTTCTCTCAGGACACTTACTCTTATATCCCCACCTCCATGCTGTGAAGAAGCCCAAACTAACCAACACAGAGACACAGAGAGGCCACATGTAAGTGCTCTAACCAATAGCCCATCTGAGGTCCCAACCAACAGCCAACATCAGCCACCAGATATGTGAGTAAAAGTGTTTCCAGATGATTCTAGTCCCCGGCCATTGAGTCCCTGTAATTATTATTAACATTTTATTTTCCAGATTAATCTGATACTTTTTAACCTATAAATCCCTATGACCTAGTATGCTAAAATAGCCTAGTATGTGGGTTCACCATGATGAATATTTTACTTCTAGGCTTGTATTGGGTTAATTTAAGTAGGATACACTATAATGGGAAATGTCACCTAATTTCCTTTCTTCAGGCCTTCCTCCACATCTAATGGAGGGGGAAAAAAAAAGTTTGTCTAGCTATTCTGCCCCCTCCTGAGATTATAATGCTTTCATCATGGCTGGGAGTCTGAGAGCTGTAAATGGAATCTAACGTGAATGATTTAAGGTAACCCTGCCTGTCAGACTATCAGTCAAGATTTGACTTGGACCCTCTTCTCTTCCTCCCACTTCCTGACTCTACTCAGCAGGACATATCGTCTCATTATCCACCTGGCTTCAACATACCCACACAGTCGCCTGTCTTTCTGTTTTTCCTGTTGGTCAGCCTAGAAGAATGGGCCCATACACAGAAGTTTCAGGAGCTTTGGAGAGAAAGAATGGGCATTTATGTGGTGCTGGGAATAATAACAACCTACCTCTGATTTGTCTATTTTTTACCGTTTCAAGTGCTTTATACGGCTCATGAGGATGCAGAGAAACTTGATCTGTCACACATTGCTGTGGAATGGTACAGCCACTCTGGAAAAGAGTTTTAGTTTCTTAAAAACTAAATACACAGTTACCATATAACCCAGCAATCATATTCCTGGGCACTTATCCCAGAGAAATGAAAACTTGTGTTCACATAAAATCATATACGCTATTGTTCATAGCAGCTTTATTAGTAATAGTTAACAGTCTGTTAACAACCAAAATGCCTCTCAGTAGGTGAATGGTTAAACTGTGGTACATCTAAACCATGGAATACTACTTAGCAATAAAAAGTGAACTGTGGACACATACAACAACTTGGATGGATTTCAAAGGCAGTATGCTTGGTGAAAAAAGCCAATATCAAAAGTTAAAATAATGTATGATTCATTTGTGTAATATTCTTGAATTAATGAAATTATAGAGATGGAGAACAGATTTGTTGCCAGGGGTTAGAGAATGGAGGAGGGAAGCGAAGGGGTGAGTATGACTATAAAGTGGTAGCATAAGGCAGACCTTTGTGGTGAAACAGCTTTATATCTTGACCGTGGTGGTGGTCACACAGACGTACACATGGGGTTGAATGGCATATAGCTATCCACTTATCATGCCTATGCCAGACTCCTTGTTCTTATATTACACTGTAGTTACGTTAAGATGGAATCTTTAGAGGAAACTGGGAAAGGGTACAGGAGATCTCTGTACTATCTTTGCAACTTCCTAAGAATCTCTAATATTTCAAAATTAAACCTTTTAAATAAGTTTTTTTCTCACTCTCAAAAATCCTTTCAGACATATAAGCATTTGATATTCGTCCCCATTTTTCACATGAAGAAACTAAGTTTCAGAAGGGTTTTGACTTTCCTAAAGCCACATGGCTAAAATGATTCTGGAATTGGTTCTTCTGACTTCAATTCCAGTTCTGTCTCATTCAGGTTGTAGCAGAGCCACCTCAGTTCCAGGAGTCAGAGGCGTAACCCTTCTGTTCTGGTTTCACTAATGCTTCACTGGCTTACTTTCACACAGTTTATTCAGCTTTTTTTTTTTTTTTTAACCACTTGAACTTAATAGATAGTGTATCATTTTATGGAATCATATTTCTACCTCTATAAATTAATTCTTTATTTATATGAGTGGAAATGTTATAGAACCAAAATAACATGAAGTATGTATTTGAGTACTAAGGCTGAACTCAAGATCTTTTTTTTTTTTTTTTTTTTTTTTTTTTTTTTTGAGAGAGAGGAGAGAGAGGGAGTGCAGGCTGGGGAGGAGGATAAAGGGAGAGAGAGAGAATCTTTTTTTTAAAGTTTATTTATTTTTGAGACAGAGACAGAATGTGAGCAGGGGAGGGGCAGAGAGAGAGGGAGACACAGAATCTGAAACAGGCTCCGAGCCCTCAGCACAGAGCCCAACATGGGTCTCAAACCCACAAACTGTGAGATCATGACCTGATCCAAAGTCGGACGCTTAACCAACTGAGCCACCCAGGCACCCAGGAAGAGAGAGAGAGAATCTTAAGTAGACTTCATGCTGTTAGCACGGAGCCCAATGCCCCACAACCCTGGGACCATGACCTGAGCCAAAATCAGGAGTCAGATACTCAACCAATTGACCCATCCAAGCACCCCAAACTCAAGATATTTTTAAAAGCCATATAGTACATATATTTGGAATTTTAAGGATTAAAAGTGTTTAAGTCTTAAAATATTTTGGGGTTTTCTTCTGCAAAATGGCAGGTCAAAGTTTGCCCCTCATTTTGTAGTCTTAGTATTTATATGACTGAAAAAAAGAATATGAAAGTTATTCATCCAAAATGTACATAACTCCTTCTGACTTTTTCTAATATCTTTTTTTAAAGCATATCTAGATATTAAAGATACTTGAGAAAAATCTGGGACTAGAATCTTTGTATATTTGTGTATATTTTCCCCTGTTTTTGTCTACACCTAAATTGGCAGCAATTTTCTTTTTGGTGGGCCTCTCCTATACCAAGTCTTTTCAAAACATTCAACTTAGCTTTCATAGAAATAACAACTCTCTTCATATTATTAGTTTACATCATAAATCGTATATATTTATGAGAATCAACCACCATTGGCATTAATAAATTGGGGGGGGGGGAACACAACTCTTCTTGATAGGTATTCAACTCCTCTGATGGAAGTAGGAATGTGGGCAAACCTGTGAGTGGCCTACTAGCCATGAGTATGCAGCGAGTTACTGTGCTTCTCAGAGGGATTGGAAAGCTTCCATTAATCCAGTAAATTGGTTGATGGAAGCCAGCTAAGAGGGCCTCTAGTGTGTTATACTCAAAAATTGGAAGAGCAGGTTATATTATATATTGAAAAGGGGAACAGTTAAAAAATAAAGATCTCTTGGAAGTTAAAAATATGATTTCCAAAATAACAACAACAACAACAACAATAGCAGCAATAATAGAAAGTGAAGTAGAGAAAAGTCCCTGTGTATGGAGCAGGAAGAACAAAGAGACAGCAAAAATGAGATAAGACTTATGATGTGGAGAGGACTAGAAGGCCCCAGTGTCACTAGTAGGGTTCCAGTAAGAGAGAACAAAGCAAATGGAGGGGAGAAGAGGAAGTGGTTAAGAAGTAATATAAGAAAATATCCAGACATGAATATGTCCCAGAATAGAAGGAAAGTAAAAGTCTTGATATTTTAAAGGCTTAGATAATTCTGAGCAGAATGAAAGAAAAATTATCTACATCTATACACATCACTGTAAAATTTCATAAAACCAAGAATAAGGAGAAAATACTAAAGCCTTCCAGAGAGAAAAGAGAACAAGGCTTAGATGGCATCAAATTTCTCATCAACAACATGTGAGGCCAAAATTCAACAGAGCAATGCCTTCAAATACTAAGAAAAGGTAGTTTTTAACTCAGAAATCTGTACTTCATCTAACTTTGACTCAAATATGAGGACTAAATAGAGAAATTTTCAGACACGAAAGTCTACAAAGGACCAGCTGGGTAGCAAATCTACAGAGCTGGAGTCCAGGAAGATGGAGGGCTCCCAGAGGAGGGTTTCTGGGAGACAATGGCAATTTGATGAAGCAGGCAGTATGCTGGAGATTCTAGGGGAAATTGAAACATGATAAAGCAACAGAGCTCAAGAATAACAGAAAGGCTTTTCAGATACTCCGAGGTGGAG
Source organism: Panthera tigris (assembly GCF_018350195.1). Classification (NCBI taxonomy): domain Eukaryota; kingdom Metazoa; phylum Chordata; class Mammalia; order Carnivora; family Felidae; genus Panthera; species Panthera tigris. Next base: position 56,754,216 of record NC_056670.1, on the reverse strand, counting down.
AGGAAGAGTGGGGGGTGGGGGAGTGGAGAATTAAACAAGAAAGTCGTGATCCAAATATGAGCAAACTAAAAGTTCATATGACTTTCAGTGGTGGTTTTCAATATTTAGAATACACCTTTAGACAAATAATGTAAAATAATGACAGTTATAGAATAGACCATAAATATTATCAAAGCCTTGGAAAATTATAAAAGTAAAGGTACAGTTGATAGAAATTGGAAGGTGGAAGGTGAGAGAAGAGGGGGAGGGAAAGACAGGAAGATCAATGACCTTATTTTACAAAATGGAATAATAACCTGTTACTATGGAAGAAAAACAGAAAAATAATCTATTGATATGGCAAAACTGACTGTATTGCCTACCACAGTAATGGAGACCACTACTGTAGCAAATTTTATTCTATTTTAGTTCTGAGATTCTTTAAAAATGTACAATGAGGATAGATGGTCTGGTAATAAGACTCATTCCCATTTCAGATTTTGCTTGCATACTAAATCTGCTATTTCTGGTTAAAAGCCATTCACAAAAAGTGAGGAGAGAGGTGGAGTCACCTCTGCTTCAGGATCCACTCCTGAATGTTGTCTGAAATTGTTAAAGAGCTTATCTTTGAGGTCTCAGATGGACTCATCCTTTCTTTACTTATAAGACCGAATTGGAGCTCCCTGTACAATTCTGGGTCTTTTAAGTCATCTTCAGGGTCTTCCCATTCTGCTTTCTCCATCTGAGTTTTTGCCTCTGAGTTTTTTCCCACTAACATATGAACGCATGGTGTAGACCTGGAGCCCTGGATTATACACAACTAAAACTGTTTTAAATTCCTCTGCAAATTTCAGTCTATCTTTTGGAAAGCTTTTTTTCAATGACTTCTCTAAGCTCAGATCCAGACCAGAAATCAAAAGCCAGGGGTGTTCCCTGTTCTGAAAGGGGTTTTACTTTAAGGGGAACTTGAGCTTTGAGGGTGTCTGGCCAGCCAGGAGAGAAGGGGAGAGGGTGAAGAAGAGAGAGAAGCAGAGGGACATGGAAGATAATAGGATGGGAGAAGAGGAAAAATGAGATGAGGGCCATTTGTTTCAAGTTGTGAGCTGTGGGGTCATCTAAAGAAAGTTTTAAGTGTTTTACATGCTTCCTTTTCCTTGGCCAGGGAATCTCTTAAGGAAATGATTTTGGAATTTAAATTTCTTTTGGATGCTTCTTCATGGCAGTCAGAAAATTTGATATTTACAAGCTTTTCATTCTGAGACGTTTCTCAAATGAGCATTTTTTCCCCATAAAATTCTGTAATTCTAAATTATCCTTGGTGAAATTATGCCATATAGAAAGTAAATTCATGAATTTGGACTTTGTATGCATACATATAAGAATGGGCTTGATCTCACAACCACAAAATTGTGAACTGAGCTGATACCAAGAGTTGGTACTTTGGTCATTTTTTAAAAAGAGGAAGAAAGAAAGGAAGGCTGTTAGCAATGGAAAGTTCCAGAGGAAGGCCATAGAGAACAAGGGCTGCTTGAGAGAAAGGGTCATTGATAATCTTCTCCAAGTTTCCTCAGAGCGGTGTAGGGGGGCTGGGAATGGCGGGGGGGGGGGGGGGGGGGGGAGAAGAGGAGCAAGGGGGAGCAAAGGGAATGCCTGGGCAGTGTAGGCAGAAAGAAAACAAAGAAATAGGGTAGTCCTGAGGAGGGCACTCTGTGAGAGGGAGCAGCCTGACAGAGACACCCTGCTGAGTGTCTTCGTTTCTCTCCCCTTCACTCCCTCCCTCTCTGCTTCTCCTTTTCCTCTTTCACTGGCTGTGACATGGGTCTGGAGTAGTTTTTATTACAATTTTTGGTGTATTTATTGACTATAGTTTTATGTTTCCTGTTCATAATTGAAAAAGCAGATGAGTTAAACATTTCATGTTCCTCACGAAAAAAAATATTAAACCAAATTGAGTTGCTTTTTATATCTCTGTGGTCTTCAGTTGACTTGTTCTGTGGGTGAGTGGTCTTCAAAGACTCATACCTCCCCCTCCCCCTCCCCCCAGCCTACACTATTCCCTTTGGTAAATGTAATCCACCTTCTCAGATGCCAGAATTTTTATTGTTTCCCTGGTGATTTGAGCTCTTCTATGACTCCTTTGATTATTTTAACCTACTCTGTGATCGTAAGTTGGTCACTTTGTAGCTTAGTATATAATATTCAAATTATTTCTGAACTCATTATTGCCCTTTACATATATATCTTCCAGTAAAAACAAAGCAGGGTTTTTGCTCCACTTAGAAGCTCAGGAGTCAGTTTCAATTTTTAAACAGTGACAATAAACTCCTAGGTTATAAAATCATCATATGAAAATATTAACTGGTGGTTCACACCAGGATGAACAAATGTCTAGCAGATAATTATTTACTAAAATAATCTCTTGTCTTTATTAGATGAACTTAGCTCAAATATACTATTAATAATAACAAGAAAAGATTAAGAAGCCTGTCTTCAATTAGGAAGCTGTAGGGAATTAAAGATTTCAGTGGTTGTAGGAGGCCTAAGCCAAGAAAGTCAGGAATTGGCATCATGGCAATAATATTAGATTAGAGTCAGAAAACATGAGATGTAGTTCTAGTCTCTTACTAGCTGTATGACATTAAGCAAATTAATCTCTCTGAGCTACTGTTTCTTTATCTGTAAAATGGGGATGATGGTAGCATCTGCATCATAAAGCTGTTGTCAGGATTTATTGAAATAATATGAAATGCTTAGCATAATTCTTGACACATAATAAGCACTTAATAAATGTTAATTATTTTATCATCAATGTTTCTCTGACTCTTGCCACTACAAATTCACCATTGGGCTTCAGGCAAGTGACTTTGCCTATTTGGGCATCTGTTAAAATAGATGAGTTCTACTTTATCTCTGTTTTTGTGACAGTCCAGTTCTCTCTTTACCTAAGATCTACCATGAACCTCCACAGCTGTGTGGTGACCTGGCTTCTATCCCTGGATAGGTAGATAGCAGACATGCCTCCCAAGGTTATTACTATATATGCAAATTCAGTTATGCTTGGATCTTAAGCAACAACATAGTCTATTGAAAACGACTAAATTCTAAATTCTTCTCATAATCCATAATTAGCTGCTTAAACCCAGGACCCTATCTGATGCCTTTTCCTTTTCAAGGCTGTGCAAGTCTGTTCTCTTAGGGATCCTCCTCTACAATGGCCACAGAGGTAGCTGCCCAACTTCTCTTCCCTGTTCTCCCAGGAAATAGTAAAAAATTAAAAAGAAAGAGATAAGAAAAAAAGAGAAAGTTCCATTTTTCTCTTTTGTTTTAAGAGCTACTTCACTAATCTCCTTGTAGACCCTAATCTCCATGGAGACTACTGAGGTTAGGGTAGTTCCCAAGTTTCTAGAAATTGAATCTTGCTCTTTGCGTAACCATCCTGGATAATGTAGTTCCTGGCTCCCTTTTATTTCCTGGATCCTGACAGTCTCGCTCAGTGCTCACAGTCCCCAGTCTCCCACTTTCCTTTAAATTAGTAGGAAACTGAGCACAATTGGGGGTTATCCTATGGTTGAAGAAGACCTTGTTTCTGACACCAGTACACAGAGGGGATCATTCCCCCCTGGGCTTTGCTCTGGGCCTAAATTTTATCCAAGGAGTTACCTGCACATTGGGTCAATTGGATGGGTCTGTGATATCTGAACAGTTCCAAGTTCTCTGGGAGCTCTCAGGGTGCCTAGGACTTCCTGACCAGCTTCCCTCTTGGGGCTTTCCAAGGAAAGCCTGCTTCTCTCCCTCTCTCTCTCATTTCTGATGTTTTATTTTTCAGTCTTTGTTCTCTATGGTTTCTGTTTTTCAAGGATTCTTTGGGGTGACCTATCTGGTGGAGGTAAAAAAAATTCACCCAAGGCAGAACAAAGGAGATAGAAGTTTATTGAATACACTGCAAGGGAGCAGCAGTCAGGACAGCAAAGGGGAGACTGCCTGCCAGCAGGCAGGACAGCAAAGGGGAGACTGCCTGCCACCCCTATCAGCAAAGGGGTGGTGGGGGCTGTAGTTAGGGAAGGGGAAGTAAGGAGGTATGGGAACATGTGGAATTTTCCTTTTTTGGTACCTGTGCCCAGTTGTAAGTAGCCCATTGGTCAGCTAAGTCTTATGGGTATTTTGAGATGGGTGGCCTGATGGGCCTGTTTGCATTCAGCCCAGGGGACATGGTGGTCCCTTTTACCTTACTTAGGTTTCCATTTCTCAAGCCTGTTGCCTAAAAGTGGCCTCTACAGATTCTATTGATATGTCCTCTAGCTCAGAGGTTTGGTTTTGTTTTTTTCCTCAGCTGTGTTCAGTATACTAATAAGCCCAGCATAGATGTTCTTCATTTCTATTACAGTGGTTTTTATCTATAGCATTTCTTTTTGGTTCTTTCCTAAGATTTCCATTGCTCTGCTTATATGTCTATTTGTTCTTGAATGCTGGCTACTTTATCCGTTAGAGACTTCTGTATGTTAATCGTAGTTGTTTTAAATTTCCAGCTTGATAATTTCAATATCCCTGTCATGTGTGGTTCTGATGCTTGCTCTGTCTCTTCAAATTGTGCTTATTTTACTTTTGGTGTGCCTTGTAAGCTTTTCTTGCTAGCTGGCCATGATATACTGGGTAAAAAGAACTGCTATAAATAGATCTTTAGTAAGGTGGTGGCGAGGTGTGGGGGAGGGGCAACATTCATAGTCCTATGATTAGGTCTCTGTCTTTCTTTGAGCCTGTGCCTCCAGACTGTGAATCTAACAAATGTTTTTCTCTCTTTTTTTTAACTCCCTTACGTGAGACAGGATGGCTAGAGTGGGCTGGACTTGGGTATTTTCCTTCCCTGGGTCAGTTAGGCTCTGATAAAACCCCAGCAGGTTAGGCTGTAGTTAACTAGTTTTCTCTGAGGGCGGGTCTTATTAAGAACAGTGCTTGGGGGCACCCGGGTGGCTCAGTCCGTTGAGCCTTCAACTTTGGCTCAGGTCATGATCTCATGGTTCCCGAGTTCGAGCCCCACATTGTGCTCTCTGCTGTTAGTGAGGAGCCTGCTTCAGATCCTCTCTCTCCCTCTCTCAGCCCCTCCCTCGTTCATTCTCCCGCTCTCTCTCTCTCTCTCTCTCTCTCTCTCTCTCTCGCTCTCTCTCAAATAAATAAACATAAAAAAAAAAAAAGAACAGTGCTTTGTTGTATCTTAAAATGGTTCCTTCTCCCCTTCCCCTGCCAGAAGCCCAAGGATATTTTTCTCTATTTGCCTTGGGAACCTAATCGGGCTCCAGGAGGTAACTCTGACAGTATTGTGGGGCGCCTCTATGACTGTGTCCCCCTGGGGTTTTTAACTCTCAGAGTCAATTATAGTTCAGGTTTCCCAATAGGACACTTGTTCCCACAATGGAATCTGCTCCCAAATCTCTGCTCTTGTTAGCAGTGATGACCCATATTCACCCGCTACTAATCTTGGGGGCAGGTGTTTGCACTGGGTCCTCCCCTCCCTTATGGATCCAAGAAGAGTTGTTGATATTTCAGTCTGTTCAGTTCTTACTTACTGTTAGGACAGAGTGGCTACTTCCCAGTTCCTTACATGTGGAACCAGAAACCCTAAGTCTTATGTTCTCCTTTTAATTAATTTTTAATTTTAAATAATACATGAATAAATTATCCTTGAAAAAAATTAACATATTCCAAATAAGGAGAGTCTTCTTTGTATTCCATCCTCAGTCATATTCTTCTCTCCCCCTCCCTGAGGTCTGTACTTTTATCATTTTGATGTGCATTCTTCCAGACTTTATATTTGTATGTACATATTAGAGACCTTTATTAACATATGTAGACTTACCTAATTTTTTTTAAATGCCACAGTAGTCCACAGCATAGCTGCACTCTGCTTTATTTAGCAACTCCCCTTTTGACAAACATTAGGGATACCTCTGTCTTCAGGAATATAGTAGTGCTAAATGAAAGAAGCCAGTCACAAAGGACCACATATTGTATGATTCCATTTATATGAAATATCCCTAACAGGCAAATCTATAGAGACAGAAAGTAGATTAGTGGTTTCTCAGGCTGGGGACAGGGATGGGGGAGAGTGTTGAGGAGTGATGGCTGAGGGGCACAGGGTTTTTAAAAAATTCTAAAATTGGGACACCTGGTTGGCTCAGTTGGTTAAGCATCTGACTCTTGGTTTCAGCTCAGTCATGATCTCACTCTCTCTCCTTCTCTCTCTCTGCCTCTCCCCTGCTTGCACGCACTCTTTCTCTCTCTCAAAAATAAATAAATAAACATTTTTTAAAAAATATTCTAAAATTGATTGTGGTAATGGATGCACAACACTGTGAATATACTAAAAGCTGTTACATTTTACACATTAATTGATGCATTGTATGGTACATGAACTATATCTCAAAGCTGTATAAAAGAAAAATAAATATAGTAGTAATCGCATTAGATATGCTTCATCAGGACTAATTATATTAGAGGCAGCCACCAGGACTATCTAATAATGCTGGTGGTTTTTAACTTCAGTTCCTTATCTCCTTATACAGGAAGTATACTCTGTGACAAGCCTATTCTCTTCAGCAGTTAAGATATTTTTAGGTCTGGAGCACCTGGGTGGCTCAGTTGGTTAAGTGTCCAGTTTCAGTTCATGCTATGATCTCATGGTTTGTGACTTTGAGTCCCTCATCAGGCTCACTGCTGTCATCACAGAACCCACTTCAGATCCTCTGTCCCTCTCTCACTGCCCATGCTCCACTCTCTTGTGCTCTTTCTATCTCTCTCTCAAAACTAAACAAACATTAAAAAAAAATTTTTTTAAGTTTGAACCATGACCTTAAACTCAAGTAACTGCCCCAAGGTCATGCAGATCTGCTGCCCCAAAGTCATTGCCCTCTCTACTACATCATGCTATCTTCTATGTGCTTTAGCCTTGAATATCATACTAAGGACCTGAGGGCTCTTTGAGGTCAAAGCCCTTACTCAGTCTCTGTCTTGTTTGCCACTGTATGGAGGGTGCTTAGCACATGGTTGGCTCCTAGTGCATGTTGGTAGAAATGCATTCTTAGAATTCTCTGTTTTACTTTATCTGTGTAGGTCTTTCCTGAGTGTGGCCATGTACCACCTAAGGGGTCTGAGCTCCCTGGGGGGGGTTCACACAGGAGGCCTTGTAGAGCCTCTGACTAACTCCAAGAAGGGGATTTTTCTTTTTAAAGAGGATGTTAGGAAGAGTCTACAGGGAAATGTTAGGAAATTAAAATCTGTGGAATCAGCATGAAGGCTGCTTATGGATTACATTAGTCATGGAAGGTGAATTCATTCTTAAGAAAACAGAAATACGGGGGTGCCTGGGTGGCTCAGTCGGTTAAGCGTCCAACTTCGGCTCAGGTCATGATCTCACAGTCCATAAGTTCAAGCCCTGCGTCGGGCTCTGTGCTGATAGTGCAGAGCCTGGAGACTGTTTCAGATTCTGTGTCTCCCTCTCTCTGACGCTCCCCCACTCATGCTGTGTCTCTCTCTGTCTCAAAAATAAATAAACGTTAAAAAAAATTAAAAGAAAAAGAAAACAGAAATATGTAGATGGGGAGGATGCAGTTGGCAGGATGAAAATGACAGGTACAATAGTTAGCAAAGCACCTTCAGAAGGAAGAAACCCAACCCCAGTCATCCCTAATGCACATAAGTGTGTGTGGATCAGATTAAGAAGGAGGGCAAATTAGAGTAGTGGCTGAAGCAGAAAGAGGCACATTGAGATATAGTTATATGTTCATAGAAACAAATAAAATTGACCTCTGGAACATACAGATGCTCTCCCTTGATAAATAAATAAATAAATAAATAAATAAATAAATAAATAAACTATAGCATCTTGCCTCAGTGGAAGGGGATATATGGAAAGCAGTTTGTTTTGAAATTAGAAGTAAGGCCAGGTAAGAACAGAAAAGAAATAAAGGAATTCTCTTCTTCTGGGTTAGAACTCTAGGACTTGGAGTCCAGAGTAGACAGACCAAAGTCCTCATGAGATGGACAGCTGTGAAAATTAGCCTGGCCTAACTACCAGTGCCTGAAGTGAATACTTAAACAGGTACACCTGAACACCCTCCCTTGCCTAGTAATTATTTTGTGGGAGATTTTATGGAACTTAGTTTGGAGGCATCTTTGTGCTCAGTTCTGTTCTCAATCTCTTCATCTCGTGAAATAAGTCAGCAGTCCATGAATATTGTAACTTCAAAATTGGAATCCAATCTGGAGTAAGTAAATCTTGAATTCAGCCCTAGGTCTACTGTGGACATGTTAGGAGACACAAGTCAGTTATCTCATTTTTCTCTTCCTCCATTTCTCTCTTTGTAACAGAGATAATGTACTTTTACTAGTTACCTCAAGATAAATTTTTTTAAAAATATGAAATTATTTTACCCCTTGGAAACCTATTCAACGATCATTCATTAAATATTAGTCTCCTTTGTGCAAGGTACATGGCTTGAGTCTGTGCAACATGACCCCCATGCTTAATCCACAGGATTATTGTACCAGGCAGCAAATGAACCAAGCACAGACATGCATTAGGTCTTTTCTACTTTCTTTTCTAGAAATATCTCTCCTGGAATCTAACTCTGGAATTTCCTGACTTTTCCAAGTTTAGATAATAAATCTTCCATTGCATTAGTATAACTTAATGCCTTTATTTGCCTGAATTATATTTTAAAAAGAAAGTTGTACAGTCCCACTGTCTTCAGCAAGGCTACAACATATTCAAGCATATTTCATTAGATTTATACTCTTGATATTTTACACTGTACAGCACTAAGAACTTTAAACATACAATAATTAACACTATACAGTTGAAAACAGAATCTAGGAAGGAATAGTATTTTTAAAACTGGCCAGGATTTATTTCAAGCCTCAAACTTAGAGTCAGAAGATAAAAGGTGCAGTTTGAAAGAAGGGGCTCCAGTTGACCTATCCTGGTTAGTGGTCTACCCCGAACACCCCCCCCCCCCATCTGTGGTCACAAGGTCACATTGTGCAAAGGGCTGCTTCTATGGTAACCATCTGATGGCTCTACATTACATGAAAAGTTAAGAGAATTGGTAAATGCAGGCTGAGCAGACAAAACAAAACAATGAATCCAACTACCAGGTCACCACTAACTGCTGGTTTTCCTATTCTAATGACCAGGTCCAAAAAAAAGCGGGGGGGGGGGGGGGGGGAGGGGAGGAAAGAGTTCCCACAGTGCCTACCACAAAGACAACGAAGAGTTTATTAATTAGTTAAAGTTTATTATTAAAAACAAAACAAACTTCCTCATGGTTTAGAGGCAGGACTCTGAAGCAGCCAGGAGGTTCTTCTTAAAGAGGAAAATTCAAATTAGCAGACATTCATTTGAGTAGGTACTGGGTACAGTGAGTGTATCAAACTATGTGCTTAGGCCATAACAGCAGAAGTCATGCCATGTAGGTATTACCAGTAAGGGCAAAATCATGGACCATAAGCTGAACAAGGAAAGATCAGGTAAATGTGGAATAAAGCTGCTTAGAAGAAGACTTCCTTCAAGGATAAGGAATGTTCATCTCTGGCTTTGAGAGGAGGTCAGAGACAAGGAAAGAGTAGATTAGGGAGAGGATTCTTTTTGCCAGAGACAGCAAATGAACATGTTGAGAAGTGGCCAGTGAGATATAAAACAGCGGGTCCAGAGAAGGCCTCTCACTACTTAGGTGGACTCAGTAAGCAATTGGGATCATGCTGGGTTCTTAATTAGGAGAGGAAAGTGAACAGAAATGGTGTATCGGGAAGTTTCTCTTACACAGCTCTTTGGGGGTCAGTGGAGTAGGGGGATCCAGGAGGCAGGAAGGTCTTCTGGGCATCAGCCCTGGTCTGAGTCAGAGACTAGGAAGCTATCCTGGAAGAGATGAATGGGAAAGACTCCTAGGTGGATGAATCCCCCACGGTGGTCCTATTAGTATCTGCCTTCACCCCCTCATCTCCACACCTTAAAACCCGGTCCCATGCAAAACAGACAGGTATAATGAAACTCAGTTTTGATAAGTGGTTAGAGAGAGGAGACTTGCCAGTGGAGACCAGAAAAGTCTTCATGGGATAAATCTGGAAAGATAAATTGAATTTTGATTGATACAACGGTACTTGAGGAAGAAGAGAGAGACAGTGAGAAGGAACATAGATCTACAGAAATAGAGGTAGTATTTAATCTTGGTTCAAAATGCTATGTGCTATGTTATGGCTCTTTATAGTTGAATTAAATTTATATTTTGTAATTTGTGTAATTTAAATTTATAATTAAATTATAATTTACATTTCAATTAAAACCAGAGAAGGACAGAAGAATGTAAAGCTAACTATAGATATTCTGACTTATTTTGTTTATATTAGCTTTATTGAGATATAATTCACATACCATAAAATTCACCCTTTTAAAGTGTACCATTCAGTGGTTTTTAATGTATTCACAGAGTTGTGCAACCATCACCACTGTCTAATTTTGAAACATTTTTATTATCCCTAAAAGAAATCCCATCCATACCCATTAGCAATAGTCTGACCTATTTTTAATTTAAAACTCACAAACACAATGAGAATGGAGGCTCTGGTTGTCAGGAGTTGTCTGTCTTTTCCTAGCTGGTAGAAACCTGGAATGGCTCTCATTAATCTGAGTGCCATGTCCCTGCTGCTGTATGGAAAAACACCCTGCTGTGACTAGGCTGTGGGGATGGAGATGAGAGGAAAGGTCCTGGATCCCAGAAAGGAAGGATGCATGTGAGAACCTCAAGGGATAGAAAGGTGGGAGCTGGGCCCAAGGGAAGGAGAAGCCAACCAGAGTCAGTGTCGTAGAGCAGATAACAAGACAACGCTTCTCCCAGCAACCCCAGGAATGTGAGAACCTCACAGGACAATCATGCAACTGCTCTACCCCCACAGACCTTCTGGGGCATGACTGAACAAGAAATAGTTTCCCTTTTTCTCTCCATCCTCCTTGGAGCAGCTGGGAATGCTCATCCCCCTCTTTCTACCATGAGGCTGCTAAGTGCCAGATCCCAAGTTAGAGACTTTCTCTGTGTTGTCTCACAGAGATAACTTAATCCCCATACCAGCCCTAATGAGGTAGATATGACTATCCCTTCACATTTGGAGATAAACAAACGTAACCTCTCAAAAGTAACTTGCTCAGGATCATATGCCTGATAGCTACTAGAAATGATTCCAAACCTAGGACTCCAACTAGTACTCGTTTAGCTTCTAGATCTTTACTGCCACTGCCTCAGTGGGTTCAATATCCTTCTGAATCCCTCCTGACCCTCCAGGACAAAAAACCAAGATATAAGAAAATCTACTACTTAAGTCTGATAAAAGCACTGTGGTGACTAAGGTTATAAAAATTTTTGAAGCCTTCACTAATGTTTTTGAAAGCGATGTAGTCTTCCCAGCAGTGTCTTTTCTGTTTTAGCCCTTTGCACATCTGGCATGCTAGATCCCAGATGTGTGATTTTCATCCCATGCGGTGGGGCCACAGTACTGGGGATCCTGCCGGTTCAGCTATTCTCGAGAAGGCCTGTTTCTTTGACAGGGCCTGCAGGAGGTGGATAGTGGTGGTTTTGTAGCCCCTGATTTATTACTGTCTCCAACCAGAGACAAGTGCTACACAATTGGTATACACACATGCAAACGCACGCATGCACGCGTGCGCACACACACACACACACACACACACACACACACACACACCATCCACTTGGAGAGGAGCACGAAGAAGGAAACATTCACAAGGCATCACCATTGATTTCTCTTTTCTCCCAGATCAACTGGTCTGACTTCTCCCTGTTGCCTCCTTTGCCTGTGGTCTGTCAGCTGGAGGTGATGACAAGGAATATTTCAGACTCTTTCCCCATCTGCTCCAAACACCAGGAAGCTGCAGGCCTGCTTCCCTCCAGGCCAGCTTAGAAATCCTGGTGTCAGGATAGCACAGGCTTCCAAAAGCCAACCACAGAACATTTAATACCTGTGCAAACCCCACGTAGAATTCATATGCCATAGGGTCATGGCTTTATGAGTGTTTCCATGACATGGTATTATTACACCCCAGATCTCTCACCTCATATGTCACTCAAGCATTCTCTGTCAGGAAACCAAGGATAAACATCCAAAAAGAAGATTAATATTAGAGAGACTAAAAGAGTAAAGTTCACCCAAACCATATGGTTCAGCTCAGAAGGGATGTGTGTCAGCCCTTCTCTCTATCCCTTCGCCCCTGCCTTCTACCTCATCTTGCCGCGCACTCCAAACAGGAATCCGTTTACAGCAGTGGTATGTGGGATACCTGTGTCAGAGTCAGCAAGGAAATTGTTAAAAATGCAGATTCCTGGGAATCAACATTTTTTGGACATGACCTGAGAATCTACGTTTCACAAGCTCCCCAAGAGATGTCTGTAAATGGCAGATCCCCATGGGACCTCCCCAAGAAGCAAACCACCTACCCCTGTTTGAATCCATGTTGTCATGTAGAACTCCTACTTACTTGGGCAGCTAAGTCTAGTGTAAGATGATTGTAATGAGGGGAAAGATCTCTTTTACTGGGCTGAATTTGACCTTCTATAATTCTCACCCACATTTCTTTCCATTTTCCTCTTCCCTCTGGAGCCACAGGGCCTGCCACCCCTCTTCCACAGAAGAGCTTTCGGAGCTTTCTGTGTCCCAGCTCAGGAAGCAGAAAACTGAATCTACCCAGTGGACTGGCAGAGCCAGTCAGGGAAGGGCACTGAAGCAAAAGGTTGTGACCTGCCAGAGTCTTGCAGAAGGCCTGGAACTGAATGTCTTGGTTAAAAGTCCAGCCTCTGGACTCCTATGACGGGCAGGTCCAGCTATATACCCTTGGGCAAGGTACCCCTGTGACCCATTTCTTCATCAGCGAAAAAAGGATAGTGTTAAAAGTTTTTTGTGAAGATTAAATAAAATTATAAACATAGAGCACTCAAAAGAGTGCCTGTTATATATTAAGTACTCTATAAGTATTGAATGGAAAGAAGGCAAGGAAAAAACTTCAAGTTTTGCCTGCTTGGACTTCTGCTCCTTTTTTTATATTCCACACATTGACAAAAAAAGTAAAAGTTTAAGAATATAAGGTTGTTACATAAACCATGAGAACCAGTTCTCTTCCACTGAGTACTAAGTAAAACTCTGTGGGCAGCACTCATAACAGCACTCGTAACTAATTGCCATTTGTAGGGTAACTATACATCCCACCACTTTGCCCAGGCTTGCCCCACTTTGTTTCTGTGGTAACTATTACTATTCTTTTTTTTTGGTAATTATTAATATTCTTAAAGATATCTGTTTGGATAATAAACTATTGAGTTGCTCCAGACATTAGATTTTCAGAAGACTTTCAGTATGGGTTCAAAGCATTAAGACAGGTTACTAAGAGAGTTTGTGAAATCTCTTCTTTGGAAATATTTAAAGCATGCCCATTTGGCTGGGATTATTTAGAACAACTGCAAATAAGTACTCATTTATAAATCCCTAAAGTGCTTTGCTTGGTTCAGTTTAACTAAACTGCCTTGCCCTGACTCTAGGAGGTACGTAGATAGTAAAATTAATGGAAACAACATTCTTAACTACTCAATTTGCCAAATAAGAATTGCTTTGTGCTGTGGGCTAGTGGATGTGGTTGAGCAACCATTATGAGCTTAGAGCCAGTAACATTCTGCCTCAGATTGTAAAAAAGAGATACCATAGGTTTGCAAGCTAAATCCAGAACAACTAAAAGTCTAAAATAAGAATGTAGTCTACGACTTGGGTGAGAATATTGTAATAATGTTAACAATGTGACAGGTGCTGTATAAACACTAACACATTTTATCCTCAAAAAAGCCCCTATGAAAGTACTATTATACATATATACAGATGAGAAAACTGAGACACAGAGAGTTAAGGAACTTGCTCAAGTTAATGGCAGAATCGCAGTTTGTCCCGAGTGGTTTGGATCCAGAGCCCGTGTTCTCCACTCTGCTGCATGCTCCCTGGGAAGAGAGAACACGTTAGTGTAAATGGTGGGGATGATCACAGTAGCACTGGTTAGTTTTTTCTGAGCAGGCTACTGGTGAGAGCAGACTGCCTTGCGAGTGAGGGAAACAAACTGGTCCTCACTGAGGAAGGAGTGAAGAAAAAAATAGTACTTATAGAACTTTACATGTAATCCTCATGACATCCAGGGAAGGTACTTATCGTTTCACAGTTAAGGAAAGTGAGGGCTCGGAGAGGTTAAAGAGTTTTCCCAGAACTCACTGTAACAGCAAGATTCTGACTCTGGAATCCTGTCTGACTGGGAACCCCTGGTAGTATCTGCGGAAAATGCCTGCCATCACTCGTAGGCCAAACAGGCTACAAACTTAAATATAGAAAATGATCCTAGCTGTGTGTGTGTGTGTGTGTGTGTGTGTGTGTGTGTGTGTACACACAGAAATGTCAGCAAAAATGTCAGCAGTGGTTAGCTCTGGGTAGTAGAATAATGGGTAATTTGTTTCTTCTGGGTGTATTTAGTTTCTAAATGTTGCTTAATGAACATGTATCTTTTTATAAGAGTTTTATTGGGATTTAATTTACATGCCACACACTTCACCCAGTTAAAGTGCATAATCCAATGGTTTTCAGTACCTTCACAGAACTGTGCTACCATCATCACTAGAATTGCTTTTAGAACATTTTCATCACCCAAAAGAGAAACCCACAATCATTAGCAGTCACACCCTGTTTGTCCCAACCCCTCCAGCCCTAAATAACCATTGATCTTCTTTCTGTCTCAGTTGAATTACCTATTATGGGCATTTCATATAAATTTAATCATGTAACATACAGTCTTTTGTCACATGTATAAGTACTTTATTTCTTTTTATTGCCAAATAATATTCTATTATATGAATATATCACATTGTATTTATCCACTCATCAGTTGATCTGAGTTGTGTCCATTTTTTAGCCATCATGAATATTCATGCACAAGTTTTTGTGTGCATGTGTTTTCATTTCTCTTAGGTATATACCTAAGAGTGAAATTGCTGGGTCATATAGTAACTCTGTGTAAACTTTTGAGGAACACATGTATCTTTTTATTTACTTATTTATTTTTTAATGTTTATTTTTGAGAGAGAGAGAGAGAGAGAGAAAGAGAGAGAGAGAACGGGGGAAGGGGCAGAGAGAGAGGGAGACACAGAATCAGAAGCAGGTTCCAGGCTCCAAGCTGTCAGCACAGTGCCTGATGCAGGGCTCAAACTCACAAACTGTGAGATCATGACCTGAGCCAAAGTCGAACACTTAACCAACTGAGCCACCCAGGAGACCCACACATGTATTTTTTTTTTTAAGTAATTTGTTTTAAAGCTACAGCCCAAGGAACCACTTATATGAAAGTTGGAGCAGGAAAGACTATCTTCTTAAAGTTAGATGTTCCATATCAAGCCTCTTTTAAAATCAAATCATCCAAATAATGAAAAGAAATAAAGTAAAAAAAAATAAGAAATTTAATCCTCAAGAGAGATTGATATGTATATTGAATCATTTGTTCATACTACAAATATTTTTGAGTATTATATATAAAAAAGGACCAGTGGATTTGAAGTCAGAAGACCTAATTACTGCCTTTTCAGGCTCTCTCTCGAAGGGTATCTGTGAGGATCTGATGGAATCAAGTGTTTTGTACACTGTAAATGTCAGTTCAACTGTGAAGGAACTGCAGTAGGAAGGATCTCAGGGAAGCAAAGTCCTCCTGAGGTGGACCAAGAAAATGTACTCAGTGAAGAAGAAAAGGCCCAAGAGGCAAAGAAGAAGCTGGGGCCTGCATGGGGACAGGACCAGGCCTTGGTCTCAGGCTGCTCAGGGTTTATCAGGAGACCCCAAAGGGAGGGCAGGGCCCAGGACCATCTGTGAGGTGCATCTCAGGGGAAAGGCCAGTCCTGTGTGGCTCTGCTCCGTTCTCTAGCTGTTCTTTATCCCAACCAGATCTAGTCACACTTCAAGGGGACTGCAGGCTCACCAGCAAAGGAACAGGGAGAAAGAAGTAGGTTGTGGCAACACCCCCAGTACCTAGACTGCTGTGGTGGTTGAGGGAAGGAGATTTGGGGATGTCATTGACAGTAATCGTAAGTAGGGCTTGAGGTGGGGAGATTTGCTAAGGGATTGAGACAGAGTGTGTGAGGTGAGCACAGATGAAATGGGATGTTTCCAGCTCTGCACTCCATTCTTCAAAACCTTTCAATAGTCTGTACTACCTATAAAGTGAAGCCCTTTGTGAAGCATACTCAGGTAAGGGCCAGTGCGGCTAGGAGAGAAGGTTTCACGGAGAGATGACTGGAGATGTGCTGAGTGCGGTACAGACAGGAGCGGGGATTGGTGGTGGGGTGCAAGAGCAGGCAGAGAGGAAGGGAATATACAGGGCAAAGAGTAAGCTCTACCCTAGGGACTCAGACTTGAGATAAAGAACCAATAGAGCAGATTTTATTCCTAGGAATGAACTCAGATGCCTATAGGGGCTAGCCATAGGGCATCAATGAGTAAGGAATAATGCATGCCCTATCTGATGAGAGTGGATTCTTAGAGGTGAGGCACCATGGACAGGTCTCGAAACATTTTCAGAAGAAGCCAGAAAGATGCATTTTTTGGTGAAATTTCCCCTTTGTGAAATATTACAAACGAATTAGGGGTTTAAAAACTTTATTGAGGGGCGCCTGGGTGGCTCAGTCGGTTAAGCGGCCAACTTCGGCTCAGGTCATGATCTCGCGGTCCGTGAGTTCGAGCCCCGCGTCGGGCTCCGTGCTGACAGCTCAGAGCCTGGAGCCTGTTTCGGATTCTGTGTCTCCCGCTCTCTGACCCTCCCCCGTTCATGCTCTGTCTCTCTCTGTCTCAAAAAATGAATAAACGTTAAAAAAAACTAAAAAAAAAAAAACTTTATTGAAACGTAATATATATGCATAAATGTACACATATCCTATTGGATTTTCACAAACTGAACACATTCCTGTAACCAGTACTCTGCCCAAGTATCAGAATGTTACCAGCAATTCAGAGGCACCCCCATCTGCTCCCTTCCAGTCCTTACTGTCCTTAGTAACCACTCTTGACTTCTAATATCATAGAATAATTTTACCACTTTTATACTCTATATAAATGCAATCGTGTAGTACTAAATTTTTTGTACATCTAGGTTTTTTCAATCTACATTGTATTTGTGAAAAACATCCATATTGTTGGGTATAGTTATGGGATTGCTCATTCTCACTACTGTATAGTATCCCACTGTGTGAATATACACAATTTATGTGTTTATTCTACTGCTAGAGGACATTTAGTTTTCAGTGTTTTAACTATAACACACAATACTGCTAGTTGGTGTCTTTTGGTGAACATATGTGCCCATTATTACTACGTATACCTATGAACAAAGTAGCAGAGTCATAAAATATGTGTATGTTCAGCTTTGATAGATACTGCCAAAGTGTCTATACAGTTTTGCATTCCCACCAGCAGTATATGAAAATTTCCACAACCTTATCTACACTGATTTTTTTTTTCATTTTAGCCATTCTTGTGGGTGTGTAGTGGTATTGCATTGTTGTTTTGATTTATATTGTCCTGACAAATAACAAAACTGAGCACCTTTTCCTTTGTTCATTGGCTATTTAGATAGACTCTTTTATGAGGTGACTGTTCAAATTATTTGCTCATTTTTCTACTGAGTTGTCTATCCTTTTCTTTATATATTCTGGATATGAATCCTTTGACTTATACATTACTATGAATATCTTCTCCTACTCAGTCACCTGACTTTTCACTCCTTTAAATGGTGCCTTTTGGTAAACACAAGTCCTTAATTATCTAATTTATCAATTTTCTCTTTATAATCAGCATTCTTTGTGTTTTAATATTTGCATACCCCACTGTCACAAAGATGTTCTCCTGTGTTTTCTCTAAAAACTTTATTGTTTTCATCTTTCATATTTAGCTCTGCAGTCCATCTGGAATTGCTTTATTGTATGGGGTAAGGTATGGTCAATAAACATTTTTCTATGTGGATATCCAGTTGTCACAACACCATTTATTGAAAAAGATCATCCTTTCCCCAATGCTCTTCAATGTCATAAACCGGGTTTTCGTATATGTGAGGGTCTGTTTCTGGATACTGGATTGCATTTCATTTGTTAGTTTGTCTATTCTTGCACCAAAACCTCAGTGTCTTAATTATTACAGCTTTATAATAAATCATCATATCTTCCAGTTTTGTCTTTTTCTTCAAGATTACATTGGATTTGGGGGGTCTTTTGCATTTCCACATGAATTTTAGAACCAAATTGTTAATTTCTGCAAAAGAACTTCCTGAAATTTTTATAGAGTTTGCATTAAATCCATACTTTAACTAGAGAGAAATAACATCTTTACAACAGTGAATTTTCCATTCCATGAATATGCTAAGCCTCTTCATTTATTTAGATTTCTCAGTTAATGTTTCATAGTTTTCAAGGTAGAAGTTAGGTCTTACCCAGTTTTTATTAGATATATTCCTAGGCATTTGATATTTGTTGAAGTTATATCTTTTTTAAAGTTTTAGTTTCTATGTAGTTGTTGCCAGTATATAGCAATCAAAGTGATATTGTATGTTGACCTTATAACCAATGATCTTGCTAATAACAAATTCACTTAATTCTAATAGTTTGTAGACGCTTGTGGATTTTATACAAACACAACAATACTGTCAGCAAACAATTATAATTTTGTTTCTCCTATTCTGATTATTATTCATCTTTGATTAGGGCCATCTATTTGCTAAATAACTATGTTTATGGCTGTGATGTACTGTTTCTATTGGGATTTTTTTGTATATATTTCCTTCCACCAACTTCATATTCCTTTTGCTCTGGAAGCATATACACTCCTTCCTCTGTTCTCTGTGTTCCAAGGGTCAGTGTAGCTTACAGTAAATTTCCTTAGACTGTCTGTTACTATCTGGTGAGCTCACCCTTCCTTTTATCAACACCAGTGTGTGTTGCCAGAAGTGTATGTGATAAACAATAAAAGTGGGAAGTCCACCTGGCTTCTTGTTCAACTCAATCTTTTCTGTAGTGTGGAGCTAAGTTTCTACTAGGAACACTCTCCATTTCTCTGGTGGCCCCCCTATGCCCTTAGATTTCTTAGTGCCAACCAGGATATGCTTTTAAGACTGACTTTATTCTGCCTAAAACAAACAAGCCTAACATTTGGTAAGGATGCTAATTATGGTGTATGGTGCTAATTACGGTATATTTAGTTGTTTCCTTGTTTCATTGGTAATGGACCTTCTTCTTGATGCTGCTTTTCATTCTTTTTGTTTTTGTCAGTGGGTTTTGAAGGAGGAGAATAAAGTTAAAATTCCTTTATTACATCATCTGCAACCAGATGTCCCCTTTCACATTCCCCCCCTTCACATTTTAAAAAACTAAAATTTATAGTTCTTTATTATAAACATTATACATGGTCATTGTAGAAAGTATAGAAAATGAATGGAAATACACAGAAGAATTGTTAAGAATAGAGTAGTATGGACTTCGTTGCTTGAGGCAAGAGCAGCAGAGACTTTGGTATAACTGCAAGACAAGAGGTGTTAATGGACAAAAGAATCCCTTAGAGAGCCAGACTGTGCCAAAATATACAGCCCTCAAAGGGGAATTTAGTTAGACAAATCCACAGGACAAGCCGAGTATGCAAACATAAACAGCCCTCAGAGGGGAGATCTGGTCAGGCAAACCCAGACAAGGCCCTGCAGGAAAGCAGAGGCTACAGAAAAGGCAGAATGTGCAAACAGCACCACTCAGAAGGGAAGCATAAAGAGGGTGGAATCCCAGGCATTAGAGGTGCTAGAAGGCTTATTAAGTTACATTTCTTTCCCTGGGGCTAATGCTGGATCATTCCCAGTTAAAGATTCATTGAATGCATTTTGCTAAATGGCTCAGAAGGGGCATGGCTTCCCAAGAGAAGACAGCTATTTTGCTGGAAGGGATCTCAGGGAGAGTCTAGGCCAGCACCTCCCAAAACTTGGTCCATGGGCCACTACTGGCATAGGAAGTTATTTTAATGATACAGAGATTTTCTTTTTACTTTGATAGTTATTTTTATTTTAATTTATGTTAGAAAGAATTATAGCTAATGCAACGAAACCACAATTTCACAGATATCCTTATTTAGGATGAGGCTAAATTTGGTGGTCATGTTATGCCTGGGCTAATGTAAAGAAAATTATTAAGCAAATAAAGTATAGGGTTGGGCAGACATTGCAAAAATCAAGGTTTGGGAATTCTGTTCTAGGGAAACCCTCTCATCTCAACTCTGAGGAAACTAAGCCAGAGAAGAGACATGGCCCCCACAAGGCAGCACCGAGACAAAACCAAGTCTCTTCATTTCCAGACCAGTACACTTTCTTTCGCAACTGACAAGGTTTCCTAGTTAATTTGACAGATTTCAAAATTGGAAGAGTTTCTAGGTATTCAACTCAACATTGCCTTCTGGCTACTATTAATCGTTATGACACACGTATATTTGTAAATAAACTCTGTCTCTATGTAGTCATTCACTTAATAAGCATTACAAAGCATTGTAGGGAGTGATGTAAGGAATACTGAAGTAAGATGATGGGGTCCCAGACCACAGTGAACTTGTAATTTTATGAGGAATTAGATGTTTAAGTATAAATAAGTATTCAAGACACAATAAAGTAAGTGTAGATACAGTAATACAAGAAAAGAATGGTGGAAGAACAGAGAAACAAGCAATTATTTCCAGGTAGAGTCTGAGAGATTTCATGAAGTAGGATGAATGAGTAGGATTTCAATGTGCAAAACGAGGGAGAGGACCTCAAAGAGACACACCTGTTTGTACACCTATGTTTATAGCACTATTCCCAAAAGCTAAAATGTGGAGGCAACCCAAGTGTGCAACGACAAATGAATGGATAAACAAAATGTGATATATGCATTCCATGGACTATTATTCAGCCATAAAAGGGAAGGAAATTCTGACACATGCAGCAGCATGGATTTTGAGAACATTCTGCTAAGTGAAATAAGCCAGTTCTAAAAAGACAAATACTGTATGAATCCATTCATATGAAGTACTTCAAGAAGACAAAATCACAGAGACAGACAGTAGATAGTGGCTGCCAGGGACTGGGGGAGGAGTAAGTGGAGGGTCATTGTCTAATGGGTATAGAGTTTCCATTTTGCAAAATAAAAAGAGTTCCATTTCACAAATAGATAATGGTGATGATAGCACATCAATTTGAATGTACTTGGTATTACTGAACTCTACATTTAAAAAATGGTTAAGATAATAAGTTTTATGTTATATGTATTTTACCACAATAAAAAACACTGGAGAAAAAAGGAAGAAAATTCTAGGCTCAAATAAACAGCAGGAACAAGATTGAGAGCTGCCTGAATATGTGGTGAATTTGGATAATGGTAAATAGTCTGATCTGGCTGGAGGCCTAGGTGGAAGAGGCAGTGTGTAGGATGTTCTGAGAGGTAAGACTTTAAGGACAGATGAGTCTGAGTCTCGACAGGCATTGGAAGCAGTACCAAGAAAGTTGAACTTTACTCCCTAGGTGATGAAAAAAGGTAAATGGGACTGAGGAATCACATATTCCCATAGTGACCATGACATGCCTATATTGAACACCAAGAGTACTCAAATTTCCCTGAATCCTCAGTGAGTTCTAAGGAGAGAGACTAATGAAACAGATCATGGTACCAGATTAGACTGTAAAAAGAAACAAGGGCCAGAGGACCAGCAAGACAGACACAGTTGGCTGGCCGCATGCAATAAAGGAATCTCAAAGAGGATGAAAAGCAACTCCTCAACCAGCATAGGAAGAGCCATACAGAGAAAAGAGAGAAACAGAATAGCAATCATTGATAGGGACAATTAAATTCCTCTTTCTCATTGTGACATTGGAGAGGCTTCAGAAGCCTATAGCCTTGGAAAAGAAGGAAGGCTGATGACTTCATGTGATCTGAAGATCCAGAGATGAGAGGTGAAATCAGGGCTTGAGCAATGGGATGCCAAGGCCAGAAGTAGTGAAGAGAAGGGTGATAGAAACATTATCTGGGGAAAACCAAGAGAATTTACCTGGCCATTGCCAAGGCTTGGGTATGCTGTGTGCAAAGTATAGGCTTGGGCAAGAGATGAGCCATTTACTTTAATAAAGATCCATGTCCAAGCATATAGTTGGTCCCTGAGGATCCTGGGAGACTGAAAACACAGGTAAGGGCCACCCAAAGTCCCACATGTCAACAGGGAAAGGAATAAAGCTTCATTAACAGGTAGAAAGAACAGATAATACAAGTTGAGATCACTCAGAGAGAATAAGCATCTACTTCAATTGATTAATTAATGTGTGTGAACATCATTCTCTGTTCTCACAGAGAACTTTGTGAAAGATTTCTGGTACTGTCTTTTCAGTATTCTCTCCCAGAATGCCGGGAATATATTTTCTTGAAATAGTTCATATAATCAACTACCTGTGGAATTCATGTGACAGATGCCCTGAATCAGGTGTACTGAGAGTGATCTGAAAACAAGTGTGTGTATACATGTCAAGTTAACAATGGGGTGGGAACAATGATGAGGCTAATTGCAATAATGAGGCTAAATATCAGAAATTCTAAAAATAATTGACATCCTTCTTTGGAATCCAATTTAATTCAAGAAATTTTTACTGATGGTTTACTGCAGGCAGAACCATTTAGTGTGTCCTAGAGAAACAAAAAGGAGAATCAGGTCCTTTCTTGACCCCTTGGGGACCTTGCAATCTAGTAGTTAATAGACATCACTGTACAGGCAGGCTAAAATATGTATTATAAGGAAAGCTCATCTAGGGTGTCTTGGTGGTTCAAAGAAATGGTCCACACTTCTTATATCTCATTAAGTCTAAGATGCTGTCAATTGAATGACACACCATTATTTTATGAATCACTAAGAAAAAAAGAACTCTGAGAGTAAACTATGGTATGCCATTGATTGTAGGAGACATCCTTTTTCCAGAGATGTTAAAAATATGAAAAAAAGCCATCTTAGAACTGATGAAATGTGGTAATTGAAGAATTTTGACAGATTGAAATAAAAGAAGCCCACCACGCAGGGGTCCTCCTGGTTTTATACACTATGTACTTTCTTTGATTATTCACATGACTTCAATCACTGCCTCTAGGATAACTCATAAATCTTCATCTCCTGCCAGAATTTCTCCCTTAAATGCAGACCTTTATGTCCAACTTTATTTCATTCATTTATTTTACACTTATGTACTACCTTTCATGTGCTAGGAAGTGTTCTTAGTGTTTTGTATTAAGTTCATAAAAGCCCTATAATAATAATAACAATAATAATAATAATTATTATTATTATTTCCATTATACACAGAGATTAAGTAACTTGCCCAAGGTCATAGAGCTAGTAAGCAGCAGAACTAGAAAAGATGGTCATGAGAGACTGCAAATCACAGGACTTGAATCTATAGTATTTGTCAACTGAGTGGGGAGGGAAGGTGAGAGAGAAATAAGGTTTTAAAAGGGAGATGGCAGGAGGAATCACTGTCTTAGCTCAGGCTGCTGTAACAAAATACCACAGACTACACTAGTATGTAGAATTGGGCAGATATCAAGCCACGGTTACTGATTTGGGAGTCAGATGACGAGCTGAGCTGTGGGAATGGATGGTGTTCTGAGGAAGAGATCTGGTAGAAGCAAGCGAAGGACAACTGGAGAAAAATCCACATCTAAGAGAGAAAGAAAAGAAGGCTCAGTCGAGTAGGAAGAGTTCAAACCCTCGAGGGTCACAGAAGGCAAAGAAGAGAGTTTCAGGAAGGAGCAAGTTGTTGATGTTAAATTGCTACTTGTTAAATGCAGAGGTGGAGAAGAGTGACTTAAATAAAACCCTCATATTCACTAAGGAGAACTTCACTGGCGATGCGAAAGCACACTTGCATCTGATTAGATGGAAACTAGTGGATAGGTGACTTTAAAAGAAAGCAGGAGTTGCAGATATTTTTTAGGAAGTTTGTGCTGTGAGGGAAAGCTAGAGTCCTGTAGCAGGAATGAGGACATAGATTTTCAAAATGGAATTCTGAAGTAGTGAGGGAATTGACTTAATGGAAGGAAGTCAAGATGTAAGAGGCAGATCATTAGAGAGTCCTCCTTTGAAGGAGGCCGAAGGAAAGGGGTATCCTTAACAAGTAGGGAACTTCATTCTCTGCATTGAAGGGATAATAATAACAGTATCATTGCTTTGGACTTTTGTTAAGTTTCAGGAACTATTCTAAATAGTTTATATGTAATTGATCTTATCAAAAACTCTGTAAGGTAAAACTATTGTTTTCCTCATTTTACCAATGGAAAAAAAAAATGAGGCTCAGAGTTTTAAACAACTTGTCCGAGGTCTCAATGCCAGTAAGTGGTATAGAGCAAGATTTAACCCCAAGAATTAAATTATTGATTCCAGAATCTCCACTCTAAACCAGTATACTGTAAAATAATAAAGATGGTGAGATTGCTAAAATGAAAGTTTAGGATCCCTGTGTCAGATAGCCTAAAACTCTGTAGTAAAATAGAATTTGAGGTTTTCTGCTGTAAGTAGGCAAAAGATGGTGAGGTTGAGGGGCTCTATGGGAACAGAATCTACTGTAAGAAATTCAATAGAGATCTAGAAAGAGATGAATCAAAATATCCATATCCTTCTTACCTGCCACAGTGAGAGAAATATGAACATTATGGTAGGATTACTGTGCTTATTTTTCTTGACCCTTCCAACATGTATCCAGATGCTGAAGTACTTGACTATAGAATTAAGGGTGGGAGAATGGACCTAATGTCTCAGCTTCTCAGTGTACTAAATGGGATTCCTACAACGGAATGCCTATGCCAGTATTCAGAGGAGCTCTTGCTCTGAAGGTTAAAAATAGTAAGTATCCATCTCTGAATCTCTGAAATTATGCAGGAAGATATTGGGGAAGAGAATTTGTCCATTCATTGTCAACATTATATTTTTTGTTGACATGCATTCACTAAGAGATTCAAGATTACAGTCAGAGTTTTCTAAGAGCTATTAGATATTTACATCCTTCTTCTCTGTGGTCTTAATGTTTTATCTTCTTATGAAATCTATAACTTTCATTATATCACAGTTATTTGTGGGCATTTTTTTGTCCTCCTGTCAGGCCATCATCTTTGGATGGCAAGTACTATGTGTTGCACATGTCTCTATTTCCAGTGCCTGGATTCTCCTCAGTGCACAATACGTCTTTAAAGTGAATTATTGTAGTGGAGAAAGACCTCTTGCCCAACTTTTTGGAAATTATATCTAATTCAAATAATTCTGAATTTAAATGAATTCTTGTACATGGACAAGTCATGTTCAATATCCTCACTTCAGTTTTTATTTAAGTGATTTGTGGAGACAATGGCAGTGTTTCAGTAAATATAATGCTTCTGTGTGGTTCAGAATTTGACATGTGCATCACATTTCAGGGAAGTAGGGTTCAACTTTGAAAAATCAAACTTTAATAATTAAACCCTAATGTGGCAGTATAAAGACATCCTAATGTTAAAGCTTTTTAAATTATAATTGAAAAGTAAAAAACTAATTTTTCCAACTACAATGACTCTAAACATTTATTTCATATTAAATCATTACATTAAAACCCTGTTTTAAAAATTATAAAAAGGGAATTAATGAAAAATTCTCTATTGAGTCATCTGAATCCTAAGTAAGAATTATTTCTAAGAGAATGGCTATTCCTCTTCACATTGTTCTTGCTTCTCCTTTATAATTTGATACAGTTTATATTATAGTCCTCAAATCTATACAACCTTAAATTCAATTATCCTGATATTTCCTTTTTATATCTAATATCCAATTATATCATAGTGGATGCATTTGGAATGGCTATGCTTTCAAACTTGCTGTTTCTAACTGGATTATAAGTCTTAATGTGCTATGGTTTAGTTGTTTTTGTTTACTTAATTTTCTTGCTGTTTAACTTTCCCTCTGTCTTGCAAACTATATTTTCAGAGAGCAAACATTATCTATTTAAGTTATTTATGTGCTTTTGAAGGAGTTTATGTTTTATATCTTCGGTTTACTGCTCCAAGATCCTTTGGACTCTGTTCTCTATTCATATGGTCTATTTTTTTAAATGCTTCTTTTGCTCTCTTCATATGCTCTTGATTTGCTCAAAAATGTGTTTAAGACACACTTGTAAATTATTTTAGAGAGTGGCCAAGCCAACCATAATTGCATTTAGCCCATTACATCTCCATGGTCCAGTAATGGTCAAGGTCACAAGCTCTTTACCACATGGGCCAGTT
Organism: Panthera tigris; assembly: GCF_018350195.1. NCBI lineage: Eukaryota > Metazoa > Chordata > Mammalia > Carnivora > Felidae > Panthera > Panthera tigris. Next base: position 56,727,841 of record NC_056670.1, on the reverse strand, counting down.
TATGTCACACTGCTTTACAGATCACAGACCTTGCTCATGACCTTATTCAAAATTCACACAAATGTGTATTTTTAGACACAAGAAAAACTAGGAGACAATATATATGCATAAATCCAAATCCAACCCCACTACTAAAAAAATGGTTTAATGTATGTGCTCTACCTATATGCTCTACCATTGATGGCTTATTCAACTAACACGTGGTTTCATTATTTTAACAAAGATTATTTACTTGTTCCTATATTCCACATACTCTTTAATTTACTAGAGATACACAGTGAACAAAAGAGACTATCCCAGCTCTCATGGAATTTTCATTGTTATAGACCCCCACCCCTACCATAGATAATAAACATAATAACTAAGTAATATATATAATATGTTTCATAAAGATAAGACCAGAGATTTTTTAAAAATGAAATAAGATAGAAAGTATTAGAGAGAAAGGTAAAATTTTAGAGTGGCATCTCTGCAAATATCTATTTTGTACCTGCTCTGTTCCATGTATGTGGTAAAAAGGCAGACAAAGTTCTTATAGGTGAGACAGATACTGAACAAGCAATTACCAGTCTGATGAGTGATCTAAAAAGGGGAGAGTAGAGTACAACCAGGTATTATAAGGGGTGGCAATCTAAGGGTCAGGGAAAATCTCCTTGAAGAGGTGGCACTCTTTTTTTTTTTTTACTTTTTTTTTTTTTTTTGAGATTGAGAGAGAGACCAAGTGGGGGAGAGGGGTAGAGGCAGAGAGAGAGAGAGAGAGAGAGAGAGAGAGAGAGAGAGAGAGAGAAAGAGAGAGAGAATCTCAAGCAGGGTCCATGCTCAGCACAGAGCCTAGTGTGGGGCTCAATTCCACAAAAATCATGACCTGAACTGAAATCAGGAGTCTGACACTCAACTGACTGGGCCACCCAAGTGCCCCGAAGAAGTGGGACTTAAATGAGACCTATTGGATGAGGAAGGAATTAGGGGATGATGAGGAAGCCCAGTCAAAGTTGTAGATTTCAGGGAGCCCTTAGACATCACTCTTTTCCATATTCTCCATTTCATATATGGGAAACTAAGCCCTAAGAAGATACAAATATTTGCCTAAGTTACACAATGAATTAGGGACAAGGTTAGTACTAAAACCCAGAAACCCTAGAATGAAAGCTGCACAGGAAAGGGATTTCATCTGTTTTCTTCACTACTGTATTCTTAGTGCCTAGAACAGTGAACATTTATTGAATCAAAGAATGAATAAATTGCCTGATTGACTTGTCAGTGTTTTCCCCCCATTCCATCATAAAGTTCATACATAATACTGTATGAGGCCAAAAGGGCTGAATGTGATATGTGAAGTAAAACAGACACATTCCCTGTCCTCCCATATCTTGTCATATTAGACCAGCAGGTCTCAAACTTTTCGGCCTCAGATCCCCGGTACACTCTTAAAAATTATTGAAGAACACAAAGATGTTTGGGTTATATCTATAATATTTGCCTTATAGAAATTGAAACTGAGAAAAAATTTTAAATATGTATGTATTAATTCATTCAAAAATAACAATAAATCCTATTATATGTTAACATAAATAACACTTCTTATGAAAATAGTTTTATTTTCCAAGACAAAAAAGTAGTTAGTGAGAGGAGTGGCGTTGATTTTCCTATTTTTGTAAATCTTCTTGTGTCTGGTCAACAGAAGACAGATGAATTTTCATCTACTCCTGCATTCAATTTGTTGCAATATGTTGTTTTGGTTGAACTATATGAAGAATATCTGTACTTATACAGACATAGAGTTGGAAAAGAAAAGGGTATTTAATAGCCCTTTCAGATAATTCAGATATTCCTGTGATTACTATACCAAAACTCAATTAGTAGTAGTTAATTTGCAGTGTGGAATCCAAAACTCTACCAATGAACTTTTCATATTCTGTTACATTAAAATCTAGGATCTGTCTTACAGTTTGAATGGGTCTGTTACATATGCCATGATTTTGTAACATCATTCATTGATCTGGAAAATTCTGGTTCATTCAGCTATATGAATCTTCCAAATGTCATATAATTTCATTATACAATATTTAAAAATCACCTTGTTGATATCACTAGCAATCTCATGAGAAAAGTCATTTATTATTGAGAAGCTTTCAGGCTCACAGAGGTAGATACAAGTTTTCCAAAATTCTAATTTTTCACTCAAAAGTTTAAAATTTTATTATTGGCAACAAATGCTGTCATTTTCCTTGAAGTGATAGACTTACTCCATTTTGGAGAAAATGTCTGCCAAGTATCCAAGTCTGAATAATCATGGCTTGTCTGTTAGTTGTTCACTGAAACAACAGTTACATTCTATGAAAAAAGCCGTTAGTTTAGCTCATAACTCAATCACAACAGTGCTTCTTGAGATAATCGTTGCAATTCAATATACACTGGAAGTGTTTTATGCCTGCTTCCCATTTTGTCACATGGAATATTAAAAAGATATGTATTTGAGGGTGGGGTGCCTGGGTGGCTCAGTTGGTTAAGCATCTGACTTGGTTTTGGCTCAGGTCATGATCTCATGGTTTGTGAGTTCGAGCCCCTGTGTAAGACTTTGCACTGATGGCTCAAAGCCTGCTTGGGATTTCTCTCTCCTTCTCTCCACCCTTCCCCCGCTTGCGCTCTCTCTCTCTCTCTCTCAATACATAAACATTAAAATAAATCAATTAAAGGGGCACCTGGGTGGCTCAGTCAGTTGAGTGTCTGTGATCTCCCAGGTTTATGGGTTTGATCTCCACGTCAGGCTTTGCACTGACTGCATGGAACCTACTTCAGATTCTCTATTCCTCTCTCTCTGCCCTTCCCTCCCCTCAAAAATAAATAGAAATTTAAAAATATTTTAAATAAATTTTTAAAGGATATGTATTCAAGGTTCAAGAATTAACAAATAATTTCTTTTTACTTTTTCATCAAGAACACCTTGGGGCACCGCCGTGACTCAGTCGGTTAAACGTCTAACTCTTGATTACAGCTCAAGTCATGATCTCACGGTTCATGAGATCGAGCCCCATGTCTGGCTTTGAGCTAACAGCAAGAAGCCTGCTTAGGATTCTCTCTCTCTCTCTCTCTCTCTCTGCACCTCCCCTCATGCTGGCATGTTCTCTCTCTCAAATAAAAACATTAAAAAAAGCATCTTAAGGGGAACTGATTTAGTTGCTTTTATTTACTACAAGTGTGTTGTAGTGTAAAGAAACTGAAGGAGGCAGATGGGTGGGAGACAGAGAAGGAAAGAGAAGGAAGTGGAAGGAAAGAGTGAAGATGTGAGGTATGGGGGTGGAGAGAGCCATGAACAAAGAAAAGAGATACAGAGGTGACAAGAAAAAGGTGGGTGGAAAAGTTGCTGAAGTAGAATGCCGCTACACTCTTCTAATAACATGAGTAAGATGTTAAAAATAGGATCACACAAACAGCTTTCTTAACACGCCTTTTAAGGAAGGGTAGGCATCATGCCTTCACTTACCAGACTGTTAAATATTGTGCAGTTGATTTGCTGATAAAATAGTTTGACAAGAGAGGACCAGAAACAGATTTCAATCTCTCCACCACTTTCCTGAGCCTAATATTAAGCAGTCACCAATTTCTTTCTCCATAGAACGAGTCATTAATTCTGGACAACAGTATTCTGTTTCTCTATTTCGTGCTGCTACCACAGAGTCAGTCTATGTCACTGGTCAACTGTGGACAATGTAGACAATGTCAAAGTACAGTAATTGGCAGTGTGTAAGAAATCATCTGCTGTGGACCCATCAATGTTTTCACTATCCCCACAAATAGGCATGCTTATTCCATTTACTTGCATTCCTTAAGAGTCTGCTCAAGCTTTTCACTTCTTCTATTAAGCTAAACAAAGCAGTTCTCTAGAGATAAATATATGTCCCTTATTAGGAAACACTAATAATGCAAGATCAGAAGCCATCTTAATTAAGGTCAATTGTTCTCAATCTTGGCTACACATTTAAGATCACCTGGGGAGCTTTTAAATATTCCTATTCCCAGGCAACATTCTAGACCAATTAAATCAGAGTTTTGGAGGGTAAGACCCATTTATCAGTATATTTTAACGCTCCCCAGATGATTCCAGTGTTCAGCCAAAGTTCTCAACCATTGACCTGAGCCTTCTTAATGAGATATACTGGGGGACATTACAGAGACCCAGAGAATTAATAATCTGCCTTATTTGCTCTCAGCTGCTACAAGAAAGTAATGTAAAATAGTAAATACATCCCAAAATCTGCTGGCAATATTAGGCAAACCAAGCTTCAGAAAGGTTCATGACTGGCAGGATCCACAGAAAGATGTAGAAAGCCCAATGGGAGGAGGAAGCTCATAGGTGCTTGACATTGAGATACCATTCCTCCTGGCTCCCTGCCTACCTTTTTGGCTATACTTCATTTGTCTTTGCAAGCTCTTCTTCCTCTACCCATCCTATATCAGTATTCCCTAGGGTTCTTCTTTTCTTATTCTAAATATACCCTATGTAAGCTCATCTATCCATACAGCTTCAATTACCATCTATTCATTGGTCTTTCATAAATACATATATCTAGCCAATTTCTCTATCCTGACTTTGATCTGATTGAATGCTTCACAGGCATGTGTAAATGTAAACTCAACACTCCATTCTCCTACCCCTCTACTCTTGTGCCATAAATTTGAAAGTTCTCTTATGCCATATTTAAATGAATGGCACCACCATCCACCCAATTGCCTGATCTAGAAACCTTGACATCCTTTCACCTCACTCCCTAAGTCTCCTTAATTTGTCTCTGTCCTTCAGCTTCACCTCTCCTCAATGTATTTTCTATACTGCAGCCAAAGTGATTTTCTAAAACACAATGCCTGTTAACATCTGCTAAAACAAAACAACACAAAACAAACAGAAAACCTTTAATATATTGCCTCTGGAATAAAATTCAGAGTCATTAAAATGGTGCACAGAGTCCCACATGATTTGGTCTCTACCCACATCTCCAGCCCTATCTCCTGCCAAATTGAATTTCTTTTAGTTCTTTACATGTGGTTTATTTCTTTTTCATCTCTGGATAAACACTATTGTGTTCATTGCAATCCCAGTGCCTCCCACAGTACCTGGTACAGACTAAGCACCCAAGAAGCACTTGTGGCGTGTGTGTTTGCATGTAGGAAAGACTGAATATGTTTTTAGGTACTTAAAGCCTTAGATGGTCTCCTTTCTTATAATGGGCTAATTCACCGGCACTAATCTATTGATTCAGAATAATAATTCATCCCTTCCCTTACCTGACTCTGATCTCTATTTTTCTTGGCCTTGACTCAGCAGACCTGTCTCTGGCCTCTTATGCCATTGACCTCACTTCTTGATGTTTTACTGCTAACCCTGACCTGTCCCTTTCTTCCCAGTCTCTGATAACCAGTTCTGTCTCCACTTAATTCTGCCATAGTAATTCAGTAGGAAGGACAGTAGTATTTGCTATTCACATCAGAAACACTCTCTCTTTCCAGGATCACCTCACCGGTTTCTACTGGATTTGCTTCTTTAGCAGTTTTATTTGGGTTCTCTACTCACCCAAAATAAAGCCAAAGAAATAGTTATGTCTGAAATGATTTTTCTAGTGGTAAACTGAGACTGTCCTTTCAGCATTCCCTTGGCTTTGATTCTCATTGAGCCTTTGTTTTGTAACAAATGGAACTTTTCTGTTGTCCATTTCAACTGAGGCCCCCAAAGCTAAGGTCAATGGGTATAAAGTGCCACACATCTTAAAGAGAAGTTAGAGCTAGATCACTCATGCAAGATCTCCTACAGGGTAGCCCAAACCAGTTCTGGATGCAAACCAGATGGGATCTATTGCCCATGTCATGTTGAAATAGAAGAGGGACTGGAAGGCTGATGAGAGAAGATACTGTCTGTGTCTGGGAGTAGGGATGGGAAGAAGGTTCTTTCTCTCTACCCCAAGCCAAGTAAGTGAGGTCCTCAGACCTAGAAGTGTTCTAGAAAGAGTATAAGGAGAATTCTTAGGAGGACTTGACATGTGTCCCCTGTAGCTTGACAGGCGTGGAGTCTAGTGTCTGGTTCTTGCCTGGAAAGGTCTAATGAAGAGACTAGCTGCTGTTGTCCTTAACAATTGAATGAGGTGAGAGAGCTGGCCTAAAGTAGATACCACAAAAGATAACCAGTTGTCTTAAAAGAATCACACATAATAAAGAGACATATTATCAGGGTAGAAACTTAGAGGAGTTCTAAGTAGTCAACCATAAAGTCTATTGTCTGCATAAGAGAATAGCATAATATGGAGAGTCCCAGCAGGAAAATATTAGAAGAAGCCACAAAAATGTCTTACAGGAGAAGGGTCCATGATTTGGGCATCTCCCTCAGAGGGAGATTGCAATGACACTAGTCACCAGTCAATAAGGCATTTTTGCCTCCATCTTACCTTTCTTCTTCCCCTCTAGTCTTCAGGAATTGATAAAGAAGAGGATTAAACAAACAAAAAAAAACTATGTATCCCCTCCTTCCACTGCAGTTTTCTGATTTGTATCAAACCTAAACTGGTCATATATGAATCAAATTGGATGAAAGATGAAAATTTTGATATAATATTGGGCTGGACTTTTTAATACCTGAAAATCAAATTATTTACTAATATTCAAAAGCTAAGAAATAAACTTTGAGATGACATTCAGGAGTAAGAAAGTGGGTCTGAAAGGCAGTGATTAAAAACAATAGTGTAAAATTGTTTTCTGTGGGTACTTCACTGAATTGAGCCCTTTCAATAAACCATTACACTTGTACTCCTAACATCTAATGGGATGGGATGGGAGACAGGGAAGTACCTCACATATGAAGTAAGCAAGGGGATAACCTGCTAAATTTTTAACAAACATGCCAGAACTAATATATCCAAATGAAAGAAGGTCTCTTCAGAAAGAGCCATTTCAGAAGGCTCTACAGTTCTTTTACTGATACTGCCTTTGCTGAAAATATCTGTGAAACATCTCTTTAGGAGTTGCTTCCTGAGTTTGTGGCACATTCTTTGGTGCCTTATCCATGGCTAATCTTTATCCTGTAGTGGTGGGTTGGATTTTTTGATATAGCCAAATGTTACTTGGAGCCAAGACAAATTAATAGAGTGGATAATTTAACTGAGAAATTTAACTTGGGGTGAAAAAAGTCCCGATTATGACTGTGGAGTGGATTTCTTCCATGACTTTTACTGGCTCAAAAGGCAATTCCAATTTAAATATCCAAATGGTTGTGAGTCATGGCAGTGTTATATGAAGCACCAGGTGACCGAGTTGGTGTCCAGCTTTAAGGATCAAACTGTCCTCAGTCTCTCAGTAGGAAGAAACAGGTGGTACCTGTCAGATCTTCAGAGCAGATGCCACTCATGCCCCTCAGTATCATGATTTTTACCAGTTCTTCCAATTGTGATGTCCTAGCATTTAAAGCCTTATGTCTAACCCATATTTCTGTGATTTTTAAACTATGAATTTCTTCTTGTCCTGAAAAGCTAAGTCATCCCCCAGCCTCCTTTTCTTCAGACAAAACAACAATCACAGTTGTTGGACACCAACAAAGAGTCTGGTTAATTGCTCTCTGAGGACCAAGTAAAACTGTTTCACATCATTAGAAAAAAATGAAAATGGTCATTTTGAAATTCAGGATGACTATTAATGACCAACAAAATCAGTATGTTCTCCATCTGCATTTAAAGTCCTCACAAAAGGGTTCTATTGGCTTTCGTTTTTCTGTCCAATTTTGACATTTCCAGAGCCTACCAAAGTCTGCCGGACAGCTTCCTAACTCCCTCCATTCCCCAGAGTGAGGAATATTCACTGAGCTATCCCAGGCCTTCATGCTTTGCTTCAGGAAAGGCCTTTTCACTTCCTCTGCTGACCTGGTTGCTAGAGTGATCTAAGGATTTCTCCCCATCTTGAATACCAATCAGAGCCACCTCTGAAAAATCAGACCCTAATTTCATCAAAGAGTTAACTGTTGTTTGGAACCATACAGGTCTATTCAATATAAAAAACATATGTTTAAAATTGACATTTGGACCAATTTTTGCATCCATTAGGTCCCAGATTTAGAAGAATTGCATGTGATTAACATTATGAAACATAAACACTGTGTTCCAGTGACTCAAAAGAAAGCCAGGAAATTTTGTATTAAGGCATTATTATATCTTTAGAATGTCCAATTGTGATTCCCCTAAATAGCTCCCCAAACCTATCTTCTTCTATAAAATTCTACTTTGCGCTGTTTAAGCCTCAAATTACTGTGATACTTGATATCACAGCTGCCTTATTTGCAGTCTAGCCCATTGGCTGCAATCTCTGTTGCCCACACTGCCCATGAATGCATCCAGCTTTGTAACAGTCTCAGCCAAACACTCATTGGAAAAAGGTACCGGCTGAGATCTATAGACTCATAGAACATCGAAACTAGAAGGCACTTTAGAGATCATCCACTTTCTATAACTGAGAATATTGAGGCTCCAAGAAGGGGCTTACCTGGTCCTAGGTCCTCAGTGAATATCAAGATGCCAAGGGATCAGAGTAAGTCCAGAGCATCTTGCAGAAATGGAAATAGATGCAGACCCCTGGAAAAGAAAGAGCCAGGTCAGCCCTCCTCCATGAGAAGCAGTAACACCAACAGCAATAACCAGTCAAAAGAGACAAAGGGAAGCTTTTCCAGGGTCTGCAGTCTGTTCTCTAAATCCCAGAGAGTGAGAAGGCTATTGTTCCACCCTCTCAAAGGTAAGATGATCAAAGGTAAGCTAAAGTCAGCTGCCTAGACTTGGGAAGAATCTTTTGAGATCATCTTCTCCTGATTCTTTATTTTATTTTAAAAAAAAGTGTGGGAACTAAGGCCTCAAGACATTGTCTGATATAAAGATTATTAGTGGCACACCTCAACTAAAAATCTATTACTTCAACTTCCAATCTGATCTTTCCCTTATGCTACAAGACCTAATATTATTGAGTGCTTGTTATGTGCCAGGCACTATACTAACAATGCTTTACCCAAAATATATTATTTGATCGTCTTAACAACCTCTTGAAGTACGTATTCTTATCACCTCCATTTTTTCAGGTAAGTAAAGTGAGGCAAAGAGTGGTTAAGGTACATACATGCCCAGGAACATAAAGCAGAGGCAGGATCCAGACCCATGTAACCCAGGAGTCTGTGAACTTAACCATTACCTATTCCCTTTAGAGGCAGAGGTGGTTCAAGGCTTCTGTGTTGGTTATTTGCATTGTAAACTGTCCCCTAGGATCTGATGTGCCTTCTCTACTCTTTATAACTTTGTAGCTCATAAACAATTTCCAGGAAGTATTGAAGATATACTAGAAACTTTCAACATAGACAAAAGAAGAGAGTTTTCATCCCCTAAGCTCTCAAATATCTGAAGAACTGCTCAGCCATAAAATTTAATTAGGGACCTTCCATGTCGAAGGGGCAAACATTGCACATGGCCCTTATGAAATCCAGACAGAATTCTGAATTAAAGATATTTTTGAAAGTGGAAATGTGAGAGCCTTTTGGGTGTATTCACCTAAAAATATAGTTGCTTAGCTTAGTGTGTCACTAGAAAAAAAAAACAACAACTAGTAGTTATTGGGTGCTTACAAATATTAATTAATTCATTTTCACAACAACCCTATGAGTTTAGGTATTATGATTCCCTTTTATGAGTGAGGAAAATTGAGGCACAGAGATGAAGTAACCTGCTAAGGATTACATAATTAGGAGTCAGACAGTAGACTAGAATTTCAAAGTCAGTAGAAGGCTTTCAGTGTTGCATTTTCGATTAGGTATCCAGAAAAATCACTGCTCCATTTCCTATGTCACAGGCTATAGGTAAAAAAAAAAAAAAAAAAAAAAAGGGGGCCAACTTTCTGAAGTGTTGATACATATTTGAAAATGAGATGTATAAGATTGAATTTGTTGTCCTACATTTGAACAACTGGATATCTTTCCCTAAAAGGACCCTCTTTGGGGTTTTAAACTATTAATATTACTTAGTAATCAGTAATTAAATCAGTAATTCAGGCTGCATCTGCACTGAGGTTGTTAGGCCCAGAGTAAAACAGATCATGGCAGCAGCTGGAAACTCAGGAAGTTGACAAATACCCCAAGGGCAGGGCTGCACTTGGAAAACCCCCATGTTCTTGATGGCACTAAGTAAAAGCTTAGAAATACCCCGCTTCCCCATCTCTTCCTCACCCAACTCCCATCACACAGAAGGGCACTCAACTGTGGAGAGGTCCTAATAGTTTCTGTTCTGAAAGCATAGACTTCTTGCTCTTCCCATTCTCCTTCTGGGAGAGGGGAAGCTAGAATGGCACCCGCTGTTTGGAGTCTCTAATTTCTTCAGTCAGGAGTAACTGTTCTTATTTCTGGGCTCCCTGTACTTCCACACATTTGCATTTTAGCACTAAATGCTTTTGATCTTCTATCGTAACCACTAAGATGTCTGTCTCTTCCATGGGGTCTGGAGTGTTTTCTACATTTGTTGTCTCCAAAGTCCACAGTACAGTGCCTGGCACAGAGCGTACATTCAGTTAATGTTGGGGAAGAAAGGAAAGAAGAAAAGTGTTGAGTTGGGGGAAAATGACATAATAGAGAGGAATGGGTGACTAACCTATCAGGTCCTTCTCCACGGGGCCCAGAACCCTTCCTACGATGACATGCTCACTGAACAGTCTGTCTGCTCACTCCCCACTCTGCTCCAGGAGGCCACCTTCCCTGGGAGGCTGAGCGGCAGCACGATGCTGATGGTGGGTGAGAACACAGGGATGCATCCTCTCCCACACCCGACACTCCAAAGTCCTGCTAGAGGTTATGTATGGAATGCTGTGTACACACTGCAGGGTGGGCGGCTGGAACCCTGGAGGCAGGCAGAGGCAGAGTAGAGACATTCCAAAGGGCTATTTGCTGCCTGTCTAAAGCAGAAGTCATTGGAAACTGGTCAGATGGCGAAGGCAAGGCTTTGGATTGAGCACTAACAAAACGGATGTGTGCTCTCCTGTATGACCTCATGACACTTGCCTCAGAATCCCCATGCATGGGGAAAGGAGGATCAAGGTTACTCCACTAAAGTAGTGATTCTCAAAGTAGAGTCCCCAGACCATCTGCATCACCTGGGAACTTGTGAGAAATGCAAATCCTCCGGGCCCCTGGGTGGCTCAGTCAGGTGAGCTGTTGAGCATCTGATTCTTGGTTTCTGCTGGGGTCATGATCCCAGGGTCATGGGATCAAGCTTGAGCCTATTTGGGATTCTTTCTCTCTCTCCCTCTGCCCCTCTCCCCAACTTGTGCATGCGCGCTCTCTCTCTCTCTCTCTCTCTCTCTCTCTCTCTCTTTCTCTCTCTCAGGGAAAAAAAAAAAAGAAAATGCAAATTCTCAGGCCCACCCCAGTCTTGCTGAATCAGAATCTCTGGGGGGTGAGGCACAGGAATCTGGGTGATTCCTTCAGGTGGTTCTTTATGTACTTTATACACCCTCACTTCCCTCAGTTGGAGGGAACAGAAGTAAGTCTGACAGGACTTACCACCTTTGGGTGGGAAAGACCACCTACCCTACCCTCACCCTATCCCATCTGCACACACCCTCCATTATGTCTGTCTATAAATACAAATGAGGCAGCCAGAAGAAGCCAAAAGGAGCCAGTGGGCACCAATGTGGTCTGCAGGTTCTTTGCATTAGACAAAGCCCTGGCAATTGGTGAGGATCAAGGAGCTCTGTGTCAGAGGCATCAGGGATGATTCTAACCCTCTAAGCACTTCATAACTAAAGGCAACTCTCTGTTCCTCACTGTTAGCAGAGGAACAATAGGAGTGTTGCTTGATTTGTGGTTTTTAAGTTATAAAATGTTACAAAGGGATTAAATTTACTCTGGAAGACTAATCTTTCTAGCTGGCCAGATTGAACTTTTTAAAGCACGAAGTCTTCTGTGACCCTCTAGTTCTCTTCCAGTTAAATGCAGACTACTTTCTCTCCATACAAGGTCCTTCCTGATCTAGTTACAAATCTACCTTTTTAAACTGTCACATTCAATGCAGTTATTTGTAGCCACCTCAAGTTCATTTTTTTGTAAAAAGGCAGAGCAGGCCTCTGCCTTTTTAATCAATGAAAAGGGCTACTTACACATGTGTCCTTTACCCCAGTAGCTTCTAGCAAACAGGACCTAGTACCTCTTGGAGCAGAAACACAATACAAAGTTAAGATTTTGTTGTTAATTAATATATGTTTGTATTTTAATCTTAAGAAGTTTTTTGAATTATAAAAGTAACATAATTATGGTAAGAAGTTCAAGCTGTATGTGGGGACAGAAAGGATTCTCTCTAAACAGAAGTATCAGCTGTTCATAGTTTCTCATATTAATTTCAGGAACTTTTCATGCATATGCAATAAAATATTTATGTGTGGCATAAGCCTTATTATTGTTGCATTGAGAGGGAGAGTGAGAGAGAGAAAGCTTGTGTATGCACAAGTGGAAGAGGGGCAGAGGGAGAGGGAGGGAGAGAACCTTAAGCAGCCTCCAAGTTCAGCCTGGAGCCTGACTTGGGGCTCAATCTCACAATCATGAGATCATGACCTGAGCTGAAATCAAGAATTGGATGCTTAACTGACTAAGCCACCCAGGCACCCGAACATAAGCCTTTTTAAATACCGTGTTCTACAGTTTGCTTTTTTTAATTTTACTTAATATATCTTGGACAGTTTTCTGTCTCTGTGCAAATAGTTCTACTTCTCAGTATTTTAAGGACATGCCATCATTTATATAACCTTTCACTTATTAATAAACATTAACGTCTATGTTTTTTTGCTATTACAACAATGCCGTAACTGACATTCTTGTATTCATTTATTCATTTACTCAAATATTCATCAGTATTTATTGATTTCTATGTGTGACATACTGTCGGAAGGACTAGGCATACATATCTGAAATATTCCCTGCCTGGTGAAACTTACAATCTTAGTAGCTGAAATATATAGAATAAATGAAGAAGTAAATAGATAATCACAAACTGTGATAAGTGCTATGAGGAAAATGAAGTGTGCTGATGTAAAGTTAACTGGGAACACTTACCTGAAGGACTTTTTGAGAAATTGATATTTAAATTGGAACCCAGAGATGGTAGAGCATTTCAGGCATGTGGAACAGCATTTGGAAAGCCCTAGATAGAAAAGAACTTAGTATTTTCAAGGAATTGAAAAGAGGCTGTGGCTAAAAGGTGATGGATGAGAGAGTGGCATGAATCAACATTGGAGAGGTAGACAGAGACCAGTCATAAAATATCTTGTAAGCTATGGTAAGAAGTTTGGGTTTTATCTGAAATGTTATGGGAAACCACTGAAGAACTTTATTCAGAGGAGCAATGTGATTAGATATGGATATAGATATGGATAAATAGATACCAATATAGATATAAATGATAGAGATAGAGATAGAGATAGAGATAGAGATAGAGATAGAGATAGAGATAGAGATAGAGATAGATAAGCCCACTCAAATACTCTGGAGAATAGATTGTAATGAGATGGGGTCAGGCCAGGAAGGAAACTATTTCAGTAGTACAGGGAAGGTGATGATGGCGGTTTGGGCTAAGTAGTGGCTATTGAGATAGACAGATTCAACATATATTTAAATATAATGGTAAGTGAAATGATAGAACTGCCATGAACAACAGGAGTGGATGTTGGAATCAAAGAAGAGAGTCCTGGACAACTAATGAGTGGTGCTTTCTCACTGTGTGAGGAAGAGTAGGGGAAGAATAAGTTTGCAGGGAAGGATGAATCAAGGGTCCTCTTTGAACATGTTAAGTTTGAGATGCTTCGGAGACATCCAAGTGGAGTATCAAGTATGCAGATGAATCATAAGACTGGAGCTCAAAAGATGTTTGGACTGAAAATACAAATTTGTCATCATATTTAAAGGTGAGAGTATGAGGATTGACGACCCAGAAGAGAAGGTGGTTTTGAGATGATAGACAGAGGCTAACCTTCTTTAGGAGAAACAGCACTTCCGACTTTTTCAGGAAGGGAGTAAGATACACAGGCAACCCTGCATGGATTGGACGATGGGAAGAAAACGAGCTTGCAAATCATGTTTCCTTGTATTATTTGAAACATAAGGCAACATGATTATCTGAGAGGAAGGAAAGTGAGTGGAGAAGAGGATTTGAGCAGAAAAGAAATGTACAAATTAGTCATCTCAGAGAATAGAAAAGCAAGCTTGACGAAGACACTAGAGAAACGTCATAGGATTACTGGTAGCACTGAGAGCACATGTGAGACAAGGGATCATATTAAAAGAGAAACCGTCTGCCTGAGTGTGTGCTTTCCTACAGCTACATTCAGCCATTCAGCTGCTTGGGTGCAAAAATGGAGAAGATGGGTGTATAAGGATGTCTTTGTGTAGTGTAAGTCTGTAGTAAAAATACCTAGAAATAAAATTACTAAGTCAAAGGGTACGTGCATTTTATTTACTTTTAATTTTTTTTAATGTTTATTTTTGAGAGAGACAGAGCGCAGGCAGGGGAGGGGCAGAGAGACAGGTAGGCGCAGAATCCAAATCAGGCTCCAGGCTCCAGGCTCCAGGCTCCAGGCTCCAAACTGTCAGCCCAAAGGCCCACAGAGGGCTGGAACCCATGAGCGTGAGATAATGACCTGAGCCGAAGTTGGATGTTTAACCAAAGAAGCCACCCAGGTGCCCCAAGGGTATGTGTATTTTAAATGTTGACAGATATCACTACCAATCAATATATTAAAAACCACTCTTTTTAGCCTTGTTAGTCTATCTCAACAACACAAAAACGAAAGCACTAACTGGATAATAACTCAGAAGTTTCAAAACAGGCAGAAAAGTATAGTGCAATTTAAGGAGAAAAATGAAAAACTTACTTGCATAATTTATCTTGTATGTATGAGGTTGTTATTACATGTGTGTTGGTTGAGTAAATGGGGTGTGTGTGTGTGTGTGTGTGTGTGTGTGTGTGTCTTTGAAAATGGAAGGCGACCTACCCTGTCCTGAGTGGACCTAAAAACATCATGATTGAGCCCGGAGTGTACCATAAGCGGTTTGCGGTTGTTCCCACTGGTTTTTCATAATGTCTTCCCGCTGTGCAAGTCTCTATCAGGGAAACAGAGTGGTCTGGCTAGAGATGGTTGGGATTTGCTATTAGTGGGGTGGAGCTGTCAAATTTATATGGCTTTTTCTTCTAAAATTATATGGCCTTCCTTTTTCATTCACAGTAACTGTGAAGCTCATTTGGGGCTGTTGCATCCCAATCACTTGGCTCCCCAAATCCTAAAGAATGCACAACACATTGCTCAGAGGGACTAAACTTCCGGCTGACACGTCAGATGGGAAATTCCCAGTGGTTTGGTCCCAAAATTCTTTCTGGGTGTCCACATTTTCCATAGTTCTCTCCTTTCACTTACCAGTCAAAGGTTATTATAACTAATTGGGTGTCTGTCCTCCACTGACTCTCACAGGTTGATCGGCACACACTTAGCTCCACTGATGGAATCACCATGTGGCCTGGAGAACAAGTGTTGATCAGAGGACCGTCCATCCTCTTGCTCTCTGACTTTTTTTTTTTTTTTTTAATTCCAGCTCTGCCTCCGGAAATGTCCTCTAAAATTCACATCATATGCTTTTTTTGGTAAAATGACATGACTCAGAGAATGCATCTAGAATTCTATCTCATAAAGCTCAGCTTTCAAAACTTAAGTGTGTTGAATCAAAGCCAGTCAAATGAACTAAAAGCTGGCTGGGGGAAGACAAACACTGGAGAGTGATGAGTGGCTCTGGGCTGAACAGAGGAATGCCTGCTGTGAGGCTGTCAGGGAGGAGGAACCATTTTATTGTTACCCTTGCCTCTCATCATCATTGGGCCATCTAGAAGGCTGATGTTGAACCCACCTTAATGAGAATGTAGGTGATGCTAAATTTAGAGGCATTCCCCAAGGCATAGAAATGTAGGTGGAAAGCCCACAAAAGAAAAAAATGTTTTTGCCAAAGTTGCCATTGCTGCAATAGAGGGTTCAGAGATCACCTGACCAGGCACTATATCCACCTGTCCCACCCCTGAAGGGCCTCTGCTAAGCAGCTCGGGAGGTTGAAAATATGGTTTATTTTACTGTCCAGTTACGTTCATCAGCTGTGTAGCTGCAGATACCTTCCCCAGGAACGACCATAGGATTCAGAGGTCCTGTTTTAAAATATGCTGGGCACTGCAGTGGCCTTGTGGCAGGAGATGGGTTAGTTATTCACACATTCTTATTGAGTGCCAGCTTTGTGCTAACACTGTGCTAGGTTCTGGCAATATGGCTATCATGGAAACAGATATGGCTTCTTGCTCTCAAGAAGCTCAGAGTCTATCTTGGGGAGAGACAAATAACAAGTAACCAGATAAATAAAATAATTACTACAGATTGTGAGAAATGCAATAAAGGTTTGGAGAAATCTGGTGAAGGGACTATTTCAGATGAAGTGACAAAGATAGATCCCCGCAGAGGAACTTAAGCAGAGACCTGAAGGATGAGAATGAGGTGGCCTCAAGAAGAGTTGGGGGGAACACTTTCATGCAAGGGCCCTAGAAGGGAGCAGTCTGGAGGATTCATGGAGCGGAGAAGAAAGCTAAGTATGGTAGTGAGGTAGGAGAAGAGGGATGTAAAGGCAGCTGGAGAGCTAAGCAGAAGCCAGATCATGCAAAGCATGAGGACCACCATGAGGAGCTCGGGTTTTAGTCTAAGAGCAATGAGCAGCCACTGAAGGGAACTGCTATGACCCGACTTAAGTTTTAGGAGGGTGACTTGAACTATTCTGTGGAGAACAGATAGCAGGGAGTCCAGAGCTGGGGCAGAGAGCCTAGAGAGATGCTACTGTGGACCAATGAGAAACTGTGATGGCTCAGACAAGGGCATTGGCAGTGGCAGTGAAGAGCACAGATGGGGAGAGATGAGAAATACAGTAGGAGGTAGAAATGAAAGGCCATGTGAATGGATCAGATGGGAGGGAGGAAGGATAACAGAGGAACAATTTTTTTTAACCTTCTGCCTCCTTTTATACAAACTCCAAGATAGCAGGATCCTCAATCACATCAACACTGTACAAACCCCAGAATGGGTTTGAGCTCTCCTAAAAACATGTTTCCATCCCTCCCCAAGAAAGGGTGGACTGGCTGAACATCTTTGCAAGGGCCTTGAATTAATATTAGCACAGTTGGATACTGGGCCCTCTTCCAGAATGCTAGGCCACAGAAATTTGTACCACCTTCACCTCCCCCAACCCCAATGAGCCCTGATCCTAATCTAGACATGACCACATGAAGGCAGGCCTTCACCATCATTCAATTTTATGGTTAAGATTTTCTCTCCGGGCCTCTACCCTGCATTTATTCCTATTTGGAATTCCCAACCCACCCTTCTTCCCATTAGTGTCATCTGTAAACTTAATGATGACCATGTTCTGTATTTTAGCCCCCAGGTCCTTTAGAAACAATGTTCTCTGTATTTATTTTTGAAGTCATGAGCAGATGGCCATTCTGCATGAACACAGGCACTGAAATCTGAACCAAGGAAATGTGATTTTGGACTGAGACTGGTTCCCCATGACTAGTGCTAAACTTTATGCTATAGAGTTTAATTTAATATTGGAGTTAGTGTTGTAATCAAAATAAAATTTACAGCAGAGTTGATCTGATACATCTAATAATGTGATTGTTATTATGCTGTGAGAGAAAGAACATTTGTATAAATGACTTATACACATTACTATTTCACAGCCCCACCAAAGATATAGTTTTATTATAAGAATTTTCCTTGTCACCCATGTGAATACAAACTCATGAAAGATAAAGATTCTATCTAGACTTTAGTTCTAATCATTGTACTTACAGGGCTGAGATTTCCCTTGATATACCCAGTCCTCTGCTATACCTACACCTACACCCAGGCCCTTAAGTTTCCACATCTAACATACTAGAAGGCTAGAAAGAGCAGAAACTCTAGCTTCTGGGGATATGGACTTTTTGCCTGAGGTATGATGACAATCATCATATTCCTATTCTGTGGGGTGATTAAGGGATGTGTAATGTTGGAAATTACATCGTAGACAACGCATTCTTAGACAATTCTGCATGTAATTTTGCCTTGCACCCATGAAAGCATCCAATCTACAGAAGAGTTACATCAAAAATTTTATGTTGAAACATTATTTATGGTCAGTATTGAAAGATGCCAAACACCACTTCCCTTGTGCTGCCAAATTCGGAAATTCTTTTATGGAGGTAAAATGTTGAAGAATCTTTCTACCAGTCTTGTCCTTCTGAGTTTAAATGCTCCTCAGCCCAGCCCACCTCCATGTTTTCCCACAGGTAGCCCACCAGTCTCTCTCTGGTTCTTGGATTCCTACCCTGTTATTTGGGATATGCCTGTGAAATACATAAGAAGGGGATATTGCAGTGCTGCAGAGTTGTTAAGAAAAGTGAGGACTGATCATGCCACCTGCCTAATTTGCAGGAACCCACGCAAAAAGAAAATATGGAAACTCAACCGAAAAAGTGCCATTAAACATACTAAAATATAAAGCTTTTTTCCTTTCTGCCAGTCTCTCTTCTGAATTACAGTATCTTTTATTTGCTATTTAAGTTTTTCTAAGTAAAGAACAATTAAAATTTTAAATAATTAACATGAGTTTTGCCATTTATCTTTCTATTGTGTATGTGAGACTTAAGTGCCAATGTAAGAGCATTTAAATTGCAAGAAAACTATCAAAATTGTACAATTTGTATTTCATATCTTGTACATGCACATGTATTTTGTTCTTTCAGAACAATGGACACATTGCATAAAACACACACTCACCTTGCACTCATTTCCAGACTCAATGAGCTCCCACATATCATGATCTACCCAAATTCTGTGCTCATTGGGCATTGTAAACACTTTATGTCACTTAGGTAGCAAAGAACTACAGACACAAATATGGTGCATTTCTCCTCTGCTCATGTGCATGCTCCATTGCCTCATTAGGCTTTGCTCACAAAACACAATTTCAAAGACAAAACTAAGAATTTCAAGATGGCAACGGTAGAGCATGAAGCCAAACACAGGGCTGTTTTGAGCACAAGGCCCTTCTGAATATGGGGTCTTGTGCAGTTGCATAGATTGCATGCCCATGAAGCTGACCCTGGGACTGAGAAGGGGTAATAGGATTGGGTAGTTGGGAGAAGGCAGGTGGAACAGGACCTTGACTCTGCCAGAAGAAATCCCTATGTTATGAAAGGCCCCTAGCCTATTGGATTTCTGGTTCAGTAACACCCAGAATTTTTGTTTATGTCTTTGGCTAAGGGGGTAGAGAAGAGAGGAGGGAGTTCTGCCAATTTTTTCATTATAGTTGACACAGAAACTTCTCTGAGGTAGAAGGGAGAGACCAGATAGTGAACCTATATGACACAGGTTTTAATTCCTAATCATAAGGGAAACTTTTAAATGCATTTTCTGTGTCCCACTTATACTTTTAAAACAACTGCTGTCACTTAAAACTAAGGAATAGTAATCAGAGAAAAACAGAATAAAATTTTCCATCCAGCTTGTTCTGTGTGGAGAATTTGACTTTGTGCAATTCAAGACTTAAGTCAGTGTGCTTTTGCAAATGTCAGAATTATCAAATTATGTAATGAGATTTATAATAATGTCTTCATTCAGGGTTCAATAAGCTGTTTTCCAGCTGGCAATTTTCTGGAATTGGACTTGCCTTTGAACTTTGAAATTTTTGCACATTTCAGAAAGTCCATATTCTATTTCTTACTAGGTTTCTGTGCCAAGGTTGCTATTCTTTCCAGCTTCTCCGTCAACTAATATTTCTTTATTCAAAGTCTATAAAACCCCATAAATGAAGGTCTTCAGGTTTATAATGATTGATTTCCAATATGTGAGAGTTGTGTTTGAAAATATCAAATATCAAATATAAATATGAAAATATCAAATAGTTACTGAGTTGGTAGTGTGGTTTCCCATTTGCACTTGTTAAGAATAGTAATATATATTGGTAAAGTACCTGTTCCAAAGTGTTCCTGTCGCTAACCCTCAGTAACTCCCTGAATAGTAAGGATAAGGTAATAGATAGAGATAAAAATCTTTTCCAGTGGTTCTGTACTGTGCCCAACCAAGAGTACTGCTTGTTGACCCTGGTCATAGAAAAACATCCAGATAGGAAAAATTGAGCCAGACTGCTGTATGGATGACCACTTTAGTTGATTTTATTTCTAGTATATTTTCTGTTGAGAATGATCCAACTTGGCAACATGGGTTTGCCAGTTAATTATCAATCCTCCACTTTACTTGATGTCAACAAAAATGGTCACCATAATGAGAACTATACTCAAGGTACAGGATAGATGCAGGTCTCCTACCTTTTCTCTCTACTGCCTCTGTCTCCTCTTCTCTAGATTCCTCGATGGAGGTGGGTTTTATTCCATAAGATCTATTTTCTCACAACCTGGAACTGCCTCACACACTGCTTTTCACAAATAGCAAAGTACCTACCAGCTTCCATTATAAGATATGGAGTACAGAAAGATTCTCTGTCCCTCCCCAGCTTGACTCTATCTATTCATATTTCTACACATATGCCCTGACTTTGGGATGCAGTAAATGCACTTCGGTGACTGTAAAGTTAACTATACTTTTAAAATCACATGAAGTCTGATATCAATGGAAATATCCTAAAAACCATTAGATATACAGTTTCTTCTTAAAAGATGGATCTTACCCTGAACCTTGAATCTCACTTTATTGGGATGTTTGGATCCACTTGAGTGTGGGTCTTGTAGAGCAGGATCTGGAGTCCAGACAACCTTAATGGACCCCATAAAAGCACAGACAACATATTCATATTCTACACTTAAAAAAGTAAAATGTGAGGTTATTTGGGACAATTTCCTGAAAATCAGTTCTTAAATTTCTCCATAGATGTTCTGAGGGTCTAAAAGCTGTGGTCTGCCCAGCAATTTAACTGCTGCTCAGGAGCAAAGGGAGACATGGAGGGACCAACCTAGTTGTCTGCAGCCAGCACTTCTTTTCTCAGGAAAGACCCTGAACTCAGAAGTGCCTCAAGCATAGAAAACCCTTCTCCAGCATTCAGAAAAAGTAAGGAGAGCTAGCCCCTTCTCCTCACACCAGTGGAGTTCTGGGCATCTTTGTCCTGTAGACAGTGGATTGATAGACAGAACTGCTTCGGCCATGCTTTCCCACCAGTTACACATTGTAGCCATTTCAGCTGCAGCCATGCGTGCCAGATTGAATTAAATGCTTTTTAAAAAGTCTCCAAAGCAGGAAAACATCTTTCTCTGACTGGTATTTTTTTTACATATTTGTTAATGAGTGTCTGCACAATAAAGATGTGGTCTGTAGCTTGTTTTCCAAGGAGAAATCCAATTTGGCTCTCATGGATGTTGCTGCTACTCAGATATAGTTTAAGTCTTTAATTGAAGCAGCTGCAAAATAGCTTGTGGACAATGCACTGTTCCTGCACGGGCTTTCCTGGAGCTGTCTGGGTGGAGACCACCTTCACTTTTGTGTTCTGAATCCCCTGAGCTTGTCAGAGTGGCTGTCAAAAAAAATGTCTCCTCTGGGGCTGGTTGACCCTGCCGTTGGCCTGTGAAAGCTGTGGTTAAGTCTGTGGCTGACTTCACAGACTTGATTCTTCTCTTTGTAGTCAGAAAGGTGCTAGCATTATGCCACTCTGCACAAAGAAACAAACCAACTTTTCTCCAAATGCCCTTCCAGAAATCTCTCCACTGGCTCAGCTTCTGTAGCCTGCCTAGAAGGCAGTGTATTCTTATAAAGTCTCTTCTATAAGCACTAAAATGCACTTAACTTCTTGACCTGTACAAGTATGTTGGGTACAGAAAAGTGTTGGTGGTAAAAGAGGGCAAGTTTGGGGAGAGAGAGGATCTGCCCCAGGCCACAGGGGCTTGCATCCCTCTGCCTACCAACACCCAAAGGATGAGGCAATTAAGGAAGGAGAAGTGGGACCTCAGACTTAGCTCAAAAAGTTTATTTAGAGACCAGGTAAACTATGAGTTCTTCAAGGTGTGCAAGTGTGTCTTCATTGTTCCTGTTTGTCCAGTGTATCACAGGCGCTCGGTAAATATTGACTGATGGTGATGATGATGATATCTAAACAAAAGTCCTTCTATTACCTATTCGTTCATTTCTAGTGAAGGCAGGACCTTGTCTCTGGCCTGACTCTTTAAAACTTTGGTGCACACAGGTAACACACCCATAGCTTTTACATAAAAGTGCTGCTACTTTTAACCTTTGTCTTTTTTACCCATTTTTTCTTTCTATCTTGTTCCTGCATTTTCTCCCATATATACCTTATCCTCTACTTGTTCTCATTTGATCAGTTGCTTATTTGAGTTCTGTCTTATCCACTTTGGGCCTTGTTTTCCCCATCATTCATCCTTTCTAGAATATTTTTGATATAATAGATATAATAGGTATTTACAGAAGATGATTATTAATAGTAACATCAGCTAGTATTTTTCACTGTCCACCACTCACCAGGCACTGGGCTGATCCAAAAGACCAAAATTCTTTTCATGCATTAGTCTTATTAATCCTTACAACATCCTTATGAGGTAGGTGCAAGTATTATCCTATTTTATAGATGATGATCCTAAGGTTTGAAGAACAAGTAACTTGCCCAAGGTAGTAATCTCACCTAGGAAGTAGTAAAGTTGAACTAGAACCCCAATCTGACTTCAGTTACTGCCACCCACAGTATATCTTGCAAAATGAAGCCAGAGAAGCATCCTGAGTGAAATAAAACTTCTGTACCCACAGCCCTCTCACCCTGTGGGGACACTCTTCCTGATAAAGCCCACCCACTCAAGCCCAGTCTTCACTTACTGCCTCACAATTTGCTTCTGACCAATCCAGGACAAAGCTATAAGTACATTCAAGATCCTTCCCTGATTATCTCAGCATGACTTCACCACCTGCCCTCACTGTGCTTTGAGAAGAGCTGAGGGAATATTCTGGGGCACTAGACACTGAGACAGAAGCTTTCTCTTACTCCTATTTTCTGGGTCGTAATCCAAGACCAAGAGAAGAAAACATTTATGAGAAGAAACTGGTTCTGCCTGCCAGGACTGGGCCAGGCACTGCCCCAGGCTCATCTCCTCCTGAATTTTCACTGTGATCAAGCAAGGAATGTTTTCATGGTTGAGGAACCTGCAGCTTAGAGCAGTTGAGTGACTTACAGTGAACACAGATAGATGAGTTTTACCTGGAGTTCCAGTCCAGGGTGCCTGACTCCAAAGCCTAGGCTTTTCTGCCTCTGATAAGAGCATATCTGAGGGTCCAGGAATCCAAAAGTGGTTCAGGGAGCCAGCTCTTTTGCAAAGGCAAAGATTGTAGCACAAGTTTCCATGCTTGGAAACATCATTTGACTGGGGTGAATGGAAGGAAAGTTCTTAAATGATCATTAACAAGATATTAGACATTCTTACATACCACCATCATAGATAAAGTGCAAGGTTAATGGGATGCCTCTTGATTCCACACCACATACATAAACAAGAAGCATGAATGTGTCCACAATATATTTATGAGATAGCCTATGAAATCTGGGGCTGCACCAGTGTTTTCCACTGGCCGTAGTCTAGGTCAGTGGTTTGCCAAATGAGGGAAGGTGATTTGAACCCTGAAAGGAGACTGGGCAATATCTGGAGGCATTTTTGTTTGCCACAACTGGTTGAAGGGTGTGCTACTGGCATCCAGTAGTTGCAGGCTAGGGATGCTGCTGAATATCCTACACTACGTAGGACAGCCTGTCCCAAGAGAATTATCGGGCCCAAAATACCTGTAGTGCTCAGGCTGGAATCCTGCTCTGTTTTAGGGTCAGGGAAATGGTATGATTTCTCCAGGTCCCTGGGATCCTAGATAAGGGATTATTCCTAGTATATTCCACTGCATCATGGATAAAAAGTAACTTCCTAGGACCAGGAATCTGTCTTAAAAGACTCACTGTTTTTTCCTTTACTCTCATATTCTGCCACACTCACCACACTTCCAGATGTGGGAGAGGGGCGTTCCCCCATACCAACCAATTATCTAATACCAACTAGGTATCCTACAGCTCAATTTCATTCCGACACTGTCTACTTGGAATAGCATCAGGTCCCACCAAGGCTCCATTGCACAAGACTTCGCCACTTCAGATGCCAGTTTTAAATCCCAGGTTGTCCCTTGTACTTCTGACCAGCAGCCTGCTATAAGTCAGGGTTCCCGTGACTGTCTCCTCAGTTTGCTAAAACAGCTCACAGAACTCATGGAAACACTCTCTTAGGTTCACCGGTTTATTGTGTAATAAAGAATATGATAAAGGATAGAGATGAACAGCCAGGTGAAGAGATACATAGGGTGAGGTTCAGAAGAGTCCTGAGCATAGGAACTCTGTCCCTGTAGAACTGGGGTACACCACCCTCCTGGCACATGGATGTGTTCACCAACCCAGAAGCTCTCCAAACCCTGTACTTTGGTGATTTTTATGGAGGCTACATCATATAGGTATGATAAATTGTTAATTCAATTTCCAGCCCCTCTCCCCTCTCTAGAGAATGGAAAAGGGGATGCGGAAAGTGTCAAGTTTCTAATCAAGCTTTGTATTTCCAGTGACCAGCCCCCACCCAGGACCCCAATAAAAGTAGCTTCATTAGAACAAAAGATGCTCCTATCACCCAAGAAACTACAAGGGATTTAGAAGCTCTGTGTCAGGAACTGGGGTCAAAGACCAAATATTAGCGGGAACCAAAGGTAGAGTCAAATATATATATATATATATATTTCATAGAATCTCTCAGAAAATCAAGGAGAACCCAGTGAAATTTAACAAATCCTACTGAAAATCAGAGAGAGTTCTTATCAGTTTTCTGTTTGCTGGATCCCAACCTAAATTGAGATTTTTGACAGCCTGCTCCTTTCCTCTTCATGCAGTGCTCAATTGATTATAAAATTTGTCCCAGCTTAGTTCTTCATATTCCAGACCTTTTCTCACCGTGAGGAGGTCTGGAAAATGCCCTTCACATCTGGGTTCAAGCTCTGCTCTGAGCTTCTAAGTGCAGCAAGAGGAGCACAGGGCATCTTGGTGGGCACTTCACCCACGTGAGGAGGAACGTGTTTACTTCTTGCCTTGCCCTGCACCTAATTTAGCCAGTGAAGCGTGGCTGCTGTTCACTAATTCTCATCGAAGCTTTCAGAGGAGGAGAAAAGATGGGACTGATTTTTATCTCCATGCAGCAATGGCTCTGAATTTTTAAGGACGCTTCACCGTGAATTCACTAATCAGTAAGATAAGATGCTTTCCCCCTTTGGCTGCACACTGACAACTTACCCGTTTGATCAGGCTGGCACTTTTAATTATAATAACATTTTTAAATTATAGATTCAGAGAGCTGCAATAGTGAGTTCTACCCACATAATTTTAGTACATTCATTCCTTCATTCATTCAACAAATATTTATGAAGCACTTACTAAACACCCAGACACCGTGCTAGTGCTGAAGCTACCGCTCCAACCCTTAGGTGCACTGCTGTATATCTCTAAGCCTCAGACCCTCACCTGTGAAAAGGAAAAATAATAGTGCTTCCTCAGAGGATTCATTGGCAAATTCAGTGAGATACTACATGTGAGACACATAGTAAGCACTCAAGAAATCATGGACCTTGTGGTGAAAAACATGAACCCTGATCTCACCGAAGGGTCCAGTGGACAATACATACAAGTCATTAGGCAATTAGCATACATTGGGAAAACTGCTATAAAGAGGAACTGCAGCGTTCACAGGATCACATACAAGAGAGAACCTAACCTGGACTCGGGGCTTCAGAGAGGCTTCTAAGAGGAAATTTAGACAAAAACCCAAAGAATGTGAAAGGGTTAGCCAGACAGGGCCTAAGAGGAAGGAGTACTCCAGTGAACAGTGCTTCTAAAGGCCCAGAGGTATAGGAGAATGGGCCTTTCAAGGAATTGGATGAAAGAAGATAGCATTACTCAGAGATAGGTTTTGTTTTCATTTAGGTGTGTATCCTTCAAGTTTAACTCCACAGAGACAATTCCCCTCAAAAATGGGATTGCCCTATGTTAGTGTCTGCTCTTTTTTTTCAAGTTTTTATTTAAATTCCAGTTGGTTAACATACAGTATAATATTAGTTTCAGGTGTAGAGTTTAGTGATTCACCACTTACATACATCCAGATGGCCAACAGACACAGGAAAAGATGTTCAACATCACTCATCATCAGGAGAATACCAATGCCATCAAAACTACAGTGAGAGGGGTGCCTAGGTATCTCAGGCGGTTAAGCATCTGACCCTTGATTTTGGCTCAGGTCATGATGTCATGGTTTGTGGGATTGAGCCCTGCATTGGGCTCTGTGATGACAGCATAGATCCTGCTTGGGATTCTCTCTCTCCTCTCTCCTCCTCCCCCGCTTGCATGCTCTCTCTGTCTCTAAAACAAAAACAAAACAAACAAAAAAACTACAGTGAGATATATCACCACTCACACAAGTCAGAATGGCTCAAATTAACAACATAGGAAACAACAGGTGTTGACAGGGATGTGGAGAAAGGGGAACCTTCTTACACTGTTGATGGGAATACAAACTGGTGCAGTCGCTCTGGAAAACAGTATGAAGGTTCCTCAGAAAGTTAAAAATAGAACTACCCATGATCCAGCAATTACACTACTGGGTATTTACCCAAAGGATAGAAAAATACCAGTTTGAAGGGATACATTCACCCTGATGTTTATAACAGTATTATCAACATTAGCCAAATTATGGAAAGAGCCCAAATGTCCATCAACTGATGAATGGATAAAGAAAATGTAGAGTGTACACACACACACACACGCACACACGCACACACACACACACACACACACGAATATTATTCAGCCATAAAAAAGAATGAAATCTTGCCTTTTGCAATGGCATAGATGGAGCTAGACAGTATTATGCTAAGTGAAATAAGTCAATCAGAGAAAGACAAATACCATATAATTTCACTCATATGTGGAATTTAAGAAACAAAACAAACATGGAGGAGGGAAGAGATGAAAAACCAAGAAACAGACTCTCAACCATAGAGAACAAACTGATGGTTACCAGAGGTAGGGGGATGGGTTGAAAAGGTGATGGGGATTAAGGAGGGTACTTGTGATGAACATGGGATGTTGTGTGGAAGTGTTGAGACTGCTCTTTTTCTATACACTATAATGAACATCTTTTGACATCATTAATTATTCTTCTAAAATATAATTTTTAGGGACTGCAAAATATCCATAGTTTGATCTATTATAATTTTTTTCAGTAATTTATTTATTGAACTTTTAATTGTTTTCAGCTTTTTTTCCCCATTAAACATAATGCTGTGATGATCATTGAACCAGTTAAGAGTCTTTGGCCATAGGAAAAAGAGGGAAGGAAGAAATCTAGGGAACTTAAGCAGAGAAGAAATGGGGTAGATGAAAAGCTGAAGCACACAGCTTAGAAGGGATGGAATCCAGGACAACATGGAACCCAGGTGGCAGCACAAATGACACTCCATAGAATAAGTGGCATGTTTGGCCATACCATTCAGTTGCCAGACTTCCCTGGAGAGAAAGTCCAACTGGCGTAATAAGATCACAGTTTCCTCAAGGAGAAACAATTATGGCCGAATCATTTCCCAGTAGAAATCCAGATGCTGTAATAAGAAGGGGAGGAATTTAGGGCACAAAACCAACAATGGCTACTGCAACCATCTTACAGACAAATCTTTGCACATATTATGATTATTTCTTTGGGAAAAGTGGAATTGTTGGGTCAAAGGGTATGCAGCAATTTGAGACTCGGATGCACATTACCGCGTATTCTCAAGAAAGGTTATTTCTGGCAATTAATTTTTTTTTTCATTCTGGTAAAATATAGAGAACATAAAATTTGCTAATTTAACCATTTTTAAGTATGTAGTTCATTGTCAATTCACAATATTGTGCCACCATCTCTGCTATTTCCACAAAATTTTCATCACTCTGGATAGAAATCTGTACCCATTAAGCATTAACTCCCCATTCTCACCTCCTCCACCAGCCTCTGGTAACCTCTATTCTACTTTCTGTATCTCTGAATTTATTTACTCGAGATATTTCATGTAAGTGGGATCATACAATATTTGTCCTTTGTGTCTGGCTTGTTTCACTTAGCACAGTGTTCCCAGGTACATCCACATTGTGGCATGTGTCAGACCTTCATTCCTTTTTATGACTGAATAAGATTCCATTGTGTGGATATATCACATCTAATTCATCTGTGAATGGACGCTTGGGTTGTTTTCACCTTTTGGCTATTGTGAACAATGCTATAATGAACTTTCACTTACAAGTATCTATCCAAGTCCTTGATTTCAGTTCCTTGGGGGTGTATACCTAGGAATAAAATTGCTGTGTTGAGGTAATTCTATGTTTAACTTTTAAGCTTTTGAGGAACTGCCCAACTGCTTTCCACAGTGGCCACACCATTTGGCAATTCATGT
This sequence comes from Panthera tigris, assembly GCF_018350195.1. Classification (NCBI taxonomy): domain Eukaryota; kingdom Metazoa; phylum Chordata; class Mammalia; order Carnivora; family Felidae; genus Panthera; species Panthera tigris. Next base: position 56,699,233 of record NC_056670.1, on the reverse strand, counting down.
TTAATATTAAACAGTAGGAAATGTTTCAATAACATGCTGGACTTTCATGATCTGACTATCAAAGTTGTTGAAATAAGAACAGTTTAAATGCATATTTTGCCAAAAATAACTCTCACTGAAAGCATATAATTTGGCTTCTTTTTACAGCAAACTTCTCAGTTCTTCCCCTGGCATTTTGAAGCCAGACAACATCACCTACTTATCTCAGTGAGCAGATTCAATACAGACCTTTATAATTCTTTGTGCAAGCTTATGATTGCTTGCACCTGAAGTATTCCTAGAATTCTGATTTCATACCCCAGTACTTCTGGTGCCCCTTGAGTGATGACCATCTGGGCTGCATTTCTGGTTTGAAGGTTTCCTGGGTCTCGATTCCACCCATTTCTCTGGTTTGGGCATCATACCCATTGTAATGGGCTAGAAGTTCCTCCCTGCTGCCACTGACTGCACCGCAGAGCCCCAGCTCAGCCAGTGCTTCCTCCCACCCTCGCTTAGGTCTAGGATTGATGGGGCTGAGTACAGACAAACTCTGTAATTTGTTTCAAAGTAGATTAAAGTCCGGCTGTAGATAAGACTGAGTAAGAGGAGCAAGGGGCAAGGAGCCAGACCCAGGGGAAGAGGGTTACTTCTAGGCCCTTCTAGTTCTACCTTTTCATTGAGCATTTTTATGTTCTAGGTGCTGTGTTAGGCTTGGGGACACAACTGTAAGAAAACACAGTCCCACCATCATGGAAGTCATAGTCTAGAAGAGAAGAGACATATGAATCAGAAAATCCCATCCATAAATGTGTAAATACAAACTGAATCAAGTGTCCTAAGAGAAACTATTTCTGTGGTTCTATGAGAACATATAACACAGAAATGTGGCTCAGCCTAGGCAGGGGATGGGGGTGGTCCAGGAAGTCTTCCCTGGGAAAGTGACCCTAAAGCTAACATCTGAGTTAAGAGTTAACAAAGTGTATGTGTGTGAGCTAGTGATCGCCCATGCTGGGGAGGGCTGTGTGGGATGGGGTTGGGAGGTAATTAGAGAAACCGGAAGGCCCTGTCTGAGGTGGGAGGTAGAAAAACATCAATGTCCTTGAGCACAAAGGGCCAGGTAGATAAAAGCAGGGTGGTAAGGGGCCAATTCAAGTTAAAATCACAGTTTTAGCCACTGGTCTCTAGCCATTTGATAGTTGTGAGTAAGGTGGTAAAAAAATTGATTGGAGGGGATTTCATTCCCTCTAGGGAGAGCAGCAGGGAAAATTGTAGCTTTTAGTATTTCCAAAGATGCTTTAGTCACATGGAAACTTTCTGGATCTTCCCTGCAGCTCCCTCTCTGTGGAGGAAGTTGGAGCAGCAGGGTTCTTTCCCTTACATGCGAGCTCTGGCATGCCGCCATGTCTAATGCAAACATCCACGGTGATGTTCCACTTCATTTCTTCATGGCTCTCTAAGGTCAGATATCTAGATGAAGGTGGCTATTGGTATAGCATTTGTGCCCACTAGGACTTAACTAGGTTTTTGTGACTTTGGAAGTCAGACAAGAGGCTCCATGAAGGAAAAATATTTGTCATTTTTTGTCACACTTCAGGGCATATATACCTCCCACAAGAAGAAAATACTGAGATTAAACAAGTTTAGGCAGCTGCAGCATGGCCTGTCAGTGCCCAGGAAATCCATGGCCTTTTGAACCTTGCAAAGTTATCATTTCATTCCCATTCTGCCTTGGAAGTCCCCCACATCAGCTTCAGGAAGTGAACTTTAATTTGATCATTCATTCAATCAAACATTTATTGAGTACCAATATCTATGTTCACTGGCACTGGGGATGCAAAGGTAAGCCTTGATCTGAATGAGGTTCCTTCCAACCTTCTTTAATCTCCCAACACACGCACACGTGCATACACACACATGCTCACACCCCCTCAAATACACACAGCCAACCCCTCCCCACACACACATACAAGTTATGTTTATGTTTTCTGGGCAACTTGCAATATAACTATGTACCTACTGGAATATAACTATTTTCATGAGGCTAGAAAAACAATCTTTCAAGGAATGAAGAGAAGAAAAAGCAACATGTATTAAATACTTCATTTACCAGGCACTATGACAGATGTTGCCAGATATATTATCTCATTAAACCCCTACAAGGAAATTGAGGTTTAGAGAGAATAAATTACTGTCCAGGATTTGAATATGTATCTTTCAACTCTAAGCAAATTATTTCACCACTTTTGTTTCTCTGTGAAGCTTTCCTTGAATCCCCTGGTTGTAAATAATTATTTCCTCTTCTGAACTACCAAAGTATTACAGTGGTTTCTGCTCATGTAAAGTTTACTTTAGTCAGCCTCATTTTACAAAGAATTGTTTATATGTATCTTGACCACAAAGTTCCTTGAGGATGGGAAGATGTCTTGTTCATCTTTGTATCACCCAGACTCAACAGAATACTTTGCATGCCACTAATATGTGCTCAGAAAATGCTTGTAGAAGTAAAGAATGTATTCTTAGCTCTCACTTGATTGGTCAGCACCTAGGGCCACAACCCAGCACCCCCTTCCGACCCCTAGTGTATCATCAAAGGTGTCATGGTCATGCAGTGTAAATAACCCAGTCTACAAGCCCAAGACCCAATCAGACCTCCATAACCAGCTGCCCCTTACCTCCTTTTCAGGCTAGGGTGCACGCTTCCCAACTACAGTCCACTCTTAGGAAGCCAGTCTCCTGGCTGAGGTCAATGCAAGTCCTGACTACAAGCTAGGGACTATCTGAACAGAGAATTCTAGGGTCACAGGGACTCAGAATGTGGTTTAGAAAGAGGCGTGGGCCCTTGGCTCTGTGGACTTCTTGCCCCATGGAGAAGGGTACTGCTGAAGGAGGACCAGACCTTGGCTTTCTAAAGCAAAGGTCCCCTTACCCAGCTTTAGGTTAGTGGAAATAGTAAATGTGAGAAATAGTGAGTAAAGTAAGTGAATAAAGACAGAACATTTCAAAAATGTGCATTGGACTTGTATGCATTAAAAGTGATAAAAAGAAACTTCAGAACTAAATTTTAGGGATGCGTTAGGAAATATTTAACCAGTGAACATTTGTTAGGTATCACTATCGCTCTGTTTGATTTTCTTTCAGGTATATGCTTTGTGTATCCCTGGCAGAACTCAATGTCACTAAGCTTTTGCGTGCTGGGTTTGGGTTAGGAGGAGGTGGGGTGAGGGTAGAAGGGATGTACTGCTCTTGTTGTCCTGCCATAGCCATCCCATCCTCTGGAATTAAGGATTTGAGCATTTAAAAAGCTCCAAATCCAGTTTCATGCTCATTCTCTGTATCCAATCAATCACCACACACAATCAATTTCATCTCTTAAATATTTCTCAAATGCCTCTTCTTCTTTCTAACTTCCTCACCTTAATCAAATGATCATTTTTCTTCTAAACTAACCTCCTAAATGGTTTTCTACAATCCATTTTCTGCACAGCTGTGAGGGTCAACTTGCTAAATGTAAATTGAATAATGTCACTTTTTCTGTTAAAATTCTACAATGGTTTCCCATTTATTTTAAGACAAAATCTAGAATCCTGAGATCTACAAGAACTGGCTCTGCCGTCCTCATCTTGTAGTCAATGCTGAGCTCCAAGCTGAATTGGTTTGCTTTCTGATTCTCAAACATTCCAAACCCCTCCCCATCTCAGAGACTTTGCATAACCTCTTTCTCTTGACCAAAACGCTCTCAAGCCCCTCCCCTCTTTCCCTCAAATCTTAAATGAAGTCTCTCACTCCATGAGAGACTTCTTTCCTCACCACCCCACCAGGGCATCACAAGTTCTATTATATTAGGCTCATAGATTCCTCCACTACCATTAGCACTATTGAAATTAATTAATTGCCTAACTCATTGGCTTAAGGACTTCTTCTTGCTAGATACAAGCTTCATAATAGCAAGAACTGTGTTTGTCTTATTCACTACTGTATATCTCCATGCCACTAATGCCTGGCATGGAGTCTTAAACATAGTGCACATTCCATAATTTAATTCTAGCACCTCCTGCAAGGAAAGGGTAAGTAGTCTTAGACCTCAGAGAACACACAGTTCAGTGATTAATCCAGTAAATTCTGCAAAATACTGTCAGTTTGTTTCTCTTTTCCCATTTGTTTTGGTTCAATTCACTCCATATACTGCACTGTCTGGCTTTCAGACAACAATTGACTTTTTGACAAATAGTAAAGAAAAAGAAAAGATTTAAAACCTCTGTCTTTTTAGTGTCACCTGTTATTAGTTTTCCCTCTCCAGCTAATAAATGGACACTATTTTTCTTCCACCTCTTCTTATGTCTGATACACTTAAAAAATGTCTGTCTGTGTCTCTCTTTGTATCATGAAAATTGCGATGCACTCCTTGCTTTGGATGTTTTTTTATTATTGACATAAAAAATTATATTAGTCTTTCTTCTTGATGACTTATTGTCTGAAAAGTTATGTTTATATTCCACCTTTCTTTCATATAATGTCTTTTTGTTGTTATTGTTGTTGTTAGATATGTATGTGTGTTCTTTATTTTTTCCTGTCTATGCATAAAGGTAATTTTTTCTGCCTTTTCATGTCATTTCCTTAAGAGATATTCAGGAATCATTTCATTTGGTTAGTTTTATTTGTGATTATGTAAACAGCACATATTCATAGTAAAATAAAAGAAAGAGGAGAAGGAGGGAGGGACTATTGAAGGGAGGCAGGTAGGAAATATAGTTTGATCCTGCTGAGACCTGGTGTACGTGAGGGAGACATAAACACAGAGACACAGGAAAGGTGGAGTTTTAAAAAGAGGTAGGATACACAGGGAAGTGAGAGAAGATCAAAGTGAGAGAGGAGTCTGAAAATGGCACATGGAACTAAGTAAAGGGGAAATTTTCACATTCATCTTGGCTTTTAACCTGCCATCAACTGGCACCAACGCAAACCTCCATTACCTTGAGGGAAGAGGTGGTGGACTAGGAACACTATCACCATGAAGCCATCTCTCTATGGGCAAGACAATTCAAAGAGATGCCAGCCTATGGGTGGATTAACAAGGTCACCTTCAGAAGGGAGCTCTGGTAAGCAAATGCATCCATAATGTTCCTGTATTATCTCTTTAATATCTTACTTGGCACTTTTAAAAGATGATCGGTCCTACGTTACTTTTAAAGCAAAACAATGTAATCAGCACCTTGATTCCACCACCCAGTCTCATGCTAAGACACTACTATCAGCCTCTGCATTCTCCCATTATGCCATTCCTCTGATTCCTCCTGCCCCACCCGACATGACCATTATCCTAAATTTCATGTTTATCAATCTATTGCTTATACACCTATATACACAATGTTATTACAAATGTGTGTGCGCTTAAAATATATGTATGAGCTAAATGTAAAGAGGTTTAAAAAAAAAAAAAAAGCAGGCATTTGCCTCCAGCATCTGAGAAACACACAGCTATTGCCTAGATCACATGCTTTACCCGAGCACACTATCCTTGAATTCTGGGGGCTGGGTGGGGTGGGATGGGAGGTGGGGAAATGAAGGCTTTTGTCTACCCATGTACAGTTTTGGAAATGGAAATGAAGAGATGATCGCAAATAGTTTTCACAGAATACCAAAAGCAGAGAAAAAAGGGAGAAAAGGAATATAGAAGCCCTTTGAAAGTGCTTTCTCTAGAAATGGAAAATCAGTGAATCTGCCAAAAGGGCAAGTTTGGGGCTTAACACCAGATTCTCCTTATTGCTATGCTTACTACAAAATGGTTAACAGAAAACTCCTAAAAATAAAATGTTTCCTGATTTCAGTCTCTGAACTGAAAACATTTCCATGTTTTCTTCTCCTTTCAAGATTTGTTTTCATTGTGGAAGATCTAAGACACTTTCTTAATAGAAAAAGAAATTACATGACTGTGAACTTTGAAAGAAAGAACAAAACAAAAAAGAAACAAAGAAAGAAAAAAAATTCCATAACTAGAAGGAGTTTATGTTTCGCTGCCTTTTGTATTTATGGATAAGAAGATTTAATATTATAAAAATGTAAACTCTTCTCATTTGAGCTGTAAATTCAATGAAATTCCAAAGTCCCAGCAGATTTTGTTTAGATATTTAACAATCTGATTCTGAAATGTCTGTGGCTGAGCAAAGGCCCAAGATTAGCAAAACCATTCCTGAAGAGTAAGATAGGAGGGGTTGCTCTACCAGATTTCAAGACATATATCAAACAATGGTAATTAAAACAGTGTGGCAGTGATACAGGACAGCAAAGAGGGATGGAATTGAAAGCCCCAAAACAAACCCATGAATATATGGAAGTTTGATATATAACACAGAGGACATTGCACATCATGAAAGAAAGAAGACACAATTTAATAAATGATGCTGATATAACTGACTACCCACATGGAAAAATATGAAATTAGATACCTACCTAACACACCATACCCATAGATCAATTCCAGATTGATTAAATATTTAATGATTAAGAAAAAAACCTTCAAAAGTTATAAAAGAAAATATAAAATATCTATGAACCAGACATGAGGAAGGACTTCTTAAACAACACACAAAAAGAACTAGATTTTTGTGCAAAAATTAAGTCAGAAAATAACAGGTGTTGGCAAGGATATGGGTCAAGGGGAACTCCTACAGACACTGCTGGATGAAGTGTAAGCTGGAATAATTGAAGTCATTTTGTAAAGCAGTTTGGCAATTAACCTGTAAAGTTGGATATTTGTGTACTTGTGTATGACACAGCAATTCCATTCTTAGGTCTGTACTCTAGAACAATGCTTCTCTCACTTTAATAAATGTCAGAATCACCTGCAGAGCCCCACAGTTTGGGGGCCCCACCCCTGGAGACTCCGATTCAATAGGTCTGGGGTAGAGCCTGTGAATGTGTATTTCTGAGAAGCACCTGGGTGCTGGGGCTGCTGCTGGTTTCCAATCACGATTGGAGCAATACTGCTCCAGATTTCTTCTCTTATGTCTTGGGAAACAGGAATAAGAATATTCAAAGCCACGATGTTCATAACAGCAAAAATCTGGACACAACCCAAATATCCATCAGGAGAAGAATGGATAAACTGTAGTATGATCACACAGTAAGGTATCATACAATATTGAAAATGAACAAATATTGAAAATGAACATATAACAACCTGGATAAATCTTAGAAGCATAATGTTAAGTGAAAAAGTATGTCACACAAAATTATATACAGCATGATACCACTTTTATAAAGCTAATAAATTAAATAATATATTGCTTTGGAGCAATTATATGGATAAAATTAAAATATGAAGCAAGAGAATGAAAAACACAAAAATGGAAAAGGGAAGAATCACATAACTAGATGCCATCATGTGGGTATTATGGTAGTTTTTCAGGTGGGTGGTGGGTTCTCATATGCTTCCGAACTCTCATGTAAGTTTTATGTACGTGAAAAATTGTTGGAAACGATTTGATGAATTGATGGAAAACACATACATAGCACACATCAAATGGGAAAAATTTTTTAAATGAGTGCCAGTCGGGTAAGCTAAATGAGACAAGATTACAAGGAAAGTAAAATTGTAATAACAATTAAAATACTCATTGCACTTGGCAGATGACAGAAATGATCCTGGGGAAAATGTAGAAGACAAACCTGAGATGTCCTCTTGCAGAGTGAAAGCAAAAATGAAAACCAGTGAGAAAGCAGATGATAGAAGTGCAGGACTGAGGATGGAAGGCTACCAGATTCCTAAACCAAAGATTGGAGCAAACAGAGGGAAAAAGAATTCGAAGCTATACTTAAAGAAAATTCTTACAGGTTAAAAAAAGGCCTTAGTCTTCCTGAACAAAAGTACTCCCCAAATATCAGCAAATTAAGGCGGAAATCCATATTGACATAGTCCTGGTAAAAGTTCAGATATCAAGAATAAAACATGACTTCTGTAAGCATCCTGGCAGAATATAAAAGAAAGAAAATAAACTGGCTGGATAAACATAGAATAAAATTGACACTAGCCTCAAATTTCTCTGTAACAACAAATGCTACAAAAAATGGTTTCAAAGTTTATTTGGAAAAATAAGTGGATATGACTAATTAAAAAAAGTTTGAATGAAGAAAGAAAAATTATGAATGAAATGAACTTGAAACTCTAGATACTGAAATGTAAACTATAATAATGAAAATGATGTAAAATGGATAATATATTATATTACAAATTATAATGCATATATTATATATCTATATATTTTTACATATATATAAAAGTTGGTATGTGAGAAAGATGGGTTTAGGAATAGGTTATCAACTTTATGATGCTACAACTAGTTGTAGACTAATTTAGAAAATAATTAGCACCATACAGCAAAATATTTTTCAATGAATTAAGAGGTTAAATTTTTAAATAATTATAAAAAGAACTAGAAGAAATATCAGTGAAGATTATTCTGATCCTTGTGTGAGGAAGGGCTTTCTAAAAGAAGTGAAAGAAATCAAAAGATTGATATATTTTCCTATAATTTTTTTTTAAATTGGCCATGTCAAAAAAAATCATAAAAAGTGATAAAAAGTAAACTACAAATTTGGGTGGAATATTCGTTCCATATACATTCCAAAGATTCTTACTAATAATATTAAAAGATATATTATAAATCAATGTGAAAAAAGTGGATATCCCATTGGAAATTGGGTGACTATCACTTCATGAAGTTTACTTCAAATCAAAAATACAGAAATTATAGTCAAATAGGAGCAAATTGAACCGCGATTTTTTTCATTTATATGATTGACAATGATAAAATACTTGGCATTTTAAATATTAAGATGCCATAATTAACAGCCATTCTGAGGACACTTAGTATGAATTAAGGTGGATGGTTGGACAAGGCTTAGAGCTCACTACTCAGGGCAGATTTAGAGCTATTCTGGTGGCAAAGGGGCTTTGAGACTTTATCCTTATTTATGCACTTCAACAGACATTTTTAGGCAGCTGACATTATAGATGACCACACTAGAGGGGGAAAAAAAGAGAAGATCATTAAAAGGTTTCTGCCTGGAAAGATGAAGGCTGAGAAAAGATGCGTGATGTCTTTTAGGCCTTGAGTAGCCTGAATGCACTGAATGGCATGATTATGGAATTCCAGAACTGGGAGGGGGAGAGAGGGGCGAGGAAGCCCCTAAACAAATTAGGAACCCCTTTTTTGCATGATGAGTTATGAACACTGAAGTCATTGCCCCATAATTGGATATAAGAGCAAATACAAAACAAGTACAAAATACAAAATATATCTTGTATCAAGAGTAAAAACAAAATATGATAATAGCAAATGCCATAGAAATTAAGGCATCAGTGAATAGGCATTTGTAAGTTCAAATATACGTGTGGGCCACAGATTGAGTATTTATTAATCAGTTACAAATGGATGCTGGAATGGTTAAAAGCATCACATTCTTTTATCTTAGAATTATTCTTTTTATTTTAGAACTATTGAGAATGACCAAGGATTAGCACCATGGTTTGCAAACATTCTTCTGTTGGTGTTTCTGACGCTGGAATCCAGAACCCTGGTCTTTTGCCTGGAGGACCTTCATCTCCCCTCACCACACTAATTGCCTTTAGTGACAATATTTGGAGGATGACATTTTGGATTCTCATATTGATGACAATTCTAAAGATTGGAAATCTTCTATTCTACAGTTAAATACAGGTCATAGACCATTATGAAAGTAAAGTCATAGGAAAAGAAAGTTAAAAATGGAAGGCCATACCAGGTTATTATTTCATATGTGAAAAACTTTGATTCATTTGTTTTGTAGGCTGGTCCGAGTCCACCCCACTTACCCCATTTGGTCATTTGAAAAGGCCACTTGAGACAATGCCCATTTCATTATCAACCCAAGGTGAGCACTTCATTGGGTTGACATGCTTACAGGATTAGGGTCTCATTAGTTGTGGTTCACTGTACCCCTGGTAAGAAGTGGTTTCTGGTATTGGTATGTTTACTCAGGACACTCAACTTGTATCTTTCTCTGACTCTCCATCTCTCTGTTCTTCTCAGGACTACTGGCTCTCTCTCCTTTACAAGCGCCTGATTGGCCCCAAGGTCTTGGCTGTGCATGTGGCTGGGCTCCAACGGAAGCCACGGCCAGGCCGAGTGATCCGGGACAAACTAAGGATTTATGCTCACTGCACAAACCACCACAAGTAAGTCTTCAGGAAGATGTCACAGAAAGCCACTCACAAGGGGCTTCAGGCTTTGGGCCCCTCTTAAAATTCCATAACATTTGGGGACCCCTGTAAGACTTACTGTAAACTGCTTCTGGAATCGTTATTCCTGCTTTTTGCAGGTTTCATATGATCTCTGATAAAGAGCTTTTTTCCAAGTAAAACCGTTTTCTCACTCTCAGAGGATTTATGCACAAAAAGTTCATAAAAATACATGCCATTTGTTCATTTACTTCTTCATCCAACAAATTTTTATTGAGCATTTTCTCTGTGTCAGTTGATGTAATGCCCATGAGGCGTTTTTTGTGTACCTATGCCTGAACCAAGGCTAGAGATATAAAATTTTTTTCCTCTGATCCACCGGCAGAGCTTGAGGAAATAAGTCTACATTTCTAAGGTGCATGCTGGAGAGCTATACCACTAGGAAGCTAGCCCTAGACCAGTGTGTCCCAAGCCGGCAGTGCCCAAAGGTAGTCATGCCAGCTTTAGAACCATTTTCAGAATTTCAGAAATCTTTCCAACTACTTTAAATGTTAAGAGGTTAATAAAATCTAGTCTTCCTTTTTTTACAGGGCTAGACTCAGAACAATCAGTGTGGTAATCCTTCTCTTTTTGATCTGAAGCACTGGTTGTCACTACAGTTGTCTGTAAACAAACAAAAAAAGAATTATCATTAGATAAATAAATTTTTGCAGCTAAAATATTTTAAAACATGAAGATCATAAGGTAAAAATTGAACACTGAGCCTAAGGCCAAACCCATCTGACCAAATATGGCTTTCTTACATCACTTCCTATGTAAGGAGCAGAGTAGGCAGCTTGGAAAAAGAGAACTCTTTCTCTTAATGCAGAGAAACCCTGGGGATGGGGGAGGAGGAGGAGGAAGCAAGCACCTCCAGCCAGACCTTCATTCCAGTGGGCCTATCAGGCGCTGATCATGGGCAGTGGATAGCACAAAGAGCTCCAGTGGTCAGATTACAATAGACGCTCCTTCCCCTTCCTTGATGAGAGAAGAGCCAAGCCAATTAATTTATCATGATAAGGTTTTTCAAAGAATCACTCTGAACATAGCAGGGCCAGGGGCCAGTTGTCTTGTCTATAGATACAAGTGCCTATTGTGGATGAGAGGAGGCTGGTTTGGGCAGAGGCCAGAGGCTTTCAACGTCCCTTTTGCTCAACAGGAAGCTCAATCCAATACCTGACAGAGAGTGACTACTTTATGGCTTTGGCTGGAGTTATCTGATCACCACACAAGGAAACATTGTATTCCGTGTCTCCACCCTGGCCCTGAGGAAATCACTCAAAAGGCGGACCCCAGCTTCAAGAGAGAAAAATTACCCTTGGCACCTTTTGTCTCTGTTGGGAAGAGCATCAGTTGTGCCCTGTTTACAATGGGTCTGAGGAACCAGGGGGAAAATGTCAGTAGTCATGGGCTTAGCAGAATTTGGGTGTCCTCACAGAGGGCTCCTCACGTAGTCCCATCTCAGTGCTTATCCTGACATTCTTTGACATTCTTGTGGGAAGTTATCACGAATATTCCAAATATACCGTGAACTCAGGGCCAGTGTCTCATTCATTGTTCTATTTATTCTTAGTGGCTAATATGGTGACTGGCATGAAGAAAATCTCAGTGAATGTTTGATGAATGAATGAATGAATGAATGCAGACATAGGGCATCAAGACATCACTGAGGATTTCCAGTTCTAGTCTCTCTTCCCCTTTGATATCAGCACAGCATCCTGAAGGAGGTGGTGTGGTAGAGTGGTTAATTATTCTACCATTCACTAGCATGAGACCTCAAACAAGTTACTCTAATCATATGGATTTAATACTCTCCCTACCTCACCAGTGCACCTCTACTTTCTATGGGAACTCACTTCGAACCTCGCTGGGGAAACAGTGCTGCTGTGCTCCTGTCAGTATCATCCCTCTTCTCCATTAAAAAAGAAAGACAAGACTTGACTAATCTATTGCACATATGGCCTTAACAATAATAATAGGGGTGAAGACCTTTTTGTTCCTATTAGAAAAGTAAGCCCACGATGGATGCACTGAGCTCACTGAAGTTGCAGGTCTCTTCCATGTCTGTGAATGTTCAATGCCCCAGACAGGTAAGCACAGGGATAGGACAAGTGTCTCTGCTCCTTCTCCCTGGGAAGCCATGTGCCCTGTATGTGCCCTCTTATCTTCCACAACAGTCATGAGGAAACACTACTGATTCACTTAGTTTATTCATACCCAATGAGGTCAAGGTCACAGAGTGGGCATGTTGGCTTCCCACTATTCAATCTTGACCAGTACTCTGAAAATATATATCCTTGGCCAAAACAGGGATTGGGTGAGAAAGTATAAACTTATCAGCAGAACGACCCAAAGAGAGTGTCTATTCAAACAACTCCTACACTCCAATGTATATTGAACACTTGCCACATGCCAGGCATCTTGCCAGATATTTGTACTATACACAACTAACAACACTAATAATACAAACAATTTTACATTTGGGAAGAACCCTTAGAGATCTTTTGGTCTGGTGTCCTATACAACAGAAATTCCTTTTACAGCCTCCTTGATGGACAGTTATGCAACCTCTAATTGAATACCTCCTTGCCCTTCCTGGCAGACTTTTGCATTGTGGTTTGGTTTTGACCTAGGAGAGTGTTGTGTTTTAGGCTGGATTTAGGATAAAAAGTTAGGTATGCATACCAACACGAGCAGGTGCTTTCCTGCCTTCTTTCCTAGAATTAACAGATGAGGAGCCTGGCAGCATGGCAGTTCTTGCCTTAGGTCTTCTTGTTCAGAGAACAAATAAGTTTTGACTGGGAAACCTTGTTTTTATAAACCATTCTGCTGAAACAATGTATGTTTCTGGGGAGGAGTTGAGGTCCTTAGCCAAGTTCAGAACCAATTGGAACCTGGTGGATATTGAAGCAAAATTCAGCCTTTTGGGGTTCAAGTTTGTTTATTATTGGCAAAACACGACTTCCTGTTTTTTAGAAGAATTTTTTTAAAGACTCATAAAAAAGGTTCCTGAGGCTTCTTGGACATCAAATAGCTCTTACAAAACAATATTTTGATGAGTTAAGTGTAAATGAATCAGAAACATGTGGATTAAATTTCCCTTAAAATACACAGGGGCTTTGAAATTAGGGGAAAAAATGTTTGGCAAAACATGGCCTGACTTTTACCGAACCCAAAAACTTTGAGTTAGATTTGGAGACAATGGACCAACCCAGTTTTCAAACACATGGACTTTCACTGGAAATGGACCATGGATTCCAAAACACCGTCTTCTCTTCCCTTTCCTCTGTCTCTCAGCTTCACTGGAGGCATTTCTAGAACGGTGACTGTTTTTTATCTGGACGTCAAGATGCACCTCTCCATATGATGTCCCCTACCTCTTATCTCCAGGATACTCCACTTTGAGCCTCCCTTCCCTGACTCACTTCCTCCTACCCCCATGGCATCACAGAGAAGATGTCAGGCAGCAAAAGAACAGCCAAAAAGATGCACTCCAGATGCATGGATTGTCTGCTGGTGAAAAAGTCTCACCACAATGAGACTTGGAGTAAGATAGATGTTCCACCAGAAAGAAAGGGACATTTGCTAAGAGAACCAAAAGTCACCTGGACTTGACATCAGAAGACGATCAACTGCCTGTCAGCCATGCTTTCTGTCAGACCCCATCTTCTTAGGGAACAGATACTCCTCCAAGCTTACTTTTCTGTGGGCAGAGAATACATATTCTTCAGGAATCTGTATTCTTGACACAGTACTCTCAGGTTGGTGCTGCAGTCTCCACCCAAGAATGTGGCTTCGCAGCCAGAAGACCTCTGCCTAATGCCTTTGCCCATCAGCCAGGCAGAAAAAGGGACAGCTGAGGTAGTCTTCAATGCCAGTTCCTACCTGAGGAGGCTCTGTGCATTCTGTGAGAGCCTCTGCACATTGGTCTGTGAGCTGGCTTTCAGTACAGGTTTGTCTCCCCCAGGGGAACTATGTAAATGGAAATCAGACCATTGCCAAGCAGCTTGAAAAGACAGCTTTCCCTGCAGCTATGCTGTGATTTCAGGTCTCCCTCCCACCCACCACTTCCCCACATCCCACCCTTCTCCTCTGCAGTCTCCCAGGGCTCATTCTGCCCCAGCTCTGCAGAGGAGAAACTTGTAAATGCAAGCACACAGCTTTCCCTCCTCCACTGCTAGCCTTTGAGAAAGTTATCTGCTGGTAGTTAGCAAAAGAGCTTACCACAGCCTGGCAAAATTGGTACCCATCCATGCCTACTTTTGCTCACACTCTGAAGCCCAGAGTACCTGTAATTAATGGTGCTTGCCTCAGTTTCCTCAGCTAAGCTAAACCTAAAGCCCACCCACCAATGGAATATAGTTGGTGTTCTTTTAACGATGGTAACGCTGACGCAGGCTAGCAGCATCTCTCTTCTGAGCTCTAGTGACACAAGTTTGCTCAGTAAATGGGCATTCTCTTCTGACCTACTCAGTTGGCTCTAAAAGTTACTTCACATGATTCAGAATATTGAGAAGAAGGACCAGAGGAGGAGGAGCCAGAAAGAAGTCATTTAACAATCTATCAGAATATCAGTGCAGGCATCCAGAAAGCCTTGAACACAATAATGTGCCCTCCTACAGACGCAAGAAGAACCATCTGACACACAGTCAGTGGAATATACTTTGGGAATTATTCTCATAAATAAACTTAATGGATTACTCTAAGCATGTGGTTTCCAAACCCAACTCATCTGCCAAATATCCTAAATATATATGTATATATCCTAGCCCCCATCACAAATGGATGGAATCAACATCTCCAGGATGAGCCCTGGTAACTGTATTATTAAAAAACAAAACAAAACAAAACAAAAGCAACCCAAGTTATCATGTTGACCTGCCCTTAGTCACTCAACTCTTCATTAGCACCTTTAGAAGCAGAGGTGAGTGACCCAGAGGGTAAGGGATGCTGTTTCTGCAAGAAATGATATTTTCCTCTGGGCAAAGTTGACTTAGAGTTTCTCTGAAATCCTCCTTTGAAGGCAGGACTGGGTCATTTCTTCTGTTTCCTCTCATTAACCCATCCAGATGGGGCCCTAGGGGACCCCTTAGAAACAAAGTCTTTTTTCCTACAAGAAAGAAGGAAATCATTATAGTTTTGTTGATACATGCTGGAAGGCTCTTGCATGTAGGCATACAGTTCTTCCAGGCTTCTGAACATCCTGTGCTGGTTTAAAAGGACTCCAAAATGTGAGTAGTTTCATAATCTTGGTCTAGGTAAACAGCAAAAGCAGAAATCAAAAAGATCGATAAATTTGACTACCTAACAGTTTTTAACTTTTTTTTTTTTTTTTTGAGAGCTAGCACATACAAGTGCGGGAGGGTGAGAGGGAGAGAGAGAGAGATGATCCTAAACAGGCTCCACGCTCAGTGTGGACCCTGACGCGGGGCTCCATCCCACGACCCTGGGATCATGACCTGAGCTGAAATCAAGAATAGGATACTTAACTGACTGAGCCACCCATGTGCCCCAAGTTTTTAACTTCTATACATCAAAATAAAATATAAACAAACTGAATTGGCCAAAGAAACCTGGGGAAAATTTTGCAACATACATGCAGACAAAGGATCACCATCTTTAGTAAATAGTTTTTATAAGTCAATAGAAAATGGGCAAAGAACATGAATAGTCCAGTTCACACGAGAGATGAAATGGCAAGCAGGCAAATGAAAATAATACTGCACCTCTGCACGAATGTTTTAAAAATACAAATTAATACAACATTGAAATCCCACTATCACCTCTCAGGTTGAGAAATGTGTTTTATTTTATTTTATTTTATTTTATTTTATTTTATTTTATTTTATTTTATTTTTAATGTTCATTCACTTTGGGGGGTAGGGGGAGCAGAGAGAGAGAGGGAGACAGAATCCAAAGCAGACTCCAGGCTCTGAGCTGTCAGCAGAGCCCAATGTAGGGCTCAAACTCACTCAAACTGTGAGATCATGACCTGAGCCAAAGTCAGACACTTAACCGATTGAGCCACCCAGGCGCCCGAGAAAGGTATTTTAAAATGTTAATATCCATTATTCTTAAGGGTATGAGGAAATGGGTGCACTTATAGATAGCTGCACAGAGCAAATTGGTATAAGCTTTCTAGAGAATTAACATCAATATTAGCAAAATGTGTGTATCAGTCAGGATGAGTGAGGTGATGCTATGATAATGGAGGACCCACAAATCTCCACGGCTTTCCATAAGGAAGTGTATTTCTCATTCATGCTACTTGTCTGCCTTGGCTCAGCTGTAGCTCTGCTCCACATCCTCCTCATTCCAGGATGCAGGTCAATAGAGTCACCTCTGTCATGAACATTGATGGTCTTGTGACACAGCAAAAACACATGGCAAAACACAGGCTGCCTCTTAAAGCTTATGCCCAAAGATTTTAACAGCACATTTTATTTGCCAAAGCCAATTGTGTAATCTCTAGGGTTCAACAGAGCAGGGACAAAAAATCTTCCCACAGGGAGGGGCATCACTGGAAATGAAGCAGAGATTTGGTTAAGAACCATACAATGTGCATTCCCCTTGACCTAACGTGCCCAACTTCCAGGATTGTATCCGAAATAATGGTGATATGCAAAAGTTTATATGATGGAATATGTAATTTGAAATGGCAAAAATTTGAAAACAATGTAAGTCCCCAAATGTAGGGGGTTAACTAAACAAATTATGTTACATTACTATGATTGAAGAATTTAGCATTCTTCTATAAGTATAGAAGGAAATACAATAACATAATAACATGGGAATATGTTTAAGATGTTCACAAAGTGAAGAAACAATATGGTCCCAATTAAATGAAAACTGAGAAATGTATATGTATGTGTGAAAGTACTCTGTAAATATTTGAATTAATATTGAATTAATAAAACAAAAAATACTGGAAGGATGTTTACCAAAATTTTATCATATCTCAAGATATTTGGATTATAGGATAATTTTCTTTTTCTTCTTTGTATGTCTTTGTATTTTTTCCTTTTTTTCTTCAATCGGCATGTTTTATTTTCATATTCAGAAAAAAGATATTTTGTTTTCTAAAATCATTTTAATACATTTAAACAAAAACAAAAAGAGTTTGGTGGGAAGCAGGTATCTTCTTTGCAGGAAGCCACAATAACAAGGCCTTCCTGTCTTTGAAGGTGTAGGTGACCAAGAACTATAAAATAAGTGGCCTTTCCTGAGGCAGTCCTGTTTGGTGCAGTCTATAAATTATTTAGCAGTAACTAACTGACAACTTTATTTCCATCTTTCCCTTCTCTCTCTCTCTCTCTCTCTCTCTCTCTCTCTCTCTCTCCCTCCCTCCCTCTCTCCCTCTCTCTCTCTCTCTCCTTCTCAGCCACAACTATGTTCGAGGGTCCATTACACTTTTTATCATCAACCTGCACCGATCAAGAAAGAAAATCAAACTGGCCGGGACCCTCAGGGACAAGCTCGTGCACCAGTATCTACTGCAGCCCTATGGACAGGAGGGCCTGAAGTCCAAGTAAGTGCAAACCTGGAAATAGCTTCAGAACAAGTGCAGCAGGAGCTGGGAGGGGAAGGAGCTAGAATTGCCCCTTTGGTGTTGCTAATTCATTTGGGGGCTCAGTGGAATGGAATCAGGGGACTGCTGACTCAAACCCCTCCCTGTCTCTAGGCTTAGATTCCTCAACCGTGGAGTCAAATGGTAAACACAATATTTCTTAACAAGGGCATTTTTGGTATCTGGGCAAGACAATTCATTATGAAAGGTAATCTCATTTCAAGCTACTTATTAGCATCCTTGGTCCCTGCCCACTAAATGCCAATAGCATCCCCTAGTCACGTGACAACCAAAAACTCTGATAGTTGAAAACCATGCCCCTTTCATCTGTAACATTCTGTCATGCTATAACTCCTTATTTGTCAGCATCTACAAACCTCATGGCATTAGAAGGAGGAGCACT
This sequence comes from Panthera tigris, assembly GCF_018350195.1. NCBI lineage: Eukaryota > Metazoa > Chordata > Mammalia > Carnivora > Felidae > Panthera > Panthera tigris. The sequence continues at coordinate 56,681,029 of NC_056670.1, read as the reverse complement.
GGACAAAGGGTTGAAAGTTCAGAGTTCAAGAGTCTGTTCTGCCCCTAAATGTATAACTTTAGATCCATCACCTCTTGGATCTCAGTTTCCTTATTTGAATGTTTGAAGAGAAATTATATTTTGAGGGCTCTGCGGTCCCTTCAAACTCTATAAATATATGATTCTGTGGGGCGCCTGGGTGGCGCAGTCGGTTAAGCGTCCGACTTCAGCCAGGTCACGATCTCGCGGTCCGTGAGTTCGAGCCCCGCGTCAGGCTCTGGGCTGATGGCTCGGAGCCTGGAGCCTGTTTCCGATTCTGTGTCTCCCTCTCTCTCTGCCCCTCCCCCGTTCATGCTCTGTCTCTCTCTCTGTCCCAAAAAAATAAAAAAAAAAAAAACGTTGGAAAAAAAAAAATATATGATTCTGTGATACTCCCTACCTCCCTCCATCTCTGCCAGAGACTATTGACAACACTGACCTCTGCCAAGAGAAAACAGCTCTAGGCCACAGTGAGAAGAGCCTGGTCACAGGCAAGGCCACTTCAGCTCCCCGAGTAAGGCCTCCCAGGCAGGGTATGGGATGCCGTACAGACTGGGAGCATTCCTATTGCATTTTTAATGTTTACCAAGTTTAACAAAGCTGTAAACTTGGAGCAGGTGGCTTGCACTCCCACAGCTGCCCACAACTATTTGCGCTGTAATTGTTCGCTGTTTCACTGCAACCTTGGTGGCTTGCATTTGGCTTCCAACTGTATGTGCAATGGGAACAAAACACAATCTGGGAAGTCACTTATTGAGTCTCTTCAGGCCACCCTAGATCTGTATTTTCAGTCTCGGTTCACATACTGGCTCTTTTCTTTGGCTACACGTACATTGCATCGACTTTTCTTTCCTCTCAATCCTACCTGTATTAGGAGATTCTCTTGAGTATTTTATCCACTCTCTTTCTATTTCCCAGTAGTTCATGACCAGTGTGCTGAATTCCTGGCCTTCATCTCAGGCAGGAGAACCAGTTCTGGTCCCAGCTTCACTAAATAATTATTGACCTGGGCAGATCCTCTAATCCTAATCCCTTGGCCTCAGTGTTCTAATCTGCAAAATTCAAGTGTTGCTGTATATTTGGTAGGGTCCCTTCCAGCTCACAAATTCTCACCCTGGGTCTGATTTTCTGAGGACCATGAATATGTTCAAGTCTCCCACTGCCACTCACTAATGACCTGCAAAGTTACTTCTGGCAGAAGGGCTGACACCTCAGCAGTGATTGTGATATTCAGGGTCCAGTGGAGCCAGTGAGACTAGGAACTGAGCCTGCCCAGCGTTGGAAAGTCATGTGTACTGCGTGGAAGGAACTGGCCAAATGCTTTAGTCCAACAGGCCATTTGCTGGCGGTGTGTCCTTGCACAAGTTACATAATCTGCAAGTCTCAGTTTCTTCATCTCATGTGGAGAGGAGTAAATAAGGTAATCTATGTAAAGTTTCTGACACATAATAAGTGTGCAGTAAATGCCCATTGTGTTCCTTTTCCTCAACTCAGGACTCTAGTTCGTTGGGGAGGAAGAGGGAAAAAAATTGCTCTCTTTCTGACATCTCTAAGATGCTCTTCCAAAGCAGAGTCTTCTCAGTTTTTTAAGATAATATGTTGCTAAAACACCTGTTAAGATTATGATAAGAATGGTACAGATGGAAATCCATGAAACAGGAGGAGATGGTAGTCAGAGGGTAGGATCAGTTTATGAGCTTGTTCCCCCACCAACCGAGGGCACAAGCCTCCAACCCTGTTTACCCCACCCTAAGTCCCTACCTCCAGGATTATGAACCTGGCCACACCTTGGCCCTTCTGCTTGTTTCCATCCTTAAGAGTGATTGAAGCAACTCCCACTGGCTACTGATATCACATACATTCCAATTATGCCGTCTTGTGCCCCACCTTGTCACCACCTTGATGAGTTGTGTTACGGCTTTGTTGAGAATGTAGGAGGAATAGAGAAAAAGAGAATTTCATTCCACAGGAGTCCTGAAGAGGGATTTGGTAATGCCCACTGAGATCAAATAACAATGCCATGCAATTGAAAGAAGAGGGAACTGGACTCAGAAGGCCTGGATATGAATCCAGTTGCTACCATTTAACTGGGCAAACCTCGGCTCCCTTACCTGTCAGATGGGGGTTATTGTGAGAATCAAATTAGAGCATGTGGGTGAAATGAAACCTTCTACAAATGAAAATTTCACACACCCACGCACATGCGTATGTATATAGGCATAAATACATGCACATACGATTTTACATATATCATATTAAACAGAGTTTTGGACTGGGAGTTAAGAGAACTGGATGCCAGACCTAATCCTGCCACTACTTCCCTGTGAAAATTTGAGCCCTTCACTTAATGCTCTAAGCCTGTTTCTCTCCTGTAAACTACTGCTAATTTGGCACCTCTCCCATTCTAGACCTCAGTGGCTCTGACCCTGTGCTGTGCCATCCTGAACTGTTAGCTGCCAGTAGGGGCTACCAGCTGCACACTCAGTGCCCCCAGTGCTCTGCTCCATAACTACAAATAAGTGCAAGAGCCTTCAGTGGTCCTGAGATAGGGGTCTCACAGGAAGGGTGTGGTTTTGGTGAAGCATACTCTGCAGGAGAGGATGAAAGGAAATGCAAGGAAGTGATTTCAGCCTTTGGTGTCTCCTTCTCTGTTTTATAAGCCTCTAGGGCCAGATTCTGTGTTCTGTGTCTGCTAATTCCTTGTTGCAGCCTGGAGCCATATTAGCTCAGAAGAGGATGGAAGGCTCTGGGAGCAGAGGAACCTGTGATTGCTCTTGTCTGGAGGAACCAGAAAGAGGATATGGAGCAAGTCAGTGTGCCATATAAGCCAGTTAGACTTTTTGGCCTGGGGTTTCAGGAGTAGAGAAATGCCAGCAAACTTTTATGATTGGTTGAAAACATGGGGTTATTCTCATTCTCTTGGAGCTGCCATCAGGACTGGGTATATTTGAAATCTCTGAAAAGATATTTCCACATGATCTTGGGGGTCAAGTACTGTCAGGTACTGGAAGCACCCTTAGGGCCACAATCAGGCATAGTCTAGGCTCCAAGTCCATAAATGAGGGTTCCTGTTTCTCATTTCAGTGAGTAAACCAATCATAGGACCTGCTACTCAAAGTCTTTAGGTGAGAGATAGTTAGTCTGAAGTCTTTAGGTGAGAGATAGTTCTCATTCTCAGAATCAGACAAAAGGTGGGTGCCCTCTACCCCATAGGATAGGAGAAGGGAAACTTAGAAAACTGAAGTGTGTACAAGAGAAGGGTATTCTGTGCCTGGAATACATATGCTTTAAAGATGGCTGAAGGAAATAGGGAGATTTAATTCAGAGAAGAAAAATAAGGTAAGTCATGAGGACTTTCTTCAGATATTTCTGGGATTAAGTGAAAGAAAACAGATTTAGCCTAGAATCCTCTAAAATGACAGCAAACCAGGAGTACAATTTAAAAGAGAAAGATTTCACCACAAAAAGAGCTCATTTTCCAAAGGCTTGCCTGGTCTGACTGAGGACAGGGTTTCTTAGGAGGTAGCCTGTTACTCAGAGAGTGAGCGGCCATGGCCATCTCAGAGGTGCTCCAAGATTCTCACTCAGTGGGAGGTTGAGCTAAAAGAGTTCTGCTTCCCATTGAACTCTAAAATTCAATTATTCTCTTCCATTCTCCTTCCCCCACTCCCACTTCACTTTTGGAGCCTGTTGTCTCCATGGTCACCAGCCAAGTAGCTTCCTCAGGCCACTAAAAGGCCACACAAAGAGCCTGTGCTATAAGAGGGAGTGGCAGTAATATTTTCTCCAGAAAATCTCCAGCTGCAAGTCCATCCTCTGTCCTGTTCCCTGGTTTCTCACCTTTCTGAGAGAAAGACTGACCATTTACACCCAAAACAATATTAGTTCCCATTCTGGATAAGTCAGAGAGCACCTTTGGGGCATCTCTGTCACCCACAAAGGAGAGAATCTGCCCAGTGCCCCATGTGCACACAAAGCAGTAAACATTGTCCTCTAGAGAATTATTTCTACCCAAGACATAAATATCGCTAATGTCTTTCAACAAACAGGGAAGCAACATGAAGTTGGGCCAAAGAAGTCAACTTATATCAAAAAGCAGGACTCATGTTTTTAGGGAAAAGTCAAACCAAGAACAGGTGTTTGGTCACATCCCAGTGCCCTGCCCTATGTATCTTGTTCAATTCCAATTTGAAGGGGAAACTATCCAAAAATTAGAAAAGAAAGAAGCAACTTTCATCACATTGAGTATTGTATTCCAACACAGAAACCTAAGGGAATCAGTAGATGTAAAGAATCTTGGGAAGAATGACATTTTGAAGTGATCTGGTTCATTCTCCATACCCTTAGATAGATAGTCTGTGGCAAAGCCAACTAGACTAGAGGATGCTCTAGGTTTGAAGACCTCTGGGGAAGGAGTGCCCACAATTTCAGTCCTGTCTGAACACTTAATTTTATAAGAACACTGTGGCCTACTGTAGCTTGGACTTTATAGATAAAAATAAATGGTTTTAATAGCCATTATGTCATTTGACATTCTGAAGAGCCCCATGAAGAAAATTGAACAATTCCTGCCTCCCTCGTACTTTAGAGTTGAAGAAAACAAGTCTTAGAGCATTAAGTGACTTATTCAAGAGTCACACAACTATTGGGGCACCTGGGTGGCTCAGTTAGTTAAGTGTCCAACATGGGCTCGGGTCATGATCTCATGGCTTGGCTACTGAGTTCGAGTCCTGCCTGCTTGCAGTCTCTCACAAAACTAAATAAACATTAAAGAAAAGAGAGAGAGAGAGAGTCACACAACTATTAAGTGATAGAGCTAGAAAGTATCTAGCACCCCATTTTCCTGGCCCCAAATCCAGTGCACCTTCCTCAATTCTGTGCTACCCCAAAAGTCCAGCAATATAAAATTGTAATGACATACTGACAAATACTCAGTACAGATAACCCTGTCACAATACTGTTTGGTTTCATTTCATCGTAGGCTCTTCACAGAATGGATGTGAAGAGTATCAGGTTACTCAACAATATTCTCTCTCCTAGGCTAATTCATCCCAGTTCTGTCAACTTTTCTTCACAAGTCCTAATTTCAGAGCCTTCTTGAAAATTTTTCTCTGAGCTGCTTCTAAGATACTTTTTCCTAGTCATAGAATATTTTTTAATTCAAATTTCATTGGATTTTCTTGAGAGAGAGAGGGAGAGAGGGCTGGGGAGAGGCAGAGAGAGAGAGGGAGAGAGAGAGAGGGATAGAATCCCAAGCAGGCTCTGTGCCATCAACACAGAACCCAATTTGGGGCTTAAACCCATGAATTGTGAGATCATGACCTGAACTGAAATCAGGAATTGAACTCTTAACCAACTGAGCTACCCAGGTGCCCCTCCCCCAGTCATAGAATTTTGATAAAGCTATTTTTTTTTCTCAGCCAAATTGGGGAATTCCCTTGCTTCTTCTATGCTCTTATCAAACAAAAGGATTATTAAATGCCAGCAGTAACTATAAATTGCCTTAATTTGGGGCCTATAAAAATTAGTCTTGACTTACTATATTCTGACCCCATACACATAGGCACCTCTAGCTAGCTCCACTTCACCTAATGGAACACAAGCCCAGAAGTACATCTCTGAGGGAAAGATGCCGACATGTGAGGCTTCACATATATCTTCGTCCATTCATCACCTTTTATTGAGATCCTACTTTGTTCCAGACATAACTTGTTCCCCTTCAGCAGTCTAACCTGCCTCAGGAATCCCAAGTAGACAAATCAGGGGGAAAAGTCTGAACATAAAGTTCAATGCAAATTCTCTCTCTCAGAATATCTCCTGATCTTCCTAATGCCAGCCTACATCATCAATAGCCTTCAAGAACTATTTAATATGGCGTGTTTGGGGGAGGGGGAAGGGGATTTTGAGGTCCCTGTCCTAAAGGAGTTCATCTCTCTTACTAGAAACAAACAACTAACAGGAAGCATGGGTGGCACATGAGAGAGGTGTAGAGTATTTCTGCTTTGGGGCTAGTAGGTTCCATATGAAATGTTTAAATTTCCTATCTGCATGAGCCTCTCCTTCAGCTGCCGTGATTTTAGCTGAAAGAAACTTAACACTCCTATGAACCCAGAATCTTATTGCCTATTCTGTAAAGAAATTAACATCTTTTTTTTTCTTTTTCTACATACTGCTTATTTTTTCCATCTCTTCGGGATATGACTTTTGCTTTGATTTCACCCTCATTAAATCCTATATCAAAGAAAAACATTGGCATCTAACTGCTTGCCTTTAGAAGGGTGTCATTTGATGTTAGCCAAACAGAATAGTTCTGAAAATACTCAAGTTGACTCCCAGGTGCTGAGACTTTTAAAAATATCTTCATGTCCCTGTTGGAACAGACCACATTACGATACTTCATCTCCAGATTCAGAGCTTGGCGAGTGTGAGGGTTGAACTAGCTACCACCTGACCTATCACAATCTCTCTCTAATGATGACTAGAAGTGCCACATCTATTTTTGGATACGGACAGATCTGGTAAAAGGAGCTTTGGGAAAAGTCTTAACCCTAAGAATTCTATACCAAGACTTCACCCACACACTCAGAAACAAAACCTGAAGACCTGCTTTCTGGGACCAAAGGGCCATTATTCCACTTACCTCAGTGGACTCGAGACATCTAAGTGTTGAATTTCTATACTGTTGCTGTTAGTTGGTACCTGGAGTTTTTGAACTCTGTTCAACCAGATGTACTCCCTGCAGGTTTCCATTATCTCCACTTGCCTGGGATCATTTAAATTAGTTTCTTCTTAAAATAAACCACTCTATGAAAGTTCTGCAGTTATTAAAAGATGACTTTATAGAGGAAAAATTTGGAAATACTCTTTGAGATCAAGAAGTTTCCTCTATAACGTCCCTGACAGAAAGCCCGTCAGCTTCTGTTTATTGAGACTGCTCATGTCATGAGTCAGCCCACTCTGGGACTAGACAGTTCTGATTGTAGGAAAGATCCTCCTTGTATGTGGCCAGAGGGTGTTTTCTTCCCATTTCTACCCTTGCTTTGGAAAAATTAAGCAGAGTAAATCTATACCTTCTTCATAACGGTTTTTCAAGGTCTCCCTGTAGAGTTCTAGCCTCCAAGCAAACACTCAACTCTTTCAACAATTCCTCAAATGACCTGGTTTCCAGACTGCTCACCTTAGAACCCACTGAGCTATAGAACCTTATCTCCTATAATTAGCTCTTCAATGTTCTTACCTCAGACAAGCTTAGTTGTGGAGGTCTGAGAAGGAGTAGGAAATGTGAGCATTTTGTTATTTCGGATATACCTCACCAACACAGAACAGTATTATTTTTAAATTGTTGCCAACTTCATAATGAAAAATATATTCTCATCTTCATTTGTATCTTTGAGTATTATTAGTAAGCTTGAAAGTTTTTCATGTCTCTTAGTTTTTCTTTTATTAATTTTCTATGTCTTTTGCTTATTTTTCATTTGGGTTATTATCTGTTTGTTAATTATTTGTAAGTTTTTTCTAACATAAGGCAGTTTTCCTTTTGCTAACTATCACATATGTTAAATATTTTCCCCAGTACTTTATTTGCTGTCTTTCCAACTATTTCAGTTTTAGGATATTATCATGACATACAGAAGTATTCCCTTTTTATATAGTTAAATCTATATATCTTTTGCTTTGTGGTTTCTTCCTTTCCATTTATATGTCTATGTATTTATGTTCCTAGAATCAGATGAATATGTATCTTTCTTCTAGTTTCTTTTTTGTTTCATTTTTTATATGTACTTTTTTAATGCCTTTGGAATTTGTTTTGATGTTCTATAAGAGGTAAGAACCATCAGTAGTGCTGTTCAAGCTGAAAGTGTGTGAGGAAAGCTATTAACCCACACAGGTGCTGGTTTTAAAAAGTCAGAAAAAAAGACGATCCCTTTTTTAAATGCAAGCATTAGAATGGAGCCCTCTTTTACCTGGAGGAAAAGGCCCGGCTCTGCAGACACAACCATATCATCTTTAGCCCTTTTAAAAGGGCACTCAGAGCCCCTTAGGAGGAGAGATAAGCAGCAGAGGCTGGAGCAAGAAAGGTGCCTGGGATTGGAGAGATTTAGGAGCTGGCCTTGAGCGAACAGGAAGGTGGTACCCAGTCTAACCAGCAATGTTCAAGTTAGTGTTTCAGTTCAGAAAGTCTGAAACGGACACTGTACAAGTAGAAATACAAATATATATATGAGTATGTATATTTATAAAAATATTACATGTAAGGCTCTGAGTCAGTCTGTAGAAAAAAATAAAGAGAAGTAACTATATAGAGAAATGAGCCTTACAAATATTTAGTTAATGTAAGCTTACTACTCATTGAAACTTAGAGAATTTGGATTCTTTTAACCCATGTGCTCATTTCAGGGTGTCCTGTGGTTCAAAAAGAGATAGTAGCCATAACCAAGGTATATAGCATTATCTAAGTAAATAATTATAGACATAATTTGGAAAATACGGTGAAAGAACTGAATAATATACTTAATCCCCCTTTCCTCTTGCCTGGAGAGAGCTTGAACCACCTTTTGTCTGTAGGGAACTCTCTGTGCCACAGCCCAGGACCTGAAAGAAACCTAAATGCCTTTGAGAACTTACCCTTCAAGAAAAGCACAATGTTTTTCTTTTTCAATGTTAAACGCAGAGTTCATTATCTGTGCAAATGCTTCATCTGATTCGGTTCTTAATTCCTCTCGTAAAGTGCGACGTGCACACTTCTGTGCTGTTTTGAGGAACATGTTCATCTCACTAGTGTGCACAATAGTTTCCCCTGTAGCACACACTAGAGGGAAACATGAAATGAAGCAGTTCTTTTGAAATAGCAAAAATGCTCACTTCAGACTGTTAAAAAAAAATTGCCTTTGAAAAGTTCACATCTGACTTTTAGGATAAAAAACCAGGGCCTGTTGACACGGTACTCCAAAACAGTGAGAAAAGCTCTTTTTATTCACAATAAACTCGGAATGTAATGGTTAGAAAGCTGTGTGATTCCCCTCCACCCCCAGCTGCAAACATATCCCCACTCTTCCTTCTACCCCTGGTGCTCAGCCGTGGCTGCACTTGGAATCACCTGAGAGCTTTAAAAACCCCAATGCCCAAGCCACACCCCAGACCAATTAAACCAAAATCTCTGGCCTGGGACCCAGGCACTAGTAGTTTTTAAAGCTCTCCATGTGATTCAAATATGTGGCCAAGGTCGAGAACCACTGTCCCTCTAGAAAAATACTGGAGCAAAATCCCAGCTGATTTGCATCTTTGATTTCACCCAGATTCTATTCTTCATTTAGGCACTAAGCCATTTTGCCAAAGGTGTGAACATGCCATGAGCCCCCGGGAGTTGTCTATGACTAAGTAGAAGGATGTGTACGGTTCCCCAAAGGTTTTATTGTTTGTTTTGTTTGAACTCCCAGATTAGTAATGTACAGATCACTGTGCAGATTAGAGGATTATAAAATGCTTTTATACTTTACAGTGACTTGACATCTTAAACCAAGATGTTTAGGAATTCAGGGTTTTCACTTTGCGCTCGGGGTTATTTTCTGAGAGTTTTTCATTTGCCCTCGGCTCCAGAATACATTTTCTTGCAGCCCACTCCCAGCAGCTGGGATCTCTGCACAGCTGCCCATCAAGGCTGTGGTCTCCCCTCCCCACCTTCGCTCACTTGGGGACTCTGGCTGCAGGCAGAGATTTCCATTCTGTTCCAGATAACCCAGATGAAACACTGGTAAATGAGCACCTTAGGCTAAAGCTCACGTTTCCAAGCAGTCGATTCTAAACTGAGGGGCAAGGAAGCAGAATATGAAGGCAGTTCCGCTGGACTGAGAAGAAATGGCCCTTGTCTTCTCCCTTCTCCCCACCCTCCAGAGGCTGTGGTTTGGGGGACAGACGAGACATAGGAAACTGAAAAGTCTTAATCTAGCTCATCCCTGTGGCAGGGCCTGGGCCCTGAATCAGGATTTCTTTGGCTGCCAAGCATCAGGAACATGTGGCTCATTCCAGAATAGGCGCATGGAGCACCGAACTATGGACCAGCTGCAGAAAACACCAATAGTCACTTGGCAGACTACCTCTTCTCTGCTCATCTTTGCAAGAATGATTCAGAGTCACCGCACACTTTGCATTTTGACATCTGTGGGCCCTGGAACAGAGCCTGTGACACCTGGAATGTCCCATTTTTCACTTTTGAGGGTGCACCAGTGCACCTGATATTACAGGGAACACTTTATCAAAATCCCATAAAACTGAGATATTTATCCCCTTGATTTAACATATTTGAATAGGTATCCAGGGAGCTGTGACTTTAGAATGATGGAACTAATTCAGGGTGTGGCTTATGGACTTGATCTCATACTTTTACATACGGAAAACCCATCTGTGCACATGTGCATGTGCGTGCACACACAACTACACATGCACACACCTGCCCTCCTGACTCTCTTCATCTCACCTGCAGACTGCCCGTAAAGGGTACACTTCTCACCCCCACACTGCCTCTTCCAGCTCTACACAGCTAGGGCTCGGGGAACCTGGTCTCTTGCCACAGAGGAGACTAAGACAAGAAGATAAGGCAGACTACAAGAGGGTAAATATAGCAGAGGGGAGTGTAAGGAAGGGAGAGATGAATTCTGACCTGGCAATCTGGGAAGTCCTCAAGGCTGAGGCCCATTAAGCAGGAGCTGGAAGGATGAGCCATACATCTAGGAAACACTAGACAGAAGGAGATTCCAGACAGTGGGATGAGCTTACTAAAGAGTCAGAAGTATAAAAGTTCAAGGCCCATTTTATTTGAAAGGGGTGGGTGGTAGCAAATCATCTTACATGACTGGAATACTTTGTAGGGTGAGGGGAAGGGCCACAAAAATATAATAGAGCCAGAACGCAGAAGACCTCAAAATCCAGGCCGAGAAGTGTGATTTTCCTCATCTCTCTCCTTGTATAATGTGTTAATTATGGTGTGTCTGACCATGCATTTGCATGTTTCTGGGCTTTCTGTCTTCACGGGTAAGGTTAGGACTACGCCTGCTACAATTGAATTTGTACATTGCAGAGAACAGTAGGGATATGAATAATGCCCCTTACACACCACTCATGAACGTCAGAGATCATGGCACTGATTCTTTACAACAGGAAGGGAACCAAGTTAACCACATATTAAAGTCTCCGCATAGTTTTTATAGCTGGTTCCTATTGTGTCCTGTGGTTTGAGTGTGATATGCCTATGACATGGAGCTTTGAGATGGTCACAGAGTCAGATTTTCTTCCCAAAGTGCCCCCAGATGATTTGCTCATCTGTTGGGAATTAACAATATCAGTATAAATCCAGGTTCCTTAGCTGGTCTCTCATCTTGTCTGCCAAATGTGCTAAGTTATTTTAAGCCATTAGAAGCACGTGGTAGAATCCCATTATGGCTTGGACCATTATTACACAGACTTGGATAGAACACAGATCAAATCATGACCCCCAAACCTGACTGCAAACAGGAAAAGCCTATATCTCTAACAACTCACCTATAAAATCCCCTAGCTCTGCTTGCGTAAAGAAATCCCAGTGTTTGCTCAGTGATACAGAAGCCAGATCAAAACTCCTCACTGTTTCAGTAGACCCCTCAAAGAACAGAATGAAGGGCAAATGATCATATCAACCTCAAAACGCCTCAGTGGCCAGGAACTTCATTATATGATGTGGGCTTTTGGGGGCATGAGGGAAACAGGAAGTTTTCGTCTCCATTTGCTCTCTCTCTTACAGTCTCCTGTAACTAACACTAGAGAAAGAGATTGGAGTGTCCAGTCAGGAGAACTCCTTAGAGAGGTTGACTGGGTGGAACTCAACAAACATTAATTAGAATGACTCTCAGAAGCAAGAAGGCACCAAACCACATGCTACTGAACAGTAGGATGAGAACAGTTGGGTCTAGCATGCAAAATGACTCCAGCACACAGATAAAACAAAGCTGAGAAGGACGCGTGCTAAAGAGGGAGCCGCAGATAACGGGCCTCTCTTCCAGCTGGGACTATCAAATAAGGCGCCGTGAAGGAGGCCACATCCAATGGCGGTTGGAGGGAAGAGTGGACTTTTTGACAGATTCTACCACATTCCAGGCAAGGCAAAAAGCAAGCAGGAGGAAAGCTTCAGGGCACACTTGAAAGTAATCCTCCCTAGAACCCCTGAGGCAGGAGCACCCCCCAGAGAGGGTAATGAGCATCCTTCAGCCTTTGCTCCAGCGGGCAAGTGAGATGGGGTGACACCAGCCTGCGGCACTCCTGAGCAGCCCTCATCAGCGGGGTAGCGATCACTCATGGCCATTTCAAAGGAACTTCCTTTCTAAGCTACCCCAGATGCACAGCCGCGCCTGGAGCAGGGGAGAGAGGAGCAAGGCCCCTCTGTCCTCGAACTTCCAGGCTCTAACCTGCCCCTGACCCGGAGAAGGGCAGGGCAGCTGCGCATACCAGCTTCCTAACTCAGCGAGGGGGCCGCGAGGGGGGCAGCTGGGCCTCGGGGGCCTGTAAAGCGCACACAGGTGCGCGGCAGGCGGGGAGGCCGGGGCGCCGGGAACCCGGCCGGGAGAGTGGGGCGCCGGGTCGCGCGGGCGCCGCCAGCCCCGCACCTGCGCGGACCCCCTCCCTGCACACTGGCGGAGAAGCCCGCACCCCGGCGGGAATCGAAGCCCGGATGCGCATGATTCCTTAATATTGGCCACATTCGGGTGGGCCCCTTGCCAAGTGGACCGCAACGAAGTTTTTGTTGGGATGTGATTGACCCTGTGGTTTCTTCCTCCGGGAGGCCAAACGCTCGGGGCCCTGCGGGGACGGAGTGCCGGCTGTCGCGGCTACGCTCAGGCTCTGGCTTCCCCGGAGCCACTGCAGAGTCGGCTCTCCGGCACTGTTGTGTGGAGCAAGAGTGCCCTCTAGTGGCGCCCAGGGGAGTACTCTGTAACGAGAGTCCGGCTTGGAGGTGGGAGGGTAGTAAGGAGCAAGCAGAGCTGGTGCCCACTCTCCAACACACACTCGGATTCTTACACATTCTCCTTCCTCTCCCTCCTTCCTCCTTCTCCCCTGGCCGCCACTCCTTCTTTCCCGCCTTCCCCTCTCTCATGGTTTAACGATCCAGAAACTGAGACCAGAAGGGACTGTTCACATGTTCAGGCCTGTGCCTTTCATTCCGCAAGTCTGCAAGTCTGCAAGACTCCGGCCTCTGGCCCTCCAGTCCAGTATCTTTTCTTTCTAGATTCGTCTGCTGGCATATTTATATCCAATCCTTCTATTGAGTACCTGCTATGTAAGTTGGTATAGGAAAAGTGCAGGGATGAACAGGACAGACACATGGTCTTCTGTCTAGTGGACTGATAAGCAGTCAGCAATGCCAGTACCCTGTGATGAGGGCAGAGACCCAAGAAGTATGGGGTAGCACTTTGGAGCAGCACCTGACCTGAGGGACAGATGGGAGGAGTTAGCCAGGAAAAGGAAGATGGAAGTGGGAGGGAGTAGAAGGCTCCAGGCAGCAGGAACAACATGTCCACAAATTCTGAGATCAGAGATTTGTTTGGAGAAATTGCAGCATGGAATGAGAGGAGGTGGTGGGAGTGGGGAGCTGGAATGGGCAGGGACTAGGGCGAGCCTCTCTAAGGGGCTGGAGAAGTGGGTAAAAGGCTTTGCTTACGGGGTCTTGTAAAGGCTTTGGACAGTGTTTTAAGATCAGCAGGGAGCTACTGAACCCTAGGTAGGTGAATGTCATGATCACAGTTCTATTTGTGCAGGATCATTCTGAGTTTGACATTAAACACTGCCTCAAGCTAGATGTTAGGCTCTGGACAACCACCTAAAAAAAAGACAGGAGGAACCTTAGGTTTCATCTAGTCTGTCTTACACATGGAGAGAAGAGAAGACAAATCACTCCCTCAAAGTAGCTGAGGCAGAACGATTATCTCTAAGTCCCTTCACCTCCCACTCAAGGTCCCAAGTATACCTGCCAGAAGCATACACAGCTCCCAAGCCTGCTCCCAATAATACACAGGCTCCCCCAGCCTCTGCCCCCACAAAAGGTCAGCCAGGGCCAGGCCAGAGTCTAGCAATCTTCATATATCTTCAAGACTGGCAAGGGGTATGCTCACTAGACCTGCTTCTCTGGGACCTCAGAATAGTTGAAAGCTTGCTTCTGTATCCAGGGCCAGCGAGAAACAGGGCAAGACATGATGACCAGAAACTGTAGACAGGTGGTGGGGGGAAGGAGGGTGACCTGGGCAAGGGGCTCCCATAGAGACCTGGAGAGCAGAGGGCTTGACTCCACACTGACACATTGAATCCCATTTCAAATAACATGCAAAATAAAGAAAACAAATTTAGGAATTGAAAAGTAACTCAGACTTTGTAAAAACAGATGGTGATAAAATGCAGTTGTCCTAATATTTGGATAATTTAAATGCCTTCAGCAGCTAGGGAATTAAGAAAAATAATTCAACATAGGCTAGATCATTTAGCATTTGGTTTGAAAAGTCATGAGCAGTAAAGGAGGTCCCAAAGTATGATGGAAATATGATAAGGAAAGGTTTTGAAATAAAGAAACATGATCTTGGTGAGTGCCATCTGGAATTGGAGCACCACACGAAATAGTAGAGAGAGGTGTCAGAGGACTGAATTTGAGACCTAGCTTAGCCACCTATTAGCTATGTGACCTTGCCCAGACCACTTAACCTTTCTGACCTCACCTCAATAATAAAGTTACAATAATAATAATAATAACTGCCCCATGTACTTCACAGGGCTCTTTAGCAATCTCGAGGGAGCATTGCAAATCTCACTCCTACCACTTACTGGCTGTGTAACTTAGTTGAGGCACCTCTAAGCGTTGATTTCCTCATGGATAATATAGGGATACTAACCCCCGCCTTAGTTAGTCATTGGAAGGACTAAATGCAATAGTCAAAGGAAATCATAACAAAATGCCTTTTACATAGACATTGTGTACTAATCAGTGACTTTCATCATCAATGTGATTGTTTTTAAACTTACAAATTTTTCACAAAAATGAAAGATTATTGTAATATTTAGCATAATGTGTCTTCATTGGGTAACAGGATAATTATTAAAAGAAAAATGTAAGCAGGAAAAATAGAATGGAGGTGGTAAAGCACATGGTCTCTCTTTATAATGGAGGGACTTTATAGATGAGGATGTATGGGGACTCAGGGTCTCAGGAAATTAACTCATGTTGGCTTAGCTAAGAGATGGTCATATAGATCTTTTTTAAGGATAAAAAATACTATCCATGATCAATGGCCTCATGTCAGGTTGGGATAAGTTATCTGGTGAATGACTGAGAATCAGCGATAATTCAGGTCTTATCTAACATCTCCAGAACCACTGAGAGTGAGAGTAATTGGTAGGTTAATGAAATCTGTGAAGACACTCCACGAACCTCCAGGGAGCCTCTCTCAAGCTGGAGAAACTCCACCCCAGAAGATCAGAAGTAATGCAAAAGAGCCTCAGAGCTCATTCACTTCTCCCAAAATATTTTGTCCCTCTATGCCAACCACCTTGTTAGGCACCAAGGATTTAGGGGTGAAAGACGTGATCCCTTTCCTAACCAAGCTCACAGCCCAGTGAAGGAGAGAGTAAGACACTACAGTTCAGTGAGATGGTTATTGAGAAGTTTGGGATACACAAAAGTCCAGAGTTGGGGCTTCTGCCCAGCCCAGGGGCCAGAGAAGGTTCCCCAGGGGGGACAGCACGTGAGGAGTTCTGCAAGGACCCAGTGTGGTTAGTCTAACAGGGGAGGAGGGTGGGCTGTGCTCCAGAAGGAAGGGGCACCGCATACGTGGGACTGCAGGGTGTTGAATTCAGTCACTCCAGGTGAGGACGTAGGCCTTGCAAAGGACTAGGGTTCCTCTGTGATGTCGGCACATGTCATGGCCCTGCCCCATTATAGTTAGCGTCCTTTTAAATCTCTTGCTTGAAAAAAGCACATCATGTCCCCCTCCTCCCAACAAAAAGTCTGTTAGGAATTTTATAACAATTTTAAATGAACTTGTGTCTTATTAATCCCAAATGTACTGATATTTACATTTGCAAAATATTTACTATACTTTCAAATGAAGTTGTGTACTTTATTCCCAATTGTAAGTGGGAACTTACACACCCAAATGTGTCTACTTACATTTTCATTTGAGAAATATGTATTTCGTTTATGTGCAAGACTTAACTATCTTTTCATTGTGAAACAATCTTTATTCATGATTATAACTGCCAACTCAGCCCATACCCACCCCCTGAGGTCAGTGAGCCACAGTTAACAGGGGAATAAGGGGTGCTGGCAGGATCTGAGACTGAAGAGCTAGCCAGAGCTAGGCCTCGTTGTCCATGTGAAAGCAGAAGGGATGGGGAGATGCCGGAGAGGTTAAAGCAGTGACAGCAATTGATTGCTCTGTCAGCACTGTGGCAGGCAGCAGGAGGAAGGCGAGGCAGGGGGCAAAGAGATGGGTTACGTGGCAAGTTCTGAACTAGAATAGTAGCAGTGCAGGGAGAGAAAGCAGATATGAAAAATATTAAAAGGTAGAATTGATTGGACTCAGTGCCCCTGACAGAGAATTGGGGGCGAAGTCCCAGATGCCCAGCTTTCTGGCTTAGGTAATTGGATAGATGGTGTTACCAATACAAAAAAGGCAGAGAAAAGGACAGAATTTGAGGAGAAGATTTTGAGTTTGGACGTAGAGACTTTGAAGTTCCTGTGGGACAGCCAAGTGGAGATACACTAGTTAGAAGGCTTTAGGTCCGGTTTGGAAGCATTGATGTGGGTAACAGTCAAAGTCCTGGGTGCAGGTAAGCGCACTCAGTGGGAGTGTGCAGTGTGGGAGAATAAGAGATCCAAGGACAAAGCACCAGCATCCGAGAGACAGGTGGAAGCCAGTAGTCCCCCCTCAAAAGGCGACCACATGCAGAAATGAAGGATCAAGAGAGTGCGTGAGGGAGAGAGAGAGAGAGAGAGGTGTCCCATGGGAGCTAAGGGAAAAGAGGGCTTTAAGAGGAGCCATGAACTTGTCACTCCCAAAAGCAGTCAAGTACAAGGACCAGTAAGTGTCCCGTAACCACAGCAAAAAGAATTAATAACAAAACACCATCTCCCACTTACGGGTTCGTTATGCTCTCAAAGCACCTTCATACTTTGTATTTCATGTCTCTGGCCCTGCAGCCTATAGCAGTTGCAGAAATGAGAAAACCGCAGGAAGGGAGGTGAAGAGATTTGCCAGACCGTCTAGCAAGTCAGTGATGGGGATCCTGGAATTAGAGATCAATCCAGAATCTCAACCATGCTCCCTGGTTCTACCCATACTCGGGTTAGCTTTTGAAATAACCAGTAAGGAATCAGAATGGGGCCTGTTCCAGGATAGCAATATAGAAATTCAAAGGCTGGCTTGCTTATCACACTGTGTTGCACTTTCCAGAACCCAGAGATACCAGTGCTCTGGGATCACACAAAGTTAAATTCCTTAGCGGGAGGGGCTGGCCCCCAACTCCATATGTAAGAGGGACCACTGAAGGTTTTCAAGTAGGGCAGGGATATCAATTGAGTATTCATTGGAAAGATTAATTACATTATTGAACTTTTATTTGATGGTGCATATGTCTGGTTGTTGGATATTCACACCACCTGAAATAAAATAATGAGAATATACTGTGAAGACCTGTTCTGGCTTTTTTTTTTTTTTTTTTTTTTTGTAACTGGGCCCCTTCTCCTCGTCCTGCATCCCACTCCAATGAGTAGATGAGTAGACAGGCTGTCTTCACCAGAGAGGGTCACTCATATTTGGATCAAAAGCTCCTTGCAGATTTGATGAGGTCAACACTTACCAGATCTCGGTTCTCCTACTTCTACACTTTTCCAGAGGCAGGCCTGGCTCTCCAGTCCCCTGCTCCCTCTTTCATTCCTCAGTCATACCGACAAGAGGAGGGTGGCTGTTCCTCTGTCAGATCTGGACCAGGCCCAAACTTACCCATGCGGGACAGATCTGGACCTACCTCCCTGCCTCGCTCTCTGCTGGGAGCAATTCACAACACACTCCTCTCTGGGAGTTCACTGCTCTGTTGGGGAGAGGTCTGCTTATCTCTCTCTAAACCTATCATTCATAGCACACAAGGAACATGAAACAAAGACCTTTATATCAGTTTCTAACATTTCATTCTCTTTACAGCTCAGATTATATCACTGCAATGTTATCACGTCGGAGATTGGGCAAGGCCCCAAAATAGCCATCACTATGCAATGTTGATTTTCTGAGGGTGACTCACAGCCTTATTTCCAGCTGGTGGCCTGGCTCTAGCCTTTTCTTCTGACCCAGAAAACTGAGCTTCCATCTGGGTACATAGCTGTACGAGTCATTCTGGGTCAGGAACAGCTGGGAAGTTCTCTGCATTCTGTACCACAGGCCAAGGGTGGGTGATGAGTTATTTCCTTTTCTCCTAAGTGTGCTCCGAATGTGGCCCTCTTTCCAGGATTGGAGATGGCTGGTGCACAGGAAGAATAAAAGCAAGCGGGATGGGTGAACTCAAATTTTAAAAAATGCGTACTTTATCACCTACTCCATTGTGCTGCTAAAACAGAAACATCCGTTAAATATTTGATAAGAAAACTCAGACTAGAAAAAGGAGTCTCTAAATGTCTCTGTCCTCCTTCAGAACAACCCTAGTCAAGTGACATGATGTTAATTCTCTAATCTCTCAAATAAATTAAAGATAGCAGTTAAATAGGAGATTTCTGAGACCATGATAAGCCTTCGGATCATTCCACAGGAAAAAATTCTTTAGGTATAAAGTCAAACAGATTTGCTATTATGATTTTAAAAATAGGCCTAAGACACTTTTCAGCTTCTGCATCATGGACTTCTCATTTGTCTAAATGCTGTGTCTCTGGAACTAGACTTCCTGTGTTCAAATCCTGGCTCCCAGCACTACATGCTGTGTGACCTTGGACAAGTCATTTAGCCACTCGAGGTAAAATGGGATAATGGCAATTTCTTTCTCAGAGCATTGCTGGAATTTTTTAATGAGTTTTTAGAAGTAAAACGCCCAGGTGAGCACTTGGGCACAGCAAGTGTCAGTAAGTGACGGCTGGGCAAGTATCAGACAGGCTCTGCTGGGATGATGAATGACAAGCCCGTGCTATTTTTCTTCACTGCAGGTCAGTGCAGCTGAACGGCCAGCCCTTAGTGATGGTGGATGATGGGACCCTCCCAGAACTGAAGCCCCGCCCCCTGCGGGCCGGCCGGACATTGGTCATCCCTCCAGTCACCATGGGCTTTTATGTGGTCAAGAATGTCAACGCTTTGGCCTGCCGCTACCGATAAACCACCCTCACAGTCACAAGCTACCAGCAGGCCTGCTGAACTGCTTTCCACTCTCCTGCCCTAATAGTGTCCTTATTTTTCAGACATCTTCTTAGCAACAAAACAGTCTCTGCTGCCCAATCCTGCTGGAATCAGCACAGACTTGCTCTGCAAAGAGACAAATGCCATAGCATGAGCTTAGCCTAGGTAGGCCACATCCGCCCCGAAGGAAAATGTAGACATCACCCGTACCTGTGTAAGGAGGAAGGTTTGTGTGTAGACCTGTATGTATCCACGTACACGTACCATGAAAACAAGCTGACAGCACGCTCCCAGGACCAAGGAAACAACTCTCCATGATCCTGGTCACATAGCAATAGAACTATGGCTCTGAGCCTTTGATGGCTGCCCTCCGCAGAAATGAGGAAAGAAATAACCAGGTGGGCCTGACAGAGCCCAGCCCTCTCCCAACTCCTTTCCTTGGCTGTTCCCTTCTGTTGCCCTGGGTTTCCTACCACCTCTCTTCCCACAGGGGAACAAGTGGGTGGGTCAGCGCCGGCCTGCTGGGCGAGCTGTTTATGTCATTTCCTGGCTGATGTATGAGTGTGCGCATCTGGGCTTCTGACAGTGGCATCCATCACTCGCTATTCCTCTGGGAAACGGGTGCTTCCAAAGTAAAATTGCAATCATGCTCCAGATTTTGTAAAAGGGTTCTACTCCTCTGTGAATCCAGATTCCCCTTGGGTCGGAATGGGAGTCAGGTAACAATATTCATGGAGTGGAGAGCAATGTATTAGGCACCACAAAAAGCAATCATCATCCGTCATGTGTCTGGGAGGGAGAGAGTTTTAGTACGAAGACAAAGCACGCTGAACCACCATAGACGCATGCACACATGCACGCACACCCCAACTGAACAAGCAAGTAATTAGACCTGCATCAAATCTGAGAGAATCTTAAGAGCTTGTAGAGCAAGCCATTCATGGTTTGTTTGACCAAAACCATAAAAAACTGTATAAATCAAAAGTCATTGGATCTAACCTTTCTGCCTCTTCCTAAGTAGCTGTGTGCCTCTCAATGGCATTTACTGGGCAGAAATCTAATCTGGTCATGAAAGATGACCAGGTCTGTGCTATCCCGGACCAGCCAGTGTGAGCACAGAACAAAGTTTTTGGCTCACCACCTGGGGCAAGGGGGAATCTGGAGGTGGAGGTCTGGTGGGGAACTGTGGGGTGGTGGGTGGGAAGCCCCTGGGTTGGGGAGGGGGAAGCAGACTGATTTAAAGTTCATGATAAAGACCTTCTGTATGATTCAAGGGGTAAGACTCAAATAAGCTGCCACTGAAATGACTGTCTTTTTGCGGGTTTGATTTTCTTTCTCAGGATAAAGGACATGAATGGCGCTTTTTCAAAGGAGGAGATATTTGACAATGTCAGAGGGTTCCAATTAAGAGAGCAGTCCAGTTTCTGCTGTTGAGAGAGGGTAGGAGAGGAGTGGAGGGTCAGGGTTGCTGAGGCCAGGGGCCAGGCGGATGCCTAAGATGCCCAAAGGGCCTAGGACAGGGCCAGGTCTGAGGTGAGACTTGGGAGGAAGATTACACAAGGGAGGAAGTCTAGGAGACTCAGCTGGGAGAAGCGGGCATTTGGGAGAGGGAAGCCCACGGGCGCATTCTATGCACGAGGCAGAGAGTGGACTCGGTTTTGAGGTGTTTGTCAGCAGGTGTGGAAGGACGACAACACAGGAGGTTGGTGCCACCGCCAGCACAAGGGGGGGCCAAGGACTGGGCTGGACCCGGTCAGTGGGTGTGCTCTGCCTGGAAGCGACGGAGGCCTCCTCTTCTCGGGAAGCAGGCACCTTCTGCCGAAGGCTCAGCTCTGCGAGGGGAGGAGAGAGAAGTGCCAAGACCCGGGATAGAAAGCAGGGAAAGCAGAGTCAGAGGACAGCCCAAGTGAGGAAGAGAGAGGAAAAGAGACAAATAAGTTGTTACTCCAAGCTTTAAAAAATGTGTGCAGATATCAAAACCTCTTCTATGTGCCGTACAGGCATAGCTGCAAGCCCTTGCTGATGACGCGAGTAAGTGGCTGTCTCTGCAGGCCTGGGCCTGGGCTTGGCTAGTTTGCTTTACGAACATAGTAGCCCCCTGAAGGAGTCACCAGTTTCACCCCCACCTTCCTGTGAGCACAGAGAGGTTCACAGCCTACCTGGGGCCACCCAGGGGAGTGGGTTGCTGAGCTCAGAATAATCCAGAGCCTGCTCATTTAACCAGCAGGCCCAGGGGTCGCCCGCCTCACAGCCTCACTCCCTTACCTTTCCACAGGTCCTGCTAATTCACTGCAGCAAACCTCCAGAGCTCTGTGCAAGCACACTCTGTGTAAATAGTGCTGGTTCTTCACTAAGCTTCTAAGCTTGCAGAATACAGGCAGTTTCTGCTTCTTTTATCTTTCTCTGTGTATTAAATGCTCCCAAGAGGTTTAAGTTTTGTTTGTTGGGTTTTTTTGGGTTTTTTGTTTTTTTTGTTTTTGTTTTTATTTTTTTTTAGTTAATAAAGGGATAAGGGAATCACTGAAATGTATCTTTGGGGTCCTGCAATTCTAACTTTGCAACTGTCTCATGGAAGAAGTATTTGCATTATTCAAAGGATACTGAGAAACTCACAATAACATCACATTCTGCAAGGATTTCGGTACAGGGCATCTGTCCTGGCTTTTTCATTTTGGAGTGGAAGATAATTACTAAATCAGTAGGGATCACTTCTTATAAGGGATTCCCCGATCACACTCCCCCCCCCAAAAAAAAAAAAAAACAGCCCGTGGCAAAACTCAGCATCACAGTGCACATTAGGGGAGCAGGCTTGCCAGGCTGGGCCCTGGAACAAGAGAGTTCAGCCACCAGCCTTCCAGATCAGACTTTTCCTCCTAAAACAAGACATGGCCGAGATCATCTAAGACTTTAGAACCACTTTACTTTAAACTGAAGAATGGCCTTGCAGAAATGCTTATTTGAAAGCATAATAAAAGTATAATGAGAAGTCTGTGCCTTTTGTTGAAACGATTTTCTGCTCTTCCTGCCTCTAGGAATGATTTTCTTTCTCCTTTCTTATCACAAAGGCTCAGAACAAATTCTCATTGTTATTTGAAGAAAGAGTCTCAATTCTTCTACTACCCTGAAAAAGCTGCAACTGTGGGATATTAGCTTATCTTTGGCCGGAGAAACGCTTGAAAATCCCAGAACTGGGCTACAATGAGACTAAGTAAGGCCCAGGACTCCCAGAACCGCAATTCCTAATGGTCCACTCGCCTTCGTAGCCCCAGCCCTTCCCCAGTAGTTGTCCAGTCCCCGGGGCAGATGGGTCCAAGCCATGTACCCTCCAGAATGGCAGAGGTCATTGGTGGATTCCATCTGAAAGGCCCCCGCTGGCCTTTAGCACTAGGAGTTGCTGAGGCTTCCTGAGGTGGGAGTGGGAAGGACCCCGCAGGGTTGTGACCTGCTGAGCTGCCCAGTGCTCCAGGCCATGCCCAGCCTCTGCAGGTGTGCTCTGCCCTTGCACTCCAGGCCCCTGTGTCTGAGAGGGATGCGGCTGCTGGATTCCCCTTGGAAATCCACTGAGAATGGTTTTATTTCAGAAAACAAGAGGGCAGTGTTTAAATCCAGCAGAAGCAAAGGTGAACCAGGTGGATACCGCTGGCAGTAAAAACACCAGGACAGAAGAGGACTTTAAAAATGTGAAGCATCAAGAGAGCAGCCAAAAATAATAGACATCTGGCTTGGAGAAGGCAAGGGAAGAATACATAAACATTTATGTAGCCAGGCTCCTCCACTATCCCTTCTCTCCAACCTCAGTGCCCCTGCCCCAGCCTGGACACTGCTCATTGCTTTTCCACTAACTTCTCTCCAGTTCCATGGCCTTCCCTCTGCCACGGACACCCAACCCGGAGCGCAGGGAAATCTGCTGTACTGAGAGGGAATTAAATCTTGATTGTAGAATTGTTTGCAATCATTTCTTGGGATGTGCCAGAATTGCAAATAAGACAGTAAGGGGCACTCACAGATAAACAGTTTTTATAAAGCCCAAACAACTGGAGTTCTATAATCACTGCTTCTGAGTTCCACTAACAGGGACAGATGCTTCTGTAACTACCTTCCCGGGCCCAGTCCCGGGTGGTGACTGGGGAAGACCAGAGAAGTGATTTGTCCAAGGCCATCTAGATAAGCAGAGTCAGAATCAGATATCGAACCCACATCTATTGAACTCCAAAGCCTGCTCTCACTGTATTGTGTTCTCTCTAATTGGAATGGTGGTGACCACCTTTTTCTCACTTCCAAATTGCCCACAGCAAGCTTTCTTACCGGCCTGTGTGTGTCTACAGAGAACCCAGTAAGTGCCTTCGCCCAGAACAGCTGGTGGCAAGTATGGGAAAGCCAACTCGCAGTTCTGATGAGTAGTGAGTAGGGCCGTGAGCAGCCTGTGCTGTAAATGGAATGTGTTTTTCTGTAGAATAAAGGACCAGTCTTACCACCACCACCCACCACAGGGGATGATTCCTGATATTTCTAAGTCCTGGAGGTGAGTGGCAGAGCCAGTCAGCACCCACACATGCACTGCCTCTGAGATCATTGCTCCTCCTGCCCCAACTACTGAGAGATTTGGAAGTTTCTTTTCTTCCCAGACTAGATAATAAACCCATTAACTATTGCCTTAAGGGTAGAACTTGCAAAGACCACTCTAAAACAAGAGAGCTAAAATACAAGAAACCAACTGCTTTCATACCCACTTCCTTCCAAACACCAGAGAGCCCCACCCCTGCCTGGGAGCCCTGGGGCATTTGCCAGGAGCTGACCAAGTTCCGAATGACTGGCTCATGAATAAATCCCGTGTCCTATGCTCCCAGCAGAGTAAAGGAGGCCCTTCTTTACAGCCCACATCATGAACTTTTCTAATTATTATTCATGAAAATATTCTAGGATTTTTTTCAAGTTGTAAATGTTATGTAATAAATTATATTTTTGGAAGAAGCAAAAAGAAACCTAAGTTTTATTCATCTAAAAGTTGGCAAAGAAAGTGCAGGAACATCTCCCAGGAAAAATTTCTTCTCTGCAGGGGATTTTAACAGGTGTTAATATTTGCTTCCAAAAAACAGATTATATTAAGGTTTATATGAGCTTGGCGATTGCAGAGAATTTGGGTCCATGAGGTAGTTTCTATTTTGAGGTAACACTCTGTAAGTAATAAAATGTGAATACTCTAACTTTCTGTTCTCAGGGTGTTCTGTGGGGAGAGGGGCCCACTGTTGTCCACACTACATTTTGACCCAATGAACTAACACATGATGGGTATCGTTGATTTCATGATGTGCTGCTCTCTCCCGCTTCCCTCTTCCCCACAAGCCCTGCTTCAAGTACTCTAAGTGGAAATTAAGTTTTATTTTTCAAGTTAGATGTCATTGATGATGTTTGAAGTAACTGTTAACTGCAGTAACAGATAAACCCCAGAATCTCAGTGGTTTAACATAAACGACGTTTATTTCTTGCTAACAGATCGTATAAAGGTCAATTGGTGGTAGTGGGGTAAGTAGTGGTTCCATGCACATGGTCCGTCAGGGATCCAGACTGGTAGGCTGTGTGCCATTTTAGCACTTGGCCTCCAACATTGCTATGGGCGTCAACATGCAGTGGGAAGACAAGAAGAGTGTGTAGAATCACATGGGAGTAGTTTGGGGGACCTAACCTAGAGTTAGCATAAATTCCTTCCACTCAATTCCATTAGCCATAAGTCAATTACACGATCCCATCTAGATGCTGGAGTTTCAGAAATAAAGTCCCTGACTGGACAGTCACTTCTCAACAACAATTATATTTTGTTGCTATAAATGGAATGTCTTTGATCCCCCCCAAGATTGCTATGTTGAAACCTTACCCTATGTGATAGATTCCCAATGTGATGGTATTTGGAGGTGTGGCCTTTGGGAGGAGATCAGGTTGTGAGGGATGAGCCTTCATGAGTGGGATTATAAGAGAAACCCCAGAGGGCTCTTTCGCCTCTTCCACGACTTGGGGACACATCGAAAGTGGGCTCTCAGCAGACGCTGAAGCAGCTGGAACCTTGATCTTGGACTTCCCAACCTCCAGAACTGTGAGGAATAAATTTCTGTTGTTTATAAGCCAAGCAGTCTATGGTATTTTTGTTATAACAGACTCAACAGAGTAAGACATTCATGAAAAAGGAGCACAAAACTTTGATGGACAGCTAGGAAACCAGAAAATTTATCAATGACGTTGGGTCCCTCTAATTGAGCGTCATCAAGTGAGTGTTACAGACCATGTGTGAGGATACCTAAATTCGAAGGATTTTTTTTAATACTTCAGAATGACCTAAAGAAGCTTTCTTTTGCCTCTTTCCATTCCCTTAAGTCTTGCTACTCCTAGTACTTGGCTGAATTTTAGCAGAAAACGATCTGTGTTGTTCCACCGCTATCCAGTTAGGATGCATCTAGTACTGGATGCTCTGCCCTCTACTAACAACATTAGTGGCAAATATGTGGGGAAAGCTAAATAAATATAAAATAATAATAATAATAATATTGTCTCATGAGATTTAAAATACAGAGAAAATTAAAAATGCATTACAATAGCATACATTTTAAAAGCAGGCAAAGGGAAAGTATTCTAGCATCCTTTCATTTTCAAGGAAGAGGTAATTTATATTAAACTTTCATAAGTTAAGGAAGCATGTTTTAATCTCTAGGGTAACCACTAAAAGAATATTAAAAGAGTGTATTATTTCTAAATGAATGAGGGAAGGAGGGAGAGTAGAATCAAAATAAAAAAAATAGTTGATTTATGGGCACCTGGGTGGCTCAGTCAGTTGAATGTCGGATTTTGGCTCAGGTCACAATCTCATGGTTTGTGAGTTCGAGCCCCATGTCGGGCTCTGTGCTGACAGCTGAGAGCCTGGAGTCTGCTTCAGATCCTGTGTCACCCCCTCTCTTTCTTCTCTTCCCCCGCTCATGTTCTCTTGTTCTCTTTCTCTCTCCCTCTCTCTCCTCTCTCAAAAATAAACAGTAAAAAAAACTTTAAAGATAGTTGATTTAAAAGAAAGCAAGAAATAAAAGAAAACAAAGAACAGGGGGACAAATAGAAAACAGTAAGATGATAGATTTGAACACAAATCTATTCTATTTGAGAGAGAGAGCACACACAGGGAGGGGCAGAGAAAGAGGGAGAGGGAGAATCCCAAGCAGGCTTCACACCAAGTCAGCACAGAGCCCGACACAGGGCTCCATCTCACAAATCACGGGATCATGACCTGAGCCAAAACCAAGAGTTGGACGCTTAACTGACTGACCCCCCAGATGCCCCTAGTTTTGACTTTTAAAACCACTAATTGAAACAGTATTAAATTGATTACCAAACCTTTTCCATCCCTTTAAATTCTGCACTCAAGGTGAGCATGTCGTTCTCCTCACCCCAGTCCTGGTCCTGAAGCCAATAAAGGAGAAAAAATGGAATCATAAAAGTACTTGATAAATGTTCTTAAAGGCATACAAGGAGGAAAAAAGGAACAAAGAAAAGATAGGACAAATACAAAACAAATAGCCAGATAATGACTGATAGACTTTAAACCATAGTAATAATCACATTATATGTGAGTTGTTCTTAACATACAAGCTGACAATTCAGCCTGGCACAGATTGTCATTCTGGGTAAAAAATAAGACCCAACTATATGCTGCCTGCAAAAAAATTGTGCTTTACATATGAAAACATGAGTAGGTTAAAAGTAAAGGATAGAAGATCACATATGCAGGGGAGGTAGAATGTCTGCTCTACCTCTCAGGGTTTCTGGCTGAGGCTGCCATAAAACAGAGAAATAGGAGACAAGCACAGAGATTTTATTTAGTGATTTTTAACATGAACGTGGGAGCCCCCACAAGAAAAATGAAGACCCAAAGAACTGGCTAGGCCTCAGTGTGTATATACCATGTTGAAGATTGGCAATTGTGGGAAAGTAAACTCTATGTGGAGACTAAAGAAAGGTAAGAGTTAGTTTAACCGGGTCTCTTTGCACAGATTTCTCTTTGCCTAGACTTTCCCTCTTTGGTGAGAAGAAAGCTCCTTTCCTCCTGGGATAGGGAGGGCCTCTTTCCCATGGGAGTTTCATCTCTTGCTTGCAGAAAGAAAAGGAAAGTCAGCGTGCTTTTAGCTCACAATCATCAATATACCAAAGCGGTGTATTTTGGGGGAGCATGTCCTGAACTCTGCCACAGGCCATGTGAGCACTAATCAGAATAAAGCTGAAGTGACCATACCATTCTGAAACAAAGTAGATTTAGTGCAGTGGATAGTGTCAAAGATTAAAAGGTAATTTCCTAATGATACAGGGGCTAATTCGTTAAGAGAACATAACAATCATAAATGTTTATGTATCAAATAACAGAGCTTCAACATATATGAGGCAAAAGCTGGCAAGACTGGGAGGGGAAAGAGACAAATCCATAATTACACTTAGAGAATTCAATACCATTATCTCAATATTTGATAGAGTAAGTACGCAGAAAATCATTAAGAAGACAGAAGACTTAAATGTTGCTCTCAACCAACTTGACCTGACATTTATAGATCACTCAACCCAACAAAAGAAAAATACCTACATATTCTTTTCTAGTACACCAGGAACATTCACCAAGATTTACCATATCCTAGGCCATAAATAAATTGAAAAGGAGTCAAGTCATACAAAGCATATTCTCTGACCAAATGGAATTGAAATAGAAACCAATAACAGAAAGATACCCAGAAAACCATCAAATAGTTGAAAATTAATAACACACTTCTAAATAATCCATGGGCCAAAAAAATAATCAAATGAAAAATTAGACAGCATTTTGAACTAATTGAAAATGAAAATAAAACATATCAAAAGTGGGAGCTGATAAAACAGTACCTTGGGGGAAATTTATAGCAGCAAACTCCTTTGTTAGAAAAAAAGACAAAAGGTCTCAAATCAATGGGTCAGGTTCTAAGAAACTAAAAAAAAAAAAAAAAAAAAAAAAAAAAAAAAAAAAAAAAAAAAAAAAAATTTAATTAAATCCAAAGTAAATAGAAGAAAGGATATAGTAAATAGCACGGAAATTGGTGAAATAAAAAACAGAAAAACCAATGAAAATTGCTGAAACCAAAAGCAGTTTCTTCGAGAAAATCAATAAAATCCTTAGTGTGACCTGAATCCTTCTAAATTTATTGAACAGAATAGAGAGCCCAGAAATAGATCCACACATTTATAGTCAATTTATTTGAGACAAACGTGTCAAAGTAATTTAATGGAGAGAGGATTTTTTTTTTCAACAAATGGTGCAAGAAAAATTGGATATCCATATGCAAAAAAATGAACCTGAACATTTCTCTCATACTTTCTATAAAAATCAACTTGAAATGGGTCATAGACTTAAATGCAAAATAAGCTGTGAAACTTCTGGAAGAAAACAGGAGGAAATCTTTGTGACTCTGGTTTAGGCAAAGATGTTTTAGCCAGTGCACAAAAAGCACAAAGATTTCTGTTCTTCAAAAGTCACTGTAAAGAAAATGAAAGACAAAGTCACAGACTGGCAAAAAAAAAAAAAAAAAAAAAAAAAAGCAAAACAGATAGCTGATAAAGAATTAACATCCAAATATATAAAGAAATCTTATAAGTAATAAGAAGAAACACAATCCAATTTTAAAATGGGCAAATCATTTGAACACTTTACACATGGCATATAAACACATGAAAAGAAATTCAACATCACTTGTTATTAGGAAAGTGGAAATTCAAACCCCAGTAGGATATCACAACACACCTACTACAATAACTAAAGTTATAAAGGACAATATCGAGTGCTAAGGAGACTACAGAGCAGCAAAAACTCTCAGCATTGCCAGGGGGATGTAAAATGGTGCCTGCACTTTACCATACAGTCCATACCATACAGATATTTACCATACAGCCCAGCCACCCTACTCCTAAATATTCACCCAAGTAAGATAAAAACTTATGTTGACACAGAAGCCCGGACATAATTACAAATGGGCATACAGGATTAAATCGGAATTGAAAACATCTGTGCCAGAAGTGATACCATTAAGAAAACAAAAACCAAACCACGTAACGGGGGAAAGTTTTTTGCAAATCACGTATCTACTAAAGGATTTGTATCCAGAATATATAAAGAACTCTTACAACTTGATAATAAAAAGACAATTAATTTTAAAATGGGAGAAGAAATTGAATTAGTGACTTTTCTTGAAAGAAGATATACAAATGGCCAAAGAGCACATGAACAGACGCTGAACATCGTTAGTCATTAGGAAAACGCAAATCAAAATCACGAGATGTCACTTCACCTCCCCCAGGATGGCTAAATAAAAACAGACAATAAGTGTTGGGGCAGATGGGGAGAATTGGTACCCTCATACATTGCTGGTGGGAAATGGAAACTACTAGCGGTTAGAGTGAATAATAACATATCCATTTGATGGAATTTATTCAACCACTGAAATTCCTGCTTAGGAAGAACCTGCCACAGGAGAGAATCAAGAGGAGTGTAGCAGGATGAAGAGCGCACAGCCAGAGGGATCTCAACCATGGACGGCGGAGAGCCATGCCTGTGGCGGGTAGGTGCTGCAGGCGGGCAGTTGGAAGGTTTGGGCCCTAAGGTGGGGGGTTGGGGGGCGGAAGTAGCGAGGCTCCCTTTGTCTGCAGGTGGTGGGAGCATTATTTCCTGGTCCCTGCCTTTCCCCAAGGTGTATGCAAATCTGCCAGACGGCCAGTCCGCACAACTCATCCCCTGCTGGGCTGCACCCACAGCCCCCTGGCAGCACCAGGGCACTGACGCGTGACTTCCGAAGTAATTTACTCCCTTCCATGATCTTCATCAGCAACCCCACACTTCAGCCCTTCTAATTACACAAATTTAAGAAAATCTTGAAAACACTAGTTCTAAACAAAGCCCCTATTGTACACCCCACCCCCAAACGGATTGAGAACCTTTATAAAGAAATTCAAGGGTTGGCACTGTGGGGACAACCAGGCCCTTCTGCAGGCCGTGTCTTCTCCTCAGGCCACGGAAAACAGTCACGGAAGGCAGCTAAAGCCAGAGGGTGGGAAGGAACCTTGCGGGAGCCAGGAGAACTGGGTTCTGATCCTAACTCAGCCCCTCTGCAAGTTAGTTCTTCTTCTTGGGCCAGGCTTTCGTCCTGTGTGAAACGGGGCTAAAATGCGCCTGTCCCTAATGCCTCGGTGGGGAATCCCTAGAGCTCAAGCCAGCGGAAGGGCAAGCCCAGGGTCCCTGACGGCTGTGGGCGACACCCCCCCAATTCCGCAGGCCTCTGCGCGCTCCTCGACCGCAAGAGGAACGTGGCCGCTGAACAGCAGGCGCCCGGGCCGAGGGAGCCCAGAAGCTAGGCGGAGCGAACTGGCCCACGGGCACAGGCGACGCCGGGCGGGGGCGGGCTCGAAGTCCGGGGAGCCCGCCCTCGAGTCCAGCCCCTCCCCGGGCGGGGGTGTCACGCGGGCGGTCACGTGGTCGCACCCGGAAGCGCGCCGGCGAGCCCGGCGATCTGGCGGTGAAGGGCGGCTAGCCGGTACGTGGTCCGAGCGCCGCCCTCCCGGTCCCTCCGCGGGCTGCGGGGCTCCCTCCGAGGCCCCCCGCGCGGCCCTCCCGGAAGTGGGGGCGGGCTCCACCCTGGCCGCACCGGCCCCGCCCCTCTGGCCTGGGCCCTCTGCTTCTCCTAAGTTTCTGCAGCCACGGAGTTGGGAGGGAACCCCAAGCCGGGCCTTCTTCCCAGGGTAGCTGTGAGCTTCGCGGGGTTTTGGGAGGTGCTGCATGAAGTGTGGAGTGCGGGGCAGACAGGAAGGCTGCCACGTCTCCTGGGCCCTCCAGCCAGGCAGGGGCAAGGAGGGGGGCCCAGACGGAGCGGAGCGGGTTCAGGCGCCGAGGCCTTAGGGGCGGTTTGATGGGGAAGGTGGCGAAAATGGGAGCTGAGGGTTTTCCCCAGGTTGGCCCGACGCCATCTGGGCCTTCAGTGAGTCCTGTGTTGCCTCTTTAGAGCAGGATAGAGAGAACGGGGAAATCATAAAATGACACCAGTAAGGTTCTCTTTCAACAGCTTTTTGGAATAAAAAAGGAGACCCTAATGTCCACTGAAAAGCATTTCCATTTTTTCTGGGAATATGTCATTTAGGCCAGTTATGCCGGTGATGTAGCAAGTCTCACTTACGTTGCAAAAGATGCTGAGCCCCTAAAAACCCTTTTGTGCTTCTTATTTGCTTACAACGTTTGGTTTCCTAATTCGGTTACACCTTTATATTGTTCCTGCCTCTTATCAAAATGTGAATGATTCTGGAACCAGTTTAGTTCACCCTGTTATTTGACAAAGGGAGGCCGGGAAATAAGAATAGTAAATAAGCCCACGTCCATGTAAGAGTTTGCTAAGGGATTCCTGCCTGGTTATTCTGTTTTTTCACTATAACCGTGTAGGGAGGCAGAGCAAGGGTTTCTGTTTCACAGCAGGAGTTTGAGGCTCAGAGAGGGTTAAGTGCCTTGATCAGGCCAAAACTAGAATCCTGTCTCTGGCGCCTTTTTTATTGGTTTATTTCATCCTCCTGGGATATCACTCCCCTTCTGGGACTGCTTCCCTGTGGGCCTGGGATGGCTGTGCTGTGTGTCTAGTGACTCATAGCAAGCCCCTTGGAGCTGCTCAGGGCAGGTTTGCAGATCACACCATGGCTCTGAGTGACCCACGTGAAATCAGAGTGCCTGGAAGGAAACAGTAGGTGGGAATTAATGTTTGTGGGCATCTGCTATATCCAAAGGACTGTGCTGGCCGGTTCCTGTTCCCCATTGTGGGAGGGCAGGGGTGAGCGGGATACAGGGCACCGGGCACCTCCTAAGCAGACTGCCAAAGGGCCAGAGAGAGACCTTCACCAGCCTGTCCTCCCAGAAATGGGCAGCAGTCGGATGAAAGGCTCTGCTTGCCCTCATGACCTCTCTGTTTTAAGCATTTACAGGACCTGAGATGCTGTGCTGCCGCTCTCCATAAGCTAGTCACCGAGTGTGCCTATTGCAGCCCTTTCTGAACCCCTGGCTGTCTGGAGGCTCTGCTGTGCTCCTTGCCAAGGTAGATGATCCTGCCTGACCTGGCAGGTGGCACCTACCCCAGGGCTGCTTTGGGGCCATGGGAGGTACACAGCATGAGGCGGGCAGTAGACTGAGCTTTCCCTGACTCCGCAGAGCCCTGCCCCAGCTCTTCCTCCTGATGTCACCTTAGCCTATCTTCTCCTTCCTCCCCTGCATCCGGGCCGTCAAGGCCTGTGACTCCCAGCTATACCTCTTGAGTCAGCCCCTTCCTGTCCTGGCCTCCGCCAAGGAGTGGACCTTCGTTACCCCACACTAGGACAGCCGGCCTCCGTCACCTTAACCTCACCCATCCGTGACCAGTGTGTGACTCCCCACACCCTTCCCAGCCTACAGGGGGCTCTCTGCTCCTGGCCACACATTCTGCAGCCCTCCATTGCCCAACACACACACTCCCTTCCCATCAGGCTGGCCCCTTGAGCCCCTGTCTTTGTCCCCCTCACCTGGGTGTCCCAGAACAGTCTCTTCCAGGCCCACCTGCCCTTAGCCAGCAACCTTTACTTCATATTCAGTTGCCCTCCGTGTCTCTGCCTTGTGTTTTGTGGTTCCATGGGAATAGGCTGCACTCTTTCACTGGGGTGGAACCACCTTGAGGCCAGGTGCTCTAAGTCAGAGTTGATAAAGCAGCCGGAGATGTGGGAGGAATTCAGTAAGTGCCGCTAAGCTGGGCGCATAGGGGATCCTGAAGAGTGTGACGGAGTCCCAGACCTCAGGATGCTATGATCCTGTGGAAATTGGACATCCACCCGTGGGGCAGTCAGAGCAGAGTCCCCTAGTCATTGTCACGTCTTAGCACACAGAGAGCGTGATCATGCCCGTGTGGCTCACTGAGGCACAGAAGATGTGAAGCCCCTGCCTGGGGTTTTCTCAGTTGTAGGCAGCTGGCCTGAGAGCTCTGGCCTCACCAGGCGTGGTCAGGCTGTCCCAAGGGTTGAGAGGTCAGTGTCTTGCTGTGCCCCAGGAATGAAAGGCATAGTGTGGGAAGCTCTGGGTTAAGAATCTCCCCACTGATGAATAATGAAACACATTTTATATAATCAGGCATTAAAATGTGCCCCACAGAGGCTGTGTGGGGGGTGGGGGTGGGGAAGGTGCTTTGGAAGAGCCAGAGACGCTGGGGGAGGAGGCTGAGAAAGCTGCAGCCAAGCATGTGTGAGAATGCACAGTGGACAAGGTTAGGCAGCCTCTGTTTCTACCCAGAGCACAAGCAGCTTGTTAATAAAATTATGTAATCCTGAATCCACTCCTCATGGGCTTTGAAGCTTGTCTTCTGGAGATGTGTTTGCCTTGGGGATATCTCTGAACTGCCTGAAGGGAGGTGCACTAGCCTCCCTGCATTCTAGGCCAGGGAGCCTAGATACTGCCGTGAGCCATGATACTGCCTGCCTCTTCTATGTCCAGATCAAGAGCTGGGTCCTTCCTTACGCTTGGTGCAGGTAGGCCCATGGTAAGTCTGACACTTTGATGAGAGGCTGGAAAACACAGAAGCAAGAGCCCCAGCCTTAGGCCTGGGTTTAAATCCCAGTGGCTCTGCCACACCAAGCTGTGCTAGGTCCTGCTCTAAAAAATGAGAATAACTAAAGATTCCTACCTCATCAGGTTGCGGTGAGGGTCTGACGAAATAACACCAGGAAGGCCCCTGTAGTTGTGCCGGCTCAGTAGGTATCTGCTGGGATTGTGATTGTTTTCATTACTCAGGCCGAGCTTGTGGATGAAGGGGCCAGGAGGTGACCTTGAGCTTGCTTCTCCCTGTCAGATGAAGTGTGTTTTGGTGGCCACAGAAGGTGCAGAGGTCCTCTTCTACTGGACGGATGAGGAATTTGAAGAGAGTCTGCGGCTGAAGTTTGGGCAGCCGGAGAATGAGGGAGAAGAGGTGAGTGCAGGGCAGGGGGAGGATGGGAGAGAACAGCACAGAACTACCAGGAGGCGGGTGAACCTGTCCACCCACTCCTGGCCCAGCCTGAGGAACTAACGGGGTGGTGCGTGTGGCCCAGCATCCTAAACACCCAGCTGCTCATCCTCAGAGGTTGGCCTCTTGATGCTCTCGAGAAAGTGACCTCACCCCTACTCCACCAGGGCCCCCTAGGCTACAGGAGAACAGGAGGAGGAGGTAGAATTTTAATCATACAACGGAGAAATTTGGTGCCCTCGTCTTCTCTACTTAAAAAGTTTAGCATAAGTTTAACACATTAATTTCTTAAATAACTATACTAAGGTATAATTGGCCTACTATACAAAGTGTACAGTTTGAGATACACACATACACTTGTGATTCTATCAGAATCAATAAAATAAACATACTCACCATCTCAAAAATGTGTGTCCCCTCCCTCACCTCCCCCAACCTGGGCAACCACCAACGTGCTTTCTGTCACAGTAGATGAGTTTGTATTTTATAGGCTTTTATAAAAATGTATTTTATAGGCATGCGGTATATTCTCAGGGTTGGTTTGGTTTTGGTCTGGCTTCTTTCAGCATAATTTTGAGATTCATCCATGTTGCAGTATCTATCAATAGTTTATTCCTTGTCGTTGCTGAGCGGGAGGTAGTCTATTGTATCAGCACACCACAGTTTGTATATCCGTGTACCTGGTGATGGTGACTGTGTCCAGTTTTTGACTCTTAAAAATAAAGCAGCTGTGAACATTCACGTTCAGGTCTTTGTATGGACATCGCCTTTCACTTTTCAGGGGTAAAATACCTAGGGCACAATGGCTAGATCGTGTAGGTATATGTTAACTTTTTAAGAAACTAGCAAACTTTTCCACAGGGGTTGTATCATTTCATAGTCCACTCCTCATGTATGAGAGAGCTCCACTTCCTCCGTATCCTTGCTAACCCTTGGCAATAGTCAGTCTTTTTCATTTTCACCATTCTACTAGGTATCGATTGAAATCTCATTGTCTGTTAATTTTCATGTCCTAACGATTGATGATTTTGACATCATTTCATGTGTTTATTTGCCATCTGTATCTTCTTAAATTGAAATCGGTCCAAATTTTGCCCATCTATTTCTTGGGTAGGTTATTTCTTCTTATTCTTAATGAGTTTTGAGAGTATTACATATTTTGGACGCAAGTCCTGTATTAGGTACAGGTTTTGCAAATATTTTCTTCCACTCTGTGTTGCCTTCGCATCCGCTAACCAGTATTTTGCAAAAAGCACAAGTTTTCATTTGACAACTCCAGCGTATCCATTTTTTTGCTTTTAGGGATCATGTTTTTGGTGTCATATATAAGAAATCTTTGCCCAACCCAAGATCTCAGAGTTTTCCCTGTATTTTCTTCCGGAAGTTTTATCATTTTAGGCTTTATGTTAGGTCTGATGATCCATTTTGAATTTTTGGATATGATGGCAAGTATGGATTAAAGTTTATTTTTTGCATATGAATATCCAGGGCAACACTGAAATATTACAGCTTGGAGATAGTTGTCATTTTCCACTAATAATTTCTACTCTATGTTTTAAAGGGGTAATTTATCTTGGACATTTTTTCCAGGTGAATTTCGTATTAAAAATCTTTGCAGGGGAAGCAGTAGAGAGCGTTCTTGCATTTCTGCAGCAGCACAGACTGGTGGCCTGCCAGCCCCCTCCTCGCTCTGCTGAGCTTAACTACCCGTTGAGCCAGTTACACCTCAGCGGGTGAATCCACTTCAACATCACCGATATTCTTGTCACAGTCTTTAGGAATAAAGATATCAGAGATCATGACATTTTAGTGGTTTCATTTAAGCTAAAAAGCAAGTCTATTTGTTAGGCTCTTTTATTTTTAGCAGTCAATACATATAGTTTTTTTTAAGAATTTTTATATATTTTAGTTCTTTACTATTTCAGTCAGGTAAATGTACGAAGCAAACCATCAGTAGACCTCTATATCTCTAGAACCTGCCATAATATTGACATAAAGGCACACAGTATAGAGATGAATGAATAAATAAAAGAAGCAAATTATCTGCTGGTGTTTATCTTCCTCTTTATCAAAAACCTTGGAAAGGAACAAAATCCTGGTTTTTCAGTTCCTAAATGACTAATGTAAAGAAAAAATTGTCTTTAAAGTTTTATTTTCTATGTATACGACACATTTTTTTTCTGATTCTATGAATAACATGAATTAATTGTAGGAAATTTGGAAATACAGAGAAATCGTTTTTAAATGACCCATAATTCTAGCACCAGACCTATTAGCTCTTCTATGTATTTCCTTTGGGTCTTTATCTTTTATATGTAGTTGGGATCATACCACATTTACAGTTTTATTTCCTGTTTTTTTCCATTTGCCATTATATCAAAAGCATTATTCTTTTGTGTTAAATAGTCTCAAAAGCATAAATCTTAATGGAAGCATTATATTCCAGTGTATAAATAAATGTATCATTTATTTAACCATTTTTCCCATCCTGGACATGTATATTGCTTCTAGTTTGCTAAAACTATTGCTGTAGGGAACATTTATGCTTGAATTTGATCCCACATCTTATTATTTTCTTAGGATAATTTCCTATAAATAGAAACGTTGATTCAGAAGCCATTCAAAGATAATGTACCACTTCATAATTCCAAGTAATAGTAATTCCTTTACACTCTGCCTACGCCAAATATTTTCATCTTCCCCAACCAAAAAAAAAAAAAAAAAATCTTGCTTTGCTACACCTGCAGAAAAAGCTGCTACTCCAAAAATGAGTTGCTGTACACACAATCTAGATTTTTAAGTGACTTTCTATTAACGTAATTTGTTGATGACAGTCCAAGAAAATTGTGGCATGTGAATAATTTAACAACCATTTGCCTATGTGGAGGGATATTCATTCAACAAATATTCATTGAGAACCTACTATGCTCCAGCCTCTGGGGGTGAAGCCTTGAACATAGCATGATCCTGCTCTCATGGAACTTCGGGCCAAAGAGGGAGGGCAGACAGTGAACCCAGTGGCAAATAAACTCATGAGTGCAGGTAATGATAAATGGGCTGAAGAAGTTAAACAGAGAGAGAGGTGGGGAGCAGTGGGGGCAGGGTGGCCTGAGATGGTCAGGAGCCATCTGAGCTGGGGCCTGAGTGATGGGCAGAAACCACTGCGAAATCCTGACTAACAGACTCCCGCAGCAGCTGGACACAGCTCGGTTCCCGAGCGCTGAGGAAGTTGGGAGAACATACCCGCCACGGTACTGCGTCTTGGCCCTGTTGTAAATGCTGTACTTTGCCCCTGGCCGGTTGCCTATTTTTCTTTTCAAGACAAGGTCTTACTCCTCTCCTTTCAGATTTCTCAGGCTCAGAGTTGGGACTTGGCTTTCTCCATGATTCAGGTCTCCAGAGATCACTGGAGGGAAGGTCATCTCTTCTTTCTTGTCATTCCAGTATGGAGGGTTTGAGTGGTGACCATTCTACTGGCTTTATGCCAGTTGTAGTTGCAGATTGTCACCAAATTTGTCCAGTTTCTCTTTGGTTTTGTTTATTTACTTTGTTCCTTCTTTGCGAGGCAGAGAGAATGGTTGAAGGAAGATCTTGTAGAAGTAAAGGTTGGCTTGTGATGGAAATAGGGAAAGTATGGAAGCATAAAAGGGGGCAAATCACTCATATTCTCTCTGCCAGGAGGAATAACTTTGATAGCGTTGCCTTTCTTAATATTTTCTCGATACTTTGTTTTTTCTATGCATTTTAAAATACAGACCATTTACTTTTTTGTTTTAACATGACATCATAGGAGAGGAATCTTCCATGTCATTGAAACACTCCAGTAGTTTACATAGCTGTATATTCTTCCACCATTAAATGGGCTGTTATCTCTCTGTTTCCCAGGCACTGGGCATTTACACTTTTTACAGTTCTTCGCTGCTGTAAATGATTCCATAGTGAACGTCTATATGCGTGTGTCTTTGCCCCATCCCAGATCACTTTCCTTAGGATATGTTCCCAAACGTAGACCTACTGCCAACAAAAAGCATGGACTTTGGGTTATGTAGAGAACTTCTTAGAGTCATTCAGTTCTCCCATTAAATGCCCCAGACATTCCACTGTGGAGATGTGGCCTAATTCCTTAGTGTTTCCTTCTAGATTCAGAGCCTGAACAGCAGAGGCCTTGCTACAAGGCTTGGGTCTTTTCCGTGCCTTTGTCCCCATGGTCTGGCACTCTGAGCAGTGTGACTTCCTTCCCCTCATGCAGCTTCCCGCCCTGGAGGACCAGCTCAGCACCCTGCTAGCCCCAGTGATCATCTCCTCCATGACCATGCTGGAGAAGCTCTCAGATACATACACCTGCTTCTCAACAGAAAATGGCAACTACCTATATGTCCTTCACCTGGTGAGCATGTAGCCCTGGGGCCCATGTTCCTCTTCCCTCAGTTCTGTGGGCTGTCCACATGCCTCTCCCTGATCTTGAACTTTAGACTCCTTCATAAGGCAGAAATTGCGCCCTCTCAAAGTCCCCTGGGACCTAAGCCTCCCCTCACTGTCCTCAGGGATCAGGACAGGGAGGGGTCCCCTGGGGCTGGCTGACATCAGTCCCCTCTGCCTGCAGTTTGGAGAATGCCTGTTCATTGCCATCAACGGAGACCACACGGAAGGTGAGGGCGACCTGCGGCAGAAGCTGTGTGTGCTCAAGTACCTGTTCGAAGTGCACTTTGGTCTGGTCACGGTGGATGGCCAGCTCATCCGGAAGGAGTGAGTCCTCGTGGCGGTCCCCTCTAGATCCTTTGCTAAGCACCCTTTCGAGGCTGTGCAGGGTGTGTCTGGCCTCTGTGAAACTGGCCAGTCACACACTCCCCCTGGCTCCTTCCTGGTACCTTCCCGGATCTCTCAGGCTGGCTTCGTGTCATATGTCCGTGTGTGAAGGAAACTGAGAAGTGAAGTGATTTGCTTGGGTGCCCGACTCCTGATTCCATGCCCATCCCACTCTATGGCCCCGGCCACAGCCTGGACTCGGCCCTTCTGTACCTAGAGGGCCCTCCCACTCATTTGTTCATGTTGCGTGAGCTCGCCTGGCCCTGACTGTCTTCTAGGACTATGCCCCTTTGGTTGAAGGTTGGGACAAGCAGCTTTCTCATGGGTCTTTCCTGCTCTGCCCCCAGGCTGCGGCCCCCAGACCTGGAGCGGCGCATGCAAGTGTGGGAGCATTTCCAGAGCCTGCTGCGGACCTATGGCCGCCTGCGGGAGCAGGAACAGTGCTTCGCCGTGGAGGTGACTACTGGGCATGGGAGTCCTCAGGCCAGAGGAGTGTCAGGTCAGAGGGCTGTGTAGCTTTCAGGCCACGTTTTGACACACACATCCCCCTCATGAGTGAGGTCATAGGCAGACCCTCAACCTCGTGCATTTACAAGGTTGCGCCTTGTTGTGGCCACGTGGTGGGTTGGACACCCTGATGGGGTTTCCTGAAATAAAACAGATCCTAGATACAACAGACTTTTTCATGTCATTCTGAGCTCACAGTAAATTGTGGAAATTTTAAAGGTCCCCTCAACTCTGACCATCCCCTCCCCCCAAAAAAGTTATACTGAGCTGAAACTAGAGTGGAAAGCAGTGATAAATAAGCAGCACTAAAGGCAAGATTGCCTGAGTGTAGATGGTTGTAACACCACCACCAGAAGACTAACTTAGGCCAGCAGCACTGGGGACTGAGCCCAAGACTCCCTGGTCAAGCCCGGACCTGAGGAGCTCAAGTGGTCACTGCCGGTAGACTCCCGGGCTCCCCGTAGAGACAAGCACAAACTCTCTCCAGAGTGGTGGTTC
The DNA here is from genome assembly GCF_018350195.1 of Panthera tigris. Lineage (NCBI taxonomy): Eukaryota > Metazoa > Chordata > Mammalia > Carnivora > Felidae > Panthera > Panthera tigris. The sequence continues at coordinate 56,640,783 of NC_056670.1, read as the reverse complement.
TCACACTCCAGTGTTCATCCGAATCATCTAGAGGGCTTGCAAGATAGGGGTTGTTGGGCCTCCCTTTTCTCATAGTGGAGTGGGGGGGGGTTCTAGAATTTGCATTCCTGACAAGTTCACCAGTGACGCCGATTATGCTGGTCCAGGAACTGCCCTTTGAAAGCCACTGCTTTAGAGGACAGGTTAAGAGCAAACGAATATGAGCTCACAATTAACAGTCAGATGCACAGGGAAATGAGCCACCACGAGTGAGAGGAAAATCAATCACCGGTAGATTTAGATCCCAAGGAGCTTGATATCCTGGAATTATTAGGTACAGAATATAAAATAACTGTGAAATATTTAAAGACATAAAAGCCGGAAGAGAACCCATATAGATATTTTAGAAATGAAAACATAATTATTAAAATAAAAATCTCAAGGGATGGGTTAAATAGTAGATGAGACATAACTAGGAAGAGAATTAGTGAACTGGAAAATAGATCTGAAGGATTCATTTTCACGCCCCGCTTACTCACTCTTCTGATAAATGTATAGTACCCACTGTATTCTAAGAGGTGTGCCAGGCCCTGGGAATAGAGATGAATAAAGACACAGTCCCTGCCCTTGAGAGGAGATGAGCCAGACATATATATATGAACATCCAACAAAGCATTCTGGTTGTGCCATATTGGGTTTCCTGTCAAAATCCAAGGTGGCACGAAGGATGACATGGTCACCTCTTTCGGAGACATCCAGAAGAGCTTCTTGTAGGAGCTGGCCTAATGCAGTTAAGATAAAATCCAAACTCCTTCCTGAACCTACCAGGCCCTGTGTGATCTGCCTCCGTGGATCTCACCCCAGCCTCATCTCGTGCCTCTCTGGCCTTGCTCACTGGGGACTGACCCCCTGGGACTTTTTTCCATTTCAAGAGTGCTTGACATTTAATTCTGTGTAGTAGTCATTAGCTATATTTGGTTATTGAACATTTGAAAGGTAGCTAGTCCAAATTGAGTTCTGCCGTACATGTAGAATACAGACTGGATTTTGATGACTTAGTACAAAAAAAGAGCATCAAATGCTCCATTAATAATGCTTTTATATGTTGAAATGGCACGATAAATTACTAATATTAATTTCACCGGTTTCTTTTTATTTTTTTAATGTAGATTACTAGGAAATATTAAATTATGCATAGGGCTTGCCTTATATATTGGTTGGACGGCACTGTTCCAAACTCTCTCCCCACCTCAGGGCCTTTGCATATGCTCTGTTCTCAGCTTGCAGCATTCTCCCCCTCCATTCTCTCTGATAGGATTTCTTGTTCTTTAGATAGCAATTTAAAGGTCCCTTCTGCAGGGACATTTTCCTTAAATACCCTACCCAAGTAGGTCTCTGCTGTTCATTACCATGTGTTTCCTACACAGCACTTATTAGAATTGGCTTTAATCTTGTCTGTTTCCTTGCATATTATCTGTCTCATCCACTGGAGTCTAGTGACCAGACCATAAACTGCAGGAAGGCAGGGACCGTGCTGGTCTGAGTCTCCCCGTTCCCAAGTGTCTGTCACAGAGCACGCACTCAGCATGGACTGAGCGAATGTACCCACCAGCCAGGACCTGGAGCAGGAGAGAGTGGTCGGTGACGTGGTTTCCTTTCCCTGCTCACCCATGGCCAGGCTGTGGAGCGGCTGATTCACCCTCAGCTCTGTGAGCTGTGCATAGAGGCCCTGGAGCGGCACGTCATCCACGCTGTCAACTCCAGCCCCGAGAGGGCCGGCGAGGAGGCCCTGCATGCCTTCCTGCTCGTGCACTCCAAGCTGCTGGCTTTCTACTCCAGGTGAGCCCTGGTCCCAGCAGGCAGTGACCCAGAGGCCCCCCAGCCCCTCCTCCTTGCCCCTTATTCCTCTACCTGAAAAGCACTGCCTCCCCAGCCAAGAAGACCGTCAAGACCCATCTCTTCCATGAAGCCTCCCCAGACTCTTCAGTTTGTGACCCCTCTCAGCTCATTCCCTTCTCCGAATTATGTCTTTCTGGAACACTGTCTCCAAATCTGAATTTTAGAACTTCCTGACATGCTGTTACTGGTCCCTGGTGATTTCTCGTTGGTAGTTTTTCTTCTTTAACACAACCAAGTTTTATTTTTAGAATTAATGAATTGGTTAGTTTTATCTGTGCCTTGCCTTTCTCCAAGAAGGATGCGGTCAGCTGACATGTTCCCAAACTCCTTGAGGTCAGGAACCGCGCTACGACGCCCTGCCCCATGCGCCACTGCCCTGTGCCCCAGGCACGTGCTGACAGCTGCCTGTTCTCTCTGCAGCCACAGTGCCAGCTCCCTGCGGCCAGCCGACCTCCTCGCCCTCGTTCTCCTGGTTCAGGACCTCTACCCCAGTGAGAGCACAGTGGAGGATGACGACCCTCAGGTCTTAGGCCAGCTCCCTGGGCAGCTCCAAACCCCCCCCTCTGGAGCACGCTGGGCAGGCAGTCTAGGGAGGCTGTAGTTCAGGGTCACAGTACTGGTCCTGGGGTTGGGCTCGACTTCTGCTGCTTTCAGATGTAACAGGAATTCTAGAATGCGGTTTAGTCGGTGAAAAGTGCGGATTTTTGGAGTGCTTGCCGCTCTAAGCCTCGTGTCCCTCATCTGTGCAGTGGGACAGGGTTTGGAGGAGTGAAGGGGACAGTTTGTTTACCTAGAGCCCAGCAGTGCCTGGGGTGTCTGGTAAGTGCTAGCCAGCACCTTCGCCTGTCGCCATCCCCATTATCCTCAATGGTGGTGGTGTGATTGTCAGTGTGTTGGAATTTCTGTAATTTCTGTAGGTCTGGAGACAGATCAGGCTACCTAGAGTTGAAACCTCTGTGGAAAGTGAGCTCGCCCGTGGCTGCCTTGTTGTGGGGGGCGCAGAGGCTTAGAGGCTGTGCTCTGAGGTGTTGGGCTCCGTGGGGAGGAGCTGGTCAGACACGCTCTAACTAGGTCTTCCTTGACTATGGCAGCCTTGTCCACGGAGGCCCCGGAGCAGCCAGAACATCCCCATGCAGCAGGCCTGCAGCCCTGGTTCTGCAGCCCCCACCAGGAGGAGTTCTGCAGCAACCGTGTGTGGTGGACCCACCCTGTGGAGGGGAGAGGGGCTGGGGTTGAGCCGCCTGGGGGAGGTTCTCCTGGCTGTCAGCCCAAGACACCCTCTTGCCTCCCCGCCCCCCCCCCCCCCCCACGCAGGACACAGACAGCTTCTCCCTCCCTGAGGAGTACTTCACACCAGCTCCTTCCCCTGGAGAACAGAGCTCAGGTGAGGCCCAGGGAGGAGGAGGAGGGGAGGGGGGAGGGGCCCATTGGCATCACCTTGTGAGGGCACAGGGGCAGGTGCAGAGATTCCTAGAGCCTGATGCTTCCTGTGGGTCCTGCTCTGTCCACCAACCCCTGCCCCCCCCTCCCCGGCTCTGGCATGAATTCAAGGATGGCCCTTCAAATGAGTCCTAAAGCTTTTTGTGACAAATTGATTTCATTTAAAAATTTATTTACCATAAGGTATATTTTCTGCCTTTATTTTCTTGTAATCAATTAATAAGTAACTAAAATTAATAATCATTTGATTTCAAGTGTAATGACTTAAATTATAAATAGAAACATTTCTGTACTTTGCTTTTTTTTCCAGAGTATTTGGGTGGGTAAACAATAAAAAATATATATATATTCAAAATGTTGCTAACAAAAAAAAATTGACAACATTGCTTAGAAAAAACAGATAAGCCAAAATCTGTACTGTTACAGTCCCTCTGAATGGGCTCACATTTATCTGTGAATTTCTTTGGGGAAAAGGAAGGATCATATGGTTCATTTCACCTGATAGAAAAAAGCCATGATTTCAGGAGAAGAAACTCCTCAGGGACTGAGTTTCGAACGGAATTTACTGTGTGGTACCCTTAAGCCACCAGTTTTCAACATTGGCTGCACATTAGAATCTATGCAGGCAGCTTCAGCCAGACCAGTTAAGCTATATAGTCCACAGACTGGGCCCCAGGTGTGAATACTTCTAGAAATTTCCCCCAAGAAGCCAGTGAGCATCAGAGTGGGAACCAGTACTATGCACAGATTTAAGTTAGAACAGTGGTTCTCAGCCCTGCTGCACAGGGGGCTCACCTAGGGATCTTTAAAAACTGCTGAAGCTGGGCCTGCCTGTGCCAGAGATTCTGACTTAATTGGTCTGGGATGTGGCCTGGGCATCAAGACTTTTAAAAGGTCTCATGTGCAGCCACAGTTGAAAACCAGTGGGTTAGATGTTCTTAACTTTAAGTCCTTGGATGGGCTCCAGGGAGCCTGGGACCCCTGAGGTCATGCACCACCTCCTATAGGCTTGCACATTTCTGAGGGTCCTTAGCTACCCTCAGCTCTCTGAGCTCTCCATGAGCCCAGAGCACATTGAGAAACACTGCTTTGGGGTGATCATGGAAGCTCCTTTCTTCTTGCTGCTCCCTTCCCTCATTCATCACAATCCTCCTCCTGGCCTCTTTCTCAGTGGTTAGTTTTTATGCCTCAGAGCTGTAAATAATGCCATTTCAAAGTGCTTGGAACTCACCGCTTACAAATGGCTTGAGTTGTACTCATTCATTTGTAAATCAGGTGTTTGAAAACATGCAAACAGGCTTCCCTAGAGAAACATGATTATAGATGACCGTTATTTGCAATGAAGTATAAGGGAGAAGGATGTTATTACAAACATGTAATATTTCAGATAGGTAGTGGATTCAGTAAGTTTCTGTAAGCTAGGCTGGCAAAGGAAATCCAGCTCATTTCCCTACACATAGTAGGTGCTCCGAGTTTGCCAACTGAGTAACTGGGGAAATGTGACTGCCGCCTCCTGGTGAAAAGGCGCTGTGATAGAGACCTGAAGGAGTCTGGAGGGTGGAGTGGAGGAGGGGATTAAGGGGCCCACGTTGGGAGGGGGGTTGCTGAGGAACACACCTGGCGCCATTGCCAGGTCCATCCTCAGGAGCTTGGACCCAGCAGCCGGCCCTGGGATGAGCTTTCTCTTCCCCAGGCTGCTTTAGCCCTGAGACTGCAGAATTCACCCTGTACTTCGGTTTGGGTCCCTTGAGCAGGGCCATGCTGCTCCGGCCCATACTAAGTGCTCTTGTCCCTGCCAGGTACTCCGCCCCATCCTCCCCTCCTGACATGCTGCTGGGCCATTATTCACATTTTCATGTTACTCATGTTATGTTATTACCTATGTCCTGTAGGCAGCACTGTCTGGCTGGATGGGGGCACCCCACCCACCGATGCTCCCCAGATCCAGGTGAGTTTTTCCTGGGGCAGGGGTGGGGGGGTTGGACAGAGCTCATCCCAGAGGCAGGGGCCAGGCAGGTGCTGGGCGAAGGGTGACCTCAGCTCCTGAGAAATTCCACCTTCCTCACACTGGTTGGGAGTGAAAGTCCAGCTTAAGTTTTAATACTTTTTTAAAATTAGATAGTAAATATACTTATTGTAGAAAAATTGGGAAATACAAAAGTATGCAAAAGGAGTAAAAAAGCACTCTGAATCCTCTCCCAGATGTTAAGTACTATTATGATTTTGGGGTGTTTCCCTTCTAATCTTCCCTATGATTTTATATATGTGCAATCGTGTATGTATGTGTACTTACGCACTGCATATATTCTTTTTTCATTTACCAAATCTGAGTCCTAATGTACTTCATTACACTTTTTTCCTTAAACGTTTTTCCATTTACTTAGCACTGGTTTTTAAGGATTGTTTAAGAGTCCATCATATGCCAGGGTGCCTGGGTGGCTCAGTCGGTTAAGCATCCGACTTCGGCTCAGGTCGTGATCTCACGGTTTGTGAGTTCGAGCCCCGTGTCAGGCTCTGCGCTGACAGTGCGGAGCCTACTTGGGATTCTCTTTCTCCCCCCTCTCTTTCTCTGCCCCTCCCCCATTCTCTCTCTCTCTCTCAAGATAAATAAACTTAAAAACAAGAAGTCGGCCACGTGCCCGTGCTCCTTATTTAGCAGAGCGGCGACGCAGCTGGTGTGCTGTCTCCAGTTATTTTGCTGTTCTAGCTAGGACTGCTGTGCCATCCTGATAGACAACGGCTTGTGGCATCTCTGCTGATCTCCTCAGTTTTCTGCTTTTTCCCCACCAGAGGCTTTCTTACTCATTTAGTAAGGCTGGAGTCCTGCTCATTTAGCCCATCTATGCCTCAGTTTTCCTCCGTGGTACTGGCCGACAGATGCTCTGAGGGTGGGTAGGATAACAGCGTTATTGAAATGCTTTTGTCCGAGTGAAGGCTTGGGAGGGAGCTCCCCCCACCCCCATTTTTCCTGCCTTTTCAGTGTCTCTTCTACCACCTTCCCCAGATCCTGTTGCCCATGGCCCCTGCCTGCCCTCCAGACCTGACTCTGGGCAGCAAGGCTCAGAAGAAACAGGAGACAAACAGTAGCAGCCCTGGAGCTGCTGGGGCCGCTGTGACAGAGCTCAGGGACTTTTAAGAACTGGATTTCTTGGAGCTGATCTATTTATCCCCATGGTTCACAGGGAGCACAGCGAATGGGCAACCATGGGTAGGTATGTTAGGCAGAGGCCAGGCGGCTCCCCCACCGACGGCTCTTTTCTCCACAGATCGCTGAAGACACCCTCCAGACCCTGGTCCCTCACTCCCCGGTCCCTTCCAGCCCCAGAAGGATTTTCCTGGATGCCAGCGTGAAAGAGAGCTATTGCCCTATGGTGCCCCACACCATGTACTGCCTGCCCCTGTGGCCCGGCATCAACATGGTGCTCCTGACCAAGGCATGAGCAACCCCCACCTCCTTCGGCAATGCCCCAGCCTGGGCGCCTTCCCCACAGGCTGCCCCGTTCATCCTGCCCTGTGCTCCTTCCCTTAGTGCCCCAACACCCCCCTGGCCCTGGTCCTGTACCAGCTGCTGGACGGGTTTTCCCTCCTGGAGAAGAAGCTGAAGGAGGGGCAGGAGGCCGGGAGCACCCTGCGGTCCCACCCCCTCATGGGGGACCTGCGCCAGAGGATGGACAAGTTTGTCAAGAGTCGTGGGGGGCAAGAGATTCAGGTGAGACCTGATTCCCAGACATGCCGGCCTCCAGGAGAGGAGGCAGGGCCTTCAGGAGCCTCTAGGCCTTGGCCCTGCCCCGCCGTAGGTGTGTAACCCTTGTTTCCCCCAGTACGAAATGATAACAGAAACTTACAGCAGCATTTTCAGAGCATTTTCACATGAGTTTGGCACAACACGAATTGTAATTCCCATGGTATAGAGGAGATGGGAGCTCACCTAGATGATGGTTTGGCCGAGGTTACTCAGCTGGTGGGACCAGAGCCTGGCCTTAGGACTCCGTGAGGGCTGGCCACCTGCCCGTGACACCCCTCCCATTGTATCAGGTCACACAGAAATGCAGGACACAGCCTACCACCCTGGGCGGGGCCGGGGAGGAGGCTTAGAGCCCAGGTCAGAGATGAGGTCTAGCGATGCTAAGTAAGCAGTAGCAACAGCACAGGCTATGCCGGGAGCCTAGAGGAAGTTCAGGAGGGATAGACCACCCAGGGGACACAGCTGGTGGTGCTTGGGTCCGTCTGAGGACCTGAGATGCGCTGTGGCTGCAGTGCACGTGGGTCTGAAATGAGAAGAAGGATCAGAGGAGGCCGAGCAAGTGAGCGGAGCCGAGACCCAGGCAGACCCAGGTACCTCTGAGGAGTCCGCCCAGCATCTCGCCATGCTGCGGGCCATCACAGCACTGGGTTAGAATGCAGAGTCCCCCTTTGAGGAGCTCACCCACCTCAGCACCCCGGCGCCTGCCCTGTGTCCACTCCTCTTTGGTGCACTCACCTGTCACTCTGAGAGTATTACTTTACATGTCTGTACCAGCTAGGCAGTGAGCCCAGTGCCTGCCACACAGATACTGCTCTTTAAAGAAGTGCCTGCTGAGTGAATAGAATGGTGTGTTAGGGGGTGCAGAGAGCTGGGGGGGACCTGCTGGAGAGCCAGCTTTGACTGTGTGAAGGCAGATGTGCTCTGAGCCTAAATACAGAGCAGTCAGGGAGCGTGGGTCCCTCTCAGAGCTCGACATCGCAAGAGTCTCCCCTGGACCGCACTGTGGGGACATTATCAGGAAGCTGATCTGTCTTCTGTCCTCCTACAGAGCACCTGGCTGGAGTTCAAGAGCAAGGCCTTCTCCAGGAGCGAACCCGGATCGTCCTGGGAGTGAGTGGGGGCCTCTGAGGATGGGGGGAGTCGTGTGGACAGAGGGACGGTTTCCTCCAGGCCAAGAGGCAGAGAATGCTCAGGAAGGTGCTTATGAGGGCCAATGGGGCTTCAGGACAGTGGAGTCCGGTCCTAGACGCTGGAGGGAGGCTGGGAAGCAGAGGAGTTACAGGTGGAGGCGAGAGCCTGGAGAACTTAACGTGGGACAGAGGCTCAGCATCGTGCCCAGCTCCAGCACTGAAGGGCGCACTTCCCTCATTTCTCGATAAAAAAAAAAAAAACCATAGAGGCGGGGGGCGGGGGGGAGATTCTAGAAGCTTCAACCCAAGTACACAGGCACCACATTGGCGGAAAACCGGGGAGCTGCCCTGTCCCTCTGAGGGCAAGGGTGTGCTTCAGCAGCTGTCTGTTGCCCGTCAGGAGCAGGGGCGACTCCTGGGATGAAGGGCGGTCCTAGGTGTGTGTCCTCGGCACACCTGTGGACGGCCCACCCTCCAGGGCCCCTCGTGCTGTCATGGTGTCCTCTCTCCGTGTCCAGGCTGCTTCAGGCGTGTGGGAAGGTGAAGCGGCAGCTTTGCGCCGTCTACCGTCTCAGCTTCCTGACCTCGGCCCCGGGCCGGGGAGGCCCGCATCTGCCCCAGCAGCTGCAGGACCAGGTGCAGACACTCATGCAGTAAGTGTGGGTGTGGCGCCTGGGTCACCAGAGTGGGAGCTGGGGCCCCGCACCATACCCTGCCTCCCCTGCTTCCTCGGCAGAGAAAAGCTGACGGACTGGAAGGACTTTTTGTTGGTGAAGAGCAGGAGGAACATCACCATGGTGTCATATCCTGATGCCTGAGCCCCAAGAAGCCCCTCACGTCTGCCTGTCCCCACCACCTGCCACTCTGAAGGACTGCTGGCTTTCTAGAAGGAGTGTATACGTTCCACCGCCTCAGCTTCTTCAAAGAAAAATGATAGGAGATGTTGTCATGGGTGTCTTGTCCGTAGGAACACTCCAAGGCTGAAACTTCACAAACCCCTGCTGTCCCACAGTTGCTTCATAGCTTCAGAGAGTGTTTATGTTGACGTCCAGCCAGCGGAGTGGTAACGGGTGTTGCAGGTGGGCAGGGGTCCTGGGGTCAGGGAGGTTTGAGAGGCCATGTCTTCCTTAGAAGTCACAGTACACAGTGGGACATGAAGGCTCTGAGGAGGCCTGCACCAAATGTGTTTATCCCTGTTTAAAAAACCATCTGCAAGACCTGTTTGACCCTTTTATTCTGGAACACTAGTTTTATCAAATACTAATTTTCCCTGGAACTTTATATAAGGAGTCTTTCCTGTATTAAGGTCTCTAAAGTGTCAGGCCTTCAATCTCCCAAGACTCTTGCCTGTGGTATGCGGGTGAAAGGGATGACAGAGGCCCTCGTTAGCCACCAGCCACCACCCTGCCATGTTGGCTGTTCCCCTCTCCGGTGGGAACCTTCCAGCTTCACAGGTGATGTGTGGAGAGATGAACAAAACCACACCGAGGTGTTTGGGTTGGGTAGTCAGCTAGGCTCATTCATTAGGTAACTCTGCTCTCACACCAGCCTCACCACATGTAAGATTTAAGCTCATCCCTCATGAAAATGATAAAATACAAACAATACCCTATTGCTCTTAGGTCCAGAATTCCCTGTGTTAAGTGTGCTAGTATCAAGGGATCCATTTTATTTGCATCATAGAATTTCTCAGCGCTGGGGAGTTCAGAGGTAAAGAGATCCAGGAAAACAGGGACACCAGGGGTTGACTGACAGGGCAACCTGTGGGGAGAGGAGGGCTTGGCGGGCCTGGTCTCCTGACTCCACTGCTTAGCCTTGCTAGAATCCTAGGTGGAGGACAGAGTAGCACCTTCCCTGGTCCCTGGCTTTATGAGCACCTTAACTCTGACCTCCACCTACCTAGAAGACTTCCCAGGCTTGGTGCATTTCATCTATGTGGACCGCACGACCGGCCAGATGGTGGCCCCTTCCCTCAGCAGTAGTAAAAGGACTTCATCAGAACTGGGCAGGGGACCGCTGGCCGCCTTCATCAGAACCAAGGTAAGCATTGCCCGGCCCGGGTACTCTTCACCCCTGTCGGACAAGATGTGCGGCCTGCCCCCTGCTCAGGAAGGACTGAAGCCCCACCCTTGGGGCTCCCGTGAGGCCCCAAGCGCACCCCGCCCCCCTTACCCCTACCGTACTCTTCTGTCAGCATCTGCCCCCAGCTGCCTGTGGTTTCCTAAGGCTAGCAGCCGGTCTTCGTCACTCTAGGGCCCTGGCACTCGGGGCCACGTGGGCACCTTCCTGGGTGTCTTCTAATATGCTGCATAAGCACATCTGGGCAGTGGGTTCAAAGGGGGAAATGACCAGGACTTAACATTGTGCTTGGCTTAAATAAATTCCAGTAAGTATTTGCTGAAATTAACTCACGTGGGAGGACGAGACACAAGGTCAGTCAGTTTGGATACAGGATTTAACAGGAGGTGGTTTGTACTGAAGAACCATTCCCTGGGGGGTCCGGTATTCATTCTCCTTAACTGACTGTTTCATAGCAAACTAGTATAGGTATATTTATATACTATATATATAGCATGTAGCATAGTATATAAACATATATTAGAGTTGTCTAAAGAAAGTATATGCCAATGGTTAAGGTAAAGAGGGCAACAGAAGGCCTGTGCCGGCTCTGCCTTTCCCTGGCTGTGGGGCTGAGGTATTACTTAGTCTGAGGTTCTGTGTCCTCATCTGTAAAAGGCTAGTGATACTATTGACGTCCCGGAGTTGCAGAGATTCCAGATGCGTGAGATGCTGCATGTTGACTGTTTAGCACAGTACGTGGCACAAATGATACAATTCATTGAGCATTTACTGGTACCATCCTCTTCACCCATCTTTCTGGAAGTTGTTGGAGTTCTCTCGCCGCATTTCTTTTCACTGTTTTTCTGTGCAGCTCGTTGTCCTTGGTTCTAATTGCATATTCTGTGTATGCGGTGTGTTTACCCACATTTTCACTTCACTTTCCATCTGATGCATTTCCTCATGTCATTAATTCTTTATAAACATGATTTTTAACAAGTCCACAGTAGTCCATCATGTGAACGTAACATAATTTCCTTAGCCATTTCCCCAACGTTGAGCATTTAGATTGTTTCCAGGCTTTCGTGGTCGTAAATAATTCTGCAGTGCACACCTTCGTGCGTCCATCTTTGTCCTCATCTCTGATTCTTTTCTCAATATGGATTCCCAGAAATGGAATTATTAAGGCAAATGGGAGGAATGTTTTTAAGGTTATTGATACCTGTTGTCAGATTGCTTTCCTGAAAAATATAGCAAATCCATGTATTCGTTTGCAGATGTAATTAGACATGACATTGTGGTCTGGCTTGCAGTGAATCATGTACACCTTCCGCTAAGCTTTTTGGTGAGAGAGCTCATCAGGCCTTTTGCAGCCCTGGGAAATGGGGGAGCCAGGCTGTCCAGGCTGCCCTCCCGTGGGCAGTTCACAGGCAACATTAGAAGTCCTTGGATGAGGCAAGAGAATATCGCCCGGGGGATGTAACCCATGTCAGCATCGGGTCACTGTGTTTCTGTCGAACTCCTTGGTGAACCCTAGTTGGGACGTCACCCCTGAAGCAGAGGACATGCCTGACTCAGGGTACTCAGTGTGTTCCAACAGTTCACCAGCACCTTCCTGGCACAGAACCTGTGCCAGAGTTTCGGGCCCTGGAGGGGATGGGGGGGAGGGGGTGGAATGGGTGGCCACACCTTCATTTCCTGTTCTACTAACAATGCCCTTGGGCGATTTTCAGGGTCTGGTGATCAGTTTACTAACGGCTTCGGTGTAAAGTTACCTCACGTGTTTTTATGTACATTTTATTGTCACAGTGTTTGGAGGGGTAATCTGTCCTAGTCCATCCATCCAATAATTTATTTCTGAGCTCCTGCTCTGACCCAGGTCACGCCCTGACACTAAGGAAAAGGGGGAGAAGGAGCAGCCGCTGGCCTACCGAGAGCTCCTTCTCTGAGTGCTTTTCTTCCAGAGGCAAGAGCCTGAGTGAGCCCTAGTCCCACTGTGGGGAGGGGGCTGGCCCCGCAGGCCATGGTGGGCAGGGCAGCTTCGAGCACTTTCCCTGTTTCCCCAGGTCTGGTCTCTGATCCGGCGGGCCCGCAGATACCTGCAGAAGGGCTACACCACGCTGCTCTTCCGAGAGGGGGACTTCTGCTGCTCCTACTTCCTGTGGTTTGAGAACGAGATGGTGGGTGTGGCCAGGCCTGGGGCCGGCCATCCTGAAAGGCTCTTCTCTCTGCTGACTCTGATACTCTTCTTTTGCTCTCTGTTCAGTCCCTCTGTCTCTTCATCAATTCTTGTCCCTAGTGGGACTGACAGGTAAGCACAGCCTTTGGGACCCGGGTCTCAGAGGTCCCACTCTCATGTGCGCCTTGTGACCCCTCCACCAGCCGTCTGAAAAGCTCAGGCCGTCAGGCAAGGCAGCGTCCAGGTAACACGTGGACAAATGGGTGTGTGCCCCTTGAGAAGGGCTGCTCAAGTGTGCTTCCATGCTGACAGCCGCTCTTAACGAAGCATGGCACACTGTCATTCCCAGGGTAAAGGCGGATAAACTGAGGTTCAAAGCAGTGAAGCAACCTGCCCGAGGTGAAGATGACAGTATGGCCTCCTATTCCCATATTTCTCTCTCTAGACTCACTGTTTCAACAGTGTAAGCACAGGTCATGGGAGCTTGGTGTCTCTCTCTTGCTCTCTCTTCTCTTTCCTGTTTCTCTTTGTTTTGTGTTCCAGCTCTGTAGGGGCCATTCCTTCTGGCCTGAGAGCGATGGCCAGTGCTTTCCGGAATGTAGGGTGCTTACTGGGTCCCTCACCACTCTTCTGGCAACCTCACATCCTCCCATGGGCCATGGTTGGGGGCGAGTATCACTGGCCCCATTTTTCAGATCGAGACACTGATGCCTGGAGATTAAACTCCGTGGCCAGAGCCACCAGGATCATAAATGATGAAGCCAGAGCCCAGACTCAGCTCTCCTGACCTGCAGGCTCCTCTTTGCACTCGGTGCCCAGGATGTGTGTACAACCTTTACCTGGGTTTCTGGGGGGAGACAGGGCTTCGTGTGTGTGGCTGGCATGACAGAGTGACAGACTGAAGCAGAAGTGTGGGGGACAGAGCTGGCTGTGGGGGCTGCCTGCATCTGTGCCGTCTTGGGCAGCCACTTAATACGCCAAGGGCACCTCACCCACACGATGGGCCCCACAGTGCCCACGTGGGCATTGGAAGGAACCCCGTGACCAGGAGCGGGACACAAGCTGCCCAGCAGGTCTTAATTGCCTTCTCCTCCTCATCCTACCCTGGAGATTTCTGTCCCTTCCAAAACAGGGAGTTGGGCCTTTTGATAATGTGTTGCCCTTCAAGACCCTGCATGACACCTCCTTGGGTCGCTTTCCTGACAGCCTTCCTACACCCATGCTGGCCACTGACGCAGGTGCACCCATTGATGGAAGTGAGGGCTACCACACGTGGGCCAGGCAGGACACTCGGAACTTTATATACGTCACCTCCAGTGTTCACTGGGCGGTTACTGTTATTCCTACTGCACAGATGAGAAAATGATGCAAAAAGAGGTCCAAACAGCAAGCACTCACCAAGCAGGGCTGAGCCAGTCCTTGAACATGGTGTCTGACTCGTGCCCATGTTCTTTCCACCGTACCTCCACCTCCCATTCAAGACGTTTCTCCTCCTCAGGGGTACAAACTCCAGATAATAGAAGTGCCCGTCCTCTCGGATGACTCAGCCTCCATCGGCGTGCTGGGAGGAGACTACTACAGGTGACCCCAGTTTACAAGACTGTTGGGAAGAGTGGGTGCCCAGATAATGCCACTCCCCCATAGAGGAGCAGCTCCTCCTTCAGGAATGCCCCCCTAGAAGCTCCTTCCTGCCCAGCCCCGTGTTCAGTGAGAGAGGGGTGGGCGCAGAGCACACCCAGGTTTCTGCCCGTCTCCTGGTTCCCACACTCTCGGCAGCATCTGCCGGCATCCGCGCTGGGGCCCTAGGGCTTCCCCGCTGGCTCTGTGGCATCCCTTAGCTTGGATACTGCCATCACCAGACCCACACGGGGAACCCCAGGGGGTGGACCGTGCAGCCTGGGGCTGATCCTCCTGTGGTTAGGTCAGCAAGGGGCGGGAAGGCCTTGCCAGCCAGGTGCTGGGGCCTCGCGAGGTGGCAGTGCCTGTGCCGTGCTGGGAGAGGCCCCTGGTTCTGGGAGGGCTGCCGCGGCCTCGTACCTGAATCCTGTCCCCCGTCTTCCTCCAGGAAGCTCCTGCGCTACTATAGCAAGGGCCATCCCGCTGAGGCTGTCAAGTGCCACGAGCTGTTGGCCCTCCACCTGTCGGTCATCCCCACAGACGTGCTGGTGCAGCAGGCTGGCGAGCTGGCCCGGCGCCTGTGGGAAACCTCCCGCGTCCCCTTGCTCTAGGCCAGGGCACAGTGCTCCGGCGCGGTCTGTGTGTATCCTGGTCCCCTCATATAGCACTCACCTAGGGATAGCACAGTCCCCAGGGTCTCTTAAACCCCTTACACTAGTCTCCCCTCCAAGTAACAAACCCCCAAATCCTTGTCTCTGGAGGAGGAGGGAGGCCAGAGAGGGTCCCTTGGTCTCCTTAAAACAGTAGTGGCTGCGAGGTTAGAACTGGGACGGCTGCTTTCAGAGCTGCCTCTCCACCTATCCCCAGGAGACAGGAAGTCCCCAGCGCCTGCAGGTGTCTGAAGATGCCTCCTCATGCTGTTGGAGTGGAGAAAGAGCTCCCTCAGGAAGCCATTTCCTTCTCCAGATGAAAGGTGCTGCCCTAGCTGGGCTGTGATTCACGCTGTGCCTCTTCCTCCCTACGACCCTGGGCAGGTTTCCTCCACCGATAGCCCCTACCTCTCAGGGTGGCCGTGAGGGCTGCCGGACACGTGGCAGGTGCTCAATAAATGCTGGTGGTGGTGGTTCAAGCCAAACGTGCCTGGGCTCCTGGGCTGTCCTTGGTGCCCAGCAGTCTGGCCCCTTTGCACCCTGCTCTGTCTCGACTCCTTCCCAGCCCCGGCTCAGAGGTTTGTGTCACTTGGGCATGTGGATCCCAGGTATAGGTTTTTGAAAACATGCCAGCCGACCCCTGTGTGCCCTGGGTTGAGAACCCCAGCCCCGGGGGGTGCAGTCCCTTTCCTCTAACCTAGAAGCTCCCACCCCAGGAGACACACAAGAACAAGAGACCACCAGAGCCCTGGGACTGGGGAGCGTCCGCCACAGGGATGAGAGAAGCGCCATGGCAGAAGTAGGCACCCAGGACCCCTGTATGACATGCTGACAGCAGCCAGGCCTTCGGGTCTCTAGTCTTGAGCCGAAATTCATGCAGAGAAGACTGTTCTTTTCTGTTAAGGGAATAGCTGGTGGAGGTGGAGGTGTGGGGGGGAGGACAGAGGTACTGAAAGAGCTAGGAGGACATCTCACACTAACGTCCTCAGAAGGTGGCAGTGAGGGACATTGTCAGCTGAGGTGACTGGGACTGCATTCCTTCATGATATCTTGACTTAATGAATGGAGATTTCAAACCTCAAGTGTGTAAGACCCAGAAGAGCACGAAGGGGAAAACTAAGTGTAGAAGCCCACTGCTGTGTAGGGTATCCACTTTTGTCCCCTGATAGTTTTCCTTAATTTTGAGCAGCTACATGATGTGACCCATCTGGTTTAACCAGTCCCCTGAATGTTTCGATATTGTAATGGGGTGGACATCCTGTGTCAGATTTCAGCAGAGATTCACACATGGTGTAAACCTGGAGTGTCAGGGTGTCTCAGTCACAAGTAGAAGGTTCCACAGAAAGCTCTCCCACTCAGATGCACCTTCTCCTCAAATTCTCCCAATTTTAAGATGCATTTCTTTCTTTTTTTTTTTAATTTTTTTAACCTTTATTTATTTTTGAGACAGAGAGAGACAGAGCATGAATGGGGGAGGAGCAGAGAGAGAGAGGGAGACACAGAATCGGAAGCAGGCTCCAGGCTCTGAGCCACCAGCCCAGAGCCCGACGCGGGGCTCGAACTCACGGACCGCGAGATCCTGACCTGAGCCGAAGTCGGACGCTTAACCGACTGAGCCACCCAGGCGCCCCTTAAGATGCATTTCTAATAGTGGGTTTCTAGAATACTGACAGATGTCATAGCAGTACATACACTCAACTCCTACAGTGCTTTTTTCCTACCGTAGAGAGGTGGCCTGCTAGCCAATGGGCAGAGAACAAAGGAGCACCTGATACAAGCCAGGCCAGAGGGTAGCAAGGAAGGGTGTTAGCTGAAGATCTTTGCAGATGTGATCTTTAATCCTTGAGGATTTGGGGAAATGGGAAAGGTGCCAAAAGACAGAAGACAGATGACCAGGCCTTCAAAAGAAAAAGGTGAACCCCCATCCCTTACAAGCTTCTGAGGCGGCCTGTTGAGCGCAGGGTGCTCAAGTGTCTGGGAGAGAACACGCAGCTCTCGGGGGGACCCCAGCGACAGATGTGGCCCTCATTGTACTGAGGCTCTGGTCACGGAGACCCTGTGGGGTTGCCTGGGCCTGCGGTGGGTGTCGAGCCCCTCACCATCCTGCAGGCGGAAGGCTGTGGCCCTAGAGCAGTCTCACAGCACGTCCTCTGGACTTGTTCCCCAGCAAATCCCAGACATTAAACCCCTTAATGAGAAGCAGGACAGTGCTGGGGAGGGGGCCCTGCCAGCACACTCTCTGCCTGCATGACCTCCCCGGTCCCTTCTCTGAGCCTCAGTGGCCCTGGTCCATAAAATGGGGGTTCTAGGGTTTCCGTGAGAGGCTGGGGACTGTGGTCGGCACAGCCCCCCGCACATGGGAGCCCTAGAGTTAACTGCACAGTGCCTGCTCTACGTTTTGGAGGTGGCACGACTTCTGCCCGGTGAACGGGTGACCTCCCGAGACTCTGCGCGGACTCTGCAGGCTGCATGTCCTCCAAGTAGTCCTGGCCCAGAGCCAAGTACGGCAGCTGGACTGCAGCTCCTCCTCTCTTCCTGTTCTCTCCCTGCCCCTCCCCCTGCCCAGGCAGCACAGAAAGCTGATTGTAAGCAAATTCCTGGCCTAGTACTGGGCAGAAATGGCTGCAAGTGGCCGAGGACTCAGCCGGGTCATAGGTGCCTCTTCTTGCCCTGCTTGGAGAGGAGCTCATTGGGAAGCCAGAGGACGCCTAAAGCCTGAGTACGATGCCGTGGTGATAGGAGCAGGTAACCAGGATGTGCTGGAGCTGAGGGGCAGGAAGGCGGCCCTGCTCAGAGCCCGGGGGGTGGGGGAATGGAGTTGGGGGGGGTGCACTCCCAAGCCCCACCCCTCCCTCTCCTCCGTCCACAGGATGACCAGGGTTTGGGCCAGAACAGAGTCGGGGGGCAGGGCGGGGGTGGAAAGCCCACTTAGTCTGCGAGCAGGCACCAAGGTTGTGGGGCTGGCTCTGCCATCAACTTGCTGTGTGGTCTGGGGCATATTCTTGCCCTCTCTGGGCTTTGGTGTTCCCTTCTAGAATGACCAGAGAAGAATAGGTGAGCGCAGGGGTTTCCATGTATCTCCTGCAAAATTAGCCCCTTGGCACCACATTCTTAGAAAGCGTATGGTACACAAGGATTGGAAAGAAAGAGCCTTGGGATAACAGACCCATGAAATCCAGTCATACCACGTGCCCTGACTTCTGGTCGCCACCACTTCACCAGTAAGACCATGTATCCCCCAAGGAAACTGGAAGGTTCTATAAAGGGGGGTTAGGGAAAAATAGAAATGAGTCGCATGTCTGCAGAGGCTAACAGCCCCTGCTGTCTTTCTTGCACATCTGCTGCACTTCGCTGACCCCCAGGCTACAGAGTGATTCTGACAGGGCGTGGGGCTGGGAGAAGGTTACCTTTGCTCAGATCCTTCCATTCACACTCCCTAGGGGCCTCTTCTGGCATTCTCTCCCACTGGGCTTAGACAGACAATGGCAGGATTGAAAGAAGACGTTCGTTACACAGTTTTAAAGCTGCATCCTGTTCTGACATCTCTTCATTTTTGTATGTTCTAAGAGCAGTCATGGCCAGTTAATGTTTTTAACGGTCGCCTCTCCAGGGAAAAATGTGTGCAAATATATATACGTAAGTTTAGTATAAATACTGAAATGAAAGAAGCATAGCACACGATTTTACAAATAAGATCCGCAATACTCTAAATTCCAGGTGGCCAACTGGCTCTCCCCAAATTTCTGGGATTTTTGCTACACTTAGCAACCTTCTGGTTCCTACTGACAAATAAGGCTAGTGCCCAAGGGAATGTTGGACCTTTTGATTGACTTCAAAGAGTAGAAGCGAAGCAAAGCAACAAAGGTACATCTGAACTTCACTTGTTCCATGACGGGAGAGACTTCGCTCAAACAGATCATGTTTTTCCCGTTCTGGGAGAATACTTTCTTAATTCTTTGTGCTTTTTCACGATGGAACAGCCAGGGACACAGCACATGGTTGGGTTTCATCTGCATTGTTAGCGTTTTCTCCATTGCTTTCATAACTCTAACCATCAACAAAGCAATACATGGAGCCACGACATGTAATGTTCACTGACTTTCATGGTGCAAATACTCCCACCATGGCCTTCTTCAAGTTACCACGGTGACGCGGTTGCATGTGAATTTGGAAAAGAGTCACAGCAGCCCACTGTGACACTGTGACACAGCGCAGCCTGCTGACGGCTGCTCAGAGGTAAAAAACCACAAGAGCATAGGTAATTGTGACACATAGTAATATGATGTAGGGAAGTTGACAAGTTTTGCGTATGTATTACCTTTGTTTATAATTTATTTCACCATAAGTTTATATAATTTAAATTGTAGCAATGGCTGTGTTTGACAACTGTCACAAACCTCCTGGCTGGGGGAAGCCAGCTGTAGACCTAACTGGGTGCAGTAAATGGCACTGCGCCCCCCCCCCCCCAACTCCCTTTCTGCCCTTGGTGACGGCACACCCCTCCTGCCTTCTGGCAGGGACAGTTGACTCCAGGTCACCAGATGCCAGAGTGAATTGCCCACATGTGTGTGAGTCTCAGTTGTGAGTTTTTGCTTGACATTGTTTAATTGCTACGCATAAAGGGAAGCCCCATTTAAGGGCTTTTGGGGACCAAGTAAGGAACAGAGTGGCCATCTTCCGAGAGAAGGGTTATCTCTGCTCCCTGAGGTCACACCACTACCCGGGAGCCACCTTGAAGATGAACCTGATTAGTCACTTAACTAAATATGCCTAAGAGTGACCCAAGGAGCTTGTTAAAATGCAGTTCCTGGCCTTGCCCCTGGTGATTAGGATTCAGTGGAAGTCAGCACATCTGACCAGAATTTGGAGTGGGCCTGACGCGGGCGGCTGCAGGCCACATTTGAAAGTCCGAGTCCAGAGCAGCTTCCCTCACAAGCCCCACGTGCCTGGCTATCTATGGATCCCTGGAGTCAGGCTGGAGGTTATCAGAGCCTGTAGCTTAAGACCCCCTCACAGGGGAAGGAGAGGTCACCAGAAGCCACAGGAGGGCCCAGGCAGGACTGGGGATGGACTAGTGGAGGAAAGAGGGTCCTGGGCTGATGGGATCTTGACCTTTGTCATTTGAGGTCTGTTTGTGCACCTATGGGCTAACGTGTGATGACTGAACTGGACCGAGTTGCCTGGAAGCTTTTATTCAGTTTCTGAGATTTATGATCAGCACTACTCAAGAGACAAATAGCTACCATTTATTGTGGGCCTGCCCAGGGTCAGGTGCTTTACATATATTATTGGTTTTTCTCCCTCCAACACTGCAAGAAGCCCAAAGCTCATGGCAGGTCAGAGTGACTCTCCGAGGGCCATGTTCTGTAAATAGCAGAAACCAGGTTGAGCCCAGGACAGTCTGCCTTTAATTTGATGTATATATTAGAAAGCAGGACTTTTCAAACTGCAGGTTGCAACCCATTCATGAATCCCATCCAGCATATTTTTTAAACCTTATTAAGAAACTTTTCAAAATATATAAAAACAGTATGTTAACTGGTCTTTCCAAATGAAATATAATCAAATGGATCTTCACATGCTTATCACGTGGATGAGTTGATATTGTTCATGAAGCTTTTGTCTGTTAAATACATTTCTAGGTGGGTTATGTACCAAGTCACAGTGTAAAACGTTCTTCCTCCTGTGGCTCATGGTCAAAGGGAGTTGAAAAGCTCTGTTTTAGAGGTTCCTTTAATGGAAGAGAAGTTGGCTCAATGACTTCTCAAATTCTGGGAGTCTCTGTGTGGAAAATGTAAAACAAAATCAGCTCAGCCATGAAGAAATCCATCATGTGGGTCATTGCTGCCTCCTATTTATGGATGTTTGTCAAATTAATGGCTGAACATTTTATTTGAGTGAACGCCGGGTTCAGGTTGGTGCTCAGAGAACATAGTCTTCTACTGACATCGCTGAAGACTCATAGTGACCTTCTGTCACCAAGGAGGAATGTGTGCCAAGTGTTCCAGACAAGGCCTGTCCCCACTACTTGAAAACAACCAGGGCCTGTTCTCTGCCCGACAAGGGATTCTTCATCAGCAGCTCTGCGTTATCCTAAAAGTGAGGGAAGAAGAGGCCCTCCCACCCCACCGGCTGTGCTTGGCTCTGATAGCCACATCAGAATGACCTGGGGGCTTATGAGAAATCCGTCCCAGGGCCCCGCCTTCGCCCTGCTGAGCTGACTCTGGGGAGGGGTTCTCAGGTGGTCCTGAAGCTTCTCGAAACAGGAGAAGCACTTGCTACCAGGGGGGCCTGGTGTGCAACATGGGATCCCAAGTCAAGTTTAGGGCTCCTAACCCAGGGGCAGCCCTCCTAAGATCTTTGGAAAGAAACTTAAACATGTAAAATAGCAAAGTTCACCCAATCGGCTGGCACTCCGTAAGCTATGTTCAGTTACTTCATTTTGAACTGTTCCCATCTTACCCCAGGAATGTTGGTGGTTGACAAAGACAAAGTCATGTGACTAAAGCCTTCTGGGGCACTACAGTGAACCACGCTTGGGGAGAACAAGCCATGTTGGACAGCAGCCATCCACATGCCCAGCACGCACCTGGATGGCCGGTGATTCCACACCAGGCAAGGAGGGCTTGTCTGCCTAGCAGCATACCAGCCACGCTCCACTTCTGTCCCTGCCACGGAAACCGTGACTCTCCCTCACCAGTCCCTTGCTCATCCCCAGGTGCTGGGAAGCCCAGCAATGCGAGGCTTTGTGAGATAGCTTTTGTCTGATGACTGTGGATTTCTCCTCACCCCTCACTCCAGCGTGGAGCCACTGGCCAGGCCAGGGTGACGGGACATTTTTCGAGCCAGGACAAGAACCAGGGTTTTCTGACTCCCCACAGACCAGGTGTTTTATGGCATCAAGCTAGATGCTGTTGCAACATCCAACTCTCTGCTACGTCCCCAGGATCTTCACGAGCATGGGGACAGGGATGGGTGACCACGTTCCTCAGGTATATGTCTGTCTGCTTGCTGACCACTGCTGCTCTCCTCCTCTTTCCCTTGTCTCATTGCAGGACACAATGGGCTGGTGGCTGTGAGTACCTCCCCCTCTGCCCCACTTCATGACCCCTGGACATGAGGTTGTCGCCGGAATGTGAGGAAGCAGGCAGGGTGTGGGCCACGGGAGACATGGGGAGGCCGGCTAGCCTCCTCTCCAGGGCACTGATCGGTGGCTGTCAAATGGATTTCTTTGGTAGTTAAGGAGAGTATCAGAGGCTCTCTTTCCTATCCTCTCCATAACATATGTGCATTTCCCCCATGACTTTGGGAGAGTCAGGGAGCTTTCAGAAACAAGATGATGAAGAGGTGGGAGCATATGTAACTGACATAGGCTGGGAGACATGTCAGAGCCTGGGGAGCTGAGGCCTGGTGGGTGGGGCCCTCTGACTACAGATGAGGGGGCGGTCCTTGTGTATATAGTCCCTGTGCTGCACAGCTGGGTCTCTGCCATGTGTCACCCTGAAGTGCCCAGCAGCCACACAGCCCCAGGTATACCCTGGAGACAGCGAGGAAGCCAGGCTAGCAGAGGAGGCAGGGCCCTGCCCCAACACCACTGGCTTCTAGGTCCAAAGCTGAGCCAGGTCAGGGCTATCCTGAGGCTGTGCTTCTCAAACTCTGGTCCCTGTACCCTAGAAAGCTAAAGTGTGTGCTAGAGGTGTTCACAAGACAAGCACGGTACATCCTCCTGAAGCAGAGGCTGCTCTAGAATATCCATACAGGAGGACTTCGCAATGCTGGGGAGAGGGGGCCGTGAGACTTGCGTGAAATCTTCATCCTTTTCCCTGACATATTAGTTTTACTTGAACGTTTTACAGGGAGTGCTATGTAACTCAACTGATCAATAATTTAAAACATTGATTTTATGTTAATATGAACACAGGCGCATCCCCCAGCTCTGCCACTTTCTATCTGTGAAGGTCAAGGCAAGTCATTTAGGCTATCTCAACCACCGTAAAAGAATAAAAATGCCCAGTCTCAGAGTTGCCATAAAGCCAGCAAGTGACGTGTGTTAAGGACCAGCCACACAAAGCCTCACAGATGGGGACTCTTTGTTATTGGAGGTTCCTAGCCCAAGGGAGGTTGGTGTCAGTGCCCTCTAGCCGAAGACCCACCCAGACGCAGCCCTGCCATTCAGGGAGTTGGGTGGTGACTGGCTTCGGGGTGGGGGTGGGGGCGGGAGGCAGCTCAGGAGGAGGGGGTTAAGAAGAGCCTATTCTAGGATATGAACTCTGGTTGGATGATCTGGGGGGCAAAAGAGGGGTTTGCTCTACACTGGATACTGTCAGAGCAGGAATGCCCCTGCGACTAGCATCTCGATAAATCTTATCTATGGGGAGAGGGACCAGTAGGAGGAGAGGATAACTGGTAAGGAAGCAGCAACCACTAATTTTGGCCAAGAGAGGGGGCGGTGTTGGGTATCTTGTGGGTGACCCAGAGCCCTTGTTTTATGTTTGTACTCAGACAAAATTGTGAGATGGGCTTGTTCTGTCCCATTTATCATGGTCTCAGTCTGAGGTTGTCATTCTGTGAGGCTGCTCAAGTGTGATGGGAGAGTATGGTTTACGGCCAAGGGCCAGGCGGCTTCCCAATGCCAGAGTGGCTTTTTTTCTTCCACACTGAGATGTGTCAGGAGTATAGATCCTGAGTCCAGACCATCTGGGTTCAATTCCCAACACCTCTACTCTGTGAGCCTGAGGCAAGCTACCTCCTTTGGGCTCAGTTTCCTCATCTGTGAAATGGGGAGAATCATAGCGCCCGCCCCTAGGGTTGTGAGGTGGATTAAATGGGGTGATGCACTCACAGGGTCTGGCACAGAGTCATTGCCAAGTAAACTTTTAAAAACAAGCTTTCTGAGTTACACCGTTTCTGTCGTTATCTTGGCAGGGATGGTAGTGGGAGGACCAGCAGTGCAGGTCTGTAGACTCAGGTCCAGTTCAGTTTAACAGATACTTATTGATTTCCCACTAAGTGCTAGGAAAAATTAATAAAATCCCTGCAATATTTGTCCCCTCGCCCCCCAAATAAAGCTGTGCTGTAACTGTAGCTTCCTCTCTTGGGCACGTGCTGTGTGTCAGGGATCAGTGCGTGAAGCAGGCCAAGGGGGTGTTACCATCATCAGGCCCGTGTTTGCACTGGAGGAAACAGGCCAGATGGATTAGGTGCTGAGGCCGCTCCAGCAAAAAGAGGAAGTAGAGTTTGGCGGTCTAGCTTGGTGCTCACTGGGCAAGCTCACGCGCCACCTCTGTGCTTCTGAGGAGGCATGAGGCTTGCCCTCACCTAGAGGAGATGGGCACCCTGAGCGGGCCTGGGCAGGGTGCAGTGTGACTTCCCAGAGCCACCCAGGCCATGCGGGAGGGAAGGTCACCTTCAGCTGGGACATGGAGGGGCAGGACCAGTCGTGTTGCATCTTGCAAGACATCTGGGAAAGTGCGAATTTACGGAGGAAGCAAGGGGAATGGCATCCCCAGAAGCGGGAACAGCATGAGCCTAGGGGTAGCACGCTGGCCCTGTAGCGAGGACCCTGAGCTGGCAGGTGGGCCCCAGCGATGAAGGGAAGACCCTGTGTACCCCCCAGGCGGCGTACCTGCAGAGACTGGGGGTGAACACGGCAGTCTTTGAGAGACGCCCAGTGATTGGAGGTGCAGCTGTCACTGAGGAGATCATCCCAGGTGAGCCCTGAGAGGTGGTGTGGGGGTGGCAGAGGGCGACCAGTGGTGACCACCGGTGACTGTCTTTATCGGATTCCATTTCAGGGTTTAAGTTCTCCCGAGCATCCTACCTCCTCAGCCTGCTGAGGCCACAGATTTACATCGACCTGGAGCTGAAGGTAGAACTGCCCCCCCCCGCGCCCCCCCCCCAGTTCTACCCATGGCCTGATGGTGGGGGAGGGGCGGTTCCAGCTTCCCCACCTGGGGTGAAGCCTCCCTATTTTGCACCCACGTGGTTCCCTGCACCTGGGGTCTCTCTTCTATCCAAGGGTTTGTCTACCCACATGCTCTCCTTGGTGCATTCCCGCAGATGGGTTTTGTCTAGCCTACCCAGTGCCTTAAAAATGGGAAATTTCACATAAAACTTGGACATCTTTTGAAGAACAAGCCTTGTGAACACCAGGCCCATGTTTCTGCATGCAACACTGGCTGGTGCCTTGCACGGGACTGGGGTTCCAGCTCTGCCCGGCCCCATCACCTCCTGGCATGTCACCTGGCCCTCGCTGGGTACCTGCCTGAACCCCTGGGCCTCTGACAAGAGCCCGATTTCTTCCCTCATTAATCTTTAGATCCTGTTACTATTCTCAGTCTCTTGAGCAGGAAGTTGGACCCCAGGGATTTTCAGCTCCTCTGGCTCCTGGGCTGCTTTGAGGGGTCCTGAGAACGCTGACTGGCCCCTAGATGACTCCTCTTAGTCAGCTTAACCTTGGGCCACAGGCTGACCCAGCTCTACCCCTGTCCTTGCAGATCACTGCCTCTTTTGTAAACTCGGTCCCCGCATTTCTGGAGCCCACTTAGCTTCTCCCTGCTTGTGCCTGGGTCACCACTACTCAGGGAAAAGGATCCTGTGTATCATCCATACAAGAAGCTGTGAGCACTTTAGCATCAACTTTGCTCTAAATTGAAAGTTTGAAATTTATAATAAGATCTTCAACCACTGTTGCCTACTTAGAGAGAGAAATCACGGCCAACCAGGCAGGACCGGATGAAATCTAGCCAAGGCCTGGGAAAGGGTCTCTGGTCCGCAGTCCACACCAGATTAGTGCTGAAGGCAACCTGCAAATGCACGCATTATACATAGTGGCAGATGTGGCTGCGGATGGGGGCTGGCTGTGGGTAGACCCTTCTTTTGAAAAATGTAACTTCTGAAAACTCAGGATGACAGAAAGGAAATTTCCACGAGTGTTCTCTTTATAGAAGTTACTCATTTGAAAATGTTTTCTGTCATAGGGTTCCTTTAACTAGAAACTCCGAAGTGAATTGAGTGTATGACTTGACCCCTAACCTTAGGCTGCATTAATAGGAGCGTGGTGCCCAAATCATGGGACAGAACAGTCCTGCTTCGTGATGCACAGAATTAATCCCGGACGGAGCCTGGAGCACCTTATTGACCAGGACACTGGCAACCTGGAAGGCGTCTACAACAGGGCAACTGAAGTCGTTCTAGGAATGTCCTCTTTCCAGACAACAATAAAGAACAGTTTAATTACCAGTGTCACAACCTGGGCTACAAGCTCTAATGCTCTATCAATTGGGCTGCACCTGTGAGACAAGAATTGTTTTAGTGTTCCCGTTTTATGACGAGGGAACCGAGGTGCTGGGAGGTTAAGTTCACACACTGGGAAATGACAGAATTTGCATCAGGTCTACCTGCCTCCTTCTCCCTGTTCTTGAGGTCCAATGTGCCGCCACAGGCATCCTGATAGCGATCCTGCACGTTACAGTTTGCAAAGGACAAGGTCACAGGCAGGAGCTCTCCAGGTGGGGTCTGGGCAGAAGACAGGGCTGAGCTCACACACCCTGGGACCTAACAGTTTTGAATCCCTGCTTGATGGTTTTATCAACTGCCTCCCAGCGCCCCGTCTTTCTCATCTGTAAGGTGGGGATGGTGATAGTACCTACATGGTGAGGCTATTGTGGTGGTTTTAATAGGTTCGCTCATCATTAGTGCAGTGCCTGGGGCATGGTTAGTGCTCAATAATTGTCAGCTAGCACTATAACTCCCATGTAGCAGCTGAGAAAACTGAGGCCGCAGAAAAGGCAGCCGACCCGGGGACCCGGGCCGGCCACTGCCTATCAGACCTGGCCACTACAGGCCTGTCCCCGGTTAGACTAAGCCCTCACCTAAAGTGTGAGGCTAGCCTTTCGTGCCACTGCGTCTCTTCCATCCTTGAGCCAGAGGATGGTTTACCCCACCCACTCGGGGCCTCAATGGGGCCTGCGTTCTGGATCTTAGTTTCCCCAGCTGTCAACAAGAACATCAGATTGGATCACCTCCCGGGTCTATCCACTATCCTGGTTTGCTTTGATAGCCACCCCACATTAAGCAGTGGAATCCAGGCTGGGAGGGCAGAGTTCTGCCCTGGGGGTCTTTTCTCCCGCATCAGCCAGGGGCTGCTCTTCCTGGGCCAGCCTTGACCTCATTCAAGTGGCAACCCCTTGTCCTCCCTCCCCTCTCTCTCTGTTCTTCCGGGTCTCAACCAGATCAGTGTGCTCCCACTTTGCTCCCTGGAAACCTGATGCAAGGCTCTCAAACTTTCAGGTCTGTCAGAACAATGTGGGAAACTGATGGGACCCTGGGGGACCTTGATTTGAGGGCTGATTCTGCAGGACTATGCTGGGGCCCGGGAACCACACCCTTTAGATCTCCCTTACCTCTGGTCCCTCATATACACCTTGTCCCTTCCTAGCGATTTCCACCCGGGGTGCTATGCATGCTGAGAACACTTGTGGGGAAATCAGAAGAAGGGCTTTGTTTTTATAAGAGAACTGCACGATCTGAACCAATCTAATGGTGATTCAACATCCCTCTTCTGATTCTGACACCACATAATTAAAGCCATCAAGAATGGCAAAGGTTCAACTGATGAGAAAGTCCTGAGTCAGACAAAAAAAAAAAAAATCATATTCAATTAGTTCTACTTGAAATAACTCTTGGGTCCCTTATCTGGGGTGGGTTATTGATTCATTCATTCAGTAAACGTTTCTGAGCCCCTTCCCTGTGTCCCGTACTGGGAGAAGCCCTTGGGGACACTGTGGTGAATGGGGGCAGCAAGGCTTCTGCCTTAGGAAGGGAACTTCAAGTAGAGGTAGGTGTTGCCTAAAGAAAGGAAAACAAGACAATATGGTAGTGAAGGAC
This sequence comes from Panthera tigris, assembly GCF_018350195.1. Classification (NCBI taxonomy): domain Eukaryota; kingdom Metazoa; phylum Chordata; class Mammalia; order Carnivora; family Felidae; genus Panthera; species Panthera tigris. The sequence goes on along the minus strand of NC_056670.1, from coordinate 56,613,198 downwards.
CAGAAGTCCAGCCTGGACTGGCAACCAGGAAAACTTCCCTGAGGAGGTGACATTTGAACTGACATGTGGATGCTAAGAAGTCACCAGCCTTGTGGTCACCTGAGCAGAGAATGTTCCAGTCAGAGGGAAGTAGAGGTGGACAGGCCCAAGGCAGAAGAAAGTAGACCGTGATGGCAGAGGGGCAGCTGAGGGTGTGGGAGAGGGGGTCCGGATCAGTTGACATAGGGCCTTGTAGGCTGTGAAGGAGGGACTGCATTTTATTCTGAGTGCCATGGGCAGAAGAAGTGGAGGGATGGAGTTTATGACTTCATGAAAGGTCAGTCCACCTGCTGGGTGGTGTGGAATGTGGTAGAAGCGGCTGTGGTCTCAAGGAGATGGGTGAGGCGGTGGCTGTGGTAGTTCACAAGATGGTGGCTTGGGCTGAGGGGCAGTGGAGATGGAGAGAAGTAGACAATGTCTGGAGACTCGGCCAGTGAGACTTGGTGACTGTTGGGATGAGGGGAAAGGAAAAGGAGAAACTAAGGATGCTTCCTGGGTGAGAAAGACTAACCTGAGAGAAACCAACCTGAAATTTTCTCCAGCTTGGATCAAACACATTTCCCCATGTTGGTGTTAGAAAGGACTCTGGAGGTCTTCCAACCCAAACCCCTACCAAACCTTTGGACTCCCCTCCACAGAATGCTCTCCCCATGGCGATCCCACCATCTGGAATATCTCTGGCTTAGGGAAATGTCAGCTGTAATTGTTGGAGAGGGCTTTTTTGGTTTCCTTGTGTTTTCCAGAACTTCTACTCAGATCTTGTTTCTGTCTCTGGACATGTACCTGGTCTGCAACATGGCATTCAATTTATTCAGTCAACAGAATACGTATTGATTGCACTATATCTAGGTGCTAAGGATATAGCACTGAGAAAAGAAACTATGCCCTTGAGCTCATAGAGCTGACATTACACTTGGGGGAGACTGAGTAACTAAGTATGCAGTTAGCCAGGGGGCAGTAAGTGCTTCAAAGACAAATAAAGCAAGACGAGGGGGCAGAAAGTGCTGGGCTGGTAAGGGACGCCTTGCTGCTCAGGTGACATGTGAACAGAGCAGTCAGAGAGGAGAGGGAGCTGGCCAAGGATCTGGGAAGAAGTCTCTAGGTGCCGAATTCATCAGGTTAAACACATTAAATACGTACAGCTTTTGGTATGTCACTCATACCTCAATAAAGTGGTTTCAGAAAAAAAGAAGTCTTTAGTTGGAATAGTAAGTCTTATTTGTGGGGCCAGCTCAGGCCCCTTGTGTTTTATCTGTACCTCCATTGAAGAAGTAGATGTGCTCTTGGAAAGTTCTGTTTGCCAGTCAAATATTTGTTAAGTCAAATCATATTTTAAATGCATCAAGGGAACTTCCATTTAAAGTGACCCTGGAGTAAATGAGTCTGCAAAGTAAATAAAATTTTTTGATGTGAATAATTTATCTACCTCGTAAGTATGGATTTTCACATAACCATTGCTTTATTGTGTCTTTCTAAATTTTAATTATTTATTTCTGAAGTGGGGGCAGTTATAGACTAGTGCTGAGAGTCAGAGCTTTGGAGTCACAGAGATGTGGTTTTGAAACCCAGATCCACCTCCCAAGGTGACCTTGGACAAGTTATGTCACTGCCCTGTGCCTCTGTTGTTGTATTCGTAAAGTGAGGACAATGTACTTAGAGTTGTTGTGAGGTGATCATTGTAAACCTTAGTACAGTCCTTGGCACAGGGTAGCTTGGTGTGGTGTGGTATAGTGTGGTGTGGGATTGTGTGATGTAGTGTGGCATGGTGTGGTATGACATGTTGTGGTATGGCGTGGCCTGCCAAAGAGTGCCTGGGCAAGCACGCTTTTTATGCACTTACATTAGAAAATGTAAGAACCAGTGCCACGTGCCTCGGGGAACTGTTTGCAGAGACCTAAATTGTTGCGAACCCAATCAGAGAAGGGTCAAGGGCAGAGGCCACAGATCCCTTAAAATGTTGCTTTGCTATGTGTGTTCTGCAGAAACACGGGCTGAGGCTTCATCTTCGGAACCCCTACTCCTTCACCCCAATGCTGGAAGAGGGCACAGGGAACAAGGTCCCCAGGTCCCTTCTTCTGGGCACAGACATGGCGGAAAACCAGAAGCAGATTGCCCAGTTCTCGCGGAGAGATGCGCAGGTAGGGAAAGGGACTGGCAACGGGTCTCCTCCTCCCTTGCCAGCCTGGAGGTGGCTCCTGAAAGGAATTGGGCCTCGTCGGAGTCATCCTAGAGCATGTCGTCCAAAGGCCACGAGGGCTGGGATAGGCCACCCCACCTGCCCTAGGAGGGCTCCGGTCTGTGGTAGCCTCTGATCCGAGCACTTCAGAGAGAAGGGAATGGAAGACAGTGATTAAGGCCGGTGGACACTGGAGACCCTCAAACCTATGAGGCCACTGTTCAGGTGGTCTCTGCTGGCTGAATTTCAAAAGGGAATCCACCGGTATGTACTTCTACTACGGTGCTTTCCATCTTTCCTGCTTACTAGAACTCCAGGTGGTTATCAATATTAAAGTCCATGAAAGCCAAAAAAGAGGAATGAAGGGAGGATCAGAGACAATTATGGATAGAATGAATTGGATCAGGAATTTAGGACAAGAGATTTGTAATATTCATTCGATCTGGCATTAATCCCCAGGCAGCCCAAGGCAAGAAATTGTCCAGGATGGCATGCCGGTCTGCTGGAAGGAGGGACATAGGTCTGATGGAGAATGCATAGCTTTCCCTTGGGATTGCATTATAAGGAATTTGTTGGGTACCTTCATGTATATGAGTCATTGAATAATCTTTTTTTTTTAATGTTTATTTATTGTTGAGAGAGAGAGGAGGGGAGGGGCAGAGAGAGAGGGAGAGACAGAATCCAAAGCAGGCTCCAGGCTCTGAGCTGTGAACACAGATCCCAATGCAGGGCTCGAACTCACAAACGGTGAGATCATGACCTGAGCTGAGGTCAGATGCTTAACTGAGTAAGCCACCCAGGTGCCCCTTGAGTCATTGAATAATCTTATGGGCCTGGTGTGACTGGTGTTGCAGATATAGATTCTTTAAATGGACATATTTTTATACCAAGCCTAGACACAAGCTGAGGCATAGTATTAACTCATGTCTCAGTGAGGACAGTAAGGAGAACCTAGGTTAATACAATCCATGTGTGTTGCTTTTTGTACTCTATTGTTGAGTAAAACCAAGAGAACTGCAGACACACAGAATCTCTCTTCAGCCAGTGGTTTCTAAGCCTGGCCGATGAGCAGAATCACCTGGGGAGCTTGCTTTTTCAAAGTGCTTCTCTTTTGTGCAGCGGGTTGGGGACGCCTGCCTCCACCCTCTCCTCTAAACCCTGACCATCTCAGATGCACCAGAGAGGATTCAGGACAAGGCCACGTCCCAGGCCTATAGGACAGTGGCTGAGGCCTTGCATGCTAGTGACCACAGGAACAGGAGGCAGAGGCCACATCCTGGGGTGGAAAGTAAGGAAACCGAATTCCGGTTTTATCTTTTCATGTTGTCACATTAAAGGCCTACTGTAGAGAAGGCTGCTAAGGTCATTTTTATCAAGACTTCTCAAATGTACTTCCACACAGAACTTTTCCTTCTGTAACCTTATTAAAATTCCATGGATATATTCATGAGTATAGATGAACCAAAAAATTAAAAGGTGAGGGCTGAGGATTGAGACAGGGCCCTGGTGGCAGAGGCCTCCATCCCAGCTCCTGTCATCCACCCAGTGAAGGAAGGGTGGGTGTCCTAACCACTCTGTTGAAATGGATTCTGAAAAAAAAGAGAAAGAGAGAAATGGACTCGGCTCGGGGGGGCTTGTGGGGCGATGGGGAGTAGGCTTCTGTTTCTGGATAGGACAAGAGGATGGAGGGGATTTGCAGGCCAGGAAACAATAGTCATCATGCTGGAATACAGGGGAAGGGATCTTTCTTTTACCAGTAATACACGGGAAGACAGGACTGAGAAGAGAAACTTTAAAGTGGTTTCACGGTTTATCACAGAAACCACATCCTAGGATACTTGCCAGTTTTCTGTGGCTGACAACTGGTCTTGGCCAGCATAACTCCTTGTCCCTGCCACCACCCTACTGGCTCATGTACTGCTCAGGATTTCTCCGACCTCCCCTAGCGCTGACATCAGCTCACAGACCCAGAACTGGGAGTAATTTGCCTGAGGAGTCACGGAGGCCTGGCTAGGAGCAGCAGGCCACATGGGGGCGGCATGGAGGGCAGAGCAGTGGGGCAATGTCCTTGTGGGATTCTAAGCAATGGGGCCTTGACTCAGGGCTCTCTGTTCCAGGCCTTCCCCAAATATGAGGCATTCATGAATCGGTTGGCATTAGCCATAGACCCTCTGCTGGATGCAGCGCCGGTGGACGCGGAGGCCTTCCAGAGGGGTTCCCTGCTGCAAAGGCTCAAGTCGCTCTCCACCCTCAAACCCCTGCTGCAGGCAGGTAAGTCCAAAGTGCAGGCATCTGGGTATGATGAGTGACCTTTGGGGACTCGAGCCCATTTTCCCGATGATTGGACCAAAGCCTGAACCTTCTTCAGCCTGCCACCTGCCACCAATTAATAGGGGCTGTCCGAGTACTCTGGGGAGAAGGTTTTTGCCCAGCCCGCCCTAGAAACAGAGCCTGAGAAAAGGCTTATATGCAAATAGTTCACTTTGAAGGGTGACCCCAAGGAAAGGAGGAGTGAAACTGGAAAGATTTCCAGCGGGAGACGCTGCAGAGTTGCATGGACAAAGTGTGTGGATTCAGGGAGGAGTGAAGGACCGATCAGAGCCAATAGAATCTATCACAAATGCCAGAAGTAGACACTGCCTCTAGGATGACCAGTCCAAGAAGCTTCATGCGACGAAATGTATTAAGCAAGTGCTGTGTGCCAGACACTAAGCTAGGCACTGGGGCTACAACAGCTAAAGATCACGATCCGTGTCCTCAGAGCCCTTCTGCCCCGTGAGCCTCCGGCGTAGTGTGAATCAGCCTGAGAGCAACGGCCTGGCCAAGCTGGCTGCCTCCCAGGGTATGGGCCTTACAGAGTTCGAAGTAAGGGAATAAGGTACAAGTTAACATTTTCCCAAAAATAATTCTAACAGCTAAAATGTATTAAGTGCCTATGAACTTGCAAATGCTTTACATATGTCACTCAGTCCTCACAGTAGCTCCTGGGATATGAAATATTACTCCCATTTTACAGATAAAGAGGTAGGAGCAGAGATATCACGGATTGGACTGACTCTTTCTTGCCTATCTCAGCCTATGCGTTATGGGTCTTCTCTTTTAGGTCGTGTGCTGGGAGCCCAGCTGCCCCAGTATTACCAGGTCCTCACAGCTCCAATTACAAAGGTGAGGGGCTTCCCAGCCTCAGGCTAGACCCCACATTGAGGGGGACTGTCCTCCCCAGGTCCCTATGCCCTTCTCCCTGACATTTTGCTGTCCTAGGTGCTGGATCAGTGGTTTGAGTCTGAGCCTCTAAAAGCCACTCTGGCAACGGATGCTGTGATTGGAGCCATGACAAGTCCCCACACTCCGGGGAGTGGGTGAGTGTGGGGCGTGGTGGTGAGGGGTGCAGCGAGAGCAGAGTGAATCCCCGACAAGTGCTAACAGCTGCTATTACCGCTCACCGAGCTCTCTGGGTGAGCCGGGCACGAAGCCAAGCTCCCATCTAACCCTCAGAGCAACATCTGAGAGCCGTGGCTCAGAGAAGGGGCAGGTCTTGCCTGAAGTCACACAGCTAGTGGTTGCAGAACTGATTTCCAGCCCACGTTGTCTGACCCTCCAAAATCCTCCTTCTTAGCCACTACTCCTTACTGTTTCAGCGAGAAAAACCTCTCTCCCACTGGTATATCTCAACATGAACAACTTCCCACTCTCCTCCTCCTCCCCCCTTCCTCCTTCTTTTGTCTCTCACTCCCTTTCACTCCTTCTCTGTCTCTCTTTTTATCTCTTCTCCTCCCACAAAGTCCCATTAGCCCTCCCCCACACACACAAAGTTCCTTTCCGTGGGTTCCAAGACACTCACACACACACACACACACACACACACACACACACACACACACACCTTGGTGAGGGTGGAACACTATAGGTGGGGGCTGTGTTGACAGCCTGATCCAAGAGGGGGCAGGCAGACACAGTGAAGTCTGTACCTATGGGATGAGTTAATGGCCACTTGTAGGAGCAGGAACAGAGGGTGTGTGGGGTGTGTGTGTGTGCGTTTGTATGTGTGCGTGTGCGTGTGTGTGTATGTGTCTTGGGATAGAGGATACTGCCAAGTGTTGGGCCATTTCTGGTGTATCACAAGATGCAGCTAGAAGCTGCATCAACGTGGCTTTTCTCTCAAAAGATGAGAACCACCCTTGGAAGTGGTTTTTCAACACACATTAAGCCAGCTCTGAATTCCCCAGGGCCATGGAAGAAGGGGGTTGGCAGCGGTTGCCATACTTTGGCCAACTCTGTGATCCACCAGCCAATTTGGATGTTCCAGCTGGTGCCTTCTGTCCTTTTCTCTGTAGGTCTCCAGGAGGCCTAGCTACTGCCCAGTTTATGAAGTGTGCCTTTAAGTAATTTGTTTCTTCATTAATTCTTTCAGTCAATATTGATGGAGCACTTCCCTGTGCCAGGACCTGGGGCCAGGTAGTGAATGGAGCTGAAATCCTAATAGGAGAGGTAGACACAGAGCAGATGATGATACCGGAGTTCTGTGAGGGTTAGGATGGGGGTAAAGCAGGGAAACAATGCTGTCCAGGGTCAGAGAAGGTCTCCAGGAGGAAGGCATGTTTAATCTGAGACTCTCAGGACAGGAGGAATTAGGTAAACAAACACGAGGGAGGAAGGGGCCTTGAAGCTGCCAGAACAGCATGTGCAGACACTGGGGGCTGAGCACAGATGATGCGGGGGTTTGCTTTGGCAGGAGTGCGGACCGCAACAGGGAGCATGGTGAGGGAGGAGGCTGGAGCCCCGGAGGTCATTTTCAGAGACTGGCAATGACCCTGAGAGCAACACCAAGCCAGTGAAGGCATCAAAGGAGAGAAGTGACAGGACTCAGCTAGGTTTTGAGATTGGGCTCCAAGCCTGCAGGAAAGAAAGGGTGGGAGAAAGTGGTCCAACTAGAAGAACATCAGTGCAGCAGTTTAGGGATGAGAGGAGAGGCCTGGATCAGGGAAAAGGCCTCAGGGAGCAAGAACTGGAAAGTTCTTTGGGAGGCAGGGTTGATGGCACCTGATGGCATGCAGGCAGTGCCCATTCAAAGGTTGTTGGGAAAGGCAGTACAGGGGGAGGGAGAGGCTAATGGCACCAGAAAGAAAGGTCTATTTGCACCTAAGCTCTGGGATTAAATCCCAGTGGTCTGTCCTCAGGTATGTGCTGCTACATCACGTGATGGGGGGCCTGGAGGGGATGCAAGGGGCCTGGGGCTATGTCCAGGGTGGCATGGGTGCCCTCTCTGATGCCATCACCAGCTCAGCCACTGCACATGGAGCAAGTGTCTTCACTGAAAAGGTGAATGTCCCCCTACCCCTTACCCTGATTATTTGCAAGGATCTCAGTATAGAACCAAATGTCAAATTCAGAAGGTCCTCCTTTAACTGAGGCACAACGTGGGGCTTGGAATCAAGGGGCTGAATTTATGTAGCCTGTTAATGGCTGGGCAACTGTCAACCAGGCCCCCGTTCTTCGGACCACCCCCTTTGAATTCTCTGGCCCCTAACCCCGTTTGGGCTGAGCCTTTCCATTAGAGTGAGTGGGCTAAGTCTTCACCACTTTGCTGCAGAGCCCAGCAGGGTGGCTTCAGGCTGCGGAAGCTGGCAGTGCCCCAGAGCAGCACAGACAATGGAAATCCTCCAAGATCCAACTGTATTTTTCTTCCTGGGGGGTTTCTGGGGCCTCACTCTGGTGGGCTCTAGGCAGTGGCCAAAGTGCAGGTGAGCAGCGAAGGGCGCGTCCAAGGAGTGGTGCTGCAAGACGGCTCGGAGGTGAGGAGTAAGGTGGTGCTGTCCAATGCATCTCCACAGGTCACCTTCCTGAAGCTGACACCACAGGTAAGGCCTGAGGGTGGAGGCAAGCTGTCCGCCAACATGGGGGGTGTTGGTCAAGGGAGCCAGGACTGCATGAGGATGGGAGATGTAAGTGCCAGGTATCTGCACTGGGGGAAGCCATCTCTTCCTTACCCAACAGGCAGGTAGCAAACAGGGAAGAAGCCTCACGGGTGGGAAGGAAGGTCCGAAGGAATGAGATGACCTAGGCCATGCAGCTGGCGATTGGCAGAGCCGGAGCTAGAACCCGGGTCTGACTTTTAATCCAGAGTTACCCTACTACCCTGATTCCCCCTCTAGCCAATGCTAATTCCAGCATCTGTGTCAATTATCTATGGCCATATGGATGCTCAGCTTGTGGGCATATATTAAGAATACTGATTTAGCACACAGAACTAGAGAATTCAGTTGAACTTGGCTGAGTTCAGCCGATCTGGGCTTGCTCATGCACCTTCCATCAGCTGTGGGTCAACTAGTGGGTCCTGTTCATCTTGGCTGGCTTCGCTCATGTGCCCAGGTTGGCTGGCTGGGGCTAATCCAGGATGATTTCTGCTGGAATGACCAGATTGACTAGCTCTGCTCCATGTGTCCTTCATCCTCCAATGTAAGTCCAGGCATGTTCTCAGGGCCTGGCAGAGGACAAAAGTGAGCAAACTCATTCATGCAGGTGCTTTTCAGGCTTCTGTTTGCATCCTACTTTCTTACATGAACTTGTCACAAGCGCAGAATCACAGTAGGAGGATGTTACAGAGGTGTGTGTATCTAGGGAGGGGTGAGGATTGGGGGAAATTTTTGCAATTGATCACACCTTCCCTGTCACCAGAAGATATGATAATATGTATATGAGTATGGAGGTCCCAACCATTCTTGGGACTACCTGGGGCGGGGGGGGGTGGGGACAAGATACCACTTTTTCTGAGTAATTCCACTAAGAAAATTCAACAAACATCTGTTCAAAAGCATCTTGTCAAGACAATTCTGAAATAACCAAGATTTACAAGAGCTTGGAGACCAGAGGAGAAAAGGGGCCTGTAGCCCACTGGCCATATCCAAAGCAGGAGCTGGTGTGGGCCATATACATTGCTCTGGCAGAGCTCAAAGGAAGAAGTGGTTAGTGTTAAGCTGGAGGGGATCCAGGCTGACTTCACAGAGGAGGTGCTTTGGCTGAGCTCTGAAGGATGGAGAGGATTTCTGGCAGTAGAGGTTGAGGGACCATCCTGAGCAAAGGAAGAAGGCAGCCCCTTGGGGCCTCAGCCATCCCCAGGCGTTTTCATGGAACCTTCTTCCAGGAATGGCTTCCTGAGGAGTTCGTGGACAGGATCTCCCGACTAGACACCCAGTCACCTGTTACCAAGATCAATGGTAAGAGGCACACCAGACTGCAGAGCTGTCTCTTCTGACATTACCTGAGTGAGAAATTTCCAAGTCTGGGAAGAACTGGCCTACATCATCACCTCTATTCTCTGCCCTCCAGCCTGCCCCCTAGTTTGAAGGTGAAACACTCTTTCATACTTTTTCTTTCCAGTCCATCACTTGGGTGAGCAGGGTGAAGGGTAGAAAAGGAGGATCCTGGGGTCTGAGGACATGGGCCTTTGGGCCCTCATCCTCCTCTTTGGTCCATCAGTGGCTGTCGACAGGCTGCCTGACTTCCTGGCGGCCCCCAATGCTCCCGGGGGCCAGCCACTGCCCCATCACCAGTGCTCCATCCACCTGAACTGTGAAGACACCCTCCTTCTCCACCGGGCCTTTGAAGATGCCATGGATGGCCTGCCTTCCCACAGGTGGGTGGCCGCTGGGCTTTGGTGTCCCCTGTTACAATCTTACACGCATGGGCCAGGTGAGGGGTGGGTGAGGGGTCTGTCTAGACATGGCAAGGATTGCCTCTTCCTCCTGGTGTTAAACATTCACAGTGTCTCAGAATCTGCCTAAACCCATACTTAAGTCCAAGGATAGGAAGTACATCTAGACAAGAAGCCTGTGGGCCAGGGCAGGTAAGGAGTAAAGAGTAGGACATGGTTCAGCCAAGTGTCACGTATTAGCAGGAGAGCAAAGGACTGCAGAGGAAACAGCACTGGCCTTGGAGAAGAATTGCAGAAAATGCTTTCTGGGAGAGAAGGGGTTTCTCTGATTTGGCAGCCCCATCAATGGGCACACACCCGATTCCCCTGCTCCATATTCTCTTGTCTCTGATAAGATGCTTTCATAGAAAACTTCTAAAAAGCATTTCCTACCTCCCATCCCAGCTGTCTCTCCATCCTTCTGGGAACAGGCAGGGACCTTACAAGAGCAAGTATCTCTCCATACTGTCAACTTCCACCAAAGCCTGTTGAAAACCTTTTCTGGGCGGGACTCTATTGAGTACAGGTTGGGGGAATTGGAGGTCAGGCAGGGGCATGAAACGGACACAGAGCTTATCGTAAGGCAGGCACATAAATATTTATGGCATGAGGTAAAGAGGACAAGTGCCCTGAGAGAAGGGTAAAAGGCAATGCCCATTTATTCATTCATAAATATTTTGGAGCCCCTACTCTGTAACAGGCTTAGTCCAGGAACCTGGGCACAGAGCAGCAAGCAGAGTCAACATGGCCTCTGCCCTCAGGTCACTGACCTTCTGTTGTGGAAGACAAGACAATCAACAAACATGCACTGATAATATGGAGAAAAATAGGTCAGAAGAAGGGAGGATTTGCTAGCCTTTATAAGAAGGTCAGGAAAGAAAGGCATCTCTGATAGCGTGGCACCAGAGACCCAAAAAATTGAGAATAAAAATCTTATCAATATCTGAGGGAAAACACCCAGGTAGAGGGCAAGTCAGGTGCTAAGGCCCTGGGGCAGGAATGGAGTGGTGTGTTGCAGGCACAGGGATGGGACCAGAGAGGCCAGAGGAAGAGAACCTGGGAGTGAAGGGAGGAGTGGGGGGGTGGTCCCAGAGCTACGGCTACTGTATCCTGCTGGGCCCTGGAAGCTACTCCTGGCTTTTACTCCAGGAAAGTTTGTGCAGAGCCTGACTTACATTTTAGAAAGACCCCTCTGGCCACTGTTTGGAGAAAAAAAGGCATCTGTTGCAATTGGTTATATTGCAGAATCCAAGAGACAGAGGACTGTGGCCCAGACCAGGGTAGGGGTGGTGGAAGTGACAAGAAGTAGCCAGATAGGGGTACCTGGGTGGCTCAGTCAGTTAAGTGTCCAACTTCGGCTCAGGTCATGATCTCACGGTTCGTGGGTTCGAGCCCCGCGTCGGGCTCTGTGCCGACCGCTCAGAGCCTGGAGCCTGGTTCGGATTCTGTGTCTCCCTCTTTCTCTGCCCCTCCCCCACTCATGCTCTGTCTCTCTCTCAAAAATTAATAAAACATTAAAAAAATTTTTAAAAACAACAACAGCAAAAGAAGTAGCCAGATACTGGGTATTTGAAGGTGAAGCTGGCAGCATCTGCTGTTGGACAAAAGTCAGGTGTGAGCAAGAAAGAGGAGCCGCTAAACGATGGTGTTTGTCTTTACGAAGAAGGGGGATCTGGTGTGTCTGGCTGGGGAGGAGCAGGCTTTAGGCATTCGGGTTTGGACAGGTTACTCTGGAGCTGCCTACTGGACATCCAGGTTCAGAAGACACGTTGTAAATGAGGGATGCAGGGAAAAGGCCATTTCACGTGGCCTGAAGGTGGTCAGATGTGGAGATTAGAGGGAAAACGTGCCCCAAGGAGACGGGGCATTGTTAGCAGGGGAGGGGGTGGGAAACCGCTCAGGGTTCTGTCTGCTGGCCACAGCCCCGGAAGCTCTGATTTCCCCAGCCTGCTCAGGGAAAGGTGACCGGGGATGAAGTCCGGCTACCTGAGCACCTGCTGCCCTAGGCCTGGCCCCTTCCCTCCTTTGTTTGTGCTGCCCGCTGGGCCCCGGAGACCTGAGAGGCCTGGCAGAGCCCAGGCTGTAGTGGAGGAAGGTGGGGACAGGCACCCATTAGGGAAGGAGGCTAAAGGGGACCAGAGGCCCTGGGGCGGGGGGTGGGGAGGCTGGTGAGGGACTGGGAGATCCTCTGGAGCATTCTGGACTGTCCTGGGGGACACGGAGCCGTTGCAGGCAAGCAACCACCACAGCCTCGAAGAGACAGCGACCTTGGCACCAGGTTACCCCGGGCCTTCCTTCGTTATGTCCCTGGCACCTCAGAGAAGCTCCCAGCCCTTCCTTCAGGGCCACTGCTGTTCTTTGCCCCTGACCCTCTCTCCTCCCCCATGTGGCAGGCCTATGATTGAGCTCTGCATCCCTTCCTCGCTGGACCCTACCCTGGCTCCCCCCGGCTGCCATGTTGTCTCGCTCTTCACACAGTACACTCCCTACACGCTGGCTGGAGGCAAGGTGTGGGATGAGCAGGAGAGAAACGCTTATGCAGACAAAGGTAAAGAGGGCCAGACCGTCCTGTCTCCAGAGTGACCGGTGGCCGTGCAGCCCCACTGGACCCCTCTCCTCCTATCTGCTCATTCAGGATTAACAATGCCAGGTCCTGCCCCCAAAGGGAGAGAAGAACCCAAGGGAACCCAAGTCAACACAAGGAGTGCCTGCTGGGGTCCGGCACTGGGCTAAGAAAGCCTGAAAGACACGATTCCTGTCCTTAACGTTACTCACAGTCCAGTCGGGATTTGGGGGGATGAATAGAGAAACCAGTCTTACAATACAACTTACTTTGTGAGTCGAAGAAGGAAGGTATGTGCCAGAGAGATAAGGAAGAGACATTTGAGCTGGGTTTTAAAGGAAGAATGGGAGTTGGCCAGGCAGCAATGGGCATTCCAAGCGAAGAAACAGCTTGAGCAGAGCAAGGAGGTGAAGAAAGCTTTGCATATACACGGGAGACAAGTAACTTTGTGTTTAGGGCTGGGATGAGCAGGTGGGAAAGTGGGGTGGACCCAGAGGCCTTTGTAATGAATTATTTACTTGCCCATGGACTGTTTGTGTATTTTTTGCTTATTGAGATATAATTTGCATATGATAAAAATAGACCCATTTTAAGTGTGTAGTTTAATGAATTTTCATACATTTGCCAAGTTGTACAATCATGGCGTCTCCTCTTCTTCCTGCTCACACCATCTCGTTTCTCTGCTGTTCTGCAATCAGTGTTTGACTGCATCGAGGCCTACGCCCCTGGCTTCAAGGGCTCCGTGGTGGGCAGGGACATCCTCACACCGCCTGATCTGGAGAGAATTTTTGGGCTTCCTGGAGGGGTGAGTATAAGGCATCCCTCATCACATTCTCCCTGCACCCCCACTCCCTGGCCTGCCCACTTGGTTTTATCTTGTCTCTCCACACCCAGCCCGTATCGAGAAGGGAGGACAGTGCAGAGACCACGGTGGAGAGGGGACAGAGAAGTGGTCAGACCTAGGGAGTGGGGAGGAGTAAGATCAGACAGGAGAGGCAGTGCCTGCTGAGAAAGTCACCAGGATGTCCCCTGTCTGGACATCCATGGCCACCTCTCCCATCTGGCTTTCTTCAGAGGGAGCTCCCCTCTTAAGGTAGCAGGTCCTTGGACTTTCCTCTCTGATTTATCAAAGCCTTGTTGAGACTGGAGGCAAAGGGACCAGTTAGGAGGCCAGGTCCATACTGCAGCCACCAGCTTCACGTGGCTCTTGGTGGTTTCAGTGGGTGAGGCCAAACTGAGGCGGGCTGTACACATAAAACACCCACCAGCCTGCAAAGGCTTAGGACAAAAAAAATGGAACACATCTCATTAATAATATTTGTATTGGTCACATGTTGAAGTGATAATGTTTTGGCTCTGTTAGGTCAAATAAAATATATTATTGACATTCATTTCACCATTTTCTTTTTAAACTTTAATGTGGCTCCTAGAAAATAAAAATTGCATATGTGGCTCATGTTATGTTTTTATTGGACAGCGCTGGTCCAGATCTAGAGTGCAGGAGGCCAGACGGTGGGAAGGGAACAGAGTGGATGGTTATGGGAGGCATAGGGCAGGCTGAACTGAGAAGTCTCAGTGTAATGTGGTCAGGGTGGAGGTGACGTGAAGGGTCCACCTGGAGGCCCAGGCGGGGAAGGTGAGGTCGCCCACCGAGGTGGGGAAGGTGGAAGAGAGCAGACTTGGGGGGTAGGGGAGGAGGAGCCCAGCTTGGGACATGCTGACGTGGTTAGCTGGAGGGACGTCCAGCAGGTGTGATCTTCTTGTCCAGACCCGCCCTGCAAGTTTGACCTTCCCCTTCCCCTTGCTCCCCCTGCCCCCACACCTTCCCAGCTGCTCGGAACCCAGCCAGGGGAGCAGGACCAAGCCTGAGTACCCTGTCCCTGTCTGCCATCCACTGTGACTCTGCTGGGGCTTGGACCCCTGGGACCCAGGCTCAGGTGGGTGTCTTGGCCAAGGAAACATGAGCCGGCTGCCAAAATAGGTCAAATCCTCCATTTTTCAAACAGACTGAGGAGGATTTGTAGTCCTCGGCAAACACTTAACATCTCCCTCTTCTTTCCCTCTCACACTCTGAAGGTGCTCCTCACCTTTCTTTCCTCCTGAAAAATGCCTCTGGAAAACTCCATCCCCAGCCCAAGGACATGCAACTGTCCTCTCTCTCCCCTCCCCTTTCCAAGAAAACATGCTGGAAGGAAAAGAACCTTCCTTGGAGAAGGGGAGGGGAAGAAACCTGCAAAGGCCGGAAAGACCATAACACTCCTATGTCAACGACTGTGGCCCTGCCTCCTGCAGAACATATTCCACTGTGCCATGACCCTGGACCAGCTCTACTTCGCCCGCCCCGTGCCCCTGCACTCCAGCTACCGCTGTCCTCTCCAGGGCCTGTATCTCTGTGGCAGCGGTGCCCACCCTGGTGAGTGACGTGGGCCCTCTTCCCTGTGCGGGCTGTGGGGGCTGGCTGGACGGCAGAAGCTTGCTGACGGGGGAGAAGGGGGGCAGGGAGAGATGGAGGGGAGCAAGGAACTCCCATGAGAACAGGCCATCCCCCATATTGGGGATTCTCAGTGCACAGGAAACAGGTGGGAGGAGGGGACTCTGCCAGCTGGCCACACCCTCGGGGTAGCTCCCACCTCCTCCAAACGAGGTTTAAAAATTTGCCCCAGAGGCGGCTCTCCAAATGCCAACTTTGGTTGTGAAAGACCCGTGTCCCTGAATTCCCCCTCCAGATGTCAGACCTGTGAGAATTGGTAACATTACGTTTCTTAATTTAAAAATTCTTGCCTGCGTCCATTCCAAGCCTCGCTGACCTTGCCAGGGCTGCCATCCCCTGTGGACATGCCCCAGAGAGGTCTGAGCTTCCACCCCTTGCCCCTTGAACCTTTAGTCTGACGCTTTAGTTTCACACCCAGAGGGTCTCCATCCAGTGCGTTGGCTTTCCAGACTGAGGGGGCAGGTGCTTGGACTGTGCACTGGGCCCCCTGCCCAGAGCTCTGAGCAGGAAGCCTGGAGGCGAGCCCAGAATCTGTCTTAATAGTCGTCCCAGTTCTGATGCTCACGTCCCCAGCACCGCCCTGCAGGTGCCCATGCTCTGCTTCCTTGCTGGCTTCCCCACGAGCTCTGGCCCCACCTGCTCCCTGGGGACGGTCGTGAGCACCGCTTAGGTTCACAGGAGACTCCCTTCCAGGAGGAGGCGTCATGGGAGCCGCGGGACGCAATGCAGCCCATGTCGTCTTCAGAGACCTCAAGAGCATGTGACCCTGAACCGACTCTGACCCAGGACAAAGAATCCACCCTTGAGATGTTAAGTCCCCCTTGGGTCAGTTTCCCAGGATACGGCAGACAAGCCCTCATGCTCAAGGCACTATTTTAGGAGAAACGTACAGGTTACATTTGATACTTGTTAACCTGGTACCCATGTCTTCATGAGTGAACCAGTTTTGTGTTATTAAAAACAATGTTTTAGGTAAGTGGTTTGCGTCTTTTCTATACATTACTATATATTTTGTATGTTTTAGTAGACGCAGAGGTATAGACACGAATATAGATAGATATAGCTATAACCACCTCATTACTTAATCTCGCTCAACTCAGATTTTTCATCTGTAAAGGATTGGCTCTAAAGATCAGGTAGGACAACAGGTCATACTTTAGTCCAGTATCTGGCACACACCATACACATTCAGGGCACGGTGATGGTCCAGCTGCTAATATTATCCATGAAGGTCCTATTGTCATCTTTGTGTTCTGAGGAAGGGCGTCTCTTCAGTGTTCTTTGTTTAACTTAGCACCTAGAACTGAAAACAGCCTGCTGGAAGCAGTGTCACCAGGACAGAGCAGAGTGATCTTCGGGTCCACTGGGCTTTTCGCACAAGAACGGCCGCCAAACTAAGTACGGCGCCCTGTTCGGCGTTGACAAACTGAACTTCTGAGCTTGTGGAAAATTTGATTCTGGTCTGGGTTCTGAGATTTCCGTTTCTTACTTGCCCTCAACCCCACGTGCTTCATCCCAGGGCCCAAAAAATGTTTTTCCCAGGGGAAAACATTTGGAGGAAAGGGAGGGAGGTAGAGAAGGAAGGAAGTGAGGAAGAAGGAACGTGTGGGGCTGAGGGCAAGTGCTGGCTGAAATCTCTGGTGAGACCACGTCTTCATTTTCTGCAAAGTCAGCTGCCTTGTTTACCTCTCACCTGGTCTCAGCACACTGGCCCCTTCCCAACTGCGGGCATAAGGAGAGCAGAACTGAATAACAAATAGGAACCTGCCAAATCCCCAGAGGCCTGGGGCACATCACATCCAGCTTGGTGTTTCAAAATACCAATGATTGGGGTATTGTTTTGTTTTTTATTTTTTGGTGAACAGAAGTCACAAAAGCTTGTAGGAATGTAGGAAATTTCAAAAATACAGTAAGAACATAAAACTCAAAAATAATCTTACCTGCAGAGAAAATCGCCGTTACCATTTACGGTATTTTCTTGGGGTGCCTGGGTGGCTCAGTCGGTTAAGTGTCAGACATGGGCTCAGGTCATGATCTCACGGTTTGTGAGTTCGGGCCCCGCATGGGGCTCTGCACTGACAGCTCAGGGTCTGGAACCTGCTTCAGATTCTGTGTCTCATTCTCTCTCTGCCCCTCTCCCACTTGTGCTCTGTCTCTCTCAGTCTCTCAAAAGTAAATAAATGTAAAAAGAAAAATTTACGGTATTTCCACATAGTCTTGTAGATAATAGGGATCATATTCTGTATTCAATATGTGGGTTTTACATCTTTATTTTCTTAAAATGTTTTTTGATGTTTATTTATTTTTGAGATAGAGAGATAGAGAGCAAGCAGGGGAGGGGCACAGAGAGGGAAACAGAATCCCAAGCAGGCTGCATGCTGTCAGTGCAGAGCCTGATGCGGGGCTCGAACCCACGAACCACGAGATCATGCCCTGAGCTGAAATCAAGAGTTAGACGCTTAACTGACTGAGCCACCCAGGTGCCCCACTTTTATTTCCTTTTAATTCACATCATGAGCACTTTTCAGCCATAAAAATTATCTGAAAACATTATTTTTAATAGCTGCCTAATATTCTCATTTAAAGATATACCATAATTTATTATGGAACATTGGGTTCAGCTCTGGCCTTGATTGCTAGCTAGCACATACTCTTTTTTTTTTTTTTAATTTGCATCCAAATTAGTTAGCATATAGTGCAATAATGATTTCAGGAGTAGATTCCTTAGTGCCCCTTACCCATTTAGCCCATCCCCCCTCCCGCAACCCCTCCAGTAAGCCTCTGTTTATTCTCCATATTTAAGAGTCTCTTATGTTTCATCCCCCTCCCTGCTTTTATATTCTTTTTGCTTCCCTTCTCTATGTTCATCTGTTTTGTCTCTTAAGGTCCTCATATGAGTGAAGTCATATGATATTTGTCTTTCTCTGACTAATTTCACTTAGCTTAATACCCTCCAGTTCCATCCACGTAGTTGCAAATGGCAAGATTTCATTCTTTTTGATTGCCGAGTAATACTCCATTGTATACACACACCACATCTTCTTTATCCATTCATCCATCGATGGACATTTGGGCTCTTTCCATACTTTGGCTATTGTTGATAGTGCTGCTATAAACATGGGGGTGCCTGTGTCCCTTCGAAACAGCACACCTGTATCCCTTGGATAAGTCCCTAGTAATGCAATCTCTGGGTCATAGGGTAGTTCTATTTTTAGTTTTCTGAGGAACCTGCATACTGTTTTCCAGAGTGGCTGCACCAGCTTGCATTCCCACCAGCAGTGCAAAAGGGTTCCTCTCTCTCCACATCCTCGCCGACATCTGTTGTTGCCTGAGTTGTTAATGTTAGCCATTCTGACAGGTGTAAGGGGGTATCTCATGGTGGTTTTGATTTGTATTTCCCTGATGATGGATGACGTTGAGCATCCTTTCATGTGTCAGTTGGCCATCTGGATGTCTTCTTTGGAGAGTGTCTATTCATGTCTTTTAGCACATACTCTTTTACCATGTCTACTTCTACTTGAATGAGTCACCATCACGTCTCTCAGGGTGCAGCTGCTGTCCAGGCAAACATTCCCTCAAGGAGAAGGAACTCAGGGGACAAATGGAAAGGAGAGAAAGAGCATCTTAGCACAAAGAGGGAAAGTTCCCCACCGTTTAGTGACTTCCCGTCTCTGCCTTGTGTCTGTGGAAGATAACATTTGGCCCAGACCGAGGTACAGGATCGATTGATCTGGCTCGGCACTACAGGTAACCTTGGCTCCTACAAGCCCCCAGCATGCCCTCCGGCTGAGCAAGGGGGATCAAGCTTCCCCTAAGTGATGACTGCAAATTGGCCGTGGATCTGGCGATGGGCCCCTTGTTGACTTCAGAATGTAAAACTCTTACAAGGATAAATAAGTCAGTGCCATATCGTTACCTGATTTACAGTTGCCCGTTTCCCCAGAGCAGTAGGGAGCACTTCCTCTGAGGCACAATCGTGTAAAAACCCGAAGTGCATGTGAACCTCACCTGGTTAAGTCATTAGGTAACATGCCAGCCCCTCCTGCTCTCATGGCCCCTGGGTGATGGTGTCCGGAGTCCGGGTGAGAAGTGAGGTTTATAGCTCTGGGAGGAATTCAGGCGTCCTCGTCGGAGAGATGACAGATGTGGCTGGCCAAGCCACCTGCGGGCCTAGTGAATGTGCATTTTTCTCACACATGTTCTGTCTGCAAAGCATTGGACAATGCTGGGTTTTCTGTGGGACGCAGATATTACTTACCTCCATGGTAAAAGCAGAGATGAGACTTGTCGGAGCATAGGGCAGCATTCTGTGGGCGGTGGGGTAATGTGAAATAAAAAGGAACATGAAATGCAAATGAGAAGAAACGCAAATGGACAGCAAATCTGAAAAATATTTAACCTCACCAGGAATCAATGAAATGCAATTAAAACTAAACTATCATGTTTTACCTATAAAATTGAGAAAAATTATTGTAATAGAAAATTACTAGTGTGGGCAGAGAAGACACTCTCATAAATTGTTGGCAGCAGCATAAATTTGTATTTGATAATTGGATTCAAAAACGAGCATCTGGAAGTCAACCCATTTGGTGGGTTATTCAACCTCTTGTCACCTACCTTAAGGAAGGTATCAGAGATGCCCATAAGGGTTTAGGCGTAAGCACATTCACGCAGTGTTACTTGCAATGGCAAAATATCAGAAACAGCTTATATGTCCCAAAATAGAGAATTAGTTAAAAGAGTCATAATAATTGCATGTGATGGTATCCCTAATACATATGTATGTGTATGTATACATCTACGTATATGTATAGGAGATGTATGTATAACATATATATCATACATATACCGACAGAGATACAAAGAGACTGGCAGATAGAAAGACAGAGATGGGGGTGGGGGGGCACCTGAATGGCTCAGTTGGTTTAGCGTCTGACTTCAGCGCAGGTCATGATCTCCCAGTTCGTGGGTTGGGGCCCCACGTCGGGCTCTGTGCTGACAGCTCAGAGCCTGGAACCTGCTTCAGATTCTGTGTCTCCCTCTCTCCCTGCCCCTCCCCCACTCACACTCTGACTCTCTCTCTCTCTCTCTCAAAGATAAACATTTAAAAAATTTTAAAAATAATTAAAAAGAAAAAAAGAAAGATGGAGAAGAACAGAAAACAGACAGATGAGAAAGAACCAAGTACACCCAAATGTTAGCAATAGCCTGAAGTCTTTCTGGCCACTTGGTGGCAGTTTGGAAAATGTTTCTTATTAGCTTCATCCAACCTATCTCAGCTTAAGAACAAGCCCAGAATAAATGGATGGGGCTTTGACATTTTGTTTAAAATGATGAACCAGGCTGGATCTCAATGACTTGTGAATTACTTGTACATTGATGTATATTTATTGATCATAAATCAGGATTTCAGACATGGTCAGGGTCTGAGATTTTCTTAGTGGGAGGGTGGGGATCTCCCTCCCCTAAAGTGCCATTAACATCACAAAGGGGAAGGGCAGCGTGTTGTCAGTGTTTCAATAGTCCAATAGAAACCCTGTGTTCTTGTAAGGAGACTAGAGGTGAACCCAAACCTGGACTATCTTTGGCCTTATCTGAAATTACATCAGCTCTGTTAGGCAGGTTGTCAGATCAGCAGCTCAGTAGCTGGTTAGATATGTCCTTGACTAATAAGAGAACTGGAAGATGAATTAAATGATACTGAGCCAACAACATTTGCTTAGTAGCTTGGTAGGCAGAAATCTTCCAAAACAATGGGTCTCTTAAGAAAAAGTAATAAAGAGCGTTGTCAATAGTGAAAAAGCGCCGGAGCCAGACCTCCACTTTCTCCACAGTGCCAGTTGGCCTTTCCTCCTCTTTGATCTTCCAGCACCTCTGCAGGAAGTGTAGGTCTGGTCACATGCTGCTGTGCATAAAGGGGTTAGAGATGCCTTCTTCGTAGAGGGGAGGGGAGGATTATATATATAAACATAGCTCACCAAAATATGTGTGCCCTCCAATCCAGCAATCCAGTCCCTGGTATATATCCAACAGAAGTGCTGCGTATGTGTGTTCGTTAAAGACCCACACTAAGCCACTCACAGTGGCACTATTTGTAACACCTCCAAACTGGAAACTACCTACATGCTCATCAACAGTAGATTGAATAAGTAAACTGTGCTATATCCACACAATGGGATCCTATTCAACAATGAGAAATGAACAACCTAGAACCACATGCCCCAATACTGTGTTGAGTCAAGAAAACCAGACACAAAATGATACAGGCTGTGGGATACCGTTTATTAAATGTATAAAAACAAGGAAAAAAGTAATCTGTGCTGTTAGAGATCCACCTTTGGGGATGTTAGGGACTGGAAGGGAGACTGAGGATGGCTCTGGGGTGCTGGTAATAGTCTGCTGTTTGGTTTGAGTGATGGTTACATGCATATGTTGTCTCCAAAAAATTCATGGAGCTCTACACTTAGGATGTTACAGTTTTCTATATGTATGTTATACTTGAATAGAAAGTTAAAAAGGAAACTAGCTTTTTTTTCCTGGAACAAAATGATATTACTTATTGGCATCATTACTGTAAAGCTCTTACTAACTGCCAAAGCCCTAGCTCTGAGTCTAGACTAGGATGAGAAGGTAAGAAAGGAAAAAAAGAGGGGAAAGAACAAGAAGGATGTGGTAGACAGACCCTCAAGTTGCCTCTACCCACGATCCCTACTTCCTGGTGTTCATGCCCTTGTGCGACCCCTCCAAGTGTGGGCAGGACCTGTGGCTTGCTTCTAACCAACAGAATATGACAAAGGTGGTGGAATGTATGTGATTGTGTCACAAAAGATAATGATGCCCATCTTGCAGGAAGCTCTCTCTCCCTTGGTGGCTGTGGGGAAGCAGGGACCACATTGGGAATCCCTACATGGCAAGTAACTGAGGTGGTCTCTAGGATCTGAGAGCAGCCTCCAGCCAACAGCTAACAACAACAACAACAACAAAATCCTTAAGCTCTCAGTCCTATAGTCTGAAGGAACTTAATGCTGCCAACAGCCATGTGAGCAGGGAAATGGATCCTTCCCCAGTTGAGTCTCCAGATGACAGTGCAGCCCTGGCCAATGCCTGGATGGCAGCCCTGTGAGACCATAAGCAGAGGATCCAACTAAACCTGCCTGGAGTTCTGACCTATAAAAATTGTGAGATAATAAATGGGTGTTGTTTTAAGTTTGTGGTAGTTCGTTACACAGCAGCATATAATATAAGAGAGGTCAAACAGCCAGATCTGGGTACAAAATGTAAGTGATGATACAAACTTAAGTTGTGGCCCTCAATTTCAAAATATTTCCATTTAAAATGATCCTGTGATATGGAAGTCTCTCAATGGGGCTAAGCCTGGACTCAGCCATCACTGAGGTCAACAGTCAGACACACCTGGGTTTGGATCCTGACTCTACTGACATTTGAACTTGGGAAAGTTTCTTTACTCTTCTGAGTCTCAGTTTCTTTTGATGAATGCGGATTGTGATATTTTGCATGGCACAGGCACACAACAATGACTAGTTTTCCTTCTTCCTTACAAAATGACATGTTGCCTCACTCAGAAGCAGAGTGTTCAGACAGGATGAGAGGCATTCTGGAGCATTCTGGGCCCACCTGAAGCAAAGGACTGAAATTAAAGCTACCACATGGAGAATTGCAACGAGATTTCCTTCGGTTTCAGGTTTGGAGATCCCTCAGAAAGAAGGCCCCCAAGTTAGGAGCTTCCATTCTGAGACAGCACACACACACACACACACACACACACACACACACACACCCCTCTACAATAAACTACACCAACTCACACACACAGATCAATATGTCAGGGCAAGAGAGAAGGAAGCAGGCAGGGCAGATTGCCAAAGACAGAATCGGTGTGTGGGCTGTTGAGCTGTATTTCTGGTCCAATAAATCAATCTGCCTTGAAAGAGTTCCTCCGATTCCATGACTGTAATTGGAACTACCTTCCTCAGGGGCTGTTTGTTACGTTCAAGGTCAGGTGACAAGTACAGGTTTTCAGAGTCAGGCACAGTCAATCTTCACCTGCCTCTGGGAAGAGCTCTGCTCTATCTGGAGTATCAGCTAAAAATGAGTCCATCTGTGAGCTGTTGAAAACTTGGTAGAAATAGAATTGAGTTAGCCTCTGATTTCTCTCCTTGTTTTATTTCTAAACTCACTTCAACATTCTCTCTAGGATGCCTCCGCTAAAACCAACATCTCCATTAATTTGCAATTTGTTGAATCTTGCTGTAGCAGAAGCATCTGGGCACCGGTCCCCCCAAAAACAGAAAATACTAACTGGTGCTGTTTATTGAGTCCTGAATGTGTCAGGCACTGCACCAACCATGCATTTCACATGCATTATTTCACTTAAAGCCACAACAAACCCAGGAGTCAGTTACACTAGCTGTCTGCGTTCATAACTGAGGACACAAGCCAATGACATTAACATGCTTACCTCAGGTCACAAAGCTGGGAGTTGACACAGTCAAGATTTGAACTGAGGTCTTTCTCACACCAAAAGTCATGTTCTAAGCAAGAAGCTACACTCTGGATCCAACTAGTAGACAACTGGTTATATTGTAATCAAGTCCCACTAATTGTTGACTGATTTATGTATAGGACTGTACATGAATGTGAAGCAATGATCCCTAGTCTCAAAGCATTTACACTCTAGTTGGGGGAGAAAAAGAACATGCATATAAAGGATCATGAACATCTCCAGAGTGATGTGATTCTGCACAGAGCACACCAATGAAATGTGACAGAGAGACAGCTGCCTGTGAACAGGTAGGCTCAGGGAGTGTTTCCTCCAGCAGAGGGGCTTGAGCTGAAGCGAGATTGCCCTACACTTGGTGGGCGAGGAGGCTTGTTAAGCCAAAAGGATGAGGAGGGCATTCTGCTTCCTCCAGGGTGCTGTGTGGCAAAGGCAGGGGGGTGAGAATGGGCAGATACAGTGGCTGTGTTTCCACTGGAGAAGGCACGTAAACAAGCTGGGGAACACACAGTTGGCTGGGAAGAGGATCTGTGAAGAGCAATGATGGAAAGTAGGCGGGGCTGAAGGCTCAAGATATTGGGAACCTTCACGTCTGGCTGAGGGCAGGCTTTGTTCTACAGACAACATGGAGTTTGTTTGAGAAGATGTTGGGGATTTTACACAAGTTGGAGAATGGCCAGTCCCTTAACTTAAGTGGCCACATTCACAGTGTTGGCAGAGACCATCCAAGGCAAGTTTTGGGCTTCCCTCACCCCTTCTCTTGGCTCTCTCCTGAAGCACTCACGTGACCTGTTCAGAGATGGAAGTGAACCAGGAATGGAACATTGATCCCAGGAGGCTAGAACCAGTTTTTCAGACCATCACACCAGGCTGTGTGCCCCAGCCAGGAGCTTGGCATAGGGGGTGTCAGCAGGAAGCCAGCAGGGATTCTTCTGGTCTCTGTAGAAAGCCCTGTCACCAGCAGCCTCAGTGCCAAAGCCTCCTTGTTCACCCCCTGCCACAAGAAATCTGTGAGATCCTGTCTATGCGACCCGGATTTGGGGAGCTTCAGTTGGCAGCCCCTGATTTTTTGTTAAAGGTGTTTGTAACATCTTGTAAGTAATGACCCCCAGCTGACCTGCATTTCATCAAGGTTCGGGGCAGGTGAAATCCCAACGGCTGGCTTTCCCCTGGAGCAGGGGAAGAGACTCATCTGCACCCTGCATGAACTGGAGCAGCCCATATTCAGAGTTGGGAAGAAGGTTAATAATAGTAAACAAACTTCCTTGAAGGGATGGCCTAAAGGGGAACTAGTTATTAAGAGGGAAAAAAAAAAAAAACCCCAACACCACTGCTTTTATAGTAACTCTTCTCAGTCTATAATGAGAAAACCTCCCTTCTGTATAAACGACCCCCTAATGTGAGTCACCCCAAGACCCAACTCTTCGTCCAGGAAGCAGGAGCATAATGGCGCAGTCAGGTGTAAATTATAGGAGCCCGCCAGGGCAGGAAGCAGGGTGAGTTATAATAGTAGAGTAAATTAATTTCACATAAGTGGGATTAGCAGTTAAATAAATAGCAGCCCCACCACTAACCCCGTCTGGAATGCTGAGCGTCTGTCCTCTGCCAGGGGGCAGAAACCTAATGGCTGAGTAGGAATTAGGTCACAACATGGTCGCTACCCACTTTTAAGGACAACTCCTCTAGGAATGTAAGGCAGAAAAATGTTTGTGTTAGAACAGCATTCCAAGTTAAAAAAAGATGAGATGTGACCTGCCTCCATTGATGGTTCAGCCACCGCTCATGGTGGCCCCGGTGCCCCATGAGTCATCAGAGACCTAAATGCAACCTGAGCAGTGGGGGAGGGATCACCCAGGATTTGGGGTAAATTGGGGGCAATGAGGTCTACGGATGGACCCATGAGGAGCTTCCGTTCTAGGCTGAGAACTTGTTGGTTTTATTTTTAAGTTGTCAACCTCCCGATTGCTTGCTTGGGCTTTTTAAAGCTTTGGCCCTCTCATAATTTGACAGTGACCTCTGTTCAGGTGAGTGGAGTGCCAGGGTTTGGGGGACCGCAGAGTCTGTGGGCTGTGGTGTGGACACCAGGGTTTGAGCTCATTCAGACGAAGGCAGGTGGGCTGGAATTTCAACACAGCCTCCTGATATACAAGGTAGGGTCAGTCATACTTCATGGAGCTGTTGTGAGGTCTAAATTACATTAAGTCAAAAGCAAAAGGCCTCTAATCCTAGTTCTGACATGCTGAAGAGGAACAGTAAATAAATGGCAGCTCTCCTTCCTCTTTTTCCCCATGATACAGTAGAGCCAAATAAGAAAGTCCATATTGGACACCATCCAAAGGAGACTGTATCAATGATGAAATCTTCCTAAGGTAGGGGAGCATTAACAATGCTTTAGGTAATTCTCAGTAAGGACCTCTAGGAATGTTTCATGAAGCTGTGATTCTTTCTCTGCATTTGTTTAGGACCTTGAACCAAGCCAAAGTGGACTCCCAGTGTTGGCTGCAGCAGGGAGGGGCATCATCATGAGTCCTTTACACAGCTTCGTAAACTTTTTTGACTATACCCACTTGGACGGAGCCAAAGATCACCAACACCCCACCTATTCCATGTCTCTTCTGAATTTGGTAAATTATGGGGATGGGGTTCAGGGGAAGGAGATGAGAATTGCAGAGGAACCAGATGAATCAGTGGTACTGAACTTGTTGAACATGCAACATTCGTTACTCATTTCCTACTTATGTGAGAAGAACCTGACATTTTCTACTTGATTATAAATGAATGCCCTCTGGCCTCAAAAATAACCCTACTAATTTTACTCTACTAACCTGGAGTGTAAGATAAAAATTGTTAGAATAGCATAAATCCACAGACAAGCTAGACACCAATGAAGTGTCCCTAAATGATAGGGGAACAATCATACCAGCCTGCCTAGATTTTCCTGGTTTTAGCACTGAAAGCTCTGCATCCCAGAAAAACCCTCTGTTCTGAGCAAATTGGGATGACTGGTCACTCTACCATACCAGCCAACTGTAAGGGATTATGTACATATCTCCTTTAGCAATACGGATATATGAGCCATGGCTTGCTGAGTTGCAATTCATTTATATACAATGTCTAGATAGTGGGCAATTTTATAGGCCAAAAATATCCACTCAGGACAAACAAAAACCTGTCATCTGACTAAAATGGATAATGAAGGCACAAAATCAATAGTAATTTATAAATAAAAAGTATGAATAATAGCAACTGAAAGCCACAACAGCTCATAACAACTGCTGAAAAACCAACCGAAAAGAATCCTTCCAAAAATTGGAGAAATTCCTATGCAAAGTAGAGGAGGAAAAACAAATTTGAGTCCTTAGTAAACTGTACAAACACTAATTTTAGTTTATGAATACCAAATTTTTGTGGGTTACTGGCAAATAGCCTTTAGTTCTATGTGAGGAGGAAAGTCCACGAAACATGTCTGTGAGTCACCTGTAGGAACCACAGAACAGATTTGCATTCTTGGATCAGTTCAAAGTTATCAGAATGACACGTAATTCCTACCAGGATATTTTGGCCAACACCTTGGAAGTCGCTGCTTCAGGTGCCTGGGTGGCTCAGCCAGTTAAGCATCTGACTTCGGCTCAGGTCATGATCTCACGGTTCGTGAGTTTGGGTGCCATATAGGGCTCTGTGCTGACAGCTCAGAGCCTGGAGCCTGCTTCGGATTCTGTGTCTCCCTCTCTCTCTCTGCCCCTCCCCTGCTTGTGCTCTCTCTCAAAAAAATGAATAAACATAAAGAAAAAAAATAAGAAAAAGAAAGTCACTGCTTTAGCTTGCTTAATAAATGAGAAAACCAAGGCCCAGACAAGTTAAATGACTTTTCCAAAGCTATAATTGTCATGAAGGCACACAAAAAAGATTTTCTGCATGTTATTGAGCTGTGTAAGGAAGGCAGAATTGTAGGATTTTTAGATACTTAGTCTGTCATATATGGTCATCTCTCCAGATGTATCTGAAATAGTGAAAAGATAAATTCGGTTGGCCTCCACAAGGATGTGTTGAAGCTCTAACTCCCAGTATCAGTAAATGCAACCTCCCTGGGATAGAGGGTCTTTGCAGACACATCAGGTGAAGATGAGGTCACTAGGTTGGGCCCTAATCCAATATGACTGGCGTCCTTATAAGAAGAGGGAAATTCACACACACATGCACACGCTCACGCGCACACGTACACGGGACCGTGCTATGAGAAGATGCGGACGCAAGAGGGAGGTGGAGCTCTGAGTCAGGCAGCCACAAACCGAGGAGCACCTGGGGCTACCAGACCCCAGAAGAGGCCTGGAAGGATCCTCCCCTAGCGGCCTCTGAGCACTCATGGCCCTGCTGGCACCTTGATTTCAGACTTTGAGCCTCCATTCCATGGGAGAATACATTTCTGTTGTTTTAAGCTGTCTAATTTGTGAAATTTTGTGACAGCAGCCCAGGAAACCATTACAGGACCCCGAAGTGGCTCCCAGCTCCCAGGGACTGGGTATCTCCCTTCTCGCACCTCTCCTGGCAGCTGGTTGGGAACAAAAGAGAAGAGGCCGTCCTCATCAGCCTCTTTATTGTGTCCTTCCTGCCTGCCACAGCAGCATCAGAGAGCTTGGGGCCTCCCTACCCACTGAGTGGGCACACATCTCAATCACGGAGAGGGTGGCATAATGTCAGTGCCTGTATCTGGGCACCAGGAGGGTGAGGAAACCCTGGTGGGCACCCCCTCCCTTCTCCATGAAGACACTGTTCTGGCCACGTGCTTCCAGCGTGACCACTTGACATTTTCCTGTTCACACGCCATTTGACAAGGGCAAGAAATTTGATGAGCCATCCTGCCCTTCGCTGTTTTTCCTAGGACAAAAGCAAAGAGCTCATCAGATTACGGGGGGAGGGCTGCCACCTCGGAAACTGAGAAGTTTGCACATTATCTCGCTTTTTTGCCTAACATCTTTTTTAGATGCAACACGCAGACTTGGTTGGTTTTCAAATTACTGTGCCCATAAACTTCCACCCAGAGAAGACAGTAAGCTTCCCCAGGGTGGGGGTGGCACCAGCCAGTGAGGCTGATAGCTATAGTCACCAGATGCAGAGTATGATCCTAATTTTATAAAATAAATGTACTTAAATGTCTATCTGCATATGAAAGTATCTGGAAAGAAAACACCAAAATGTTATCTATCCAGGATAGAATTATGAATGTTTTTATTTTATTTGACTTTTATTTCTTTTCTAATATTGCTACATTAAACAACAAGGAATGATGTAAGAAAACTAGCCAAAGAAAAATTCATCCGTGATTACAGCTCTTGAGCACAAATACCATGAATATTCTGGTGCCTGATAGAGGAAAACTCCAAGAGTTATAATAACATAGCTGCATATGATATATAACACGAATCTTTTCTTCCTCCAGCAAGGTATAAAGAGAGCTTTTTTTCCAGCGAAGCACTTTTTTCCCTAGTTGGGATCATCCTGTGTTTACAAAACTGTGGTTTCACTTAAAGTCATAACAACCATTTTCCCATGTTGTTCTAAACCCTTCCATCCACAATAATCATAATATCTAATAGGTGCATATAGTCGCATCAGATATACAAACATTCATTTACCTGGGGTTTCCTTGTGTATGTGTGAACCTTCATCCAGTCTGATTTGCCATCATGGAATGGCAACTTCCCTTCTGCTAAAGATGAGATAGTTTGCAGAAATCGGTTGAGAGCCAAGATTCTCCTAAATGTCTGGCCCATAATGCTGGCCCAAGGGAGGAGGGGTCTTGTTGTCCACTGCCTGCCTCCTGTGCTCCTGCCAACACTCGTGAGCTGGAGATCAGCCGAACTGGGTTGAGGTTTGGCCAATTTTTGGATTTAGGTCTGTTTTGCCCTGTGACCAGACACTCCTGCTATTTTTCACTTTGCTACTAACCTTGTGGGACTGAAAGCGATTTTTGATATCAGTTGATATTGAGTCACAAACATTATTTTTGCTACCAGGTCTCCACTTTCCTAATCTACCAGTGATATTTTCAGCTTGAATCCTTCCCTCCCCTCACTCACGTGGCATCCCTGTCTTTCTGCAAGGAGGCAAATATAGGGCATGTCACATCACTCCTCATTCCTCTCCTGTGGCCAAATCACCAAATGGTCACCACATTCTTTCCAGAAAAGCCTGGCCATGGCACTGATTGGCCTGGTGCCTGAGATACAAAACTATGTCGTGCCAGGACCCAATAATGTTTAGTGCCTCTTCTAGCGCTGATATTCTGTGAACCCGACCCAAATCTCTCCACTTTCACCTTTTTAATTTAAAATCTGAGGGGCTCCTGGGTGGATCAGTCGGTTAAGCGTCCGACTTCAGCTCAGGTCACGATCTCGCGGTCCGTGAGTTCGAGCCCCGCGTTGGGCTCTGAGCTGATGGCTCAGAGCCTGAAGCCTGTTTCAGATTCTGTGTCTCCCTCTCTCTCTGCCCCTCCCCTGTCCATGCTCTGTCTCTCTCTGTCCCAAAAATAAATAAACGTTAAAAAATAAATAAATAAATAAATAAATAAAATCTGAAATGTGTAGAATTGCAAACGGAAGGTACAGATCTTGACGCGAGGAATCTTGGTACAAGGAAGGGAGTCTCCCAGGACTGACCAGTGTGGGGCAGGAACAGCCTAGAAGCTTGAGTAAGAGGATCAGCAGTGCATAGATGATAAATCCAAACCAGGTGAAAATGGAAACACTTCCTTAACCGCGCTTGGCTGAGGATTTTCACCAATCCTTGGTGAGGAGTGACTGGAAATTAATATCAGAAGCCCGCTGTGTATCCGTAGTTCACAGTATATAATTATACTTAAGTTTACTTAACAGTAAGCTGTCTATAATACTCATTCCATAGTGTAGGTTCAGACAGTCACAAACAATTCTTTTGTTGTCTTTAGAAATTCTACAATAAAAACCTTAGTGGATATTATTATAATTATAAATCTGTACTGGAAGATGGCCTAAGTGACTCTGGCAAACAAGATTCCAAATCCCAAAGTGTTAGCAAACCCCTTTCCAGAATGCTGCTCTTCTTACTTATTGCTTGCTTGCTTGATTCATTTATTTATTTGAGAGAAGAGAGAGAGAGAGAGAGAGAGAGAGAGAGAGAGAGAGAGAGCTTGCATGCAGGTGCGCACAAGCAGGGGAGAGGCAGGGCGAGAGGGAGAGACAGAATCTTAAGCAGGTGCCCAGCGTGGAGCCTGATGCGGGGCTCGATCTCATGGCTGTGAGATCATGACCTGAGCCAAAATCAACAGTCAGACACTCAACTGACTGAACCACCCAGGTGCCCCCCTGAATGCTGCTTTTGATAAAGCTCAGTTCTGGCTGGGGGTGCTACATGGTGCAGCTTTGGAGGGCACATGCGTGTAGGCGTTCTTTCATTTCACAAGCAGTTACTGACTCTTGCAATGGGGCACGCGCTGTACTAGGTGCCGGCAATACAGCACAAAATAAAAGAGTCCATAATCTCAAGCCTCCTGGAAGTGAATAAGCAATAAAGAGATGAGAGGGAATAGGGTTTTAGGAAGAGAAGGTCTGGAATAATCACTAAGGGACAAGGATGAGGAAGACAGTGAGAAATTAGTAGAAGGCCTGATGTAAGACCAGGTCCATACTGGGACAGACTAGATCCCGGGAACCTGTATTAACACTTAGAATAAAGAGATGAGAGGGATTTCTTTTTGTTTCATGGTCCGGGAGCATAAATAGCATAAACAGTGAGGTTCCGGAGGATTTGGATGGTTTCGAACATCAAGACATCAGATGGCAAGCCCCTGTAGTGCGCGCAGATGGCTTGAAGTGGGCATGTGAGTGAAGACAGGAATTCGCATCCTCCCGGGCAGGGGAGGTGGAGCTATTAGCAGCCACGATTGAAGTGCCCATCTCAGAGCGCAACTGCAAGAAGGACAGCCAACAAGACGCAGGCAGGCAGGGAGCGCTCCATCGGGTCCCATCCTTGTGCCATCCCAACCTGCGAAGGCAAAGACGGGCTGCCCGGAGGGACCCCACCTTTGTTAATGCTCAGCCTCAGGATCCTAATTGCCAGAAAGGGTTTAGCAGTTGGGTTCTCAGTGAAGGAGACGGAGCTTAATCAGCTGCAAAATTGCTGGTGGAATCTAGAACCCCGCCCTTAGGCCATTTGGCCTTGGGGTGTGTGACAGAGACTAGCAGAGCCTCAGCTATTCCCAACGCTTGAGGTTGAGAGCGATCAGAAAGTCCAAAAGATTGCATCCTCCAGACTCCCATTCCCCACCCTCAAACCTCCACTCAGGTCCTATGGCTTGCAGCCGCTTTTCCGGGGGCTTATCCCAAGCAGCCTGGCCTCACTTGACAACAATGAAAATTGTAACAATGCCTCCTTGTATCTGGATATAGCTCACAGCTTACGAACTTCTGACAATTTTTGGCTCATTTGAGAGAACAACGCAGAGTACGCAATATTATTCCCCCATTTTAGAGCAGAACAAATAGAGGCTCAAAGAATAGGTGGGTATTTTCTCGGCACCTGACAGCTGGTGAATGGTGCTAAGACTTCCAGCCCAAGTCGCTTGACCATAAAGACCCCTGCAGTATAAGTGGTCTTTATGAGACAGTGTATCTACACAACCAATGAGAAGCTGTTGATTGGTCTTCAACCTTGTGGTTGAATCTTGTAAGTTTTTTTTTTTTTTTGGAGAGGAGATATGCTCCCTCCCAGCAGCCAGGTGTGGAGTATGTGGGGCCCAGCCCATCTCTGCTAGAGAGAAGGAGATAGTAGCCATCCCAATGGCATGACTTAGAGTCAACCTGCAGAGCCTGCCCTAGCCCCAACTCGGTTTGGGGTGGCTAGAATCTTAGCTCCCCATACCTGGAACATTCTAGTGTAGTGGTCATCTGCTGTTTGGGCACTCAACATCTTTCTTTTTCATTTGCTAATCGCATTTGGAGTTAGATGTCTCTCCCTCATGTGTGTCGTCTCAGGTCTCTTGTCTTCCTGGCTTACAGGTACACATGAGGTCCCAGGACAACCAGTCAGGCTCTCTCCTGGGATTGTGACAATTGCAGAGCAAAAGGGAAATCATTAGAGCAAATTTATTCCAGGGGCAAGGCCCCAAAGAAGCTATTAATTAGTTTCTCCTGCCCAGACCCTAGATCACTCTGGTTCTTGTCCTTTTTGAAGCCCTGCTCTCCTACATCCTACTGGATTCTGAGCCATCCGGTGGCCCTCCAAGAAAACCTTTCCCACCTAAGTCTCTGTGTCTTGTAACCAGAGAAGAATTGATGGCCTCCATCTTCCTTCTACTCCCCATGCCCTCTTTCTCCTCTATCTCCCTCTTGGGGGAAGTAGAATCATATAAAGGAAAGAACCTTAGGATCAAAGTCAAGAACTGAGTTCAAATCTAGTCTCTGCCAAGACTTTGACTTACCAGTAAGTTAAAAGGGAGTTACAGGACACTATCAATAGTGTTTTTGTCAATAGATCGTGAGACATCGGGTCCATTAAAAATAGCTCCTAAGATAAGGAAGAATTCATAAAAGAATAAGGAAGGAATTCATAAAATAAGGAAGAATAAGGAAGGAATTCATAAAAGCTGAGGGTAAACT
The DNA here is from genome assembly GCF_018350195.1 of Panthera tigris. Lineage (NCBI taxonomy): Eukaryota > Metazoa > Chordata > Mammalia > Carnivora > Felidae > Panthera > Panthera tigris. The sequence goes on along the minus strand of NC_056670.1, from coordinate 56,580,089 downwards.
GTTTATCCTGAGGGAAGAAGACGGAACTAGAGCAGGATCCACAGTCCTGCCTTGATCTGTAAGAGGATCTTTGTCCTAGACACTTTGCAAGAAAAAGAAGGCAGGTCCAGAAATAATTCTCTATGAAGAAGAGTAAACAAGCTGGCACCCTGGGCACCAACCAGACAACCACCCCTTTCCTCCCGGGGATAATAGAGGGCACTGAGTTTGTGAACATACTGAGGGTGGGTTCAGGTGAAGTCGGAAACTCCAGCTAGGTCGGGCTGGCTCCGAGTCGGGTGCTGTGTTTGGGACCGAACAACCCTTTCCTGTTGTGCATTTGTCTCCTGCCTCACACTGTGTGTAGAAAGAGGGGTCACTGGGGCTGTGTGCAGGCATCCTGTGTTACCTAGAGGGATGCATTGGTCCCTGGGTGGTAATTATCCTTCAGGGAGTCAGCAAGCTGCTGAAAGATCAGGGAAGACCTGACTCAGCCTTTTGAAATGTGCAGGCAAAGCCCCAGGACGTACTGGACTTGACCCTGCCTGTTTGGGTCACTGGCCACCATCATGCTCTGTGCTCTTCTCTGCCTTCTTCCATCTGAGTTCCTTTCCACTGAACTTGAAAGCGGCATTTAAAAGTTTTTTTTGGTCTTAGATGGTAATGAACTATTGACTTGGCCCCACACAGCTTCTGACAGCCTTCAAGGCTGGAGCTTCTTAGGTGGGAATGACAGAAGTTCCACTGGTTTGTCCTGACCTGCTGGTCTTTTGTCCTCTGATCTGTTACTGGTTAGATGCGTGTGCCTAGGTGAGCACTACAGATTGGCCTACATCGATAGGCTTTCTGAGATTTTAGATCAGATGAGAACTATCTGAATTTGGCCATGAGTGTGGCCCATCTCAAGTCGCGCCTTTACCCTAGCACTTTCAAAATTGTTAAAATTCTGTGTGTGAAAATGCGGAGGTTTTGGTGACTGACCAGTGAGTCCTCAGAGAGCAAAGCCTGATGTTGAAGAGGGCAAGAAAGAAGAGGTATTCTTCTGATGCCCCCATTGCTGAGGCCATCAGCTCTGAACACTGGTCCCAAAGAACACATTGCTTCCCTTATCCCTCCTTTTTCTCTTCATCTACCGTTGCGAGGGATAGAGAACCATGGGCACCAGTGGATGTCATTGCTAGTGACTAATGTCTGCCCAGAGACAGACTGTGCCCTCTTAGGTAAGGAGCAGGATCTACTTGGTAGCTCCATTGAGATGTTTGATTTGGGTGGACCTCAGTGTTGTCTCAAGCATGTTCTCACTGTGATTAACTTATGTTTCTCTCTGAGGGGTAGGTTCCACCTAGCTCCCCGGCTACACATGTTTACATCTCTGCTCCCACATTTGCTAACTGCATGGGCAAGTGATTCAGTGTCTCCGAGTGAGCTTGCTCCTCCCTAAATGAGGGAGCCAGTGCTTCAGAGAGTGACGATGATTAAATAAGACAACAGGTAAAGCATCTGGCACAGTCCATGACATATAGTAGGTGCTTAATAAATGTTAATCCTCTTCCTGTGGTTGGTTGATGGTAGAAATAGCTAGTTTGTTCCCTGACTTCAGTCCCCGTGGAAGTGCCCTCCCCTTCTCAGTCTGGGCTTGGCCACGTGACTGTCTTTAGCCAGTGCGACAGTAGCAGATGGAACACAGAAACTTGAAGGGTGCTTGCATAGGGGGGCTTGCCTTCTTGCTGCTTCTGGAAGCCCCCCGCCACAACTCTGTGCTGGCCCAGTGGAGGGGGAGAGACCACAGGGAGGGGGTTGAGGCCCCACCACTTGCTATCAGCTTTAGCTTGCACAGACAGAAGTCTTTAGATGATTTACTTCAAACTGCCATTGATCCTCCAAATGTGCAGTATTTTAGGGTCAGTCTCTTATTGGTCCCACAGCTTTAGCTCATGTTGGAATTCTTTGGACAAGATGATTGACTTAATATTTGGATTTTTGTTCAGCTGTCTTGCATCTTGTAATTTGCTTTTAATTAGGCATTTGCTTCTCAGATGCCTAAAAATCATGGCAAAAATTAAAGTTTTGGAAAAGAAACTTTCTGAAAATTAAGCTAAATTCACTATCCAGACAAATCCATAGAACATGGAGAGGAAAGTGCCCTGATGTCCATTTGGCCAGGCAAACTCAGTAAGGGTCTAACCCAGGAGAGTTAGACTGGGCCAACCAAGGTCATTGCCCAGGGCAGACAGGGCAGACAGGGCAGCCCTGGCCAGAGGTAGGTTCAGGGCACACATCCCAGTCACAGTGGTTCTGCTAGTGCTGATGGGGCAAGGAGGCCAGAAGCAGACAGTTGGGCCATAAGGTCACAGTCTGGGAAAATTCGAAATACCTGGGAAGTAAAGAGCCAAGAGGATCATATTAAATGGTTTTTAGGACAAGAACCATGTTTACTGTGAATGATTTGGAGGCTTCCCCAATTTCATCATCTTGGAGCAGTTGACTTTTGGTTTTTGAATTATCAGAGGCCCCCTCAAGGCTTGGCTGAATATGATTTTAGCAGATTAGTGAATGGGTGGGTACTAATGAAGCACCAACCATATCTCATGGTTGGGCTAGGCACTCTGAGGAATGTAAGAGCAGGCTAAGGCCCCTGCCCTCAAATGGCTTTACAAGGTCCCTTGGAAGCCATGCCAACCAGATCCAGAAAAGTATATTTAGAACAGTGAGTGCAGGAAAAAGTGGGAGTTGAATTGTTCTGTACTGATTTCTGAAGGAGAAAGGCTTAATTTAGACTGTAAGGAATGGCTATAATTTAACAACAAATAAACTTTTTGGCTTCCCATCAAGACAGGACAGTGTGAAAGAATGCCATGATTGATGAGTGAAGTCTGCACGAGCACAGGAATGGCATCTATTTACCATCTCTGACCTAGATGATATTTAAAGTCCCTTTGATCTTTGATGGTCCGTGACTAATGGCATGTGTTTTAAGATACAGCCATGGCACCGAGAATTCCTGATACTTAGGGTGGTCATGGGAGGGCAGAGACAGGGATTATACTTTTCTTGTCTAGATTTCTCACCCAGAAACCTGAGAAATTGGTTAGTCTAGTCTAGAATCTTCCCCATTGCAAACATGCTGGTCACTATAAACAGACAAACAAACAAACAGCCAGAAATCTCAGAAAAAAATGGATGGAAAGAAAAGTAAGGGAATGATTAACATAAAATTCAGAATTACTGTCAAGACGAGAGAGGGGAATTCCATTGGGGAATGCATACAAGAGTAATATTCTTCGTAACATTTTATTTTTAAAGCTGGCTGGTAAGTACTTGAGTGAATGGTATGTGAATATTTTTTGTATATTCACTGAGTTTGCAACTATCACCACAAACAATTTTAGGACATTTTCATCACCTCTGAAAGAAAGCCCATTTCTCCCTAAGCCCCCCAGCTCTAGACAACCAGTAATCTACTTTCTATCATGTGGATTTGCCTATTCTGGACATTTCACGTAAGTGCAATCATGCAGTATGTGTTCTTTTGTGATTGGCTTCTTTCACTTAGCATAACATTTCAGAGGTCATCCTTGTGGCAGCGCATCAGTACTTTGTTCCTTTTTATTGCTGAATAACATTTCATTGTATGGATATACCACATTTTATGTGTCCATTTATCAATTGGTAGACATTTGGGTTGTTTCCACTTTTTCACTATAATGAATAATGCTGCTATGAACATTCATGTACAAGTTTTTATGTCAACATATATTCACATTTCTCTTGGATATATGTCTAAGAGTGGAATTCCTTGGTCATATGGTAACTCTCTGTTTGCATTTTCCTCATGACTAGTGTTGAGCATCTCTTCATGAGTTTATTGACTGTATGTATATTTTCTTTGGAGAAATGTCTATTCATATCCTTTGTTTTTTTTAGTTGGGTTGTTTGACTTTTTATTATTGAATTGTTAAGAACTCTTTATATAGTCTAGGTACAAGATCCTTTTTTTTAAGTTTATTTATTTTGAGAGAGAGAGACAGACAGACAGAGCATGAGTGGGGGAGGGGCAGAGAGAGGTGGAGATACAGAATCAGAAGTAGGCTCCAGGCTCTGAGCTGTCAGCACAGAGCCCAACGTGGTGCTCGAACTCATGAACTGTGAGATTATGACCTGAGCTGAAGTTGGACGCTTAACCAATTGAGCCACCCAGGCACCCCTACAAGATCCTTTTCAAATATAATTTATAAAAACTTCTCCCATTCTGTGTGTTTTGTGTTCATTTTCTTAATCTCAACAGATCAGACTTTGATCTTGAAGCACAAAAAGTTTTCATTTTGATGGTATCCAATTTATCTATTTTTTCTTTTGTTCTTTGTGCTTTGGTGTCATATTTAAGAAACCATTGCCTGATCCAAGATCGGACAGATTTTCTGTATGTTTAACAGTTTTATAGTTCTAGCTCTTCCATTTGGTCTTTGATTCATTTTGAGTAAATTTTTGCATATGGTGTGAGGTAAGGATCCAACTTCATTCATTTGCATGTGGACACATTGTATTTTATGACAATGTCGGAAGCGACTTATCATTTTTTTCCCACCATATTCTGTTGGCCATAAAGGCCAGTTCTGGTTACAATGTAGAAAGAGGCTATATTTCCTCCTCTGGTCATGAAGACCAAGAGAATCATTGGGCACCGTCTTGGAAGCTAGTTACCACACTACAGACTTTTAATGTTTATAAATCAGAGAAATCCCTTATATTACCTTTACTGAATAACAGAACAAGATTACAAAATATTCCCTCAGCTACAATTGATAGCTATTTATTCCTCTGTTATTGATTTACTTTCTTGTATGTCCTGGTAATAAAATTTATCATTTCTTGAACAAATTACTTGGTCCCTTGCACACAGCCAATTTTCCTAGCCATTATTTCTAGTCCCCACTTATTGCTGGGTATTAGAAACAGGATTTTTTTTTTGCTGATTTTACATATTTATTGATTTAAAAAAACCTAAGGAGAGAGAAGTTAAGTGACATGTCCCAGGTCACCCAGGAAGTGGTAGTCGAGTTCTAAAACCTTGGTTCATCAGACCTCAGAGTCCTTCCTTTCCCCTCCTCAGCCATTGTCCAAAAAGCACCTGGGTATGCACATCAGGGCCGGGCCTCTCCTATTTCTCTGCTCCCTCCATGCACAACACGGTCATTCCACAATAACCTGTTCATTCTTAAAATCAGTCTCCTTGAAACACTCAGAAATGAACACTGAGGAGCCACCAACATTAGCTTGTACTAGATCGAGCTGCAGAATTTGGGGAGTGGGGGCTATGGGGGGCGATGGGCCCTGTGGGGTCTGCTCTGTTTAGCCGCAGTTCTTGTTGCAACAGCAGAACTCTAAGGTGTGGTGCCAAAATTCAAAATATAATCGAAGTACATTTTTATTTGCCTTTTATAATTTATTCTGAATAGCTGAACTCCTTAATAGTTATCTAAAGTGTATTTTCCTTTAAAAGCACACTTTAAAATGTTTCACAGCATCCAATATGATTTTATTGCATCTTGGAATCCAAATGTTTTCTAAAATTAATGTCTGGTTTTATGACTCAAGACTATCAGAAAATAAGCCTAGTTACATTCAAAAATTACATTACTGAATTCTTTTATGTGTTCCCGTTCCAAAAGGAGGTGGGACAAGATTCTCTCCCTCTCTCCCTCCCTCCCTCCTTTCCTCCCACCCCCCACCCCCACCTCCTGCCCCTGCATTTCAAAGAGAGTCTGAGAGTAACTGATGGGCATAGAGACAACAGAATATTTTTGGCCCCTGAAGAAATTTAAAACCACTCTCAAACATTAAGTTCCTTGTACCTTTTTGGGAAGATGAGATATTGCAATCCGGGGCTTTTTCACTGTTTAAGCATTTGCCATTAAAAAACAGCTGCTGTTTTTCTCCTTTAAAACACACACACCAAACCTCACAGGCAGGGGGTTCTCCCTGTGCTCCAGTCATTTCCATCCCACCTCCTAACCCCTGGGGATTTTATGTTTCTGAGACAGGCCACACATTGGAAATCTAATTCACCTAGCAAACTTCAGGCAGACATAGAGAAAGCAAACATCGCCATAAAAGTGGCTCATTTATTTTGCTGTATTTAGTTGCTTCGTAGCCCTCAGGTGGCTCTCAAGTCCCTCCAGGTCACAAAAACAAGTCTGTAGCTTTAGAGGGATGCCTGCAGCTCCAGCAGGCCTTATAAATGCGAACACAAAGGCCCCCTTGTTTGCAGGAGATAATCTGTGAGGCTGGAAGGCAGCAACTGGTTTAGGAGGCTCCTAACTGGCCTTCCTGCCTCCAATCTCCCTACCTCTGCCCAGGCTGCACTCCACAGAGAGACCTTTCTGAAATGCCTAGCTCTTCTCTTCCCGGTTTAAAATCTCACTGATGGCAGGAAGGGAGACAACCAGGCTTTCTGAACCTCCTGAAGTAGTCTTGGAAAAAAAACAAAGAATCAAACTTACATCTGATAACATCTCTAGCTCTAACTCCCAATTTACAGGAAGCATGCGGATAAAGGCACATGTTTCATGACACCATTGGCCTGCAGCCCACAAAATCCAGATTATGGAAGACTCTACAGGACAAATGACCAGGTTTCGTCAACAGAAAATTGCAAGGGGAAATAAAAAGAGATGAGAGGGGAACCTTTGAATTAAAGGGACTTTAAAAAGCTATCTACAAATTTTATATGAATTAAGTAAACTATTTTAAAAAGGGAAGGGGGGAGAAATGTGAACACCTGACTGGATATTTGACGATATTAAAGAAATATTGTTAAACATTTTAGATGACTTAAGAGTATTGTGGCTGTGTTTGTTTTCTTAAGAGTCTTGGGGTGTCTGGGTGGCTCAGTCAGTTAAGGATCTGACTCTTGACTTCAGCTCGGGTCATGAGCTCACGGTTTGTGGGGTTCAAGTCCCACATCAGCTCCATACTCACAGTGCAGAGCCTGCTTGGGATTCTCTCTCTCTCTCAAAATAAATAAACTTAAAAAAAAGAGAGTGTTTATCTTTTAGAGACACATACTAAATATTTATAATCAAAACAATGTGATGTCTGAAATTAGCATCAAATTAATTCAGGAGGGGGAAAAGGGAGGTACAGTGGAAACTAGACTGACCACGAGCTGGACCTTGTTGAAGGTAGGATATTGAGTCCTTTATATTGTTCCCTCTACTTTTGGTATGTTTGGAAAACCTCTGTAATAAATAATATTTTCATTTTTTAATTAAAAAAATTTAATGTTTATTTCTGAAGGAGAGAGAGACAGAGTGTGAGCAGGGGAGGAGCAGAGAGAAAGGGAGACACAGAATCCAAAGTAGTCTCCAGGCTCCGAGCTGTCAGCACAGAGCCCGACGCAGGGCTCGAACTCACAAACTGTGAGATCATGACCTGAGCCGAAGGCGAATGCTTAACCGACTGAGCCACCCAGGCGCCCCTGTAATAAATAATATTTTTAAATGGGAGCAATGTTCTGATGGGTTCCCAGGGTCTATATCAGCAGTGATGCATCTCATTGAGACTCTGATGAAATGTATAGTTTCCACTCAAAAAAATGCATGCACACTCAGATATGTCCATACAGTTCGGGAGACCACAGACCCCTGTGATGCCGCTTACACTTCTGGACTTCAGGATCAAGTATATTAACCAATGCCCTTTGTGGTCTGGCCCCAACTACCTCTCCAGCTTGGCCCCAACTGCCTTTCCAGCTTCTCTCCACCACCTGCCCCAGGCTTTGCCCACACTCGCTCCTCCAGGCCTCTACTCCTGAGGTCCCCCTCTGTCTGCAGAAGACCCTTTCCTAAGAAGGCCCACATCAAATCTCCCCTCCCCTGGAGTTCTCCTGGACCAGCAGCACACCCACTGCCCTGGCTCCTGCCCTCTCCAGCGGGCGGCTCACTCACCAGCCCCATGTCCAGCCCTGTACTAGAAGCCTGGACTTACAGGTTTGTTCCTGTTATACCGTGAGCTCCCCCGGGGCCAATTCACCGTTTTCTTTTCTATGCTGAAAGCCCAGAGCTTTGCACACAGCCAATAAATGTTGGTTAAAATGAATTCAATGGAAAATTTAAAGCTCCAGGGTCAGGGGAGAGCTAATGGGATCTCAGTAGCTCCAATACTACATGTCAAAGCAGGCGAATGAATAAAACGCTGAGCTCATTGCCGGCAGGTCTTGGTCACATTTGTCAGGTGAGAAGTCTGTGCCCCAGGGTGGCAGGGGTGGAAGGGGGACTTGGCCCAGTCCAGCACCCAGCAAGGCCTCAGCCCACAGGGAATCCACTCTTGATCTCAGCTAAAAGGTGAAGCCTGCCAAAGCCTGGGGGCCCATGTGAGTCCCATAGCTAGCACTTCATTCTATCCCTGGACAACCTGGAAAGAATGTGTCTGTGGGGTAAGGAAGGGGTCCTCCTGGACAAGGGGCAATCACGCTGCTACGGAAGGTGTGTGCTGGCCTAGAAGACTGGTGCCTGTGCATTCACACCACCTGCCACCCTCCAGGTCTCATCCCTCCTGTGCTTCTCGGCTGCAAATACATTCCCGAGTTAAGCCTCATTCACCCTTCCGTGTAAATAAGTGCAGTCTACTCGGCTGAAGTGAGATGGGGAACTTTGCACATTTGAGAGACGGTCTGAGACCCGAGGCTTCGGGAACTGCGAAAGCCAGACGCTACGGTAGAAAGAGCTCAGAAGGGGAAGGGCCCAACCAGGAGAGGTGGGCAAATGTTAAGTCTAAGGCAGAATCTAAGAAACTAGTGAAACTAGTTTCACTAGTTAAAAGTAGGAAAGAAGCCACCAGGCCCCAGAGGAGCAAACCAGGGGCTCGGTCAGGAGCAGACAGGGCCAATGACAAAGCCAAAAGGTAGACCCCAGGGGCTAAGCCCCCACTGCCCACCATTTGCCGGCTCTTGGTATTTCTTTTAAGAGGTTTAGCCTCTCCCACTTTCTAAAAGGCACCCCCGGGCTTGGAAAGATAGGAGAGGGCCAAAGCAGAATCGTGTGACTTTTCTGAGCCTGCATCGATGTCTGTGGGCAGCTGCGAACTAAGACTCTATCTGCCTTTCCAGGGACCTTGGTTGCCCTTCCTGCTCTGGAAAGGAAGGGCTTTCTTGAGTGAAGTACTGGGGAATAATCCCGGGCACGGCACCTGTTGTCTCAGGCGCTTTTCCCCGTCACCCTCTGAGGGAGGTAATGTCATTCCCAGTTGATAGTTGGGAAAACTGAGACTCGGCAAGGCAACGGAGGGGTCAATTCTATTTCTGAGGAAACGTGGTTAGCAGGGATCAGAAGCCAGGTCTGATGTGCTTACAAGCCCAGGATCTGTCACGACCATCCTCTTAGAGGCTCCAGTCTGCTTCAGGGAACATGCTTGCGCCTCAGTTTCCTCTATCAGCCGTCACCACTGATGGTAGTGCTGCTCGAACACCAGTCCTGGCATCGAATACAAACTCTTGAAGATGTGACATGGTATGGAGCAGGGAAGTGACTAGCAGGCTCACCCCAGGAGGTGAGTGTGGGCTTGGCCAGCCTTTGCTCTCTCTCCAGCTCCACTCCCCTCTGGATGCTGAGACACCAGTTGCCTGGAGAAAGTTCCAGAGTCCTTCCTCTGTGTCTGGGGCTCCTGTGTCCCTGGGCAAGGTTTCTGATATGAAAATCCCTTCTTTCCCCTTCTGTCAGTAGCATCTTAGAGGGGACCCCCAAATCGTGTTGCAGCCGCAGTCCTGCCCACATTCTCTGACAGATCTGGAAATTGCTCTTATTACCTTCTCATTATGTCATTAGGATGTGGTTGTGACTTGCCCCGTTTCTTCCTTCAAAGCTCCTCGCCTCATTCGCCTCCTCCCTCCGGGACCTGAGGCAGGAAGTACTGCAGGGAGAGCAGAGGCCTTTCCTCCCCCTCCTTTCTTGTCTGCAAGTCGTTAATTCTTACTATTTGTTCTCTCCTTTCTGCTTTAATCACAGACCTCCGTGGCCTGATGCACATACTTGCCATGTTTCCGCTTGGCTCTTTGAAGACTTTCCTGGGCTCTTCCGGAGCCTCCTGAAGCTGTTCTGTCCAGAGCTCATCCTGTGTGTGTTTCAGTTATTCCCTCTGTTGCGATTTTAACTCCTCTCCAGCAATTCCAGGCATCTGGAGCATCGCTCCTTTCTTCTCCCCCAGGAAAATGCCCCCAGGCTGCAGACCTCTGTTTCTCCATCTGTTGTGATAGCAATTTGAACTAAAATGGGGGAGGTGTCCAGCGTGCAAAGCCCGCTCCCTGCCCCAGGTGACCCTCCCAGCAACCCCAAGCCTATTTCACAGCCGGGAAACAGGTTCAGAGACTCTCCGATGTTGCTTGGCCCCCATGTGAGCCACTGTGGTGCCTGCATTTTGGAAGTGCCTGCTCCTTTTGCCTCATCAGTGGTGACCAGCAAGAGCCCAGGAATATAAGATACATTCTTATTCTGGAAAGACCTAGTTGTGGACATGTGTGGATTTCTCAGATTGAAGTCCAAAAGCATTGTTCCGTGCCCACCCAAGCACCGTGTGGGTGTTTCTGTATATGCTCAGCAACCATGAAAGGGGAGAATTGGGGTCACCTGCTTGTTACTCCTGCAAAGCCTGGGTGCTATCTGCCCTTCTTTGTCTTAAGTGTCTAGGCTTCAGTTCTCTTCTGCTTTGTGGGAGACAAATAAGAGGAAAAAATGGAGGTGAGAGCCCCTCCGTATGCTGGTCTGCCACCAACCTTCCCCCCCACCGCCAGTGGGGCCTCGTCCAGCAGCGCTCCCACATCCTTCCCACCTTCTCAAAATCTAGAGGTGTCTTCCCTGCAGAATGCATCAGCCCCTGCATTTTATGGTTACCACAGACAGAGTCTATATGTTCCTTTCTGAACATTTTAAAACACTTTATACCACATGTGACTTGCACCTGAACATCCTCCATACCCTTGCCCCTGCCTGTCTACCTCCCCTCCCCTCCTGAACCTCTACATCTTTCCTGATTGCCTGTAATTTCTGGACTTTAGCTCTAGCTCTTAACACCTGTAGAACTTACCAAAGTTTTAAGTTCTTCTTTTTTTTCTTTTTAATGTTTACTTATTGCTGAGAGAGCAGGAGAGGGGCAGAGAGAGAGGGAGACATAGAATCCGAAGCAGGCTCCAGGCTCTGAGCTGTCAGCACAAAGCCCGACACGGGGCTTGAACTCACGAACTGCGAGATCATGTCCTGAGCTGAAGTCGGACGCTTAACCGACTGAGCCACCCAGGTGCCCCAGGTTTTAGCTTCTTCTTAACTGATGCTTTCCTTCTTGACTGCAACAGACGCGGGACATTTTCTCATCCTCGCTGTAGCTGAACTCCATGGCTTGAGCTACCACATCTTTCAGAGACAGGATTTCCATCCGGGGTGAAGTCATGAGCTTGGCCCAACCCCACAATCCAGAGCCTGTGGCAGCCAACAACAGCACCTGTCTTAGTCGGCTCTGGCTGCTGTAAGAAATTACCATAGAGCAGGAGGCTTACACAAACATTTATCTCTCACGGTCTTGGAGCCTGGGAAGTTGAAGATCAAGATTTGGTGTCAGGTGAGGGCCCACTTCCTGGTTCATAAGAGGCCATCTTTTCACTGTATATCATCACATGATAGAAGGGGAGAGGGAGCTCTCTGGGGGTCTCTTTTATAAGGCCACGAATTCCAGTCATGAAGGCTCCCCCTGACCTAACCACCTCCCAAAGACTCCATGTCCAAATACCATCATGTTGGGGATTAGGTCTCAACATATGAATGTGGGGGGCACACAGACATTGAGTTTGGCAATACCTGCAATCTACGCTTGTTACCCTCTGGGGCCCTCTGTGCCACCCTCTGTGGGACTGGGGAGCGCCCAGCTCACACAGCGAGACAGTCCTTCCTGGCACAGGGTTCTCTCTGCATCACTTTCCCCCCAGTCCTGGGGCCGCCCTGAGAAGCCAGAACACATGGAGTGTCTGTCTCGTGGGCATGGGGCGGGGGTGGGGTCTGCCCGTGGATGCATTGCTCGGAGACAGCTCCTGCAGAGATAGGATGAGGGCAAAACTCTCTGGGAGACAGTCACGTGCCCTCCACCAAGGGTCATGGTGATGACCGCCAAAGGAGAAAAGGAAAGCAGGGTCAGAAGACAGAGCTATGGAATCACTGAGTAAGGTAGTTCAGGAAATTAAATTGCAAAACTGATGCGCCTCAGGAAAAAAAAAAAAAAAGGAAACTATGTGAGGTGATGGATGTGTTAATTAACTTCATGGGGGGATCTTTTCATAATGCATACATCTATCAAATCATCACTTCGTACACTTCAGTTACCTTACAATTGTATCTGCCAATTTTACCTCAATAAAGCTGGAAAAAAATAAAACAGACAAACAAATAACTAATAAAACTCCATTCATAGCTATTCCCACCCCACCTCTTCTTTACCTTTCTGGTTTGGCATTTTTTTTTTTATCTTGAAATAACTATAGATTGCCAGGGAAGTTGCAAAATAGTACAAGGATGTACAAAACTTCATTTTGCAGATCTTTATTTCAAAAGAAAGCACAAAACTTTACCTAGTTTCCCCAAATTCTTATGTAATTATTGCACAATCTCCAAACCAGGAAACTGACACGGGGCCAGTGTGTGTCTATGGTTTGATGCCATTTCTCATGTGTGGGTTTATGTAAACACCATCACAATCAAGACACAGAGCTATCCCATCTGTATGAAAAATAAAGCTTCCCTTCTAATGGGGTTCTAAACATGTTGCAGGTGCTACGCTAAGCAGAATCTCCTTTACTTCCTCTAACACCCTATACACCCAGAGAGAGCCTATAACTGTCTCCTGAATTATTAATTATGATAAAGAAAGCTGAAGCACAACGTGAACACGTTTCTTACTGAGGGTCTCACCGCTAGTAAGTAGCAGGGAGAACAGACTCAAGTCGGGGTCTTCACGTCTCCATTGCGCAGCTAACCATTCAGTACCATCTCAGGGCACGGGTCTGGAGCCCCTTTAGCCTACACCCGTTGAGTACCAGGCTAGCCTGGACACTTTGAACATAGGGACTGAGGAGAATATCATCCTTGCATCTGCCTTGTCTGATCTCATCTCCAGAGCTTGATACTCTTCTGGTTCACATCAGCAAACATTTAGTGTGGAAGATGGTTTGTGGCAGAAAATAGAAAGACAACATAATTTAAGGAGAAGTCTACCCTAAATGAAAGAATGGATTTGTAAGAGGACAGGATTAAGTAAGAAGAATGTCTTCTCTGGGTTAGCAAGGAAGGGCAAGCAGAGGTGGGAGCCGGAGCCTGAAGCAGAAGAAGGGTGAGCCATGTAGCATCGGGTTGGAAGGGCACGGCCAAAACTCCTTGGGAGAGGGGTAGGAGAGCTGAAGCATCTGGAAGGTGTGCTCAGGCAGGGGCTACAGATACACAGTCCTGCAAATCTCCCTCTTTCCCCCACCACCGCAGCTGTGATGCTGTTCAGAGCAGACTCCAGGGTACTTGCCTCAGTTCCTGCCTCATTCCTACTCCATCCTGTAAAAGAACTTTCCACCTGCAGCTTCATTTGCCATGGAGATATTGAAACTGGATGCTGTGTTTCACCCCCGCTGGTTCCAACCAGACAAAACCAAAAAAGGACTGTGAACTGTGAGCAATCCCAGTGTGCTGTGCCCAAAGAAAGACCCTCCTAAACTGTGAAAAGTGATTCCTTTTAACTCATCTTGCACAGACTAATGGATTCATCATCATATATTTGATAGTATGGATTCATGGATTCATCACATATGGACTTATGGATTCAGAGTATGGGTTTATCACATATGGACTTACGGGGTAGATTTACTCCACCCTATCCAGGCTGTAAGCTTTATTCTTCCATTAGCATATCTACAATGAAACTCCCTTTTCTAGGACATCAGCTCTCCGGACCATTCTCCACCCTGGAGCCACTCTGTGAATCTCTCCCCTTGTGTGAGTTCCCTCACAGAGCAAGCGGATTATCTCTCATTTAGTTGGTCACTGTTGTGGCCTCTGTTTCTCCTTTAACAATGTATTTCCCTCCTGCTCAGGCAATCACTTCAGAATATAAGGGGGATGATGATGTGTATTACAGAGAAATCTCAAATACGGTTTCTTTCTTTCTTCCCCCCAGCGTGGTTTCTTTACATCTGAAAGAAATGAGTTGTAACATATCATGCCTGATCATGACAACGTGGTTGAGAATGAATCAACCCCCACCATTTTTCCTGCAGGATGCGTCACATTTTTTAAAGTCAGATGCAAGGATGTCTGAGACTCTAGGAAGTTGACTGTGGTCAGATTCTCTGTGTAGTCAGTTAGTGTGGCTGCTGGCAGAATGTCACTAATTTTGAAATGCCTTAAGGCGGTTTCCACTTGGCAAGCCAGATCACTGCTGTTTAGTGAGATGGTGCTTTTGGAAGTGGCTTGTTGTGGCCATCCACGCAGCCATTACTTACACGTAACCTCTTTCCCTTCTTTTTTTATGGCTCCAACATTTTATAGTTACATGGTAATCGCATTTTCTACTCCCTTCTCCGCGAAGCTCAGCCCAGGCAGCGATATGTTTAAGAGCCTCCTCTCAGCACGAAGCAAGGATGCCTGAATTCTTAGCTGACAGCAGCTTGCAGACTTGGAAGCTTTCCCTCTGTTATCCTGGAGAATGTGGGCTTGTTTGAGGTCAGGATGCGGGAAGTATCTGTGTTGGCCAGACCCGCTGGGTCCCCGGGGAGCCATACTTCAACAGCAAGAAAAATGTATAGTTCTTGCTTAGTTGCGAGTCCAGATGTGCACACTCTGAAGAGACAGCACGCTGAGCAGTGTTCAAGGTGAACACTCAGGGCAGCTGCTGTTCAGAAGCAAGGCCTGTAATTCGGCACCACACACCCTCTCCTGCCGTTTGTCTGGAATTGATATTGTTGGTCAGGGTGTTTTGAGATAGGCTATAAATCTCTCCCTGCCTCTGATTGGATCTAGCAAACTACCCACCCTCATGGGACAAGCAGGTAGGTTGGCCCCTCCGTGGGGTACCCCCAGCCGTCCTTCAAGAGGGTGGCCTCAGGGAATGAATTACGGCCCCGGGGCCATGATCATTACTTGGAAATTCTGCACATGGAATTGTTACCTATGCGGGGCCCAGAAGGGCAGAAGAACTTGAATGTTCCAGCAGATGGGTGGATTCACTTAGCTGCGATCCAGAAATTCTATGGAGAAGAACATGCAAAGTTCTTGGACATGAATGTCAAGAGACCTAGGAGAGGCTGGTGTTGATGGGTGAGGACCACTCTTCCACCAATCCAAAAGGCAACTGATAAAACAGTGGGAACCTCAAGTTCAATGTCCAGAGGAGGCAGCCCTGGTGGGGACAGGTGGTTTCTGTTATGGCTGTTGTTTTTTGCTTCCCAGTGATCACACCATAGATGTTCTTGTCTCAAGATAAGAGCGTCTTCTTTTAAATCTAACATCATCTAGGATAAAGTTCTGCTGTGTCCCAGATACCCTACATAAGACTTCTCACTTAATCCTCATAATAGCCCTCTGTCACAGGTGTTGTGATCCATGTTTCCCAATGGCTACAGGGGCGTCTGGATGGCTCAGTCGGTTAAGCAGACAACTTTAGCTCAGGTCATGATCTCGTGGTTCGTGGGTTCGAGTCCCACATCAGGCTCTGTGCTGATAGCTCAGAGCCTGGAGCCTGCTTTGGATTCTGTGTCTCCCTCTCTCTCTCTGCCCCTCCCCTGCTCATGCTCTGTTTCTCTAGGTGTCTCAAAAATTGAATAACAATGTTAAAAAAAATAACCAATGGCTACAGTGAAGCTCATAGAAAACAAAAGATTATGCCCAAGACCCCTCAGCTGGTAAGTGGCAGAATAGAGTTTCAATTCATCCATCCTTCTTAAAGTTATTTTACCTCTAGGGGCGCCTGGGTGGCTTAGTCGGTTAAGCGTCCGACTTCGGCTCAGGTCGTGATCTCGCGGTCTGTGAGTTCGAGCCCCGCATTGGGCTCTGTGCTGACCGCTCAGAGCCTTGAGCCTGTTTCAGATTCTGAGTCTCCCTCTCTCTCTGACCCTCCCCTGTTCATGCTCTGTCTCTCTCTGTCTCAAAAATAAATAAACGTTAAAAAAAAAATTAAAAAAAAAAGTTACTTTACCTCTAAAAGGCTGCATTAATCTGCTTGGTCTGCTATAACAAAATATCATAGACTAGATGGCTTAAACAACAGAGATTTATTTCCTCATAGTTCTGGAAGATGGGTAGTGCAATATCAAGGTTCTAGCCAATGCATTTACTGGTGGAGCCCCTCTTGCTGGCAAAGAGGGCTCCTGCTGTGTCCTCCCTGCTGTGTCCTCACACCACAGAGACAGAGAGAGAGAAAGAGAAAGAGGGAGAGAGAGAGAGAAAGGGAGAGAGAAGGAGCAAGAGGGGAAGAGAGACAGAGAAAGAGAGAGTGTGCACACGCTCTGGTGTCTCTTCTTATAAGGACACTAATCCTGTTGGATCAAGGTCCCACCCCATGACCTCATTTAACATCAGTCACTTCCTTATAGGCCCCATCTCCAAATACAGCCACACTGTGGGTTAGGACTTCAACATATGAATTCATAACAGAGGACTATCAATCCCTGCTTGATGGGAGTATGTTGAGGTCATGCATGAAAAGCCCCCATATCCAGCTGTCTTGCTTACACCTGTTCTAAGGAGAACAGGTAGAGAACTGTACCTGGGAGGGTCTGCTGAGAGGGGTGGCTGAGAACTGGGTTTACTGGAGTAGAAGGCTAGACTCAGGCCACGCATCCCAGTGAGAAGGATAAGTCTGGCTGGAGAAGGAGCACGTGAGCCGTGGGTCCCTCTGAGATGGTGTGGGTGGTCTGAGGTTCCCCAGGGGGGACTTGGGATTGGACATGGAAGAGATTCTCAAAGAAGCAAAATGGCAGAGGTCCCTCTTTTTTTCCCTCCTTCCCCTTCCCCCTTTCCCTTTTCCCTATTATTTTATATGATTTATTTATTTTGGTCTTTGCCTCCAGAGTCTGACAGGTGGGATTAATTGGGGCCACGGGGACCATCTTCTACCTCGTCTAGTATCATAGCAGCTCATTCACCTATAACATTAATGCCATAAGTTCATTCAACCTCTTCTTGAATACCTCCCCTGACAAGAAACTCACCATCTCCTGAGCCAGCCCATTTTCAAATATTTGTAACTGAATCGAACTCCATCTCCCTGCAGGCCCAGGTTCTACCTGCTGGGGCAACACAAATGGTGTCAGCCCATTAGACGACATTCAGAACAAATCTCTCTACTCAACATTCATGGTTCCTCTACGTGTTCTTCATGCCCAGTGTTTCTACCCATATCTCCACCCCTAAGATGAACTGGCCAGTTTCTAAAATATATTTTATTTCTACACCAGCAGCAAGTTCTAATTAAACAAGCACACGTTCACCGGAATTAAGCCCATTTTAACTATTCCTTCCATCGCTTCCTTCTGGACCAGGGAGCTGCTGTTCGTACACTCGAAAACTACCTCATGAGCATCATCTATGTGCCCAGACTTCCCAAGACATCAGGACTACAGCTGAGTGACATGGTCAGAATTCCCGCTCTCCCAGAGCTTTGTGTCTAATAGAGGAGACAGATCAACAACTAAGAACGTGAGGTAGGAAATGCCACAAAATAATAACATTTTCCTTCATGGTCAAACTATAGTTTTCCAGTCTAGTGAACACGTATCTTGAGCAAGGCACTTTGCTGATTATGGAACAAGTAACCTTGTGTGCAAGTACAGGGCTTTTTTTTTTTTTTTTTTTTTTGTATAGGTTTCATACAGCTTTATGATTTTTCTTTTAAAATTTTTTAATGTTTGTTTATTTTTGAGAGAGAGAGAGAGACAGAGAGACAGAGCGTGAGCCAGGGAGGGGTAGAGAGAGGGGGAGACATAGAGACACAGAATCTGAAGCAGGCCCCAGCACAGAGCTCTTCGCAGGACTCGAGCTCTTGAACCGTGAGATCATGACCTGAGCTGAAGCGGGACACTTAACCAACTGAGCCACCCAGGCTCCCCTAGCTTTATGCTTTTAGAGCCTCACAAGAACCTGGTAAAGTAAACAAGGATGTGCACTATTTTGAGGATTAAGCCCATTTTGCAAAGGAGAAAACTGAGGCTTGTTTTAGCAGCAACCTGGCAGCTGGCAAGGGCTTCCCAAGCTAGCTCTTCTTAGGGCATTAGCAGCACTGGATGTCAGTTTTTGACAAATGCATGCATGCATATATTTATTTGATGCCTTTCGTGGTTTAGAAGATGTCTCTTGCATCGCACCATCATAATCAGCCTTTGTAGGAAGGACACTGATGTGGGGAGCCAGGAAGAGGCTTGCCTGGATCGGGGGACATCATCACAGAGCAGGGTCAGGAAGTGCAGGGTGAGACATCTGGGGAGGTCATGCGGCCACTGTTGGACAGCCAGGACTTTGGGGCCAGCGGGAGCCCGGGGGGGTGGGGCAGTGGTCAGGCTGAGCCACAGGGGCTGCGGGAGGAGCAAAATGAAACGTCTCCTAACAATTGAGGAGGCGGCTGCATTTGGCAGTCTGCTAAATGAGGTGACAAAAAGTGCTTCTGGCTCCCTTGGCTGAGTCTCTGCCTTCGCCTTAGCGGGTACTCTCAGCCCTTCCTTCCTCCTTGCACCCACTAACCACGGACAACTCCCAGCACAGTGCACCCATCTTTCTTCAGATTTCTCATTGTTAGTCTTTTAGGCTTAAAAACAAACAAACAAACAACAACAACAACAACAACAATCCTACACAGGACATGTTTTATTCATTCTCTGATTGTTTCTTTAATCATTCTGCTGTGTAACTTCTCTGAGATGCACACGAGTATGGATATATATCACCAACCCCTTGTGCTTGCGTGGAGTCGGCTAGACCAGGGCCCAGACAGGGAAGCTCTTGCCACAGAGACGGTGCACGGCTCCCTCAAAGACATCGGATAAAACAGGGGTGGCGGGGAGGGGGCTCTGCACAAGAAACCAGAGAAAATCGAAGGAAACCCTGACTTGCGCAGGAGGGAATGCAGGTGCTGGACTCCAGGGAGCAGAAGCCCCTCATCTTCTTCCCCACCCCCCCCCCAGGCTTGGCAGTGGGCTGCTGACTCTGTAGAAGGTCATCCTTTCTGAAACAGCTTGCCCCCCACCCCCCACCCCTGCCCGCCCCACGGCAGAGACTCAAAGGTAATTAGTACTCTTAGGAAGACAACAGCGTCTGCTCGCCCCTGAGTGAGCTCCTGAGCCACACTCTCCACGGTTAGACCTCTTTTTTCTATCGTGAGCAGCTTGATTTGTCCTTAAAATGACATGTGGGATGACAGTAAAATGTAAACCAGGGGGGTAAAGAACAAAGTAAAAATGTAAATCCGAGGAGTCCAATTCAGACAACCTTTGGTTTCATGGCATTTGATGTGTTCTTTAATTAGACACGCGTGACTGAATCCCTGTGAGGCCATTTCCTCCTCTGCAACATGACGGGAGGGGGTCAAATGATCCCTGAGATCTCCCCGAGCTCAGACATACCGGGTTCCCCTGATGAAGCTGCAAGAGAAATGAGAAAGCCTAGGAATGCTTGCAAAGAATTCTTCAAAAACGTTCGAGATTTTCAAGTCTTGCTAATTTTGCCTGCTTTCATAATCACACTTCCCAGTTTCTAGTGTTTTCACTTATATGAGCTCCCTCGTTAAGTCCTCATGGGGGCTGCGCGCAGGCTCCCTCCACCGACGATGATACAGCTCCGTGCATGGAATTAACTGAGTTGACCAAGGTGACGTGCATCCCAGAACCAGCACGGAAACCCAGGCTGTCTGACCTGGACGCCCTTGTTGTTCCTTGTCTGGGTTTGAACCTGCCACATCATCCCGCTTTGTTCATTTTATCTGTTCCTCATCTCGCACGCTCTCAACGTTCGACCTTGACCCTAGCATGTGGCTCATATTCATCCTCTGTCCACGTGGGACTGGGCTTGTTCTCTTTTTATCACTTCTGGGCTCCCTTCGTCACCACAATCCATAGTTAGCCTCGGATTGTGTTTGTTTTTGTTGATCCGGGCAATACTCAGCTCAGACCTGGCGTGCAATGGTGTGACTGGTATCCATGAGAAAGGAATTCAAAGATACCGCACAAAAGAATTATGCACACACAGCAAGAGGGTCTTTCTGCCACATCTCCGAACAGGAAAATCAATTCAACAAATATTTATTGAGCACTTACTCTGTGCAAGGCATGGTCTGTATATTAAAAAGAAAAATGGTACAGCCTTGAGGTGGTGGAGAAAATAAAAACATGGTTCAACCAATTTGTAAATGTCTGAGAGACTACAGGGAACAAGGTAGGCTCCGTAAAGTGCTTGTCCAATCAGACTATCTCTATTTATTCCAAAATAAGAATAATGACATCTCGAAGGATATGTCATCCCTCTGGACAGCGGTATGACTTCTGTTCCAGAAACCAAACAACGAGCTACATCAAAAAGTGGCACTGTGCCTGGGGGAACGAGCCAGGTGATCAGAAGGCAGCCCAGGGAGGTGGCCGCGGGCAGGCACATGGCTGAGGGCAGCTCCCAGTGAAGTGGCTTCCAGGGTTGAAGGCAAAGGTTAGTTGGGAACAGTTGCGCTGTTTGCTTCTCCTTGGCCAAGTTTCCAGGAGTCCCTTCCCCTTTCCACTTTTAGTACTCAATTTGGCTCCATGTGTATCTTACGTGTTTGTTTGTTTCCTTACGGAAGGACCATTGTCCAGATCTTGGCACTGAGAACTCAGAGATTAATTCAAAGCTCCTAGGGTAGTACTTGACTGACTGAAATTGGAGACAAAGATGAAAGAAAGCAGATGGTGACTAGGCCCCTGAAGAATACCCCCCTTAGCAGTCAGGCTACAAAAATGTGCCTTCAGGGCATCACACGAAGTCATAGGACTGCAGGGCCATGGGACACTGAAGTCCCTGACACCATTTCCAGAAGACGGCACTGAGCTCAAAACTCAGCACTGGTCATCGTTCCCCATGCTGGCCGACCAGCAGGTGGTTGGGCTACTGCACCCATTAGCACACTGTCTCTCAATGCTCATTTCCAAACTGACTTCCACTCTGTGATCATAGTGTCTGGCCCTCGGGGCCATAACGAACAAGCATAGCGCCTCCATTTTTCAGGGTCTGGGAATCTAACGTAAGATTAAGAGCTCCTAGACTGTAGGGACCAAACTAAACATTTGAGATCCTCTTACGATTATGAAAGAAAGACAGCTCCCTCTATAAAATTCGAACCACAGACTCTCCCTTCACCCCTTCCCTTAGGATAGCTGCTATGAATAGTTTGGTAGGTATGCTTCCAGACCTCTTGTTATGCATTTCCATTGATCAAGGGTGTGCATTCCACTTTTAAAAAGCTCTCTCTGGCTGCAGGGTGGAGAATGGACTCCTGGAGGAGCCAGGAGCAAAAACAGGAAGTCCACTAAGACGAGGTGGAAAATAATGGCTGTCTCGGCAAATAGGGCAGCAAGGGGGGTGGAGCCAAGTGGGCAGATGCAGTGTATTTTGGGGAGGTAGAACCAGTAAATAATTGTTCAGTGACTCACTGAACCAATGTTTGAGGTGACCTTCCTTTTGCGGTGCTCCACTTTTGTCCACCTTCTCCCTGGCAACGGTCAGAAAACCAGAGAGCATTAAAAATACATCCAAGCTTCCCCTCACCTGCCATCTAAACACTGTCCCTGGACAGCAGAGCAAACGATAGCGCGGGGAACGGCCACTGCTCATCGCAGAGGAAACTTTTCCTTTCAAATCCCTATTTTTAAACACTGAGCTCTTACTAGAAAGTGACCTTCCAGCGTGTACGTATATTTAGTTCTTGATGGTTTCCAACCCAAGGCCAGAATTTGAAGAGGCCGGATATTTGGGAAAATCACCAACTCCTACCACCTTTTGAATTGCCCCAGATTTATCCGTGGGGTGTGAGCCTATTTGCAGATTTCTTTTCTCTTCCCACTTGTTTTTAAGTTGCTGAGTTGTCCCTATACATAGTCAGGGAAGAGGCTGGCTTTGCCACAAAAATAACTGCTTAGAGAAACAGAGCAATTTGGAATGAGCAAAAATAGATCTTTGCGGTAAACTTGAGTGTCTCATTTTCGGTATTGATTTCAGTGCCCTCTCGAGTGTGGTTTTCTGGACTCGGAGGTGGAGGCAGGTCCTGGCACCACCCTTGTTTATTTCCTGGTCCACACAACACACGGTGGCCCTCTGGTCACTTACATTTAGGATGTTGAAATAAACCCAGGGACCAGATTTATTTTCACGCGTGGTCAGAAAACCTGTAGGTGCCACGTTCATCATGGCCCCATGGATGCCTCACACTGTATTTCAGACACCACAGAACATCCCATTTTCTTTTACAAACATGATTCTTACCACTAGGTGCTACCTGAATTCCTTTCGCTTTCGTGTTCACTGTGCAAGTGACTTTTGGAAATTGGCGGCATTGCTTTCAGAACAGTAGTTTTCAACCACACCACACCTCAGACCTAGGAATCCCTGGGGATGGGGTCTGGGCAAGTGTAATGCGAAAAGGTGGCCTGGTTTGAGCCTTTTCAGTCCTAATGCTTTGGAACCATCTGCACTCGCATGCTACTGGGACACCGGGAACATCTGAGTAATCCAAATGCAAGTGGTAGAAACCCCAGGCCACTGCAAGTCTGTGCCTAGAAACCCTAACAGAGACCTTAAAGAAGCACTCCATGGACCTGCGTCTCTCCCTGGGAAATACTTTGTCCACTATGTGTGGAAGAAAAGGACATCCCCCCAAAACAAATCAGTAACAGATAAGATGGATGAATCTCAAAATGATTATGCTGAGTAAGAGAAGCCAGACCAAAAAATAAATGAATAAATAAATAAATAAATAAGTGTATATAGTAGGATTCCATTTACAAAAATCCTAGAAAGTGAAAACTAATCTATTGTTACAGAAAGCAGATCTTCATTTGTTGGGGGACAAGGAGGGAGGAGGGTAGAGATTAGAAAAGGGCACAAGGAAACTTCTTGGGGTGATGGATATTTTCATTATCTTCATTGTGGTGATGATTTCATGAGTAGATACATATGTCAGAGTTCATCAGATTGTACCCTTGAAGTATGTGCAGTTTATTGTACATTAGTCATACTTCAAAAAAGATGGAAAAAAGTAAGACTTCTCCAAAAGAATTAGATAGATTCTTTACTCTTGAGCCTTAGGAAGAACATCAGACTACAGGAATAGCTCATCTTCAGCACCATGCATAGCCAGTGCCAAGCCTTTACATGCATTATCTCATTTAATCCTCATAACAGCCTTAGGAGGAAAAGCAGATGTAGAGACAATGAGTAGTTTGCTCAAATTCCTTCAGTGCATAAGCGATAGATCTGGAGTTGGGTTCATGTCAAAATGACTCCACAGCCTAATCTCTTAAGTCCAAAGAAGTATTTAGTCCTGGCTTTGCCACTAAACAGCCAAATAACTGAGTTGGGAAGGTCCCCAAGCAAATATCCTTTTGAGGGCCTGAACACCCCTTAAGCGTATCTCTTTATAATCTCTTTATAATAAGAGATATTTCCCTTTGAGGGGTAGGATTCACTAAATTCCAAAATTAGTTAAAGCCTGCCTGTAAGTCTTAAATAAAAAGCTAGCTGATGCCATTTAACTATAAGTGGCAATGTGAATGTAAGAGTCACTATTTTGAAATGTAAAAATGCATTTGACTTTCCACTTCATACTTTTAAAAAAATGGGTGGGTTACTGGGGCCCCTGAGTGACAGTCTCTCACAGCCACCTGTCAGGGCAGCTGAGGTAACGGGCCACCCACATGGTCAGTGCTGCTGATGCTAAACACAGGGAAGAGCTGCTCCTTGTCCATACCAGAGGAGAAAGTACAGAATCTTAGAGCTCTCATCTCTTCTCCATATCCCGGTGCTCCATCCTGCCTGGAGGAGGTAAGAAGCTTTTCCTTCTCTTCACTGGGTCTTGGGCTTGTTGTGCCCACACCTCATAAGCCTGCAAATATCCAAGTCTCAGCTTTTGCCTGTTAGTAGGAAAAGAACCCGCTGCTAACTTCCCCCTAAAACTAAAATAGTAGCACTTCATCAGACAATGCCATGACCTTGAGAAAGTCACTTCATTCTTCCCTGCACCAGTTCCTTCAGCTACAAGAAAAATAACAATTCATGAGTCAAAGACATTGGGCAAATCATCTAACCTCTCTGTGCCTCATTTTTCTCATCTGTGAAATGGGACTACATATAGTTGTCTCGTGTCATAGAGTCATTTGACTTACACAAGCGTTAAATGAAATACTGTAAGTAAAGTGCTCAGAACAGAACCCGATACATAATACACACCTGTTAAGCTGTGACTGAATTGTAGTAATGACATTCATTACTCTGCCAATTACAAAGAGCTTTAGGTGTTAATTTTGTACCCATGTTTACAGAGGAGGGACCCAGTATCCAAGAAAGTTAAGTACCTTGCTTAGTTAGTGAATGAAAACTAGAACTTGAGCCTGGAATTGGCCACCACCACCCCCACCCCCCACCCCACCCCCCGCCGACTCTAGCATTAGGTGATTCTTCTTCTTTTTGACACCAACAATGTTAATTCTGTGATATCCTTCCTACAGGTCTCCCAAATCCCACTTACAACTCTTGGATTGTCATGGGGGGTGAAGAGAGAGTGGGCAAAAGGATCCCCACTGTAGGA
The DNA here is from genome assembly GCF_018350195.1 of Panthera tigris. NCBI lineage: Eukaryota > Metazoa > Chordata > Mammalia > Carnivora > Felidae > Panthera > Panthera tigris. The sequence goes on along the minus strand of NC_056670.1, from coordinate 56,555,285 downwards.
CATCACCTCCTGTTGGCCAGGAAGTGGAGGTGAGAGTGGCAGGAGGGACCCCCAATGCCCCTGTTGGCAAGTCAGCTAAACCTCAGGAGCTTCCCTAGTTAACACTTTCCTTCTGCTCACGTGCAGTCCACCGCCTCCAGCAAAAGAGGTTAATTTTCCACTTGCAAAAGTATCTTCAGTGAGTGAGTCTGAAAACTTTCTTCTGATTTGAACTCTGAAGCTATTTGGAACCGGATGTAAAGCATCCCCAGTAATCTTGAATCAACAGCAATCCTGAAGGACACTCAGACACTTGATTTAGAAGCATCTTTGTGAACCAGACTAAAAATCTGGGATAGCAATGCCAAAGCTATAACTTCTGAATCTTCTTTATTTACTACTGCAAAATCCCAAACCTTATCTGTCAGTTCAGTGGTCTGGTTAAGAGGAACATTTCTCAGGGACAAAAATGTTGAACTGAGTTTGCCTTCAAAATTGAAAGAGGGAAAAACAGCTAGTGTGTGCTCATTGTCAGTGCCTTACTACTCAGAGTGTTGGCTTCCTGGTAAAAAAAAAAAACAAAAAAAAACCCCAAAAAAACAAAAAAAAAACCAAACAAAAAAAAAAACAAACAACCAGAAAGCCACTTGGGCTAATTTAAATAAAATAGTTATGGAAAGAGTGAGGGGAATCTAAAGGTCACAGGGTTATATACTAATATCCATATTCTTTTTCTTAAAGAATATATTCTTGGGGCGCCTGGGTGGCTCAGTCGGTTAAGCGTCCGACTTCGGCTCAGGTCATGATCTCATGGTCCGTGAGTTCGAGCCCCGCGTCGGGCTCTGGGCTGATGGCTCAGAGCCTGGAGCCTGCTTCCGATTCTGTGTCTCCCTCTCTCTCTGCCCCTTCCCCGTTCATGCTCTGTCTCTCTCTGTCTCAAAAATAAAATAAACGTTAAAAAAAAAAATTAAAAAAAAAAAAAAAAAGAATATATTCTTAGAGTTGCATACGCTTCGGGCCCCACAAAAGCCGGACTGTTCCTGTGCTCCATGCTTTGGTTCTCTGCCTACCTACCTGTGTGCGGTGTCTGAGGTGGCTGCCTGGGACCAGACTCTGTGTGCCATTCAGTACAAGGCCTGGGTACCTCTTCTGGAGTTACTGCTACCTTTAGCTCAAGTCCTGGGTGGAAAGGATCTCACCAGTTATTGGCCAACCAATGCCTTGACTCTCCCCCATCCAATCACTTGGAAGAGTGTAGGGGAGGGGATTCCACTGGTATAAAAATCCAACTGTTCTTTTAGCATAGCCTTTGAGTGAGGCGGATTCCCAGAGAAGATAGCCCCAGATTGTGTTAACCACAGTGGGAAGCAACCTATAGCGAAAGACCCTGAAAAAAATAATCAAAGTTTCAAATTCTTCTTCTTCCTCTTCTTTCTCTTTCTTTCCTTTGTCTTCCCTTGGAGGTGGCAGTATAGCAGGGGCTGTGAGGCAGCAGGACCAGGGAGGTGGAGCATGGCCGAAGGGCAAGGAGGCTGCTATGGGCTGTGATGGTGGAGGCAAGGCTGGAAACTCAGAGGCTGCTGGCCTCGTTGGGAGATGGGAGACATAAGGGGGAGTGAGTGGAAAAGTAAATATATTGAGGCTGATTGGAGCTAAGATTTTCACTGTTGGAGAAGGGATTTACAAATAGGGAACAGAGAAAGAAAGAATCCTGGGCTGTGGTTGGAAGTGTCGGTGTAAACTTTTGGTGGGAGAAAGAGAGAGACAGAGACAGAGAGAAAGAGATGAGGGACAGAGATAGGTAAGCAAGCAAGTAAATCAGAAGAGGTGGCTCTTCTTTACCTTAAGATGTCAAACAAAAATAGAGGGGACAATGGCAATTATCACTGTTTGGCAGTGATTGTAGGGGTTGCTGGCAAAGTCATGAACAAATGCTAAGGCTGGGTAGAGGTTTCCTGAGGAATAAGATATAGGCATAACCTTAGACTATTTCCCCAACCATATTTTGTGATTGAAAACTACTTGTCAACCGCAGAGGGGGAAGTGGTGAGTTGACAGTAGAGAAATCTGGCAGGCACCACCTTGACCAGATAGAGGACTGAGGATTCATCCCAGTGATGTGAAGAATTGACCACAAGCCCCCTGATGAGATGCGCCCCCACCTTCATTTCTGTGCTTTCCCTGTTAAAACACATGGCTTGAGTCTGGGCACGAGGAAACATTGGAAAACCCCAATGAGAAATCCAAACTCTTTATAAACAGTCAAGGTCAAGAACGAGAGGAAAAGACTGAAGAACTGTTCCATATTGAAAGGAAATAAATGTGATAACCAGAAGCAGCGTGTGATCTTGGATTGGTCTTAAGCCAGACAAGAAAAGGAACCATTGCTGGAATAGTGGCAAATTCGGGATGAGATCTATGAGTCCGATGGTCCTGTGGCAGCAGTCAGCTCCTGATTTGGAGGATTTGTGGCTGTTACTGAGGAGAGTGTCCTTGATTTAGGGAAGTACACGCTGAAGTACTCAGGGGTATGAGGGATCATGTCTGCAACTTGTCCACAAATAGTTCAGGAAAAGAATGATGATAATGAGTAGATACATGGAGACAGAGAAGGTAGTGGAGTAATGGGGTAACATGTTAACAGATGGGGAATCTGGGTAAAGGCGTAATAAAGGAAGTATGTATTTACAGGTATAAAAAGTATACGGAGAAGGTATCTAAAGGAAATTCCTGGTACTCTTCTTGCAATGTTCCTAGAAGTTCGAAAGTACTGCAAATTATAAAAATGTGTTTAAAAAGCAACCGCGGCCTCAAATTTCTATCCATGCCCCCAGACCCTTCACAAAAGGAAGGGAATGTTCTTCACTGAGCTGAGCAGAGTCTCTTAAAAAGTGCTAGCCATTATCCACGTCAGTGAAGCGACTACATCCCCCTCTTCTGCTGACCACTGCAAAAAATGACAACAATAACAACAACAAAAGGCAAACTAAAATAAATTTTTAAATCTCTCCTGAGAATAAGTGAGAAACTGGTCCTGCTTTGGTAAGACAGTATGAAGTAACCCTTTATTTACATACTCAAAAGCAAACAACTGATTCATGCCAAAAATAGAAAGCATTTAAAATTTTACAAGTGCCTCTTGTGGTGTGCCTAGGTGACTCAGTTGGTTAAGTGTCCGACTTTGGCTCAGGTTATGATCTCCCAGGTTCGTGAGTTCGAGCCCCGTGTCGGGCTCTGGAGCCTGCTTCGGATTCTGTGTCTCCCTTTCTCTCTCTGTCCCTCTGCTGCTTGTGCTCTGTCTCTTTCTCTCTCTCTCAAATATAGATCAACATTAAAAACAAAAGTGCCTCCCTTTTGGGATGAGCACTGGGTGTTGTATGGAAACCAATTTGACAATAGATTTCATATTAAAAAAAATTAAAATGTAAAAATTAAAAAAAAAAAGTGCCTCTTGCAACAGTTGGAGCTGCTCAGTGCCGAGCAAAGTCATTGTCCTTAATATTTTCATCTACCTCCGTCCTGTTACAAATATTGACACCAAAGGAGACAGCGTGGCAGAGCATAAGGACCTCACGCTTGGGAGTCAGACGTGGCTGGGCTCGAATTCAGACTCCACTTCTCAGCTGTATGTCTTCAGGCAGGTTGCTCAACCCTTCTGTACCTTGGTCTCTTCAACTGACTGTAGCGTGTGGATAAAAATAGCAGCTTCCTACGGTCACGGTGAGGCTTGAGGAGACATCATATTCCAAGCATTCTGCATTTGAAAGACCCTCACTAAATCCCTGTCTCCTCACTTTCTGTGAAACACAGAAAAACTTCAAGGCCCACCTGCATCCCTCGGCCATGCTTTGAGAACCACGTCCACAGAGAGGAGGCACTCTGTCAGCTTCATTTGCGTCTCACACAGCCAGGACTCCTGCAGGCTGTGATCTCTTGCCTTCACCCGAATGACATTTTTTTCTGCCTGTCTTTATTTCAACCAGACATCCCTTCATCTCACAGCACAAAGTCCAGGCAACACTTCTGACATGCCCAAATTTATTCTTTTCCCTTGAAGACATTTCCCTTCACTCCTCATGGCTTATAAGCTACGGAGACCAAGAGGAAAAATGTTTGTCCATCGCAGCCTGTCTGCAGAGAGGAGCAGCACCATAAGAAATTGGACTGAGATGAATCTTCAAAGGGCTGAACTTAATAGCAAAAAGCCAAATAAATCTCAAGGAGTGGATACACAAGACCCAGAGCAGTGCTTTGGGTCCTTGTCTCTTAGAGGCTGGTTTATCTGGGAAAGAATGTGTCATCTTTTAAAAGCCAGCCTGATGTCAGGCCCAGCAATTGCTCTTGGTCTGTCCTCTCATCGTTTTTCACGCACCGTAGGGGGATGGCTCAGAAGCTGCTGGGTGGGGACAGGGCCTCATAACCATCTTGTGGTTGATCCCTTACCATCACATCGGTTGGGGTGAGAGGGAGGAGAGAAGGATGGACCCTCTGGGGTTTCAGGCTCTCACACGAATTGCTTCAAACCGAGTGGGGGACAGAAAGGAAAGGACCATGTAGACAAATGGCCTAGAGATGCTCTGATTCTGTTCAGAGCCCACTTACTCTCCTGAAGTGGCGAAATTCTTCCAAATATGCTTCTTAAAGAGCATCCCGACACTAAGGAGATTCTTCTAGTTTTCCTCCAGAATATAGAACTATGAAACAGTACTGCTCTTTAAAAGTGCTTCTCAGGGCACCTGGGTGGCTCAGTCGGTTGAGCGGCCGACTTCAGCTCAGGTCACGATCTCGTGGCCCGTGAGTTCGAGCCCCGCGTCGGGCTCTGTGCTGACAGCTCAGAGCCTGGAGCCTGTTTCGGATTCTGTGTCTCCCTCTCTCTGACCCTCCCCCGTTCATGCTCTGTCTCTCTGTCTCAAAAATAAATAAAAAAAAACATTAAAAAAAATTTTTTTTAAAAAAAGTGCTTCTCCCCCTTTTTTCTCATTACCAAAGACATACATGAAATTTTAGTAAATATAGATAAGCCCAAAATAGGGGGAGGGAAAAGAAAGCAAAATAATCCATAATCTTACTGATATCAACATTTTTCTTTTTTCCCCCCAAAATGAATGGTCCTGTGCCTGATCTTTTACAACCTCCATTTTTCATTGAACAAGAACCTGCAAAGCATTATCCCTTGCCATTAAAAGCCTTTCCAAGCTGTTCTTTGTGGTAGTTGTTCTACGTTCCTTAGGAACGCAGTGTATTTAACTAAATCTCTAATGGTGAATATTTAGGTTGTTTCCACATTTTACTATATAGATAATGCTGTGAGCAATACTTTTACAGCTCAGTCTTCACGTGCAGCCATGATTATTTCACTAGAATAAGTTCCCACAGACAAAATTAGCATAGCAATAGTAAGCACATTTTATTTTTTAAATGTCTATTTATTTTGAGAGAGAGAGAGAGAGAGAGCAAGTGGGGGAGGGGCAGAGAGAATCCCAAGCAGACTCTGCACCCACAGCCCAACACAGGGCTCAATCTCATGAACCATGAGATCATGACCTGAACCAAAATCCAGAGTCAGACGCTTAACCAACTGAGCCACCCGGGCGCCCCTAGTATGCACGTTTTAAAAACTTTTGCGACGTACTGCCAGTTTTCCTGCCCGAAAAGTTGTACCAGTGAAATAACACATTCTTACTTGCAGAAGATTGAAGCTCCCAGTGTCTTCCATCACTTTCTTTACCTCATTGCAGAATTACTGCATGTGATTTGTTTACACAAGTTGGAAAAGCGGGGTTAGGTTTAGTAGCTCGTGAGAGAAGTAGAAGCAGGAATGGAGAGCATGCTTTTCCTAAAAGTGCGGACGCCCACCTGCTTGAAAGAGCACTGTTGAAGCAAACGTGGGCTGTGGCTGGTGGTTCCCATCCACCACTAGGACCTCCAGAATCAGGATTTACAAAGCAAGCTTTCTCCTTCTCCCCCGCCCCCCCCCCCCCGCCCTTTTCTGTTTATAAAAGTTACACAAGCTCAATCCTAAAGATTTGGGGAGTAAAGCGAATTATTCACAAAAGAATCCTCCAAGTTTCCACCACCCAAAGGTTAGCACCAAGAACATTCCAGCAGATTTCCTTTCAGTCATTTGCCTTTGCGTGCATGTTTTACCCGCGTAAATGAAATAATACTGCTTTTATTCCGTGTTGTGGTCTGTTGTCATATTTTGTCCTTTACCAAGGGCTTTCCCTACCTCCCGCCACTCAGGACACGGCCTTGCTTGTCTCTCACGCTTTCGGGGTACAAGGGCAAGAGAGCGTCAGTGGGGGAGCACTTTCTTAGCCCACTCCCAGGGGGAAAGCCACACATCTCCCTCAAGCCCTTGACCTCTGGCCTTGACCCTGGCCTTCTGGGCCTACCTCTATACCAATCTGTAAGCCATTAGCAGGGGCTACATGAAATCTAGAAGGGCTCATCACTAAGACCTCAGCTTTTATCCAGGGTCAGTATAATAAACCACCATCTGAAGAGTGTTTCTGCATTTCCTGCAGAGGTCTTTGAAGAGAGTGTGTATTTTGTGCCTCCCTGTCCTTATATTGAGATTCTCGTGATAAATTTGTGCTCACATTGAGTGTCAGGGAAAAGTTTGCCTCTCCTGACAAATGGCTCTACTTCCTTTCATCCAATAACTCATCATATCTCCCCTTTCGCTTTAGCTCAATTTAATGCACAATTGCAGTAACTATCTTCTGCTAGGTTTCTGGTTTAATCATTTCCTCCCTTCATCCATATGACTTTGGATATTTCATCTCTAATCCCACTGTCCAGGGCCTATATTTTTAATTTCCAGTCATCTCAAATTTCTTTGGAAGTTGGTAGGAGCACTGGTCATAAATAAACAAATAAGAATCTTGACCTGTAGGTCATCTCTTTAAGGTCACGTCTGCCTTAGTAATTAATAATTCCCTTCATTAACTCCAAGTTCCTTCCTGGTATTTCCAGGCAGCTGCACTCAGAGATATTATAAGATACAGTTGGGTACATTAGGCTCGAATGAGAGGAATTGGATTATGTTAGGAATAAATTATAATATATTGGTGTCACTTAGTCATTTTCCTGTATGAAGTCCTGGGAAGCCTCTCTGGTCAAATGCACTTCTTACTGTTGTGACAGTACATTATTTCCTTGCAAGGACGGTAGCCGGGACACTGCCGTGCCCTCCCACTTGGCGACTGTTGAAGTAAAATGCAAAGGGCCTTATTGGTGTGTGTCTCTCACTTCGGTGTATGTCACCGTGGTGCTTTCTCTGTCTCCTAAATTCCCCCCATCAGGGCCCACCCTTTAGGTGGTAGACTAGAGACCACAGTGCTTTGCCCCTTCCCTGCAAATCCACCCTTACTCTGGCCTCCACGTGGGCGAACGCCCTTCCCCATCGTTTGACGTCACGCTTGTCCCTTCCCGTCATGCGGCTCACTTTGGCCAATAGAATAGGGGCAGGAGTGACAGAGTACCACTTGCGAGCCAAGGCCTTAAGAGGCCTGGCAGTCTTCCACTTGCTCCCTGTGCTTCTGCCGTGGCTGTGAGAAGAGCTTTGGGAAACTGCTGCCCCTTCAGCCTGGGGTCCATACGAAGCAGAGCTTCCCCAGGTAACTTGTAGACCCACGAGCAAAGTAAGTACTTATTGCTGTGTGCCACTGAGATGCTATCGTTGTTTGTTATGCACAGAAGCTGACTGATGCACTCTGTGACAGATCCTTCTGGGAAGATCTGGTTCTTTTCTTGCCCTTCTCCTTTGGCCTTGATTCTGGAGACCATTCGGTTGATCCCCAGGTGCCCCGGAAATTCGACTTCACTCTCACGTGCTGTCCCAACCTGTCTCAAGCACCCCAGCTGAGGCCCGAGTCTCGAGCCCCCTGCTCATCCCATGGCTAGAATCTCTAGGACAGGCAGCTGTAGAACGTGTGCATCTCTGTCCCTGGAATTTGGGTCCTCGACACTAAAGATAGTTAACTGTTACCGAGTGTGTGCTAACAACACCAGAGGCCCTGCACTAAGTGCCTTCAGGTGTCAGGTCAGATACTCCTCGGATTTCTGTGTCAGGCATTAGCTTCCTGTCTGCGGTACACATGAGGAGGCAGACGCACTCAAAGGCAAGGAACTTGCTCAAATCTCCTGGGAGATGGAGGGGGCACTCAGACCCACCTCTGTGCTGCTGCAGAGCCCACATCACGCCGTCACCCTTTCAGCTGCCTAAATTGTGTGAATCACTCTGTGCCATCCCAGCCAGGCCGGCAGACAGGGCAATCTCGGTCCTGCCGGGCTCTCCCCATCTCCACGCTCGGGACCTGAAGGCTGGCTGAGGGGCCGTGTCCTGGGACGGGTAGCTGCCATTCTCAGCATTGCTCCCTCCCCCAACTCCAACCGCCCCCCACCCCCAAGTGGCCTCCTACATGGAAATCGTGACAGGAACCTGTGTGGGCCCTGCACAGGACCCTCTTGCTGTGTGCTGCTGAGCAGGAGCAAGGCCTTAGGGAGTGGAGGCTAGAGAAGCCAGAGGCAAGGGAAAGATGGATCATCAGGGAGGCTATCCAGAAGCTTCAAGGAGGTGTTCCACGTGGTTGTGTGAAGGATCACACTTGCCCTTCCAAGTCAGTGCCTAAGCCCCCACTACGGCCCCTAAGCATCGAACCCCAGCGAGGTAGAGCTGGATAGGGCCCTGAAGAACTTTGGTTACAGAGGGGCAAACTGAGGCCCATTTCTTTACACTGCAGGATCTCACTCCTCACTTCCCAGCAGCATCGGCAAGAATTACACTGCCAAGGTAGCATGGTGGTCCCCTTATTAAGACTTATGAGGGGTGCCTGGGTGGCTTGGTCGGTTAAGCGTCCGACTTCGGCTCAGGTCATGATCTCACGGTCCGTGAGTCCCGCGTCGGGCTCTGTGCTGACAGCTCAGAGCCTGGAGCCTGTTTCAGATTCTGTGTCTCCCTCTCTCTCTGCCCCTCCCCTGTTCATGCTCTGTCTCTCTCTGTCTCAAAAATAAATAAACGTTTAAAAAAAATTTAAAAAAAAAGACTTATGATAAGCCTTTGTCTTTAACTTAATTTGAGATCATATCCCTTAATCCGAATTCTGCATCATGCGCATTACTGTTAGTGTGATAATTCATTCAGCTGACACAGGAATGTGCCCGACTTCCACCAACCAGACCCTCTCTGGGCCCTACACGATCCAAGGTGCACATCTTGCTTCAGACACGCTTACAGATCTTTTGCTTAGGTGTATACATTTATATCATGAAAACCTGTCCCTCCCCCACTGCACAGGCCCCAGGGACAGTTGAATTTGCCCCTCCCCAACGAAGTCTCTTGGGATGGGAATGTGTTTCTGAGCAGACATGTGCCAATGTCATCCTGAAGAGAAGGGGCTCCTGTCCCTTTCGCTTGTTTTCCAGTTCCCACAAGTCCGCTTCCCACCTTGCAATGAGGTGTCTCCCCTGAGAGATGACGTTTTCTTCCTAAGAGACTAACTCCTTGGGATGGAGACCAAAGGAGGGCACTACTTGTGGTTGAGTGCTTCATCTATCTTTTATCAACCCCTGGGAGAAAAGAGGGTCAGTCACTGCATTCATATCTTTACCTCGCACCTGACATCTGTGCCTCCACAGTGATCTTAAGCACCCGAAATTCCTCTCAGGGAGGGAGGCCTGAGACCCACTCAGTAACGTCCCCAGAGGCCACCACTCAGCTGTCTCTCAGCTGGGAACACGTGTCCCCACTGTCCTTCGACAGGTCTGCCAGAGGTGACGGGCTTGCGGTCCTCCGGCTTTCGGAGCTGCCCAGTGCCTCTCTCACCCCTCCCCTGACAGGTGTAAATTGGCTCACAAATCCTGCAATTCGTTTAGCCCATGCTCCGCCGAGTTTCCTCGGCGATTTTCTGGTTTATTGCCCGTTGCCTGGTTGCTAAGATTCCTTGTAAATTGCATCGCCCTCTGCTCTGCTCTACCATTTGTCCAGGCTCCACATGGAAGCTGTTGTCCCGGCATGTGCCCTGTGCTGGCTGTGAATCGCTCTAAAGTCGAAACTCTGCTGCAGGCAGGCCGCCACCTGAATGGCAAGGAGGCGGCGCGGTGAGACAAAACCCCAAGGGCGCAGAGCTAATTTATGCCACCAGGCAGAACTCATCTTTCTTGCCTGTCTCATTCCGGAGGAGGAATCAATATATTGAGGTGGTGGGATAGCTCACTGTTCTTGAAATGTTTCTTGACGCCATCCCATCACACTCTAGGGACTGCAGATGACTGAAAGACAGACAGATGGCCCTCCACTAGCACTACAGAGACTGACAAGATGTGACTGGGAAGAGGCTGAAAGTACAGGCTCTCCTTAGATATTCTAGGTTCAGAGGCAAGCTCTTTCACTTCCTGGCTGTGTGACCTTCAATAAGTTACTTAAGCTCTCTGTACTTTAATTGCTCTTCTGTAAAATAGAAGTAACAAGAACAACTACTACATTGGATTGTTGTGAGGTTTAAATGAGATAATATTTATAACTCCTACTCCCTGGCATGTAGTAAGTGCTCAATACATGTTAACCTATTATTGCTAATATCATCGACAACATCATCATCCCGAAGCAGCACGTTGGAAGCCAGTGAACATTGCACCCTTCACGTCCCTTCACCCAACTGATTTGTTCCAAGCTGCAACACCGTTATTCTGACCACTCCGTTGGCTCCATGTGTCTTGTTAGTTCTGTCCCTTGTCTGCCTTCCTTTCCAGCTTCCTCTGGTTGACACGGTGGCTTCATATTTTCTTGCACCCTTTAATTGGAAGAAGCCAGCCACTCATCATAATGAAAAGAGGGGCTTTTGCCCCCACCTCTTCGGAGAAGAACTATAAATCACATGTCACATTTCTGTAGATGCCATAGAGCTATATAAATTACAGGCAATGTTTTTCCAACATGTACATATGAGCCTTTATATAGATAAAATATTTATGTAGGTTCCTATAGAAAGGCTACTGTGCATTCTCCTGACACAGACCATTTCTCAGGTGTTCTCAGCGGCCACCAGAGTCCAATGCTGGGGGCTTAGAAGCCACTTTTGGGGAGTTGTCACAGGAACTCAGAGGTGGAAGAACCCTCAGGAGTTACTGGACCCAAACTCTCGTCATGTCCGGGAGTCCCGTTTCCAACAAACACTAGTCAAAGGATACTGTGGATCTCCACAGAGAGAACTTGTTTGTCGATGGGCAGCTCAAGATATTGGACAGTTTTTTTTTTTAATTTTTTAAATGTGTATTTATTTTTGAGAGAGAGAGACAGTGAGTCGGGGAGAGGCAGAAAGAGAGAGAGAGACACACAGAATCCAAAACAGGCTCCAGGCTCCAGGCTCCGAGCTGACTGTCAGCACAGAGCCTGACATGCGGCTCAGACTCACTAGCCATGAGATCATGACCTGAGCCAAAGTCGGACGTTCAACCAACTGAGCCACCCAGGTGCCCCTAGACAGTTATTTCTTAAGTTGAACTGACATTTGTCCTCTCACAACTCCTCACCTCACACCCTCTTGGACAACATTGAAAAAGAACAGACCTTTTCAACACAACAGGCTTTTTAAATATTTGAGTCTCCCCTCCCATCTTTCCCTCGCCCTGTCTTCTCCAGGCTAAAGAAACTAAATTCTCTCAAGTATTCCAGGTCCAGCTTCTGGACTCTTCTCCGTCCTAGTCACTCCCCTCAACCACACACCGGGTGTGTGCACTAGCATTAATCTGCTCCTTAGAGTGAAGAGCCCAGCCTGGAATGCCGCCATCTAGATGTGGCCTGACCAGCCCAGTGGCTCTCACGTCCCTTACTATGATACCATAAGGAATTCAGATTTGTTCTGTAAGTTAAGATTTGAATTGGCTTTTCAGCTGTAGCTTTGACAGCCTAAACCTCATCCAGTCTTTGTTCACCAAGACTGATACTCAGCCATGGCTCCCCTAACCTGCATTTGCAAAATTGATTTTTTTAACATAGAAGTGGAACTTTATGCATTTGTTCCTTGCAGTCTTTGGCTTTGTGTCTCTGTTTCCTCAACCAAGAAGGGATGCATGCATAATGGGGATCGCCTCAACCACTCCAGCACTTAGAGAAGTAGGAATCTTTTTTTTTTTTCAATTTTTTTTAATGTTTACTTATTTTTGAGAGAGAGAGAGCACACATGCAGGGGAGGGGCAGAGAGAGATGGAGACACAGAATCTGAAGCTGGCTCCAGGCTCCGAGCTGTCAGCACAGAGCCTGATGCAGGGCTCAAACCCACAAACCGTGAGATCATGACCTGAGCCAAAGTCAGACACTGAACTGAGCCAGCCAGGTGCCCTGTGAAGCAGGAATCTTAACAGTGACCCTGCGTCACTTATTTCTCCTTCCCCATCCTCTATCCTGGTGCTGTGTATGCAGTAGGTGCTCGGTAAGAGCTAATTCTGCATCTAACCTGTCATGTCACCCCCAAATCGCAAGCTCAGATATGTGACATGTGTGAAAGATTTGGAATATTGCCAGGTACTGTAAAGATATCAGCTATTGTTAATGTTGCTCTTATTGAATGTCTATGGAAGTCAAGAGCCAAGGTTGTTTTCTCTGTCTCCATAGTGGCTGGAATGATGTCTTTCACACAGCAGGTCCTCCATAAAATTTGTCAGTTGAATTGAACTGCAGCAGCTTGCCCAGCATCTTAGATGTAGACTTAAAAGAAGAGAGTCTAAACCTGGAACAGAAGGTTCTAGCCAGGTTGTGACAGGAGTGATGAGGGTATAGGATTAAAAGGGGAAGAAACAAGAGAAATGGGGACCATACTGAACTTGAAGGGGCTCATTTCCCAGGTTTCTGCATTGGGTCAGCTATCCCTGCACAAGCAGTCCGTGGCTAAATGGCTTCAAAGCAACAAGCATTTATTATTGCTCATGAGACCGTGGGTCAGGTGGGCAGGTCAAAGCCAGGCTCGGCTGGCCTTGACTGAGCTCCATCATGCACCTGCAATCAGCTAGCGGGTCAGCTGGAGTCCCCTCATGCACATGTCTGGCGGTTGGCTGACTGTAGGCTGGGGTGATGGGGTGACAGGGTTGTGTGTGTCTCAGCATCCAACAAGCTAGCTCCCACTTATTCACTTGGCCCCTCAACAGAGTTCTTTTTTTTTTTTTATGTTTATTTATTTTTGAGAGAGAGTGTGTGTGTGAGCAGGGGAGGGGCAGAGAGAGAGGGAGACACAGAATCTGAAGCCAGCTCCAGGCTCTGAGCTGTCAGCACAGAGCCTGACATGGGGCTGGAACTCACAGACTGTGAGATCGTGTCCTGAGCTGAAGTCGGACGCTTAATCAACTGAGCCACCCAAGCGCCCCATAGAGTTCTAAAGAAAAGGCAGAAATGCCCAAGATGTCTTGAGGCCTTGGTGCAGAACTGGCCACTGTCACTTCCACTGGCTAAAGTAAGTCACAAGGCTACCCCAAATTACAGAGTAAGGGTGGGGGAACCTCCACCTCTGCATGTGAGGAGCCGAGAAATTACATTGCAAAAGGTGCATATATAGGGAGGTATGAAGAATTTGGGACATTTTAATAATCAATTTACCCCTTCCTTGCTTCCTTCCTTCAATCCTCTCTTGCATCCTCCCTTCCTTCCTTCCTTCCCTCCTTCCTTCCTTCCTTTCTTCCTTCCATCTATACACACTGCCAGGATATTGACTATAGGACAGAACCATGCTAAGCATTGGAGACATGGCTGGGAACGTACATGTTAGTGCCATGAGCCCTAGACCTCAGAAAGGGCTTCCAATCTGAAGAAAGCCACCACTGAGGCAGATTAGGAGGAGGGCTGCCGATAGCCACAGAGTTGCTTCCACGGGCGTGAGCAGCCTCTGTCTTGCTATGGACACAGGAAGATGGTCCCCGTGCAGACGCTCCACTCACAGTCATTTGCTCTTGTGACCAGGCTGAACCCTGATGCCCAGTCAGCATTGCTGCAGCTGCTGCCAGCATCCTGAACAATTTATGAATTCAGTCAGTCACCGTGAGTGTTGCCACACCGCATGTCAATCTAGCCCTGGCAAGGACATAAACAACCTGATGGGCCTCTTGAGGATTCGAGGAGCCTGGCTGCTAAGTTAGCTGCAGAGCTCTCCCAGGGTGACTCGGGACAAGGCGAGGACCGCCAGGCCGGGCGCAGCCTAGGATAGAAAGCCCTGTGCAGAGCTCTTGGCAGGGCACTATTATAGCTCAGTTTTATGAGCTCTTAAATCTCCACATTTACTAAAATGAGGGAGCCCGGCAGGAAGATTAAGCACTGTTGGGCTCTTTAAATCATCGGCACCAGCCATCCTGGGGGCTAGATTTGTTTTAGGCCCTGGCATGATCTCTGTGTCAAAGACCCAGGGAAATGAGCGGTAGTTAAGGGCTTGGACTCCTTGCCAAGTTCTGCCACTTACCAGCTGTATGACCTTGAGCAGGTGACAGAACATCTCTGCGCCTCAGTTTCCTCTTCTGTAGGTGGGGCTGTAAGCACTTGAAAGAGAATGCCTAGGAAGTTCAAGGGTGCTATTATGTGATGCAGTGACCCTGGGGACTTTTGGTAGCTTCCAGCCCCGGGAAGAACCCCTCTCTGCCCACCTCACTCCACCGTGACCTGGAATTCGGGAGGCCCAGGACTCACGCTTCTGTAGAAGCCCTCAACTCTTAGCCAGTCAGAAAGAGATACCCTGACTCAACCTTGGATGGCCCTGGCCCTGGAATGCTCCCTAATCACTCAGAGTTGCCCTGGGGCCGAGGGTAGAGATAGCCATGCTGCTTCAAGCTCCAAACTTGCTGAGTGACTCTGGACAAGTCACTTAACCTCTCTGAGCCTTATAATGCTCCCAGGGACTTTGGCAGAATAAATAGTGCATCAGGCTGAAAGTCCTTTAGAAACTGTAAATCTCTGTGTAATTCATTCATTCATTCAACAAAGAGTCACTGAACACCATGAACCAAGCTCTCTGCCAAGCTTTGGGTATGGAAAGAAGAGCGAGCCTCCCTCCTCACCAGGTGCTCAGGGCTGTGTGAACAAGCAGGCAGTTGGCAAACTCCTGTCATCAGGACAGGGTCTGGGGGAGCCTGGGGGACAGTAGCCGGTGTGCCTGGGTGTCAGGGAGCTTTCCCGGAGGAGGCGAGAACAGCTAAAGCATGACCACCCAAAGGGTTAAGCCAGGCCAAAGAAGCTGAGGGAGAGCAGCAGGGGAAGGACAGGAAGGATGAGGCTACCACGTGGAAGCTGACCGTGATGGGCAACTGCACGCTGACTGGTTGGGGCCTGGGGGAGCGGATAAGTGAGTTTACAGAGGGCCTTAAGGGGCGGGCTCAGGGGGCTGGATCCAACCTGAGGTCACGGGGTGTCCATCGGCAGTGGCAGCAGCAGCAGCAGCAGCAGCAGCAGCAGGGGCTCTTGGAGGCGCTAACTGTGCCCACACATGTCCTGAGCCAGCCTGTCCTGAGCGCTTACTACGCGCAGAGCACTGCACTAGCACACGTCCCCTCCCGCGCAATCACCCTAAAGGTAGAGCCTTCATCTGCACTTTGCAGGTGAGGCAACTGTGATCCAGCCTGAGGCCACCCAGCGAATCAGAAGCAGAGCTGGCTCCAGACCCCGGCAGTGATGCGTGACTGCCTCTGGGGGGACCACAGGTGGAGGCCATCCCCCGCTCTCCCCAGGACCCTTAGAATGAGCGTCTCCTGGGGCAGCCCCTAACAGGGGCTTGCTCATCTACGCCTGCTGCGCTTCTCACTCCCGCTCACGCATCTCCAGCTCTGAGAACAGGCACCACCTGATCCCAACTTAACCTCCCCCCGGGACCTAGCATGGAACCTGCCAGTAAACTCTGTCCCCAGAGAGGGCACTTTGAAATCCTCTTCATTAGACTCCTAATGTGGGAAATTAAAACTATGAGCTTGAAGCTTTTCAGGACAGCAAATAATATTTACGGTAATACTGTTTCAGAAGATCAAATATTTATAATAGGGTAGACTCCATCATGCTACCCGTCGTCTGAGCTTCTGGGGCTACAGCAGCTGCATTATGGATGGGACCAGTCATTAAAACGCTTTCAAAACCATTTGTGCTCCCGAGTGCTCCTCTCCAAGGGGCAGGGCTTGGCCCAGTGCGAGGCCCAGGGCTCAGTGAGCCAGGGTTCCTTCCACAGTTACCAGTGACTGCAGCGGTGTCCGCCCTGTCCCCTCCTTCTCCGTCTAGGGGAATGCCTCTTGCTCAGGTTCTAGGTATCCCATGGTGACCTTTCCCACCATTACAGCCGATCCCGTAATTACCACCTTTCTTTCTGGATTCCCACCTAAGGATTCGTTCCTCAAAGAGCAGACAGCGTGTATTTTCAGCATGCTGTTTCCTTGGGGTCTAGCACAGAGCCTGACACATGGCAGGGGCTGAATTAATTATTACTAAAGGAACACCATGCCCCCAATCTCATAATTGTCTTTAAGAGCCTGTAGTGGATCCATGAAAGAGGGATTTTGCTGAATCTTTTTTTCTCTAGCTATGTTTTCTGCATAAGTTTTCTTGTAAGATACTCCATTTTACAAGGCAGTATTTTTTTTTTTTTTTGTCTGATTTAAAGTCATTTCTTCCAGGTCCAGAGTGTATCCCTTGCCTACCAGTTCCCTTTTAACCAGTTTCTTCTTTCTCATCCTCATCTTATGATAATATTATTAAAAGAATTTTATTATTTTTAAAAAATGTTTGTTCATTTATTTATTTTGAGAGAGAGAGAGAGAGAGCAAGAGAGTACGAGCAGGGGAGAGGCAGATAAAGAGGGAGAGAGAGAATCCCAAGTAGGCTCCATATTGTCAGTGCAGAGCCCAATGCAGGGCCGGGCTCAATCTCACGGACGGTGAGATCGTGACCTGAGCTGAAATCAAGAGTCAGGTACTTAACCGACTGAGTCACCCAGGCGCCCCAAAAGAATTTTATTATTTGTACAGTCTAATCATTCTTTTTCTTTCTCTGTCTTCTCATCCCAAATCATCACCCTCTTGGTCTTCTGGAAACTTTTCCAGCTGTCTCTGATTTGGGGATATCCAGTGACCAAGACGCAGGCCACACTCCACTATGGCTAGTTCACTGCTGAGTTCACGGGTAGAACAATGTTTTCTGGCAGGAGGCCAAGCAACGTCCAGGCCTTTGCAGAATGTCTCCCTGTAAATAACTGCAGAGACTCCGCAGGGACCCCGGGTCCCTTTTCTGGGTGTTATTTGACAGCTCAGTAGGATGTAATTTAGGTCAGGGAGACAATGGTCCCGATCCCAGGAGAGTCCCTTCCCCAGAGGGTACTTCCCAAGGCAACTGACCAAGAAGTGGGGTGTATGGACTCTGGAGCCTAAGGCCAACCTCTGTGATATGTCCCTTTGCATGGACAGGCGGAGACAGATGAATCAAAGTGCAGCCAGGGAGTAATGGGGCTATGTTTGGCTAATGAAATGAAGCTGATTTTCTGGTTTTGCTCTGAAGGCCAAAAGAGGTCTTCAGGAGTGTCTCATATTAACCCTATTGGACATGAAGTCTAATGAGATACTTTTTGAAAATTTTAAATACCTTACATTTATCAGTTTGCCCGGACCTGCGATAGTTTCCACCTCCCCAAATACTGATGAATTAGTGACAAATGGCTTCTTTCAAACATCCTGCTTACTTATGTGTTCGATGATTTTACCCTTTATTATAGATCAGTGGTTCTCAAACTTGTCCATGTGGCTGAGCACCTGGAAGTTAAGGGCTTTTTGCGGAACACCATGAAATACTGATATATTTAATCCCATTATATGAGCCAGGAACAATTTTACTAGCAGAAAATATGACTATATTAATGTGTGCAATATAATATCACAACCACAAACACACGTGTCCCCAAAGGAAAAAAAAAAAAAGCTGCCAGGCTGAGATTGGCTGTGTGCACAATTTCTCTTTAGTATTTGCTCAGTATTGTTCATTCATGCTGTTATCTTCGGAGGCTGGCCCAGCAGGCCAAGAGCAGCAAGTACCAAAGCCTTAAGAAGGGACTTGAGGATGGGGGTGAGAAGACCGAGCAGGTGTGAGCAGGAATCCAGTCCATGAGGGTCAGAAGGCCCCTTCCCGCCACCTTGACAGGGGGCTATGGTGTCCGCAGTGCCCCAGAGACTCCAGCAGTCCCTAGCCCTGAGGCTACTGAGATCTCTGGCTGAAGCCCTAGGTTCCAGGGTGAGTTGCCAGAGGCGGAGGCCGAACCCTTGCTATCTCGTGTACTTATACAACCTTAAGTTGCCTGGGCAAATCCCTCCCTTGTGACCAGGACAAGCCAGATAAACGTAACTGGAAGGATGGAGAGGCAGGAAGTCACCACCTGACAACCCACGTCGTGCCGAAGAGGCTCCACCCAGATAGTCTAGGATGATCTCACCCCTGGCCTGAGCACATACCACCTGAGGAAGGTGAGAGGCTCTTGATTTTTATTCCCTTCTTCCCCACAACAGCCCCAGCCTGTGCTCTGAGAGCCCCAATCTTTATGGATTCCGGTCTTCCACCAATGTCTTCACCACCTAGTTCTGAACCCCTCCTATCAGTTTCCTAGGGCTTCTGTAACAAATGAACACAAACTTGGGGTCCTAAAACAGAAATTTATTTTCTCGTAGTTCTGAAGGCCAGACATCCAAAATCAGTATCACTGGGTCAAAATCAAGCAGGGCTGGACTCCCTCCAAAGGCTGTAGGAGAGACTCCTTGCCTCTTCCAGCTTCAGCTGGCTCCACGTGTTCTTGTGGTTGCATGATTCCGATCCCTGCTTCTGTCTTCTTCTTCTCCTCTTCTGTCTCTTACAGGGTTTGGGGTCCACCCAGATAATCCAGGATGATCTCATCTCAAGATCCTTAATGTGATCACAACTACAAAGACCCTTTTCCAAATAATGTCACATTCGTAAGTTCTGGCAATTAAGACATGAACATGTCTTTGAGAGTAGGGGCTCAATTCAGCTCCCTACACCCAAGACAAGATCACCCAAGATTATCAGCAGGGATGATGCTAGCTCACCCATACAGCCCTCCTCTGTGGATTCCCTTTCTCCCATTCTGCTTCCCCATCCCACTCTTATCCTCAGTCTTAGCTTAGATTACTGTAGGATCTAGATCGTGCCTGGAGCCGATAGCAGCCATCCCAGGGAAGGAACAGTCCCACCAACAGGTAGACCTAAGAATTGCGTTTGGCTTCTCTCGCATCTCATTCTGAGACCAGCATACTTGACCTTCTAGAAGGAAGTAGATTTTCCATACCGATTGCGATTTACCCCAAAATGAAAAATAAATTATTTGTTTAGTTTATCTTCTGAAAGCTAGCTCCTGAGATTTCCAGGGCCACTGGAAAGTCTCAGCCCCTCTGCCCCTGGGGAAATATTGTCCTTAAGACTGTGAAAATAATAAAGCAGGTGATGCTTGAGAACTGAGTTCCACCTCTGGGTGATTCTTCCAGGTGCAACACAATGGAAAGATGAAGCCTCTGCCAAGTCTAGACAGAACCCCGCCCAGAGGAATTCCACTAGGGTGGCGAGTGACGGTCCCCAACTTCACCCCTCCAATCCTGTTCTGCTTTGTTGCTTCTGAAATGCTTATCATCTGCCAGAGGATTATCATTTCATGTGCTGCTTGTCATCAGGCTGTTAAACTTCTTGCTCTTATATATCCATTTTGGCCATTTGGATTTTCCATCTCATTGTCTCTTATCTGCAATGCGGAATTGTGAAGAAGCCTCAGAAGCTCTTTCCAATCCCAACACAGTTTTTCTTCTCCTTTCAAAAGGTGAAACTGAAACAAGGTGGCGAGAGCCCCGGTCCTGGACCCCTCATACCCTCAGGGCTCAGGACAGAGGGATCGCTTGTGGAGGGACCCACCTCCGGCACGAAGCAAACAGCATGACCTCAGTGCATCTCAGAGAGAGCAGGGAGCAGGAAATTCTGACACCACTCCTAGGTGAACCTCAGCATCACTTCCTGGCCGAGTCGTTAGGAAATTATCTGGTGTGTGTGTGTGTGTGTGTATGTGTGTGTGTGGTTTTTTTTTTTTTTTTTTTTATGTCTTGTGTCTCACCAGACTGTGAACTCCCAAGGACAGAGATAATAATAGCACTAATAGCTACCATTTATTCAGCTCTTACTATGTGCCACGCACTGTTCTAAGCATTTAATGCACATGACCTCGTCTAATCCTCATTACAGCTCGGTGAGCTGGGTACTGCTGCTGTCTTCATTTTGGACATGAGGATGCTGATTTGCAAGGAGGTTAAGTGGCCCAGGGATGGAGCTGGAGTTGGAATCCAGTCGGACCGACTCAAAACCTCTGTTTTTAACTCCCAGCACCAACCGCAGTGCCTGTCACACAGTAGGCACTTAAGAATAAGTGATGAAAGGAGCAAGTGGAGACACGGATGCCTTCTCCCTGCTTCCCCACTCTGCCCGGGCTCAGCACCTCCACCCCGTCAGCTCTTCTCAGCACAGAGCCTGCAGCCTGGCCTTTCCAGCCAGGCCTCAGATCTGTGCCTGGTTCCTGCTGAAGAACCCGGCCCCGTGCCTTCTGTGTTGCTGCCATGTGATTCCAGGGGGTGGGGAAGAGCTAGTCACAGCTCTGCACGGTGAAAATCCAGAAGACAAGAGGAGAGAGAAACCAAGCTTCTCTGCTGAAACTATTGTGGGTGCGGCCATCACAGGTGTAAGACAGGTGATTGGGGTCACCTCATCAACACATTTCCCCTTTCATGGTCACCCCCCACCTTTCCCTTTGTAGATCACCTGCCCCTGGCCTTGGCTGCTGAGGAAAGAGGCATAAAGTAGATGTGAGAGGCCTGGTCCCCAGGGTGCCCCCTGAGACCTGGTGTACCTGGATCTTTCCAGGAATCAGAGCCTCAGAGATCAGAGGGCTCCTAAGGATGACCAAGATGTAGAGGGACAAGAGGGCCTTTGGAGCAGGCAGACTTGACGCTCCTTCCCAGCTGGGTGGCCCCAGAGAAGTCTCAGCATTCAAAGCTCGCATTTCTTCATCTGTAAACACAGGACAGTAAGACCTTAATTATGAGGATTGATAAAATACAAACACGTAAAGGGCCTAGCTGGTTCTCTCCAGGCCTGGCCTAGGGACTGACCTGAGTCTTTCCCCTCTGGCCTCCGGTGGGTCTGAAACACAGCATTATATGGAATGGTGCTTCTGTGCACAGGCCCTAGGGCCAGATGTCATGCCTTAGGGCCTCTGCTCTGAAGCTTGCTGGCTGCATGACTTCACAATTTTTCTCTATGCCTCAGTTTCTCCTGCTGTAAAATGAGGTGTTCACTTTTCCCTCCTTCACAGTTGTGAGGGTAAAATGAAGCAAAGGGCTGGATAAATGTTCCTGTGACTACTAATGTCACAATGGTAGGGGTGGCATTTTCAGGATGACCCCAACCTCATCACCAGAAATAGTGCACTGTCTTCTGCAAGGACTAGAGTAACAAGGGCCCTCCTCATTCTCTACTCCTCAGTCTGGAGCACCGGACATCAAAGACCCTAGGAAGGAATCTGGAGCCCCTAGAATCCTGTGCCCTCCTTCAGAATATTCAGAGCCCCCGACACCCTCCACAGAACACTTCTGCACTCGCAGAGATTCAGGGACTCAAGTTCAGGGCTCTGTAGAGAGACAACAGGGCAAGAACCCCAGTTCCATGACATGTAACCATAAACTAGTTACTTAACCTCTCTGGGTCTCAGTTTCCTCATCTGTAAAGTGTGGGGAATCATAGTATCCAACCTCCTAGGGTTGAGGCTTAAATGAGATAATGCACGTAACCCATTTAGAACAGACCCTGACAAATCACGAGCCTTCGGTAGAGTCTTGCTCTAACCCTTTCTATTTGTACCGTGCTTTACGCTGGTTATAAAACGTTTTCACATACAGTCTGTCCTTTTGACAATCTAATCGTAATGGCAGACCCCCGGAGCCTTCAAATTCAAGTGCTAGACGTTCCAAAGTAGGAATTATCCCTGTTGGACGAAGAACTCAAGGCTCAGAGAGAACACATGACAGGCCCAAGGCAGGGCCAAGCCTTATGACACCAGAGAGCATCTTCTTAATCGTGGTGCCAGGCTATTTCCCAACCAAGGGAAAAAATGTCACCACACCCATGAGACCATTTAATATTGTTACAGCCCTGGGGATCTAAGTCACCTCTTTGCCCTGGATCTGCTGGGTAAACAGCTCGGCTACATGTCGCCTCTGAGAAGAGGCCACTGTTATAAGGCCAAAGCTTGGATGTTGACATGCTGCAAACAGCTGCCCACCCATTTTCATCCTGCAAATAAATGCCTGGAGTCTGGCCAGGGCCAGGGTGACCTCAGTATCGATGAAAGCAGAACCCTGTTGACAACCCGCACCCCAAGCTGGAGGCAAACGGCCCCTCCTCTGTTGTTTTCCAGTATCTTCTCCCTATTAAAATGCAGGCTGCGTCAATCCCCTGTTGGAAATTGTGCTTTTGCATATATAATGAAAGCCGTGACCGTTCTCATGTTCCCCAAACACCCGTCTGCTGACCCAAAGGATCCCGTTAGCTAAAGTCTCAAAGGCCTGAGTAATCCCTCAATTTCAAGAGAGACCCCTTTAAGAAAGCAACCAAAGCTAAAGCCAGGCATTTGCAGACACGTCTTCTGGAGGAGAGCAAAGAGTGACAGATACCAATAGCCCCAAACAGAGATCCTTCTAGTTTGTTCTAAAAGAAGAGAATGTGTTCATTAGCCTCCCAGCCCCACCATGGAGTTGCCCCAGGCCACCGTGTCCCAACGTGAGCTCCGTGGAATATTCCAAGGATGTGAATAAATAACCCACGGGGGGCAATAAGGCATTGAAAGAGGGGGTGCCATTGTCAAATAAGTTTGAGACACTGTGGACTAAAGAAAGTTAAACTGGTGTCCTTCCTTCTCAAGCCTTTGAAAACGCTAATGGGGGTGAGCTGTAAGAGAAGGATCCAGAACGCAATGCTTCCCAAACATGTTTGACAAGCATCACCATCTCCCAGCCCTGTGGCATGGAGCCACACAATGCGGTGGTTCCAGAAATGCCCGGGGCCCCATCCCGAGACTCCATAAAGGCAAAGCCCGCCTTCTTCATCGTTGCTTCCCTAAAGCACCTGGCACCACACCTGTCCTGCAGCGATAGCAATAAAAGTTGGTTGAATTTAATTGAATTCTAAAGCCCCTTTAATTCTAAAGCTGTTTGTCAGCGGCTTTGCAAGGTCTTTGTCCTTGGAATTCTAGCAACGGATTTGAATGCTCCCAAGTGTCCCTGAACACTCGGAGCAGTGTCTACTTTAGCCCCAATTAAATGCAGCTTAAATTCCTGCCCAGAATGTTACTGGCTTCCGAGAACTCTTCCCTGGTATACCCGGAGAAAAGCAATCGGCCACACGAGTTCCCAAGCCAGCTCCTCCTTTTCCTCGCGTGTAGCCTCGAGCAGGGCACACATTCCGCTTCTCATCTGAAAATGTAAACGTGATCACTTCCTAGGCTCACCTTGAGGATTTACCGAGAGAATGGAAGGGACGTACCCGGCACACGGTGGGCCCTCCTGTCTCTATATGAGGGCTTCCCAAAGTCTGAGTAAGTTACAGAGACAGGGGCAGCCTAAGAGGTTGGGCAAGATCCTTGCAGAGGGAAACACAGACCTTTAACTGACAATTAGTACGAAAGCCAAGAAAGGGCTTGACAATGTGGGCTCCACAAATGGTGAAGGTGGGCATACCCCAGGGCCCCAGCCGTGAGTTCCCGGCTGAGGTAGCCCGGCTCACAGAGGTCCTTTGCTGGAAGGAAGGCATTTACACTGACTCAAAACCGCAGAATGCCTGGTACTTGGCCTGAGGTTTTAGCAAATAATTCATAACCCTCATCACCAAACCGGCTTCCCGCTCAGAGCACTTAAACGTACGCTGTGCAGTCATCAGCTTGGGGAGGGCAAAGAGGGACAGACACATCTGCCCCAGGGTCCCCACTTGGCCGCTTAGTAGCTGTGTGATCTGGGGCACGCTAAGGTCTTTGAGCCTCATTTTCCTTGCCTATGAAGTGGGAATCATGAATGCCATCTCCTAAGAATGTTATTATACAGATAAAATGAGCTAGAGCAAAATGAAAAGACTTTATAAACCGCGTAGTGTCCTGCCTTTCAAAGAGAAGCTGTTTTGATGCTATTTCTTGGGAAAAGTCCCATGACATGCCCAGGGCATCCCATGTGTCACAGGGGCTGCCCCAGGCGAGGAGGCTCTTCTCTCTGCATCCTGCAGCAAAGCCAGTGCTACCCTTCGGGGACAGGTCGCCGGTGACCTCATCCCTGGAGATTTTGCTGACTTTCAGCCCAGCACTCCTACAACCTGGATGTGTTCCCTTCTTTCTTTAAATAAAAGTGACCTTTACTGAGCACATACTACAAGCTGAAGGTGGCACCGGATGCTGTACATCATCGGGTCTTCGCACAGCCCAGTGATTTGTGAAAGAGTATCTTCACATCACAATTAGGGAGACAAAGACTCGGAGACCACACTGGGGAGAGGGAAAGAGGCAAAGAAAGAGAAATGATCTGTTTTCAAGGCGGGTGTCAGTTACTACCTGGTCAATGAATGGAAATGATGAATCATCAGCCACTAAATAACTATTATATGCATTAGGTAGCAACAAAAGAAAGTGATTGTGTAAAGATTAAAAAAAAAAAAAAAACCAAGAGCAAAATCCCAGGTACACCATGGCTCCAGCTGAGGAATTATACTCCTAGGTATGAGTAGTGGGCTTTTAGGTTGATTTCAACACGAATTAATCGCGTCTTGTAAGTAGGGAGCAGAGGGCACAGGTGTCCACGTCTGGGGAGCACAGTGAAGGTTAAGATTTCCCAGGTGGGACTGGAGGTGCTGGTGGCAGGAACCAGCATTTCCAGGTGAAGGGACTGACTGAGCAGAGATCTGGGGTTGGCCGGGTCCCGAGGGTTAAATAGAGCACAGAGCACGAGGAAGGAAATTGGGAGGATTGAGCAGAGACACCGGAGCATAGATGTGCTTCCCCATCCCTGGGTGTTTGCTTTGCTTTCCAGGCAGCAGAGAGCCGTGTTTCTGAGCATAGTATGACACACGGAGCTCTGTTCCCCGGTGTAAAGAGGGTCCAAGGGTTACCCCCGGGGGGGGTCTCTTGAAGAAAGAACTCTGCCAGCTCCCCTCTCTGAGGGTGGATTTGAGCCCTCTGTCTCTCTCTAGGAGTCAAGACCCGGGATATCCTTATCAGGGTCACTGGCAAGCTCCGCGGAGGTTAGCTACCCAAAGCCCAGCTTTTCTATGCTGGACTCCGAGGCCTGAGGGAGCCTGGTAGCAGAAGCTGGTTCAGGGGCGGCCATAAGAGGGCAGGAGAGTGCTGGTAATGGGCCGTGTGCCGTGCAGCAGCCTCTGTGGCGTGCAGGCCTGACTTACAGTAGGAGGCCCTAGGAGCCCTGCAGGCTGGCAAAGAGTCAGGGGTGGAGTGGGGTGGGGAATGGGAAAGAGGGGGAGAAAGGAGGGGGGCAGGGCTAACACTGCTCCAGGAGGCAAACGCCATGATGAAGACTGGACTACGTCAGAGAGACTTCGGTCGGATTCCCAGCTGAACCACTTCCTGGCCGTATGAGCCTGGATGTGTTAATTGACCTCTCTGTGCCTCATTTCCTCTTTGGCAAATTAGGAAACGTTAATAGGGAAGTCAGGGAGGAAGAAGGTGTGGGGAAAGGGCGGCATCAGGGTGGCCCAGTTGGTTAACCATCCAATTCCTGATCTTGGCTCAGGTCATGATCTCAAGGTTTGAGAGATCGAGCCCCACTTTAGGCTCTGACAGCATGGAGCCTGCTTGGGATTCTCTCTCTCCCTCTCTCTCTGCCCCTTCCCCGCTTGCACTCTCTCTGTCTCCCTCAAAATAAATAAACATTTAAAAAAAGAAGAAGCATGGGGGTGGGGAGACAGTCCTGCATTGATCCTAAGGCACTGGCCAATGCCTGTCTTACATACAGGTGCATAGACGGAGGTTTGAATGTGGTCCGGGGTGGGGGCTTCTCTCACCTTTACTGGAAGAAAGTCCACTGGGGTCACTTGCCTGCAGGCCCCACCCCCCGCCACCACAAGGGCCTCTCTCTGCTGCTGGACCACACTCCTTACCCTCTTCCCTTCCCTCACCCCTGTTACTTTCCCAAGCAACCCAAGCGAACTTGCCCCCACCCCAACCCCTGACTGCTGGGACCTGCCAGAATGTGCCTCCAAGTGTGAGGGTCCCTTCCAGGAATTCCTTCCAGCTTTAGGGCCCCACATGTGACCTAAGAACCCTGCGTGGGCCACTTCCCCAGAGTAGACTGAGTCCAGAGTCTATGAGACACATGCACACATAGAGTCTCAGAGCACAGACCCCAGAAAAAGGCTTCTTGGGGAGCTGCCTGGATCAGTCAGGGCTCTAATCTCATTCCTTTTCTGTCTCCTACATGTCCCCACTTTTGTCCCTTTAGGATTTTGCTCCCCAAGCTGCAAGTCTAGGGAGGAGGGTGCCAGGTCCCCTGTCACTGACTGTCCCGAGGGAGGCACACAGAGCGACATTGGGGAATGGAGGCAAAGGTCACTCTCCTTTGGGTTCCCAGCCTCCGACAGGGGCCTGCCAGTTTACCTTAATACATATTTGCGGACCACGGGTCATCAGATTATGTTCCTACTACCTGGTGACAACTGGGGACTGCTAGCTTCCTTGCCCTGACCCCAGATCATGCAAACAGAAGCAGCTGGTCCCAGGTTGCCTCCCCAGTAATCTCTAGGTCTTTGCAATTAGGGGGTCATGGGCCCCTTTGAGAATCAGTTAAAAGCAAAAGACCCTTCACCCAAAACTAACATAACATTGAACATGAACGATACTAAAAAAAAAAAAAAAAAAAAGCCATAGACCCTTTTCCCCAGAAAAAGCCACTGCCCATTCTTTTCTGCACACGTTTTTTAGAGAACTTATGGATCCCCCAACCAAGGACCACTCATGGGCCCTTCTGGGCAAGACCTCCTGCCCCAGCTCCCGGGAGAGCTGCTCACCCTGAGAATCAGCAGATCAGGACTGGAAAGGACTCTGAGGACCGGAACAGACTGCGAACTTAAGCAAATGAGCTTGCTTCTGTGGGCCTCTGTTTTCCCATCTGTAAAATGATGGCAATGATAATAGCTCTGCCCACCTTATCAAGTTGTTTAAGGCCCACATGTGCTAGGGTGCAGGTCAGAAGCACAGTGGCTAATTCTTTTGGGGACAGCCTCCCTTCTAGGCCCTGAGGGGGTGCGTAACCTCAACCCTTCCAGAGCTAATACTAGAGGCCCAGGCATCTTATCTAGGGCATAAAAGGAAGGACTGTATCCTCCACCCCAATTCTCTCATCCCTCAAGCTCTGTCTCCAAGAATGCCATGGGCGCCCCAGGCTAGAACCTTGGGCTTCTCCCTCTCCCCACCCCCCTGCAGCCACTCCATCACCCCTTAGACATCTCTCAATTCTGTCCTGCTCTCGCTCACTCTTTCATCTGGATGATTCCAACAGCCCCCTGTCCACAGCCTTGCCCCTCCAATCCCTTCTCAAAAAAGTATCAGGTTCTTCCTAAAACACCAAAATGATCATGTCAGTCCCCTGCTTAACCTCCTCCGTGGCTCCCATGGCCTCCAGGATAAAAACCGCACAGCTTAACATGACCCACAAGGTCTAGCCCACCCCTCTGCTTACCTCTCATACTCTCCAAGGGCGTGGGGCTCCTGCATGTGTACTGCTCTTCCTAGATCTCACCCCCAGCCCTGCCTTCTCTTCCCCATCTCCTCCCTGCCCTTCTCCAGCTCCCAGGTGTCCATCACCTCTCCACTTGAACCTCACATGTTCTGTTGAGACTTCCTGTCCCCTCTCGCCAGGGCCAGGTCAGGAGCCCCTGCCCGGTGCCCCTCTGCTTCCTCCGTCCCCCTGTCAAAGCACAGACCACTTTGGGTTTTAGTCACTCATTGCCCCACTCAGTCACCAGCTCCACAAGGACAGGGACCAAGCCAGAGCCACGGGAGCCCCAACCCTTAGCAGTACCTGGCCTGTGGTAGATAGATGCTCCAGAAAAGTGTGTTGAATGGGCACATGGATGGTTTATACAGGAATAGAAGCCACGGCCCACCCTGGAATGCTCAAAACTGCACTGTTTTTGCCCTCTTCTCTGCTCTCCTCTGCATGACCCATTCCTTTTCCTATAGAAAACCCTGATCTCAGCACTGAGCTGCGAAAAACCTTGGAAGCCAAGTGATTGACAAAATAAAAATAAGCAGAGCTAACATTTGAATGCCCCAGGCACTCTGCTAAGCTCTTTACATGGGGACACTTGATGGAATCCTCAACAGCAGGCATATGAACTACTGTCCCAATTCACAGACTAAGATGCCAAGGCATGGAGAAGTTCAGGGGTTTTCCCAGGCCCTCCCAGCTGGCCCCCACATCCTGGCTGTCTGACCTGACAGCCCATGACTTATCCCTCCCCTCCACTGGTCTTACCCAACCACCCCTAGGTCATGCAGCAGATTCGTAGGGCTCTGGGATTGCAGCTCAGACCTCCCCTCTGGGCCCAGCTCCTCACCCCTGTCATTCTGCCTTCTCTGGGCATCCCTAAGCCCAGAGGATGCCACCCTTTGCCTCACCCCTAACTCCCTACTGCCTGTATACCCTGAGGTTCTCCCTGATAGCTGAGCTCCTGTACCAAGCCTGCGAGGCCCCACAGGCATGCACACGAGGCCCCCGTTCCCTCCAGCTCTTGCCCCTGAGGCTGCAGCTGTCAGCAAGGAAGGCTCACCATGGAATGAACCCAGTTCTCCAGGGACTTGACTGGGACTGTTTCAGCTGCTGGGATCTCATCTCAAACCTCCCCCCATCACCCTGCCACAGGCCCTGTTTCGAGTTGCATCCCATCCCCCCTTCTTCGTGTGCCCTTTCCCTGAGCTAGAAGGCTTCGGAATACCCAGCATAGAGGTTTCCCAACCAAGCCCTGGGGGTGGGGATGTGGGGTTCCTGGGGAGGTGCCTCCAGGATGGGGGACAGAGAGGGGCTCTGGGCCCCCTTCTCCACTGCTACTCGAGAGGTCCAGCTGTCAATCTGTTTCATGTTACAGAATTCCATGTATGCTTTCGTTTGAACAAAGGATTCTTTCTGAGCGAGAGAAAGCCTTCAAGTCCAAAGTGGGATCAAACCGTCAGCAGGCTCCGCACTCCCTCCAAGCTTCGGTCTTCACATTAGTGCCGGCGAGACAGACTCCATCCTGTCTCCTGTTGTCACCTTGCAGATATTTATAGCATCACCGTGTCCACCAGAGAGCGTAATGGGCTTTTTAGGCTAAACCAATTAAACTCTCCTCCCGTAAGTCATGTCTCCTGGATGGCTTCTGCCGCCCTTCTCTGAACTTGTTCTATCTTCATTATCTCGGCTCTTTATGGCGGGGGGACGGCATGGCCCGGGAGTTCACACATGGGTTACTGGGGGATGTCTGCCTCTCTTTCCAGCCCCAGCTGCGTCCTTCTGCCCAGCAGCCCTTCTCGGTCCCTGGCCACGTGGATGTGCTGCAGACCTGGGCAATGCTGTCCACCCCTTTGTAAAATGGGAAGCAGGAGATATGCAGAAGATACTTAAGAAGAGAACACTGACCTTTTCCTCCTTTCTCTCTTTGCTCCTTCTGATCTACAAATATCAAGCGTCTATGCTGTGGGCAATACACCAGGCTGGCCCCTCAAGACTGCTGCATGCAAAGCTGATTGAGTTCCGGGATGGGCCCCCAAGCCCTATGGTCTGGTGGAAGCTGGAGCGAAGCATTTCCCAAGGGTTGATTGTAAGCCCAAGGACTCATGAAGATAGTGTAAGGGAACTAGGAGCTTAAAGGCAATGATATTATGTTCCCATTTCTTGACCAAGTCAAAAATAAAATATTTGCTTTTTTAAATGGGATGGCATGAGTGCTCTGAAGGCATGCCAGGAGAGTGCACCCCTGAGTCAGCTGAGATCAGGGAAGCTTGCCCATGACTCAATCCCCAGCTCGTTGGCTCATCACATAGTTGACCACCGAGAACCATCCTGGTGGCTTTCACCATCATGCAGTATTAAATTCTTTCTATGTTTAGTCATAATCAGCTTAATTTACACCCAGTATGGACCATTGGTTTAAGACAAGAAGCATAAGGAACATTGAGATGGAAATATGATATCAAGTTAATGAGGAACATAAAAAACAGAATAATTCTCAAAAATTTCCCAGTACTCCATAAACCATTGTTAAAAAGGGCAAACACACCGTGGCAATTATAGCCAATTTGGCTTTTTTTATTTATTAAGAATAATGATGATCCACGCCTGTAATGTGTTTTTGAAAAGCGCTTACAGACAACAGTTTCGAGCTTTCTCTTTAGTCTCAATATGCAATGGAAGTGAACCCTTTACATTTAAAAACAGCAAGTTGATTTTTCAAAACACAAAAATTTCAGTAACAAAAGCTTACAGCTTTTTATGCTGCAACTTATAATTACAACTTGCATTTTAAAATATATTTGGTCTCTAAATGAAACATGAAATTACAGTTTTGTCAACAAATCACCTTTTTGCATAATTAACTTAAAGCAAATTAAACATTAGTTATCACTTACTCAATGGGAAAATGCACAAATTCATTTTTAAACATTATGGATATAATTAAAGAGTGATTAAAATAAACTTTATAATACAACCTTTAATAATACCCCAATCTAAAATTATATTATTACATTTTTAAAAAATCACTCTTTTACATACCACAGAAAAATTACAGATTTTTTTTTATTTTTTTTAACGTTTATTTATTTTTGAGACAGAGAGAGACAGAGCATGAATGGGGGAGGGGCAGAGAGAGAGGGAGACACAGAATCGGAAGCAGGCTCCAGGCTCTGAGCCATTAGCCCAGAGCCTGACACGGGGCTTGAACCCACGGACTGCGAGATCGTGACCTGAGCTGAAGTCGGACGCTTAACTGACTGAGCCACCCAGGCGCCCCAGAATTATTTTTAAAAATTCATTAATGTTGTCCTCTAAATCTTTCCAGCTTTTTTCTTTCTGGGTTCCGTGATAGATTTCCATTTGCAGGGCCCCTGTAGTTAGATAAGGTTGTATGCCTCCTTCTGGCCAATGAGTTAGGAGTAGAAGTTCCTAGACCCTCCAAAGTTCCTTTTCCCTCTGGCACAGTGACTGGCAACATTTGAGATGGTGGGTATTCCATCATTTGGGCTCCCCAGGCCACGATGATGAGCACAGCACTCTTATTGTCCCATAATGGACACGTTGACTGAGTAAGAAATAGAACTGTTTTAAACCACTGAGATTTGGAGCCTGTTTGTTATTGTATCTTACCCAAGCCTATCTTGACTGATATAATTCACACGTGGGAATATGTGAGATCATCTATCACTTCATTCCTAGATAATATCACTAGGAATAATAGTACCATGAGTCAAGCTTGGGCCTTGGGGAAAAACATACCTATGTCTGAATCCTGTGGCTTGGGCAAGTTACTTTACTTCTCTGAACTTAGTTTCCTCATCTTTAAATTTCTGCATAATACCTACCTCAACTGGCTATTAAAAAGATTAGAAATAACATATAGAAAAGGTCTTGCACCAAGTCTAATATATAGACACTTCAGAAATAGAAGCCTTTATATATACGTCATTAACCTCCTTTAATTTCCCAGCATCTCTTGTCTGTGCCCCTTTCCTGTAGCAAACTACTTCTCTCCCTCTCTAATCATGTGATTCCAATGAGACCACCAATCACAGTGGCTTGTGTCCTGGCTGAGAGGACAAGCATGCAACCAAGTCCTCATCAATCTTCTTCTCCATTCACAGTGATGGGTCAAAGGGCCACCCATTTGCCTGGGCATGTGACCCAAGCAGGGCCAATCAGGACTCTTCCATGGGATTTGCAATAAGGACGGTGAGAGAAAGGTTTCATCCTCCATAGAGAGTGACCAATGATATCATAAGCCTGGAGTTGACAGCAATATTATTTCCTACTGCAAGGATAAAATTCTTCAATGAAAGAGAGTGAGGTCCCTGTGTAGAGAGAAGAGCCAAGAGAAGCAGTGATTGGGGGGAGGGGGGAGGAGGGAGAAAAAAAGAGAGATAGGAAAGGAGGGAAGGATGGAGAAGGGGGGGTGGAGAGAGAGACAGAGAGAGATGAGTTCTCATCATAGTTGTGCCCTGGATCCATCAGCCTTGTCTGATGCTAGCAAATACCTCTTTATTCCTGGTTATATGAGTCAATAAATTCCTCATGGGTTAAGCTAGTTTGTGTTGAGTTTCTGCTGTTTGCAATCCAAAGCATCTTGATGAGTTGAGACATGCACTCATAACACGTAAGATGTACACACACAATCATAGCACAATCCAAGCAGAATGTAATAAGCAACACAGAAAACATACCAGAGGTGAGCAAAAACACAGGGAAGAGAGCAGTGGAGTCTAACTGGCTGAAGCAGGTGATGATCAGGAAGGGCTTCCTGAGGGAGGTAGCATTTCAAGCAAAACCTCCAAGAAGGGTAACCTGTCAATGGGTGTTGTATTTATTTATTTTACCTTTTTAAACACCGAGAACATACATCCTCTCCCCCACCTCATCTCTTTCATACCTGGACAATAAATCTAGAAGATGATGTGACTTCTCCCTACTTTCCTGTGATCAAAGATGAAATTAATGTTAAGGAAAACATGTAGAAAGTTTCCAGAGAGATTTTTCTTAAGCTCTACAGTTTCTCCACATCTCCCACTACCCCGAATACTAATCAGGTATCAGCAAAGAAACAGGTACTGAGGATATACAGGTAAACAAGGTTGACACACCTCCCAACCTCATACAGCTGATAGTCCACTGGGAGAGGGTGAGGGACAAGAGGCAAGACATCACAAATGTTGGTGAGAGCCATGAGACAGCTCAGCAAGGGGGGATGAGAAATAATGGGGGTAGAGGGTGCGGCATCCATATTACATAAGATATCCAAAGCCTTTCTAAGGAAAGTCCCTCATTTTCCTTCAGAAAAGGAGACAGTAGGGGCACCTGAGTGGCTCAGTCGGTTAAGTGTCCGACTTCGGCTCGGGTCATGATCTCACGGTCCATGAGTTCGAGCCCCATGTGGGGCTCTGTGCTGACAGCTCGGAGCCTGGAGCCTGCTTCAGATTCTGTGTCTCCCTCTCTCTCTGCCCTTCCCCCCACTCATGTTGTGTGTGTGTCTCTCTTTCAAATATAAATAATAAAACACTTAAAAAAAAAAGAAAAAAGAAAAGGAGACAGTCACAAATGAAAGGAAGCTCATCCAGCAAAGGGACCAGTGTGTTCAGAGGCTCAGAGGTGGAAGGAGTAGAATGTTAGGAGAACTGGAAGAAGAGCAATGTGGATATGGTGTGATAAGGACAAGGAGGCTGGAGGGGATGAAGCCAGTGAGACAGCCAAGGACTCAGTCTCATGGTCTTGACAGCCATGGAAGGAATTGGGGCTTATTTTATAGGTGTAGAAAATGCCTACAAAGTTTCAAGCTGAGGGATGACAAGATCTCTCCCATCCCCGTCACTTCAAGCCCAAATCCTAACTTTTGCCCCATCAGCCCCACGTGGAAGGATCTGAGGACCTCACTCACCTATTTCCTCCAAGCTCCTCCTGGAAGCCCCGTGTCTATCCTGGTGACCGGCCCCCATTGTCCTGGTGTGTAAGCTCCAGACTTGATTACTTGCCCTGCAGACCATTTTCTCTGAGACAGGGGCCTGTCTGTTTGCATCACTTCTCCTGAGCTAGAGTATCTCAAAGTATCATCCTAGAGCATCTGAATCAGAATCACCCAAGGAACTTGTGCAAAACCAACTCCCAAGAGAGGCTGATTGAGCAGACCTGGTTTGTAGAAGCTTCTGAAAGCTTCAGAAGAATATCCTAGTATGTGGTGGGGTCTCTTTCTCCTGGCATGCCTCCCCAGGACTGACTCTGCTTGCTGGTTCTCCTGCTTTGCCTTCTTTCTGGGCACCCAAACATAGACCACCTGCCCAAGGTTCCCCCAGCTTCCCAGACTCTGGGTAGCCAAGGCCCATCTGCCAGGCCCATACCCCAAGTTATTTCTTGTGGGACGTCGTCCTGAATGCTAGACATCTGTCTGAACCACCAACACCTATCACTGAGTCCTCCTCCCCAGGGCCCCTGGTCGGTCAACTTTTCATCCCTTGCTGCTTGGGATCCGCAAGCCCCATAGGCAGATCTACCTCCCACACTGGCTCATGGCGAAACACATGGGTTTTATGGTTGGACAGGCCCGAGTTTGAATGCTGGCATTGCTAAGGACCAGCTGGGTGGCTTTAGGCGAGTTTCTCTCTTTCAGTTTCAGTCTCTCGACTGGGAAATGAAGCTAACAGTGACTATCTTATCCTTTTGCTATGAAAAGTAAATGAAATAATACATTTAGCAGTCCCCAGGATATAGCCAGCACTCAATAAATGTTAGCTACTGTTGCTATTATTACCATGCTTACTATTATTATTCCTGGCTAGGTGTGATTTGCTTAACAACCAAGTTACCATTCTTTTAAATGATGATAGAAGTCTCCCTCCTGAGCTTCTTCTCCCTGCTGTCCCTCCCTGAGTGAGGACACTGGCCCGGGTGGTGTCACACGGTGTTTCAGGAGATAGGAAATGGCAGGAAGTGATTCCCTCCCAGGAACCAGTTGCCCCTTCCCCCAGGGGGGAGCACATGGCCTGTGCTGAATTTTTGGGATGAAGACGGTTTGGGCCTTTGTCCCCTCTTCCCATTTCTGCTGCCCTGGCTAAAATCTATTTTTATCAGCTTTGTACTCCCCTGAGCTGAGATATTTGGCTGCAGGGAACAGCTTCTCCAGGGGAAAAAAAAAAAAAAAACTCACATAACCTCTAAGCCTCTCTCTAAAATCAATTGCAAGAGTGGTTCTGCTGCTCTGGCACCTTTGTGTGCTCCAGCTGGGAGACCAGCTGTCTGGATGCTGGGGCTGAGGAGCTGGGCTGAGGCATGCAGCCCCCAGATGGGACGGGAATGCGTTTTCTTCCAACAGAACTGTCTGGGGTGGCCTGAGAGCTCCAGGCTCCAGGGACCAGGCCAAGGTGGACACAAACCCACATGTGGACCATCTCCTTTCCTGGCACCTATGGGCCATGTCAGGAAGTGAGCTGCCCAGAACCGCACCTATTAGAGTTGGCAAGGGCCACAGAAATCCTCTCTTGTGGCCTCTCCATTGAACAGCTGGGGAGCTAAGGCCGGAGAAGGAAGGTGCTCTCTGAGCCCTCCGTGAGGCGAAGCCACGGCTCCTGGCCTCACAGTGACCTCCCTGGGGGACCCACTGACGAGGTTGCTCAGCCAGGTCATCTGTTGCCTAGAGTAACAGCCACATCTGGCTGCACCAGCGCCCCTCTCCAGCCATCTGGTTGGCCCCTGGTCCACTCTGTTTACTGCCAGCATCGCCTTCCTGTTTGTTTTCTTGAGGGAAGAGCCAGAGGGGCCAGGCAGGGCCACAGCTATTAAACAGCCTTTCTGAAGAGCAGACTGTTATTCCAGCAGCTCTGGAATGTCTAGAAGGATGAAATGGAACTAACTGCTATTTGCAAAGATGGGGAGTGAATTGGACCTGGCTTCAGCCCTGTGTATATTATGAGGTCAGAGTTCTTAATACCACATCCAAGATTCCAAAGCACGTGTGCGTCATTTTCACACCCTCCCAATGCCCCTGAGAGGTTAAGATCAATGGGCTTTACAGCCACCACAGTCTATAATGATCAGTTTGAGAATCAACCAGTTAACGGAGCAGCCTGGTCTCTGGCTCTCACTCTTCCCATCTTGAATGGAAGGTTTGGAAACCACTTTAGTCTCATGTTTCCAGGCCAGGCACAACCGACAGAATGAGATTTACTCTATGTGAGATGCAGAAAGTACCTCAAAATCTGTGGGGTTTCCAAAGAGAGGGCCACTCCAGTCTACACAGCATCTTTGTGCAAAGCAGACAAAAGTTCTCTTGTACAACTCATTTTGCTTCCAGTTGTTAAAAAAAAAAAAAAAACTGTTGTGATATATTGATTTTGTTATCACAAGATACCTGATTGCCAGGAAAAGGTCATAATTCATTTACAAACCTGCAATGTACATGTCATGAAGGGAGCCACTACAGTTGCGTGATGCATCACCTGCATGGCGGTGTGCAGTGGCCTGGGGCAATGGCTCAGCACTGCCTCTTACCTCGGACCCTTCCAAAATGGCCCCTCTGAGGCCTTTGATTCTCTTTTTCCATTCCTTAAACAGCTGGCTCAGCCTGGGATGGACAGCTTGTGGTGACCCGTAAACTCAGTGAACAGATTGAGGGGGTCCTATGCTAGACCCTAAGTGCCTCCTCCACCCTCCCCACACAAGGAAATGGCCAGAGGCCCCAAGGCAGAGATAGGAGCTCAGGCCAACATCTGCTTGGAACAGGAAGAGTGGGTCAGGAGGCCAGGAGCTGTTCTGGTGTTGAAGGGGTGGTAGGGTATAGAGTGCCAGGCCAACACAGGGGAATGTAAGGAGAGCAATAAATGGGGTCCAAAGCTAAATGCGTCCAACAGCATTGAGACTCTACCCCCAGGGCCTTTCTCTAAGTAGGGAAAGGAATATCCTAATTTTTCCAGATGGAGAACATGAGAGGGGAGAGTAGATTCCTGGGTATGATTCTCCTGCACACACTGAGGGCAGAACTATCATACTCCGAAATACTCCCCACCAAAATTTCTCCAATCAGGAGGAGAAGAGATAAGTCAGACCCTGGGGGCGTGGGGGGGGGGTGTTAAATTTATCTCTACCTTCCTTTCAAAACCAGAAAGAAGGCTTGGCTCCCACTTCCCCTCACTCACCCCACCCCACCCTCCATCTGAGCCTTCACCCTTGTCACTGCCTCTGGGCTCATTATCTGCCCACTGATATTCAGAACGATTTCATTAACGTCATCACAAATGCAGTCATGAAGAACGTATTAAGGAAGTTGGAACCAGCCAATGCTTCCCACAAAAAACCAACTTAAAAACCAAGCAAAAGATCCATTTACAGTGTCAAAGAAAACCCCAAATGCATATGGTTGAAGAAATATTGTTGCTTTGGTCGATGCAAAGGGTGCTGCCAGAGAAGCTGCAAGAAAATTATTAATATCTATTTTTGGGAAACGTGGATTAAAAATAAACAGCCGTAGTTGAGGGCAGACATGTGACGATGGAGTGAATGTGAAAGGCAAGTGCAAGGATGTTCAGTCACAAATTTCGAGCCTGAATGATCAAGCTTTATTTGTTCTCTGTATGGCTCATAATTTTAACCTTTTATTATGCAAAGCAGCCAGTTTGGTCTTACGTTGCCAAAGGAAGCTTGGCATGATTAACAGATCACATTTGTCAATCACTTCATCTATGAAAAGGTGGGCTGGCTTGAAAGAGATGTTTTAAGTTATTTTCAACTCTTTGGACATGGAGACTTGGGCGCCCTAAGTCAGCATTCTTGCCCAAAAGCTGATGCAGAGAAAAATTTGTGGTGGGGAAGGAGGGTACAGAGGATGGTCGAAGATAATCCCTGGGATCCCAGGGAGGAAACCCTCCCTGCATGCCAGTGAACAGCCTTCAGCATCCAGAGGTTCAGGGTAGGGGTTGGGCTGCCAAGCAGGAGGGTTTAGTTTTCCTTGCTCCTTAGGAGCTCTCCAGGGTCCTGGACAACCTCTGCCTGAAACTGTCTGACCCACTGGACCCTCAGGCCATGAGTTGGGCTGTAGCCTCTGCCTTCCTGGCTTTTGCCCTCCAGATACCAGCTACACCTAATATGAACAGCTGGCCAGTGTCCGCATTCTCGTCAGTCTTACATGACATGAAAAAGCAGGATGGTGAGTTGAATGAAGCTCGATTTTCTAGTCAGACATGGTTTTGAATCTCAGTTCTACCACTCATTATGTGAGTTGAAAAAGTTAACTCTTCTCCTTGAGCTTCAACTCTCCTTTCTGTAAAATTAGATAATAACACTTGCCTTCTAGGGTTGTAAAATTTTTAAAAGTTGGTGAGTAGAAAATACTTATCTTGTGTCTGACATAAAGCAGGTCTCAATAACAAATGCATTCCATTACTATGCATATTACCTCCAACGGTGTTCATATGCTGCTTTAGCAACCTATCAATCCCTGGATTGGTGACCCTATTACCTGTTCATGAGTTAGGACCCAGTGGTGCAAGCAACAGAAAATAGGCATGGGCTTATGTACAAAAAAAGAAAGGGGGGGCGTGCATTACAAGAACATGGTAGTATCTAATGGCAGCCAAGAGCCTGAGTGCACCACACCTCCATAGGGTTGTAAACTGGGAGTGGTTGTAAACTGGGAGGTCACTAGGGCCCTCACCATCTCCCATCTCTGCTCCCCTCTGGCATCTCCTTATTTCTTCTATAGGCAATTGTCTCTGTTCTCCCATCCACTTGGCAGAAAATGCACTAGTGTTCATGAGTATTCACTTCATACACTGGTTCCATTTTCTCAGTTCTGATTCCTGTTTGTGGGAATAGAAAATAAGATTGGGCCTATTTGGAATGACCCTTGATTCAAACAAGTCAGACTAGGGGGAGGTCACCCAGCAGGAGCATGGCTACTGGTCTGGGAGGGCCCTTCCCAGGAGAGACAGAGTGAACGCACATCCAACGTTGCCACTTGGGTTTCCAATGCAAACCACCTTCAGTTATTGGTTGGTTTATAAAGCTGCTAAATTGTTTTATGATAGATGATAGATTAGATACAGATAGATGATATAGATGATATAGATATAGATATAGATATAGATATAGATATAGATATAGATATAGATACAGACACAGATATAGGTATAGGTATAGATATAGATAGATAGGGTTTTGGAAATGATAGAGGCAAAGGGATGTCAGTCACATGTTTTTAAAATGTGTTTTTCTTTTCATCAGACTCACAAAGAATAAAAACCTAAAGGTTTTTCCAGAGTGACATTTACCAATGCTATTCAATAACTTTCACTATGTGGGGCCATGGTGGGAAATATTGAAGATATAAGCTTTGCCTAGAAGCCCCCAAAGGCATGCCATCCTGGTCCCTGGCAGGGGAAGATGTCAGAGTGACCAGGCCTCTTGATTTCTCTGTCTGTGTACCAGAGGCCACATGACCCCGAAAGAGATACTCCTGACCAAGAAGAACTGCCATACATAAAACTGAACCTAGAATCTGTGTCCATACCCTGTTCTAGGATAAATGTTCAGCCTCAAAACTCTGAACTGCATAACCTCATTCTCCATGCTCTTCAGACCCTTCTCTGCACCCTTTTTTCCTACCAGTATCTATTAACAACCTTGCAGCAGCCTCTGTTCTATCTAGGCAGTGCTTCTCAATTTAGCTGACTATTAGAATCATGTAGAGAGTGTTTAAAATGTGGAGATCCTTAGACCACCCCCTCCCTTCCCAGGGACTGTTTTGAAAGCTGGGATTAGGGTTGTTGGGGGGGGGGGGATGAGGAGGAACTTATTTTTAAACAGCTTCCACCGTGATTTGGATTTAAATCAGACTTGAGAGCCCTGAACTAGGATAAACAGTCTCCTAGCACAAACATAAGTTGAGGCTCTATTATGCTATGCCCGGGGGGTAAAGGCTCTAGATATGATTTCTAAGAACTTCGTTTGCTTCAATCCTCAAAGGGAAATGATGGTTTTCCTTCGTGCTACACTAGCAAGCTCGCCAGAGTGCAATGCCTTGGGGAGCACCCCAGGTTGATCAACAGAACGATTGCTTCTCTATCGTGAAAGGTGATGCCTCCAAGTCCCAAAAACCCTGCAATTGGAGAACAGTGCTTTAGTGAAAAACAGCTACATGAATGCCTGTGGGGCAGGGACTGGCCTGTGATGACAGGGACATACTCCACACTGAGCCACTGCTTACATAATCCAACAGCCAGGAGTAATAACTAAGGGTCAGTTGGTAATGGGAAAGTGAGAGCCCCCAGCCCAGCTAAGAAGGACTGAAAGGCTTTGAGATTGGATAAGAGAGGGCAGTTAGGATCAGCAGAGAATCAGAGCAGCTAGACCACAAGTAGAGAATATGGAAGGGCTTATGGGGACAGGGAAGCTTGGAGAAAACTCAGGGCTAAATCAGAGGAAACAGAGAACTAGACGGAAAACACTAACTTCTTGGGAAGTCTAAGAGAGAAGGGTATTGGACAGAAACAAGCTGACCACAGCTGCCTACAGAGACTTGTAGACTGAGTAATTTGGGGGGAAATTTCAGAAGAGCTGGGAGCTCTCCAGAGGCAGAGAACTTGGCCTTAGCCAAAATTTGCCTCTAATAAGCTGTGAGACCTAGGACAAGCTGCTGAGCCTCTCCAGGTCTTGGTTTTTCCATCAGTAAAATGGCAGAGTGGGAGTAGTGGAACGCCAGGTCCTATTCTAGCTCCGAGACTGGGTGACGTTGTCACTGAGTGGGGGAAGACTCAACCCAAGCTGTGCTGTGAGCTGGCATGTCCCCCTCACCCCAGGCTGGGCCCTGTGGGGATGCCACCACACTGAGGGTACCGCCCCTAATGACCAACAGTGGGCACCAAGGGAGGGTGGCATCCTGTGAGGGAGCCATGGACGTCGGGAGCCCCAAGGGGTGTCACAGACATTTGGGGAGCAGAGGAGTCTCAAGCATAAGGAGACCTGAGGCCAGACCAACATTCCCATCATGGGCTTCTCCCCATAGCCCCACCTCGAGGATCTCAAGGAACCCTGCAAAGAGGGCTCACTACTTCTAACGACAGAAGGGAAACCGTAGGGGCATCTGGGTGGCTCAGTCAGTTGAGTGTCTGACTTCGGCTCAGGACATGATCTCACAGTTTGTGGGTTCAAGCCCCGCATTGGGTTCTGTGCTGACAGCTTGGAGCCTGGACCCTGCTTCAGATTCTGTGTCTTCCTCGTTCTCTCTGCCCCTCCCCCACTCTCTCTCTCTCTGTCTCTCTCAGAAATAAATAAACATTAAAAGAAGAAGAAGAAGAAGAAGAAGAAGAAGAAGAAGAGGAAGAAGAAGAAGGGAAACCCTAACTCTGCTCAGGATCAGGTTATGCAGGCCAACCCAGGCATCAGGGTTTTTGCTTTGGGCTGGAACAGCCCCATCACAGTGTGGTAACTGGCTACACTGGCAACCACCCACGCCTTTAGTGGATAAAAAACAGATATAGAATTACAAGTTCCTCGTGCAGTCTGTTTGGCAGCTGTGGGGTCTGCATCAGTCAGTGCCTGGTGGGGAAAACAGAAACCACAGAAGTTATTTTAGCAGAGAGGATTGAATCTAGAGAATTGGTTAAAGCCGTATTGGATGAGGAAACAGAGTGAGAGTGATTAACTACAGATGCAGGCATCGCCCCCAGGGCAGGAGCGAAGGGACAGCCAGGGTCACCAGAATGTGGGAGCCTGGAAAGGGGGCTGGGTCAGGACGAGCTGGGGGCCAGATATCTGTTGCCCGACTGATGTGTCTGAGCAGGCACAGGGAGGTTCATTCTAGAAGTGTGCCAGGAAGTCTAGAAACTGGAACTAACTTCTGCTGCCAGGATGCAGAACTTTCATTTGGGAGAGGTTCACAGGAACCAGAAGCAAATCCGGAAGGAGCAAGTCCCAGTTCCCTCCTCCTCTTGCCTTCTTGTCTCGTAGAACCTACCGGTGACCGGCTGGCAAAGGGACCATGTGGTTTGCAGAGGCACAGCTGGGGCACCACAAAGCTGAATGTCCAAGAATGGGACTGGGCTGAGCAACCACGTGGGGCCGTCTTTGTGGCAGCCGTGGGTCCACGGCACGAGGGGCAGAATTCAGGAGGCCAGGGGGGCAGTGTGAAAACTCAGCTAAGGCTTGCTTTGATGTGATGCTTAGGGGTCCAGGGAACTGCTGGGGCCCTGGTGGCTGGGTTTGGGGCGAGACCCAAGCCTCGGATGGCAGTGGTGCCTCAGTAACTCAGGGCTGGACAACCCCATCCTAGAGATAGGAACCGGAAAGGGCTGGCTTGCGGCCTCATCCCCTTCAGTCTCCACACTTGTTCCTCTGGGGGAAGCGGGAACAGACCCGGAGGAACTAACTCCTCCCTGCAGATGTGGGTGAGAAAGGAGCATCCCTCACCCCCAGGGAAAATCCTGTCCTGGGAAACGCCCCCGGGGCAGGGGGCGGGGGCAGGGAGGGGGGCAAGGCTTCCGCCTCCACCAGATACTGCCCTTGCCGAGTCAAACCCACTCATCTCTGGAAGGCGAGGTCCTAGAGAGGTGGCAGTGTGTGGGAGGCACGGGTAAAACTTTGCGTTGGCCCTTTTTGACCGTAGGAGTGCCGAGTCTGGGAAGACCTGCCTGTGTAGAGCAGGTGCAGAAATGTAGCCCAGAGGAGCGGCCACACTGTGTCCCTCAGCCTTTACCACTCACTCTGGTGTGGTGGCCGGACCTCCCACCGCCAGCACCACAGCCTGCTCCCCCCCAAGTACCAGCAGGGAAGGAATCGGTGGCCCTTGCAATGCCTGCTGGGGTGTGAGCTCCCAGTTCCCTTGCTCCCAGGTGCGCTGACGCTGAGGTGCCTGCCCCCACTGTGTCCGGCAGAATTAGACCCCCCTCCTGCCTCCCGTGCCTCCCTGTCCCACCCCGACAGCAGTGTTGCCTGTGGTCACCTCCTGGGCCTCATCATCCACATCTGGGGGACTAAGACACCCAGCAAAAGGTGAAAAGGAGACGGCCTCGTGCTCAGAGAGGAGCTGGCCCCACTAGAGGACCAGCCAGGGGCGATGCATGGGCTCCGGCCTTCCCTCTGCAGGTGGCCCCAGAAGCCCCCGCAGGAAGTGCCCACAGCCAGGCCGCCCTTTGGAGTCTGGCCTGACACTCAGGCTTGAGGTTTCTCTGAGTGAGGCTGTGGCTGGGCTTCGGTTGGTCTGTTTTCCCCGAGACTCCGTCACACCCATATCTACAAGACACCCTGGGCTTTGAGCTCCGAGCATACTTTTGAAAAGGGAACATCTGGGTCAGACAGTCACCATCCGAGCGAGGTTTCAAAGGACTTTCCATTCCCCAAGCCCTTCCCTTTGAACCTGGCCAAAACTTTCCTCCTGGGCTGATATTCCTTCCTCAGAATGATAGCCCGAAGGTGAAAAATGCAGGGCAGCGCTCACCGCAAGCGGGTGGAGTTGTTTTTGAGTCTGATGAGTAAGCGAGGAAAAGTACTGGCAGCTGAGGCTGGCAGCCCAGTCCTGCCTGAGATGGCCCGGCTCAGTGCCAAGGGCTTGCCAGCTGCTCATGCCACGAGCTGCTGCTCAGAGAACTCCCCTCTGGGAACCACAACTGGTTAAAGTCACCACCCTGGCCCTTTCTTCATGTGCCTCCCGATATGACCCTCTGGTGCTCGGACCATCCACAGAACTCCAGCTCAGAATCGCGACCTGGCCCAGACAGGGCCGGAGGGCAGTGCCAACATTTGCACCACCGCCCTGGGTCTCTTCCCTGCATCCATGCCCATGTGCCCTGGGCTCCTGGCTCAGTTGGCCAATTCAGGCTAATTCCATTTGGGGGGGACTTTTCCCAGTGGCAGGTGGAGTGACTGTACGTTGTTCTGAGTATGTGTGTGATTTGGGGGGGAGCCGAGGGTGGCCTTTCTTTCTCTGGGACCCTAGGGAGGGAGCATAACTCAAAGGAATAACCACATGGAGGTCACATCTCTGTCCCCCACAGCCATCCGCTGCTCCCAACATCCAGAGGGAAAAGGGCTTTGGAGCCTCTTGGCCAGTCCCAAAGGAGCCCAGAGAGAGCCCTGGAGCCTGCCAGTCCCACCAGCCCAACCCCATGGGGGAAGGAGGCGGACAGTTGGTGTGGACACTCCTTAGAGAGTCGAGGGAAGTGCCACCAATAGACAGACCCGCTGACAGACCGGGGTCTGGAGCAGGGCTGTCCTGCTGGTTTGGAGAGCTAAAGGTGGGGTCCCACAGAATGGACCCCAGAACCCCCTTCTTCCCCGTGAAGTCCCTCTTTCTGGTACAGTCAGAGCTAGATGTGTTCCAGCACAGAAGGATCCTTTGATTTTCCATTTTGATTTTATTTTGGGTGCACAGTAACACGTGGATAGATTCACATCCACCACAGTCAGGACGCAGGACGGTTCCATCGCCCCCAAAACTCATGCTGCCCCTTTGTAGATTTACTCTCCCCCCACCATAACCCCCGGCAACCACTGACCTCCTGCCAAGGTAGAGAGGGAAACCCAATGAGCCGAAACAGAAACGAAGTCCTGCGATGAATTCTATGGTGGGTCATTCCCCAAAACACCAGGTGTGCATAAGGTCAAGAGCACCTCAGGCGGGGGCTTCAGGTGGACGCAGGGGAACAAGAGCATCAGCAAGGAAAGACTGGCCTTCATCACAGGAGAACTGAGTCTTAGCCTGGACTTAGCTGTGTGCCTGTCGGCAGGCTTCTTAACTTCTCTGAACCTCAATTTACTGGGATTGATGCTTGCAGGTTTGACAAGGGTGTTTCAATTGTGAGGTGGTCAGGTCTAAATAAAGGCTTAGGCCCCGAGTATGCCTACCTCCCAGCCATGCTGGAAGAGAGAACCTCTCTTGAAATATGGTAGAAAAGTTACTTTGTAGCCGTGCAAAATCTGTGCTGCCCAGCTAAGCAG
Source organism: Panthera tigris (assembly GCF_018350195.1). Lineage (NCBI taxonomy): Eukaryota > Metazoa > Chordata > Mammalia > Carnivora > Felidae > Panthera > Panthera tigris. Next base: position 56,510,552 of record NC_056670.1, on the reverse strand, counting down.
GGTCTGGTGGCGGGTGATGGCGGGAGAACAGTTCTTGGACATAAGGGCCAGGGAACAGATCTGATCCACAGGAGAGAACTCCCCTCTGGCGAAAGTGGTGAGTAAATTTGAACTTTCTCTCTGGACCGCCCCTGTACCTCTGTTCTTCCTCACTTCCCTAAATTTGGACCTCCAGAATCGAACCCTCTACCCCCCAGCTCCATGGCAGGGAGATCTCCAGAGCAGATGGTCGGGAGATTAGGCTTTGAACCAGGAGGCCTACTTCAAGGCTGAGCCACTTTTTGGCTGGCTGGCCACGGACAAGCCCCTCAACTTTGCTGGCCTCACTTTCCTCATCTGTAAGTGGGGGTGATAACAGCGCCTCCGTTGTGGGACTGTCCTGAGTGTCCAATGAGGCGACACCTGTACAACCCTTAGTGAGGGCCTGGCACACGGCATGTTTTCGGAAAGTCAGTTTTTTGTTGCTCGGTTGTTGTTATAGTTTTTTTAAACTTCGAGGAAGGATGCTGGACCCCAGTTCCCTAAACTCTCTCCCAGCTCTGGTGTTGATTAAAACAGAGTGAGCCCTGCTTCATCTTTCTGGAAATCTAAAGTTATGCAGAACTGATTTCTGGGATGTGAGGCCTACCCTGGAAGAAGGGCCAGGTCTAGCCTAGTTTTCACCACTGAATCCAGACTGACTTCAGCATCCATATTATTGATTGTGGACCAGAAATTCTCGAACTCCTCATCACTGGTGGAAGGAGTCAGGTCAAGGGTTCTTGGAGGCTGACCAACGAGCCAGAGGAAGCCTAGGGTCTCGATCTCACCTGCAGACATCTGTCACTCACGCCCCCTTGGGCTCACAATCTCCAAACTCGTGTTTTAAGTCATGGAGGTTTTTTTCTGGGCTTGGCCACATGCAGGGAGGGGACATTCAACCCTCCCTCAACTCGTAAATGTACAAACAGACTCCATTTTGCCTCACAGGTACCTGAAAACTGCATAATAAAATGTATCGTTGTAAAGCAGCCCACATTTTCCCAGAGGCCCAGGGTTGTAATTGGTGGCTACTGGTCTGATCAGTGGTGACTTAACAGCAAATTTATACCCCCAACAATGTCATAAAAGCAAATACTGTATGTCTCCATAATCACTTATGATATTCCAGCTATGCTCCAAGTCCTATAAAATGGGCATAAATGTACTGAACACTTTATTACATGAAGGGAACCAATGGCCTATATGCAATATATGTGCAGCTATAAAAAATACAACCATGTCATAAATTTGAACTAAAACCAATATTCCAGACTTAATGGACATCAATTACATATTTAATTAATTCCAGTTTTCCCTACTTGCTTTGAATTCCAAATGAATTGGAGAAGGATGATTTGGGCAGCTCAGATCACTTTTGAAAACTGCCCAGGGAAGTCTGAGTCTCTCGACATGTGAAGGTCCTAGAGGAAGCAGCGGCATTAAGTGTGAGTGAGTGAGTGCGTGAGACAGAGAGGTGGTTGTTAAGAAGGGCGTTGGGGCACCTGGGTGGCTCAGTTGGTTAAGCGTCCCACTCTTGGTTTCGGCTCAGGTCATGATCTCATGGTTCACGAGATCAAGCCCTGCATAGGGCTCTGCGCTGATAGCTCTGAGCCTGCTTGGGATTCTCTCTCCCTCTCTCTCTGTCCCTCCCTGCCCCCTGCAAAATAAATAAAGAAGTTAATTAATTAATTAAAATAAAAAATAAATAAATAAAGTAAAAGAATGGTGTTAATCCCACAGGAGAGCCAAAGGGCTACCCCACACTACATGCCTGCAGCCTCACCCCGCCCCCCGAAAGAGAAGCTGCCCTGCCCGGTCACCCTGCAAGGCTGGTGGCCAAGCTGCTTGAACCAGCTGGGAGTCTCTGCTAAGTGCCACGCAGGAGGCTGTTGGAGACGCCTTCCCGCCCAGTTTGCATCCCTCTGGATAACTACCTGCTCCTCAAACCCCACCACAGCTTGCTCCTCCGTGAGACCCCCTCAGATGACGCCTGCTGCAAGCCTCCCCTCCGGCCTTCATGCTCCCCAAACACTCGTACATCCCCCTCCTGTCGGGTCCCTTGCTCCAGGCAGTGCTACAGCCAGCAGCCTGCACATGTCCTAATCCGGGGCCACTTCGGTACCGCTACTGTGACCAGCAAGGGGATTCTGAAGGACTCGGGTGCCTTCTCCCCTCTTTTCTTCACAAGTTCCCTGTGTGATGTAAAGCTTGCTGCGTCTTCTCCACAAGTCAAGAGGACACCTCGTAGCTGATGGCTAGAACTAGCTGTGCAGAGGCCTCCGAATGTCTGAAACAGGACATAAAACCTGTCCCGGTCCCAGCCTCCGTGTTCTCTAATTCAGCAAATGGCAGCCTAGCCCTTCCTCTGACCCAGCTACAGGCCCCTGAAGCCTTCCACCTTTCAGCAGCTGCTGAGGGTGCTCAGCTGTGGGTTCTGACGGCTTTCACCCTGCCGGGTCAGCCTCACCCAGGCGCTGGGCTAACCCACAACACATCCATCATCAAATGACCAGGCACTCACTCCCTGATGGCAGTATTCTCGCCTTCGGGTGCATGGGAGTCATTCAGCAGGGCGTTTGTTGAGACTGAATGGTGGGCCAGCCGGAATTCCTGATTCAGAAGGTCTGGGGTGGAGCCTGATAACTGACATTTCTAGTAAGTTCCCAGGTGATGTTGAAGCTGCTGGTCTGGGGAACACACTTTGAGAACTGCTGCCTTACAGGGTTTGGAACTGGTTCCTGCTGCCCTAGTTTTGGGTGAGATGAGCTTGAGGGAAGTCCCTAGTTACTTCACGTCCACTGCCAAGTCTTACTCCTTTCTTTTTGCAGCTGATTTTATGCAGCTGACAGGGAAGGTTCCCAGCAGGGCTGGTGGCTGGTCACCTGGCTGCTGAGCCAAGGGTGGGAGGGAAGCTTTGCAGAGTTGTGACTGGATTTGCTTCAAGGGGCCACCGGCATCGGAGTCACCATAGCTTGAATCCCCTCTCGTCCCTGGCACAGGCTACCTATCCCCTTTATTTCAGTGCTTTGTGTCCTTTGGAGGGTCACCGTCCACTTTGCAAATCTGATGGAAGCAATGGGCTCCTGTCCCTAGAAAAACATATATACAGACAATTTTGCATGCAAGTTGGGGGAACATCACAGATGCCCCCAAAGCCCACCAAGGATCTCAGATTGAGGGCCCTGCTCTAACTCAGTGATCCTCAACCTTCACCGTGCAAGGTCACCTGGGAATCTAAAAATACAGATGCCCAGAAATACGCATAACCACCACCACCTCAGAGATTTTGATGCAATAGGTCTGGAGTAGTATGGAGGCTTGAGTCTTTTTTAATGTGCGGCCAAGTTGAAACCACTGCAACCTGTCTCCTTCCTTTTGACCAGCCCCTCTTCCCTTTTCCACACTGCCTAGACCCTTCTCAAGGCCCTTCTGCTTAGTGAGGCCCCAGGCCAGTCCTTAGCCCTATTGCTTGCCATGATGAATATGGGTGGATGGGATGGCTTGGTGTCTGTCCAGGGTCATCTCTCTTCAATTATCATCCTCACAAGGGTTCACGGTCAATCTCTAGGCTGTAGCTGTGTCTTCTCTGAGAGGGCATCTGGCGCAGTCAACCCCATCCTTCCCACCTGGGAATAGCTGCATGCCCCATTAACTGGGCATCTCCTTCCCACTTAGATTCAGATCAGCGATAGAAGGAGCTGCTATTCTGTCCTGTCTTCAGAAACAATTAAGATGAAAAAGTGTCTCAAGCAACCACATGGAAAGGTCGACTTGAGCACAGGGTGTTCACACGCCTATGAGAATCACAATGTCAGGGGTAACATCCCAGGAGGGAACTTTAAGACTTCCAAGACGCAGGACTCCATAATCAATACCTGGAGACAGCATAGGCGATTGTAAATTGATTAAATGAAGTGCTTAAAAAGAACAATCACAGTCTAATTATCACTCATGGCTGACTCGAGGTATACTCTAAAGTTGTAAAGCACCATCTGTGGTTTCTCCCTACTCCTTCTGAGGAACTAAGCAGGAAGAGGTAGAGGTTGGGGGTGGGGAATCGGGAGAGAGGAGGAACAGTGAACCAGCTCTTGTCCCTTGCCTAGGCAGCTGGGGTTTCTGTTTACCCAGCGTCATTTCCCCTTTGTGGTACCAGCACCTCATGTTCCCTTAGAGGACCTAGGCCCCCACATTCCTTGATATCTTGGTTGCACTGCCAAACTTCCCCCTTTCCACCTCCACCCTTTTGCCCCTTAGCATTATCTGCTCCAGTCAGACCTTCTCTGTTTGAATTTCTACTGGAGCGACATGAGCTGAGACCATTTCACTGGCAGCAATTGTAATCAACTGCCCTTTAGTTCTGGCTAATAACCAGGTCCCCTGCACTATTAGCCTGTTACCAGCCTGGATTGTTCAGCTTTTCCTGTATCCTTGCAATAAATTCCGTTATTTTTTTAAATTAGCCAAAGTTTGTGTCTATTGTTTCTAAGCGACACAAGCTAACCATGTGACCCAAAAGGGTCCTACTAGGAAAGGTCCAAGGGGTGAGAGATAAAAGGCTGTATCCTGTGTCTTCTACCGGGGCAGGGTGGGGGCAAGCAAGCCAACCCAGAGCTAGCCTGAGTGTAGGCACCATGCAGGTCAAGGCCATAGTGAGTGGGTACAAATCCTGTAGGTATGGCCAAGTTCAGCCATTGACTCAGCAATGGGGCAGCTGCTCCATCTTTGCAGTGTTTGGTCCTCTTACAGCAAAAGTTTCCACCTGTGGTTGGTGTTATGGTTTCCTGAAGTTGCCATAACAAATTGCTACAAACTATGTGACTTAAAACAACAGAAATACATTCTCTCAAAAGAGGTCTGACATCAAGGTGTTGGTAAGGCCATGATCCCTCTGAAGGCTCCAGGGGAGAGTCTTTCCTTGCTTCTTCCAGATTCTGTTAGTTCCAGAAGTTTCCTGACTTGTAGCCATATAATTTAAGTCTCCAATTTCATTTTTACCTGGACTTCTTTCCTGTGTTCATGTGTCTCAAATCTCCCTCTCCTTTCTCTTATAAAGATATTAGTCATTGGACTCGGGGCTACCCTAAATCTAAGATGCTCTCATTTCTATGTCCTTAATTGCATCTGCAAAGACCCTTTTTCCAAATAAGTTCACCCTCATAGATTCTGGGAGTTAGGACTTGGACATATTGCATTTGGGGCCACTATTCAACCTGCCACAGCTGGTATCTGGGAATGGAATCCAGTCCATGCCTACCCCCACCTTGCATCAAAAAACAGGTTGTATGCCATGGGAGAGTCAACACTAGAAGAAGTCTGGTTGACTAAGAGGCCAGTAAAGTTAGAATCAGGTTAGGAGCAACTCTGGCACAATATTCAGGGGTGTGTCACAGAGTAAAATATACTATAGATCAAAGATTCCATACTCGCTGCAAGAGAATATAGCAGATGCGTTTTCTGCACCATTCCACATCCCCATAGGCAACCTCCACAATATAGAAATCAGAGAAAGGGTGGTAAATAAATGCCCTACGCATAAAAAGACTGTGAAAGGTGGAGAGAAGAAGCAAACTAGCTAAGGACCTTGGGACCCAAGGAACAACATGATGGTGAGTTCCCTGAGGTTTTTTGTTGTTGTTGTTGTTATTGTTTTGTTTTGTTTTGTTCTGTGTTTTGCCTCAAACATCCCAGGCTTGTTACTGAAGAAGCCTGCAAAATGGCAGCACCAACAGACACAGACCACAAAGGCCCCAGCAAAAGCCTACTCTCTCTAGCCGAAGGATCAGGAAGCCTATCTAGACAGAAAACTTTTAGACAATGACTGCTCTACTGCAGCAAGTACCATAGGAAAAAAAAGCACTGTGGCATCATTCCCCCACAACCTGAGAAACACACACACACACTAGCAAAAGCCAAGTAGAGAGTCTAGATGTCCACCCTTACCTGGTGGTAACAAGACATCTAATCCCCACCCGCATGTAGGGTGGAATAATAGAAGGTTGAATAGGGACCTGGGACTTGCATCTATACTGAGTATGTGCATGTTTAAAAAGTTTCAGAAAAAAGAAAAGAAGAAAGAAAGAAAATATAAAGAAAGCCAAAAGAAAATTTTAGAACAGAAAAATACAATAAACAAAATTTAAAATCTCAATGGGTTAACTCAAGAGCAAAATGGAGAGGACAGAGGAAAGAATCAGTGTATTCAAGGATAGAAAAATAGAAATGACCTAATCTGAAAAACAATAAAGAAAATAGAATTAAAGAAAGAAGAGGAGTGAACAAAGCCTCAGGGAACTGCAGGACTATAACATAAGATCTAATATACATCATTCATGTCACTGGAATCTTAGAAGAGGAGGAAAATGAGGGCAGGACTGAAAAAGTACTTGAAGAAGTAATGTTCCAAACTTAGCAGAATGCGTAAACCTATAAATTCAAGAAAATGAACAAACTCCAAATGGGATAAACCCAAACAAACTCATGCTGAGGCACATCGTAGTCAAACTTCTGAAAACTAAAACAGAAAAATCTTGAAAGCAGTGAAAGAAAAATGACTTTACTTATAAGGGAAAAATAGTTTGAATGACAGTAGATTTATCATCAGAAACTAAGGAGGCCAGAAATAAATGGCATATTTTCAAGAAAGAAAAGAAATGAAAGAAAAGAACTGTCAAGATAGAATTTTATATCCAGCAAGAAAAATCCTTCATGAATTAAGGGGTTAGTCAAGGCCTTCTCAGATGAAGAAAAACTAAGAATCTGTTGTCAGGAGGTCTATCCTAAAAGAACAGCTAACAATTTTCTAAACAGGGAAATGATAAAAAAGAAAGCATTTGAAACATCAGGAGGGAAGAAGGAAAAACAAAAATAAAAAGATGGCTAAATACCTATTTTCTTCTGTTCTTGAGTTTCCTAAATTATGTTTGACAGTTGAAGCAAAAGTTATAACACTGTCTGCTATGGTTGTAAATTTATATAAAGGAAATATTTAAGACAACTGTATTGTAAGTGGAAAAGGGGAAAGAGACATAAAGGGAGATAAGGTTTCTACAGTTCACTCTAACTGGGAAAATGGCAATACCAGTAGACTTAAAAATTAGATATGTTTAATGTAATATCTCAAGCAACACTAAAAAATGCTACACAAAGAGATACTTTCAAAAACTCTACAGATTAATCAAAATGGAGTTCTAAAAAAATGTTCAGGTAGCAACAGGAAAGCAGGGAACAGAAAAGGGAAAAACAAACAAAAAACCCCAGATCAAACATAAAACAAAACAAAAACAAAAACAAAACCCCCAAAAAACAGAACAGAACAACAGACTTATGCACTGATAAATCAATAATTGCATTAAATGTAAATGGTATAAATACACCAATTAAAAGGCAGAGATTGACAGAATGGCTTTAAAAATATGACTCAACTTATTTTGTCTACAAGAAACTCATTTCAAATATAATGATATAGGTAGTTGGAAGGAAAGGGTAGGAAAAAAAGATATCACTCAAGAATTAATCAAAAGAAAGCAGGGGTAGCTATATTAATAACAGATAAGGTACAGTGTAGAGCAAAGATAATGACCAGAAACAGAGAGGGACATTATATAATAATAAAAGGGCCAATTCACCAAAAAGACCAATCCTAAGTATGTATGTACAAACAACAGAGCTACATATATGTTAAGGAAAACCTAAAAGAAAAAAACAGATAAATCTACAATTATAGTTGGTGACTTCCACATTCCTTTTTTGACAATTGATAGAACAACCAGACAGAAAATCAGTAGGATATAGAATTCAACACCACCATCAGCCAACAGAATCTAATTGACATTTATAGAACACTCTACCTAATAACAGCAGGACACACATTCTTTTCAAGTGTCCTCGGAACACATACCAAGATATACCATATCCTGGGCCACAAAACAGACCTCAACAAATTTTTAAAAAATTAAATCATACAGAGTGTTATCTGACCATAATAGAAACAAATAGAAATCAATAACAGAAATATAACTGGAAAATCACCAAATACTTGGAAATCAAACAACACACTTCTAAAAAATTCATGGATTCATGGGTCACTTTCTCAAGTGAAAAAAATACCTTGAACTAAATAAAAATGAAAATATAACAAAACTCATGAGACAGAAATAAAGCAGTGCTAAGAGGAAAATTTGTAGCACCAATGCTTACATTAGAAAAGAGGAAAAGTCTCAAATCAATAATATACCTCAAGAACCTAGGAAAAGAACAAAATAAACACAAATCAGAGGAAGGAAATAATATGGATAAGAGCAGAAAATGAAAACAGAAAAACTATAAAGAAAATCAATGAAACAAAAAATTGATTCTTTCAAAAGATCAATAAAATTGACAATCTTCTAGCAAGAAAAAGACAAAGAAAAAGAGAGGGAATACACAAATTACCAATAGCAGGAATAAAGCAGGATTATAACACCCTGCAGACATCAAAGGATAAGAGAATACTGTGAACAACACTACACACGTAACTCTGACAACACAGATGAATTGGACCTACAGGTAACATCATATTTAATGGTGAAAGGGTAAAAAACTGAATGCTTTTCCCGTAAGATTGGAAATAAGACAAAAATATTCATACTTACCCTTCTCTTCATCTTTATACTGGAGTTCCAACAAAATGCAATAGGACCAGAAAAAGAAAGAAAAGGCATACAGATTGTAAAGGATGAAATAAAACTGTCTCTATTCACAGATGACGTATTTTTCTATGTAGAAAATGCCAAGGAATAGATAAGGTATTAGAATTGAGTTTAGCAATTTCACAGGATACAAGGTCAATGTGTTAAAAATGGTTTAATTTTAAAATGATATTAATTTTTATATAGTAGTGATGATCAGTTGAAAATTTAAAATCTTTATGTGCCATTTGTAATATCAGCAAAATGTGGAATACTTAGGCATAAATCCAACAACCATATGTCATATGCGAGATCTGTAGGCCAAAAACTACAAATTGTTAATTAAAGAAATCAAAGAAAAGCAGAGAACTATATTGTGGTCATGTATTAGAAGGCAATCTTAAAATATCACTTCTCAAACTGATGTATAAATTCAGTGCAATTTCAATTAAAATTCTGGCAGGCTTTTTTGCAGAAATTGGCAAGCTGATTCTAAAATGTACATAGAAAGGCAAAGGAACTAGAATAAACCAAAGCAATTTTGAAAAAGAACAAAGTTGGAGGACTCATACTCTCTGATATAAGACTTACTATAAAGCTATAATAATCAGCACAGTGTGTTACTGGTGAAAAGGTAGGCCATAGGCCAGTGAAACATACCAGAGTTCAGGTGACACAGCACAGAAACATGGGAGAGGGGTGGTGGGGAGTGGGGGGGGGGGGAAGGCATTCTCCTCACTCTTGAGGGAAGGTAGCCCCATTCTGGGCCTTGAAAGGTGTCAACTTTAGAAGCATCAAGGGCTAGCCCCTCTGGCTTGGAGCTCAGCATTTTTCCCAGTGAGAACTAGCCACAAATACCTGAAAAGTTTTCAAAGAAGTTCTCAGGTAATGGACATCAATGGCGGGGTGGGGAGAGTGCAAAGCTGGAGTGGAAGATTAAGGAAGATGCTGCAGTCTAACCCTAGTTTATAGCCTGGTTTATTATGAGCACATGTTGACCACCTGCTGGAAATTTCTAGTTGCAGACTGGGTGAGAATGTGTTTGGGGGCAGGGACAAGAACTGCCTGTAAATAAGAACAAATGCTGGAAGTGCTACCTAAATAATAAGAGACAAGAATCTAGAAAATGTGACTTTTACCGTTGGAATGACCCCAGTAGCATGCAGAGCCTGGGAAATTTGGGTTATGTTTACTTTTCTAGGTTTCCCAAAGTGGCTACATAAATAATAGGTGCTCAATAAACACTTGTGGAGCAAACAAATAAATGAATGATCTTGTCTATACAAACAGATTCCACTGGCTGTTGTAATTCATATGATATAAATATAATTCATAACTTATGTGACTTACATTGAGGGTAGGAACTGGGTTTTTAACTCTCTGCGTCCTCAACAAGCCTAGCAAAGTGTTCTCTGTACAAATATGATGGACCCGTGCCCGATATTTAGTACAAGATAACACCCCAACTTGAATGAGACACATTCACGTATTAGCTCTGGTTCACTAATCCCTGCCAAAGGCACGAGGCGTTACACCAAGTTCCCATCACACCACCTCACCACAGCGACAGTAATTCAGAGTGCTGGTGGGCAGAAGCTTATGCTCATTAATTGGTAATTAGGAGAGGAAATTATTTCCCCTAAGAAGTTAAGTTTCTGCTGATATCTTGGTGGAATATTACTGCTCTCCCACTTTGTTTACTGGCACTCAATGCTAAAAGGAGACATAGCTTATCTACATTTTTTCCTGGGTAGTTCAGTCACACTTTAGAGGTCAAGCTGTCCTAAGAAAAGTGATTTTCAGTTAATGGTTAGGAAGTGAAGCTTTTCTTGTCCTTTCTGGGCAGTTTCCCTTGTGAACAAATTAACAACCTTGCAGCTTCTTAACTTTTTTTTAGCCACTGGCATGTCCAGACTGGTCTAGGAGGAAGAATTGTTCCTAACTCAAGATATACTATGAATTATGAAAGCCAGGACCAGCTCCGGGAGGAAGGAGGGGGCCTCTGGCACAAGCTCTAGGTCCCTTCCGCCTGCCCGGAGCTGATGGGCATCAATGACACCTGTTGGCCAACTGGTCTCCCGGAAGATCTCAGATTTCAGGCTGATGGTCACAATGGCATAGATGTTTGTGGTATGGAAATGACAGTGAAATTCCTGTCATCCAGGAAGATCCTACCAGAATCTAGATGTTGGCCTCACCACCTATTCCTGGCCCACATGGGTAGGGCCCCTGAGGACAATAATGAGGAAACCCTCCACCACCACCCCAGTGATGTTCTCCTTGGGGATGCAGAGGTCCTTGTAGAACTCTGCATAGGACAGAAGATATGGCCCTCCCACCCTACTGTGAAAGGATGTAGAAGACTGTGACCCCCCAGGGCTCAGCCCATCATATGTGGAGGAGTGTCCTCATAATACGAGAGGACCCCAAGAGGGCTGAGCCCACCAGGCACATCAGTGACTCTAAGGAAAAAGGCATCCACCACAGGGCTCTAGACTCTGTCAATGCAAACATTTTCCAAGCATATAGTCTAGAGAGGCGGTTCTTGAATATTAACAGGCATTAGAATTATCTGGAAGACAGGTTGAAACACAGATGCTGGGGCCTCATCCCCAGAGTTTCCGGTCTGAGGTGGGGCCTGAAAACTGGCATTTCTAACAGGTTCCCAGGAGATGCTGGTGCTGCTGGTCTAGGACCACAAAGAACTGCTGGGCTAAAGTGTGAGATTGCCAGACCAGCCTCTTGCTCTGTCTACTGTTGTCTGAATAGGCCCATCAATAAGCCCTGTCTTGGGGCGCCTGGGTGGCGCAGTCAGTTAAGCGTCCGACTTCAGCCAGGTCACGATCTCGCGGTCCGTGAGTTCGAGCCCCGCGTCAGGCTCTGGGCTGATGGCTCAGAGCCTGGAGCCTGTTTCCGATTCTGTGTCTCCCTCTCTCTCTGACCCTCCCCCGTTCATGCTCTGTCTCTCTCTGTCCCAAAAATAAAATAAAAAAATAAAAAATAAATAAAAAAAAAAGTTATAAAATAAGCCCTGTCTTCCAGTGGGGCTTGTCCTTCTCCCCTGCAGCCCCAATCCTCACTTCTGGTGTGGTCTTTGATGCCAATGTCTCCCCATCTCACCTCCAGGCCTCTGGCCCTGGTCTCGGCTCAGCTCCTGCTTCATCCAGGGATTTCCCTTGACCTCTATCCTGGCAGGTTCCCACCGTCACCTCCCCTGGCAGGCCAGGTCAAGGGAATTCTCCACCCAGACAGCTCCTTGCTGCCTCCCCTCATTCCTGGAAGATGAACATCGGTTACATGAAAATTAATCCTTTGGAGTCTGTCAGTCCCAGCCTTGAAGGATCTTACATTCTAGCCAGAGGGAGAGGACCATTCCTCACAAAAAACCTTGAAAATATTTGTAAAGTTCTAAATCAACAAACCGGATGCAAGAGAATACAAAACTGTTCAGGTCACGTGTACCTCTCTTTAATCAATAGCTCTGTTCCTGAACTCATATTTCCCACTGACTGCCTCAGTTAATTCCAAAGTAATTCACGAGTGGTTGATCTGGGGCTAGAAGTGGCTCCTAGCCTTCGTTTTGGCTCTGCCCCCAAATGGTCAATGATCTTCCTAAAGAAGCTAAGGAGAGGCGAGACCCTGGGCTAGCAGAGATGCTGTGCAGGCCTCGAGGTTTCCAGGCCACCCCACTGAGGCCCTGTTGCCCTCATCTGCCACAAGACACTGGGGGAAGTAATGCAGTGACTGTATTCATTGTTTCTAAAGATCCAGGAAAACGGCGTAGAATAAGAAATGTTTTTTAATTTAACTCGTCTGGTGTTGCCTGAGGAAAAAAAGGGGTTCAATTACAGGCGGGTGAGAAGGGCAGCCCAGCTTCTGTGAGATTCTGAAGGGGCCTGGGAGGCTTCAGGGCCGCAGCTCTGAGTCCTCATTCCGTCTCATTTCCCCCAGAACTTATGACTTTAATTTACCTGAACAGAAACACGTCCAGGCGCTGTGCCCGTGTTAGCTGCTGGAACAGGCCAAGTGAGGGTATGCAGGGAAGAGGGGCAATGAGAGGGGACCGGGGAAGGGCTGGTGGGGGGTGGGGGGGGTGGGGGTAGTTTGGACAGGCACACGTGGCTGAGAGCGGGAGGTGGGGAGAGAAAGGGAGAAGGGTGAACAGGGTGCAGGAGGTCCTGGAGAGGGGAGGGACCTGATGATGGGGAGAACACTGGTGGTGACCCTTCTCAGGTGAGGGCTTCACTATGAGAAGAGGGCTAATATAGTGAGAGACAGAGGCAGGAGTCGAAACAGGCTAGGGGGCAGAGGGGAGTGGTAAACTCTTGGCAGCAAATTTGAGCTGGGGATCCCAGAGACAAAGGCAGAAAGTGGAGAGTCTAAGTCGGGTTCTCTTTCTTTCCACAGCTTACAGATTATTTAAGATCCTCCCTGTCCTCCCCCAGAATACCCCTTCCCAGACCCTCCACCACCACCCCCGCCCCCAGCAAAGGTATGAATCTGTGAAGTGTTAAATACCAGCTCGAGAGGGCACCAGCAAAGATCAAGATACCTACAACCTGGCTCTAATCAGTGCCCCCCACCCCTGCCCCTGCTCAGAAGGCCTCAGTGGCCCCCACCTGCCGAGGTGAGGCCCCACCTGGCTCTGGGGCTGCATAACCCACAGCTCTGTAAACACCACAAGAGTGACTAGACATCCCACGTCCACCCTGAGGCCCACCTCTAAGCCACATTCCCATTTCCATGTGGCACCTCCTGGTCCCCACCCATACACACAGCTGTCCTCAGACCTGGGCAAGCACTCCCTGCTCTGGTCCTCCACGTATCAGAGGGCATCCATGTGGCTCTTGTCGAATCACACACCTCCAGACAGGACACAGAGTTTCCAGGGCCAAGGGGATGTGCCCACTGGAGCCCCCACCCCATTTCCAAACCCATGCTCCAGAAATTCGCTGTCCAAGGCTGCTTCCAGCAGCCCTTCCTCCAGAGTGCAGACCAAACCTCTAGGCTGTGCACCGTGGCTCAGGGCGGCCAAAGGGCAATGGCTGTGGAGGTCTGGACAGAGCCTGGTGTGTGCGTGTTCCCGTCACAGCAGAGGGTCCCTTGCTGTGTGGGATGGAGCAGAGGTGGGAGAGGAAGGGGGTGGGCCACATCGGGGCTCAGGGACAGGGGTAGATGCTTCCCATAATAATATGTTCCACACCAAACTCTAGGGGGTAGAAAGATCTGGATTCAAGATCTTTCCAAAAGTGTTATTTGTCAAAGCAGGAAGATAGATCATGTTTTATTTAATGAGGAGTCAGTTTGATTTTTAACTCTGAGACATGTGATAGGAGGCCCCCTTTGACTCATGCCCAGGCCCTGCAAATGCTGAGGTGGGCCTGCCCAACTCCAAATGTTATCAAGTAGTAACAATTTTTCTGAAGCTTTCAGAGGAACAGTGTGGGGGAAGGTGACATTGCATATCACAAAGAAAAACTTCATAAAATATCTCTTTAATCAGCTCTGTCTTCCTCCAAATTTCCTCTCCCCATAGCAGCCAGCTCATCACTCTCTCTCCCCAGGAACCATCTCCCAGGCCAGCCTCTCTCTTGGCAGCCCACCCCTGCTAGATCCACCTCCTCACTTCCCCACCCCCAAGCTTCTCAAAATCTCAGCTCTCACCTCTTCCCTTGGAACAAAAGCCCTGCACCTGGTTAAACAGCCCTCAGCAAAGGAAAAGTCTGTCCTGTGTCAAAATGGTCAGTGCCCTTCCATGTGTCCTGCCTTCTGCATCCCAGTCTACTGTCCATCATCACCATGTCTGTGAGTCAGCTCCCACCAGGTTAGTGCACAACCGAGGGCACAGACTGTATCTGCTTCAGCTCTAAGACTCTCCCAGCACCTGATACTTGGAGAGCGTTCATGTAAACTTTCATAGGCAAATTAGTAGAGGAGCTGGGATACAGCGAGGCCTAAAGACAGGTAGAATATAAAAAATGAAGTCAAAAGGGGAAAGGAGGAGAGGGAAAAGGAGGAAGAAAAGTGGATTCTCCATATCCTGTGGGCAACAGTGAGCCACTGAGGATTCTTGAGCTAAGGCACGACAAGATCAGTCTGCTCAGGAGTCACTGAAGTCAGGGACAGCCAAGATGCAGGAAGAGAGGAGAGCAGTTTGGCCCTTGGATGTCAGAGGGCCAGGGTACAAAGGCAGCACAAATGGATGCAGAAGGCTGTACCCTGGACTGGGCGAAAGGACTTGCCTGAGGCCACACAGTTCAGACAGTCAGAACAAGAATTCAGGTCCCGCAATTCCCAAACTGTACAGTTTCTGCCATACTGAGTGTCAAAGGAGGTGGGGCCAGACCGAGTCTCGAGGGCCACCGAGGAGGAAAGCTTGTCCAGCAGCCATGGCCCTGGGTACCCTCGTCAGGTTCCCCCCGGGCTGCTGGGAACATCCCAGGTCACAGCTCTCTGCAGGAGATTTTGGCCTTCCCATTTGGCAGGAAAGCACAGGCCCTTATTTGGGTGGGTTTGAGGAATACCCCGTGGGGAAGAGACTCCTCTTAGCTACTGTTCAGCCTCTCAGCTCCTCACCCTGGGAGGGGCGGGCAGATGGTGATGCTTATGCCCTGGGCCCTGGGGGCCTGGGGGAGGGCAGATGGGGTAACTTCTGACATCCAGTGCTCCATGGCTTCCAAAGCTTTACTCATGACTATCCCACTTTCCTACCTCTCTACTTAGTGAATTTGCAGAGTGATAGAGACAGACCCACAATCAGCCAAGGCACTTCTTCCATGAAGCCTTCAATCCTCAAACTTCCCCACTTGGTACCCAGGGCACAGAGCTAACTGTATGTCTGCTACAATTTACCACTTGCTACCCTCTGCAGATAAGGACTGTGTGGTTCTGGCCAAATCACTTAACCTCTCTGTGCCCAGTTTCATCATCTGTAAAGGAGGGTGATGAAAGTGTTGTCCATAGGGATTTTAAGAGGATTCAGTGAGATGACAGAGTAACTGCTCTGCACCTGTTAGTTGCTCTGATGATGACAATGTCTCATCTGTTGGTTGATTGTCTCCCCGCCCCCCACCCTGCAAATTCCGTGAGGACAGGGATCATATCTGCTTGTTTGTGCCCCCGCCCACACACACACTGCCCGGTCTAGCTCAAGGACCAGCATGAGGCAGGCCCACTTACTCAATCTGCCAGCATATAGTGAGTGCTTGCTATGCACTGAGCCATGTGACAGAATCTAGGTTTAGAGATATATAAGAAATTCCAGGGCCCCCAGAGTTGAGGCAGACACAGACCTGTATATCAAGAGGTTCTTGGCTCTGGCTGAGGCTGTGAGTACAGTCAGGCACGAAGGAGGAAGCAGGCAGTCTCCATCAAGTCAAAGTTTATTGAGATGAACTGAATTGTCCCATTTGACCCCCACAGCAATCGAATTTAAGGGAGAGGAGATAGCCACTCAGCTGTGAAAATCCCACCACCAGTAAGCCATAGGGCTGGGCCTGGGACCAAGCCTGCTACTTGTCAATAAGAGAGCCTCACAGTGACCCCCCCTGGGAGATTCCTCCTTTTACTGCTCCCTAGCCTCAGCTTCTGCCCAGAGTCTTGTAGGTCAACGGACTGGACTTCCGGGCAACACATCCATTCACTCCCTGGGCTCTAGCCCCCGCCAGCCGCGGGGCCTCCAGGGTATTTTTAGTTCTGGGCAGCCAGGCCTGGGCGGGTGATTGGCAGCAGGTGGAGCCCACGTTTTCCGATCCCTCTGTGTTGTTCCTGGCTCAGCATGAGAGGTGGCTGGGCATGAGGAGGGGGCTGAGGCATACCTGGCACCCCAGCCCACAGCTGCCTCATTGTCCCCAGGGGTGGGGCTGGGCTGCTGCTGCCACTGACCCAAAGCTGGGAGCATTCTTTCCTGTTGATTCATGCAGGGAATGCTTTGGGCCCTGTTGGGGCGGGGCAGGGGCACTGGGGGGACATCTGGGACGTGGGCGGCCAGGGGTGGACAGTAGTCCTCTAGCAGCCAGGTCAGTGTGACCTGGCTGTCACCCAGGGATGAGAAAGGTCCACCTTGCTATCCTAGCCCTTATCACATTCTGCCTTGTGGTCGTGTTTGTTTACAGGTCTGCCTCCCCTACCAGACAGGGAAGACCCCTCCCACCCCAGCAGTGTCTAGCACCCCAGCACCCTATCTAGCAAGGAGGAGAAAATCGATAAAGATCTGCTGAATGAGGCTTTGGAAGGACACTCAGACAAGGTTGGGGGAAGGGGGGGTACCAGGCTGTACTGATCTGGACCTAGGGAGGAAGCTAGGAGGCTGGAACTCTCTGCCCATTTTATAGATGGGTGGCACTGAGGCACTGGGAAGGACCAGGACTAAGGGAAAGAATTTGGAGGAAAGAGGCTGGGATTCAGGTGCCTGGGAGCTCAGTTAAGGTGATAGAACTCCCCTCTTTCAGCCTTTTTTACTTTTGTCTTATTCTATAGTTCCCTGCTCCCCATGGGGGGCGCGCGCACACACACACACACACCACTTACCCTCCAGCTATGGGCCTGTCAAGGGCCAGGACTTGCCTCATTCAACTCTGTAAGGAGTTGTAGAGGAGGATTTAAGTTCTCCCAATTACTGTTTATAACTGGGGGGAGCAGGTTGTGTCTCTTGGGGCTCAGCGTTCACAACTGTACAATGGGCAGAACAGAGACCTAGTGTCCACGAAATACTCAATAAATCTAAAGGGACCAGGGCAAAGGAGTGGACCTGTTACTCCAGACACCACACCATCCGGAGCTCCCTTGAATTGAGCGCCCCTCTCCCTCGCTAGCCGCCCCCCGACCAAGGGAGTCTAGTGGTCCCTATGACAGTGAGGCACTCCCTTGTGAAGGATACTGTGCTCTGGGCACTGACACCTCCAGCGACTCACTAAATGGGGGGATTCTGGGGGGCAGGCATGTCACTCGGCTTTGCAGAGGAGGGAACTGCGCCTGGGACTGGGGCTCCCGAGGCCACAGGCACCCCCAGGCAAACGCAGCGCGCTGGTGCCGCGCCGCCGGTCTCTCGCAGGGACTCTGATCCTCCCACAGTCACTCCTGCTGCAGCGCGCCAGCTTCCTCCAGGGGAAACAGTTGAGCCCTCCCGGCACCCCCCCCCCCCCCCCGCCCCGCTGCCCCCTGCAATTTCATGACCCCAGGACTTCCCGGGCCAGAGGCGTGTGAACGCCCGCTGCGCGTTGGCCCGCGGCCCGGCGGGGGGCGGGGGGCTCAGGGCCAAGGGGCCGACAGGGCCGGGCTCCCGCGTCGACAGGGCCGCCCGGGGGCGGGGCCTGTGGGGCCTCCTCCGCGGGCGGCCGGGTGGGGGGCGCCCGCGGGCAGCAGCCGGATAAAAAGGCCCCAGGGCGCCCAGGGAGGCCCATAAGCGCTGCTCGGCCGCGGAGTCCGGCCCCAGCCCCAGCCCGACCGTCCGTGCTCCAGCTGGTGAGCCCCCCCCCCCCGCCTGTCCCCCCACCCTGCGCCTGGCCCCTGGCCCCGGGTCTGTCTCTTGCCGTCCTGTCTGTCCCACTTCTGTCTCTCTGTGGGGCTTCAAGCTTCTGAGGGTACCTGAAGGCTGGGGTCAGGAGGGATAGGGGTCCCATGGACAGTTGGCCTAGCCCCCTAGTAGCTCACCAACCTGCTTCCAGTGGAAGTGACCAAATTAGGGAGCTTGGCCCAAGGCCCGCCCGGGGTGGTGCGCCCTGGCCTGGGGTGCTTGCGTGTCTTGTTTGTGAACACGCTGAGTGTAACCATTTCTCTGCCCTCTCACCCAGGAAGGAGGCAGGGGAAGGGGCAAGGTGGGTTCCCATGTCATTCCTGTGACTTGGGGGACAAAGAGGCAGGGTGGAGCGAATCTCTTCAACTAAATAAACCAGAGCTGGCTATGCTAGGGGGTGGGGAGGCAGAGGATGAGGGTGGGCAGAGGGCTTTGACTGCCACACGCCCTGTGCCTGGATGGTAGAGCTCAGAGCCATTTGCTGGCACTGCTTCAGGTCACCGTAATCAGTGATCCCAGGGAGGGACCCCATCCCCAAAAGCCAGAGAGAAGGGCTTCAAGTGACCCTGAGGCTGGTGCCCATGAGGGCAGCACCCACCCCATGCTCTCTCCAGAACACCCTTGAGCATTTCCAGCCCATCCTAGAGGGGCCAGGTCAGGCCAGGTGCCAGAGTCCCCTGGTAGCACCTGGAGCAGGTGCCTCTCCGCTTCAAGCTGGCAAGGTCCTGGATCTGTCACTTGGTTGCACTCAGTGCTGGCACCAACCCCGGTGCCCTCACACCACGGCTGGGCCATCAATCAGCCAGCACCAGGGTGGAATTTCATTCATCTCCCTGCCTCCCTTCCTCCTTCCCCTCCTCCTCCGGCGTCCATCTCTCTTGTGGCTGAGAGCCTGGCTTCTAGAGCCTGGCTTCCTGGGTTTGAATCCCAGCTGAGCAAGTTATTTAGCTTCTCTGGGCCTCAGCTTCGCATCTATAAAGTAGAGACAAGTATTCCATGGATAGTTTTAAATGTACTCTAATAATTAATTATTATTATTAACCGCCTGCCACCACTACCACCACCTTCCTACCCTGTGCCCTTCTCCTTCGCTTGCGAAAAGAACTGCCACTTTTGAGGCTGTTTCCTTCTCTGACGGAGGTTTCCCAGCCTGGTCCTGTTCCCTGTGCTGGGCACTGGAGGAAGAGTTCCGGGGAGACACTGTGGAGGCTGGCTGTGGAGATAGGGAGCAAACACCTAGAGTGCTAGGAAGGTGAGGGCCCGGGAGGGCTCTGTGGAGGGGCAGCATTTGAGCTGGGTGTCGGAACTGAACAATCAGGGACAGAGGGAAGGGTATTCCAAATAGAAGGGGCAGTGAGAGCAGAGGCTTGGGATGTGGAAGCAGAGAATGGAAGCGTATGTTTGGAGAATGGTGAGAAGGCAAGTTTGGGGTGAGCAGAAACTACAGGGGGCCCTGCAGTGGCGGGAAGGCTGGGAGGAGGGACTCTCAGTTCCTGCTTCGGCCCCATCTACCCCCCCTGGGAGCTCTCCTGGCAGCAAGCCTCGCCCCGCCCCCATCCCTGGGTCCTGCAGCAGAAGCCTGTCCCCACCTCCAGGCAGGCCCCTTGGTGAGGAGGGAGCCTACCGGCCCTGGACTATGCTCAGCCTCCAGTAAGCTCTCCACGGTGCTGTGGGACATCAGCCACAAGCCACACAGCAGACCTGCCTGGCCCACCCATTGGCCCATCACTAGCAGGACCCCTGGTGCTACACCCTCATTTTATAGGTGTTGCATCTGAGTCCCAGAGAGAGGGAAGCCCCTAACTCAAGTCACATAGCCATTTGGTGGCAGAGCGAGGGCTCCCAGGGGATGGGGGCAAGGGCAGGGGGCGGGGTCATCTCTCAGGTCCGCCCCAGTGGGTCCTAACAGCTGGAGGGCCCTGAACCCAGTCCTTCTCACCCTCTCACCATCTGTGGAAGGTCCCTACCCACAGTGACTTGGGTTTGGCTCAGTCCCTAGCTGTCCACCTCCTCCTTAGGGGTGCTCAGAGGAGGCAATGGCACACCCCAAGCAGCAGAGAGCAGGCTGCTCATGGTGACAGTGGGTCAGGAGCCCCACAGGCCCCAGAGTGGGGAGTCACATGAAGAAAACAGTGTTTAAGTCTGGAAAGGAAGTGCAGGAGGGATCCCGGTGGGAAGAGACTTAGTGGTGAGGATGGAGAGGAGATAATACCCCGCCCCAGGGAGGGGAGCAAGGAGAACCTGGGCTCCGAGGGAAAAGGGGCACATCTGGAGAATGTCACAAAGAAGGGTACCGGGGACTTGCTGATGACTTAGGATGTAGCCTCCATTCCTTTATCCAAGAGGGGCTGCGACCAAGCCAGACCAATGGTTCTATAGTGGCTGTTACAGTTACTGTTGATAATAGTTACCTATCAATGGAGAGCTTCTCTTCTGAGGGTTTAACATGTATTCATCATTCATTTAATCTGTACAAGAATCCCACCAGGTAGGTGCTATTTACGATCCCCATTTTACAGAAGCAAAACTGTGGCACTGAGAAATTAAATCACTTGCCCGAGACGACCCAGAAACTAATTGTTGGAAGTAGAATGTGAACCCAGGTGGTCTGACTCCTGGTCTGTACGTGTACACGCTGTGCAGTGTCATCCATGCGGCCGTGATATTTCCTGGTGTCACCTACATACGTAGCTGGCACTTATCTGGGCACTGGGGGCACCGTCCCCATGGAGCATCCTTCCTGAGCCCATCTAGTACACTCCTAGGAGCCCCCTCCACCCAGCTCTGGGCTCACCAAAGCAGGAGGATCAGTGGCTGAAGGGGGAGGGGTTGTGTGCAGGAAGGAGCAAGGACTGACTCCCAGCCAGACTACCAGTCTGTGGGGACAGGAGTGGCGCGGGCCCTGTGAGGCCCTCCCTGCTGAGACTGACCGGCTATGCAGTCTCCTAGTGGCAGCGGTGGCCGTGGAAGAGGGGGTCTCCCCAGAACGAGCTCTCTCAAGACTCAAGCACTGAACAGGGAGTCAAGGACCCAACGTTCTCCACCCTGTTCCAGGCCAGCCTCAACCCCTCACCAGCTGCAGAGCCTGGCAGTGGAGGAGCCTCAGCACTGGTGGCTGTGGACACTCTGGCAGCCCTAACCAGCTCTACGCTTTCCCCTTTGCTCCTCTCCTACCCTGTTCCCGGACCTAGGCTGCTAATGTATGAGGGGGAGAAGGCCAGCCCTTAACCTCAGCCCCCTCTAGGGACCCAAAGAGCACCTGACGTGACTACAGGAACCCTGTCTCTGGTGTGTGCTCACTGCCTCAAACCCTCCCGTGGCCCTTCACTTCCTACAGAATGAAGAGCAACCCTCTCGTGGTGCCCAAGGCCCTTGCTTATCTGGCCCCAGCCTGTGCCTCCACTCCTGCCCCCTCCAGGCCTCCAATACTACAGTACTGGGGAAAGAGAGGACGCTTTCTGCTCTTGCCCTCTTTCCTCTTTTACCCCCTCTTCTGTCTACCTGCAATACCCCTTTCCCCACAGAGGGAGAACTCTTATTCAGCCAACAAGGCCCTGATTAAGTATCCCCTCTCTGAGAGCCTTCCCTGCTTCCCCTTCTCTGAGCTTCATGAGAGCAGGGGGTAAGTGTTTGAGGTCTTCTCTTCTGTGTCCTGGCATCTGGCCTAATAATTGGCCTGAGGCAAGTATTCCAAAAATGTTTGTTGAATCAGTGAATCACGTGTCTAGATGGACCCAGAGATTGAGGATATCATATACTATCTTAGCTAGAGGAAGTATTAGACAATTTTTGGCTTAGTTTTGTCACTTTAGTAATAAGGAATTAGGACCTGGAGAATTTGAGACACCTGCTCAAGCCATACAGCAAATGAGTGGTAGAGGCCTGGATCCCCCTCAAATGACTGTTTCCCCTCTAGCATTCCATGTGCCTTCCATGGTGAGGGTGGCCAGGGTGCAAGAGTCGTGCCCCTGGGGTAGCTATTCTGGACCTGAGGGCACCCTGGGGACTCCCCTATGACTCAAAGGGTAGGCCACCCCTTCTACCAACATATAGGACTGTATCGAGAACAGCTAGTTACTGAGTGCTGTGTGGTAGGTTTGTGCTAAGCACTTTACCTACAGTGTTTAACACTCTCAACACTGAGACAAGGATTATTATCCCCACTTTACAGATGAGGAAATTGAGACTCAGTAAGGTTAAACTTCCTCAAGGTCACATGGACAGTGAACAGTGGGTTTAGACCAAGTTGCCTAATCTCAGAGCCCAGACTCCACCGATGCCACAACACACACATGTACATATGCGCACACACACTTGGAGGGGCCCTGCCGTCTTTTGTCCCTGACAGCCAGCAGAAGAGGCCTAGGTCAGGGGTAGAGGTGGTGATCACTGTCAGGGGTAGAGGTGGTGATCACTGTCACGTTTACTCATTCCTCAGGTGCCTTGGCCCCAGCTGCCCTTGAAGTCACCACGATGTGGTCCCTACCAGCTGCCCTCTCCCTGCTCATGCTGCTCCTGCTCCTGCTCCAGGCCCCTCCTTGCAGGCTACAGTCACTGGGCACCACGAAGCTACGGCTGGTGGGCCCAGGGAGCAGGCCAGAGGAGGGCCGCCTGGAGGTGCTGTACCAGGGCCAGTGGGGCACTGTGTGTGATGATGACTTCGCTCTCCAGGAGGCCACGGTGGCCTGCCGCCAACTGGGCTTTGAAACAGCCTTGACCTGGGCCCACAGTGCCAAGTATGGCCAAGGGGAGGGTGAGTGCCTGGTGCTGCCCAGCAGGAAGACAAGGAGATGATAGTGGGTTTCTCTCAAAGGCTGAGCATCCTGAGGCTTCAACAGACTCCTACCCATCCTTTAATACCCAGCTCAAATGACCTCGTCCATGAGGTATTTCCTGAGTGCCCTGGCTGCACGAGACCCTTGCTCCGACCCTCCCGCTCTCACCTACAGTGAGGTCACCACCACCACCACCCTACTCCATTCTTACAGAGTGATTGGCACACAGTAGGTGCTCAGCAAATGTTGAGTGAACAAATGGATGGATGAATGGGTGGATAGATCTAATCACTAAACCTACCTGGCATTTTCCAAAAACAGATTCTATAGGACCTGCTGCCAAAAGGAGGCAGCAAGTAGGGCTGTAGATACCAAGATCCCAGGAGAACCAACTCCTCTTCCCCACTTCTACTCAGGCTCTGGAAGAAGACAGTTGATAACTGTGGGGTCCTATGAAGGAGGCACAACCTGTGACTTGCTTCTCTGTCCCTAAGCATCACCTGTCTCCTGCCCACAGGACCCATCTGGCTGGACAATGTGCGCTGTATGGGCACAGAGAGCTCCCTGGACCAGTGCATGTCCAATGGCTGGGGTGTCAGTGACTGCAGTCACTCGGAGGACATTGGGGTGGTGTGTCACCCCCAGCGCCAGCGTGGCTATCTTTCTGAGAGGGTCTCCAATGCCCTTGGACCCCAGGTGAGGAGGCTGTTCAGGCCCTGGCCGGAGCCAAGTGTTGGGTCACGGGATGGGTGATGAACCTGTAGGAAGAGGGAAGGGAAAAGCAGCAGAGTGGGCTGACAAGCGTCCCTGGAACCCCACATCATGTTGGTGGCCCAGAACAGGTGCATAGACAGAGGGCCCAGCTTACAGCAGGGCAGGCTGGGGGTTCAGGCTGGGCCTATTGGGGATCGCTGAAGCTACTCCCCACAAGGGAGGCAGCAGGGGTGAGGGGCTGCCTCACCCACAAGGCCCGGCCACAATTGCTGCCTCTTCCCGGCACAAACAACCTCGAGCTAAAAACAGCTCAAGCCAAACAACAGGAGCAGGCAGGGCAGGTCCTGGCTCCTACCCTCCACTGCCAGGCAGCCCCAGTCTAAGGACAGCTGGCCCTGGCCCACAAATGCAGCAGGCCAGGGTGGGGTGGTCTCTATGGTCTGAGTCACCCCAGGGCCAGGGCAGGGGTCCCATGGGCCAAAGATCCTGCTGGGAGTCTCAAACAGCTGGTCCATGCCCATCCTCAGCTCTCCCCAGGGTAACACAGAGAAGGCCCCTCTGTGCCCAGTGGAAGCCTCCCAAACTCCAAGGGGCCTGACCCTGATCCCAGGGGGAGCACAGACCTGCCTGGTTCTCTCTGGAGTTGAGGAGAGGACCGTAGATAAACCAAGTTTCTCTTGTGCTCACTATGTGGCTTCGACAGATGACCTCATCTCTGGGCCTCTGTTTCCTGGTCTGTCCATTGAGAGCATGGATGGAGTGATCTCTAAGTGCTCTGAGCCCCGGCTCTCCCATGTGAAGACCTTGTAGCAGGCTCAGTGGGCGCAGAAATCCTGGGGCCCACAGTGACTGTACCCTGCAGGGCCGGCGGCTGGAGGAGGTGCGGCTCAAGCCCATTCTCGCCAGCACCAAGCGGCATAGTCTGGTGACCGAAGGAGCAGTGGAGGTGAGGTACGAGGGACACTGGCGGCAGGTGTGTGACCAGGGCTGGACCAGGAACAACAGCAAGGTGGTGTGTGGGATGCTGGGCTTCCCCAGCGAGGCACCTGTCAACAGTCACTACTACAGGTAGGAGGACAGTTGGACGGAGAGCTGCGGGGGTCAGGGGGCTGTGGGGCGGTGGCCGAGTGCGTGCACCCACGTGTGAGCATATGTGTGTGTGTCTGTGCGTGAGAGAGACACGTATGAGTATGTGCGCATGGCTGTGACATGTGGGACCTTGCAGAGTTCAGGGAGTTGGGCAGGGTGGCGTCTGTGGCAGGACATGGCCGTGGGTGTGGGGCTGGGAGGGAAACAGTCCCGGCTGGACTTCCGGGCCTCTCAGAACAATGAGGGAGTGTGAGAATGAACTTGAAGAACCTGGGAAGAACCTGGGAACAGAAAAACACTCTACTTGCTAATCGTATGAAAAGAATTGACCGTAGTACAGAAAGCTTCCCAGATGAAAACAACTGAACGCAAACCTGTGTCCCTGCTTAAAAACTGGGCTTGACTGAAGATACTTACGGTGGTGCCCACAAGTATACACAGCTTGAGCTCTGGTCTCCGCTCTGCCAACTCCACGCTGTGGGCCCTCTGTAGGGCCCCCGGGGCCTCGATGAGCCAGTCCACAGGGAATTTCCTCCACTTTGATCTGAGCCATGCTTTGACTGCTTTGCGTGTGAGCAGGACATGGGGTGGGGCAGCATTTGGGAGAGGAAACATAAAAATACTCTGTCAAAAACGTGACAGAACTGTCACAAGATTGCATCAGCCTCTAAATGGTACCAGCTCTGTGCTAGTGAAAACTAGATGTGTTTCTTGTCAAGGGCAAAAGCCCCCACCCTGCATCCGAGTGGTCGCCCCCTTGCACACCCCCAGTTGGTTTGGTGGCTCTGTCCTGTGTCTCTGTCTTACCTGGGCCTGCTCCCAAAGACCAGGCGCACGTGGCTCCGTCCCTGGGGATGACTGGGATGAGGGCCCCTGACTCCCTACTGCCTGGTAATTGCACCTCTGGGCCTGGCTGACTGGCCCAGCACCCATGAGGAGGAGGGCAGCCCTGATTATAGCCTCTGAGTGGGCAGCCCCCACCACCAAGGTCTCCAGCTTGCACCCGCCCCCCAGGACCTCTCCCCTTTTCTCAGGGCGCTCCCTCAAGGCTCCCCTTCATCTGCATGTGGGGAGAGGGTGAGCTGGGGGCTGCCCACTCAGGGGCGGTCCAGTGCCGAAGAAACCCCCATTGGGGACTAGCCGAGGTACCTTGCTGGGCCCCGCTTTTCTCCCTGGGAAATGGAGATCATCGGTGTCTGCGCAGAGACCCCGTGCCAGGGCTGAAGCTCAGCATTGACATAATGCGGCCAAGTTTACAGACAGAGTTCCAGTGCAAACTCAAGAACAGCTCTGAGGAGCCAGGGCCCAGGGGGTCTCCTGCACCCACTCCATCCCCACCTGTTTTCTCCCACCTAGGAAAATCTGGAATTTGAAGATGAAGGACCCCAAGTCTAGGTGAGGAGCAGCATCCTTAGGGGAGGGTGCAGAGGGGTGTGGCATGAAGGGGAGGGCGTATCCCTTTCCTCCGCAGTGCCTTGGCCTCCCTGACTCCTGAGCTCCCTCAACCCCTCCCCACCCTCAGTCTCCCTTGTCTTCCAGGCTGAAGAGCCTGACACAGAAGAATTCCTTCTGGATCCACCAGGTCAACTGCCTGGGGACAGAGCCCCACATGGCCAACTGCCAGGTGCAGGTGGCTCCAGCACGGGGCAAGCTGCGTCCAGCCTGCCCGGGTGGCATGCACGCTGTGGTCAGCTGTGTGGCAGGGCCCCGCTTCCGCCCTGCGAAGGCAAAGCCTGGGCGCAAGGAATCCTGGGCAGAGGTGGGTTGGGCTGGGTTTGAGCAGGAGCCGGTGGGGAGGGGCTCTCCAGGGCAGGCCAGAGGGGAGGGGAGGGGAGGGGAGGGGAGGGGAGGGGAGGGGAAGGGAGGGGAGGCCCGCCCCCACCGAGGAGGCATTGGTGCAGACTGGGAGGAGGACACAGCATGGTAGAAACTTGGGATTTATTTAAAAGGAACCATTTATAACCCGACCATAAATGGAAAGCTGACATCACTTGTCATGAATAGAAGGCAACCATAAAAACAGTAATTACATCGTAGCTAACACCCATTTGAGGCCCTAAGGTATTGAACCTGAGCCTGGCCCTTTGTTATAAAAAGCAACGCCTAAGTGCCGGTGAGGTGTTACAGACATGGCGGCCCCACAGTGGGATGGCCTCCTCCATGAAACAGGAGGGACCGGAGGAGTAACTTCCCCACTGTGTGAGTCAGCTTAATTAATGCCATGCCCCCGCGCAGCTCTCAAATCATCTCATACACCCCTTTGGGAAGCATCGATCTAGTTCAGCCCCAAAGAACAGGGAAGAAGCCAGGGCTGGACAAAAGGAAGGAACAACCCCCCGCCCCCGCCCCAGAGATCAGGAAGGCTTGAGAAGCCCAAGAACACCAACTCCTAAGGTTCCCTTGTTACTACTACCGCCAGTGTGGTGGTTCTTTGTCATGAAGAAAGAGCACTTGAGAAAAATGGCTTATTGGAGGTAATATCTCTGAGCTGTCAGAGGTGGGACTGGAACTCCCTATCATGGGCTCGCCCAGCTTGAAGGGGCCCGGCCCAGGCCCCCGCCATGGCTCAGCCCCTGCCTGCTGCCCCCTCCTCAGCCTGCCCTGAAGCTAGTTTTCTCGCAGCAGGAGCCGAAGGTGCGCCTCCGCTCTGGGGCCCAGGTGGGTGAAGGCCGGGTGGAGGTGCTCAGGAACCACCAGTGGGGTACAGTCTGTGACCACGGATGGAACCTCATCTCCGCCAGCATTGTGTGTCGTCAGCTTGGCTTTGGCTCTGCTCGGGAGGCCCTCTTTGGGGCGCAGCTGGGCCAAGGTAGGTGAGGAGGCCTGGGGTGGGGCAGGAGGATTTGGATGTGCCGTGGCTCCATCGCTTGGTGTCCAGGGCCCAGGACAGGAAGGTCTGTCTCCCTGTCTATGGAGGGGAAACCACAGGTGTGGGGTTACAGAGATGGGGCCTTGCACAGCACCTCTCCCTCTCCCCCGTAGGACTGGGGCCCATCCACCTGAGTGAGGTGCGCTGCCGGGGGTATGAGCGGACCCTCAGTGACTGCCCCTCCCTGGAAGGGTCCCAGAATGGTTGTCAACACGAGAATGATGCCGCCGTCAGGTGCAACGTCCCTAACATGGGCTTCCAGAATCAGGTGAGCTCAGACTTGGGCATGACCTCAGGCTGGGGGGATGGGAAGCCCTGAGAGAGAGCCCCAGGATACATCAGACCAGTGGGCACTTTCTCAGAGCCAGTCTGTAAAGCTCTCTCCTCGAAGTCCCCTGGCCTGGCCCACATCCCCTCAGAGATGTCCAATGGTGGCGGGCACCCTTGAGGCAGATACGCTGTCCCACCACAGCCTCTCAGGCCCCCGGTGAGGCTGCGAACGAAGGTGGCTAGGACAGAGGGCCGCAGGACTGTCAGTGCTGGGAGAGGCACTGGCAAGGCTGCGTGGGAAGGTCAGAGTTCAAGGGCCCTGCAGACGTGGATGGTGGACAAGTCGCTTGCTCGTGTCTCTGATCATGGCTTTCTTCTGTAAATTGGGGTTAATTATCTCACAGGGTTATTGTGAATGGGACAATAGATATGAAAGCCCTTTGCCATTGGCAAAGCCATCATTAATGGTAGAATTTCAGGTAAGAGGAGCACAAAAACCAGAGCAGGTGAGGCACCTGGAGTCAGGTGTCCCTTGTGGGCAGGGACATCAGACACTAGCAAAACGTCCCCAAGGAACAGAGGAGATGAACCCAGAGGAGTGTCGTGCCCAGGGCTGCACAGCGAGCTAAGCCGGGCAGATCCAGGCTGGCTGTCCTGAGCCCTCTCCTCCCGAGGCCACTGTACTCCTCACACACCTGTGACCCTTGCAGGTGCGCCTGGCCGGTGGGCGCAGCCCTGAGGAGGGTGTGGTGGAGGTGCAGGTAGAGGTGAACGGAGTCCAGCGCTGGGGGGCCGTATGCAGCGATCACTGGGGGCTCAGCGAAGCCATGGTGGCCTGCCGACAGCTCGGCCTGGGTTTTGCCAGCCACGCAATCAAGGTAGGTTCCTGTTGTGCTTCCCAACGTCCTGTGCTACAAGTGCTAACCCTTCCTGCATTCATTCAGTGATGAATTTTTGAGTGAAACTGGGGGGCCGATAGAATGCTGGGCGCCAGGGACAGTGTGGAGAACAAGACGTAGCCCCTGCTTCATGGGACAGTCAGTAAAGTGAGCAAGGCGGTCGCCAGAAAACATTCGCACAACAGACACATACTTTTGTATGTTGTCTGTAGGAAAGATGACTGGAAGTTACCGGGAGAAGGTGGGGTGGGGATAAACAGCCCACACAGAGACCCTGTGGCCCACAGAGGCTTGCCCCCATTGGGGAAATCAGGGACCAGGGCCGGAGTGGGGCTATCAAGGGCCAGTGGTGTGATATGTGAGGGAGGTGGCAGGCAAACCGTGAAGTCTACAGTGCACGTTTCTCGAAAATCTCTTCTGTGCTGTGTGGCACACTGTTGGGGTGGAGATCAGCATGGATACAGGAAACCTAACATGGCAGTAGCCCAGCCGAGAAGTCACGCTGGTGTGGCCCAGGCTAGTGGCCGTCCTGGGGGAAATTCAGAGAGATTCGAGAGGCGCCAAGGAAAGAAAATCACAAGGCCGGGGCGCGGCTGCGATGCTACCTCGTCCTCCATTGGGCCCGCCTGGCCGGTGGGGCTGCCGGGTATTCCTCACTTAGAGAACTGGGGCCAACCCTACCCACAGCCGACCGCCCAGGGCGACACGAGGCACAGTTGGAGAAACTGGGCAGGCCACCTGAGTGGGACAGGGGACAGGGCCCCCCTCTCCAATAGCTAAGGGCAGCCGTGTGGAACAGGGTGGGGGCAAGGCCAGTGGCGGAAGAATCTTCCTGCCTCAGTGCAAAGGAAGAAACTTCTGCTCTCGGAGGGGCGCACAGTAGCAGGAAGCGTCCCATCCCTGAAGACTTCTGAGCCGAGGCCGGACACAGCTGGGTAGGGGTGGTCCGACAGGGCTCTAGAGCACGAGCATCAGAGGAGAGGCTTCCAAAGCACCCCTCGGCCTCAACCGGGGGCTGCTGGCTGTTTTCTCAGGACACCTGGTACTGGCAGGGGACGCCGGGGGCCGGAGAGGTGGTGATGAGCGGCGTGCGCTGCTCAGGCACAGAGCTTGCCCTGCAGCAGTGCTCGCGGCACGGGCCGGTGCACTGCTCCCACGGTGCGGGGCGCTTCTCGGCCGGAGTTTCCTGCACAGACAGTGAGTAACATTCACAGCGCCGGTGGGACAGTTTGGTGAGCCCGCACCTCCCATGCTCCGGGAGGGCCCGGGAGGGCCCGGGAGTTGGTCCCAGCCCCAACCCTGGAAGGGTGGGGGGTAGGAGGGCGGGACTTGGAGCACCGGCTCTGCCATTACCAGCTGTGTGTGGCCAAGTCCCCTGTCACGTGAGGATCCAGCCCTGCCCTGCCCAGCTCGTGGAGTTACTGTGAGGATTAAAACAGAGAATATGAGAAAACCCCAGGATACCCAACAGTGATTTTCAATTTTCCTGTCGTGACCGTTAAAAAAAAAATGAAACAGGATAGAAAACGAGAGAATGTGTCACACTTAGTAAGGGCAGTCATCCTGGGATTATGTACGTGTGCGCTGGGCCACGGCGTAAAATGTATTTCGTGGTGCAGCTTGTAGTAAGAAGAGTCTGAAAGCTGTTGTACGGGGAATGCAACTGTGAGGAGCGTGCACGGCCTAAGGCTCTGCTGTGTGTCCTCCCCCGGAGCTGTGGGGTTTGCCCAACAGGCCCAAGCCCGTTCTGAGGCATCGGTCCGCCCCCCACGCCCAGATTCTCAGGGCGGCATCGTCTGTTTGACATCTGCCAACCAGGCCGATGCCAAGATAACTGTGGCCAGTCCAAAGGCTCAAGCTGGCACCAACGCGTGCAACTACTTGACTTTCTTCCCGGCCAAACTTGCATGCCAAGACAGCCTTGACCTTTGTCAGTGAGCCCTGGGGCTTCCTCTCTGTCCAGTGCACCCTCGCCTGCAATCATGTGGCACCAGAGTGGGCCATCCCAGCACTAAGGCTCACAGCACGTTGGGGGCCTGCTCCCCAGTGTGTCCCCATCCTGGGAACCCTGCACCCCCTCCCTGGTCTACTGCCTGGTGAATGCTTTGGACACTTCACAACAGCTGAGCACAGACAGGCGACCTGCTGCCTGTGGGACCATCCCTATCTCTCCTCCATGGTTTTTCTCACTCCTTTTTTCCCCTTTACCCTCTCTCCTTCTCAGTCTCTCTGAAAGCTCTCCTTCTTTCCCTCAGGAGCACGAGGGTCTGTCAGTGGGCATAGCCTGGCTTTCTCCAAAACACACCACAGGAATTTCAGGAGCATTTAGTGACAGTACAGGCATCATCTGGCAACCCAGCCAGTTCCTGCTGTCACCCTCCGTCCCCCCCCCCACACACACACTGAAATAAACCAGCAGCCCCGTCTCACCAGCCTCAGCACCTAGGCTCCGCCAGGGGATGCCTCTACCAAAAATCTAAACTGTAACCCAGCTTTTGCAAGAGCAAGCATTGAGAATGGGCAACTTTTCTCTCTTGATGTTACATGGTAAAAGCTGCAGCTCTCCACATTTCTGTACAGGGAACATGTGGTTTCCAAGGGCGGGGGGTGGGGTGGGTAAGAGCCCCTGTGACAGGAAGGGAACAGGAGAGGCACTGAGCAGCCTTTCCAGCAACGGGGACTTTTATGCACAGAGAAGCACCAGAAATGTCCACGATGCCTCTGAGGAGAGAGCACGGGATGGCCTGGTATGAATACCCAGGATAGCAATCCTGTTAGAACAGGAGCTCTGGAGGAGGCACAGGCCTAGAACTTCAGCAGAATGGACCAGAATGGCAGAGCTCAGGAGCAGGCCCAGAGATGAACCTTTCCGACCCTCCCTGCCAGTTCCTTGAAGGAACTGAGACCCAGAGGGAGTGACTGAGCTGAGGACGCCAAGCTGGAGGCAGCGGGGCTGAGGAGGGACTGTGAGCCAGGCTACACAAAGGCCCCCGGGAGCTGAGAAGCACCTGACAAAAGAAAGACTAGCTTACATCCACTGCGTGCTTACCAGACAATGACCTAAGCACGTTCCAGGTACTGGCACGATTGGCGTTATTATTATCCCTCTCTCATGGATGAGGAAGATGAGAGACAAAAGGTGAAGCAAGTCACAGAGCTACTTAATGGTGCAGTCAGAAATTAAGCAGGATTTGAACCCAGGCAGCCTGGCTCCAAAGCCATCATGCTTAACAGTGACACTGTACCTGCTTCCCAGGCCAAGGCAATAGATCGTTCCTCTATTGCTAGAACTCCCCAGTCTTAACTCCTAAACCTCCCTACTCTTCTGGGTAGAGCTCCACTTTTCTGGTAGCTCCTCCAAGAGCTTGGTTTGGGGGCATGCCTGTCTCCCTATGCCCAAGAGCAAATTGGCCGCCTTCCTACCTTTCGCACGGCGTTGTGCCTCCTGTGGCCCCAGGTGCTCCGGACCTTGTGATGAATGCCCAGCTGGTGCAGGAGACGGCTTACTTGGAGGACCGCCCGCTCAGCCAGCTGTACTGTGCCCACGAAGAGAACTGCCTGTCCCAGTCTGCCGACCTCATGGACTGGCCCTACGGGCACCGGCGCCTCTTGCGCTTCTCCTCACAGATCTACAACTTGGGCCGGGCTGACTTCCGTCCCAAGACAGGCCGCCACAGCTGGATTTGGCACCAGTGCCACAGGTTAGCGCCTGCTCCTGCCTTGGCTCTGGAGGGACAAAAAGCAGAGTCCAGGAACCAAACCAGTCTGGTCTTTCCCTGACCCCACTCACTTTCCCGGAGGGGTGTGCACTCTGGGTTAAGAGCCTTCCTTCCTAGACACCTTACTGGCTTTGCCTCCAGGAGCCACTAGGGAGCCCCAGGAGCATCTACCGGCCCTGCCAGCCGGTCACTCCCTTGCCTGTCCTGGATGTACCCCAGTTGATGGCGCTCAAAGGGTGCGTTTCCCCAGGAACGGCCAGGGGAGCAGTCATTGCCAGCTGAGCTGGTCTCTGTTGGAATATTGGACAATTTCTCTACATTGGACTTTGGGCCTTGTCTTTGAAAACCACATAAGGTGGGGACTCCTAGAAACCTGGAGACCCAAAATAGACATCCCATCCAGGATGCTAGCTCTGCAGAAAAAGTTTGCTAGTTTCTGCCACAGCAGAGCAAGGCCCCCAAGAAAAGTGTGAACACTGTACTAAAAGGAGACAATGGGCATTCTTTCCTGTCAGGAGTCTCCAGCCCACACAGGACAGACGATGCCTGTAACAAAGGCAGAATGGAAAAATGGTATTTTCTTGTTCAGGACACAGCAGGGTGGGGAACGCTGAGTGGAAGGGGCAGCGACTTTGGGACTTGGCCTTGCTGAGATAATGAGCACCTTTCCCTGCAGCATGAACACAGCTGTCATTAGAACTGGATTGGAAACAATGGTAGCAATTTGGTCCCAGGCTCACAGGGAGGAGAGTGAGCCCCGCTCCTCAGCGGCTGGGCTCCTAGGCTGGTCCCTCGAAGTGTCCCTTCCTGCTGCCTCCGATCAGGCCTGGTAGCCAGGCACCAGCCTCCCGGAGGCTACCAGGGCAGCACTTACCCTCCTCACCTGGGTTAACGCCCTAGAGGGTGGGGGCAGCTGTGCCTTGCTGCCTGGCGGGGATGACGGGAAAGTAGACCCTGGGTCCCACTAATCTTGGGTTGGAAAGGGAGAAGGGCACTGACCTGCCAGCTCCTCCAGAGAGGACCCTCTCTTGTTCTCAAGCTCACAGCTCTTTCCCTTCCGCAGGCACTACCACAGCATTGAGGTCTTCACCCACTATGACCTACTCACTCTCAATGGCTCCAAGGTGGCTGAGGGGCACAAGGCCAGCTTCTGCCTGGAGGACACAAATTGCCCCACAGGTATATGGTTTCCTGTCAGCATCTCCTCCTTGTGTTCTACTCCTCAGCCCCTTCAGGGTGAGGCTCCCTTCTGCCCTCAGATGAAGCCACCTCAGACACCTGGAGACTCTGGCCTGGCAACAGTCAGCACTCCAGGCAATTCAGAAAGATCGGTTTCTTACCTTCTGACATCTTAGGTGGAAGGTCCACTGCCTCTGCATTCCCGACGCACTTCGTACCGCTTCTAAATACTTAACACTATTTTGGATAGTAGTTGCAGGGCTATTTCACTTGGGCTAAGTTCTTTGAGGGCACAGATCGTCAGATTCCTACTTGCATACCCACAGTTCCCAGCCCTTAAGGACAGCATGGCAAACACTGGCTCTTCAAAGGGTTGGACGATGTATCCTTAGCATGTAGGGCTGGAACCTTCCAACCGTATTTCCTAGGCCAACAGGAATTTCCACTAGAGCATCCAAAGAAATAATCTGCCGTAGATGGAGGTTTGCTAGAGCTGGGTTCATGGTTAGTAGGAAATCTGGCTCTGATAGTCATGCAAGTTATGTAACGGAATCGCAGGTCCCTAATCTGATTGCACTTGAATGGTACGAATGGCGTGAGGATTAAACAGTAACTTGAGCAGAATGCTTGGTCCTGAGCACCTATCACTGCCTCACTAACCCTCAGCGCCATTCCCCACAGGACTGCAGAAGCGCTATGCGTGTGCCAACTTTGGGGAGCAGGGAGTGACTGTCGGCTGCTGGGACACCTACCGGCATGACATTGATTGCCAGTGGGTGGACATCACAGATGTGGGCCCTGGGAATTATATCTTCCAGGTAAGGGGGTTTGGGGATTCCCCACAGGAACTCCATTTCCTGCACATATTCCAGAAGTTTCCTGAGGTCAAATGAAGGAAGAGAGTCTCACAAATAGGGTCTCCGACAGGCCTGGCACTTGAAGGAGCTCTGCTATGGGGAAAGAACACTGAATGAGGATCCAGAGGATCCTAGGTTTGAGTCTTGATTTAATGGACAATGTCAAATAGGAACAAGAGTGCCGGCCTTCTGGGTGACTGTAAGGACGAATGAAGTGAAGAACAGAAATACCCTTTGTGAGATGACAGGAAATATAAAGGATTATTCCAGCCTCCCAACTTCAGAAGCCACATCACCTGCTTTCAACTGTCCCCCTCTCTCACTCCAGGTGGTTGTGAACCCCAAATACGAGGTGGCAGAGTCTGATTTCTCTAACAACATGATGCGGTGCCGCTGCAAGTATGACGGGCACCGGGTCTGGCTGCACAACTGCCACACAGGTAAGTGCGAGCCTGTGTGGGGCCAGCATCTGTGGGCTCGGAGCCAGGGGAGGCTGCATGCATGTCTGTGTGTGACTGGACTGGGCGTGCAGAAGGTCAGGGATGGAATAGAGAGGAGTTTCCTTTGACATCTTCCCAGGTAAATTTCTAGATCCAGCTGGTCCCACCGGCAGCCTCACCCAGTAACTACTTCTGTGTCCCTCTTTGTCCTTAAGGTGGCGTGGATTATAAACTCCGTCCCCCATCTATCCGGGGGTCTTTTCTCTTACTTCAAGTCAAGATTTCTCTTTGCCAGGCCCGTTATTGTTCACTCCCCCATTCACATGGTCTTTCTTAGCTGTCCCCACCTTAAGCTGAATGCCTCACGGGCAAAAGTGGAAGTCCGCCAGCTGGGTTGCTGTCCCCAGCTGTGAGCACAGCATAGGCCACAGGGAATAGGGCTCAGCACACTTGCAACTTTGGTAGAATTGGACAGAGGAAGACGCAATGATTCAGTGGGGGACAGAGTGAGGAGGTGGTTGCTCCCCTGGTCTGTAAAGGAAAGTAGCAATCCATCTTCAAGTTATGAAATGCCTATATTTGCTATGGGGTGTTTGCATTCACACCTTTGCACATATGGGGTAAGGTGGGGCAAGACTGGTTTATTCAGTCAGCAAACATTTAAGACCCACTTCTGTGTTGAACACTATGCCAGGCACTAGGAAATAAATAGAAGTAAAATGTGGAGCTCAGTGGTGAACAGGGTAAGCAGGCATGCAAATGGATAACCCTAATACTGAGTACTCCAAATCAGTATGAACCAATGCTGAGCAAGCATGGAGAGAAAGCAACGACCTGGGGGTGAACAAGTTTTCCCAGAGAAAGTGACATTTGAGCTGGGTTTCAAAAGGAGGGGCAGAAGTCAGGGAAGAAAGGAAGAACTGGAGAAAGAGCATAGGATTTGGCCTCGTTGGATTTGGGGACAAGGCTTCATCGGGATCTAAATCCAAGTCAAGGGGCGCCTGGGTGGCTCAGTCGGTTGAGCGCCCAACTTTGGCTCAGGTCATGATCTCACGGTTTGTGAGTTCGAGCTCCGTGTCGGGCTCTGTGCTGACAGCTCAGAGCCTGGAGCCTGCTTCAAATTCTGTGTACCCCCCTCTCTCCACCCCACCCCTGCTTGGGCTCTCTTTCAAAAATGAATAAACATTAAAAAAAATTAAGTCTAAGTCCACCACTTTCTGTAGAGCTGTAAGACTGAAGGAAAATCTCAACCACAAAAACGTTTTCTTTGTTTTAAAATGGAGCTATATACTTCAAACCCGCTAAAGCTCTTTGTGGGCAGGGTTATGATGGTTCTTGCTAAGAGGACGACTATCCTGTGGGCTTCTGGGAACCACTGACAAATTTCAGTCAAGGGGAGCAAAAAGATCAGATTTATGTTTCAAAAGGTGAGTCTAGCAACAGATGGAAGACAGTAAGAGGAAATAGTCCAAGTATTTGAAATTGTGTGACTGGGTTGATTTTGCTGCCATTAAAGGAGACAGGGACGTGAGAGACATCGGAACTGGAACCTCAGACTGCACAGTGGAGAGCAGGCTGCTGGGGGTCCAGGCGGTGAGGGAGGAAAGAAAAATAGTGCTGTTCTGGCCACTGTGAGGGTCCCTGCAGAAAGCTAGGGCAAACCAGGTAAGAGTACAAAGGTATTTCATGAAAGGACTATTTATATAGTGTGTGAATAGGACGAAAGAATTAGATGTGAATAGGACTAAGGAAATGAGAGGATAGCAACAGTGGAAAACTGTTAACACCTTTTGGCTTGAAGGGGCACCGGAAGGAGCCAGGAGAAAGCTCGAGCTTGGGGTCAGGGGGAGCTGATGAGGCCATCACCACAGAACAGAGAAGAAATACCCCAGCCTCTCCCACCTGCCATCTGCTGATCTCCTGCTCTTGCTCCCTACTGACCTAAATCAGAGACCAGAGGCTCGGGGCCAGGGTGAGGCAGTTTCCAGGGGCCAATTCTGTAGAGCACAAAAAAATACAAAAAGGGTAGAGAAGGAATCTGGGGATGGAGGACGGGCAAAAAAGAATAACCAGCACAACCCTTTCCACTCAGTAGCCTATCCTTTCTTATGTCCATGAAACTACACGTCAGGGTCTCTTTCTACAAAATGGATTGGTGTTTGTGCCCATGAGTGACCTAATGTAAAGGGTGAGCAGGGCAGAATGTGTGTGTGTGTGTGTGTGTGTGTGTGTGTGTGTGTGTGTGTGTGTGTGTGAGTGAGTGAGTGAAGCTGTTAGGGAGGGAATGAGAGCACGGTAGGGTTGGCTACTTACCTGTTCTTCTTTGGTCCACAGGAGATTCTTACCGAGCTAATGCAGAGCTCTCCCTGGAGCAGGAGCAGCGTCTCAGGAACAACCTCATTTGAGGCCATCACTGCACACTTCCGGCTGCTGCCCACACACCAGATACCTCAGCTTATTGGAGCCATGCCCTTCACAGAGCCCTAACTCAGAAGGAAAGGGGCCAGTGCCAAGTGGCACCAAGAACTGCTCAGGAAGCCCTTCGATGGCAAGATCATCAAACGAAAATGGTACTGCTCCCTCAGGATGACTCTGGGCCTGTCCCGTAAAGGCCTTTGGTCTACGGTCTGTGGCCTCTAGGCTTTGTTCAGATGAGCTGCTCTTCCACAAGGAGACCCCATCTTTCCCGGATCTTGCCCCAGTGTTCTTGGCTCAGGAGCAATCAGTTCCTTAGAGATGGGCTGTGACCCAACCCCCCATTTAAACGGTGCTTTGCAAAAGTCTTGGAGTAGAAGACGAAGGACAGAAATACACAGGAGGCAGGATTAGCTCTGCGAGAAGCTCAAAGCAACACAACTTGTGTCAAAGTCACAACTGGCAGAGAAGTTGATGAATTGAATCCCTTGTTTGATCTGCGCTCATTTAGAACTCACCTGTCATTCTAAGAGTCTGCTCTAGTGCCTTTAGCTTTATCCTACTGCACATATGGGTGTTTCTAATATCCTGGAAGCTTAGGCCTCAGGCATCCCCTTATCTCCTGATGGGCCAACACCACCAATTACTGAGTGCTTGAGAAGGGGCAGGACTTGCAGAAGTGGCCAGATAGGGTCTTCCTACAGAGCAGCAAGAGAAGTCCAAGCAGAAAGGCTGCTGCGATAACATGGACCCCGGCCCCTGCCAGGGCCTCTGCCAAGGAGAAAATATGCCATACACCTGGCAGGCAATCCAATCTCCCTCAAGATCACTGTGCATCTCAGGACTTGCCTCAACTTCAGGTCTCAACCAAGTTTCTGGAGTGAACTTTGCATGGAATAAGTTAGATACACGTTAAGAGATGATCCTTACAGGTCTGATGCCCTAGTGCCAATAAAGGTTGCTCAGTATGGACAGCTACAAAGACAAGACTGGCTATATAACTCTTTGGGGTCCCCAGCCCATGAAATCTAACCTTTTCCACTCTTGCTGAGCTGGTAACTAGTACATGTGGGGCACACATACTACTCACAACAGTCCCACCACACTTCTCTGATATCAGCCTTTGATGTTAGCAGACTATAGTCTGCTTCCCAATTCTCTCCCCAGGCTCAGGGCTGAAACGTGGGCTGGAAAGGTTAAGGGACAAAAGGGAGGAGGCAAGAAGGAAAAGCCCAAGGACCGTAAACTTTTACAACTGAGGCTGCAAAGCTGAAATGAACAGTAGCAGATGGGGCAGATTTACAACAGTACACCCCTCCCCACGGCATGTGAGCTATCCCCTCCCTCCTTACGGGGTAAAAAGGGACATGATCTTGAGCTATCCTCTCTGAATACAAAGAAGTGCTTTCTTCCCCCTTCTCTTCTACCTTCTCCACTCCTTCATCAGGCAAAGGGAGCATTATATCTTGGCATGGCAGTTTAGGTAAACAAGGGAAGGACTGATTTCCTGTTGGATCCAGCAAACCTCTCCCAAACAGTAAAAACATTATACTCGCACATGCAGCTAATGGTCTGTGAAAGAATGTGCAGCTCGTGGGGGAGCGTGTGGCGGCTGATGACTAGACTCAGGCAGGGAGGTACCCACCGCTTCTTCCTGCATCCAGTTGCCGAGAGGGCCAGAAGAAGCGGGCCAGGCAGCCAGCCACTGGCTCCGGTCTCAGTCTTGCTGGCCACATCACACACTTGATAGGTGCAGCCCGTTCTAATTCTTGGAAAAAGCTATACAAGGGTTGTGCTGTTACACCACCGAGTTGAAAGGGAAGGACGTGGGAAGACTGGTGGCTGGCAT
Source organism: Panthera tigris (assembly GCF_018350195.1). NCBI lineage: Eukaryota > Metazoa > Chordata > Mammalia > Carnivora > Felidae > Panthera > Panthera tigris. The sequence goes on along the minus strand of NC_056670.1, from coordinate 56,471,276 downwards.
GGCTTGTAACTAGATGAGGAATGTTAACAGAATACCAACCACCAAATTCCAGACAGAACCAAAAATGTCAGAAGACTTTCACCCCGGCATTCTGTAGTCTGAGAAGCTGAAGTGCCAGGAACCTCGGCTTACTAATTAGAAGCCTAATTTATTTCTATTCCACCAAGACCTTCACTCTATGGGGAGCATGTTAGGACTCAAAGGGGATGTACATTTCTACTACAGATACCAGGTGACACTGGGATTTAGTCATTTAACATGTATGAAGCAACAAAAACACCTAGCAGAGTACATTCATAGTCTTCTGAAATATGTAACAAAGGAGCCAGGGGCAGCTACAGGGTGCTTTCCAGTTGGCTCAGCTTGTGAAGGCATATGGATGGGGCCAAGGATGTGGTTCCCATCTGCACAAGCTCAGTGTAGTCCACGCTGGGCCGTGGCAGGTCCTCTTACCTCCACCCGTACACATCAATGGAAAATATACCTAAAAAGCACACTCTCAGGGCGCCTGGGTGGCTTGTCCAACTTCGACTCAGGTCACGATCTCACAGTTTGTGAGTTCGAGCCCCACATCAGGCTCTCTGCTGTCAGCACAGAGCCCACTTTGGATCCTTCCTTCCTTGGAAGGAAGTTCTGTCCCCCTATCTCTCTGCCCCTCCCTCCCTTGCGCATGCTCGCTCTCTGTCTCTCTCTCAAGAAAAGAACAGCACGTTCTCTACTAATGGTGGAAGCAGCAACACTTCACAGCTTTAGATACCGGCTAAACACAAATCCCTTCTCTGGGCCTAACTATAAGGATAAGTCTGAAAGTCAGAGGTGGCTGATCGCAAGCTGGAAAAAAGCACACGCTACTAGCCACTTAGTAGACAGCATTAGAATGACAACAGTACCTTAAAAGCTAGGAGTAATTAAGAAAACTGGGTAATAAACATGCAGCTCTACGTTACCAACACCCTTAAAAGCCAAAATGCTATTAGAAAAGGGAAGACAAGTAATAGGGACAATCATCTTTTTTACTGCCCAAGGTCACTCTTAGCCTTGAAGAATCAAAACAGAGCAAAGGTGTACCTCAGAAGTGTACCATTCAGTATGAAGCCTGGCTACGATTCCCTGCCTTTCCTTTCCAGTGTAGCCATGCTGTTCGAACAGACCTGTCTATCTTAAAGAAGTCTGTTGTGTGAAGACAGAGAGCACAAGCCTTGTGGCTACAAGTCAGAGAAGTGCACTGGACCAGATACTAGGACAGAGGATCAAGAGAAGGTTTTATTTAATCCTCTAAACTTGAAAGGGAGGCCCTGAATAGGAACAAGGGACACTTTCAGAACTGACCAAGAATGAGAAAAACAATGCTGAGGAGCTGCAAGAAGCCTCCAAGACCAGAATAGCAGCAGGGATAGTTGGGTCAGGGCTAAGACCCAAGGCCAGTGTCATTTGAGGAACATTTGAACAGAGCCCCCACTCTACCATGTTCTAGGCAGTGCTAATAATCCATCACTGTCATGGGCACCACATACAAATATGAGGCTGCCGCCCTCAATGAAAGCACGATGGGACACTATGTCTTGCTAGCTCAACCTATTAAAGTCTAGCACTCCCAGTTCTTCAGTGCAGAACTTCCTTCCAAAAACAATGAGCGCAGGAATGAGATGGATAAAGCCTGAATTGGCGGCTCAGACTCGTCAGTGTCCTTTAGGAAATTCCTCACTGCCCAGAGGTGTTTGTTTTATTCTGGCAACTCTTCACTGTAATGGATCATCTGGTGTTGCTTGCCAGGTGCCTCTGGCACAGGCTGAGAAGATGATACCAAGAACATGCTGTGTGCCAGAAGCCTTCTGCAGAATGTCAGGTTTGACAGAAATGGGAGAAGGCAAGAGGCTCGGGTGGGCATGTCCAGGGAGGGCAAGAAGGGGAGGGGAGCTACCACATACCCATCCCGAGAGAGGCATTTTTGTAGTATACTCAGGCAGAGAGATAGAGGACCAGCAGTCTACTCAGTGTGGCTCAATAAAGCCAACAGATCCACTGAACCCAGGCACAACTTTATAGGGATGAAGATACGAGGAGAGCCGTTCCCCAGTTTTTTTGTGGGAATGACAAAAGTGACAAATAGCAGTGATGTAGGTCATAGACTGAGCTTTAATGTCTCCCTCTCACAACACGGTAGTACTTTCAGCGGGGACTAGCACACGGCTCCCAAGGCTGGCTTTCTAGAGGGCTGAAGCAGGCATGCCCTTGGCTGCTGTGCAGCTGGAGCAGCCCCAGGCGCCCGGCTCAGTACAAACTCTGGAGCTCAAACGCCTACATCTGCTGCAGCTCACCAGCTCCAGAGTTCTGGAATTGACAGTGTGGATTCGGTGAGTACCAAGTACTTCAAACACTGTTCCCTCCGCCACCCCTTGGCTCTGCGAGGCCCGAAAGAACACCCTACCTTTTCAGGGCCGGAATGGCCCATCATGGCAGGTTTGAATCCTCTGTTTTGTATCTGCTTCAGACATCTTAGACACGTGAGCCATGGTAACAGTGGGGCTTGCCACGCCCAGAGGACTCTTGGAAGTCATATCCAAATTGCCACAAGTCAGCTTCCTAGCTGATGGCTCCTTTCTATGCCCAACACAGTATGGCAATTCCAAATGACTGCAATTAGAAGCAAAGACAGACAGGAGTCCACCTTCTTTCTAGACCCAGTCAGTGCTCGCCTCAATGGCTTTATCTCGTTCTTTCACGAACACGCACTTCTGCATGTACACAGAACTCTAGAAGGATCCTCCTATCCGAAGACTATGGAAATAATTTCTGAATTCATGGAACTATCCATTTCCTTAAGTGATGTTCAAACTGCAGACTGGTCTCTGCCTTCCCAGACATCTTCCCGTTGCTTGGCTTCCAGTCGCTTTCTCTCTGTAAGTAAGGACAGTATGAAAAGTGGAAGTACGTGCCATATAACCAGTGACTTTCCTTTAATCCAAATTATAAGCAAACTTCAGTCATGAGACAGGAGAATTTCCTGGTCTTCTCTTACCTGACTCGAAGAGTTAATATCTTTAACTTTCCAAGTGCGTTATAAGTGGAAGCAATGTTATTAGTACTATATAATAAAAAGAAAGATCTGAGGCTAACAGAAATAAAAAGTATGTGGAGTAAGTCAGAACCTAGCAGGACCAGACTCCAGTCTTGCTGATAATGTATTTATTTTCATTCTATTTCTCAACTGTGTTAGTGCTTCAATATAATTGCCTGTTCTTCCCACTTCACTGATCTTTAAAAATATTTCAATAGGGATGAAGAATAGGTTTGAATATTCTTCTTCTGTCTTCTTGCTCAAATGGGAATGGTGGCCACTGGGCTCTAGCTGGATCTCCCTACTACAGTCTTACAGAAAAAAAATTTTCAGAGGCAAATCAAATTTCAGTATTTTTAGAGCATTTTCAAGAGCCTACCTTCCGCAATACACAATTCCGACATGGGAAAACAACCACATATAATGGAGGGAAATAAAGAATTATTTCTAAAAACAAAACAAAACAAAACAAATCAGAAATCTGGGCAATCCATCTTCAATTTTTAACAGAGAAGCTGGGTTTCCATTTAATACTTTGACTAAGACCTGAGATGATACAGACCACACATGATTTGGTGACCCGAGCACTTCATTAGGTGCCACAATACCAGTTCTAATTTCATGGCTAGTCATTTACCATAAAATATAGATGATAAGCCTAAGTGCTTCCTCTCAAGGGCTATTATTTCAAATAAAGTCTGTAAAAGAGTTTGCAAGTCATGAACCAGGGGAATTACTACAGAAATCAAGGTGAGTTTAGAGTTAACACTTGCTGTTTTGACATACCTTTCCAAATCAGCAGAATCCCTTACAAAATTCCTTTACTGAATATATTTGACTGTACTTTAAGGGCAAAGAACTTGGTCAGGAAGCTGACTGGCATTTGGAAATGTGAGATAGAGAAATTCACTGCTATTTGGGCACCACCTTGTGGCATTATCTGAATATAGCAGTAAAGTTATAACAGACAAAAAAAAAAAAAAAAAAAGAGGGTCAGCAAATTCCAAACTGAAGGCTAATTAATTCAGTGCCTTGTGACTTGGCTTTAAGACAGGCTTCAATTGGGATTGGGATTCTCCAGGGAGACCGCACTAAGGATAATTGGCTTGTCTAAAGGATTCCAGGGTTTCTTAGGAAAGCACTGTGGTTCTGATTCTCATAAACAGGGTAAAGTTATTAGAAGGGGATCTAAAGGCAAAAGCAATGTTGGATGAAAGCAATCAAAAATTGGTTCTGGATTCCTAGAAAACTGAAGAAACCAGAAAAGTGAACTACCAGAACTCAAACTTTTCAATAAGCTCAGAAATTTAAAGCAGAGTGGCTATCTGGGAAGTTTAACAAAAGAAATCCAGGTGTAGTAGAAAAATAAACCACTCACCACAATTCGCAACTCTAAACTCAAAGCACTTCGGAAAAGTTGGGTTTTTTTAAACTTGCTTTTTTTTTAAAGTTTAGGGCCAAAATTCATTTGGTAGTAAATATAACCTGAAAAGATAAAAGGCTGCTTATGGTCTTACATATGCCATTTAATGGAACAATCATACACTTGGTGGCAGAAATACTGTCAGTGTGTCTGATTTTGGTGTTATGAAATATATATTAAGATAACGATATTATCTTTCTAAAATTGAATACAGTTCAGAATACTGAAACATTTCCCACCCTAATGTTTTATAATAAAAGATTATGGATCTCTACTGCCAAATACATGTAAAATAATATATGAGGAAACTCTGGTGGTTAACCAGTGAAGGCTGGGAGACAGACTGAGAAGCACAAAGAAATAGTAACAATGTGAGGCATACATTTAGTAATTCAGAATCTGAATAGAGAAATACTTTTTAAAGAGGAAATGGAAGCTTGGAGGGGTTAAGTGACTTGGCTAAGGTTACATAATCAGTGAAAAACTAAAGCTGGAACTCAGGCCTTTAATTCTTTTTTTTTTATTTTTTTTAAAAATTTTTTTTTTTCAACGTTTATTTATTTATTTTTGGGACAGAGAGAGACAGAGCATGAACGGGGGAGGGTCAGAGAGAGAGGGAGACACAGAATCGGAAACAGGCTCCAGGCTCCGAGCCATCAGCCCGGAGCCTGACGCGGGGCTCGAACTCACGGACCGCGAGATCGTGACCTGGCTGAAGTCGGACGCTTAACCGACTGCGCCACCCAGGCGCCCCTCAGGCCTTTAATTCTTAAACCAGCATACTTTCTACTGTCCTGACATATGAAAATATCTACAAAGAAAAGGGGAAAATGAAAAACAAAAAAGAGAAAGGAGGGGTGCCTGGGTGGCTCCGTTGGTTAAGCATCCAACTCTAGATTTCAGCTCAGATCATGATTTCATGGTCGTGAGATGGAGCCCCATGTCATTTCACACTGGGTGTGGAGCTTGCTTGAGATTCTCTCTCTCCCCGCCTCTCTCCGCCCCTCCCGTGCTTGCTCTCAAAAAAAAAAAAAAAAAAAAAAAAAAAGAAAGAGAGAGAGAGAGAGAGAGAGAGAGAGAGAGAGAAAGGAAAGCAGATAATATCTGATAGACTGCCTGCAAGGACCTCCTGTATTAACTTGACAGACTGCATGAGAAGAGCTCCTATTAACTTTACTTTTAACAATCAGAAAACAGTAAACTAAGAGAAAGCCCAACAGCAGCCATAAGGGCAAGGAACTAAAGGCAGAATAGAAGAATTTGTATGACATGATTAACTTAAAGTGTGCATGTAAGCTGTCCCTAAAGACTTTCATTTCCCAGTATAATAAATAAATTGCATAAATGATTTTATTAAATTAGTTGACTGAATCACCACTTAACCACTCAGGGAATGGAAAGGGATAAAGATTAAAAAAGAGCCAATACAGTGTCATCTCAAAAGAAAACAAAGAAAAGGAATGTAAATTAAAACGTTCAAAATCTACTTCTACGCCTAAGAAAATAATGGAGAAAAATCATCACAAAACTCCCTACAGAGGAATAATCAACACGCAGACTTGAAGCACAAGTCTGGTCAAACTAATCTAATTGCCTTCTTTTATGGATTGACAGACCTGATAGATTAAGGTGAAATAATATAAGTAACCTCTTAATTTTAGCAAGGTTTTAGATTTTAGGCTTACCAACTATTTATATAATCACTAATATACCAGGAAAGATAGTCTGGGCCACATAAGTGTTTAAGGGGAGCATTTAACTCTGGAGAGTAGAATGTTCATCAATGTATTAAGTGTCAACACAAAGAACTATGTGTTCTTTATTTAGCAATAGTTGGTAAACTGGTCAGTTAATCCTAGGGTTAATTAACATTTTCATCTAATACTGGCCTGTGATATAAGAATATTAAACAGCAAGTGACAGCAAAAATACGGGTAAATACTGCATCTCAGAGAAAAAGATCACATTAAGATGAAAAGAGAAATGTGATTGGAAATGAAGGGAATTTCACATTAGGAAAGAAAAGACACCAAGAAAATGCCACACGACCTAGATTATGAGTCAGCAATGCAGCAGAGCCATTGAAGGCAGAATAATGGAGTGCCTAAAAAGAATTTCAAAAGGTAGCAGTTGTAATTAAATTTTTTTATTACAGTTGACTAAGTATTCTATAGGGATGATTTTACTTTTAAGTTCTCAGTGACTTTAATTAAGCAAACTAGGGGATCAAATGATTGTTTACTTGCTCTGCCTTTCAGGCCTGTGACCCAAAAGATGCCTTTTAGAACCAGTCAATTAAGCACCTACCCCCAAGAGTAAATGGAAATAAGAAATAGAATTATAGCAAGCTTTGAAAATGAGAGAGTAGCTTATTCTGAGATGTAATGATATCTTCTATCTCCAATTTTAGGTGGGAATCAAGTGTTTTGATAAGTGAAACATGGGGAAATTTTACATATACTCCTGAATCTGGTCTTTAAAATGTAGTTTTATTATTTCATGTGAATCACTGGTTTAAAACATGATTAAGTCAAATACAAAGGATGGAGGATGATCTATGCTTTGATTTCCCACTCTTAGTGCAGCTCTGATCTGTTATGCACTCTGTCAGACTGACAAACCTCTTCTCCATGTTCTAAGACTATGAACTTTTAAAAAGCTCTTATCCTCCAGATATACACATGATTTGCTTAAAATGATTTGGGTACTTCTTTTTTCTTGATTTCTTCCCAGAGTAGCTTTGTTTTCTGAATCTAATTTTTCATTAAGGACTAAGACACAGACTTCTCATTAGAAGGGTAAGAAGACCAAAGTAGGGTGAGGAAACTTAGCAGGAAGTATTTAAACCTCAAAATCACAAATCCCAAATTCATTAATTACAAGGTTTTCATAGGAAGTGTTCAACTCTGGGCTTTATAAAGAAAAACATTAAAGGATTTGAAAGAGTTCAGAGTAGAATCATGAATGAAATAAGATTTATGAAGAAAAAGTGACCAATGTCACTCATGTTTTCAGTCAATGCACATTGAGTATTGTTTTATGAACCAGACACTATGCCAGACAGGAGAACTCTTCAAGTGGGTGGGTAGAGGAATCCTAGCTATTCTATAGTACTGCTTATGAGAGTACCTATATCAGGATGGTACACAGATTTCAATTTCCATGCTAAATTCTGATCAATTGGCAATGGGCAAGTCAAAAGTCACAAAAAAGAGTGCCGTAACTGATTAGCACTGTTTGTCATAGATAATGGATGGGGAGCAACAGTACAAATTACATAGGTGTCATTACTGTCTCATTATAATGAATATTAATTTTCTAAGAGTCACATAAATAATAGTATCCTGAACTTGTAAAGCACCTTTCTAAACATTTTTACACGTTACCTTAGGTTATGCTCAAAAAATTCTCCAGGGTAAATTAGGCATTAGTTTTGCTTTGTTGGAAACTGGCGCACAGAAAGGTGTAAGAGACATGCCCATGGCAACACAGCTAATGTTAATGGCAAAAACCCTATTACAGCCCAAATTCCCTTATTCCTAAATAATCTGCCTTTGATCTTTAAAAATTAGAACAGAATGGTGTCCACATATATTCCCTATTTCTAACAAGGAAAAGAGAAGAGGAAACTGGCTTAAACTGTTGTACAGATATAAGTTAGACCTAAGGAAGAATTTTTTGACAGTGAAAGCTGCTAACTATTGGAACAAATAACTAAGAAACGAGTGCTGATGAAAATGTGGAGAAACAGGAACCCTCGGGCACTGCTGGTGGGAATGCAAGCTGGTGCAGTCACTAAGCAAAACAGTGTGGGGGTTTCTCAAAACATAAAAAACAGAACTACCATATGACCCAGTAATCGCATAACTGGGTATTTATCCAAAGAATACAAAAATACTAATTTGAAAGGACACATGTGCCTCTATGTTTATCGTAGCATTATTTACAATAGCCAAATTATGGAAGCAGCCCAAATGCCCACTGATAGATGAACAGATAAAGAAGAGGTGATACATACACATACACACACACACACACACACACACACACACACACACACACACACAAACACACACACACTGGAGTATTATACAGACATTAAAAAAGAATGAAATCTTGCCATTTGCCATTTGCGACAACACGGATAGAGCTAGGGAGTGTAATGCTAAGCAATATGATTATGAAATGCTAAGCATAAAAAAATATGATTTTTCACTCATGTGGAATTTAAGAAACAAATGAACAAAGGAAAAAACCAAGACAAACCAAAAAACTCCTAACTATAGAGAACTATAGAGAACAAACTGACGGTTACCGGAGGGGAGGTGGGTGGGAGGGATGTGAAATAGGTGATGCAGGTTAAGAGTACATATATCTTGATGAGCACTGAGTAATGTATAGAATTGTTGAATGACTATATTGTACACCTGAAACTAATTTAACACTGTATATTAACTATACAACTGCTGAAAAAATTATTTTCTTCTTTACTCAAGGTAGATATCCTCACTAGACTAAGTCTTAAGTAGAGGAACAAAATTTTGCCGTCTCTCTAATTCTCCCAAGTAGGAGCATAATGCATAATTTATACAGGGCAGGTGCTTAGTGAATGTCAAATGTTGTTTTTGGAGTGTTACAGAAAATTTAAAATAAAAAAAGTAATGACAAAAAATGTGCACTGAAATCTGTGCTAGACTCATAATATTACTACTATTACTAAAAACAGCAGCAGCTAACATATATCACATACTTATTACAGACCTATAGAAACAGGACAGAGTGCATTTCTATAGGTTCTGAAGATTACTAAGCATCTTCTGTGGATTATCTCACTTCATGTCCATTTTATGGATGAGGAAACAGAGGCCTCCAGAGAATAAGTAATCTGCTCAAGGTCACACAGCCAGTAAATTGTAGAGCTTATGGGTAGACGTAGGCAGTCTGATTCCAGAATCTATTATGTTATCCACCAAGCTGTACTGATCCTTCCCCCCTCCAGTGGAAAAAGGTCTGGAGCAAAAATATCTGTTCTGTTGAATACCTAAACAGTACTTTTCATTTCCAGAGAGAAAAAATCTTTAAGTGAGAAGTCTTGGGCTCCATGCAGGCAGGTACAAGAATATCTGCTTAATGCATAAAGAAGTCAGAAAGAGATATATCAGGAATTTTCCATATGCGTTTTCTCAGATATGAAGAATGGGAGAGCTCTGAAGCATAATAAAGGAAGAATCTTCTATAATCTGTACAGCCTCAGAACCAATGGATGAGAGGAACTTATCACAGTGAGTCTCTATTCACAAATAAAGGCCTTCTTTAAAAAAGTTAAGTAACAGGGTACTCAGCCAATAGTCTCATTTTTAACTGCATCACTGAAATGTCCTCTGTATAAGGGGACATTTAAAACAAACACTTCAAATGAAGCTACATGCTAATGTGCTTACAGAAAAACAGGGGAATACTCAAGATGACATCTGTGCAAGACTACTGCTGCAGTACCTGTGGAAATACAGGTAATATTACATGCGTAGGGTAGGGAAACATAATACACTGCAAAAAGAGCCACATCTTCCCTTATAGATACCACAGTTATTACCCTCTTGCGATTTTCTGAGATAATTGTGGTTATCACAGAGAAAACACTTTCCTCAGAGATAACCATTAATAAAGGGTTAAGGACATTGCACATTCTGCTTTACTCTAGTTCTGTTATTGCCGTGTATAAAAACTATCTATAGTCCGTAAAAGGCCCTTGAATGAACATGCATTGGAAAAATCAAAACTGCCTCATTATAATCATTAAGGTTTCAAAAAATTAGTTGGGTTCAACTCTGAAACTCTAGCACCTGCCATGACACACTCTGTCACTGGTTATCTGGCCAGTGCAGCTGAGAGTCCGCAAGCTGCCTGCTATCACCAAAGCAGAGTGGACAGGAAGTATTAATGGCCTTGTTAGACCGGCAATAAACAAGGAGTTTGAAACTTCAATTCGTTTAATGGAAAAATGAAGTTACTTTTTGGTAAGTGGAATTTTCAGAATAAATTGCCTTCACAGATCCCACAGATCATGGGCTAAGGCAATGAGACTGTTTAAAGCCTGGAAGGTTGATAAAAAGTACTTAAGTGTAAAGCCAGAATCCCAGGCCTTTACATTTAAGTCAACAGCCTGTAAGGAGGGAAGAGAGAGATTTTAACCTCAACTCCAAACTACAGGGAAAGAAAAACCCTGCTGTGGATCAGTGGAAATATTTTCTAAGAACTCGTAGGTACTGCAAAATAATCAGAAGATAGGTTAATCCATATGTACTCTAAGGAAGCCACTCAGAGCTGCCTTTAAAGGAAAAAATACCTCCTACAGTTATCATCATCCGTGTCAGTCGATGGCTTTTCCTTAATTTGTCTTCTACCTACAATCTAAACCATTAGATAATATCATGGCAATCAAGGTCCCATAAAACCACAGCAAATGTTTTCTGTCTGAAAGACTACTATGTCTTTACAGGAAAAGTTTTCTCAGAGTTTGGAGCAACAACTAGAGCGAAAGCCATGGATGATGAGCTGAGAAGACCGAACCTATCTCTTAGAAAACCACAGTAGAAACATGGATTAGGATGCCTGGTGTATGGAACAGGAAGAGAAATCCTGAAATGTCTCCACCCTAAATATAAGGCATGAAAACAATTTTAATACACTTGGGAGGCTTCCAGGAAATGGAAATGACAAAAGGGAAAGGGCTCCATTCCTTTTTTTTTTTTTTTTTACCACATGTCTTATAGTGAGCTCTAGAGAACTAGAGAAGAACACCATCACTTCAACTCACCTCGGGCCTCCTGCAGTTTCTTGAGCTCTGCTTCCCTTTCTGTTTTGCTCTGTTTACTTCGAACCCCAAGGGCACTGATGACTAACCTTCTGGCTAGGGCTGCTGAAGTCTCAGGACGCTCCTTTGCTGGCTGGAGGAACTCTGAATGGGAGAAACAGAGGGGGCAGGAGGAAGTAAGGAAGAGAAGGCACTCTAGTGCCAAGTGATTTAACTCCATAATTAACATATAAAATAGACTAACAAGGGCTGCATCAGCAGTAATTAATATGGGCCAATAGATGATCATCAGAGGAAACTAAAATGGCAAAGCACAAACAATCCTGGCTTCATTATCTGTATTAATACAACTTCTACAGTGACTCAAACAGCTCAACAGTGAGGTAAACCAGATAAGGATGTCAACAACAACAAAAAAACGGTTGCTGCGTTGCTCGGCCAGATCTCCCACTCTCTCCAAGTGGCTGCTCAAATGCCAGATTTCCAACATAACCTTTTCTATTTTCTCTTTAAGAACATACTACCTTAAACACTAAAAAATAAAAGTGATAGGTCTTTAGAATTCTAGATGAGGAGTAAGTGCTGGAGAAAATAATAATACACTACCAACAAGAAAAGCCCCTGAGATTATAGGCTCACCGGCATAAGCTCTAGCTTTGGCCTTGGCTGCTCTTGTGGCCTGTGACAATGGCCTGATTTTCACCATGGTATGTTTACTACCCAGAGCATCACGAGCTGCAAAGAAGAATACATGTAAGGAAGTAGACGACATGAAGAAGAGTGATACAAAGGAAAATTTAAGGCTAGTTCTCAGAAAGTTATTTCCTAGATGTCTAGATGTTATGCTTTTTTTTTTTTTTTTTTTTTTTTTTTTTTCCCCACGGCAAGCTTTAGAAAATCCATTAACAAGTCAGCAAGTGATTATTTTAGATCAGGGATCATCAGCAAACTATGGTTTTGCGACCAAATCCAGCCAACCACCTATTTTTGTAACATTTTACTGAAACAGAGCCATTCCTATTCATTTGAATACTGTTTAGGGATGCTTTCTTATTACAACAGAATTAAGTAGTGACAGAGACCTTACACCCTAAATATTTACTATGTGGTCCTTTAGAGAGTAAGTCTGCAGATCCCTATTCTAAGTGGTTCGGACAGGATCCAACATCTCTCATTTCTCTGAATGCTTCTGCATCACATCAATCATGAGGCTAATGATGTAATTCAAAAGGCCCCCTCATATATTCAGAAAGTAGGTATTATGTAGTGAGAGTTATAACTTCCAGTGAGAGATTTCTCACTGGAAAGGTTAAAGGGCTATTTCGAATTCATTTGTCTGAGGGAAAAACATCACAAAAATTTTAAGATTCAGTCACACTGGTTTCTTAAATTTCTACTTACAGTCTGCTTATGTACTATCCGAACTGACCATTATACAGCATGTAACCCTGGAAGGAGTTGGCTCTCATTCCAAACACCACTGGATTGAGGTGAAAAGGAAGAGAGGGAGCACATGGGTACCAAAGCACTATGCCTCAAAAACCTGTTTCTGCCATTCACCTATAACCGGCTGAATAAAATGCCAGTTGGCTACAATACAAGGGAAATAAGAACAAGTAGCAGGAGAAAAGGGACAATGAGAAAAGACTACCACAATCCACTGGGCGAGTACCTGTAATTGGACTGGAGAATACTCCTAGGGCGTGTGTATCATCCACCCATTTAATATCAAATCCTTTCTTTCTGCAACAAAAGAACACAATTTTATTTCTTAAAATAAAATTTACTTCTATGAAACAGCTTTCAAATAGAGTCTCATAAAGCATTTCATGATGAGATAAACACTCAACGAGCACAGGTGGAATGGGGATAATGACACAAAAAACAGCTTGGAGGACAGAAGAAGCCACTGAATTTTAAAAGCAATAATACCATCATAAAGAACTACCTGGGAGTATTTTATGTTCCCAGCCATTTTATAGACATCAACTAATTAATCCTCACATGTCCCTTGGGGAGGTAAAGTATTTATCGCACTATTTACAAGAGATGTTCTTGTGGGCACAGAACAAGAAGAGGTGAAAAGAGAAAGTAGAGGAGGGGTAGAAGAATATTGGAAGAGGAGGGAGGCAGGGAAGGTCACCTGGATTTAATGCAAATGTAGACTCACGGAGAGACAGAGAGGGAGAGGGAAACAGGTCATTCAAAGCAAGAAACAAACAAAAAACCCCAAAGACAAAAAAAAGTAAGTAATAGAGAAAAAAAGACAACTCTAATCAGAGAGGCTGACTAATCTTTCTAGTTGTAAAAGAAAGTACGAAGGGGAAAAAAGGAAAGAATTGTGGCAAAGTCAGAAAAATTCAGGATAGAAGAAATCAAGCTCAGAGAAACATCAGACAGGATTAGACAGAATCAAAAGAAAGACCACGAAATACTAAAAAACGCCTTTATTTTGGAGCAGAGCTATTAGTGAGCATAATGACTATCAAAATGATGACATTATTTTTCTCAGCTAGGAACTTAAAACGGCTCATAGGTTCAACGGTTCTATAGAAAGGGTACAGGGTTAAGGGTCAGATGCATAAGGACTCAGGGTTCTGCCCTGTTGAGACCTTGGGCAGATTTAACTTCTCTTGAAGCTAGATCTGCTCATCTGTAGAATGGGCATAGTACCTTCCAGTTATTGTAAAAATGGAAACGAGATCATCTATGACAAGACGAAGAGCACGGTGTTGAGCACTTACGGGCATTTAATAAATGAATGTTGCTCATTATTTTTTATGACTAATAGCAATATTCATCAGGAAGATTATTAATATTGATAAAGATAGTGACTAAAATACAAAGTTGATTCAGGTATTTGACTCTCAAGACGTTATTATAGGCTTTTGTACCAGGACCTTGACTTTATTTTTATAAAGCACTATAAAGAAAGGAAAAAGGGGCGCCTGGGTGGCTCAGTCGGTTGAGCGTCCGACTTCAGCCCAGGTCACGATCTCGCGGTCCGTGGGTTCGAGCCCCGCGTCGGGCTCTGGGTTGATGGCTCGGAGCCTGGAGCCTGCTTCCGATTCTGTGTCTCCCTCTCTCTCTGGCCCTCCCCCGTTCATGCTCTGTCTCTCTCTGTCTCAAAAATAAATAAACGTTAAAAAAAAAAAAATTAAAAAAAAAAAAAAAAGAAAGGAAAAAGACAACAGCTAAAATATCTTCCTTCAGACAAGAAAAAAAATTCCTTTGAGGAAAAAAGGAATGAAGGAGGCTTTCAAGGTTAGTTAGAGAATTTCCCGAATGTAAGGGTAAGTTTGACCATGGCATAAAATGACCACAGGGGTTGGAGACTAAAAAAGTTCAATAGCAGAAGAGTCTATATAATAATAGTTTACAAAAAGGTTAGAAAAAGACCTTAGATGGGTTCTGGAGAGCCTTTTAGACTGGAATTTTATAATCCTTTAAAATGCTTCTCCTCTTTTGGGACTGTTTTTAGGTTTGAGAGAAAATGGACTTGCAGGTAAGATTAGGAAGAAATATAGCAAAGGGAAATTAATAATTCATAAGAATTAACTAGCCTTCAGGAAATTCTAGACATCAACAAAACTAATCCTTGGTTTTAAAAATCATCATTACTAATAACAATCTAAGGTAGTTCTAATTTGGGATTTAATCTCACTGACTGCTTTTTAAAATCTATTAGGCACTTTATGTGCAACAGGCCCTGATACAGGGTCTTAATATAATGTTAATGAATTAGACTGAGCAAACCTATAAATTTAGCATACGGTGTATAGGAAGATTAAATGTCCTCCACGATCCAGTCACCCCCTTATTTCTTTTAGTTATAGAACTGATACCCGCCCCCCATTCAAATTTAGGTGAGGTACATGGCTGCTAGCTAGTTCTATCTGTTCTAGAATTTTGTAAAAAAAAAATAGGGTTCTTGTTTTTGTACACAGAATTTCACTGAATACAATCATGCTCATCTGTATTGTCTGTGGCTGCTTTTGTGCAATGATGGCAGAGTTGCCTAAAATATTTCCTATCTGACCCTTTAAGAAAAAGTGGGGAGCTAAACCTTAACTGATACAGAATCTTAAAAACTCAAGATACATATGAATTGAGTATTTTTTCAGAGAGAGAGAGAGAGAGCATGAGCACGCACGAGTAGGAGAGGGGCAGAGGGAGGAGAGAGAATCTTAAGCAGGCTCCATACCCAGTGCGGTACCGGACATGGGACTCGATCTCACAACCACGAGATTATGACCTGAGCCGAGATCAAGAGTCGGACACTTAATGGACTGAGCCACCCAGGCGCCCACATTTTAAATTAAATTAATTTTAAATTAAATTAAAAATGAACTAAGTCCGTTGTCCGATGCTACAAATTTTAAATTTGCAGCATCGGACAACGGACTTAGTTCATTTTTAATTCTCAGGATTAGAATGTTAAAGTATAATCCTTGTTGGTATTGACTTCTTCAAGATCCTAAAGATCTTTTTCTTAATAACTTTCTTTCTGGATTGTTTCTTTATTCCTGAAACTTATTTTCTTCTTATAAGCTAAAGATACAGAGGTACACTTCTGATTCTTTTACCTTGCCCTATATATGTATAAACTATATACATAACTAGAGTTAGTGCAACTGTTTTCAAACCCCCTTATATCAGTTTTTATTTATATTTTCACTACATAATTTAATAAAATTTAAACAACGAAATATGAGTGTCAAAAAGAAGAATTGTTGTGTCTATAAAAACTTAACTGAATGCTTTGGAAGACTAGAGAATGGTGAAGTCACTAAAAAAATCCAAGAACAATTACCAATTACGCTTGGGCAAACAGCTATAAAAGACAAACATTTTAACCTATTAGGAATATGCACTCAGATGACTCTAAAGGTACATTAAAGTTCTTGTTCTACTTCAGTTGATATATTATGAGATAACATTTAGGAACTCTTTTATCAATAGACCAATAACTTAAAAGAAATAAAAGGCTTTGGCACCACATCAAAGACTGGCAAGTGTTTATATGTGTTGTTAAAATAAACTAGTTGAGACATATAACAATCATTTTTTACCATTCTCCACTTGACTATTTCTATCTCAGTGGTCAGAATAACCTCAAATCAATAATTTAATTTATAGTGCTGCTGAATTGTTAGGGCCCTTGGTGCTTAGAAGAAGAAAATGCATATCCTTTCAGGAGAAATCCTCTTCTTCTACTGTAGACTCCAATTCCCATAAATAAAATTCCAAGGAAAAGAGTTGGCTCACAGTAAGAAAATTAACTAAGCCTCCAAAAAAGCCAAGGCACTACAAGTGAGAATTTGCAGAAGCAGAACTAAAAAGACATCAGGTAAAGGAATTACCAGACACAGACCACAGGTTTATGTTTAATATACTTGAAGAAATTTTTTTAAATCTTGAAAATATTTTAGAATAAAAGAAACTAAAAAATGACCATGCAGATTTTAAAGAGAAATGGATAATTTTGAAAAAAAGAAAAACATAAAATGAAATTTAAACATTCAATGGACAGAATTAACAGAAAATTAAACACAGCTAAAGAAAAAATTAGTGAACTGGAAATAAGAGCTAAAGAAACTACTTAGAATATAACAGAGACAAACATGGAAAACATAAAGGAGGTAACATGAGGATTAAATGAGAAGGTCGAATATATATTTTCTTGGCATCTTAGAGAAAGTAAAAGAGAGACTGGCACAGAGGCCATTATCTCTATCTGAAGAGATAATGTGGGTGTTCTCCAAAACCAATGAAAAATACTTACTGATTTAAGAAGCTCAAATAATCTCAAGAATTAAAAACAAAAAAAACAAAAGAACAAAAAAACCAACCCAACCAAACAAAAGAGCAAAGCCCCATCACACTACAACGCACAATACCAAAGACAAAGAGAAATCCCTAAGAGCATCCAAAGAGAAAAGACAGATTACATTCAGAAGCAACAGTTGTGAACTTTTAGCTGGCTTCTTATTCTCCACAGAGAAAGACGGGAAACAGTAGAATAAATCTACATGTTTCTGAGAGAAAAATGACTGTCAACCTAAAATTCTACACCTAGCAAAAATGTCTGAAAATTGAAGTTGAAACAATGCCATTAAAAAACAACAAAAAATCCAACTGAGTTTGTTAACAGCAATTTGTTACTAAATTAAATACTAAGGAAATATGTTCCGTGCAGGAAGAAAAATATTTAAGATGGAAGATATACGAGATGCAAGACGTATAGATAAAGAACACAGAATGTGGATAAATCTGAATGCTAAATATATAAAATAGTAACATCAAATGGAGTTTAAAAATAAAATTAAGAGAATAGTCACAATAGCATATTAGTTGGGGGTGGCGAAAGGGAGGAAATAGAATTGGGAAATGGAGTTAAAAGCTCTTATCATGTTTGGAAAGAGTATAAAAATATTAACTTTAGCCACTGATAGGTTAAGCATGCATTTTGTAATTTCTAAAGTAACCACCAAAGAATAGAAACAAAGTATCATTTCCAAACAAAACAGAATGAGAAAAAAATACCTCATCAATCCAAAAGAAGGCAAGAAAGAAGAAAAAAAGATGAAACATGTAAACACAAAAAAAGATGGCAGGCATACATCCAAATATATCAATAGTTATAATAAATATAAATGGACTAAATGCACCATGAAGACGTTCAGAAGTCATCACTGAGGACATTCTTAAATGCTAACATGGGGTCTAGAACGACTTTGGCATTTTTAAAGAACTCAGAAGACTGGCTTGATACAGAAGATTTCTAACCAACTTGATAAAGACAATAAACAAAACTGATGCTAAAGTAAACAACAAGTAATGCAAACTAAAGAGATGATTTTTCAGAAGACATTTTAAGAAAACTTCATCCCACCTTCCCAAACATGCCCAACCATTCGCAAGTACTTACTGATAACTGCAGAAAACCCGCAGGAGGTCTTCAGTACGAAATTCTTGGGGGAAGTCATAAATTTCTATGACATGTGGAAATTCACAATCACTGAGGTCAATATCAGAAACTTCATGGTTGTAATAATCAAATCTAGGTTCCTGGATGCTTTCTCTATTCTTCATATTCCCTGATAACTAGGGAAGAAGCAGCATATAAGTAGCTGTTACATCAAGCTAGAACATTATAAAATATGCTATCATATATAAATACTCCTCCTTGTCTCCATATTCCAATTCTTTAACCTTTAGCACGGTCTCTGCACTAATGCTGTTCACGAATACAATAATGGCCAGGGGTCTATCATCCAGTTTATATTAACGTGTGGAATATTTTAAAACACGCTGAAATTCCAACAAAGATAGGCAATACATGAAGCTTCACTTGCATCTATCAACCAGAGTGTGAGAAAATGTAGAATGATTAATGTGGTGAGTTACAAATGGTACATCTTGGAAAACGAATTTCAGAAAATAGCTGAAGAGATGAATTAATAACATTTGTTTTATCTGGGCTTATTGATCAGGCTCATCTCATAGTTTCTTTTATGGAAGTGAACAAAACAAAACAGAAATTTAAAAAAATGAAAACATTTTGTTAGTCCACCTTTTGCTGAATGTAGCCTACAAAGGAAATTTGTTAAGACAAATGTTAAGTGGTAGAATTATAGGGTCTCTAGCACGATGGCTACCTACAGGAATTCCCATATAGCAGATTAGTACAAAAATTTAACAGTAATGGAAAATACTTAAAATTCTACTATCCCATAAGAAAACCGAAGGCTATTATCTACTGCACACCAGAGGCAGAAGGGAAGGGGGGAAAATGTAAAGTGGCAGCAAAGCTGTAACAGTCATTTTGTCATTCACCTGTTACAAAACCTAGTTGCTAGTACTGACCACCCAAAGCCTTCAGACCTGAGGGTGTCTTCTCTCTGTTAATCAAAAGTCCAACTAGATCCCTTCAAAGCCTTTCCTTCATTTATACTGCGCCTCACTGCCCATCAAATGAGGAAATGAGAACTTGCAATGCCAAGGACACCTCTCCTTTCCTTGCAGAAATGAAAAAAGACTCAAGAATTTTATTTGGGAGGGAGGAGAGACGGAAGGTGACTTAGGTAAAATCAACAAAAATATGTATTGTTGTGCCTCTAGTTCCTTTTCTCCATGAAGCTTTAGTTTCACTAAAAAAAACAAAACAAAAAACAAAAAAACCAAAAAACTAGGAATAACAACAGCACCTATACCTCACAGATAGATGTGTGGATCAAATGAGATGATTTGTAAGTGCTCAGCACACTAAGCATAATACTTATATGATACCTAAGTATTCAATGAATTCAACCTACTTATGCAAATTTTAACTAAGTGCTGAATCTATTACACGATAAGCACCATGTTACTTCCACTCTGTTTAGGATACAGAAAGCAAGAAGAGAATATTCCTTCCACCATAACAATGAGAAAAAGATTAAGTAATCTATAAAATCATAACTATTCTTGAATTCACCAGACAGCTGAGTATGCAAGACAACCAAAAATACCCAGAAAGCCACAGAGTAACAAGTTCCTCCAAAGAAAAACAGGACACAGAAACCGTTTTGCCTCTGGCACAGCATGGAAAGAAGTGGGCACCAAGAAATCAGCTGAACTTAAAAATCTTCAAAGCCTAAAGTGGGCTGGTCTATCATTTTAAAATAACTCAGAGCCCCAGACACCAGGAAGGTCTGCAAACATTTCCAAGTCCATCCTTATGCCAGTGCCACCCTGTCTTGATTACTGTAGTTTTATAATAGGTCTTTGAAATCAGAAAGTTTGAGTGTTCCTATTTTGTCCTTCCTTTTCAAAATCATTTTGGCTATTCTGGGTCCCTTGGATTTCCATATAAATTTGAAGATCAGCTTGTCAATTTCTGCCAAAAGAAAGAAAAAAAAAAAGGACAGCTGGGATTTGTTGAATATGTAGGTCAATTTGAGAAGTACCTCAACAATATTAAGAAAAGATGAATATGGGATACTTTCCATTTATTCAGACTTTCCAACAGTGTTTTGTAGTTTTTGGAATACATGTCTTATATACTTCTTTTGTTAAATTTATTCTTAAATAGTATTTAAATGCAATTAAAAATGGAATTTTCTTAGTTTCATTTTTGGATTTCTGGCATTGACTTTTTGAGTTACTTAGCAAAAAACAAAATCACTGCATGGCTGTGCATTTATAAACTGGGGCTATATAATGCGTTGTGAGAGGTAAATAATGCATGACTACAAAACACCCAGGAATTATAAATTCTAAGAAATGATTACAAAGAGGAAGGAAAAGAGGCAAGATGGTCTAGCAGGAACATCTGATTATGGTCCTTTGCTCTAACCTAGTCAGCAAAATTGAACTATACACTTATATCCCATTTCTGAGGTAACTATTAACTGTTTTGGCTTCTGGGACTGGTTAAATGCAAAGTGTTAGTAATAGCAAAACATACGATTCTTATTCTGTATTTTGTAATAATAGATCTAAAGCCTACAAGTTATATACTCCTGACTAGTTTTTCCTATCAGACACCACTGTTATCAGGGATTCCTGACTTTGCCAAAGAGAAGGAAGAACTTAATTTCATTTCCCCATGGTACTGACACTGGTGAGATCTACTGGTAACACATATTTTGAGGGGGTATGGTGGTCGGTAGGAGGTCATAATGTTAACAGCACTTTCTTTCTTGAGTATCTCAGCAAAACAGGATAGGGAGACGTGACAGAGTACAAGAGAGAGGAATATGTTTCAACGAAGAAGGAAACGTCTAAGGGAGAACAATATGGAATGAAATGAGGATCAGAGCAAGACTGTGAAGGGAAGTGAGGGGATTAGACAAGGCGATATAGACAGCTTTAAGGAAAGGCTCTAAAATTTCATGCATGAATTATGTAGATACATCCGCAGAAGACCCACACTGTCCAACACAGTAGCTGCCAGCCACACGTAGCCACTGAGTGCTTGAAAACTGTGGCTACTCCAAACTGGATGGGTTTTATGTATAAAATATACATCAAATTTCAAAGACTTAATACAAAAAAGTAAAATATCCCATTAATAATTTCTTATATTGATGACGTGTTGACATGATATCCCTGATTAAAAACATATTATTAATTTCAACTCTTTCTTTTTACTTTTCTGCACGTGACTACTAGAAAATTTTTAATTATAGTAAGGTTCATATTTATAGCTTACGTCATATTTCTATTATAGACAAGTGAAACATTTACTCTAAGAGTCACGTGTACTGAAGCAATACCAACTATACTGTCAATGTAAAGCCTTCATATTGTAAAACCTGCATATATATTTTTTTCTTTTTGATGGCTATGTAAACTTTGATAGAGCAACAATAGAAAGAGGTTTTGAATTTGATGCATTCTGATCTATTAGACCAACGGAGAGTTTGCAAACAGCTCAGAGCAAACAATTTTGAGTTATGAATCACAAACATTTTAGGATTTTTACCAGTGGTCTGTCTTGTTTATTTATAAAGCATAACATAAATCTGAGTTATTCCTTCATATGCATAACCAGCTTCCACAAAACCATTCAGCTAAATTAAAATTATCTTCCTCAAAGTGAGGGTTTTAAGACTCTTATTGCCTAGCAGTCCAGTCTTGAAAACAGGTCTATAAAATAGTACCTGACCGGCTATGACTTAGTTGCCCTGGTATCTATCTGTAGAGAAAAAGGGTGAGGAGAGTAGAAGGTCAATTAGGCATGGATCACTGAGCTTTTTATTTTTTGTTGTTTTTTGTTTGATCCTTGGTTCTTCAATATACATAAAGAAAAACAAAAAGTTCTAAAGTCACAAGCCAACTACTTGTGACAAAAAAATAAAAATATGCTACGTTATTTTGGAATTCATATTTATATCTCTGTCAGATGAGCATGTCAGACAGGCTATTATCATCCTGATTACAAAGAGGGAAGACTGCATCACAGAGAGACTAAAGGATATCCCTAAGATTACAAATCAAATTACTGACAGAGTTTGAGTCATAACTCACGTCTCCTGACTGGTAGCATAGTATTCCTTCCATAACATGGTGAAAAGGTCTTAACAGTGAACACAATCAGAAACAGTGCTGTATTCGTGTTCAGGATAATGAATTCTGTCTGATTAAGCATTTGTGGATATAAGCTATTCTGAGAAGAAGGAAGGGAAGGGTGAAAGGGAAAAGGAAGGAGTGAGGAAGGGAGGATCAATGACAAAGCTGAAAATTCAGGGTTGATTTTTCTTTTCTTTCTCTTTAAAAAGTAGATTTATTTATTTTGAGAGAGACAGGGACAGCACAAGTGGGGGAGGGTCAGAGAGAGAGGAGAAAGAGAATCCCAAGCAGGCTCCACACTCCCAGCACAGAGACTGACATGGGGCTTGAACCCAGGAAACTGTGAGATCGTGACCTGAGCTGAAACCCAGGTGCCCCCAGGGTGGATTTTTCTAGTGGTATATTCTAGATAGCATACAGAGCATAGATTAAACTTTCCAAAACACTGCTTTCATCATGCCATTCCTTTGATCAAAACTCTTCAGTGGCTGTACTTAAAGCTCCCATAATTTGGCCCCAACCTACCTGTGGTAGGCTGGATAATGTCCTCTCAAGGACATCCGTGTCCTAATTCCCTTAACTTGTGATTATGATACATGCCAAAGGAGAATTAAGGCAGCAGAGAGAATTAAGGTTGTTAATCAGATGACTTTAAATTAGGGAGATTATCTTGGATTATCTGGGTGGACCGAGTTATAATCACAGGGGTCCTTAAAAAGCAGGAAGAGCCCAGAGAAGAGACAGTGAGTCAGAGAGATGAGATATTAGAAAGACTCAACTGACCTTTGCTGGCTTTAAATGTGGGCCAAAGAATGTGGGCAGCCTCCAGAAGTTAAAAAAGGCAAGAGAACAGGTACTCCCCTATGGCCTCTGGAAAGGAATACAACCCTGCCAACACCTTAATTAATTAGCCCAGGAAGACCCACTTTGGACTTCCAACGTCCAGAACTGTAAGATAATAGATTTGTGTTGTTTTAAGATACTAGTTTGTGCTGGGCACCTGAGTGGCTCAGTCGGTTAAGCGACCAACTCTTGATTTTGGCTCAGGTCATGATCTCAAGGTTTGGAATTTAGTTTGTGAGTTCGAGCCCAGTGAGGAGGAGCCTTATAAGATCCTCTGTCTCCCTCTCTCTGCCCCTCCTGTGCGCACACATGCATGTGCAAACTCTCTCTCTCAAAAATACATAAATGTTAAAAAAAAGACACTAGTTTGTGGTAATTTATTACAGCAATAGTAAACTAATACACAATCTAATATGCTACATTCCAACCAAAGAGTAATACTCACTATGCCTAAACAGATCTTACTTCCTCCTGTCTATTGCTTTGGTCATATTATTTTGCAAGTGCTGGTTGACATGTGTTGGTCTGCATGTCTCAAAATATGACACCCTTCTCCAAGGACATACTCAAATACCACCTCTTCTATGATTCCTCCCCTACACATCCGAAAGCATGTATAATCTGCCCCTTCCTCTACATTTCTACAGCATTTCTCTCCGCTGCACTACTTCTGTAATACTTGTTACATGACACTTTATGTTACAGCTGGACCTGCCTCTTCCTCCAAACTTACCCTGACCACCTAACTGCCCCTCCAACAAACATTTAATGAATGTTTAAACATACATTAGAAAAAGAACTTCAAATTCAATATGTAATAAAATTTTAAGATGAATAAAGTGTTATCAGAAGGTAGAAGAGAACTTTGCTAACTCTTCTTCACTGCCCAAGTAATTAAAACACGGACAAGGCAGACAAAGTTGCCATCAGTATAAGTGTGCAAAGGCACACAAGGAGTGTAGTATTCACCAAACAGTCCTGTGTGGGTACAATGAATAATGTCAGGACTTGGGGGGCGTGTTATGGGCTTAACTGTCTTGCCCAAATTCATATGTTAAAGTGCTAACAACTAGACCCTTAGAATAGGACTGTATTTGGAGATAAGGCTTTTAGAGGTTAACAAAGTTAAAGTAATGTCATTAGGGTGGGCTCTAAAATAAGTGGTGTCTTTGTAAGAGGGACAGTGGTCACAGACACAGAAGGAAGACCATGTGAAGACACAGGGACAAGAAGGCCAGCTACAGACCAAGGAGAGGCCTCAGAAGAAACTAACCCTGCTGACACCTTCATCTGTACCATTAACCCCTAGCATTGCACGGGTTATTACCATGCTACAGGTGGTTTAGGGCACTGGAGTATGGCAGCCTTGGCCAACTACTACACGGTATAAGGCTGGAGAGAAAGGCTGGAGTTCCAGTTGCCTCATCAACATCTGGATTCTATAGTCCAACTATAAGGGACATATCATATTTATCCTGATAGTCCCCTATTGCACATATTGTCATGCACAAACTTGGCATTCAGTAAGTATTTGTGGAACGAATAAAATGCACATGCCTCAAGTTAATTACTTTGTTCAAATGCATGATTAACAGGACTAACTCTATACAGAACCCTCACCAATAAGGATTTGATTTACGCAACATATGTTTTTTAAAGGATTCTGGATGGCATTCTGAAATTTGAAAAAAAAATTGACACTCTTTTCTTTCCCTTTACCAATAAATTTTAATTTCTCTGCTTACATAAATTACGCAGGAAATCCAAATAAATAAATTATAGGGGCGCCTGGGTGGTGCAGTCGGTTAAGTGACCAACTTCAGCTCAAGTCATGATCTCACAGTTTGTGGGTTTGAGGGAACCCCTCATCAGGCTCTGTGCTGACAGCTGGGAGCCTGAAGCCTGCTTCAGACCCTGTGTCTCCTCTCTCTGCTCCTCTCTTGGCTCATGCTCTGTCTCTCAAAAATGAAGAAATATTAAAAAAAAAAAAAAAAGAAATAAAAAGAAATAAATGAAAATAAATTATAAAAGAAAAATTTCAAAACAGATCATCTCAACTTCTGATAGTGACAAATTCAGCACCGAAGTATGGGAACATTCTATATTTTTTACAGGCTATTTTCACATCCTAGAATGCCTGGTCTGTTTTGGGTCCTTCCTCTCCTTTAAGACCTAGCTTCAATCTTTATCTCCTCTTAAAGCTTTCCTTATTGACTCCAGTTTAGTGGTCTCTCCCTTCCCTATACTACTACGTCGTAACACTTGGCAGTTGGATACACAGTAAAACCTTGGTTTGCGAGCATAATTTGTTCCGGAAACATGCTTATAATCCAAAGCACTTATATATCAAAGCAAATTTCAAGAACAAATGGCTTGATTGTGATCATGTGATGTTCGGCATCACATACTACTCGTACTGCAAGACATCGCTCGTTTTATCAAGTTAAAATTTATTAGAAATGTTTGCTCATCTTGTGGAACACTCACAGAACAAGTTACTCACAATCCAAGGTTTTACTATATACCACATTTCATCAATTCTAAGACACCTATTTTTTTCACTCTTTAACACTTCTGACATCAGGATGCATCTTAT
This sequence comes from Panthera tigris, assembly GCF_018350195.1. NCBI lineage: Eukaryota > Metazoa > Chordata > Mammalia > Carnivora > Felidae > Panthera > Panthera tigris. The sequence goes on along the minus strand of NC_056670.1, from coordinate 56,445,484 downwards.
AATCATGCATACTGTAGAAAATGCTTGCCTGCATATGCAAAAGCATCAAAGTACCAGTACCAAAACCAGCAGAAAGGGTGGTCAGTAGTGTGGAAGAAAATCTGGATATAAGAAGTGCTCTAAATAAATGCAAACAAGGCTTAAGAATCCAGCAACAAGGGGCGCCTGGGTGGCTCAGTCGGTTAAGCGTCCAACTTCAGCTCAGGTCACGATCTCGCGGTCTGTGAGTTCGAGCCCCGCATAGGGCTCTGGGCTGATGGCTCAGAGCCTGGAGCCTGCTTCCGATTCTGTGTCTCCCTCTCTCTCTGCCCCTCCCCCGTTCATGCTCTGTCTCTGTCTCAAAAATAAATAAACGTTAAAAAAAAATTAAAAAAAAAAAAAAGAAAGAATCCAGCAACAATGATTTTTGCTTCTTTTATGTACTTTTAAGAAATGTTGCACCATCAAAGTTCTTGATGGCACAGAACATGATACAGGATGGAAAGGCGTCCTATCAATGACTGAATCAAGGAATCATTACAAAGAGTTGCACTATAAACATGAGTTTTAGGAAAACTTTAGCCAATTTCTTTCACCTACATTCTCTTTATGTAAGAAATGATATAGGATAAAAATTTGCATCTAATTAAGTCTAACAGAGTTCTTTGTAAAATAAAAATTCTAAAGGGTAAGGGTTCTGTGAAAGTTTAGTGATACATAAAATGATGACGTATTTCACAATCGATGGCTTTTTCAAATCAATGAAGAGAGACAGTGCAAGTGGGGGAGAGGGAGAGAGAGAATCCCAAGCAGTGCTGTCAGCGCAGAGCGTGACAAGGGGCTCGAATCTACCAACTGTGAGATCATGACCTGAGCTGAAGTCCAGAGTTAGATGCCTAACCGACTGAGCCACCCAGGTGCCTTTAGAATTGACTGCATGGATTAATTCTGTAAATAATGTAATCACGTTATACAACCAACTTGTGGTAAAGTCTTTGTTGTCCTTGTCCCTGTAACTTGATACCCCATATTTAAATTTGTTATAGATATAACTATAGTTTAAGGTGGTTTATTGTGTTTAATTAAAAGTACCCACAGCTCTGTGCTGAGAGTGTGGAGCCTGCTTGGGATTCTCTCTCTCTCTCCCTCTCTGTCCCTCCCCCACTTACTCTCTTAAAATAAATAAAAAAACTTAAAAAAAAAAAAAAGAATTAATCCACATAGTCAATTCTCAATTACATAGGTTAGGTTATTCAAGTTCTTTGTTTTTGTTTTTCTCTTCCACTTATATCTTGTGGCTACTTAACTGCTTCTAATTCACTTTCTGTTGAACAAAATCAATTTAAAATGTCATTATTTACTATAAACCTTGATAAATTAAAAGATTTGGCTGGAGAATAGGCTTAAGCTATAAACAAAAAGTAAGATTTTGAATTATCTGGATCTAATTCTATTTAAGGTATTCTAGGATCACAGAAAACAGAGTAATAGCCAAGAAATTTTTCATGGTGCTCTATAGTACTATGAATAAACCAAAAGCTAGAATTAAAATGTTTTACTCATCTGACTTATCTTTGGAAAACAGGGAAATAACACTATTTATTCAAAAAAATAAAAAGTATTTCAAGTTTTTTCAAATTTCTCATGACCCAAGTTCAAAAACATCCATAAGGAGTTTCCTAAAAAGATACTACCATTATAGTATTATAGCATAAATATTTATATGCTATGCTGTATAAATTACAGCTTCTAGCCCTCTTTTATACTATTTTGGGCTTGAGTTCTTTTCAATAGAAGGATAAATTTAGATTTTTAAACTCTAACATTTTACACAGTAAGTATAAGAATAGATAATGTCTCCGATGAAATTCCATACCCGCAAATAAGACTTCTAATGTATCTAGGCTGTGCCCCTACTGACTTACCAAGAAACCAAAGCCATAAAGGCAAACTTTGGCTTCATTAAATTTCTAACAAGAATGGCTCAAATGTCCTCCCCATCTAAGGTGCCATCTAAAGACTTCTCTAGAATAGGTGTTAAGTAATATCTCAATACCTCTGATTATCATCGGTGGGAGAAAGCCATGTCCATAGCTTTGGATTAAGGCATAATTAAAGAGAAGAAAGGGAGGAAGTGAACAAGGAAGCAGAAAAGGAAAAGGGCAAAAGGAAATAAGAAAAAAGCTACCGTAATGAGACATGTATAGTGCCCCAGTAATTGGTTCAGATGATCGTTTACTGACCTCAGGGCCAAAGGGTAAATCTGAGAACTCTAGTTCCCTCCCATAGATGGTGATGTAGGACATAGGAATATATGGGCAGAAACCAAGTGAACATCCTGAACCAATATGGGCCTGGTTCCTGTTCTGATAGTACAGAGGTTAACATGGCAGACTGATGTTGGAGCTCTGAAGAAGACGCTATACAGTCCCCTGAAAACATTAAATTTATAGTCAAGGGAAACACTGAGAAGGTAGGGAGACATCTGTATCTCCTCCTTTTCCCAGCATCACTGAAATGACTAGATTGAGAGATGTCACTGATGAACCAGAATAATCTAAGACCAGACTACCCAGGAATAGGAAACTGCTAGAGGTTTGAACCTTCCCAAACTACCTGTGACAGCTAACCTCAGTGACAATGGCTGTCCACAAGACCCAGGAAAAATTGTAAAATAGATAAAGTTAGCATTTATTGCCATTCCACTTGTTGTTTGATTTCTCTAGTCCCTGACCTACTTTTCCTTATGTTCCCTTTAGCTACCTAAGATCCTACATCATACCCATACCAATTCTCCCAAATAAAATGTTTTCTTTGCTTATTACTTTAGAGAGTATTAGTCCTGGCTTATCTGTCCCTACCAGGTAATACATATGTACTTCTGACCTTCAAACTTCAGACTCAGAACCACTGCTTTAAGAAATGAGTCAGTCTTGTTCTGGGCAGGCAATATAATAGTATGACCCATCATCTGAAGGATCAGAAGCACAGTGTTTGTGCATTAAGCCTAGTATCCAGTATGCCTGGGCATCCTCTTGGCTTTTCCTCAACAATCTCAGTTTTTGGTCAATTCATACAAAAGATCTTCTGCACAGGTTGCTGACTAGCACTTAAATTCCCTCTGTCCCAAATCTAGGCATTATTGCAAATTTATACCTCCCTACACCCCAACCCCAAATTCATAACAAAACAGTCTGAATTTAAATATATTTTGACTGCTGGCTACTCACTTCAGCAGCCAGGCCTATAGATGGGTCCCTTTTTTCCTCTAGCACTCCTTCCCAAAGCCCAGCAACAGAGTATCTAGCATGCCTTACAAGCAATTTTTGATACAAATGATTATATTAAATCAAAGCATAGATGAGTTTAATTCTCCTAAAAGTATGTTTCTATCCTTAACCAAACTTTTAACACAAATAAATTTTCAATTTTGGAATACAGTTATTAAGTGTTTCTTTTCATTCTAGTTCTCTTTGCCAACCCTACCATTTCCCCTCCCTGCTATCGTCGCTCAACAGGGAATGAACTAAATGGAACAAACATTAGGAGGAGTCGTATCACTATTCCTACCCCATCTGCCCCAACTATACCCCACATATGGCATCTCATGGAGCTCACTAACATGAAAGCACTGCCAAGGACAGAGTAGGGAACACCAGGAATCTCTGAAGCTTCAGACAAGAATCCCTCCTTGTACTGACAACAGAGGCCTAGAACTGTTTACCTCTCATTAGTTTTGAAAAAGCATCGGGAATTAAAATGCTGTTGATGTGAATGCAGATTCAGAGGAAAAAAATACTATGCAACAAACCCAATGGAGCTCAGAAGGGAGATTTTTCATTTTAGGAGTTGTTTGGTTTAGAAATAAACAAACTGTTAGCAATGGTATCGTCTTAATGTCCCCTCTTTCTGTATGAACCAGAGATCTAGTCATCATCCACTAGTGGACTGAACAATAAACGGAATATATAATTCAACCAGATTATTCACTGGATGTCCCAAGTGCCTGCATTAGAAAATACAGCATCTGGAATCCTCACTTAGGCAGTCAAGAACATGTTAATTCAGACGTTTTATTTTTTTTAATGTTCATTTATTTACTTTGAGAGAGAAAAAGAGTATGAGCACAAGCCAGGGAGAGGCAGAGAGAGAATCCCAAGGAGGCTCTGTGCTGTTAGCACAGAGCTTGATGCAGGGCCCGATCTCATAGACCATGAGATCATGACCTGAGCTGGATTCAAGAGTCGGATGCTTAACCAACTGAGCCACCCAAGTGCCCCTAATTCAGACGTTTTAATAAAAATATTAAACATAAGTCTGTCAAAATGATTTGCAACTAATAATAAAAGATACTGTGAAAATAAAAACTAAAATAGTGAGGAAGTATAAAGTATATGGGAACCTTGTACTTTTTTCACTCCATTTTTTTCTGAAAACCTAAAACTGCTCAAAAAAAGAGAGTCTATCAATTTTAAAAAAATAGAAAAAATATAAATTAGGAACATAAGAACAATCTCTGAAGTGGGGCTTCAAATCTTGTTTAATTCTATGGCTTCAGCAACATGAACCAGTGTCAACCAGGTTAGCCCTCAAGGGTCTAATCCTTTGTTGAAGCCACTGTCTAGATCACCCATCAGACAATCAATTTAGGACATCTCTTATATGGGTGTTTTATATTAATTATTCTTTAGATTATTATGTGATAATCACATAAAAATGCTGTCTCTCCAAATATAAGAAACTTCAGATAAAGCTGAGAAAAAAGCTGGCATGTAACCCAGTGCCTTTAAAATGGCAGTGACAATTATATCTAGCTATTTACAACCTATAGTTTATCAAACTCTAGGTACTTAAACTTTGCATTTAACTGCAAAGTGATGAACTACCAACTATTAATGAAGTCCCTAGGGGGTGGAATATGAAGGACTTTCCTCCCTTTGTACTTCATATAATTTGCTTTTAGTGGTTGGATTATGAATTTTTCCTTTCGCTTTTAGGTTCCCTACTTAAACACAGACCGCATCTTTGCAAAAGTCTATAGAGAGAAGGAGTGTATAAACGTGAGTCTACACACAAAAGAAGATAGTCTGGGAATGGGTGGTGTCCCTTTACTCTTCTTTTTTCCATGGTTATATATTGTTAGTAGCCTTCTGTAACAAAAGGAGACTCCTACCTAAACCAAGGCCAGAAATGACCAGTGTCAAATTAAGGCCAGAAATGGCCAGTGAAGGGACCAGATGCCACAGTCTACCAATATCTATATTATGTTGCTGGGTTAACCCTCCTACGAAACAACAGATCTGCAGATCAGTACGGGAGGCAGCAGGAGCTATGAAAGTTTTATCCAGACAACAGTAATTCTTGTGTTCTTATACCAAGATCTCAAAGGGTTAAAAGAAGTCATCCCAACATTTTTTTAAAAATCAATTACCAATGTAAATTTCTGAGCATTCCAAACCATGATCTTTAGAGACTCATCAAGAATTGTAGTTCCAGGAGTTCAGTAATGACCCATCTATGCTTTCTACCCACTCAGGCAGTTTTAGAAGTTCAAACGTCACAGGAAACTGCTTCACATGCCAATGGCTGTCACACCCTGCTCTACAGCATACCTCCCTGACCATTAGAAGTATTAGACATACCTCCATGTGTAGCCACTGTCAACAAAGAAACAGGCCCACTGGGAAAAGAGCCAAAAATTATTGGTTGGAAAGTTTTCAAGAGACAGACACTCTGATTTGACCTTTAATAAAGTATGTTTAGAGCAATATAAATAATAAATTAAGAGTAATCGTCACTAAAAGGCTATTAACATTATTGAATTTGTGACATCTTTTAATAACATTATTATTACATCTCCTAAAACTCAAAACACAGGAGATCATAGTTTGGAGTTGGATCTGCTACCAGCATTCTCAATCTACCTCCTTCCTTCTTGCTCTCATCAACCCGTATCCCTCAACGCAGACCTCACTCCCTACCAAACACCAACCCAGTGTGTGATATCCAAACACAACACCCAGGCACTGGCTGTCCAGCTTAAAACACTACATACTTCTTTCTCTAGCCATTCCAAGCTTTAGGTCATACAAGTATCGTCTTTGGCTATATTACGATGCTCCTCAAAACACTGAGTGGTTGCCTACTTTCTTCTGCACCTATTCCAAACAGTGTTAAGATCTGAAAAACAGACTTGCACACCTGAACCCTCTTGCCCCGTTATAAAAGCTGTATCCCTAAGCTACCATACAGAATCCAAGTTCCAGCAGCAATCAAGTTTTGAAAGCCCCTGGTGTCCACCCTAAAAAAGCACAGAGCTCCAACTCTGCCCTATCATCTACATCCATTCAATAAATATTTATTTACTGAGCCTCATTATGTGTAAAGGGCTCTTGCCATACCTTTCTTTTGTAGGAAGCTATTCCTTCTCTCCTGTGCACATGTGTGCTCTCTGCTCCCTCAGATAATCTCTTTGAACATGGAGACCTTCCAATGCTTGAATCCTTTTTGTTTTTATTTTTATTTATTTATTTTGAGAAAGAGAGAGAGAGAGCACAAGAAGTGGAGGGGCAGAGAGAGAGAGACGGAGAGAGAGACAGAGAGAGAGGGAGAGAGAGAAAGAGAGAATCCCAAGGAGGCTCCACACTGTCAGTGAGGAGCCCAATGTGGGGCTCAAACACACAAACTGTGAGATCATGACTTGAGCTGAAATCAAGAGTCAGATGCTTAACCAACTGAGCCCCACAGGAGCCCCCAGTGCTTGGATCCTTAATAACTTCTCTATATTCCACCTCACTTCCCACATTACTAGTATTTATTAACCAAATTTGTGTCTAAAACTTCTGTTTTTCTTCTAGTTATGTGTGGACAGCCATCTCTAGTTATCACACTCACATTCTGATAAACATTCAAGTGTATGTTACTACCTTTTCAGCAATAGTTCTCACTTTGTATGCATCAGAGTCACCTGAAAAACACAAATATACACACTACTGGGCTAAATAAAGAGTTTACATTTCTAACAAGTTCCAGGTGATACTCGTACTTTGGGAAGCCCTGCCTTTGAGAATCTGATGAAAAACTGCACATACATATAAAATTTTGTATGCAATTTCAAGGGGTTCATGGATGCCACTTGTAGTTATTTTCTGTTCTGTATTTCTTTCTAAGGAATATTTAGGACATAGTGCTTCCTGACTTGACCATAAGAAGTGCTACCTGTGGTACATGTGCACATGCAAACACCTAAGAATGAAGAGGAACTGCTTGGTATTGGAAAGTCAGCTCTGTCCAATGGGCTACACCCTCTTCATTCTCACATGTGTCTTCACATGCATGGGACCGTTTTTCTGTATTTAGGGTTTAATTCTGAGAAACAAAAGAACCAATCACTTCATATTTAAAAGGTTCTCTGGAATCAAACAAAACTATGTTATAGGTAACAACATGGTCTGGTAGAAAGAACATGAACATTGGATTAAGAGAGAACTAAATGGAAACCCTGATTCTGCCTTTCCTAAAGGTCTGACCACTAAGCTTCAATTTCCTCATTTATAAAATTGGTGATTTCACTGGGAAATTATTTTTTCTCCTTCCAGACACCCCTATAAGGAATGAAAGGGGAAGTGGTTTTACTATTTAACACCAATGATTCTTATTTATGGCAAGGAATTTAAATACTGGGTAGAGTGAATGTTAGGAAAATAAAAAGATGAAACTAAATAATTTCTAAAATGACTTCTAATCCAACATGTTGTATTTATGAACTCTTGACTAGCCAGCATGTCATTATTTACTCATACTTTACATGTACTCAACAATCATTTATTCTGTAACTCAGCATAAACTACTTAAGAAACGATCATACCTTTCCTTATTTTACCCTTCCCTTCTCTACTTCCTTCCCTCCAGTGTCTGACAACATCCCAACATTTCCTAGAAAAATACGATAAATGTGAATAATAAATTACTCTCCTCCCCTCAGATAGGCCTGGGTAAAATACATCTTGTCAATGCAGAAAATCCCTTTTGAAGAAGTCTCCCTCTTTATTTCCTCAACAGACAGTCAGAATCCGTTAAACTCATCTTTAATCTATTCAGTAAGATCTCTCACAACTTAGTTATAATAGATATTCAATTTGGTATGTTTTACTTTGTAAAGATCTATCAGACATTCTTTTCTCAATCTACAGTCCTATTTGTTTATTGCAGGAACCCTTACATTGAATGTAACATGAGTGAATGTACGAATGTGCACAAATGTCCATCAAAATTACCCCCCCAAACACCAGGCTCTATGAATCTATAAATTATGTAAGCATCGAGTAACTTCCACTGAACAGACCTCTTGTAGAAGACGTGGATCCAAGCAGTCACCATCATCATTAAACAGAGACTCCCAGCTGTCCTCAGTAGCAGTACTTCCCTCCACATGAGACGTTTCCGTTGCTTTCGGTTCCATAGATGTTTCCATAGATACAGATTCCGTATCAGGAAAGGATACACCAAATTCTATATTCTCTGAGTTATCTTCCTCTTTTGTTTCGAACTCTTCGGCAGTTTTTAGTTCATGCAATGCCTCTGTTATATCACCCGTACAATCTAGATCAATGCCCAAGGCACTGTCTGAAAGTACTTTTGTCCCATTTAACATACTGAGTTCACAGTCCAAAAAAGTGCTACAATTACTACCAGCAATCTTCTTTATAGGTAAGGAGGAAGCACAATCTGACAAGCTCTCTATCAACTTTCCTGTTGACTCTGTGAAACTAGATGAAATACTCTCAGCATAAATATCTGAGCAAGCAGTCAGGCTGCTGAAATTTTCTATGTCATTCCCACTCCCAGCTACATGAAGAGGGGCTGTATCTGCACTCATTTCTAAATATTTTGAGAAACTATTTGTGTGGCTACAGGCCTCACCAGCTGTTCTAACTGCAGCTACACAAGGGCTGCCCACAGTTATCTGATCAGACAGGACATCTGTAATGTCCATCTTACATGCCTTATGGGTAATGTCACCTACACTCTTCAGCCCATTATCTATATCTGTTTCATGAGCAAGAAGAGCTGTATCAGAAGGTTCATACATTATACACAAGTCATCAGCAGTACTGTCATTCTTCTCATACTCTCTAATCAGTGTTGGATCAAAAATGCCATTCATACTCTCTAATTTGCTGACTATGGTCATTTTATGAGAGATGTGACCCAAAGTCTCAGGAATGGAATCTATACCTCTCTGAGCCAAGATGATATCTGTACTGTTGGCTGTATCACCAACATTCTCAGCTTCAAAGTCTACACAAGTTTGATCAGTGACACCATCCGCACTTCCAGGAACAGAAATGGCAGTGATGCCTCCATTGCCGAGAGTCAACATTCCACACGATGTTTGCATACTTTCTGGTACAGTTTCAGAATCAGAACTTAGTTTTATTGGCACAGTCTTACTCTCAGGTTTCAATACAGAATTAAAAACTCCAGGAAACTGGGATAGTATCTCCACCACCTTGACATCAGTTTCAATTCTGTTTTCCAAATCTCTGCCTTTGAACGTTTTGCCACTTACTTTGTGCCTACTGAAATCACAGAATTCCGTATTTTGGAATGGTTTGTTTAGAACCTGGGCCTCACCCACTTCTGAACAAGACTGAGATAGAAGCAACTTCCCAGGTCCTATCACATTTGTGGTTTCGACCTCCAAACACTCCACCTTCTTTGGTTTAACGTGTCTTTGTAAAGGTGCACTAGGTAGCATCACAGGATTTGGGACACTTTGCTGATGTCCTTGGGATAACGCTTCTTTAGATTCTGTGGGTCCCCTCCTAACACAAACCCTATCTTTCTTTCTTTCTTGAAGGCATGTGTCTTTTCTTAATTTTGTTGAAAACTTCTTTCCTTCCCTATGGTTGTGTTCCTTATCATCAGGATTAATGCTTAGTGTCTGAGTCTCAGATTTGCCTCTAAAGATCTCCTTTTGGAAGAGACCATCTTCTTTTTGTTCTTCTTTCACCACAGAGTTAGGTGGACCACAGCTTTTTTCTTCATCACCTGACTTAAGCAGCACTATACCCCTTCGAGCTTTCGGTATATAAAGTGCCATGTCAGGCCTTCTGGCTCGAACTCTGCATCTCTCTGCTGCTTGCTGCATGGCACCACCTCAATCTGCAAGAAGACAGAATAAATCAATTACCAAAAATGAAGTACAACATGCTGAACCAAGAGATTCTTTAAAGACTAGGTAGAGGGCCTACTAACCCATCCTATAGAAACCCTCAAGTTAAAACAAAGTAAAACCTGCCATAAAATAATTAATGTAATAAGTTATGCCACTAAGGAAAGTAAATTCCAAAATAACTCATGAGCTCATGAATTTTATTCATGTAACTCTCTTTCTTCATATGCCCCAAACCCTTTACTTCTACATCTGAAGTCCTCTCTACTTTTTTAACAAGTAGCCCTGACTTGGCTAAATTAAAAGATTATCAGAAAAGTGACTGCCAGCTATTAAGTACTCATGAAACACTACTATCTCCCTATTCCTGGGGCTCAGAATTTACACTGAAGAGTATATTCAAGGAGGACCTCTAAAAACACATTTGTTTAACATAAATGTATCCACATAAATATGATTTTTAAAAGTAACTTGAATGGAGGCTAGAAAATGAGACAACTAATCCGGGACTAACTTCTAGAACCTGTTGCTCTTGAACTATGATTTTTGGGAGAATAGGTAGTGGGAAAAAGAACATCATTATTCTAATACTATTTAATCAAATGACCTGTCATAAATTTTTCTTCCAGCAGCAATAAAATGGGTCTGGACAGGATGAAGAAGACTGGAGACCAAGAAATGTGATGCGACAACTCACATTTAGTAACTTCTTGAGAAATTCACCACAATTGGCCAATGGAAATTAAAAAAAGGAAAAAACTTAACAAATGGTTAAATAAGGCTTTATCTACCTTCAACAAAATACAAGAAAATGAGCTAGATGACTTCATATTGAGTTTTTAATCTTCAAAATTATACCATGAAGTATTACTGTATCCATAGCAAAAAGAATAAGGAGGTCCATCACAAAGAAACACCCATATACACTCAGAAGCATTCACTGTTAAGATTTCACCACACACATTACAAAGAAAATAGATAATACTAGGGAAACTATTTCCAGGTCCCTCAATTCTCACCTGCTCCAGAATACCTTCTCAGTGAAGAAGCTCTGCTCTCATGGCACAGGCTGTTTTCTTTTCAGCCCAGGTATTTACCGTGGCCCTGAGCATCAAATGTTCCCATAAATCCTCTCATTCCTTTTCTCTTTTGAGGTCTTATTATCATCTAACCTACAACTCATGGTAGATTTTCTTTCTAGCTTTCCAATTGTGGACGAATAGGCCCTTAACCTTTAGACATGCCAGGATTTTTCAAAAATGCCTACTTTACAAAGACAGAAGTACTAACGTGTATTTCACTGGGAGCCCATAGACAGTGTATCTTGATCTCAGTTAACAAAGCATCTGACAATATATGTCATGATGAACTCTTGCATTATAAGATGGAAAATGTGGGCTACTTAATAGAACTAGAAGGTGGACTTGCAGCAAAAAGTAGTAATAGGCAGAAATGAATTTAGAGAGGATTATTTAAAGATAATCTGTGTCCCCACAGGCCTTTGAAATTCAACATTTTAAACAATAATTTGAATATAAACAATAAAAACAATGAGTGCTTATCAAATCTGCAACGGATATAAAATCAGTATGGTTAATAAATGCCCAAAATGATAAAATTACAATTTAGTATCATTTCTCCAATCTGGAATGCTGTGCTGAAGTAATACGAATAAATACAAAGATCTGCTTTGACTAAAAAATCAAACACCACAGAACAACTGATTTGTGTGTAATTGCACAAAAAAAGAATTAAATTTCATCTGTAAAGTCAATAAACCTCAAAAGGTACTGATGTGGATGTTTACAAAAGCAACACAATCTTAGATTGTCCAGCTCAGAAAATATACCACACAAAATATGGTTAAAGGAATTAAAGGTTACTTCTTGGCTAAAGAGGTCTAACTGGAAACATCCAAACTACCTTTAAACCTGAAGAGCTGGTTGCTCTACAGAAGAGATAAATGTTCTCTTCTATGATTCTATGCTTCTCCAGAAGTCAGTACCAGAACCAATTGGTAGAAATTAAAGAAAAACAAAGTTTAGCTCCATATATAGAACTTTCCAACACTATTAATCAGGTAATGAGCTCTGTCTCTACAGTCTGGATGACTGACTGATACACTAGAGAAAGAATTTCTATCTGTAGGTAAGTCAGGATTTAAGTATTCTTCAGACTTGAAATTCTATGATTCTATTTTTCTCTTCCACAATAGATATGTATCAAAGGCTTCAAATTTAAAATTATTATGTGCTACTGCTAATGACTTTTAAAACATAATTTTCCTTTTTTAAGTTAATGCCCACATGTCATGATACGATTTCCTAAAGCTGAAAACAGTATAAGAAATTTATACCACCCACTTCTTACCGGAACACCAAACTCAATTAGGCTATGACCAGCAACGTGCTGGTAAATGTTTAGCAACCAGCTTTCCACTGTAATTCAGAGGACTGGTTGATATTTTCACTCGCATCAATGATGTCAACAATGTGAGTAACTTCTTTGCTGAAGTGAATAATCATTTCTGAAATGCAAAATATATTCTCAATTTTTGAGCTATGTACAATGTAATAGATAAAGACCTGACACTTTAAGTTTGCATTATTAGCATTTTCTCCATCACTTTACATATAGACAAGCAATAAACAATAAATCAAGCCCCGATTTATGGCATTTGCTTAACTCTGTGATGTAAATATTCCTACCGTAGCTAATTCCAAGCTATCGATGTAACTTCACTGAAAATGGAATTGGGGAAAGACACGCAGTAACACGCCATGATACAGTAGCTCAACCTAAAGGTTCGATATTCATAAATAACTTCAAGAACATAAATCATAGTAAAATAATTAGGAAGTGAATTTTAAATATTGATTACCTTTTTTAATGCCATTTATTTAATAATAAGCTATGTAATTTAATTCTTAATGATGGCTGTGTTACCAGTTTGCAAAATTCCTAAAACTTTAACAATCAGCTCTCAGACCAGTATGAGATTCTCCAATACACCACTGGCTAGAACAATTCTTTCATAATTTCTCACAGACATAGAAAAAAAGAGGAGCATCCCCATCTTGTGGACCTTTAAGATAATATCAAATCAGTTTAAAGCCCTGTTATGTTTTTTGTGAACTTTTTTTTGCAACTGTAGGCAAGAAAGGCCTTTAACAAGGGGAGAAGGGATGCCTGGCATACACAAGTTTTTAAATCTGTCTTAGATTAAAAAATTCCCACCCAGATATTTACTAATAGCACTTGATGTTTTCTTTCGCTCTTTAATATGGTTTTAACTTTTTTACAATGTTCTAAATGCTTTTTATTGGTCCAGTTTTCTTCTTAACAGGCAGGTTATTTGGGGTGTACTTTGCAATTTATTCTGGAATGGTCATCAGCATGCAATTATATTGTAGAAAATTATATTTTCTGATGGAGATAAAAACTTAAGATTCCTTTATGATGGTGGGCAGTTAACTGCTAATATACACCTTTCAAATATTTTAGGCCAAATCATTTTTTTCTATCCTATACTTCTGAAGACTAGGATCATTTGTGAGAACCTGTCCAACTGCTTCTAAAGTTTCAAATATTTCTTGAGAGAAAATAATCAGTAACTTCCTCTAAGTACCTCTCTGTCCCATCTTCATGATAGGTAAACTAGCATAGAACAAATCAAGCTTTTACAATTTTTCTAACAGAATTTTAATGCTGTTGGCCCACATTCGGTATATAAAACATATGGATCCTTCTTCAATCAACAATAGAGAATACTGGCACTTAAGGCACTCACTGGATAATTCAACCATGAACTGATTTGATCCAGTACTTACCAATGGCTCACTAGAGACAGAGGATATTTGAGAGAAACTGCCTAATGGGCATGTTAACTGTTCATTCTTCAAGAACAAATTAAGCACTACCACTTTGTTCATTAGAATGCATCATAACAACAGCATATATCTGGTCTTTTTACTTGGAAATAATTTCAAATTTACAGGTAAGTTACAAAAGCAAAAATACTACAAACAGCACCCTGCAATCCTTTACCCAGATTTATGTTATTTTTACTCCATTTGCTTTATCATTTGCAATCGTACACATTTCCACTCTTTACACACACACACACACAAATATTTGTTCTAAACCTTTTGAGGGCAAATTACAGACATCATGGCCCTTTATCCCTAAATACTTCAGAGTATATTTCCTATAAATTGGCATATTTTCTTTGATAATTTTAATACAGTTGTCATGTCAGCAAATTTAACATGGATACTTTTATCAAATCAAACATACATATCCCAATTTTGTCAGCTGACCCACTAAAGACCTTTTAGTATATTTCCGTCTCCAATACTGGATCCGGTTTACAATCAGGTACTGCATTTAGTTACGTCTCTTTAGCCTCCTACCTTCTAGAATGCTTTCACAGACTTTGTCTTTTAGGACATTGACAATTTGGAACACTGTTCCTTCTCCCACCCTTTTTTTAACAGAACACCCCCCAGTTAGGGTTTATCTGGTGTTTCCTCATGATTGGATTGAGGTTATACATTCTCAGCCAGAATAGTACATAGATGGTCATGTGTCCTTCTCAGAGCCTCACATCTGGAGGCACATGATTCCCATCTGTCCTTCAATGGTGACTTTAGCTTTGAGTACCTGGTCAAGGTACTGTCCAATTTCTCTACTGTATAATTACTGTGTATTTTCTCCCTTGCAACTAAAAGCAGTCTGTGGAGTAACACTTCAAGAGCATACAAATATCCTACTCCTCATCAAAATTTCCCCTAGATTTAGCATCCACTAACAAGTCTAATCTGACCCAATCTTCAGTATAATGGTTGCAAAATGATCTTCCAACTCTGCAAGTTCCCTCACGTTTACCGGTAAATCCTCAGCATTTTTCTGAAAGCAAAAGTAAACTATGTATCTTCACTCACTACAAAAGCTAAGATTAGATTTTCTAAGTTAAAAATCTTGATTTTCACAGCTGGTGGATACAGGAAATGTCCACTTGCAAAACATTTTCTAACTTTTGCAAACCAAAGTTGAAAGTAATTACCATCTTATCCCATCTCCCATGTATAAAATAGAAGGGAAAACAGCATGTCTCTCAAAGTTACACAGTCCCTTTATCAGGTATAGCAAATATGTCCCTTTCTGCTCTTTTCCAGAAAACACAGAATTAAGTCTGGTGTACAAATACAATGAATGATTAATCCATCCCAGATGTCTGGTAACATTTATTTCTCTATCCCTTTTGGGATCTCAAAATCCTTTGGGAAGAAGGCAAGGCACAACTAATGTATGTTAATAAACAGGAAGAGGATCTTCTCTGTATCATTTCCATATCATTAATTTCTGCCTTCATCTCTCATCTCAATCTCTTCCTTCAATTTTCTTTAGGATAATGCCATTTTTCTTTGATTAACTTCCTGAGCTAGTGACTTAATTAGCTATATTCTAAAGTTTTTGTTGTTGCTGTTATTACTGTTGCATGACAAAAATTTTCAAGCATGTATTAGAAAATATTTATAATGACTCTCAAATACCCATTACTCAGCTTCAAATCAGAGCCACTGTTTCTTCATGTTATCTGTGCATATATTCCCACCCTCACTGGATTATTTTAAAGTCCCAAATATTATTTCATTCTATCCTTAAGTACCTCAGTATCTGTCTTTAGAAGACTGACTTCTTTTTTTTTTAACAAAACCATACACACCTTAAAAAAAGAGAGAGAAATAATTCCTTAAATCATTATATATCCAGTGCTCAACTTCTGAGGCCAACTGTTTTTGTTTTTTGTTTTTTTTGAACACTTGATTTGTTAAAATCAGGATCCCAAAAGATCTACACACTGGTCTTTTAATTTATAGATGTTAATCAAACTGTTTATGTTTTCCTATCTTGCCATTCATTTGTTAAAGAAACTTGGTTATTTGTCCTATAGAATTTCTCACATTCTGTGGAGTTTGCTGACTGCATTCTTGTAGTATTGTCCAATAAACTCTTATAAATAGTCTCTGTACTTCCTAAAAAGTGGTGATCTAGAGGCTTGATAGGATTTGGGTTTAATTTTTTTTATAGCAAGAATATGTCTAAATCCAACTATGCGCTTCCTATTGCATCACATCAGAGAGCTATAATGTCTGATTGTCTCCTTTTTGTAATGTTAACAGTGATTACACACATACTCAAATGATAACCTTATTGTTTGTCTGCTTAATTAATCATGGGTGTTACATGTGTGTGTGTTCATTAAATCATGTTTATTAAAGTATTGTTCAAATCATATCTTATTGTCTGTTTGCTTAATTAATCATTGGAGTGTATTTGTGAAATACCTATATTTGTGGAATTATTGGTTTGAGTCTGTATATTAATTTTTATACTTTTATATCATTTTTTGATGTTACCTGATACTTAAATTGAAAATTATTCTATTTTCCTGATAAACTGTTACTCTTAACCATTATGCAGCAATCTCTTCTCTTGCTGAATTTGGGGGCCGGGGTGCTAGAGTCTATGTTGTCTAAAAGTAATTTAACTATGGCAGCTTTCATTTCTTGTCCTTTTACTTTCAACTTATGTTACCATGCTTTAGATGCATCTCTTGCAAACAGCATACAACTGAACTGTGTATTCTTTACCTATTCTGTCAATGTCAGTCTTTTAATTGTCAAATTTAGTGCATTTATATTTATTACAATTATAGATATATCTGGAAGTACTTCTACCTTTTTATTTTGTGCTTCCTTTCCATTTATCCTACTTTTGTAGTTTTCTTATTTCCCTACTTTAAGATTGACCAAGTTGTTTGTTTGTTTGTTTCCCTACTGCTCAAAAGGCTCCATACTCTTATTTCTAGTCTGTTAGCATTTTAACATGAGTGCTTCTCTCAATACCTAAAGTTAACTATTATTTGTATCTGTCTCCTAAACAACTGTACAGGTGTTTTCATTTCACACTATCTTCCATATGTACTTGTAGTTTTTGTCTGAAAATATCTTTCCACTGCTCCCATCCTTTAATAGATTTGACTTCTGTTGTTACTGTTAGGAAATCTGTTGTCAGTCTGTCATTGCTTTGTAGGTAATCTCTTTCTTCTCTGGTGATTCTCTTGATATTCTCTTAGGTACCTGGTGTTCAAGTGTCTACTATGTGTTTTAAGTGCGTGTTTAGTATTATTTTTCTACTAGAACACCACTGTGCTTCTTGAATTTGAGAATTTTATCTCTGAGTCTTTTACCAATTCTATTCATTCAGGGCAATACCTTCAGATTCACCTTCCACATCACTAGTTTTCTCTTCAAATTTGCATATTCTGCATTTTATCCTATCCTATCAGTTTTTACATCTTAATGACTAAGGTTTTATTATATAAGTCCTATTTACCCCCACCCTCCCCTGATCTCCCTGGTCTTATGCTTTTTTAATAGTTGTGTTGATACTGTTCTGATACTTGTTTTCTTTTTACCTTTAATCATTTTTAACATTTCCATTTTATTTTTTAATGTTTATTATTACAATTGTGGCATTTACTTTTGTATTAGTTTTATACTTCAATTTTTATTATAATATTAAATATTATGTAATAGTTCTACTTTCTGAAATTCTTGAGGATTTAATTCTGATGTGTCTTGGCATGATTCTTCTTCTTCTTCTTCTTCTTCTTTTGGTAATTTTGGGTGGGTGGTGAGCTCAACCTCAGTGGGGCTTTATCTGTGGGAATTTCATTCAGCCAGACTGTAAATGTTCTTTTATGAACTGGTTCTACATTAATGTCTATTTTTAAGAGTTAGATTTTCCCTACTGTTCAGTAAAATTCTATGTATGAAACACAAACCACATGGAGGTAAAACAGTAGCTACAAAATCTCAGAACACTTTTTCCCTTCACTCAGAACCCAGCTGAAAATAGACAAGCTTCCTTATTTTCTTTCTGTAACACTGAGTAATTTTTTTCCTAGTACATCCTCTGAGTGGGATACAACTCTGTGAAGTTAAGGCTTTAGGAAGTGAACCCAGTTTCTAACTCATCTCTCCCAGGCCCAATGCCTCCTCTCCTCTATTTCCCACACAGTTATTATAATCTAAGCTTCTTAGTTATCAAGAATAGCAACATTAGCAAAATAAAAAATAAACAAAAACTGCAAACAATCTAAACAGGGGTAATTCCTTGAAATTATGGCCCATCCATACAATGAATCTATATCCAAAACATAATACTAAGTTAAAAAAAGAAAATTACAATTCAATCTTTTTTTTTTTTTTGCACGTGTGTGTGTGTGTGTGTGTGTGTGTGTGTGTGCGTGTACATGAGTGAGCAGTCAATATGGGCTGGTTTCCTGGGTTAGAATCCCAGCTCCACACTTGATTAGCCCTTACCTTATTAGACAAATAACTTTACTGGGGCAAAAGTTACCATTGTAAGCCTCAGTTTACTCAAAGCATAAAATGAGGTATTATAATAACAGGCTTATTTCATAGGCATACTGAACAGGTTAAATAAAATGATACATGAATACAAATTTTCCAGTCATGGTAAAGTCTCAATAAAAGCTATTATTTAAACAGGCAGTTCAGTTCCTTAAGTTACAAGTTTGCAGAGAGAATCAAAAGCCCTTATAATAAAATAATATTCAAATGTGCCTTGACCACCTATAAGATCCATTTCTACTTAACACTAACAACTACTGCAACTATGTATCCTGGTTTTGCCTATCTACCTCTTACTAACAGTCTAATGTTTTAAACACCCAAAAATACAAACTAAACACAATGCAACTCAATTGTAAAGTGAAAATACAAATCTTGAAAAGAGTGTAGGATTTCATGAAGTCTATGAAAATAATGCTGAAGGAAGTACTCATTCCACAGCAAAACCCTTGGGGAATGTAGATCTGGCTGAATCAAACCAGTAACAACTGAAAAACGGAATGCATCAAGGATGATGACAGAATAAAAAACAAGAAAGGAAACGTCAAAGGATTACGAAAAATCCCTTGAGAAACTGCTAAAGCTCTCAATAGTTTTCCTAAAACTGATGCACTAGTCTAGTCTGTATGATAAATACTAAGAAAGTCAAACAAAGTGAAGGATGCTATCAGACTATCACACAATTTTAGTGGAAAAATTGTACCAATGTATCATTCCTTCTTAATTGAGAATTAGCACAGCCATAATTAAAACCCAAATTTTACTAAATATGTGGTAAAATAAATGTTTTTATTTCAGAAAATTGTCCCAAACAAATCTTTTATTTATTACTAAGAAGCTTTAGTCTTCATTTTAAATAGGTCCACTTTAAGAGGTATTTCCCAAGTATCAGTTTCCTCACTTTAAGAATTTCTCATAAATGTATATTCCTAAGAACAGATAGGATATCGTCCTTTGAAAACAGTGGTTTACACCTCAGAGAATAGAAAATGAAAGATGAAAAAGAATTAGGGATTACTTAACTATCTTTTTATACATATACTCTGTATTGTTTGAAGTTTGTTACAATAAATGTAGTATTTTTTGTAATTAAAAACAAAATCCCTAAAATTTAACGATATGCTATCATTTTTGTATAAGAGGTCAGTACCATAAATTGCTGTAGGAGAAAGAAAAGGCAATGAAAATTGATAAACAGACCTTTATTGGACAAAAGTACTGTAAGTAGGAAAATGATGCATGGAGAAAAGAGCGGCCTCTTTAATATACCTGACAGTATAATAAATAAAACACATAGTACATAAATTACTTGATGTTGGAAAGATACCCTCAAATGTTGCAAAATGCTGAGCAACTTCTACCTTTTGGTCTAGGAATGAT
Source organism: Panthera tigris (assembly GCF_018350195.1). NCBI lineage: Eukaryota > Metazoa > Chordata > Mammalia > Carnivora > Felidae > Panthera > Panthera tigris. The sequence continues at coordinate 56,425,504 of NC_056670.1, read as the reverse complement.
CTAGAACAACACCATTCAATACATAGCCACCAGCGACATGTAGCTATTGAGCATTTGAAAAGTGACCAGACTAAACTGAGATGTGCTGTGCATGTAAAATAAACCCTGGATTTCAAAGACCCGGTACACCAAAAATATAAATAAATAGACAAACAAAAATAAAATGTCTCATTAATATTTTTAAATTTATATATGTTGAAGTGATACTATTTTGAATACAATGGGTTAAATAAAAAACGTTAATTTCATCTGTTTTTGTAGTCTTAAATGCCACTATCAGAGAATTTAAAATTACATATGTGGCTCCCATTTGTGGTCTATGATACATATGTAATGTGATGGCATTCGGCTAAGGTTTTGCCATATCCTTAACACCACAAGAACAAACACAGTGTGTTTTTCCTCTTATATCTTGCCTGTTCCAGAATTTTCCACTTTCAACAACAAGGAAATATACTAAACCAAGAAATCAACTAAAATATAAATGTGTAGATAAGCTTATCTCTGACACAGACAAAAACACTTTAATGTTTCGTAAGTTCATGATGATAAAAAAAAAAGCATCAAAATAAGTAAAGTCTACTTATATTTCATAAATCAGAAAATAAAACTGATTAAAAAACATAACTGTAGTAAAAGTTATCCTCAACTCAAATTTAAGAGCATTTTTTCATGTATGTTTAAAACTGTCAAGGGCCTACATTTTGAATCATTTCTTTGCATATTAATAAAACAACTTCCTTTGTTTTACTATTCTGTCAAGAGCATTCTTATTCTCTTTGGTCTACTTGCAAACTGGCAAAACTAAGAGATGCCAACATCCTTCAGTTCAGCATCATATATGTCCATTTGTAAGAAATAAAAAATATCTTAGAAGTTTAATAATGTTTATAATTAAATGTAATATACAAAATATATTAAGTGACACAAGTAAACTAACAGACTCCTGAGCACTAAAATTATTATATACTGTACTTTTAAATTCTAGCCATCCTCTCAGATTCACTGCTCTTCCCTCCCCAGTTTCACAGCTGGGGGAATGGTATCACTGTCAACCCAGTTGTTCACACCAGCAACCTGGAAGTCATTATTCCTGACATTTCAATCAATTACCAAGCCCTGTTCATTCTACTTCTACGCTGCTTCCAGTAATTTTCTAAAACACAAATTAGACTTGGTCATTTCCTTGTTCAAAATTCCTCAGTGGTTCTTTATCACAAACTTTAAAGTATCTTGCATAGCGTATTTGGCCCTAGGTGATCTAACTCTCCTGCCACCCCTAAAACTACCTATGTGCCGAATTTCATCTCCAGCCACTCCTAATTTCAGACTTTGTTATTTCATCAGTTCCAACTCCTAGCAGTACCAGAATCATGCCCAGCTGCCTTCCCACACCTCTGTGACTTACATCTCTGTTAGATGCTTGCCTGATGGCCTCCTACCTGTCCTTCAACTCTCACCTTAAAGGTTACCTCCTCTGTAACTTTGTCACTGACTCTCCCTGATATGCTCTGGTACTATCCGTAAGTTCCCACTATATACCTTTACATATACCTTCATTAAAACAATTATCATATTGCTTTACAGTTTTGTGTTTGCATATCTGGCTCTCTTCTGAACAGTAAGTTCCTTCAGTGTAGGGTTAGTATCTTTTTATCTTTGTATCTACAATGCTACAGCACTACATCTGACTCTAAATAAATACCTGGTTCAATCATGACAAGTGAGACTTCTCAACAGATGATACACCCCTAACCTCCCCAAATGAATTGGGGCTCCATTCATTTATTCATTCCACAAACATTTACTGAACACTATCATGTACCGAGTCCCATCGTAGGCACTGAGAACACAACAATGAAACAAAGCAAAGTCTTTGGCCTCATGGACCTTACACTGTAATGATGGAGACAAAAAATAAACATTTCAACACATAATGTCTGATAGCGATAAATGTGATGAAGTAATATGAAGCAGGGACAGAGACACAGAGTGATGGGGTGTGTTGCTATTTTAGAAGAGAAAACTGTACGGTAAAGCAGGGGGTACCACTCTGAGGAGTCAATACCTGAGGTGAACTGAGTCACACAAATTACCCGGGGAAAAGAGAATGTTAGGAAAAAGAAGAGCAAGTGCAAAAAGCTCTACGGCAAGACAAGCCTGAAACATTCAAGGAATAACAGGAAAACAGGTTTGGTAACAACAGGGTTAAGAAGGGGCACTATGAGACAGCTAAGGGCCAGAACAAGTATGGGCCTGCAGGCCAAGGGAATGTGGAATTTATTTTGAATATTTTGAGAAATCACTAGAAGGTTTCAGCAAGAGGACATGACCTGACTTAACTTTGCTAAACATCATTCTGGCAAAAATGTGAGCCAACTGCCTACAAACGGTAAGAGCAGAAGAAGGAAAATCTGTAAAGAAGTCTAAGAACCTGGGCAACTGGGTGGCTCAGTCGGTTGAGTGTCTGGCTTTGGCTCAGGTCATGATCTCACGGTTTGTGAGTTCGAGCCCCGCGTTGGGCTGTGTACTAACAGCTCAGAGCCTGGAGCCTGTTTCAGATTCTGTGTCTCCCTCTCTCTCTGCTCCTCCCCTGCTCGTTCTCATTCTCTCTCGCTCGCTCTCAAAAATAAACATTGAAAAAAAATTTTTTTAAAAGAAGTCTAAGAACTATGAGGTATGCAGCATGTCTACTTCAAGAGGAGGTCACAAGAGTAGCCAGATTAATGATATACACTGAAGGCAAAGCTAACAAAAACTTGGTGGGATAACTATATGGGACGTGAAGGGAAGAGGAGTCACTTGGGAGAGTTTTGGTCTCATCAACCTGGATGAAGACAGTTACATTTACTAAGATAGGGAAGACTGGGGGAAGGAAACAGGAAAAGAGGAATCAAGAGTTGTGATTTGGGCATTTTAAATTTGAACACTTGTTGGACATCTTGTGCAGTTGCTAAGGAAGCAATCAGAAATACAAGTCTAAAGCTCAGGGAGGTGCAAGAATTGGGAGATAAAATTTTAGGAGTCATCATCATAAAGATTCAAGCCAAGGAACAGAGTAAGACCACCTAGGCGGTAACAGAGAAAGAGGCCAGAGGGATTGAGCCATCTACAACCTTTACATGTCAGGAAGAGGAGATGTGGCCAGCAAAGGAGAATGAAGAAGAAAACAGGAAGAACAGAAGCATGTAGTATCCCAGAAACCAAGCGAAGAAAATATTTTAAAAGGCAAGAACAGTCATCTGTATTAAATGCTGAAAGGTCAAGTAGGAAGAACTGAGAATCTTCAACTGGACTTGGCAGGAAAGAGGTTGTTGGTGACACTGCAAAGGTTTCAGTTGAGTTGAAGAGATAAATACCTTCTGGAATGGGTTAGGGAACAAATACAAGGTAAGAAACAATGATCCAACAACAGGAAAGGAGAAACCAATTATGGTGAGCAGGATGGGTAGTCAATTGTAGTAAAGCCACATTTACAATAATTTTCAAATTCTGGAGCAAAAAATTAGCAACTATAAGATTAGAAAATCTATCAATACTTCCTCTGTCATTGTTAGAAACACAAGGGTAGTGTTAAGTAGAATGTGATATTCTGAAGTGCTCAATTATTCACCTCAGGATAGTTAAGATACCTTGAGCCTCGGTATTTCTACAAAGATCAAGTTCACATATTCAACATCTTTCCTAAAAGTTACTTGTACCAAATCTATAAAGAACTAATCAAATTCAACACCCAAAAAACAAATAATTCAGGGAAGAAATAGGCAAAAGACATAAACAGTTTTTGAAAGAAGACATCCAGATGGACAGCCGACACATGAAAAAATGCTCAACATCACTCATCATCAGGGAAATACAAATCAAAACCACAGTGAGATACCACCTCACACCTGTCAGAATGGCTAAAATTAACAACTCAGGAAACAACAGATGTTGGTGAGGATGTGGAGAAAGGGGAACACTTTTGCACCATTGATGGTAATGCAAACTGGTGCAGCCACTCTGGAAAACAGTATGGAGGTTCCTCAAAAAATTGAAAATAGAACTACCCCACAACCCAGCAACTGCACTACTAGAATTTATCCAAGGGATACAAAACTGCTGATTCAAAGGGGCACATGCACCCCAATGTTTACAGCGGCACTATCAACAATAGCCAAATTATGGAAAGAGCCCAAATGTCCATCAACTGACAAATGGATAAAGAAGTGGTATAAAAATATAATACATATATATTATACTTATATACACATATTATGTATATATATGTACTATATATATACATTATACACACACACACAAACACACACACACAATGGAATATGAATTGATGATGAAAAAGAATGAAATCTTATTATTTGCAACAACATGGATGGAACCAGAGTGTATTATGCTAAGCGAAATAAGCCAGAGAAAGATAAAATACTTCACTCTTGTGGCATTTAAGAACAAAACAGATGAACATAGGGGAAGGGAAGGAAAAATAAGATAAAAAGAGAGAGGGACACAAACCATAAGAGACTCTTAAATACAGGGAACAAACTGAGGGTTGCTGGAAGGGTGCTGGGTGGGGGATGGACCAGAAAGGCGATGGGCATTAAGAAGAACACTTGTTGGGATGAACACTGGGTGTTATAGGTAAGTGATGAATCACTTAATTCTACTCCTGAAATCATTATTACACTGTATGTTAACTAACTTGGATTTAAATAAAATTTAAAAATAAATAAAAGTTCAGCAATGAAGTAAAAACAAAAAAAGTTACCTGTACCTTAGCAAAGTTCAGGATTCATTCAAGTCTGTACAAAATCAGTTCTTCAGTCATTTGAATTCAGTCACAAACATATAAATTCTACTTTTTCAGCAATGGGCATATATAACTTTGCAGTACTGGATGATGATTTTGGGAATGTAGCAGTTAGTATTCATTTATAAACTTTTATAGAGTGTTCAGTGTTCTGATAACAAAACTAGATTACAAAGTTCTTTATCTAGGTCACTCTGGGCTACTACCTGCAGAATGAAGTCTCTAAGTAAAAGAAAAAAAAAGGGGGATTTCTTTAAACAGGTTACTTTTTTGAAGATAATAGATGGCTCAAAGGTCTGTGATAGAAGAAAATCTCATTTTAAGAAAATACTTAATAAAGTATAAAGCTAACTAAAAAAGTAAGGTGTTTTTTTGTATTTTCCTTAATGCAAAAGCATTATAAAATAAACCTACAAATAAAAAAGCTGTATCCTCACCTTAAATAGTCACTATTAACATACTGCTGCATATTTTTCTAGACCTAAAAGTTTTTAAAAAGCGTTGTGAATGAGACTTATCTGCTATGAGCACAGATTCCTGTTAGACTTGCTAAGCCAGTTTTCTTCAAATTTTTTCCTGTACTCCAGTTCAAGACATTTCACATCATGACACAGTACAGATTCACATACATAGATGAGACTGACAAAAAGTCCCATATTAATATCTTTACTATTTGCACTGATCTTATTTTTTTTAATCTATTTTATTTTACCTTAATGAAAAAAATTTAGATTCTTATAACTTAAAATCAATTTATTCACTAAGTTGTTTTACTGACTGAATTTGTAGAATACTATTCTAAACAGCATAATCATGTCAGAAATTTTCACAGCAGGCACAGAAAACATTCTCTATGTCAAATGATGGGGATTTTTTGTTGTAGAGCAAGCTAAAACGGAAAGTAAAACATGAGTAAAACATCAGAAGGTTATACCACCTTACAGGTGTTTAGCAAAATAATAAAATTAGGACTATACCTAATCTTTCCACACCTTTAAGGTCCTCTATTTCCATGGTTGAGCACATTTCCACAAATGAAAAACCAAGAAATGTCCTTCTGCAAAAGAGATTCACTTTAAAATATGCTTGACCTAAACACAACACAGAGGCACTTGTGTGTGATATAATAACATAAAAAATTATACTTGGACAGCAGAGAAATGGTTTCATATTTAAAAACTATAAAATCTGCTAATGAACCACAACTGCTGCTGCTGTAGTTTTCTTAACGCATCCTTCCGTAAATGCACTTGCACTAGTTAATACAATGACATATTTTATACTTGAAAACACAAAATAATTCCTACATCCACTTGAAGGTTTATTCTCACTTCTGGTTTGAATACCGGGCTTACAAAATATAGGTTACATTTCAAATTAACAGAATAAAGACAGTAATTTGTGACATTAGTACCTATAGTTGAAGCGATTACTCTACACCTTCTTTTAACACACCTGGACTGAAAAAGTAAGTTTCCAACCAAGTAGACACTCATTCAGGGCACCTTACATAGACCTTACTCAAAGGTATACAGGAAACAGATTCATTAATGGAAAGCATTATCTAAACTGCTAAACTGGCCGTGTATATATAAAGTAACACAGAAAGGCCTTATTCATTGTGAAAGGCTGTTCTCAGCCCACACACAACACTATATTGTGACCTCCAGATAACTGTTTTTTAGTACAGTACACCTGTTTTTATTGTTTCTGTCTCTTCTCCACCTGTCACTTCTTGCCACTCTAAGCATTTTTCTTTCTTTCAATATAATGAGTGCTGTAAATTCCATTGTTCAAAGTATATACAAAATAAGAATAAAAGTTGTAAGTAAGGATCGGAGATGCCTCTTATTTGAGCAAAGTGTACGAACTTTAATATGTGAACTTTATGATGCCTATTTTGGCCCCTGATCAGATATTATTTGCTTATTTGACGATATGCATAATAGTAACATCCTCACTCAACCCTCCCAAAAACCTTACAAAGCAGTATTATTACAAATCCAAATTTACAGATGAGAAAACCTAGCCAAGGGGATGTTAATTAATATATCGAAGGCCAAAGAACTAGAATGTGGCTGATTCTAATGTAGATTATCTGACTCCAGTGTGTGTGCTCCTAACTCTCTTGGCAATATGCTTTGCTGCCTTATGACAATATAAAAAACCCAGTGTGTTTAGTACCCTCCACTTTAATATCTTTGACAAGTCCCTGGGGAAAAAAAAAATCATTAGGGATAACTGCATCGATTAGCTGATGTCTAGGAGATCAGAAGCCTTAACTACCTCCTTTCACTATTTCAAAAGCTGCTCCAAAAAACAAAATTGAGTCATGGAAGTGAAAAGTCAGAGGAGCACCAGTGGGTCGACAAAGCTGACCAGGAAGTTGTCAGGGGTCTAGCCTTGTCTGAAATTACACTGTGCCTATTCTACAGGGAGTCCAAATCCAAGACTCTCCATTACCCTTTGAAGATCTACTTGCCAAGGATGACTGTTCTTTTTAAGATGCAGCCCTAAATGACCTCTCTGAATGCCTGCTGCACGTTGCAAATTTCAATAAACATTCCCTGAGTAAATGTGGGGTAGGTATTTTCTGCTCCCTGCTGCCATACCAAACTATTATTAGCGCACCTGACTCTCAATGATACTTTGAGCTCCTTGAAAGCAAGAAAAGCCTTATCAATGTTAGATCCTCAGTGCCCAGCACCATTCCTGGCAATGGATGGCATTCAATAAATGATAGGTAAATAAATGCATAGAACAATAAATGTTCCTAACACAAAGTAGTACTAATCTGGATGTTTCTCCTTAATTTGAGACTCTGAATACGTGAAAGTATGTGTACTCTCAATGAAAGTTAAGAATTCTTTATCATTGTGCTATTTTTAAATTCAATTCATTAGCTAATTTCCTACTAAACAGACCTTTCACCTTTCTTAACTTGTATATGACACATGCACATTTCTATTTACAGAAAGAGATCTTATATGCAAACTAACAGTGAGAGCAAAATTAAACCAGAGCCAGGTTAAAGGCCTATCCTCCAAACCCAGTTCATTCCTGCATACCACAATGTACTACTACCACCATCAAAGAAATGATGCCCTCTATTTTGTAAGTATTACTCATTTTTACAGTTAACATACGGATTATTCCAATTATGAGAAACACTAAAAAGCACTAAGACTATGAATGTTTCTGAGATTACAAAAACCTTCTAATATGTTGGGTTTAAAGAACTATACATGGCAACATAATTTAAATTTGTGCTGCACAAAAGAAGTCAATGAATGAAGTACTATGCTAAGTGTTGATATACATTATCTCATTTAACAATCATAAACAAGTTCTTGAGGTATGTACAACTATTACCATTTCACAAATAAAGCCACTAAGACTTAAGGTTGCACATCTAGCTAGTAAGTATTGGAGCTAGAATTGAAACCTTGCTTTGACTGATATTCAAGCACTGAAATAACTGCTCAAAACTCTGCACCCCATAGCATATCCTCATCAAAACAGCTCTGAATTTTCTGAATCCCACTGCCTATTAACATTGTGATAACACACCATATTATTTTTAACTTCATCATTCTGAGAAGCAAAATAAGGAAAATTGTTTACCTTCATGAGCTCTACACATACCTTCCTATCCTAACCAGTGAAATCTTGAATCATACAGGGGCTGTTTATCACTAACTTTCCCTTTTCTAAAACTTAAGACTTTGCTGCTCCAATACCATGAAAACACTGTTGGCATCCACCGTGTATAAAATTTGCCACAACTGTTGGTAGTAAAGGTCACTACCTTGGTGACACTGGAGTCTTAGAAGACTTGACCTCTCTAATGCTAGTTCTAAAGGTTTTTGTAGTATTTACCACACTAAATGTTGAGTAAAAACATCTGGGAAAAACAAGGAAATTACGTGATTAAATATAGTAAATTTCTCTCTGCATGGAACAGCTCTTTCAGAAGATCGATTATACACTATTTTTGTTCCAAAAGAGCAAGGAAGCCAGTTTGCAGATTTTATTTGTTTATGTGCCAACAGGCTAAACATTAACAGTGAAGAAATCAAACTGTCTTCTGGTTTTCTCAATTCTCAAAAACAATCGGGGGGAAAAGAACTAACTTTATTCACCATAGCTTACACATTGTTTCCTTTTCTCCTTTTCTTCTTTTCTGACTGACTTCCACCCACAACCTCAATGAATTTTGAATCATGGGCCATGAATGGTGGTATTTATTAAAGTAAACCAAGTATCTTTTCTTCCTTTCTCTCTTAGGGAAAAAGAAAATCTGAAGGTCCTGCAGAAACATACCAAGACTTTTACTGGATATACCTCAAAAGTCTTCTCTATCTATATTCAATCACTTGACAAGTTCCACTGATCTTTACACCTGAGTATCTCTTTAATCTGTCTGGTTTTCCCCATCCCTGAAGATACTCTAGGTTAAACTCACTCACACAAATGCCTAGACTATTATAAAAACCCATTTAACCAGTCTCTCTGTGTTGCTTCCTTTCCATTCATTCTTCACCTTGCATCAAGAATGACCCTTACAATTAGCTGCTCAGGCATCCCCCTCCCTAAAACCTTTCAATGACTTCCCATCATTTTTTTTTAATAAAAAAAAAAAAAAAACTTTAATGTTTATTTTTGAGAGAGACACAGAATGTGAGCAGGGAAGGGGTCCAGAGAGCGATGGAGACACAGAATCCGAAGCAGGTTCCAGGCTCTGAGCTGTGAGCACAGAGCCTGATGCAGGACTTGAACCCACAAGCTGTGAGATGATGATCTGAGCTGAAGTCAGATGCTTAACCAACTGAGCCACTCAGATGCCCCCCCCATCATTCTTATGATAAAATCAATTTTTAAACATGGCTTATAAGACTTTTAATATCTGAGAGGGAGAGAGCGCGCACATATGCGTATGAACATGGGAGAGGGGCAGAGAGAGAATCCCAAGCAGGCTCCACACTGTAGCACAGAGCACTAAGTGGGGCTTGATCCCAAGAACCAAGAGATCGTGAGCTGCACTGAAACAAGAGTTGGACGCTTAACAGGCTAAGCCACCCAAATGCCCCTTTACAAGACACTTTAACCTGGCTCCCAATGAGTTTCTCTTAACTTTTGTCACTTCTGTCCTTATATGCCATACAGCCACAGCAAACTTCTTTCGAGATTCTTGAACTCTCCACACTATTCGCTTGGGGGGTGGGGGCAGGGTTCATCTTAGTCTCTACACAATCTCTTCCCTCTACCTAGTCTACTTCCCTGCAGCCTAACCAACTTTGCCTAATTTCTACGTAATCTTTAGGCCTCTATTCATTGTTTCCTTGAGAGCTTTACTTAATCATTTTAGATTAGACCTTTGCCATACACCACTCCTGTTACAGCTCTTATATTTGATTACAATTACTTCTCTAGTTGTCTGGTCTTTACCACTGCACTGTATGTTCATTATAGAAGGAATTACGTCTCCTTGTCCATCACTGTATCCCCCCACACTTAGTACAGTGCCTGGACATATAGCACAGAATCAAAAACAATTTTTTTGTTTGGGTAAAATGAATGAATGAAAGAAGAAACAAAAATAACAATTTGGGGGGTAGAAATTGAAAAGGACAGATTTAAATGGTATTCTGATCAACAAAAGAATCCCATGTCAAAATCACATCCTTAAATAAACAGAACTTCTGGACACTGATTATGATGTAGAAAGATGGAGAATGTCATTTCCATCTTAACACAAACAAACAAAGGTGGAAAATGTGCACAATCACAAATTTTCTTGAGCTCATCAGAGAAGCAAGATCAGAGAAGCAAGTTGGGACAAGCAACTAACCCAAAATCTAAGGAGAGAAGACAGGGTCCTCAAGAAGAGATGGAACATGAATGCTTTCTTAGCTGTAGTAAACAATGGACACCATAAAAGCCAGTATGAAGAACTCAGTTAAAATGTTTTAAAAATTGCTAAAGGCCAAATGTGGACTGCGAGAAGACAGAACCCTTAGCAAACACAGAAACGAGGTGAACTTTCACCCCCTCACAGAATCTTTCCCACAGACTTCAGAGGCTCAAAAGAAAGACTAAGGACTAAGCAAGAGACAGAGAAGTCTAAATCCAGCCTTGTGGTGCAGACTTGGGAGAAAGAAATAAGAGTTCATGGGGGAAAAGTACCTAGATCCTTCTTGCCTATCTCCCCTACATGAAAGAAATTAAGTAAGGCTGGGGAAAGGAAGCAAATCCTGTTGCCCTGAGGCAGCAGGTGAAGGCCCACTGCAGGTAGGTAAAATAAACAAAACAAGAAGTGAACAAAACAAAAACACCTCTACCCCTCAAATCGAGGCAAGGTTACTGAAAAAGCCCCACTCCTGAGATCAGGGGAAAGTATCTACTCAAAACTGAGACTGAACCAAACCACCAAAAATGCCGTAACGTTTTTGTTATAACAAGACATAACAACAGGCTAATAAAACTCCTCTTCCCATAACAACAGACTAATAAAACCGTCAGCAAGCTAGGAACAAAAAAGTGAATTTCCTCACCTTGATAAAGGATATCCACAAAAAAACCAAAAATGAATAGCTGATTAAAACATCTACCTTGCATCACACTTGATGGTGAAAAATCAACTGTTTTCCTCTTAAAATCAAAAAATAGGTAAAGGGGGCACCTGGGTGGTTCAGTCGGCTAAGCGTCTGACTTCGGCTCAGGTCATGATCTCGCGGTTCTTGAGTTCGAGCCCCGCGTCGGGCTCTGTGCTGACAGCTCAGAGCCTGGAGCCTGTTTCAGATTCTGTGTCTCCCTCTCTCTCTCTCACCCTCCCCCATTCATGCTCTGTCTCTCTCTGTCTCAAAAGTAAATAAACGTTAAAAAAAAATTTTTTTTAAAAATAGGTAAGGATGATCATTCTCACCACTTCTACTCAACAGCGAAATTGAAGGTTCTAGCCAATGCAATAAGGCAAGGAAAAAAAAGAAGAAGAAGAAGTCTTTCCAGACTGGAAAGAAAGAAAACTGTCTTTGCAGACATAACCTTCTACAATTAAAATCCTACAGAATTTACAACAATGTTACTAGAACTAATAAGTGAGTTTAGCAAAGTAACAGGATACAAGTAGTAATTCTATATGCTATCAATGAACAAATAAAAATTAAAAATGTAAAGAGTACCATTTACAACAGCACTCAAAAACATGAAATACTTAAGTATAAATCTAACAAAATATATGTAGAATCTATGCTGAAAACTGTAAGACATTGATAAAAGAAAGCAAAGAATATCTAAATAAAGTTCATGAATAGGAAAACTCAATATTAAGATGTCAATTCTCTCCAAACTATCTTTACATTTCAATCAGAATCTCAGAAAGAATTTTATAGAAATTAACAAGCTCATTCTAAAACAAATACAGAGAAGCAAAGACACTAGAATAGCCCAAATAACTTTGAAAAAGAACAAAGTTAAGGCAACTTACACCACCTTATGTCAAACTTACGATAAAGTACAGTAATTAAACCAGTGTGGTATTGGAGAAAGGGTAAATATACAGACCAACAGAATCGGGGGGAGGGGGGAATCCAGAAACAGACCCACACGTATATGATCAATTGATTTTCAACAAAGGTACAAAGGAAATTCAATGGTAAAAGGAGAGTCTGTCCAATAAATGGTGCTAAAACAATTAAAATTTTCCTACTCATAACAAGAAGATAATTTCTATCCATACCTCACACCACATACAAAACTAACTCAAAATGAATCACAGACCTAAATATAAAACCTAAAATTGTAACACTACTAGAAGAAAACATAGGAGATAATCTTTTTGACTTTGGGTTAAGCAAAGATTTATTAGATACAACACCAAAAATACGATCCATAAATAAGAAAAAAATGTTTAAATCAATAAACTGGACTTCAGCAAATGTAACTTCTGTTCTTCAAAGACACTGTGAAGAGAATGAAAAGACAAATCACTGACTGGGAGAAAATATTTGCAAAATGACTATCTGATAAAGACCTTTATCCAGAATACACAACAGACACACAAAACTCAATATCCTATAACAATTTGAACAATACTTCACCAAAGAAGATATAAAAACGGCAAATAGGCACACCACAAAATGCTCAACATCATTTATTACTAGGGAAATACAATTCTGTTTATAAGACATTCTGAAAAAGGCAAAACTTGAGGGACAGAAAATATACCAATAGGTGCCAAAAGCTCGAGTTCAGATGAGGGGTTGATTACAAAAGGGCATGATGGAATTCTTCCATCATATATTTAGAATGATGGAACTCTTCTGTATCTTAATTGTGTGGGAGTTACAGGACTACATGCTTTTGTCAAAATTCATACAATACACTCTAAGAAAAGTAAATTTTCTTATGGCATGTAAAATTATATCTTAATTTTATTAAAGGAAAAAAAATCACATCCTCTAGAAATTCATACCAAAATATAGATGACAGCACTGGCTCTTTAATTTCTATTCTTGGCTTTAAGAAGTCAGTGAGTAATTAGCACAACCTTAATGAAGTTATATTAGTAAGACTAAAGATCAATTTGTTTCTTAAAACTTGAGGCTACAGTCTTTCCTAATTTAATTCTACAGTCATTACTTAAAACTACCAATGACTTACTCAACTTAGCGTGAGTAAAGACTGTAAAACTTAGTCTCCTTTGTCAACTCTATTATCGACTCTCTATGTATAACCAAACCAGACAATCTATGCATTGCACTCAGGGAGATATACTGAACTATATATATTTTTAAAATTTTTTTAATGTTTATGTATTTTTTTTTAATTTTTTTTTTTCAACGTTTTTTATTTATTTTTGGGACAGAGAGAGACAGAGCATGAACGGGGGAGGGGCAGAGAGAGAGGGAGACACAGAATCGGAAACAGGCTCCAGGCTCCGAGCCATCAGCCCAGAGCCTGACGCGGGGCTCGAACTCACGGACCGCGAGATCGTGACCTGGCTGAAGTTGGACGCCCAACCGACTGCGCCACCCAGGCGCCCCTGTTTATGTATTTTTTGAAGGAGAGACAGAACGTGAGCGGGGGAGGGGCAGAGAGAGAGGGAAACACAGAACATGAATCAGGCTCCAGGATCTGAGCTGTCAGCAGAGAGCTTGATGTGGGGCTCAAACTCATGGAAGCTGTGAGATCATGACCTGAGCCGAAGTCAGATGCTTAACTGACTGAGACACCCAGGTGCCCCACTGAACTATATTTTTCATCTGGATAGTTTTGTTCCGAACAACTTTAGAAAAGAGGACACAGAGAATATTCTAAGATACTCTGATAATTCCAAACAATGTTATGCACATCAATATATAATACTTTTTTTACTAAAACACACCTTTTTTTTTTTTTTTTTTTCAAAATCCCTTGCTCAAAACCTTAGTGACTCACTAGAGTTTACAAGATATAAATTCATCTTAACTGGCATTCAAGGTTCTACACAATATGGTGTCACTCTACCGTTCTAATCATATTTCTATTACCTCAGACACACATCCTCCATTCTACACTGGATAGCCTCATGATCTGTTCACACCAATTTCTGAAATGCTCTCTTTGAACTGCCTCAGTTTAAAAGTACCTCCTAGTCACTATTCCTTCAAAAGGCTTATCTCAAGTCCAGTGTTTCCGTTTAACTATTTGAAGACACATTGACTTCACCTATCTGTGAATTCATGTGCATTCATACCTATGGTATTCATGACATTATATACTACCTTATATTCTTCTTTACATGTTTCACTTATGACTGTCACCTCTGTAACAGAGGTTCCTGAGGGGAAATGCTATTTTTCACCTGCTTCTTCTATCTCCAGGAACACAAGTACTCAATAAATATTCCAAGAAAAAAATTAATGTGGAAGTTAAAGTAATTTTAAATCATTTTAAATTTAAATTAATTAATTGTAAATTAATTTAAAATACTTAACTTCCCAGAAAAGCTTATTTTAAAGCTTGAGAAACTGAAGCCCAGGGCACTAGACTTTGCTCCCCAAGCTCTGTGCTGCATCACACTCACCTCCGTAGTTCCAGGGTTGAATGAAGTGCCCAACACATGGAAAATACTCAATATTCAAGTATTTTACTAAATTTCATTTTCTAAGGCCAAAGTAAGAACTGAAACCCTGGAGTTCTATCCCAATTCTCCAAAGATTATATTAGTGCCTTGAAATGTTCTCTAATTTCTCATGTGTTCACAGATTCTCCCTAAATAGACTATGAAAATCACGAAAATCAAAACTGTACTTTCTCCTCCCTTTAAAGCTCACAGAGCAACTACCACAGTGTTGAGCACATGCAGAGTAGGTGGGCAATATTTCTATTAGATTTCTTTAAACATATATGAGCTGCAACATAAAGGCAGCTCATGTATACTTTTCTGCCCCATGTAAAAACATATTAGTTACTCTTCCTACTGGGAAGATTTATTTTTCATCATCTTTGGCAAAAATTCTAGAATGCTATCTGCCAGGTCCATTGCCCCAATAAATATGCATCCACAAGCAATTATGGAGATAGATAGCTTATGGGGAGGGGGCACTCTTTGGTCAGGTCCCAGTGCTGGCCTGTGGTTAGGGGGAAGGGAAAGTGGGGGGAGGGGTGTGGCCCCATGATTAATCACTGCCCACTCTGCTTAGAGGTATTTATCACAGCCCGCTGTCAGGTAAATCACTGGAAAAACACCTCTTCAGTAATTAATGTGAAGTGACGGATGGACAGCCCCTGGGCCCATTAATCAGGAACATCAGCAGCCTACTGAGATTATGAATGTCAGGATGCATAAACTGCCGGTGGATCAATAGGCCCAGGAATTCATCCAAGGCTCTCATTTCCGAGGCATCTCCGGTACATTAGACTCCCCTGACCCCTCCCCCAATCTGAAATGAAAAGCAAGGCTTCAGAACAAAGAGCAGGAACTGAGGTCTGAAGTGACCACTGCAAGAAAACAGGCAAGGAAGCTGGCCATGGTAGGAAAGGTACCAGGACAGGCAACATGAGCACACGGCTATACCCACAGTCCCTGCCTTACAATGGTTTGATGGACTTAACAATTTTTCAACTTTACAACAGTGCAAACACATATGCACCGAGTAGAAACCATACTTTGCATTTTGATCTTTTCTGGGCTAGCACAACGCGGTACAATACTTTCTAGTGATGCCAGGCAGGAGTAGTGAGCCACAGCTCCCAACCAACCACGCCATCACACGGATAAACAACTGGTATACTTGCAACCACCCTGCACCCAAACAACCACTCTGTTTTCCCTTTTGGTACAGTATTCAATAAATTACATGAGATATTCAACACCTTATTATGTTCAACACTTCATTATAAAATAGGCTTTGTGTTAAACGATTTGCCCAACTACAGGCTAATACAAATAGGGACATTTAAATCAGGCCATACTAAGCTATGATGTTCA
Source organism: Panthera tigris (assembly GCF_018350195.1). Lineage (NCBI taxonomy): Eukaryota > Metazoa > Chordata > Mammalia > Carnivora > Felidae > Panthera > Panthera tigris. The sequence goes on along the minus strand of NC_056670.1, from coordinate 56,409,224 downwards.
GTAAGTAACGTATATTAAACATATTTTCAACTTTCGCTATTTTCAACTCAGGATGGGTTTATTGGGACATAACCCCATCATAAGTCAAGGAAGATCTGTACCGAACAAGAGGCTCTTAGAAGGCTCAGTGCCCTGGAAAAGCAGGGGAATCAAGAAGACAACAGTTAATATTCAATTACTCAGAACCTGACTATCCATTTTATGGGCAATCCAGCTTCTTGCTTCTAGTCTTTTACCCATTTTCCTGTCCATATTTTCTTTTCTTTTCTTCATATCAACACCACTAATGCAGAGAGAAGTAAGAGTAAGAAAATTCAATTTCTGCCACCTAATAACCTAGGTACAAATTTCAGCTTAATAGGAAAAAGGATTTGTATGAAATAAAATCATTGAATTATCCTTCAATTTAATTTAGACTTCTCCCTCATTACCATGACAAACTGGGAATTGCGAGAAGCACCCAGTGTTCTCGAAAGGTGGTCGTCCTGATTCATTAGCAGTTACAGAGCATTCCACCAATATAAGATACAGGTTAAAGGTTACACTGTGGTGGGATTCCAGCAAAATGAAATCAGGTCTTAACTGTTTCCTCTCCAAGTCAAACAAAAAACTCTCCATCAAAAGGACTGTTCAACTTATAAAACAGTACGGAGATGAAAATTACTATTTGCTGGTCATCCCAAGTTTATCAAATTTTGTATGTGAAGTATGGCTGGGCTCTGGCCTCATACTGAACACATTCTAGGCTTTGCACTGACGGGAATGAGACGGCACTTGCTGCCACATCCCGCCAAACCCCAGTGCTGTGCTTTGTGGTCAGACTCAGGCCAGGGCTGCAATTGTTGGTCAGAAAGTGTCTCAGAGTTACGGCTGCCTGTTCCGCTAAATCTCATTTCATCCTACTGATGGATGGATGGACAGATGGCTGCTTGGTGAAAGCAGCATTATCAGGCAGCTTCTATGGAGCCTCCGAATGATGGATAGCCCTCTTTCTACTTTCTCCAAACCACCATCGATCCAAGCCATATTTCAGCGGTCAGAAGCCCAGTAATATTAAGACACACAATCAGGTTAAGTTACTTGCAGTGTAAACCTCTAGAACAGAAATTCTAACACCTCTGCTTTGCTGTCATGAACTAGGCTAAAAATGTTACAGTTTCATTCTTTCTAGCTGCTAACCCAATGAATTCCAACAGCTCAAAGCCCAAAGGGAACAGCTGGGCTCCATTCCTAAGAGCACTCTGAAAGCTAGTTTGCCTGCCAAATTTTTTACTAGCCACTTCTGTGTAATGAATTCCGCAGTATTAGTGAGCAGATCTGTGAATATGTGTATCCAGCTGAATGTAAAGCCATCAGAACCATACAAACCATGTAGAGTTTGTCAGTGACATAATCACTAGCCTCAAATGTGTGGAGCTGTGGATATACCAAGCAGACCCTGTCTACCAACACCAAGGATGGTGCTTAAACCCTGGACAAGTTAAAATTTTGGCTTTTGCTCATAATCCTAAAATTCTCTTTCTATCCGGTCTGCCTTGCTGGCTTCACTCTCTTGTGTAAGTACTAATCCTTGCCTGTTTTCAAGCACACTCCTGTATCCATTTGCTCTGTCGCCTTCTAGACACTCATCTGAACTAGTCTATTTGGGCCCCATGCCCCCTTTGTTCCTTCCACATTATCCAGTGCTCTCAGACAGCAACTCAGACTCATATAACTGGACATATAAGTATCAAAGTTATTTCCACTTGTGTGACTGGAAGAAATGGACTCTGACTCCAGCTTTTTGATATAGTTTCCCTCTGTGATATAGATGTCCTCTTTTTTCAAGCTCACTTATCCCCAAATGACTTCTCCTATGAATGCTTCGTTATCAACTATACCCCAAATCAGGTTGGCCTGGCGCCTAGTATGGCCCCTTTCGATTGACTTGTTGCACCCTGAGTCTGCACGCTAGAGAATTTGTTTTTATTTGTTTGTGGGGTTATAAAAATGTCTCAGTAGAGTGTTGTTCTTCTTGCTCTTATGGTAGCTAACTTTAATACTTTAATATTTATGCCTTAACAGCACCTATACTTCTGTTCCTTGCCAAAAAAAAAAAAAAAAAAAATTATAGACTGTTTTTACAAGATACTACTTAATTATAATGCTGTATCAAAAATATCACTGCCCTTCACATAAACATTAAAGAATCTTTACAGAATCTCAGAATTACATTACCGAAAAGGATTGCGTAAGTCAGAATTCAAGATCTTAATTTTCCAAATAAGGAAACTAAGGATCCGAGGTTGTGATGGCCATGGCTAAATAGATATTAAGTGACAAAGAACGGCTGGAATCTAGGTTTTAATTAAAAGTGCTGTGCTCATTCTATTTTTCAGACATTTCATTTTCATTTTTATGATTTCAGAGTGAGTGGGGATAAATAGGGTTGAGTGTCATTTGTGTGTGTGCCAGGTGTATTTTGGGGGAAGGTGACCACAAATTAAAATTTGGTCACCCACACTCTTGCGCCTCCCATGAAAACTGCCCACAGGTCATCCGAGAGCCACTCGCTATCTTGGAGAACAAAATTAAATGAATCCCTGACAACTATAAACCTCTACTCTTCTCCCTTCTTTATGTACTTGTCCCAGTCCTATCTAGAAGGTTGAAAATAACAAAAGCAGAAAGATATTCAATCCAACTAGAATCAGAAAAGCAAGAAGCTCCATAACTTATTTAAACTAAATGGATAGAAGAGTAATGTGACCTCGTTTGCAAGGATGCTACATTCTTGTCAAATACATAGCACAAGTTGACTGACTGGACTTTACCGTCTGTCTGGTGGCCAAAATGTGTCATTGCTCTATTTCCTGATTGCCAAGCCACCTCCATACATAGCCAAAAGCTTAGAGCTGAAAAAGACGTTTGAAAATCATGTGGTATCACCTCATTTTAAAGATGAGAAAACTGGTGTGCCTGAGTGGCTCAGTCGGTTAAGCATCCAACTCTTCATCTGCTCAGTTCATGATCTCACGGTTCATGTGACCCAGCCCAGTGTCAGGCTCTGTGCCAACAGTTCAGAGCTTGCTTGGATTCTCTCTCTCCCTGTCTCTCTCTGTCACTCCCCTATTTGCTCTCTGTCTCTCTCAAAATAAATAAACATGAAAAGAAATTTTTTGAAGGAAAAGGAAGAAAGGAAGAAGGAAGGAAGGAAGACAGAGAGATAAGGAATTGGTTGAGGAATTTATCTGAGACTTACAGTTATTTGAGTAGGAACTGAGACAAGAACCCAGGTCTCCTATCAACTAAAACTAGTAGTTTTATCACCATCATAGTTGCCTTACCCAGTTTTTCAGTCAGTATAAGTTCTGGATATACCAGCTGGACAAACTTTAATCAGGAAGTTAATTGTGCTGCAAAAATAATCACATAATGCAGACCAAAACCAAATACATTATCCATACCAATGCTCATTTCTATTAGTATAAGATGATGAGAAAGACTTTCCATCCCATTCCCACAAAAATGTGCCTCATACACTGGGCAAGATCTCTATTACAACTATTCTTAACACCAGACACACATTTCTCTTACTAATTTTGAAAAAGGCACTTCCTCAGAAAAGATGGCTTGTTTTTTTTTGTTTTTTTTTTTTAATTTTTTTTTTCAACGTTTTTTATTTATTTTTGGGACAGAGAGAGACAGAGCATGAACGGGGGAGGGGCAGAGAGAGAGGGAGACACAGAATCCGAAACAGGCTCCAGGCTCCGAGCCATCAGCCCAGAGCCCGACGCCGGGCTTGAACTCATGGACCGCGAGATCGTGACCTGGCTGAAGTCGGACGCTTAACCGACTGCGCCACCCAGGCGCCCCAAGATGGCTTGTTTTAAGTGAATAATAAGAAATGACAATACTTTGAACTCTTATTTTATTCCTATAAACTCCCTAAGTTCATAGGTTGTTTTATTTGCATTAACCAAATACATTTTAAAATAACTTTTTACATTCATTTGCAAAGCTATCTTAAGTCAACATAATAACGATCCTTTCCTTTCATGAAAAAAGTCTTTTTACAGAGCTTCTATTTGGTTAAGATCTATTAAGCCATGTCTAAGAGAACAATGACATATTCTTCACAATCTGCTGCTATGAACCGTATCTAATTATGTTTTCTGTTGCATGAAAGTTTAGGCCCTACAAGCAAAACCAAAGAAGTGGTAGAGTAGTACCAAAAGTAGTAGCAGAGGAAGAAAAACCCAGCTACCACTTAATGAGTGTTTGCCATGTGACAAGGACTATGCTAAATGTTTCATTTATATATATGTGTGTGTGTATGAAAGATCTCACTTGATTCCAACTATAATACTATGAAGTAGTTATTATTATCCCAATTTTACAGATGAGAAATCTGAAGCTTAAGTAACTTAAGATCACACAGTTTTGAGTGTCAGTTAAGACTTCAAAGTCCCTGCATTTAACTGCTACAATTCACTGCTTGACATTCAGCAGGATGGTGTCTCACAATAATGTATTAATTTCATAAATATTCACAATTTGCTTAGAATGTATAAATACAAAGCAACCAGAGTTCAAAGACCGCTGAAGTAAAACAGTAAAACCAACAAGGGTAAGAATGAAAGAACTTTAATGCTCTCATGGCATGCCTATTTCCAATAACCTTCCAGACTTAAAAGTGCTGACAATAATAATTCACTATAGTCTCTGAAACTTCCTCATTCACCTTGCCTCACCCTCAAAACCATATGGTGAAGAACCTCACCAGGTGTCAGGAGAGAAACTCCCTCTCTTCTATTCCCCATAAGAATAATCGCTATACTTCTTCCTACCAACTCCCCCAACCATTTGAAAACATTATCCTTCTCTACATACTTCCCTTTCTCCAGAGACACATGTGAACATGGGAATAGCAACCAGTGAAACTGGTAACACAATTCTTAGACTGGAGGAAGCTTCAAAGCAGAATGTAGAGTGCACTTCAAACTTGAGTTTCCAAACAGAAGAAACTGGTACACCAAATCCCTATAGAAGATGGTATTTTCAGATGTCATCTTAAACAGAATATAATAGTTACAGTATTTTAGTATTAGTCTTTAGTATAAATCTGGAGATTTATAGCCTCTGCATCTCTGCATGCAATTGGGCAAGAATATGGTTTGCATAAATGAAGAAACATTCCATGAGAAATCTGAGTATTAAGACAATGAAAGATATAGGATGCATGATTCCAGCAGGATCCTGGGGGTGCCAAAATACATAAACAAATTATGGCATGAAAAGGTTTTTCTCACAACTAAACACAATTCATGTCCTCAAGTTATTTTACACTCCAGTGACTACAGTCACCATGCATCGGCACCAACTGATTTCACGCTTTATAGGCTGGGAAACAGTCCGTAGCTTAGCCTCTTTCACACTCCACTAACATGGTATCCCGGTAGTTCACCTACTTAACTATTCCCAGTTTAATGTTAGTGCACCTATTACTGACCAACTCAAAAGGCAGTAATATAGACCAAAGTTGTAATATAACTGAACACAACAGCAATATAACATGTAATAGAAAGGTGGAGAGAAAGCTCTGCTTCTTATTCCACATATATACCTGGTGGCAGGGGGGAGAGAGAAGGAAAAACTCCCTCCTAAAACGTATGTCCCTTACCAGACATCTGGAGGTTGGTCTGTTATTTCTAGACTTATTAGAAATTAGTTCCTCTACTGATCTATCTGGATTTCATCCCTAATATCCTACAGTTGACAACAGAGTTGAAATTGACAACGCTTTGAGGGCTGTACCTCAAACATGACATGCATTAAACTTGATCTTTCTTTCCCTTTAGGATTCACAGACTAAAGCTAATAAACCACACAGTAAATTTTCAAAGTAGAAGCAACCAGACTTAATCTGTGCTGAGTGTTATATATGTTATCTCATTTTTTAAATTATTTATTTATTTTAAGAGAGCAAGAGAGAAGAGCAGGGGAAGGGCAGAGAGAGAGGGAAAGACAAAGAATCCCAAGCAGGCTCCACACTGTCAATGCAAAGCCCGATGTGGGGCTCGATCTGAGCCGAAATCAAGAGTCAGACGCTTAACCAACTGAGCCACCCAGGTGCCTCTATATTATCTCATTTGATCCCAACTACAAACTAAGAGGTAGCTAGGTATCTTAATTTTGCAGATGAGAAATCTGAAACTTAAATTGCTTAAAATCGCACAGCTTCCAAGCGTTGGTTAGGATCCCAAAGTCCCTGAACTAGTGTACTAGACTAGAATATAGGCCTCCTAAAAAATGGGGTAAAACAGCAGAGAAAAGCTTAAAAAGACAAAAAAAAGTGCAATAGCAATAGAACAATTGTAAAGGAGGTGGAATCCCTATGTTAGAGATATAGTTACAAATCTGTGTCTCTCTCCCCCTCCTTGAAGCTATGCTAGCAAGCGTGAAGGCCAAATGTGGCTGGTGAGAAACTGAGAAACTAAAGCAAGTTACACTTCAAAATAGGCAAAGAAAACATTAGATAATTAACAAGAGCTTCTCTTATATGCAGATTGAAAGCTTACTAATTAGAGATTCAAGAATAAATACTGTAATTAACTTAGAATATAATCTCTTCAGGGCAATGTTCCTTTAAAAATCAGGAAGCCTGTAGACAGCACTACAGAAGGCTTTTCCAAGAAGTACGATGTACTGAACAAACATGACTCAGGTACTAAAACTGCAATTCTAATCTATTTTTCTTATGATACAAAAAGAAAGATAAATGTTAAAGACTGGTAAAAGCTAACAATAGGTAATGGCATTTTCTTGGAGTCAAATATTTTTTAAGTGCAGATACTGTACTGATACAGATACTATGTTGGGACAGTACAGATTATAAAGACTACAATAATATAACATGGTTTGAACCACATGAATAATGTAGCTTCCCCTTTAAGTTGTCCCCATCTAATTGGGAAGATAAAATATTTTTTTCAAATTATCATTTTAGGGGCACCTGGGAGACTCAGTCAGTTAAGCATCTGACTCTTTGTTTCAGCTCGGGCCATGCATGATCTCACAGTGGTGAGACTGAGCCCCCATCAGACTCTGTGCTGGGCATGGAGCCTGCCTAAGATTCTCTCTCTCCCTCTTCCTTTTCCCCTTCCCTGCTCACAAACGAGCACACACTCTCAAGAAAAAAAAAATGTTTTAGAATAATATATGATAGCTAAGTAAAGAGAAAAGCAGTAAATGATAAAAACCCAGAGAGATATCAGTAAGGGCCTAGAATGGTTGAAGATGTAATAAAATAGGTGGAACTGGAGTTAGGCCTTTATAAGCTGGTATAGAGAAAGAGAATTGAAGGGAGACATTGCAAGAAGACTGAACAATATGAAGACGCAGTAAGTCAGAAAGTGATATTTTGGAGACACTTTACAGAAACTAGCCTAGCTAGAGCCAAAGGCTGAACCATAGTGAACCATAACTCGCCCCACATTAAAGTCTATTCCACAACCCAGAAATATTCAGAAACCCATGTACTGATGTCTGATGAAGACTGCCATGGCTGGCCAAGTGGTTCTAAACAACACTAGTTGATGGTATGTGTATGTAAGGTCTAATATATAAATAAATAACAGGATATATATTCGTCTGAGATAAAGGCCCAGTCATTTGGGGATCTCGATATGGTAACTGGCCTTCCTACCATTACAATAATTCCTGGAAAAGATAAGCCCCATCCCTATCACCCTGACTTTTATAGTCTCATTTCCTGGTAGGAAGTGATATTTCTAGTCTCTTGAAAATTTTTAAATCTATCCAATCCACACTCTCATCAACAGAACATGCAGCCTTACAGTTTTTTTTTTAATTTTTTTTAACGTTTATTTATTATTGAGAGACAGAGAGACACAGAGCGTGAGCAGGGGAGGGGTAGAGAGAGAGGGAGACACACAATCCGAAGCAGGTTCCAGGCTCTGAGCTGCCAGCACAGAGCCCGACGCTGGGCTCGAACTCACAGGCTGTGAGATCATGACCTGAGCCAAAGTCAGTCACCCAAATGAGCCACCCAGACACCCCATAGCCTTACAGTTTTGATGACAGAATGAAACACTGACACCTTGAAAAGAAAAGTGAAATACACAATTTTCTACTCCACCAAACCCCTCCGCCTCACACACAACCTCTGGCTGTTCACTTCACAATCGTTTCAGTAGCACCAACAAGAATAGCTTCCATTCCAACTGCCCACAGAACCAGAGTTGCCCTGCTCTTCTCTCATTTCTTCCCCTCCCACCTCCTCTGTAACTTACACACAACCACTTCACTCTGCTGGCCGTCTTCCCCAACTGCTGCCCAACGATTCACAGGCCCTCACAGATTGTCAGCACTGCGTTCAGGGACTTGAGAAGTACTCTTGTGGGACAGAGCAGTGTGTTAGTACAACATTTTCCCGGACACAATGTCACTCTTTATAGCCAGTTGCAAATTAGTTTCTTCTTAAAAAAAATAATACTCCTAATAAGACAGGTACAAGGAGATTTTAAATAACCAAGATTAAAACTCATTTTGGTCTGCTCTAAGATTGGGGCCATTTCAGACTCATGCACAATGAAATCTCATGCCTCTGCTCATAACAGCCATATACCCCCTGTAGGAATATCAGAAGTACGCTTTCTGATGCTAACAAAAGCAAAGACACCACCAAAAAAGATATCAAAGGAGAATCTTCTTTCCCCTTTTTTCTGTAGCTATAGTCCTCATCCTTAGATTCCATTTGAGAATACTTTAAGCTCTGAACGTCAATATTTACTTATTATTTTTGTGTAAAACCATTTAAAAGAAAATTCTTCAAGTCACCAGTATCATTTCATTAGTTTCCAATTTTTTGCCACATGCTTCAGCAGCACCCAAGTACAATTATCTTCTAACATTTGCTATGACTGACGCTCTTATTGCCACTAAAGCCTTCACCCTACATATCAGCCACCCAATTAACACTGGCAAAACATTAGAAACAGAAGCTGGAACAGACTGAAAAGACCGTAAGAGGATGTGACTAAGAAAGTCTTACAGAACGGTGGTTATATCAACTTACTAAGTCTTCTTGGAAAAAAATTTAATTGAAAAAGAACACCTATAGCGTAATATGAAATAATTAAAATCAGTTTCACTAGCTATCTCATTATTTTTCATTTCTAATTTCTTTCATAGCATTATTCACTCTGCTTCTTTATGCTTTACTGAAGATATAATCTTCCTGAGTCAGTTCTTCACACCTCTATAATAACATAGCTTCTTCACTGCTCCATATATGAACGAGAGGGAAGTTCTAGAGCTTGAAAGGATGTCAATTCTCTGTTCCTACAGTGGAAGAGACTAAACAAAGCAAAACCAGTATCCCAGCTTTGAGAACTAATTCTAATATTTAACCAGCCCCTGTTCTCTCTACAGCAAACACCAAAATTAAGAACAACAGTGAATAGAAGAAAATCTTTAAGAGACCCTCAGTCCTTCAGGAAATTGCCACCCTCAAACTTATTTTAAATGAGTTACAATTAAAATGACACTAAAAGAAACAAAATATAAGCAAATAAATATTTAGAGTAAATAAACAATAGTTCTATAAAATACGCACAAGTATAGTCAACTGACTTACCAAATAAATGACATTTATTTTTTGAATAAAACTCTAGAACATGCAGACAGATTTTATCTGAAGGCAAATGGTACAAAAGTTTCCTTCTGATAAACAGCAGTCTCACCTGGAAAATAATAAAAGTTATTTTTATAAAAATATATAATTACTTCTTTGACACTAGTCTATGCACTTAACTTTCATTATCTCATTTCGTGAATGCTAAGAGTTTAACACATTTACCTACCATAGAATGTGCAATGAAAATAAACACAAACAGATGAAAATACTTTTTAGTAGTTCATCAACCAAACAGAATAAGAAAATGTCATCTTTTCTCATTCTCAGTCCTGTGAGAACTAGTCTGAGGGGGCAGAAATGCATATCAATTGCCTTTAAAAAAAAAAGAGAGAAAGTGGGGCACCTGGGTGGCTTAGTCGGTTAAGTGTCCAACTGCAGCTCAGGTCATGACCTCACGGTCCATGAGCTCAAGCCCCACATCAGGCTCTGTGCTGACAGCTCAGAGCCTGGAGCCTGCTTCAGATTCTGTGTCTCCCTCTCTCTCTGCCCCTCTCCTGCTCAGGCTATGTCTCTCTCTCAAAAATGAATAAATGTTAAAAAAAAATTTTTTTTTTTAAGAAAAAAACCAGAATAATACAAATGATGAAAACCACAAAAAGATGCTCAACTTCTAGTCATAACTACAGTTCTAACTTACAGGATGGCATATGGTGGATGCTCAATAAGAATATGCCAGATGGTTGGATGGATGGATAAAAAATAAACCTCATCAGCTAGCAAAGAAAAAATAAATCATATCAGTTACCAAAGAAATGCAAAATAAATATATAAATACACAGTACTTTTGTTTGCCCATCAAACTGACAGACTTAAAGAAAGAGCAATAAGGTCCTATTTTGGTAAATGTAGACAGAATTCACACATTGTTGATGGAGGTATACCTTTTAATAACGTATAAAGCATTTTAACAATATTTCAGAATCTTTTACATATCAAAGGGGCTTAGGACCAGGCAATTCTTCAAATACTTTATCATAAGGTAATAACTGACCTCTACCATAATACTTCTCCCAAAACTATTTATAATAGTGAAAAATTAGGGCGCCTGGGTGGCTCAGTCGGTTAAGCGTCCAACTTCAGCTCAGGTCACGATCTCGCGGTCTGCGAGTTCGAGCCCCGCGTTGGGCTCTGGGCTGATGGCTCAGAGCCTGGAGCTTGCTTCCGATTCTGTGTCTCCCTCTCTCTCTGCCCCTCCCCCGTTCATGCTGTGTCTCTCTCTGTCTCAAAAATAAATAAACGTTAAAAAAAAAAATTTAAAAAAATAATAGTGAAAAATTATAAACAACTTTAACGTCCACCTATATGGGTAAGGTTAAATTATGGTATATCTAAGCTATACAAAAATAGTCATTAGAAAGAATAATGTAGCTCAATGTAGCTCTATAAAAACTGATATAAAGATCTACAAATATATTGAGTTTTTTAAAAATGGAAAAATTTAACAAGTGTACAAAACCAATATAAAAACTTTGAAACATTCCTGAGTAGATGTGAACAAATGGAAAGCTTGTTTCCTTGTTCTCAGATAAAAAAAAACTCAACATAACTCAACATCATAAAGACGTCAGTTCTCCCCCAAGTAATTTATGAATTTAACGTAATCCCAATAAAAATCCCATTTTGAACAAACTTTCTTCTAGAGATAGACAGCTGACACTAAAGTTCAACAGAAAAATAAAGATGTAACATGACACATTAAAAATGTTAAAAGCTATCCCTTGATATACTACAAAGCCTCTATAATTAAAACAGCGTGATAATGGTACAGGAATAGACAGATCAGTGCAAAAGGGTAGAAAGTCCAGAAGTAAACTCAATGGAAACTTAATGTATGCTAAACATGACATCTCAAAACACTGGGGCAAAACTGTACTTTTTAAAGAAAAAATTTGGAAGATTTTTAAATTTGTATAATATTCACTAAAAAAAAAAAAAACTCTAAACGAAGCAGGGATCCAAATGTAACAACTAAAACGTGTAAATTCTTCTCTACCTTGGGGAAAGAGAAAGGTATTCCAATTACAACCCAAAATTCAGATGCAACAAAAGACTGAAAAATTAAACTAGATAAAAGCCTAGAAACAGACACACACACGCACACGCACACACACACACACACACACACACACACACACACACATAACCAAAAAACAACTGACAAACTGGGAGAAAATACCTGTAACATATAGAACTTAAAATAGCTAGTATCCCTAAAAAAAAAGAACTCAGAAAAATTGAGGGAGAAAAAAAATCTAATAGAGAAATAAATAAAAAGATACAAAACAATTAACAAACACAAAAAAAGATATTTAAATGACCTTTATACATATGAACAGATGTTCAACCTCACTACTAACAAAAGAAATAAACATTAAAACTATATGGAGATACCACTTCTTACCTTTAAGGTTAGCAAAAATTAAGAAGTATAACAACACTCTGATGGTTATGGGAAAACAAACACTCTCACATACTGCTGGTGAGAATTCAAATTTATACAACCTCCACAGAAGGGGATACAGCAATATTTAAGAAATTTACACGTGCTTCTAAACTTTTGACCCAAACATACCATTTTAGGAATTCACCCAAAGATATATTTCCAACATACAAAAATATATATGACCAGGTTAGCCACTGCAGCACTGTTTGTAAATGCAAAATATTGGAAACATCATAAAAGAATGGTTAACATCCTCACAACACAGTAGTGATACACAACTGTCAGAGGGAGGAAAAGACAGACGGAGAGAGGGTGAGTCTATAAATTGATATGGAATGGGTTCCAAAATACGTTGTGTTAAATGAAAAAACCAAGCACAAAAGTTTTCTACAGCATATATCTTCTGTGTAAAAAAGAAGAAATCAGAAAATATACATGTATCTCATCATTCCCGAAGGGAAAACACACAGTAAGGATAATTCAGAAAATGATGAAACTGGTTATCTACAGAGTGGGGTAGAAAACGGTGGAAAGGGGGAAAAAAAAGGGGGGGGAACACTGCTCTGAGTATACATTTTTTTTGTACAATTCTTACTTTTGGAACCATGTTAACATTTCACATATTCCAAAATAAGGAAGATCAATTAGGATGGGGAGAAAAACTCAGAATAAAAATAAACTCAGAACTGTATCTCAGGGGCGCCTGGGTGGCTCAGACGGTTAAGCGTCTGACTTCGGCTCAGGTCATGATCTCACGTTTCGTGAGTTCAAGCCCCACATTGGGCTCTGTGCTAACAGCTCAGAGCCTGGAGCCTGCTTCAGATTCTGTGTCTCCCTCTCTCTCTCTGCCCCTCCCCCACTCATGCTCTGTCTCTGTCTCTCAAAAATAAATAAAGATTAAAAAATTAAAAAAAAACTGAACTGTATTTCAAATGACTAACATAACCATGTGAGGATGGGAAGAATGCTAGGGAGAGAAAACAAATCCAAGTAACTTTTAAGCATGGTTTTTAGATCAGCACTGTCCAACAGAAACATGAGAATCACATATGTAATTTAGTATTTCTGATAGCCACATTTCAATAAAATAGGTGGAATTAACTTTATTAATATATCTTATCCAATATATCTAAAATATTTCAGTATATAATCAACATAAAAATATTACTAAAATACTAATAAGATCTTTGACCTTCCTTATTTTATACTAAATTTACAAAATCCAGTGTATACTTTACACTTACAAAACAATTCATGTGTAGTGGCTACCCTATTGGGACACTGGAGATTTAGAGTATATACCTTTAGGCTAAAGAAAAACCTATCAACAAATACTGAACTCTGCTTAGGTGTCTTTTAAATAGTGGTATGAGTTAGCAATTCTTAAGTTTATTCTAAGATTGAGCCAATAAGTAAAAATATGAATAACAGGGCTAGATTTTTCCCTGTTGGAAGAGGGAGTTCTAAATACAGAATAAAGGAAGGACAGAATAAACCCTGTAGTACTGGGTTGGAATCAGAGGTTATCAGTATAAACTCACTGCTTTCAGTAGACAGATGAAGATGTACTGAGTGTGTGTGGACGGACACACACTTACACCACAATACATCTGTTTCCATGTGCCTGCTGAGAGGGCCTAGAGCAACGAGGGCATCTAGGGTCCAGATCCCGGCTTTTAAAACTATTCTCTACCAAAAGCAACCAGAGCTCCTTAAAGAAATAACTCATTCCAGGGCTCAGGCTGGGAAAGTGCAAGATGAGCCTACATTTTGTTGCAGTAAAAAGTGAGGCAGTGCTCAAAGAATGAGTAGCGTAAGCCAAAGGGAGACAGGAATCGGCTTGAAGGGACAGCAAGGCCAAAAGAGGAACAGCATCAAAATAAATAATTATGAAATAAAGTATTATTACAAATAAGTGTAGAAGAAATGGTAGATTTACATATTCTGTATGTTGAATTTCTAAATCTACTATTTTGGAACCATCATGAAAATGATTCAGGCAGAAATCACCAATCAATACTAAAATTGGTGAGTAAAAGTTCAAGAAGTGGGGTGCCTGGGTGGCTCAGTCGGTTGAGCGTCCGACTTCGGCTCAGGTCATGATCTCGCAGTCCGTGAGTTCGAGCCCCGCATCAGGCTCTGGGCCGACAGCTCAGAACCTGGAGCCTGCTTCTGATTCTGTGTCTCCCTCTCTCTCTGCCCCTCCCCCGCTCATGCTCTCTCTCACTCTCAAAAATAAATGTTAAAAAAAAATTTAAAAAAAAGTTCAAGAAGTAACATCTATAAAGTCTCAAAGTGTTTTCTCAAAGGTATTTCAAAATTAGAAACAAAATGTGAATACTTAACCCCACTGAACTATATACCTAAAAATGGCTAATCTGGTAAATTTTATATTATGTGTATTTTACCAACAAAACTACAAAAGGAAAAATAGTAACTACACGGGAAAACCTGGCAGACAGTACCATTTAAAACACTTTAAAAAAAAATCTTTTTTTTTTAAAGGTATAAATCAGCAAGGATGGATTTTTAATGAAGTGATCTAAGATCACATTACCAGTAATTCAACATCCTACACCACCTGACATGATGTCCTGAGAAGCATAACATTATTTCTACAGTACTCCTGCCAAAAATGGATAGTCTGAATCCAATCATGAGAAAACATCAGATAAACCCAAATTAGGGGCATTCTACAAAATAACTGGCCTGCACTCTTCAAAAATGTCAATGTCATGAAAAAAAATACAAACTGAGGAAATGCTCCAGATTAAAGGAAACTAAAGAGATACGACAACTGAATGCACTCCATGATCTAGAATTTTCTTTTGCCATGAAAGCACATTATTGGGACAAGGGCTGAAATTTGAACAAGCCTGCAGATTACACAATAATATTAAATCAATGTTAATTTCCTGATTTTCACAACTATACTTTGGTTACATAAAAGAATAACCTTATTTTTAGAAAATGCACTCTCAAGTATTTAGGTATACAGGGAAATAGGTCAGCACCTTACTGTCAAACAGTTCAAGAAATAGATAGTATGTATATGGAAAGAGAGAGAGAGAGAGAGAGAGAGAGAGAGAGGGAGGGAGGGAGGGAGAGAGGGAGAAGGAGGATAAATAAGAGGAGGGGAGGAAAAGTAGGAAAAAAAGAGGAGAAAGGGAGGAAGGGAGAGGGAGAGAAAAAGGAAAAGTAGTAAAGTGTTAATGTTTGAGGTATCTGAGTAAATTTTTTGTAGATTCTTGTAAGTTTTCTGCAGTCTGAAATAATGTCAACATAAATTAAACACCCCTCAAAAAAGAAAAAGATGTTAGCACAGTACCTGGCACATAATCTGCAGTCAAATGAATAGCAGCTGTTAGATGTTAATATGGACTCTAGATTCTACACAAAAAATTCTCTTGACGTAACAGATATACACATTTATGGTGGGAAAAAATGGGGAGAGAAGCAAAATAATACATGTAATATGTTCCATTTAAACATCCTCACACAAATACACGTAAATGCACAGGAAAGACTAGAAAATATACACTAAATGGTTAATAGTGGTTAGCACTGGGTTGAGGAATCAAAGTGATTTTTATTTTCTTCCTCATACTTACCAGTATTTGCTAGCTTTCTTATAATGAAGATGAATCATTTTTATGTTTTTTCTAAAAATTACTTATAGAAATTAAAAGGATAGCCTGCAATCAAGGAAGGCATGGCATTCTTCATTTTCTATAACAATACCCTCTTTGCAGACCCATATTTAATTATTGTTTTTGAGCACCATATTGTTACTTGCCTTTCATTTATTAAAATTATAATGATCATGTAGTATCATTCTGATAGGGAAAAATTATGTTATAAGATGGCCAGACAGGACTGATAGGGGAATTCCAGTCCCCGCCCGAAGACTCCCCTTCCGGGTTCTTCCTCCTACCCCACTTGCAGCGTGCACCAAATTATTACTAATGTGGAAGTAACAGACTATAAATTGTCCCCCATTCTTGCGCTCGGGTCTCAGACCTCTGGAGAATGATCTCTGAGCCTGCCTGTGTGAAATAAACCTCCTGCCTTCCAAGATCTCTGAGCGCCGCTTGGTTCTTCCATTGGGTGATCGAGACCAGGTTCTCTAACATTTGGTTCCCTGACTGGGAAACCCAACTGCACTGGCCCATTGTTGCCACCGGTTGGGGAAAATGACGAGGCGGTGAGTAATCTCAATGGAGAAGGCGCGCCCTGCCTGATATTCGGCACTCTCCTGCTTGGTCACCTCAGGCCAGCCCCGCTCCGCTGTTCCCACCAGACTCGAGGAGACTTGGTAGGTGAGGATCTGGACCCAATGTCAGACATCTGTAAGGCCTGGCGCCCCTGACCCAGTCAGACCCACCCATCAGGTTGGAAGGGGAGCCTGATCACCTCCCAGAGACCGTTCAGAGGTTTCACAGGTAGGGATTCCCAGGGAGGGAATGTATTAACCTGTGGTCTGAGTGTGTGAGTGAATGTGCAGCCCAATCTGGTCCTTCAGTTAGGACTTAATGTGTGGCTCCACGGGCAGGCACCCTTAAGGTCCCCAAAAGCCCACGGAGTCTGAGTGGGTCCGTCAGATTCCGTAGTGAACACCATACAGTCTATGGCGGCATCAGAATAGTTTCCAATCGTAAGTCACAAAGCTGAGACCACTTCACCCAAGTTCCTTTGGGACATGGACAGACGGGCATCTGACTGGTCTCCTCATTTCAGGGGGCACCCCTATCCCTCTGTCTGTCTTTGTGACTCCGTCTCATGGGAACATTATGAAGTCGGGACAGAGCACACCCACAGTTCTTGAGACTATGATCAAGAACTTCAAGAAGGAGTTTTTGGGAGACAATGGAATTAAGACAACCCCCGGCAAGTTAAGGCCCCTATGTGATTTGGAACAGCCCACTTTTGGTGTAGGATGGCCCTCACAGGGAACCTTAGATGTCCCAACAGTCTGCTGTGTCTGGCGTGTTGTCACCAGAGACCCAGGTCACCCAGATCAGTTCCCATATATCGACTCCTAGTTAGAGACTGCCCAAACCCTTCCCCCTTGGGTGTGATTTACCTGCAACGAACAGGGACAGGCTAGGGTACAGAAGTCCCCACTTCCACAAATTCTCGCCAGTGATCCGGCAAAAGAACCAGTCTTGCCCCTGCCATATGCTCCCCTGAGACCATCAGCACCTAACCCCCTGGTTCCCGATACTCTGCCACCTTCGGTCTCCCACCACCTCCAGACTCGGCACATCCTCTCTCCCCCAGAACCAGCGGCCAGATTGTGCCCTTGGCCAGGCATAGGCGCTCTCCAGATGCCAGTACGAGAGACGCGGGAACCTGAGAGACACAATGAAAACAAAACCCTCCAGCCTGGCAGCTCCATGATGCATTACCAGCCTTTCCCACTACTGATCTCAACTGGAAACTTAACACACCATCATATTCCAAAAAACCACAGACCTAATGGAGTCCCTCTTTCAGACCCACTGATCAACTTGGTAAGATTGCCAACAGCTGCTCCACACTTTAACACTGAAGAAAGACGGAGAATTATGAGAGGAGCTCAGCAATACCTTGAAGAACGTACACCAGGCAGGGTTGTCGATCCTGGCACCTGAGCTAGGACAGCCACATCTGAAGAACGTCCTACATGGGACTTCACTACAGAAGAAGGACAAGTCCACAACCGCAGGTACGAAGAGGCTCCCCTCTGGGGTATCTGAGCAGGGGCTAAGAAGACCATGAATATGACCAAGATACCATCAATCATCCAGCAGCAAGGGGAATCCCCAGGGATTATTATGAGAGGCTATGCAAGGCTTACCGCATTTATACCCCGTTTGATCCCGAGGCACAAGAAAGCCAACAGATGGTAAACACCTCTTTTTGTGGCCCAAGCTTCCCCAGATATCAGAAGGAAGCTCCAAAAACTCGAGGGCTTCACTGGAATGAACATCACCCAGTTGATCGAGGTTGCTAACAAGGTCTACATGAACAGGAAGGTCACTGCTGAGAGAGAAGCCGAAAAAAAGATGAGAAAAAAGGTCAGCCTCCTTGCTGCTGCTCTGAAGGAAAAGGACAACGAAAGGACAAGGAAGGTCCAGCTGCCAAAAGGGGGGAAGCCCAGAGCCTCCTCAGCAAGGGATCAATGTGTCTACTGCAAGGAGAAAGGACATTGGAAAATAAGGAGGTAGACACAGCTCCCTCCCTTACTATGGCCATGACATATGGCCCTTACTATGGCCCTATGGTGTCTGACAACTCCAGCCCTCCACCCAGATACACTAAAAAAGAAAATAAATGGGTTGAGGTCAAAGGGGCCACCCAGGCCAAGAAAGGATGGTGGAAACTGCCAGATGGACGCATCTTCGTCCCAGCAACAATGGGAGGGCATCTAGTCAGCAAATACCATCAACTCACCCATCTAGGAAAAACTGCATTAGAGGCCCTCCTCAAAAAACAATATTACATCAGTCTGCTGCCCGTGTTGTGTCAGACAATAAGCAAACAATGTGTGACTTGTGCCAAGAATAATGCCTGATCTATGCCGCGACTCCCACCAGGAGTCCAAATAGGAGCTACCCACTTTGAGGACCTTGAAATAGACTTCACAGATGTCCAGCCAAGCCAAGGACTTAGATACCTCCTAGTGATAGTCTGTACACACTCTGGATGGGTCAAAGCCTTCCCAACCAGGACGGAACGGAGCCAGGAAGTAGCTAGAGTCCTCCTGAAAGAAACTGTCCCCCGGTTTGGCTTACCAGCCACAATCCACAGTGATAACAGCCCTGCGTTCATGGTGGACATTATACAAACTTTAACCAACTCCCTCAACATCACCTGGACTGCTTACTGGCCTCAAAGCTCAGGGAAAGTAGAGCGGATGAATCGCACCCTCAATGGAACCTTAGCCAAGTTCTGTCAGGAAACAGACCTCTCATGGCCCAACCTATTGCCCCTGGACCTCCTGCGTGTCCATTGCACACCAGAAACTCAAGGTTTCTCCCCTTTTGAACTAATATATGGAAGGCCCTTCCATGTCTAGAGAGCCTCCCAGAGGACCTACACCAAATAGGGGATAAGGGAATAAGAGAACTTCAAGCTTTAGAGGCTACCCTAAATGAGTTACAACGATATACCACAGATAGGGCCCCAATCTCTCTAGGATCCCCTGTACACCCCTTCTCACCAGGGGACTTGGTCTGGGTCAAAGATTGGAAAAAAGACCCTCTCAAACCACAGTGGACTGGGCCTCATACCGTTACTGTGACCTCCCTACTGCCTCAAGGTCACGGACATCACTCCATGGGACCACCACTCCAGAGTCAAGAAGGCCAAACCTGAGGAGCCCCAGACTTGGAAGACTGACCCAAGTCTGACAAAACCGCTCAAAGTGACCTTCTGGAGAGTCCTACATTTTTAGGATCTTCAGCCCTACTCAAACCACACCCAGGAAGCTGGCTGGTCTACAAATGGCAGAAGCTTGAGGAATCGCCAGTCCAATAAAATAAATAGACCGTCCTTACTCCTTGCCATCAGATTGGCAGAGGTTGCCCCAGAAAGCTGGGAAAACATCGAGAGGTTCCTGTTCGCACTCACCTTCCTCTTACTGACTGCCTCTAATCTGGACCCCATTCATAAACCTTCAGTCTTAAGGCCCAGTATAAATGAGCGGTGTTACTACCCGTCCTCCTAGGGACAATAGCCACAGGGATAGGGACTGGCCACGGGGGTAGGAGGCACAGGCTCTTCTGTGGAACTATATCATAAACTGTCCCGAGAACTCAATGAAGACATGGAACGAGTGGCTGACTCCCTAGTGTCCATGCAGGGCCAAATAAGTTCCCTGGCAGGAGTTGCCCTCCAGAACAGATGGGCACTTGACCTCCTCATTGCCAAGAAAGGGGGCACCTGCATCTTCCTCGGAGAAGAATGCTGTTACTTTATAAACCAGTCAGGAATAGTCACAACCAAAGTCAGGGAATTAAGGGAAAGGACCACCCCATAATAAATGAAGATGATGCCCTCTAATACAGCCTAGATAGTAAAGTGTTTTTTGTTGTTTTTTTTAAAGATATAAAACAACAAGGGTGGAAAAAGGAGAAAAAAGTAACAAAACTTTGGAAGCTGGAACATATGCAAATATTTACAGCAGATCCTGGGGAGTCAAATCCCAATCCAACAGTAGAGAATGCTGAGACCCAAACCAATTTATAGCCAGAAACCTACACAAGGATCAGGAACGGACAGCACCGCCTCTGGAATTGGAAGTGAAATGGAGAAAGGGCACTGAGTGAAAGCTGTCTGAGGAGCAGTTAGATCCTTAGATCTCTTCTGCTCCCTGAAAAAAGACTTGAGGTTATCTCTGCAGAATGTAAAAAGGGATGATCTCTGGTTTAGGGGCTAACTGGAAGTGCAGAGGTCTTTAAAACCTGTGATGAAGTGCACATGGTTGAAAGCTAAGATCTACCCTTCCCCACTCCCATTCCCACACACTAGCTGCAAAAAAAAAAAGAAAAGAAAAGGTAAATTGTTGTAAATTAGAAGGACCTACAAATACCTACAAATACCCAGTACTACATACAAACAGGCAAAGACCTACACCAAGGCACATCACTATTAAATTTCGGAATACTGGGGACAAAGCAGAGATTGAACAAGTTTCCAATGAGTAGGTCCAAACAAAAGAAGATGACTCAAATTTGCTGAGGACTTCTCAATAGCAACAGAGGACAAGGAGAAATAATTATGCCTTCAAAATTCCACAGAAAAATATTCTCAATCTAGAATTTTACACTCACACAAACTAGATTTACCAAATGTAAGGACAGAAAGAAAAGACACTCTGACATGGAAAGGCTTAAAAATTACCTCCCATATAATAAATACACTTTCTTAGAAAATCACCAGAGGACTAAGAATTTAAAGTTCTAACAAATTTAGGAAAAGACGGATTGTTCCTAGCCAGGGTAAACTGCCAAGAGAATCAGTTTCAAATCCATTCAATTGATAAGGACAACTTAACCCAAAAGGCACTCTTTTAAGCCAAACAATCAGGGACAGATTCACTCCAATAAACACCCCCACCTGAGGGCCAACAAATGAACTACAATGTCACCCAAGTAACCATGCATCTACAGATGATGTTAACCTACTTCCACCTCTTAAAATCTTCCAATCCCTGAACTCCACACTCCCAAAAACCACTATGTATGATTAACACTCTGCTTTGTTCAAGATTTGCCTGATCAGATATTCTAGATAGTGGTATCATCACCCTGACACCAAATGAAGAAATAAATCCCAACAAAGAAAGGCATGGATATGGAAAACAGGATATTCAATACAAAAAAGAAGTGAAGGAATATTGGTGAATGGGATTCCAGGATGCTAACTGCACCAGAAGTAGAAGGCAACCAATCCAGACTGAAGCTCTAAGACAGAGCCAGGCATGTTGAAGGCTGTCGTCCCCATGTTCTCTGCCACAGTAGCATCTTTCAAATCCAACACAACTACCAGAGGATGTGCTCTACCTAAGCAAGAGGGTAAATGAGGAATAAGGAAGGTTAAGAGTTACAATACTGGGAATCTAATTGAAAAGGAAAGAAAAGTCTAAGAATAACAAAGGGAAATCTTCCCCAGAAATGAGCTGTGAAGCAGGCCCAGATATTAGGTGTAGATAGGAGGACAATGAAGGTCTCTAGAAGAGAAGTTGCCAAAAAAGGAAGAAAATTAGAACACATTACTGTGACTGACCTTATGGAAAACTGCACTGAGAGGCTACTATTTCAAGACACTATCAGCAAATAAAATTTGCACAGGCACAGTAACGTAAACGTAAGATTAACTATTTCATTTAACCAGACATTGTAATATAACTAAATTGGGAAGGTAGAGAAGGAATAGCAGTGGTGATGGTGGTTGAAAAACAGTACAGAGGCATGTGGGTGTCTCAGTCACTTAAACAGCGACTTTAGGTCATGATCTCGCAGTTCATGGGTTCGAGTCCTGCATCAGGCTCTGTACTGACAGCTCAGAGCCTGGAGCCTGCTTCGGATTCTGTGTCTCCCTCTTTCTCTGCCCCTCCCCACTCACACTCTGCCTCTCTCTCTCCCTCTCTCTCTCTCTCTCTCAAAAATAAACATTAAAATTTTTTTTTTTAAAAGAACAGTAAAACTTTCTCTATCTTAATAGAAACTTAACATATAATGAAAAAATTGGTGACTCAAAAGACAGCACTACACATATATTATTTGGAAATATGGATACATAAATGCCAGAAGAAGAGCTGAAAGTGGTTACCTTTAGGGAAGAAACTAGAAAGCATGGGGATTCACTATGTTTTGTTATAAATTCAGTTTTTACTATTTGACTTTTAAAGCTTGTCTATTTTAAACTATATGTCTGTTGATAAAATACAAAAAACAGCAACTGACGAATTTCTTAAATGTATTGTTCATCATTTAAAAAAATATATAAATAAAATATTTTCAATTGAAAGGAGTAAAAAAAAAAAAAAAAAAAAACATCCTAAGGAAAAAGGTCTCCCTTTTTGTTGGGAGACCTTCACATTTTTTCCTAGTACTGAAAGAACACAAACATACAAAATATAGAAGCTTTAAAAATAAAAAAATTTTAAGGCAAGTAATTACCACTTGAGTGGACAAAATTCAGTAATTGTAATACCAGGAAGATTGTAGGTCTGATCTTACTTACAAATTCATTAATGATCAGGAGAGTGCAAATAACACATTTAATTAAATTTGCTCATTTATCTATTTGGGGAAGTACGATTAACAGCAGTGAGAGAGAGTAGTAACATAAAAGGACAGAGACGAATTAAAACATTGCCCAAAACAACCAAATTGGAGAGTGGATGGAAAGCTAAGTAAAATTAGGGGCTAAAGACAACAAAAGAGAGGTATCAGAGGCTTATTTACCACCATTTTAAGGCACACTGTGGCAACGTGGAGTAATTTTGGCCAATGCCAATGTTAAGAGGAGATACACAAAACACACACATTATGTATATGTATGTTTGTACACACACAAGCATACATATACGTACATACACATAATTTTTTCCTTATGAGAGACTGATAATCCTAATTAAACAAGGATCTGTGGGGCACCCGGGTGGCTCAGTCAGTTAAGTGTCCAACCCTTGATTTCGGCTCAGGCTGTGTTCTCACAGTGGTGAGATCAAGCTCTGCAGTGAACCTGGAGCCTGCTTTTGATTCTGTCTCTCTTTCTCTTTCTCTCTCTCTCTCTCTCTCTCCCCCCCTGCCCCCGTCCCCCACTCTGGCATGAGTGCATGCTCTCTCTCAAAATAAATAAACTTAAAAAACAAACAAACAAACAAGGATTTGTAAAGGATTATACCCTAAAAACAAAGTACTGTTAACGCAATCTGACAAGAGTGGTTTTATATTCATAATTTTTATAAGTACAGAAACTCTATCAAGGATTACCAATAATGACAAACTGTCCTAAAGACAATTAATTCTGTTGTCTACCTTGTATTCTTCATCTAGCCACACTTGGATTATCCTGATTGTTCCTGTTCTTTATTCCCAGGCACTGACCACTCAGAATAGTCTACATTTACCCATCTCTCCAGCAGAAAGGTGTCGCTATGTGACTAATTTTCACCAATAGAATATGAGCAAAAGTGGTACGTGTAACTTTCAGTAAGTATCCTTAAGGGGAAGGAAATGTGTTCTTTTCTTCCTCCTTTCTGATGGATGGAATGTGAACGAAACAGCTGGAGCTCCAGTAACTATCTTAGACTATAAAGTGACTTCAGAAAGAACAGAATCCATGCAGAGAAGTGCAACATGACACCATGACAGACAGACCATACCAGTCCTAGATTACTTTGGGAATTCCTGACGTTGGGCGAAATACACTTCTATGATGTTGAAATCTCTGCTATTTGGTTGCAACCAAATCTAATCCTAATTAGTATAACCGCTAGGCTAAGGCACACTCCTCGTTTTGTTTCTCTAAACATTCTCCTGCCTCTCCTTTATTGTGAGTATTCCTCAATACTCTATTGTTGGTCTTTTCCACTCTTCTCCCACTGGGTTCTAGGCCAACATTCTAAAATAACATCTCTATGTGTCAGATCTTTGAGCTCTAGTTTTATCTCCAGCTGCCTATCATTCCACTTGTATGTGACATAATTAAACAGGAATACAAGTGATTTTTAAAACGCACACATTAAATAAAGTAGTGGTGGTAGCAATGGCAGTAGTTATTGTGAGGGTAATAAATAGCTAATATTTACTGAGCTCTTAATATTTATTAGGCACAGTTCTAAGTCTAAGAGCTAATCCTCACAACAATCCTATGAAGCAGGAAGTACTGTGCCATATCCATTTTAAAAATGAGGAAACCGAGACCCAGACATGTTAAGTAACTTGCTCAAAACATATAACTAGTGTATCAAAGAGATCAAACCTAGGCTGTCCAGAACCCACCCTCCTAACCCAATATACACTAGTACTTTATTCTAAGGATGCTATCACAGCTTAAGACTTTTTAAGTTGTCTTCAGCAACCACATGACAGTCATTTAAATATCCACCATGGTAATAAGTTTTATGCCTCTGCAGAATCATTTTTAGAAACTGTCAAATATCACTTAGAAATAAGTAATTAAGATGAGTGATCAAGCTAGAAAATACTCTCTTGAAAACAAAGGATATGATCATCAAGCAACGAGACTGGTTTTCTTGTATTGACTCTACTGTTTCTGAAAGCAGTTTCAAAAGACAAATTCCAAAGAATACTTATTTGCTAAAATAAATGTATGGCCTCAAAAACAAATACTTTAAAAGTGAGACCTTTCATTTTTATGTTCTTTAGTTTTTTGGGTTTTTTTGTTTGTTTTTGGTTTTTTTAACGTTTTATTTATTTTTGAGACAGAGAGAGACAGAGCACGAACGGGGGAGGGGCAGAGAGAGAAGGAGACACAGAATCTGAAACAGGCTCCAGGCTCTGAGCTGTCAGCACAGAGCCCGACGCGGGGCTCAAACTCACGGACCATGAGATCATGACCTGAGCCGAAGTCGGACGCTTAACCGACCGAGCCACCCAGGCGCCCCTATGTTCTTTAGTTTTAAAGCACCAGATTTTTTTTAACTAGCACTCAAATGATCTAAAACCTAAAATTTATATTAGCACTTGAACTCATTATCTTTCTCCCTAGGCCTATCTGAGCTCTTTTCCCAATGTCACTATCAATGACACTACAATATACCTGCTAGGTCCGGCTCAAAACTTTGAGATATTCTGATTCTTTCAAATTTTCCAACCCCATATTTACTGTTCTTCCTCCACGAGCTATCATGTTTTCTGTTTCCACATTACCCCACTACTGCTGTATTGAAATACTCGCCAGCCACTCTCAACTAGAGGTTAGCCCACAAAGCTGCCAGGACAACCATTCTCACTGTTTTCATCATATGACTTTCCCTGGTATTCAGGGAAATACTTGCCCTGGTATTCAGATTGGCAATGGGAAAGCCAGAATTTGAACCCATTTCCTAGGTTCCCACTCAAAGTGAATACAAATTTAAAGATCACTGCCCAGAATATAATTCATGCTAGTTCCAGAAACTGCCAGACACTACTCATAAACATGTTACCTTTCTTTAAAAAAATCAGGATACAAAATTTATATACAATAGCAAGAGATCCCAATTTAAGTGCATCTGTATTACATTAATAGGCATACATAGGAAGGAAATAATCTTAAATGTTAATAGTTACTTCCAGATGGTGAAAATATGGATATATTTTCCAAATCCTCTATAATGAGCACATATTGAATTTATAATAAGAAATACTTAAAAATTAAAACTATATGACATTATGAAGTCAAAGATAAATTCCTTGACATTGAACTCAAGTGTCAGAAGCAAAGAAAAGTTTCAGGCTACCCAAGGAAATAAACAAGAAGCACAGTACAAAAAAGAAACACTACAGCAATAAGTGAAAGAAAAGCAACGTCACATTAACAACAATGGTCGCAGAAACCAAGAGCTACATGGCTCCTGGGGCTTGTTGACTCCAGTACTTAATAAATCATTGGTTCTTACACTAGAAGAGTCAAGAGGCCTAAAAGGTCAATGGAAATTCTGAATGTATTGAAAGATGGTCACACTGAGATTGAAACTGTTATTTGGGATAGTTGTAGAGAATTACACACCACATAAACAAATCAAGACTACTAATTTTCCTTCTGGGTAGTCTCCTAAAATGAAAATGTGAAATGAAAGCACAAAAGTTCTGAAAAGATTCATAGGATAAAAAAATTTAGGACCACTAAATAGGCTATAAATTCATCTTTCCCTGGCACTAGTTTTTTTAATTCCAGTCCAACATCCCTTACCCAAAACACCTGGGGCCAGAGAGGCTTCACAATTCACGAACTTTTTTTATATTTTACAAAGGTTAATATGGTACATATTCCATATGTTACAAAATATTCCAACTAGGGCTTCGGGCAAAACTCTAATTAAACACATTAATATTTGTATGGGAAAAGTATAAATCACTATACTATGTAAAATAAAGACTACAAGTAGCCTGACATCAGTGCAGACTGAATTTTGCTGCCAACAGTTTGCCACAAACTTCTTAAAGACATCCCATTCTCGTAACAGTTTGAATTTAGGAAACATGGATAAGAAATTATGGACCTGAAACTGGTTATATCTAAGAGGTGGAATTATGCATGGATTTTGTTTCTTTCCTGATATTCCACATATTCAACAGTGAACATGTACCATATTATTTACAAAACAATACTTGAAATTTAAAAAGGGATGTGAAAAAGCCCAAATACAGATGCTGACCAACTTGCAAACTGGGTTAAAAAAAGAAGTAAGATCTTGTTCAGATTTCAAAAGCCAAAAAAGTAACTTAAAATAGCTCTGAGTTTAAAAGTTTTTACAAGTTTAGTATAAGTATTTAAAATAAATGAATAAAAATGCTATCAACAGTGGGGGAAATCCTTACTAAGACTCAACAGGAAATTTATGAACTGAAATTCAAAATGTGATAATTGTATTAACTCATTTGTAACTTACTATTTTTCAGTTCAATTAAGTGCTTGTGACAGACTGTCTTTCCCAAAGATGGCACCTATCTCCTGTCCCCAGTCTTTCTTACAATGTGACTTTGACATTTCTCCCGTGAGAAGTGGGTTCAGTGTAACTGCTATTTTTGACTCTGACAAGTTTATGTCACTATGTAACTTCCACGAGTAGGTCCCAAAAGGCAATACAGTTTCTGCGTGGTTCTTTTAGGATGCTCATTCTTAGGAAACAGTCACCACCTTGCTCTCAAGGAGCTCCACTGGTCTATGTGGAGAAACTGTAGGCAGGTGTTCTGTGGGACAGCCACATTAGCCCCCAGACATGAATGCTGACACCTCCAGGAGCCGGCAGGTCACCACCAGCTTTTAATTATAAGTCTTTCCACCTAAAGGTCAGGTAAGCCATCTCCTCACTACCTTGTCTGAATTCAGACAAAATCCACAGCATAATAAAATGGGTATTTTACACCGCTAAGTTTTGGAGTGGCTTGCTACACAAAAAGCTAACCAGAAAAAGCGCCCTTCCCTAGTTCAGTAGCTCCATTCATATGAAACCTATACACGTACGTGCACACATACACTCTAATATCAAGCTTTTCTCAACACTGAAGAAGGTCTAATCTGCCAATGAGAAATTGGACAGACCTGTTTAAATAAGACAGTTTCCACTTGGGAACTCAACAATTCATGTCAAATATATTCTGAGTACCTGACATATGTAGAACACTTTGCTAAATGTTTAAAACACAAAGGTAAATAACATATAGTTATTAATCTAATCTAGAATGGGAGGAAATAAAAACAAGTATACAAATAGTTTACAGAAGTATTTAAGTGCCAAAACTGGTACATAAAGTTAATTCCACCACAGTTAATTTATAAAATCATTTGGACTCATAAAAAGCTTTTTGATTTCTTTAGGAAAGTAGAAGAGCTTTGCAGATGCCTAGAAAAAAAGACTAAAAAAACATATGAAAAATGTGGCCTTCGTTATGTGCTTATAAGGCTGTTTTTCGTTGTTTTAATTCTTTATTTCCCAAGTTTTCTACAGCAACCATGTACCAGATTTATTAAGAAAAAAAATTTGGGGGGGGAGGGGCACCTGGGTGGCTCAGTTTAAGTATCCGACTTGGGCTCTGGTCATGATTTCCAGGTTCGCGAGTTCCAGTCCCCAGACCAGCTCTGTGCTGACAGCTCAGAGCCTAGAGGCTGCTTTGGATTCAATGTCTCCCTCTCTCTCTCTGCCCCTCACCTGCTTTGCACTCGGTCTCTTTCTCTCTCTCTCTCAAAAATAAACATTAAAAAAATTTTTTTTAATTAAAAAAAACATTTAAAAAATTTTTTAATTTTTTTTAACGTTTATTTTTCTGGGAGAGACACAGCCTGAGCAGGGGAGGAGCAGGGAGAGAGGGTGACACAGAATCTGAAGCAGGCTCCAGGCTCTGAGCTGTCAGCACAGAGCCCGACGTGGGGTTTGAACTCAGGAACTCTGAGATCATAACCTCAGCCCAAGTCAGACGCTTAACAGACTGAGCCACCCAGGTGCCTCAGAAAAAAATGTTTTTTATTTATTTTGAGAGAGAGAGAGAAAGAGCAGCAGGAGCAGGGGAGGGATGGAGAGAGAGAATCCCAAGCAGGCTCTGTGCTGACAGCACACGGAGCCCAATGTGGGGCTTGATATCACAAACCATGAGATTATGACCTGGGCCAAAATCAAGAGTTGGATGCTTTTTTTTTTTTAATTTTTTTAACATTTATTTATTTTTGAGGCAGGGAGAGACAGAGCATGAACTGAGGAGGGGCAGAGAGAGAGGGAGACACAGAATCTGAAACAGGCTCCAGGCTCTGAGCCATCAGCCCAGAGCCCGACGCGGGGCTCGAACTCACGGACCGTGAGATCATGACCTGAGCCGAAGTCGGCCGCTTAACCGACTGAGCCACCCAGGTGCCCCAAGAGTTGGATGCTTAACTGACTGAGCCACCCAAGCACTCCAAAAGAAAACAATAGTTTTATTTAATTTTTTAAAAATGTGTTTAAAATACACTATGAAGAGAGTCAAGCAAGAGGTTAATAGATCTGTAACAGAAGCTATTCTGGTGTCAGCATGCCAAATATACAAAATAAATTTAGAATTTAAGGAGAATTTCAGTAGAATAAAAACTGCATAAACATGTTACTTGTTTGCTATTCATATCTACTTTTCTTCCCTTTCCTTGCTAATTACAAATATTTAGAAGGTCTCCTCAGGTAACAGAAAACAACTACCTCAATAAGCTCTCCATCTCCTGGTCATGCCCTCCCAGATCCCTCCAGCATTCTGTCTCCCTCTCTGCATCTATCATTTCTAAGGTGGCCCTTCTCTCTACATCTCTGATTATTCTTCTTTCTAACTCTGCCTCAGACTGTCTCTCTCAGTGTTTCTGACTTCCCGTCTCTAGATGACCCTCATTCTCTGCCTATCATGTGTGT
Organism: Panthera tigris; assembly: GCF_018350195.1. NCBI lineage: Eukaryota > Metazoa > Chordata > Mammalia > Carnivora > Felidae > Panthera > Panthera tigris. The sequence continues at coordinate 56,379,491 of NC_056670.1, read as the reverse complement.
TCTTCTGTTTCCCTCCAGTGCGTATGTCTGTGTGTGTGTGCGTGGATAGGTGTTTGTGTTACTCTCATGGACTCTGCCTTTTGGTCAGTTTCTTCCCCACAGCTACCATTTCCAAGACATTTCTGTTACCTTTTCCCTCTAATCTTGATAAACTAGCAGGAATGGTATTATTATCCTTATTTTATAGATGATAAGAAAACACATACTGGACTACTGATATAAATTTGAGAGTTTAGGATTTATATCCAAGTGCTTCTCTTCTTTAATACTCTTCTGGTATTCCATGGCAAAAAAAAAAAAAAAAACTTGAAACAGCCCAACTGCAAGCCAGTATTAACACTACATGTATTCTTTCCTAAGAAGGAAATCTATTAAGGAGTGCCACATACCTTTTGCCTCTGTTTTTGCCTCTGTTTTTGCCTCTGTACCAAGTAAATGGTCAGGAGCTGTCAGAAATCTATACCATTATATTAACAGGTTAACAGTGTTATTTGGGAATCTCACAATACTAGACACCAGACCTGCTGTTTCCAACAGTGCTTCTCTATTTTTATCCCTAGTCTGGAAACAACCATGTTTGACATAAAAAAAAAAAAAAAAAAAAAAAAAAAAAAAAAAAAAAAAAAGATATAAGAGGGACAACAAATGTTAATAAAACTGAAGAGTGATTCTGAAGAATGGAAAGCTATATAGAAAGCTAGCATGAGACAAGTGAAAAATGCACACCACAGACTGGAAGCAACTGGTCTATGTTTTATTGAGAGAGTAGAAAACCCTCTTCAAATGCAGGCTTACAGCTTGCTGAGCAACACCCTATAACTTCTCTTCTATCTAAAGCTCTGTCAACTGGAATTTTTCCGTAATTCAATAAACTCTTATGACTTACCCAGACTTCATCCATCCTGCTGGGCTCATCAACAAGGAACTCTAAATGTTTTCTCCACTAGCTAAGACCACATTTTCTGATGGGTGGCATAGAAGTAGGGTTCTCTTTCAAGCTACCAATAGCCTAGTTCCATTTCTTTCCACTTCTATAAGTGGGAAGTCTGCAACAAATACAGTCCAACAAAGAAGAAATGTCTAAATTATAATTCAGGTTAATGATTGTCAAAGATCACCCTGTAGGTCCCCAATTTTATACAGAGTGTGAGGGCTAGTCTTATATTTAAACAGGTTTATCATTAAAAATCTATACTTTTATTCTGGCACTAGCTCACTTAACTCTATTATGTCTAATGAGTACATAAGTACTGAATCGACAATATACCAGTTTTATCATTCATTCTGGCGAGCTATTTTGTGAATGGTTAATCTATGGAGCTAATGAGGACAGGGTCACAGATTGGAAAATCTTGGCCAATTAGCTTTGCTGTGTTTCATGGGTTGATGGTTACAGTCAACAACCTTAACCTTGGCTAACAGAAACAAAACAAAACAAAATACACTGATCATGTGAAGTATTAGAGGAATGAATTATAAATGTTTGACCAAAATCAATGATTATCATAAAAATATAATAATAAAATTTTTTAAAGTAATGCTAACATAATCTACCTTTTGCTAAGCCTGGTTAGTATGTGCCTAGTTCAAAAAATCTCTAATCTTTTCAGTCATGCGAGATTGGTTATTATTATCGCTGTTTTACAGATGATAAGAAAATGAACTCAGAATGATAATATGAACCAAAGTCATAACCTATTAAGTGGTGGAGCCTGAATTCAAACTTTGATTTGACTCCAAAGCTTAGGTTATTTCCACAATACCATATAGTTTCTCAACAGCATGCCTTAGGGACATACGACAATCAACAAAATGTTCTTACTCAGAACTATTCAGCACAGTCATTACTGAGCATATCCACTACGTACACTTAGATGCTAAAGCTGAGAATGAGTTTACCTTCCAAAACTTCTTTAAGCAAAACAGCAAAGATTCTTGTTCTTTAAGAACACAAGCATTTAAAACAAAGGAAAAAATAATACATTATAGCATACAAAGTAATTTTTAATGGAAATGACTATTGTCATAGCTTTGTATAAAAGCCTATAGTGAAAAAATAGTTATATTGCAGATTCATAACTGGAAGAATGAAATTACCAGGGCAGAGCCAGAGGATACCACATTAAAACAGAGTAAAGGAAACATTTCCTAAAAATCTGAGTCTGCAGGTATCTTGTAGTCAAAACTCATTTGTAGGAAATAAAAATAAATATTTCAATTCTTAACCCTAAGATTTTGCTTTGACCAACAGATCAATTTTCTCTATTAGACTATCCTTCTTGGTTTCTCTCAACTCTCACTCCTTGCAAATGTATACACCAATGTCACTAAGAGTTTTACCTTAATAAAAAATGAGGTCACCAAGCTCTCTGGAACCTACCCACTAAGCTAACTAACTTTTAGAGTCAAACAGTCTGACTTAAAAAAAAAAAAAAAAAAAAGAAAAAAAAAAGGCAGGAATGAGGGGAAGGACCAAAAAATGGCTCTATAAAACTATGTCCTAGTCAATAGTCAATAACTAAGTCATAAACACAGATAATTGTTCTACTACAAGCTACAATGTGCAGACAGAAAACAGCATCCTTACGACAGGTTACAAATGAAGCACCAAAGCACATCCCAAACAACAATCTTTTCACAATAGCATTTTAGAAACCTCTAAAAGTGAAAAATAGCCTAATATAATCTTTATATAAAATACAATTGCTAAGAAACACACTGCAGAATGAGAACTTCTATTTACAGTATTTTGGGGAAAAAAAAGAATCTCAAGAAAATACATTATCTAAATTATCATTTTTTGATCATCATAGTCAACAATTACAATAGCAACAAAGCAATGAGCATTTACTCTATGCACTACTAAGTCTCTTATATTAACATCTCATTTAATCCTTATGAACACCTTGCAAGATAAATGTTATTGTATCTATCCTAGAAACTACTAATCAGGCTCAGGGGGATCAACTAATTTGCCAAAAGTCATAAAGTAAGTCACAACACCAGGATTTGAACGCAATTTGTTCAACTTTGTACATTGGACTAATTCACTGTACCGCCATCCTGTTTTTTTGAACCACATTTAAGCATTTTCCAACCGACAATATCAGTATAAATACAAGTTAGGATTACCTTATTACTACACCTCCAAACCCTTATATTGATTGTAAAATCCCATTCTCTACAAGGGGAAAAATAAAACAAAAAAGCTACCTGCTTAGAGTCTCAGATCTTAACTGCCAGAAGACTGGAATATGGGCTATTTATATTCTGAATTCTAACTATGAGGAAACAGACTTCTAGCATACATACCTAGGACAGATGAAGATGACCCCAGTATTTCAGCTACTATGCACACAAGGTTAGTGGAACTGTGTTAGAATTAGAGCTAGACTTAGCACCAGAAGTATCTTAAAGGGGGTAAAAAAATACAAGACCTGCTGGAGACAGGCATCAGTTTAGCACAACTGATGAACAGAAAGTGCTGAGATCCTTGTACTTTTGTGGTGAAGGAAGGTTGTAACTGAGCAAAATGGGTTGACAGGCGAGTGTGTTGGGGGTAGGGAAGTGTCCTAACTCTGGGAGACCTTAATTTGCAGATGAAGTTTAAAACGGACTCCACAGGTGACAGGGCCTTCAAGTCACCTCTTCAAGAGGTACATGGCTTAACGTTTGCATGGCTTGTATTCGTTTCCAAAGTCACTTCCCCTTATTTATTAAATCATTTGCTTTTCACAAAGAGCATGGTCATGTTTATAATCGAGTTGCAAAGACATGAACGTGGTTTTAAAATTCAACTGACCTAGACTGGAGACAGGAGGATAAAGTTATATCTGATACATGCTTTCTCCCACGTATCACATATTATCCGCTGACGCCCACAACACTGGAAGGCAGGCAGGCCAAAGACTAGTAGCCCCATTTTTCAGATCTAGAAACCGAGGCTGCGGAAAACGGGTTACAAAAGATCACAAGTCCAGAAAGTGACAGACCTGAGACTCGTCTCAGGACATTAGTCTCCAAACCCTGTGCTTCTTTCCTTTCTCAACTCTGAGAGGCGGCTTTATTGAGTAAAGAAAACTTTTAATAATCGGACTTGGGGGTTTCCGAGGGCCGCCCAACAAACCAGGAAGTACATCCTCCCGTTCAGACAGCTCACTCCCAGCTCATGCCCATAGCCCGGGGCTCCTGGACAGCCGAGCGGACTCCCTCAAAATGCTCGCAGCCGGGAAATCGCCAGCAGCCCCGGGGTCTTCTCGGGGCGGCCTCTGAGGCCCACAGCCCCGTTGACCCCTGGGGGGATCGCCACGGACCCGCTCAGTACCTGTTGAAACCCGGGAAAGGAATGTCCTCTCCGCAGAGAGTATTTGGGAAGAGGCCCCAAAGCGGGCGCTCAGCCTCTAGCACAGCAAAAGGGCCTCGGGAGGATCCCTGCAACCCAGGGCCCGCAGGGGTCGAAGGGCGGCAGCTTCCCAGTAACCTCCGCCCCCGACGGAGACCCGCCCCGTGAGTCACGTGAGGGGAAAAAAATACCGGTAACTAACAAAAAGAGAAAGGAAGTCTTGTCCAAAGTGTGTGGGGAGAAGTGGGAGCGACCAGCCCCAGCTAAAGGTGTAGAGGCAGGAAAGGACAGGGACGTGGGGCTGCTCGTTACCGGGCGCGCCGTCGCTCTCCGCTTCCGCCACCTCCACGAAGCTCTTGCTCTTCCGCTCGCGCCGCTGGGGCGCGCGCCAGGCCTCGACTCCTCCCCCCACCCGCGCCGCGGGGCCTTCTGGGGGCTGTAGTCCCTCCAGGCCGGGGCTGCGCAGGCTGCCTCCCGGTCACGTGGGGGGAGGGCTGGCAGAGCTGCAAGGGCGAAAAGAGGTTTGCGCTTCCGTCTGCTCAACCCTCTGGGCTTCGCTTTAGCTATAAACGTGCTCAGACGTCCTCCCGTCCCGCTCTTACACCGTCCCGCTCTTACACCATCCCGCCTTTTCCGTTAACGGCCAAGTTTTTTTGAAAAAGGCAATATAATCCGTCGTCTCCACTTCCTCCTTCGTGCTCTGCCGTGTAGGTTCTGCTCCCGAAGAAAATGGCAATGTGGCCATCATTATCTTAATTGCCAAACTCACGTGAGGAATTTCCAGGTCTTCTAACTTAACCTTTAGACGCCATTTGAGGCTGTTGGACATTCTTCATCATTTATTTTCTATGTCACTCTCTGGATTTTCTTTCTTCCTCTCGCCATCCTTCTCAGTCTCCTTCAAGAATTCTTTTTCTAAACCATCTCTTAACTATTAGTAGTGTTCTCCAGAGTTCCTGGCAATGAAGTGAAAGGTGCAGGCCGAGAAACCTGAGCTTCCCAACGTCATAAACAACCGCATTTCATCCATGTCCCACAGGCATCTCAAATGTAGCAATTTGTGAAGCAAACCACCCATCCCCTATTGACTAATATTCACTCCAACTTCCAACCTACATTTCTCCTTCTCTTGCTTCCTCTTCCACCCATGCCCACACGGTCACCAAATTTTGTGGAGTCTATCTCCCAAGTATCTCTTGACTCTGCTCACTCCTCACGACCACTGCCAGGGATTTAACTCAGACCTGCATTATTTCTTGCATTGGCTTCCTTACTGGTCTCAGCACCTCAGAACCTCTAGTCCTCCCTACTGCTGTCTGGCCCAGTTATGCAAATGGAAAATTTAATCATGTCACACTTTTGGTAATATCCCCTAGAGGATCCACTTGATTGAATTTGGGAAGAGGTATGGAGGTGAATCCCTTCCGTAGCTTTTATAAAATGAGAATGCCAGCCGCACTACTCCCCGCCCTCCCTATCCTGTATTGTGGTTGGGAGGTTCAAAGAAAGGAGACTTATAACAGATCTTATTTTAGGGTAGATGCGCATAGGCAAACTTCAAAGGTTCCCCAGGTGATTGAATCACTTAACAAGGGTGTTTTTTATTGACTACACCAGGCATTATTCTGGGTACTGAGAAAATACTAGTAAACAAGACAGTCCCTGCCCTTGTGGAGTTTACATTCTCTTGGAAGAGACAGATTTTAATCAAATGATTACATGCCAAAAACAAAACCAACAATAATAACAACGAAAAACACAATTACCAGCTGCGATAAGAATTGTACAGGAAAAACAATCAGTCCCTTTCCCTTTCTTTCTGACACCTGCTCCAGCCCAGGGTGGGAATCCTCAGCCTATCAAACAAAACCTGTCAGGAGCTAATCTCCTTCCATTCCCTCCCACATACATCTAGATTTACCAGACTGCCTGATCACACTTGCTCGCTCACCTTTGCAAAAGCTGTCCCTCTGTTTGGAAAACCCTTTCCCTTCTCCCTGTGCTAACTTCTACCCTGTCTAATTCTCCTCTGTTGGACTAACAGCAAACCCAACAGAACACCAGCCACATGGAAGGATTTTCTGAGGATTGAACGGAGTCAGCTGATAACTCTTAGGCAAACAGGGGAGCCAGGAACAGTTGAATGTGGGCTACTGGGCGCAGGGCTACGTTAGCCAATTTAGAAGCACAGGGCCTGAGCCAACACCCATCCTTCAAAACACAGATCACGTGTCATCTCTTCCAGGAAGTGTTTGCCGAGTTCCGCCAAGATGAAATACTGCCTCTTTCCTGGGTATTCATTGCATCCATGCCAACCTCTCTTCCAGTGAAACACTAGACCCAGATCACACCAGGTTTGAAGAGCCAACAGTTAAATATTCGGGAATTTTCCAAGTCAGTTTCTAAAGCATTGGAAGCTTGAAATCAGCAGTGATGGGAGTATTTACACCACCATGGAAATAAGCAAATGACAAATGAGGGCCTTTGGGTTTTGTTTTGTTTTGTTTTCCTTTTTGGAGAGCCAGTTTGCCAGCACATCACTGCCTTTATCATCTCATGCATCTCTACATTGTATCGTGGTGATTACTCCCCTATTACATGAATCCCTTGTAACAGCTTCACTTAGCAAATTTTTATTGTTATTTATTACTATGCACCAGAAACTAGCAAGATGCTGAAGGGATGGGTATACAGCGGAGAACAAAAAAGCCTGGTCCCTACTGTGAAGGAGCTTGCAATCTAGCAGATTAGACAGAAAATAAACAAAGACCTCTACAAATTGAGCTGGGCTGCTTTGTGACAAAACATCCTGGCAATGAATGGTAGTGGACAGAGAATACTACACTACTTTAACAAGGTGCTCCAGGGACGCCTCTCTGAGGAGACGATCTTTCTACTGGGCGCCAAAGGGTTAGAAAGAGATGGTCAAGGGGAAAAGTGTTCCAACCAAAGGAATCAGGCTATACACAAGAGAGGTAGGCTGTTTGAAGGACAGAATGGTCAGTTTTACTGGGATGGTGTAATGATTAATTGTATTTGTCAACTTGACTGGGCCACAGGGTGCCTAGATTAAACATTATTTCCAGTTGTGTCTTCAAGGATGTTTCTGGTGAGATTAGCATTTGTTGGACTCAGTAGATTATTCCCTTCTTCAGTGTGGTCAGGCATCATCCCATCTACTAAATCCCTGAATAAAACAAAAATCTGGGGAAGGGAGGATTCATTCCCTCCTTGCCTGTCTGTTGAACTGAGGCCTTGGTCAGTTGGTCTTCACCTACCCTTGGACTGGGATTCACACCATTAGCTCCCCTGGTTCTCAGGCCTTTGGACTCAGACTAGAATTACACCAGCAGCTTTCCTGGGTCTCCAGCTTGCTGAGGGCAGTTTGTGAGACTTCTCAGTCTCTACAATCATAGGAACCAAGTCCTCACAATATAAAAAATATATAAATCTCTTCTATATATACGTATAAGTGTACATATACATAAAAAACATTAGTGGGAGATCTATATCTCCTGTTTATATACACATATTTCCATAAATAGGAAATACAAATACAGATGATATATAGTTAGATAGATGGATATCCTATTGGTTCCTAATTCTCTGGAGAACCCTGACTAATTGTGGGTTGAGTGATCCAGACTACAAGATGAGGTCGTTGGAACCAGGTATGCATAGCCTTGAGGCCACAGTGAGGACCCTGGGTTAAATTATAAACACAAAAAGGTTCAAACAAGGGGATGATGTTAGCCGATTCATGTTTTGATACAATCACTCTTGGTTTTGTTTGGAGGCCCACAATAGAAGTGGGAGCCCACTTGTTGCTATAGTCTAGGTGAGAAATCATGAAATGAAATGCTGGCAGTCAAACAAAATGGGTGGATTGGACAGCTATTTTGCAGACTGAGTCAACAGGATTTGCCGATGGATTGAATGTAGGGGACAATGGGCTGGTGAAGAGAAGCGAGGACCCAGGGACAGAGATTGCTCACATTCATCTCCATATCCTCAACCTCTAGAATGGGCCTGGTTCGTAGTAGGTGTTCAATAACCGCACGTTGAACAATTTTATCCATTCTACATGCTAAGCTCTGTGCCCTATCAATGTCACATTGCTTCGTACAGGGCCTCTCTAGCCCATATAGTAACTTTGTGAAAATTAGAAAAAAAAAAAAAAAAAAAAGGTGCCCCTTCCTACAGGTGCACATAGCCCATCACCAGGGTGTACAGATTGATGAACCTGTAGTCTACATTTCAGCCCCCACTTGCTTTCTCAGCTGGCACCCTTGTGGTGTGTGTAGTCTGCACAACCACATACAGCATCTCTGGCTTAACAATCCTGGGAGCTGGTTTTGTGGCATTAAGCCCAGTACTCTTGGAGAGAACTTGGGGTGGAGAGAAAGAAAGCTGCCTGCCTGGGGTCACTGGAGCTGCTGCTGTGACTGAGATTCAAACCTTTGCCCTCTGAATCCCTGTGGGCTCTTTAGCCTTGGAGCCACATTGTCTCTCCCAAATCACTCAGCCCATCAATAAAAGGCTAAATTCAAAATGGTGACTTTGCTTCCTTCAGTTTCTCATGTGTCTGTTACTATTGTTAGACTGTTACACATTTACATAGTATCCAATATGTGCTCAGTGCCTCACAAAATACAATAAAGGAACATGAAACCAAAGGGTCTTGATTTTTTTACGAACAGAATAAATAAGGAATGGCTGGTTTAAAGGGCCCTTAGCTCTTGGATTAAAATGCACTGTGGTGTATTGGTTTAAGGTGATACCGTAAACAATACAGAAAAAAAAATGCCTGTGTGCAAGCTGTTTCTCCTTTGCGTCCAGGACCAGGAGTGGGAGGATACCAGAGCAGCTGGCTTCAGAAATGCAAACTAGGGAAAAGGTCAAGGACCTAAGGAAGAGAAGGAAACACCCGGAGAGGAGAAAAGGATTGTCCCTTCAGTAAATAACAGCACTTAATATATAACAAGTGCTTAACGTGTGCCAGATGTGCTAAGCCCTTTACGTGTCCGGTGTGAGTCAATCTTCACACAACCCTACAAGGTACCTTCTATTATTACTGTTAGGCAGGAAGCTAGGCATGAATGACAGGACGATGGACCTTAGATGTCCTGATGGCGGGCCCCAACCTAGGGGCAGCCCAGGGACCACTCCATTCCACCCCTCTAGCAGTTGGTTGGGGTTACAGCACCTCGGCAGAGGAAGAGTTAAGTTTGTTGGGCTCCTTGCACTTGTGCAGAAACAGCAGCCTTGTTCTTATTTGACCTCTGTCTCTAGAATAGAAATAATGTTGTGGTTTCCTACACCCTGCGGGTATTTTGAGTGCATCTTGGGAAAGGACATGCATGGTTGGCTAATTATTACATAATCCAGGCCTGTCACTCAGATGTTGCCACCCTAGGACCCACCCCCCCCCCCCAAAAAATATTGATATAAGGCCACACCTCGGAGTTCCTAGGGGCCTCTGTCTCTCCTGACTGGCCCACTCCTCCCTTGAAGTTTACTTGAATAAAACTTGGCTCTGCTTTACCTTCATTTCACTGTCCTGTAATTCTTTCCAGTGGCAGCAAAAAGAACCGAGGCTTCTTTCCTTTTCCATCTAACTCTGGGGAACAGCACCATCATCTTACACTGGAGGAAGCTGAGGCCCAAAGCTATGCAGCTAATACGTGACAAATCTGAGGTTTAAACCAAGACAGTCTGGCTCTTGAGTCTGAGCTCTCCAGCACTAAATTACACTGCCTCTCATACAGATGTTCCTGATGCCAGGTCCCTCGTGTCAGTAGCATGACCCTTTGAAGTCCTCGGATATCTGGTTCTCAGACCCAGCGATCCCCTGTTGCCTGTCTGCTCAACATTTAGGGCATGGTCATCTCCAGCCGAGCAGTCCATTTGGACAGTTTGAACAACGCATATGTGAGAAAAATTCTGCTGGGGGTACATTTCACAGTCTCCCTGGAGTTTCAATACCCTCCCAAGAGAATACCATAATTACTCATATGATATGAAAGATAGAAGAGAAAATGTTCTCAGGAGAGAGGGAGTAAATTAGTGTATCCCTTGGAAACGTGGGCCTGATTGGTACCTCCTAACGTCTGAATTCTTTCCTTTGGTGACTTTCAGCCAATAAGTACAGAAGGACCCGAATGTTACTGGGGTTTTGGGTACTTGCCCTCATGACTAGTATCAGTAAATGCTACTACTATCTAGAATTGTATGGATATTAAGCATCAAGTGGAGCAAGGATGAGACTTTTTAGGTAAATAGGAGGGCATGGTGTCAACAGACAGCTCCCACTTCATTCATGAAGAAGAGCAGAATAGCAAACACTGATGTGCAGCAGGGACCCCAAACCCCCAAAGCCTAAGTTAGGAGCCCAGAAAACTCTCCCTCAACTCTTCAGCTCTGATCGAAGCCACCTTACAAAAGGTACGGATGGCAGCAGTTATTGTTTTGGTTGCCTCTCTAGGCTGTGATGTCACAGCATCTGATGCTATTATCCAACTGTGGCTGTGCCAGCACGTGCACACACACACGCACACGCACACACACACACGCACACACAACCTCACAATTAGCTTTCCAGCACCAGGGCTATTCTATCTGCCCCCTGATCTCAAGGTTTGTATGGCTAAACTATCCAATGCCATAGTGCCCACTTGGAGGGAAGGGCTTGGTGACAGCATGCTCATTCTGATTTGAGAACAAGTTGACTACTTAGAGCTATACCTGAGGAATAGTCTAGTAAATTCTGGCCCTTAGAATTTCTACCGTTATACAATATATAACCTTAGATGATTCACTGTACCTCAGTTTCCTCATCTGCGAAATGGAGACCAAACAAAGCTACTACCTCATTGGGTAGTGAGGATTAAGTCATAAAAGGGATGGGAAATGGTTTGGGCTAAACAAGGAGAGGGGCATACGCGTTACACAAAGTTGTGCTCATAAGAGACAGAGATGAGTAGGGAACAAATAGATTTTTTTAATTTCAAAGCTAATTCTTTTTTCCCTTAAGAGAGTGGTAGAGTGTGGAGGTTCCTCAGAAAATTAAAAATAGACCTACCCTATGACGCAGCAATAGCACTGCTAGGAATTTACCCAAGGGATACAGGAGTACTGATGCATAGGGGCACTTGTACCCCAATGTTTATAGCAGCACTCTCAACAATAGCCAAATTATGGAAAGAGCCTAAATGTCCATCAACTGATGAATGGATAAAGAAATTGTGGTTTATATACACAATGGAATACTACGTGGCAATGAGAAAGAATGAAATACGGCCTTTTGTAGCAACGTGGATGGAACTGGAGAGTGTGATGCTAAGTGAAATAAGCCATACAAGAGAAAGACAGATACCCTATGTTTTCACTTTTATGTGGATCCTGAGAAACTTAACAGAAACCCATGGGGGAGGGGAAGGAAAAAAAAAAAAAAAGAGGTTAGAGTGGGAGAGAGCCAAAGCATAAGAGACTTAAAAACTGAGAACAAACTGAGGGTTGAGGGGGGGTGGGAGGGAGGGGAGGGTGGGTGATGGGTAGTGAGGAGGGCACCTTTCGGGATGAGCACTGGGTGTTGTATGGAAACCATTTGGCAATAAACTTCATATATTGAAGAAAAAAAAAAAAAGAGAGAGAGTGGTAGAGGCAAAGCATCCCTTCTTCTATTTCCTTCCCAGTCCCAGACTATTTTCCCATTGCCCCATATCACTCAAAAAAACTGTAATTCCTTATTGATAGCACCCAGGACAGTGCCTTACATATATAGTAAAAACTTGATAGTATTTGTTACACAAATAATCTTTTCTATTCAACAACAGAACATCAAGGATTTGGCTAGGCATGTCACAAAGAATTGCATTCTCAGGGATATCCTAGAATTCAAAATCCAATCCTTTATCTAGGACAGCAGGGCTCGAAACTGGCCCACTTAAGAAGCCCAACTCTGGGCAGAGAGAACTTCTTGTTACTCTCCAAACATCCACATTATTTCACACCTCCCTCCCTTTGCCCATGCTGGCCCCTCTGCCGGAAATGCCCATTCTCTCCTTCCTCCACCTCCATCAGGATCCAACTCACATCACCTCCACAAAACTTCTCTGGACCAAGTCACTTCTGCATCCTCCCCCAGTGAGCTCTCATAGTCCTTGGTCATAATGCTCCCCACCAAATCATAATTAAAGTTTGTCTCTATCCCACGAGAGTGAGTACCTTAATCAATACGGTGGATGGCACACGGGTCCCACACTACTTCATTGGATGAACTGGTTTTCTCTGTCCTTTAAGGCTGGGAGTAGAAAGCCAAGGGTAAAACCAGACAAAATCAAGTGACCAACAAATTCAGCTCACACTCCCGTTCCTCGAGAACACTTTAGCTGACAACCTCCTGCCCCCAATTCCTTTACCTCCAGAAATAATCTTGCAAAGCATATGATGAATTGCCTGGGAGTAAGCAGAACTTCTCAAAGAGTAATTCTCCTTAACTAGGTCCCTATTACCCACCCTCAGGCTGGTTCGTCGTAGTTAAAGATTTCTGAAGTGGAATATCCTGGGTTTAAATCCTAACTTTAGCAATTACTAGCTGTGCAACTTTAAGCAAGTTACTTAATCTTTCTGTGCCCCAGTTTGGAGATGCACACAGTGATAATAATAGTAGTGACATCACAGGAGGTGGACAGGGGGTGTGGGAACTAAATGATATGCACCCAGCTTTGGGCACATAAAAAGGGCTCCATAAGCAGTAGCTGGTTTGTAAGCAATCTACTCTTAAAGATGACAACCCCATTCTATTTAAACCTTCAGAAGGCTGGGTTTGTTCCAGGACATCCTGGGCAGGGAGGGGGTGTTGGGGCCACTCTGGAGTTCTGTCTGGAGGCTGAGACAACTGGTGTCATCGACCTTTGATTCTAATCTGGATCCATCACTCATCAACCATGGCCCTAGCCTGAGTAGCTTCGCTTCCCAAAGCCTGAGGTCCCCAGTAGGGCCAGCAGTACTGAGCTGTCTCACAAGGGGGTGCTGAAAAGATCAATTCATGTTAGCAAAGTGCTTTGGAAATGTAACATGCTAAATATTAATGGGTCTCTCTGAATGTCGGGAAATGTGCAATCTGAACTCTGCTCAGGGCAAGCTGAAGGTGGGGAGAGCAATTCTGGGCAGCTGATGGCCACATCCTTGGTCTAACTGGGAGGTGGTGCTGAGGAAGGAGTGAGTGCAGCGAGCGTCTGGGGGCTGGGCAGGGCTGTGGGATGGCAACTCTGGAAGGAAGGATGTTCTGAGGAAGCAACCGATTACAAATAGACAGAAACCTAGGGTACGTTTGGGGCAAACCCAGAAAAGCCTTCGGGCTCTCCTTACAAAAAGCAAACACAAGCTCACTGCTTGCTCTTCTCTCTCTCACTCTCCAGTTTGGGAGAGGACGGCACTGTGAGGATGTCAGCCATCTGAGTTCTTATCGTGCTCTCAACCTCCAAACCCCATGGGTAGGGTGATAAATAGGAATTTTTTTTTTTACCTTAGCCAGAACTCTCAATCTGAAATCTTTACTGGAATCAGACATCAGGCTCTCTCTGCCTGTGCCATCGCCAAACAGCTCTGGCCTTAGGACACTGCTCAACTGTCTCCTCTTCCAGGAAGACTTCTTGGACCCAACGAGGTTGAGCTGAGAGCTCCTCGCTGGGGCTTGGGTATGGCCTGTGCTTCCTCCTACAAGTGCAGCTTACGGTGCAGTGCCCTGACGCTGTCAGAACCCTGCCTACCACCTCTTGCCACCATCATCTCTTACACGCCCATGGCTTCCTGCTGCCTGTGGCCACATATGCGCTCTGCCAGAGGGCAAAGCGAGCCAGAAGGGGGGAGTTAATGGACAAATACTCCAGATTCTCACCCTCAGATGGGATGACACTGAAACAGCTTCTGCACTAGCTCTGAGAAATCCCAAAGTGACTGAGCCCCAATCATTCGCAGCCATAACCTGCTCATCAACACACCCTGTCCTGGCTTCCTTTCCTTCCCTGTCTCAGCTGCTCACTCCTCTCCTGGTACTTCCAGGGATCCCCGCCGGGGACTGCTTCTGGGGCACCCAACTGGGTACACTGAACTTACACCACTCTGTGAGCGTTACCTGTTTGTACCTGTCTTGCTCACTAGACATAAGTGACTTAAGGGAAGAGACTGGTCTGCTTCCTCTTTCTATCCTCAATGTTTTGCACTCTGCCTGGAACATAAGTGCTCAGTAAATATTTGTTGAATGAATGAATGAATGAATGGGTCAAGTATTGGGTCAAAGGATAATATTAATAATATTACCTGGTGCTTACTAAGCTCTTCCCTCACTATTCTCAATATGAGGTCAGAAACAAGGAATTCTGTCCCAGGGCTTAGAAGGAAAACAAACAACTGTAATAACTGAACTGACCAGATGTGGCCAAATCTTGCTTACACACCCTCATGGTTAGCTTACATCCCAGGCAGGCTGCTCCGGGAGCCCTGCATGGCTCCCACAGCTCTGGCCTCTGGGAATTTATCACATGGGGTATGACAGCAGCTCCTGCTGTATGTAACAGCAAATGCTTCTTCCTCCTCATGCCAATTCGTCAGGCCTCCTCTCTTTTTTCTGTTCTTCACATTAAAAAAAAAAAAACTGGCTGGCTATTTTTCATGAATTTTCTGCAGTGTTGCCTTTCTTCCTCACTTTTTTTTTACTTTCTCAGTGCTAAAAGAAAGGAAAGAACATGAATCTGTAAGAATAGTGTTCAAAAAGCTGAAGCTAGAGAAGGAGCCAGTTGTCCAGGAAAAGCTAAAAGGAGCCAAAAGGACACAATAGCTCTGTTTGGACGAGAACAGTAAGAAAAGGCTGAACTCACTGGTAGTGGAAAATATGGAATGTACAGGTAACAGAGACGAGGAAGTTGAGCTATTCCTTGTTAGTTTTTTCCCCACCTTTCCAGTATTTATGAAGGTATTCAAACAAACTAGAAATCATATGATAATCAATACAAGAATGTATAGAATCCAAACAGAAGGAAAGCCCCTAAACAATTTACAGCAGGGTCACATCACACAAATTCAACTATTGGCATTTGGGAAAAGAGAGAAACAGAGAGAAAATGAGCAAGCAATTACAATTCAAATAGTCTAGCACATTCTGCCTGCCTTTCCACTCACTGAGATCATGTCCCAGTTTGAACATGAGATGGGAGACAATGAAATAATTGTTGATATTAACCGGAATACTTACTGTGTGCCAAGTTGCCGGTCTAAGGACCTTATATACATTAATGAACTTTGTCCCCAGTACAACCCTATGAGGTTATATGAAGTTATAAGCATTATAATTTCATATTATATGAAATGGGATATCCTATTATGCCATTTTACAGATGAAGAAACTAATGCAGGTTGAGTAACTTGCCTATAGTCATATAGCAATAAGTAAGTGATGGAACCGGGATTCAAAAAGAGACAGTCTGGCTCAAGCACTCACAAACGCCTCCCATAGGAAAAGCATGAAACCGATGAGAGTGACTTGGATATTCAGAGATCCATGTTTTTTCATACTGCAGGGCTCCTAATGCAGACAAACCAATTCCTTGGGTGCACAACTAAAGAATCAGTGATTTGTTGCAATGCCAAGGATATTCAAGGAAACTTCCAATGATATGTCACTTTTAGCTTTCTATGCTGACTTGAGAATGTAACCCTCATGCTGGAAGTGAATTCTCTGTGCATGCAATTTGCCTAGGTGCCTAGGCCTAGGTGGAAAATCTCCCAGACAGCTGAAAGAATTTGCAGATCTCAGAGCCACAGTTATAATCTTTGAGAAATCCTGAAAAGTAGGACATACCACACTATTTCAAATGAGAAACTATTTGGGCTCATTTTCAAAGAGATTGTACTTGTTTCTAGAAACTGTAATCAAGTACACAGGATGTTAATATCAACTGCTGCTAGTTTTTTAGAGTAAGTTATCAAGAAGGTTAACTCATTCGCTCACTCCACCAATATTTATTTGCTACCTGTTACATGTCAGGCCCTATTTGTTGCACTAGGGAAAAGACAGGAACAAAACAGACCCATGTCTTCCTATAGCTTCTATTCCACTAGGAGATTGTTAATTAATAAATAAACATGGGGCACCTGGGTGGCTCAGTCAGGTAAGGGACCAACTCTTGGTTTCAGCTCAGGTCCTGATCTCACAGTTCATGAGTTTGAGCCCTGCGTCAGGCTCTGTGCTGACAACGCAGAGCCTGCTTGGGATTCTCTCTCTGCCCATCCCCACTCATGCTGTCTCTGTCTCTCTCAAAATAAATAAATAAACATTAACAAATAAATAAACAAACAAACATAATTTTGGGTAGTAATAAATGTTATTCAGGAAATAAGGCAGGGTGGAAGGATGGCGGGAGGTGTGTTTTAAGTCTCTCAGCACAACTGGCAATGGAACAGAGACTGAATGAAGTGAGGAGACAAGCCACAGGGAGGCCTGAGGGAATGCACACCGCTGAGAGCCCCCTAAGACAGGAACCCGGGGGTTTAAGGGACAGCAAGGAGGTCAGTGTGACCAGAGCAGAAAAGTGGAAGAGGTCACATGGGCAGTGAAAGGTGGCCTGGTGCCCAGCCATGCTGGGTCCTACAGGTCACTGTGAGGACCTCAGCCTGACTTCTGAGCATGACAGGAAGCCATGGATGGTTTTGAGCAGGACAGTAATGCCATCTGATTTGGTTTTTGAAGAGATAACTCTGGCTGTTGTGTAGACACAAGAACAAGGCATCTCTGCTCTCTTCGTTGGAAGTAACATTTCCTTTGTACATCCACAATATTTAGCCCATGCTTGTTAGCCTTGGTTTTTGTGATTTCTGGGTGTGTGTCTTCCGCTACCCCCACAAGAGTGGCGTTTCCTTGGAGAGAAAAATCTAAGTTTACTTGTCCTTGTCCTTTGGCCTTGACTGCCCCCCCACCCCTGGAGCACTCAGGTCCACTGGCACACGTACACCCATGCGCACACAATGCCTAGAATATTGCTGAGCAAATGAAACCCTCAATAACTCTGAAAAATGACTAACAGGACAAGGAGGCAGGTTTCAACTGAAAAGGAGGAACTCTTGAACAGAGGAGTCAAAAAAATGGAATGGCCTGCCTTCAAAGATCACAGTTTTCTCTTAGAGAAGATACTCAAGACCTCCGCCGTGTGTAGGGCATGGTGTAGCCTGGCAATTGAATCATCAGATGGGTGATCATGCTTTTTAAGTATCTTCAGAAATCTGAGCTTTTATAATTGTAAGAATAATTGTTAAATCCTGAAAATTAACAGGAGTTGGTCCATGGAAGAGTCTGCATGATTCACCCCAAACAAGTTGTGCTTGGAGACACCTTGATGTGCCTTGTCAACTTGGCGAACTCCTTTTCATCGATCAAGCCTTTACCTAAATGTCCCTCTGTGTTGGCTTGTATTCTGTGTGTATTCTGGGCACCACAATTTGAGAGGAAAGTAGACAAATTAGGGCATGACCACAGGAGGTTAACCAGAGAGTGAAGGGTCTGAAAACCAAATTCTGTAAGAAACAGCTAGAAGCACTTAGATTTCCTCTAAGGAAAACAAACTAACAACAACAACAACAACAACAACAAAACAAAACAAAAAAACAACACTAAGGAGGAAGGGAGGAGGTACAGAAGGCACAGACATCTGCAGGTAGTGAAAGGGCTCTCATGTAACAGGGCAGAACCATACTGCGTGCTCTTCATAAGGCAGGCGTAAGGTCAATGGGAAGAATTAAAAGAAGGCAGATTTCTGTCCTGCTTAAAGAAGCCCCTTCTCAACACCTAACCAAGGCCTTTCCTGCAGTAGGAACAGTGTGTTTTAATTGAATGGGAGGTTTAACAGTTCAAGCTATTCAACACCCAAATAGTCTCACAAAGCCTCTAGAGCAGCTTGCAGAGAGCTGTAGAAGGGACACCTACTGGAATGATGTTAGACTGAATTAAATCAGGGGAGGTGGAAAGCTTTTGCATTAAGTCCAGCCATGAATGTTTGGCTGTGGCTGCCTGAAACACTAGTGAGAACATTCTGAGTCTACATCTCTGCTCAGCAAGCATGTGGATGTCAATGGGCAATGTCTGCTGTAGAGGAGTAGGGAATGGCGGCAAGAATGCCAGCCATAAGAACAAAGGGCTCTTTCGACCCTTCAATTGTATGTTCCTCTGTCGCTATATGCTCGTGTATTGGGTCCTCGGTGGCCCGAGTACAAATGCAAGTATGAAATTCAATAAAGCGTCCTCCAGTCTCCCAAATGGGTACACATGGTTGTATTCTGCAAAGTCAGCATGAAGCCCCCATCCATGAGCTCCATGGCTTTCAGATCTGCTCAGAGACCTGGGGCAGGTGGCATTGATTCTGTTTGTTTCCTTAGAAAGAACAGTATTGATCTACCGCACCGTGAAACCTGCTCCTGGGTCGCCTGGTTCCAACAAGCAATTCCCTTGTCTTTGGCAGCCATTTCAAAGTCCCCTAGACACTCTACTTCTATTTGGCTCAGCCTCCAGCTAACAGTCTCCTTGTGCTGGGCACCACCAAGCCGCCCCCAGTTTCGTCAGTACGTAAAACTACTATTTTTCCACCTTCCAACAAAGCCACATCGAACACCTGCCTCTTCAGTGCCAGGAAGGGCACCGAGCACGTGGCATATGGTTGGCTCCAAATCTCAGTCTCATGTAGATAACAGATAAACAGATAAATCACCAACTCTGACGTAGGCAACTCTGGCAAACAAAAGTGAAACTGTGGCTGGGCGATGGCAGAGGAGGGAGGCCATGCTCTGCCAGAGGAGAGGGCTGGGGTGGCCAGCTGCTGCTGGGAGTGCCTTGATGGAGGCTCCGAAGAGGAGGGAGGTGGGTCTAGGAGAATGAGTAAAGATCTCTCCTAAAGTAACTAGTTCAATGTTACAGTTTGGAAGTCATCTCGAACGACCCGACAAGAGTTCCAAAGATTGGTCAACAAAGTGTGAAATCAGGGCCAGGGCCAGGCTGTTGTGAGGAAGATAAAGTTTGGCATTTCCCTTCCTCCTGGATCCTCTCTGCCTCAACCTGGACACACTTCTTCAGGCCCAGGAAACCATCCCTTCCTCTACCTCAGCCTACACCAGAAGAGGGCGCTCTGAGGCCTCACGCGATGTTGAAGGTCCCCTTCAAACACAGGGCTTGCCCACTAGGGCTGTGCTTGGGCCGAACCTCAAGGGAATGTTGCCAAACTCCAGAACACTCAGGCTCCCATCAGAACTGATCTTCCCCACCATGTTTCTGGCAGCATTATTCGCAATAACCAAAAAGTAGAAGCAACCAAGTGCACACCAAATGTGGTATAAACACATGGAATATTATATATTCATATAAACATATATAATGTTATAGTGGAATGTTAACAAACCTTAAAAAGGAAGGAAAATCTGACACACGCTACATGAGAGACCCTTGAGCAGTGAAATAAGTCAATCCCAAAAGGACAAATACTGTACGATTTCCCTTACGTGAGTAGTCAGATTCATAGAAACAGAAAGCAGAATGCTGGTTGCCAGGGCTGAGGTGGGGCGGGGGGGGGGGGAGAACAGAAAGTTGTTGTTTAATGTTTACAGAGGTTCAGTTTTGCAAGACAAAAAAGTTCTGGAGATTGGTTACACCACAGTGGGAACGTACCATATTGCTACTGAACTATATGCTTAAAATGGCTAATATGGTAAACTTTATGCTTTGTGTATTTTACCGCAATTCAACATTTTTTAAATTATAAATACAAAATGAAACCAAAAAAATTGCAAAACTCCCCCAATCTTCCTGTGGTGGGATCCTCCAGAACTGAGCACAAGCTTCTGGAGGGAGCTGGCCTCACATCTCACTGTCTCTGATCCTGTGATCTCTGCCAAGAGAGATGCTATTTCAGCCAACAAACTGATCGTTCGAAATGGACGATAACAGGACAATGTGATACTTCTCCCAGATAGTGCACCGTAACTGGAATCTTCTGGAAATCATTCCTGGAAGCCAAGGGTCGTATGGAGCAGAGAACACTTAGGAGCTGCAGTAGTCCTTGCAGAGAGAGGTTTGGGGGACCTCACTGGACTGGAAGCTCTGTGAGAGAAAGCTGGTGCTTTTCATCACTGTTGTCAAAATTCAGGAGGAAAAAAAAAATAGAATTAAAACCAACGAATCACCAAAGTAGTGATTAGTAAAAGTTGGTTGTGCACATACCAAAAAGTCACTTTGCAAACTGGGAGCGCTCAAACCAAAACATGGAACGGGGCTCAGGGGAATATCATTATAAAGCAGCATATATGGTGAGAAAGCAGTGACTGCTTATTCTTCACAGCGATTAATTATAATATTAGAATTTTCTTACATGATAGGGAGTTGGTCAGTGGTTACCTCACATCAACCTTGGGAAACAGTTTAAATTTTGCTTATAATTTTCAGAGGCATAAGCAAGAAATGACCCAGGTCAAGCTCGTCTTGCAAAATAAACTAAATTAAGCCCAGTTTGTATGACTGAAGTGGTGTTGTCTGCTTAGGGAATTTTCAAAGCTGGTCTGCATTCAATTTTTATTTTAACATTTCTTCCCTTTTGGTCACGCTCTCAGGCAGCTGACCAACCCGTGGAATGCTGTTCTCGCTTACCACTGCTGATGTAGCCAGATCGAAGAGTTACACCTTCAGTGTTCCCACTGAGTTGTCAGGACAGAGGGCCATGTAGTCACTGTCTTCATTATTTGTGGTTATTTTTGATTTCGTCCCGTTCTCTGAATCTGATGGATACCGTTTGGCATTTGAGTGGCTGCCGGCAGGCATCTAAAACCCTCACGAGTATATCACGCGCCAGAGAGGTTAAGATGATGACTGTAAGAATAACAGCCAAGGATTGAGAAATTCCCCAGAGTAGAGATTCCCCAAAAGAGCCAAGGTTTAACCAGTTATATAACGCAAACAGGTTATAATTTTTTTTAAGTTATTTACATAAGCACAAAATGATAATGCTAGTAAACACGCATCCTCATGACTACTCAGGACAGCATGAACATGAGGGTGTTTCCTTTCAGGAGGTGCTATTGTTGGTGACCTTCTAATTAAGTTAGACCTCTACATGATGTGAGCAATCAGGTGACTTAATGAGAGGCATTTCTACAGAAACATAAGAAAAACAAAGGTTAATAGTTTGGGAAAATTATAAATTCAGCTTCTGAGTTTGGATCACAGCCAGTTGAGAAGATGTCTAGATGTCGGGTTCTAAGCATCTTCCGGTGGAGCGAGGGCAGGCAGCGGCAATCTGACAAATTTTTCTGGTTTGCAGTGTGAATGTCTCTGGTGATCTTTCTGAGTGGCCACACAGCCACAGGCATGAAAATTGTCCACACGTGAGCTGTTGCAGTGGTTTCCCTGAAGTTTACATCAAATTGTCCAGCTTCAGCTTGCATGGCTTTGGAAAAGGGCGATGTTAGTTTCATAGTGATTCCAAGTCCAAAGAATGGGAGAAGATTGGAAATGTTTGTTTGGAGAGTTCTAGCCAAATATTAGAGGAAACTGGAAGAATTCATAATCCTGTCCAGCTTATAGCTAGAAAACAAAACCTCAAAGACAATTAGCAGCAATCAAATCTGATATCCACAAAGGCACATTACTGAAACATAATTTTTCTCTCTATAATCATCCCCATTTCTACCAATGATAGCCATAGTAAGGCTAATTTGTTTGCAAATGAACTCTAGTTTCAATAAATTTGGCCTGATTATTTACTTAAGTGCAGCAAGAATAGTGATTGAACATAGAGGCTCTTTTAAATCTGCTTTGCTGGAACTTTTCATAAGGAATCTCAGATTGGACTTTCAAAAGCTTCACAAGGCTTGGAAGCCAAGCCAAGGACTTGTCCAATTGTGTCTTGTAACAAGGAGAATAGATTCTTACTGAAGTTATGCAAATACATATACTGTCATTAAAAAAAGAATATTTAAAAAGAGTTTCAGAATTCTGGAGGGATCAGAGAAGGAGAAAAACAGAAATGTTTCAACCTTCATTGCAAAAATACACTTTATCAAATTGCTGTAAGGTATAGAAAGCTTAAAGAGAGGAGGAAAAATGTCCTTTAACTCGGAAAACACTATATTAAAGAACTAGCATAATACCTGAGGAGGGCACTTGTCGGGATGAGCACTAGGTGTTGTATATAAGCAATGCACCACAGGACTCTACTCCTAAAACCAAGAGCACACTTTACACACTGTATGTGAGCCAATTTGACAATAAATTATATTTTAAAAAAAAGAACTAGAATGTTTTGAACGAAGTCATAAAAATTATAATCATGTTCATCAGTTCATTCAATGTTATACAATTAATTCTCATTTTTGCCTCATCTTGGGTCAGCAGCTTTATGAATCAATCTGTTTTCCATAAAAGTTTTAGAAATTCTTACCAAGTTTAGTGTTATGATCTTAAAGTTATCAAAAACCTACCTTTTAGAATACTCATCAGGGGCTTTTCCATGGATCTTTTTGAACATGAAGCGTTTTTGCAGGAACACTTTGCAAAAGCCTCAGAGAAAAGCTGTCTGTATATGGCAAAAGACTTAAAAATGGCCGTGGTGAAAGATCTGATGAGAGTTCACATATACACACACACACCAAAAGGATGTAATTGGCAACTAAATTTGGTTGTTTTTGTGATGTACAATATTTTAAGATAGTAGCTGGAGTTATCATTAAAAACATTATACTAGGATATGTCAGATTTTTAAGAATTTCATACTAATATAGGGGTGCCTGGGTGGCTCAGTTGGTTAAGCATCCAACTCTTGATTTTGGCTCAGGTAGGTCATGATCTCGTGGGTCATGGGATTGAGCCCCAAGTTGTGTTCCATGCTGATAGCATAGACCCTGCTTGGGGCTTTCTCTCTCCCTTTCTCTCTGCCCCTCCCCCCATAAATAAAATTTTTAAAAAAGGTTAAAATTTTTTTTCATACAAATATATATCTAAAGAAAGTTTGACATCACTTCCTATTTGACAATGCTTCCCATGCAATTTGACATACACAAAAAGTTACATGGTTGTAAAAAACAGTTCTTTTGATAGAGAAGACTAATTTTTCTTAAGTAATCGAAAACCTGATAAAGACAAAACATAGTCTTTGTTTTCTAGGCAGATGACATTAAAGGTGAACAAACTTCGCTTACAATTTTTTTTTATTAAGAGTAGACAATCGAAAAGTTTGTGATTTTAACAAAGAGAAAATCAATTCTGATTTTTCACCAGCGTACTTTTTTTTTTTTTTACAGTTTATTTATTTATTTATTTTGGAGGGATGGAGGGGCAGAGAGAGAGGGGGAGAGAAAGAGGATTTCCCAGCAGGCTCCACACTGTCAGCACGGTGGAGCCTGATGCAGGGCTCAAACTCACCAACCGGGAGATCATGACCTGAGCCAAAATCAAGAGACGGAGCCACCCTGGTGCCCCTACCAGTGTACTTTAGATATTAAAATTCTCCTTTTCTTTTTAACTCAAATCTTTTCCAATCCTATTTGACTACACCTAAAATTCCTTTCTCAATGTTCTTTTTCCATAAACCATCTATAACTTTCTATATTCATTCAGCTTTTCCCCTGTCTTTTCCCTTCTTATTCTAGAACAAACATTTTACTTTAGGACAAAAGTACTCTGTTTAAAAAAAAAAAATTCCTATGTCCTCCATATCTTTCCTTACCCAAAACAAAACAAACAAATAAACAAAACATATTCTATTTTCCTTACCTATTTGCCTATATAGTCATTTTCTTTCACCCTATCTCTAGTGGTTTTAATTACTTATATTATTAGAACTCTTAATTATGAGAACCCTTAGTTCCTAGTGAACACTAAGAAGTAAGCAATTGTGGACTGGCAAATTTATAAATACATTTCATAATCTGTGGGAGTATATTTTCTTCAGAGTAAATTTTTCAATGTGGCACAAAACATGTTTATTAATGGGCCCCAATAGCTTTTGTCTCTATGTAAAAGAAATTTTCAAGCTAAAAGTAGATAAACTTATATTTAGCATTTAATGTTTATCATCTTTGGAAATAATTTAGATATTTAATGAATATTCATTATTTAGTTTAACTTAGTATGAACATTCATTTTATTTACAGCCATTTAAATTACTTGTTTTCAACAATTATTCTTTAATTACATATTAAACAGCTAACCATCACCTTAAGTTATTTTTCTTATTGAATTTTTTTAGTGTTTATTTATTTTTGAGACAGAGAGATCACCAAGAAGGAGGGGCAGAAAGAGGCAGGGGACAGAGGATCTGAAGCGGCCTCTGCACTGACAGCAGGGAGCCTGATGTGGGGCTCAAACTCAGGAACTGCAAGTTCACAACCTGAGCCAAAGTCCAAAGTTCAACCGACTGAGCCACCCAGGAGCCCCTTTCTTGTTTACAAATTTTGAAGACACGCCTGCTTTTATTAAACCAACAAATTCAAACTAGCTTTTATTTATCAAACATCCCAGATTGTGTGAACTTAAAAAACATTTAGGTTTGGGGTATTTGGGTGGCTCAGTCAAAGTATCAGACTCTTGATTTCAGCTCAGGTCCTGATCTCACGGGTTGTGAGATCCAGCCCCGTGTTGGGCTCTGCGCTGACAGTGAGGAGCCTGTTAGGGATTCTCTCTCTCCCTCTCTCTGCCCCTCCTTTCTTCTCTCTCTCTCTCTCTCCCTCTCTCAAAATAAATAAACTGAAAAAAAATTTTTTTAGGTTACTTCCTATATTTCTGAGACTATGTTTGATGTATATAAATGCTTGATTTTCTTGAAGTCAATTAGATGGAGCTCTTTACAAATTAATTTTTGGAATACCATCCAGAAGTAGGAAAATATCACATATCTATAATATATATACATGGACATACATCAACATACAAACAGATCTCATAGCTGTTGTTTAAAAATTTTTTTAACCATGTCTCAGATAAAAAACTTAAAAGAATAATTGTATTCGAATTACATTTCTGGCAGAGGGACTAAGTTAAGGCTACTTATTCCAATGGCCAAAGAGTTTTCACTAAAGATTTTTTACTTGCATGCTGTCAAGACCCACTTAGAGCTGTTTGTGGAGTCAGTTAATCTTTTAGAAGCTTCTGCAAACCAATCAAAGAATGCATTTCATTGTTTCTGAGACGTTTGGAATCTCTCTTTTAAGGATGCCCTTTAAGATAAACTTATCTAAGTTAAAGTTTCCCCAAAGTGGCCACTACAGTTCCAAAAGTTCACCCATTTTCCAAAAAGGCACAAGATTTTGGTTCATAGACCACGTGGAACCCGTCTTTACCTTTAGGTTTCCTAAAATGTCTTAACTATGAAGGGTCCTAGTTTTCAACAGCAGTTCCAAAACACAGAGAGTCACGTGCCCCCACCCTTTTAAACAGAATAGGGTGACTTACCAAGACACTTCCACAAATAAAATCACAATATAGTCCGAGAGCTCCAAACACAAAGAAAGTGGAGCTTGGATCCAAGAGAGACTGACCCTCAAATTCTGGGGTCGCAAAAAAGCTGGGGGCTCAGCAGGCTCTGTGGGCACCGGCACCTGTTTGCTCACCGGTCTCCGAGTCATCAGGCGTCTTCTCTGAATTCAACTTCTCACACCATGAAATGTCAAAAGTTCAGAAATAACAGCAGCAATACCGATGACTCACCAAAGTAGTCATTAGTAGAAGTTGAGTGTGCACACACCAAAAAAGGCAGTTTGTAAACTGGGAGCACTCAAGCCAAAACATGCAATGGGGCTCAGAGGTCTATTGTTAGAAAGCACATATACAGCGAGAAAGCGGTCACTGCTTATTCTTCACAATGATTGGTTATAATGTTAGAATTTCCTTACATGATAGGGAATTGGTCAGCAGTCACCTCATAACAACCTTGGGAAGCAGCTTCAGTTTTGCTTATAGTTTTCAGAGGCATTACCACGCAATGACCCAGGTCAAGTTAGTCTCACAAAATAAGCTAAATTAAGCTTTGTTTTTATGACCAAACTGCTTTTGTCTGTTGAGGGAATTTTCAAAGCTGGTCTCCATTTGTTTTTTATTTTAACACTGCTTTACCCCAGACCTTGGCCCTGAGCCTGGGGCTTAGAGACACTCAAAATGGTTTTATTTTTCCCAATAACAGTGAATGAAGCTGGGCCTCTTGAATAACACAAAGCAGGCAGTTTTAAGCATCAAGCACCTTATGGGAAAGGATGTATTTTCTCCTTGTTCACGAAACAAGTTTTGTCTGCTGACATCCCTTCCTTTAGACGGACTGTGTCTCCCTCATTCCTGCGGTTGGTCAACCACTGCATCCTTCACCATGGGCCACAGGGGTGGGCATATGACTCTGGTCGAGTCAACTATAGCACTATATCCTTTGGACCCACTGTCTGGTCCATATGTGGGTAAAGGACCCAAGTAGGGTCAATAAGAATCCTTCCATGGGATCTGCATGCAGATGCAAAGATAGGTTGTGAGTCCTTTTGGCTCATAAGAAGGAGTCATCCTTCCCACCAACTAGACAGATCCGGCCTCAGAAGGAAGCCACAGAAGCAGGGCCCGAAGCTGGAGAAAAGGAGATAGCATGCCAACTTCGGTATTTTAACCCCTGGATGCAGCAGTGCTTAAACCCAGACCCACTCTAGAACATTTCATTTATGGGAGTCGATAAATTCTTTTTTTTTTTTCCTTTAAGCTTGTTTGAGTTGGGCTTATAGACCTTGCAGCAAAGAATCCTGACAAATACAGTCTGTTCATTTCAGTTTGTGTGTTTCCCATATGTATTTCACCTTATCACATTGACTATTTTTAAGAGCCCACAAAATGTATTCTGCACATCTTTGTACGCAGGGCACCAAGACCCAGCATACAAATCAGGAGGGAAAGATTTAGAAAAGCTTGTGTTTGTCCTAAGGGACATTCTAATACAAGTGAAGGGTTAGGAGAAGGAAAGAATTTCATTTAACCAGTATTTTTAAATTATCTGCTATGTACCAGATGTTTTCACAAGTAATTGTAGTTCATCATCCCCAACCCTGAAAATAAGGTAGTCATATATGTACTTTACAGATAAAATCATAGTTCAGAGAGGTTAAACAACTTGCCCGAACTACCCAGCTATTAAGAGATAGAGAAAGCTTTCAAACTCAGGCCTCTAATTCCAAGCTCAGTGGCCTTGCCACGGCACAAGCCTGCCTCTTAGACAGGAGATAAGACAAGCTCAGTGCCAGGATAAGGAAAATAGAGGAATTCATTCATTGATCCATTCAAAAAATTCTTATTCAGTGTCTGTTATTCACTAATGTCTGTGAAAATCCTTATTAAACCAGGATATACTACATACATGCAAAATATTATCAACATGTGCAAGTCCCCACACTAGGCACGATAGAAGGGGGGAATACAAATGAATAAAGCAGCCTTTTGCTCAGGGGCATACGATAAAGTAGACCTAGAAACACCACATGGCAAAGTATGATTAATGGCATAAGACAGGTTCAAAGTGCTTTGAGAGTTCTGAGCAGGAAATGTTCACATCTGATTGAGGGAGCCGGAAAGACTTCATCAAAAAACAAGTGTATTAGGTAAGTGCAAATGAATGTAGTGCTAATGATGTGTTTACCCAGATGCCAATGGGATTTTGGAAAGAATGGGAAATAAAAATGAAAAAGAAAAGGAAGAAGGAAGGAAGGGAGAGAGAGAGAAAGGAGGGAGGGTGGGAGGGAGAGTGGAGGGAGGGAAGATGGGGGAGGGGAAGGGAAGAGAAGGGAAGAAAGGAAAAGGAGAAAAGAAAGGGAGAGACGCAAGGAGGGAGGAGAAAGGAGGTGAGCAAGCATAGGGGCATGCAGGGGCAGCATGGCCGCGGGGCTGTGGCCTAGGTAGCAGGCCGCGGAATGGGTGTTCTAACCTTTTGTTCCACAGACACTTTGTTAGCGCAAGCAGGCCTCTGGATTACTCACTCATCCATTTTACTTATCACTGCAAAATAATTTAAATTATTACTTAATCCGGTAACCCCCACATCTTAGATCAGAAGAAATCTTGTGATTGCAAAACTCTAGAGGTTTTTAACTTGAGTAGGAACAAGAACCACCGGGGGAGCTTGCTCAAATGCAGACCCCTAGGCCTTCTCTCCAAAGATTCATTTTCAATAGTACTAGTTTGAGTCTCGGGAATTTTTTTTTTTTAATCTAAATCCAAGTCAGTTAACATATAGTATAATAATGGTTTCAGGAGAAGAATTTAGTGATTCATTACTTATATATAACACCCAGTGCTCATCCCAACAAGTGCCCTCCTTAATGCCCATCACCCATTTAGCCCATCACCCCACCCAACACCCCTCCAGCAATCCTCAGTTTGTTCTCTGTATTTAAGAGTCTCTTATGGTTTGTCTCCCTCTCTGTTTTTATCTTATTTTTCCTTCCTCTTCCCTATGTTATCTGTTTTGTTTCTTAAATTCCACGTATGAGGGAAATCATATGATATTTGTCTTTCTCTGACTTATTTCGCTTAGCACAATACATTCTAGTTCTACCCACATTGTTGCAAATGGCAAGATTTCATTTTTTGATTGCCCAGTAATATTCCATTGTATAATATACCACATCTTCTTTATCCATTCGTCAGTTGATGGACATTTGGGCTCTTTCCATAATTTGGCTATTGTTGATAGTGCTGCTATAAACATTGGGATGCATTGTGCCCCTTCAAGTCAGCATTTTTGTGTCCTTTGGATAAATGCTAGAAGTGCAATTGCTGGGTCATAGGGTAGTTCTATTTTTAATTTTTGAGGAATCTCCATACTGTTTTCCAGAGTGGCTGCACCAGTTTGCATTCCTACCAGCAGTGCAAAAGTGTTCCCCTTTCTCCACATCCTTGTCAACATCTGCTGTTTCCTGAGTTGTTTATTCTGACAGGTATGAGGTAGTATCTCATTGTGGTTTTGATTCGTATTTGCTTGATGACGAGTGATGTTGATCTTTTCATGTGTCTGTGCCATCTGGATGAACAGGTGTCTGTTCATGTCTTTTGTCCATTTCTTCCCTGGATTATTTGGTTTTTGGGTGTTGAGTTTGAGAAATTCTTTATAGATTGCGAATACTAACGCTTTATCCAATATGTCATTTGCAAATATCTTCTCCCATTTTATCCATTGCATTTTAGTCTTGTTGGTTGTTTCCTTTGCTGTGTAGAAGCTTTTTATCTTGATGAGGTCCCAATACTTCATTTTGTTTTTGTTTCCCTTGCCTCTGGAGACATGTCTAGTAAGAAGTTGCTCTGGCCAAGGTCAAAGAGCTTTTTGCTTGTTTTCTCCTCTAGTATTTTGATGGTTTCCTGTCTCACATTTAGGTCTTTCATTCATGTTGAATATATTTTTGTGTATGGTGTAAGAAAGTGGTCCAGTTTCATTCTTAAAATAGTCACTTAGGTGAATCTGATGCAAGTGCTCTGAGGCCCGCATTTCGAGAAACACTGAAGCCTAACTCTATTGTTTCACAGGCAAAGGAGTCCCAGAGAGGTCAAAAGACTTGTTCAAGGTCACACAGCTAGATTAGTGAAAGATCTAGGCCCAGAACTCAGGTCTATGGACTCCTAGTCCATTGTTGTTGTTGTTGTTGTTTCCCCCGCTAGCATTACTAGCTATACACCTCAGGGTTTGCCCTACGTATTGATAATGTAGGAAGGTAGATCAGCCCTCAGCTTCCAGGAACATCCATATGGACCATGCTCTGAGAATCAGGGTTCTGAAGCACCCCAGGGTGCAAGATTTCTAAGCTTGCTACCCAGATTCAAGTGTTAACTCACAAATAGTTAGCACTAAATAAATATTGGTTTACTTGATAACTCACTAGCTGGAATACAATAAACAAAAAGAAAACAGGACGTTTCAATGAATCTACAGGTAAAAGAATAAGACCTCTTCTCAGTCACCTTCTTACAGCATCTCCTCTCCATAAGGTTACCCTTGATTCAAGCTAATGTAATGAGTATTTATTTAAGCAACTTCTATTTTCAAGACCCTATGCCTTGTGCTTAAGAGATACAAGAGTAAAAATCTACTTGTCTAATTGGATGAGTGCCACAAAAGTGACACCTTGTAGGGGTTCAAAAAAAGAAATATTTACCTATTCAGGGAAATCAGACTATACCCTAGTGAGATGTGTTTTGAGACAAGTCTTAAAGAATAAGCAGTATTTCATTGGGTGAAATATGAAGGAAAGGTGATCCAGGTGGGACCAGCAAGATGTGAAAGAAATAATAAATAGCTCACTTTGGCAGTAGCTTGGGAACCAATGAGAAAGTAATGGGATTATAAGATCAGAAAGATCAGGAAAGACCCTGCAGTGGAAGACTTACAGATTTAGGATGGAAAGTTTGGACTAAATCTGAAGCATTAAGAAAGCATTGAAAATGTTTGATTGCTTTGATGTTTTAGGGAGATGTTTCTGATAAAGGTGTTGTGTAGGGGGGTCAGAAGGTGGGAGAGCCAGGAGGCAGGAACATCACCCGGGAAGATAGTCAACTTGAGAGAGAAGTAATGAAGGCGAGGACACGACCGAAGGCAAAAGTGACCATAACAGTTGATTGTGGTAGGAAAAGGACAGGAGCATATGGATGACCCTGAAGTTTCAAAGTTGGACAACTGAATAATCAGACATGGGGAAGCAGAGAAGTAAAGTTGGTTTGGCTTGGGTAATGGTGAAAATGTTGGTGTTAAATGCTCAGATGACAGCTTCCTAGACACATACAACTACTTATCAAAAAGCTGGCCATGCTGGAGTTGGAGATGAGGAGACAGGGGTTAGCTAGGGGTGTAGAGGAATCATCCACAAAGATGTGATCATGGAAGCTGCTAGGATGGGTGAAAGCAATGAGATAAAAAAGTACAAAGGGAGAATAGTGAAGAGGGCTATAATGGTTACAAGTTTCAACTGCAAGTAACAGAAAGCCCTAAGCATTATGATTTAAACAATCCAAGGAATTTATTGACTCATGTAACTTAAAAATCCTAGCTTCTGACCACCGCACACAATCAGGGATCTGGATCCACCAGGCTTCAGTTCTCTCAACTCTGATCTAGTCTGTGTTTTGACTTCATCTTCGTACTAGATTGCCTCAAGGTTGTAAGATGGTGGCCAACAGCAATTAGCAATCAGATTTATATGCTTTATCATTTATACCCAAGAGGAGAGAAAGAACTGGCCTCCCTCAGCTACGAAACAAGTCTTGAGCTTTGCTCTCACCCAATCACCATAGGTCACATGTAAATGTCACATGTTGATTGCTCTGGTCTTCTTTCCCTTGAACTATCACTGTGGTAGGAGGAATTGGCTTATACTCATGGCCTTAGAGCAGTCATCGCTTACCACTACAGCTGGATGTGGGATCAATTCCACCCAATTCTTCTGGCTGCCATAGAGTGGGATGTAGAGATAATTTAAAGTTCACTAAAAGGTCCAAGAATCAACAGATTCTTCTTGAGGTATAACGTTGGTAGGAGAGAAGGAACTCTAAGGAAATTGCACTGCCACGGAACCCCAGACAGGAGATAATTTCACAACAGTCAACAAGGTGGTGGGGATGATGACTGACAAAAAATCATTTGCTCGGGTGACTAAGAAAATTATTGGTAACCTTGAGATGGCCGCTTCAGCTGAGCGTTGGTCATCAGTGAAAGAACAAAAGGCTGAGAAGGAAGTGGCAGGTGAGAAGGTGATGTGGAGATCATTCCCTCAGAATGATGGATTGTGACAGAAGAAGAGAATAGTTCGGGAGAGAAGGAAAAATTGCTTGTGGCTTTTAGGAAAAGGGAGATGGGGATATTTGCAGGCTTTGGAGAAAAAGCAGGAGGGACAGATGATGGAAGAGTGGAAAGGCAGGTGCAGCATGGTTTTGAAGAGACGGGAAGGAACAAGGTCAACCATGCAGGCAGTGAGGTTTGTTTGGAGAGGAAATTTGGCACCTCTTCCTCAGAGATTGGCCTCAGAGGGGAGGCAGGGTGAAAATAGCAGGAAGTTGAGGAAACTCAGGGACACACGCCTGTAAAATCACCTCTGGAGGGTGAGGGTGGCTGGATGCCGCAGGCAGGCCCAGAAGATTTGGAACAACCTGCAGGAATTCATTAGGAGGCTACAAAAATAGGAATAAAAAGACCGGAGAATTACGAACTAGTAGTCTTCCTGGAGACCAGTCTGGCACCTTGCGACAAAAGCCATAAAAGTGTTTCTAGCCTTTGACCCAATAATCTCTCTTCTGGGAGTATATACCATGAAAATAACTGAAAAGGAAATATAAGCTATTTGCAAAAAGATGTTTATTGCTGCCTTGTTGATAATAGGAGAATCCTGGAAACCATCCAAATGCTCCACGATTGGGGAATGGTTAAGTAAACTATGGAACGGTAATACGATAGAATATTATATAACCATTTCCAATGATAAATAGCAGTTCTTGTCAACACATGAGAAAGCGTACACAGAAAAAATGTTAGGCGAACAAGGTAGAGTATGAAATAGGACGGATACGTTGATTTCTACCCCCAGAAAATGATGCTAACACAATGCTGTGGTTCATGAAAGGTCACTGAATTATGTAAACAGTTGGTGTGAGGAGGTGAAGAGATTTTTTTCTCCCTTTATAAAATGGCTCAAATACACATTTTTAAAAAAGCTGTCAAGCAGCTGGAGCTAGTCAGCGTGCATTCGTAGTGATGCTGATCTGCAGGGCTCCCGGGCAATCTCCTTCTGCAGAGAAAGGAAGAGTGAGAGCCATTCAAAGCCAAAGTCTGGTAAGGTGGTAGATCAGGAAGGCAGGGGGGAGAAACCGAGGCAAGAGATGACCAAGTTCTTTGCTAAATAGCTCCTTATGGTGCAGGCTTTGTAGGGAGGTGAGCAAAGACAGAAGAGATAAGGGCGCTCAGGCAGTGGAGGGCAGGGGAGAGACTGAAGACCCCTGGAGGGGGTGGGTTATGCTAATGGAAGTGAGTAGGGGGGAGCTTTGGGGTCCTCGGGTGGCATGACAGAACTGGGGGCCATGCGATGATGAGAAGAAGGGACTGAGGTGTGGTTGAGGGGGAGGGTGGAAAGAGGTTCCTGGAGTAAAAGAGCTAGAAGGTCAGCGGTGTTAGATAAACAGGTTTGGAATGAACCAAAAATTATTATAAACACAATGGCCATCCATTCATTTATTCACCCAACAAATACTTACTGAGCTTTAGCCACGTGCCAGGCTCTGTGGTAGGCACTAGGGAACCAACAGTGAACAAAACAGTGTGATTTACTGCGCCTAGACTGCACCCTGCAGGGTGGCCCTGAACCACTTTTCCTCTCTACTGCAGGTCCTACTATCTGATTGGCATTTAGTTACTTTTGCTTAAGAGAATATAGAGGAGGGAAGGCCATCAGGGCCCACTGACCTGCCCTGGAGCAGTTGGAGACTTGCTACTCCTAGGAGGTGGGCACAGCAGAGATGGAGAGTCAGAATTGGAGAGGAGAGGAGAGGAGACACCATCCTTTCTAGAACCAGAGGGAGTGACACGAAGATTGAATGCAGGGACACATGAAGATATATGAAGCTAGAGAGTGGCATATCTGGGAATGCATGCCTAGAAGTTCTCAGTGTCTTCCATGAAGTCATTCATTTTACCATTTACTGGGCATCTACCTGAGTGCACAGGTCTGGACTGGGGATCGTGGGGTCTGTAGAGATGAAAAAACTCACTACTATTCTCAGAACACTCATAAAGCTGTAAAATCAGAGTTGGTCTTGAAAACTGGGGCTTAGGAAGAGAGGAGGCACTCCTGAATCCTCCAGTGAAGGAAGAAGCTGTGACAAGTGCCCAGGACTCTGTCCCCCTCCAGAGTTACCTGAAACCTGGGGCCAGAAGCGAGAACACTGCCCTGTACAGGTTTTCCAGGCCTTAGCCAGAGGCTACAGGAACACAGGGGTGGGATGCTGCAGGGAGAGGAGCTGAGATGCTGGCTGCATAGCAGGGCTGGGGAGGGAAAGTGAAGGCGGTTGAGTGATGGGGGCTGGTTCCAGGAAGGTGACAAAGATCCTTCTCTAGGGCCTTGCCTTGTTTGGGTAAGAATAGACAAAGGCCTTCAGAGCAAGCGGTATGATGTCCTGGAGGCAGAGAAAGCCTGAGCACAGAGGGCCGGATTGATGGGATCTGGCTTGGGAGCTAGACATCAGCACAGTCCTTCTGCCAGTCCACCTAAGAGACTACTGGCACCAGAGGGTGCAGTCATTTAGTCAGTCAACAAACATTTACTGAGCTCAGACAGTCCTGGCTTCTATTTCTTACTCTGCCATCTACTAACCCCGTGTCCTTGGACAGGTCCCTCTACTTCTCCAAGTCTCAATAATGTATATGAAGGACATTCAGAATGCTGAATAAGCCATCAGTACATGCTAGCTAGTATTTTTATTAAGAACTATGTCTAGTTCCGTGAGGGATACAGAGAGGAGCAAGATACAACCCACCCCTCCCTTCCTGCTAGAACTTCCTGTAATGAAGAGAGACAGATATAAACAAGGGATTACAAACAACTAGACTATAGTGCAGTAATTGTTAAAACAGTAGCATGCCTGCTATGGGAGCCTGGAGGAAGAAATAATTAGTTCTGCCTGGAGAGGTCAGGGAAGGCTTCCCAGAGGAGGAGACATTTGAGCTGGGCCACAAAGCGGATCACCTGGCAGAGAAGAGGGAAAAAGGCATTACAGGCAGAGCAACTGCCTTGAGCAAAAGCAGGCAGGCATGCAAGGCAGCGTGGGTTTGGGGAATAGTGACTAGCCCTCCTAGAGAGCAGTCTGGCAGGGAGAGGTGGGCAGAGAACTGGAGGGCCGCTTGGGGCCATGACCGGAAGAGCCTTGGGCTCAGGGCCTGGGCTAAGGTGTGGAGATGGCCTCCTGCCGCAGTGGGCAATTTCTGAGGTTTTGTCAGCAAGGGAGTGAGCTGTCTCTGGTGGGATGGGGGGAGGGGGCGCGGCGGGGGGGCGGACAGAAGGAAGAAGTTGAGAGCAGGTACAGGGACGCCAGCAGGAGCCTGAGGCTCAGCTCAGATCCTGCCCCCTGCCGCCACGCTCCAGCACTCCCCCAAACATTTCTCCGTTTCTCGTTTCTCGCTTGGGGATCCCATCGCTGTACCCATAGCAGCCAGGCCACCCACACATTCCCTGCAGCAGGCGACAGGTTCCCCTTGCGAATACAGTGCCAAGAACCACGGGTCCAGAGTCCCTCTCCTGCCATTCTGGGGGTGCTCTGTGAGGCCCACACCAGTTTGGGGACCGTCGGGAGGCAGCCTTGGACTCTTTCACAGGAAGAGTAAAAGGACATTCCCCACCTGTTAAGTTGATTTTCCTTTTCAAAAAGAGAGAGCTTTGCTGATGAAGAGCGATAAGTGTCTTTCACTGGTGAGGAAAGGATTTTAATAATGTCTGCTGATGACTCTTGCCCTGCTCCACCGAGATACAGAGACTCATTCTTCTTTCCTTTAATAACCCGGCTTGACTGCACCGGGAGGGAGCCAGCTCTGGCCTCTCCCTTTTCCTCACCCCAGGGACACGCAGCTCTGCGCCCCCAGCTCCTCCGTCCCTCAGTCTCCTTCTCTTTCCTTCTACCAGATTCCACTTCCCTTTTCTTCCCTCCTCTGCCTCTCATTTGTCTGAGAGAGTCAGGAGGCTGCGAGACACCTTATTAACAAGGAACTTGCTCCAAAGAGATAAATGAGCTGGCCAGTAGGGTAGTGAGCTCCCCGTCACTTCGGTCCTGATCACATTGGCTGGAGTTCTTGCCAAGGAGATTCGTGTTCGCAGATACAATGCGGTTCTCAGACATCAGCGTCTTCAGGAATCACCTGTGGAGCTTATTAAAAACATAGTTCCAAGCCCTGCCCCCGAGTTTCTGCTCTCCGGTCTGCAAAGGGCCAAAGAATTGCAGTTTCCATAAGCCCCTCAGGAGACCAGGGCAGGAGGCCATTGGCCAGTTTTTGAGAATCGTGGGTGAGCCTGGACACGTTGCTGCCTCAGACTTGCCTGCTAACCCAAGCTAACAGCCTTTCCTCCAACGCCACCTGTTTGCCGCTGTCCCCCTAAGTCCTGACCCGTTTTGGTGGTCTGGGAGCTCGAACCGTATGGTAGGTTAAACTTGGTTTTGTAATCGCAGCAGCTAACGGTGATTGAACACACGTGTTCCTTACACGTGTGTAAGGAATCTGGGTAAGCACTTTGTACGCCGCTCATCTGACCCCCCAGCTGTGCCGTGAGCACTCCCCCCTACTGCCCAGGGCTCCAGGGTGGTCAGGCAGAGCAGGCGCTGTGGCCCCGGGCCCCTAACCCCGCTCTGTGTGGCTCACGGCACAAGCCCGCTGGAGAGGGGCTAAGGAGAGGAAACATTTGGGGAAAACTGCCATGGAAACTTCTTTTCCCATAGGAAGTGAGAAGGAAAACGTTCCTCAAGAGAAGAAAGCTAGTTTTCCCGTTGTTTCCCTTCACCGATCTTCCTGTGGGAGGCCGATAGCCCAAATAAGTCCCTCTCCCCCTGTACCCCACGACCCCGGAACCCAATTCCCACCCCACCCCGTCTGCCACTGTTCTCCCAGGTTCTCGGGTCTGCAGCATGGAGATTCCACTCGAAGCCCTCTCTCCGTCAACCCTCACCCTCAACCCTGGCGGCCCCCGCCACAGCCCCTCTGGCTTCACCCCTTGGTTCCTCTCTGGCCTCACGCCCGCCCCCACTACCACCACCACTCCATGCCTGGAAGACTTCTTTCATTATCCTCCTGGCTGGAATTCAGTCCTCTCGCTCTCCAGTATTCTAGGGTGGCAGAGTCAGTTACATCTTCCTAAACTCGTCGCTGTCATCTTGCATTACCTTGCTTAACCATCTGCATTGGCTGTGCATTGTCTTCCACACAGAGCCCAAGTCTCCGGCCGCCCCAACTCACGACTCCCTGCTTCAGCGGAGTGAATCCTCTTTTCCCGCAGGTCCGACAGGTTTGTGGTCTCCTCTCCCGCCACAGGCCTTTGCTTCCGGCCCCTGGACATGCCCCACCCCATTTTCTCGAATCCCAACCCTCCCTCCTTCAGCAGCCCAGCTCCAAGCTCCTCACCCCACAGAGCCTTCTCTGGCTGAGTCTACCTTCCTTTGCTGTTAATTCCCTGATGCGCGGTGTGCGGGCTAGCAGCCCACACTCTCACACTTATTTATTTGTTGTCTTAGAGTTGTGCCGAGGTCGTTTCAGGTCTGTGTGTTTTTCTCTCCCCAGCCAGATGCTGTTGGTGTTTAAGAACAATAAGCAGACCACCTTGCTCTTCAGCACCCCTCCCCCACAACACAGGGAACGGCTTTAGTAACTTTGCATCAAATTGAAACAATTCCTAAATGACCATCCCTTTAATTACAATGAATGACTCTGAAGTCCAAAGCCAGTGGAGTGTGTGCTTTGTGTGGATGGAAACGATCAGATGATATAATGGGGACAAAGAACACGGGACTAAAAGGTAGAACGCCTGCTTCATAAGCGCACATTTCCTCCGGAGCAGCTGTATGATCCAGGACAAGTTACTCCACGCCTCTGTGCTGAGGCACAGACGTTTTGTGAGACCCTTTCCAGCTCACGTGCTCTGATCTGTGCTGACCCAACCACCCTGTCTCCTAGCCAACGATCAAGGACACGTGCGTCTCTCTGGACTTTCCTTTACTTACACGTGAAATGCAAACTAAGGTGATGGCAATTAATTTATAGACTTGTTGTAAGGATTAAATGCAACAGTTCAGCTCTTGGCCTAGAGCCTGGGCCCATAGAAAGTGATAATAAATGGTAGCTATTATTACGTCACTTGGCCAGGGTTAGGAGAGTGGGATGTGCCCACGGGAGAAAAGAAGGTGGTCCCCTAGGGTTCTGATCCAAGTAGGAAGTCCCAGTGTCCATGAAGCCATCTGAGCTCTGAAGAGGTCAGGCTGGGGCACTGCCCAGTGGCCTTGCGGGGGCTGGAATGCCAACTGTCCCATTAATGACAGCACTGCTGGCAGTTGGGGTGACCCTGTTGTATATCCCATCGATTTTCCCATTACCCTTTAGTGCTGTGTATTAAAGGCTTTGCAGATCCACTCTGTTACCTTCTTTCTTTATTATCTCCAGGGCCTGTCCAACTGCTTGGGAGGCTAAATTGCCTGGATGCAGTAAACCTCTCCTGAGGGTGAGACACCCCTTCTCCGGCACAGCTTGGAAGCCAGGAGCCATGGAGTCCTTCCTGGCTCTCTCCTCGAGTCGTGCACACACTGAGCAGGACCCTGCAGGGAACACAGACTGTGCGCTTGGGGCCCACACACAGGCCACTGCTGGCTGCAGGAGGAGATACCGGTGGAGGCAGGTCCCCACCCCTCTGCTGGACATTTTCCCTGGTCTCCCCCGATCTCAGTCTGCTCTTGGGGAGTAACTGCCTTTGTTTGATGCTCCCCTCCCATGTTCCTCACCTTGCTTCCTCTCGGCCTCTTCGGTCACTGGCCCATCCCACGATCTATCCTCCAGCTCTGCCTCCCGGAGGTCTCTTTGTTTAGTGATTGCATTTAGTATTCTAGATCCCCCTACATTTGCAGCCTCGCAAAAGAAGCTTTATTCTGAACTTAGGTTTGCCTTGATTTTCTTATTTGTGAAATGGGACTGTGGGTCCTCTCATCGGGACCAGGGGAAGATGGAATCCATATGGTTCTCTGAGCAAGAGAGACCAGGAGACAAACACTGCTATTATTTTTGAGGTGGGACCAAAGATAATGAGGTTGCTATTTCATACTACAATCATCTATGCAAATTAATTTTCTCTCATTCACCTTGAAAAGCAAAACAGCAGTTCAAAGATGTACATGCAACCCGTCCATGCTCGGCTGGCATCCACATCAGCACGTCTGCACCCTCTGAGGGCAGGTGGGAGTTTTGGATACGATTGATCAGAATTAAGTCCAGTGAACAAATTAAATGATCAAACGGAATATTATTCTCCTCCCTTGAAATCATATAAAGTAAGGAAAGGACTTGATTGTTAAATTGGTACTGAGGGAGTTTTTTAGAACTCAGCGAGGAGTTCTAAAACGTTCTTTGGAGTAAGTGTTGCTTCCCAAGGTGACAGTTTTGAGGGGAAATGCACTTACATGATTAAGTTTTGATCTACTGGTATATTAAACAGAAACTTGTTTGGTGGCAGGTGAAAGACATCTCCTTAAAGGGAAGAATAATTTATTGTCTCAGGGATTGAAACACCCGCAGTTAGGTTCTCTTTCAGGCATGGTTGCATCCAGGGGCTGACATAATATATTCAGGACCTGGTCTTTCTTGATTTCTCAGTCCTTTTCCTGTGCTTTCTTTTTACTCTCAAGCAGGCCTTCCAAATATGGTGGCTCCCAGCTGCTTAATCTTCAAACCCAGTGGAAAAGAGAGATCCACTTTCCTGGCAGTTCCCAAAAAAGCCTCAGGATGGACCCTCATTGGCCTGGCTTGTGTGATGCCCTTCCCTAAACAATCACCATGGCCAAGGGGATAGAATTCCCTGAGTGACCAGGCCTGGGTCAAATGTGCTTTCTTGAGACCAGATTTATCCCACATGGACCAAGAGTGGGAAAGGGGTGTCTCCACAGAGGAAAACAGAGCAAGTGCTTGCTTGGCAGACAAAAACAGCAGACATGCACTGTGGCTTTTTTTTTTTTTTTTTTTTTTTTTGGTGGGTTTCATAGTTGCTGTATTAAAGTGATGGAATTGTAAAAGATTTTCTTTTAAAATAGTATTTTATTCTTGTATTACAGTTAATAAAATAAATAGTATACAGATGTCCCTCAAAAGCAATTTATTCTTAAGGGGAAAGAAAAGAAACTGCTTCATTCATTTCTGGTTGCATTTTATGGTGTCCTTGCACTGAAGTGTAAGGGCATTTGTCTGGAGAGGTTTTCAGGAAGGTCTAACCAATTAGCATGGATATGTTCTCATTTGTTCTCCTCTTTATGCAACATCTGGCTGGCATGTTGGGCAACACTCTCCGGTTATAGAATAGAATTAAGGTTTTTAAACTCTCTTCAGAAGTAGAACCCTTTTTGCAAATACCATCTCCTTAACTTGTCAGACAGATGACGATAGGGCTGCTCTGGTGGACCCGGGGTAGGAAACCCAAATCCCATCCCCTAAGCGTTCTCCTTCTCCTGTTCTCACCTTTCCCTCAGCTTCTGATTCATGACTGCAGAATTCTGAGGCTCCAGGAAATGCAATTTGAAAACCACTGGAATATAGCAAAGGAACTACCTCTTTAGAACAAAGTCTGGAGCTTTGGCTTCAGCCCCGTAGATGGGAGATGCACAGAGCATTTATTAAACACTTACTGTTTAGATGCGATGCCTTCTTTGTGTCATTTAATGCCTATGACAACCCCATGAGGAAGGAATTATTATCCCTTTTTACAGATGGGAAGATTGAGGCTCAGAATATCACAAAGCTGACCAGGTTTCAAAGCCTGTCCTTCTGATTCAAACTGCCCCACGCCTGCTTGGATATTCACAGAGAATCCCCTGTATGCCGGGTGCCATACTAGGCGCTTTGATACAGATTATTTCATTTGATCTTTTCAAAGCCCTTTCCCTGAGGGAAAGAATCCAGATCACAAAGGGCACATATTGTATGATTTTCTATAAATTTCAAAAATACATCTACCCAATCTATAACTATAGACCTCAGAAATAGTGTTTACCCTTGGGGGAGCAGGGAGGGAGTGGGTGGGAGTGACTGACTGGGGAGGAGACTGACGGAGCCTGGTGGGGTGCTGGCAGTACTTTGAATCTTGATCTGGGTGATGGTTGCACAGGTACACGTATATATAAAAATCCACCGAGCTGTATACTTAACATTTATGTGATTTATTATATGTGAGTTAAACCTCAGTTTTAAAATTAAAACAGTACATTTTTTTTTAAAGTATCATTGTACATACAGAGAAACAATGGTTCGGGAAGGTAACTTGTCTAGGGTCCCCCTGTCAGCATTGGAATCGTCCAAGGACAGTGTGATGCAATCTTCCTGCCATGTGGGCTCACCTAGGGCACGTTTGGCAACCTTCGGGGGGAAAGCAGAAATATGCATAGACTGTCATCCAGAAAGGGCTGTGTGTTGCTCAAGATGGTGGTCAGTCACTTCAGATACTCAGGGCCACGTCCTTACCCCCACCCTGTGCCATCCCCACTGCACCCCTATCCTCTTCACTGTGTGGCTTTGGTTCGACGGGGCCTTAGCTCTCTCTGGTGTTTCTGTGTTGGCCTGATGGCTATGCAAGCCCTCCCTGGGGATAAGGACAGAGCACTGGGCAAGGCGTGGGCTCAGAGCCAGGAAGAGCGTAGGTGGTGAGTGGGTGAGGGAAGGAAAGCCAGGCCGTCCCGAATGCCATCAGGGACGCTTTGTCTCCTGCCAGAAGGCTTGGCCTCTGCTCCCTCTCACACTCAGAGCCTCCGGGGTCAGTCTCCACGTCCCCAGAGAGACCTTCAGGCATCACTTCTGTCTATTCAAACCCTGCCTGGGTTCTTTGCCTCTTCACTTACACTATAAAAGCGGCTTCTATTTTTAGGTTCCATTGTAAGGGAGACCCTGGGATTCAGGCCAGGGATCCAGGGAGCTGGGAAACCACAGTCCCAGGGGCCAGATCAACTGTATGACTGAGTGGATAAAATGGCAGCAGCCTTGGCATCAACTAGGTATAGATCTAAGTCTGGTGATGAATCCCTGGAAAGCCCTGAGCGAGCCCCTGGATCCACGGATCGGAGGTGCTGGACGAGGACCACGCTCAGAGTGAAAGGCCTGCCTCCCTCCCCTCCCCTCCCCCTCAGTTCCATCCCCTAAGAAGCTTTAGGGACAATCAACCCTAACACAAATCTGGCCACATCTTTCCCTTAAAACTCTGAAATGCCTCCCCTCACATTCGGCAGCT
Source organism: Panthera tigris (assembly GCF_018350195.1). NCBI lineage: Eukaryota > Metazoa > Chordata > Mammalia > Carnivora > Felidae > Panthera > Panthera tigris. The sequence goes on along the minus strand of NC_056670.1, from coordinate 56,337,124 downwards.
AAGGAGAACCGTCAGAGGGTTTTTAAGGAAGGAAATAAGTGCTACACTAGTGTTGGGCATCTCAGCCAAGTCTTGAAGGATATGTAGCATTTCAGTAAGTGACCAGAAAACCCACAAAGGGGACTCAGGAGCTTTGAGTAAGACAGGTTGCCACTGTCAGCGCCAGGCGAGGATATTAGACTTCGCGCACAGGCACTGACAACTAGTGACAAACTTTTTTGAAAAGAAGAATAATCTGGCAATGGTGTTTACAAAAAAAAAAAAAAAAAAATTGTTCTGCGTAAGAAGATCCGGAGAGAAAATATGCTGGTGGTAGAAGATCATTTATTTAACCATTCAACCAGCATTTATTGAGCACCTATTATGTGCCAGACACTATGCTGGGTCCTGAGGAAACAGGGTCAAACAAAGAAAATATGGATCTTGCCCTCCTGGGCTTTGTCATCAACAGAAAGGAAAAATACTGAGCAGGAAACTATCAGTGTGACACATGATATGAAGGAGAAGTCCAGGAGTGGTAGGAGTGCTCATCAGGGAAATGTCATCCCGTCTGGGGCAGTTGTGATGGTTCAGCTGAGACCTAATGGGTGGGGACAGGAGGGGCGGGGAGAGGGGAGAAGGATTCCAGGCAGAGGGAACACGCATAAAAGGTCTCTGCAGCCAGAAAGAGGAACGGGACACTTTTGGAAGTTTTTAAAAAGTTGAACATGGCTCAAGTTCAGGATGGGGAGGAATCCTGGTAGATGAGGCTAGAGAGGAGAGGGGTGGGTGTGGCTGGGGAGGCTTGAACCCGTGGTCCTGTGGGAAAGTCCACCAGCCATTTTATTTTTTATTAAAAAAAATTTTTTTTAACATTTATTTATTTTTGAGACAGAGAGAGAGAGAGAGCATGAACAGGGGAGGGTCAGAGAAAGAGGGAGACACAGAATCTGAAACAGGCTCCAGGCTCTGAGATGTCAGCACAGAGCCCAACGCAGCGCTCGAACCCACGGACCGCGAGATCATGACCTGAGCCGAAGTCAGATGCTTAACCGACTGAGCCACCCAGGTGCCCCCACCTGCCATTTTAAAGATTACTTTGGTTCCAGGAGGGTGGGTGGGATTGGGCCACAAGAGGGATACAGGGCCTCCATTTAGCCAGTCACTGTGATGCCAGGAGAGAGATGATGGAGGCTATGGTTGGGGACTGGAGAGGAGTGGATGGATTCCAGGTCCTTGTGGAGATAGACTCAGCAGGACCTGGTAGGGAGGGAGAGGGAGCCATCAGGGAGGGCTCCAGCGTTCCCGGATTTGAAGTGACCACACACAACAGTGGAAGTCTCTTTCCCCTTTGGTCCCGCCTGACCACTAAATTGTGCGTTCCAAGCTCTGCCCTTTAACTGAATCAAAAGCTCCGGGAAGCCGAATAGCAGGTCTCGCTTTGCCCTGGACAACATCTATCCTAGGACGTTCCAGGTACGAGATGCTCAGTAAATCGCTGCTAAATGAATGAATGATAACCACTAAGGAAACATCTGAATTGATCCCAACTGTGGCTGACCGTGGCCAGACGTGGCTTTTCCCCTTTCTCTTCTCCACTCCCCACTAGTGACAGGCAGAGCCCAGGGGCAACGTGCAGGAGTGGCTTGTGGGCCCGGTGCCACCTGGAATACTTAAAACATGAATTGCGAGTCAAGTGGCCCCTCTCACAGTTAATCGATGGCAGCATATCCTGATCGCTTTCATTATTATTATTTTCTTATGCATGTGTGATCGGGAGATTTATTGTTGAGGCTACAGAGGCAAAATCAATTATTCATGTTATAAATTAGAAAATGATTTATGTCTACAGGAGACGGGGCCTCAGCGAGCCGAGCCCATTACAGATAAGCTTTGCTGAAAGGACCAAGATTTATCTGTAAACTTCACAAATTGCAGCTCGCCAATCCAGTCCTGTCCCCAACCCCTCCCCCAGGGCACCCATCCCTCTTCCTGAGTCATTCTGTCTTCCTCTGTCGTCCGCCATCCCCTTGACTCCTATTTCCTCTCCCTGCTTCCCACTGACTCCTTGTTCTCCTTTCCTGTTTTTTACCTTTGACAAATTCCCCATTGCTTGCTCGTATCTCTTTTGGGGGAAGACACTCCTGAAGCTTCTCAATAAACTTTCTGGTCTCTGGGTACGGCCCGCCCTGTCCAGGAAAGAGTCACAGACAGGGGAAGAATCCTCTTGATTCATCTGCAAACCTGTTGAGAGGACTGAGTCACATCTCGCACAGCAGATGACTCCTGCCTCCGGTGAAAACACAACCATTATCCAGCATCTGCACTGTCTTTCTCTCGGGTCCCTCCCGGGGGACATGGTGATGAAGAGCAACGCGAGGCTGTGGAAGGCCACGGGCTTTGGAGTCAAATGGACAGGGAGTTGAATCCTAGCTGTGCTGCCAACAGTGTGACTTTGGGCTAGTCATACTCTCTGAGCCTCAGTGTCCTCATCTGCAAAACGGGTTTCCAGCACCGGCTCTCCCTCCTGGGACTGTTGAAGAAGTGATGGGGACGGCAGTCCCAGCACTGGGCCCGGCACAAAGGGAGTGCCCCCAAGATGTGAGTGTATTTGGGTGGACGAGAGACTGCAAGTGGAATATCCCTCTTCCTGCTTCTCACTTTTCCGTCAAACATCAGTGCCTAAACTCAAAGAGAAATTGATCCATCGTTGGGGTCGCGGGGGGTCCTGTGAGTAAGGGCGAAGTATGTGCTGATGATGACCGCTTCCAGTACAGGCATCGGGCGCACAGGGACGAGGGCTCTGCCCCAGGAGTCGGGAAAGCAAGGTTACAGACTTGCTGTCTCATGAACCTGTGACCACAGGTCCCATTACTCTCTGGGTCTCCTTTCCCCCACCTGTTGGATGTGGATGACAATACCTGCCCTGCTGCCTCAGAGGTTTTGGTATCAAAGGAAAGGAAGGCTCTAGAGTTGTTTGGAAAACCTGGAACCCCTCAACAGTCTTGACAAATCACAACACTTTCTAGCATTCTTATTGGGTGACGTTATAGGAGAAAATCAGCAAAAAAGACTTTTGGGTCAGTTGGAGGACAACTGCAGGAGAAATGTGCTTAAGAAGAATTAGTCTTTCTCTCTCTCTCATATAAATATGAGAGACAAAGAGGATCCCAAACAGGCTCCATGCTCAGTGCAGAGCCCAACAAGGGGCTTGATCCCACAAGCCCTGCCCTGAAGAGGCACCTGGGTAGCTCAGTCAGTTGAGCGTCCGAGTCTTGATTTTGGCTCAGGTCATGATCCCAGTGTCCTGGGTTCGAGCCCCATGTCAGGCTCTGCGTTGAATGTGGAACCTGCTTAAGATTCTCCCCCTCTCACCCTCTCCCTTTTTTATGCATGTTCTCTCTCTCTCTCTCTCTCAAGAAAGAAAGAAAGAAAGAAAGAAAGAAAGAAAGAAAGAAAAGAACATTAAAAAGAAGAAGAATCAGTCTCTTAAATGGTTGGGTAAATGCACCTAGAATGCCCTGAAGTAGCCACAGAGCCCCCTGAGGAATCATCACACTGCACCAGGGGCTGTGGTGATCCTACCAGCCCAATGATGCCTGAGCCCCTGTCCCTGACAGACTCCCAGATTCCCAGATCCAAGGCTTTACCCTTTTGAGTGCTCACAATGTGCCAGGCACAGCAGCTGCCCTCAGGAAGCCTACAGTCTAATGGAGGAGGCATACATGAACAAATGACACACATGTAAACCTATGAATTGCAAACTGCAAGAGAATTCTATGATGAGGACATACAGGGAGCTGTGAGATCCAGGGAGGGGGTCTAGCTCCAGTCTGGGGGTCAGGCAAGTCCCCTACAAAGAACTGGTCTAAGCCAAGACCAGAAGAACCAAAGGGCAAACAGGTGTATGGAGGGGAAAGGGGCAGGTAGGATAGACTATGCGAGCCCCCCTGAGGGAGGATAGCAAGGGGTTAAAGGAAGGAGAGCAGGCCAGTGTGGCTGGAGTGTAGTGAGTCAGGAAGTGGGTAATTGGGGGCAGGGGGAGGCAGGCATGGGTCAACTTTGGAGAGAATCCAAAACTGCCTCCAGCTAGCTCCCCAGCTAACACCGAGCCTGCTTTTGAGTGATTGTCTAATTGAAGTTCAGGAGCCTGATCCCAGGGGCATAGTCCTGGCCTGGGAAACTTAGCCACATCCTCGTCCAAAGGGCTGGAACCCTGGGATCTGCCAAGGTTCCTCCTTCAAGAGATCTCGTGTCAAAAGATAGAGCTCCTCCCTCTATTCCGTGGAAGATCACCAGAGACTAGGCCGCAGTCTCCCTGAGGAAGTTCCAGAGTCCACTTAGCACCGCCCCAGAGCCCTGGACTCTTTCTCCAAATTCATGGGCCCCTGGCCCTGTGGGTCCTGAGGACTGAAAGTAATTTTTCTCCCCCCCCCCCCCCCGCCATGGCTCATCCTTATGCCTGGTCTTTAAACTGATGGGAACCCCCTGTGCCCAGTAAGACAGCCTCTACACCTCCTGCCCTAGCCCAGGCAAGGACCACATCCCTCAGAGGCAGCCTTGAGTGCCACTAGGGACACATGGGTCTTCTAATGCCTCCCCTACTGTTGACCGAGCAGCCTCGGACTCACCTCAGCTCTAAAAATATTCTCACTAGATTCAACTTTAATTCTTTCATCTGATTCTCCAAGGAATGGTGTTCAGCTGTTTCTTTAGAGTACCAGATAATTCCCCCCTGAAATCCCACCAACATTGGAGCCCAGATCAGATGATCTCACTCTCTATCTCCAAATCCCAGTGGCTCCCCATTGGCCATGTCTATAATGAGGTTCAAAGTCATTACCATGGCAGAGAAGTTCCTTGAAGTGGGGCCCCACATGCCCACCATGTCCCCAGCGCTATCTGTTCCCAGCTGTACAGGACCACTTGCCATGCAGTGTCCTTCATCCCTTTCACGTGCCGTCTCTCACCATCAAAATCCTGCTTGTGCATCACAGCCCAGTTCAAACATTGCCTCTCAGGAGGCCCCTGCAGGGATGGAGACAGCATAGTGCAGTAGAGAGATCCCAGGGCTTGAATCTTGTTGAATCTTGGCTTCTCTACTTAATAGCGGTGTCCCCTCACTCAAGACCTAATCTCTTTGGGCCTCAGTTTCTCCATATCTTAGATAGAGGTAGACCATTTCCCTCCCAGGTAACAGTAGAGTCCATGTTTTGGGGCAAGAGCTTGGGGCCTAAGTCCAGCTAAGGCGACAGATGAAAACTTGAAAAAAGGCAAAGAGATAGGGAGCAGCATTTTAGAAGCCATTTCTAGGCCTTTTAGGGGCCACAGAGCACTCTTGGAACAGGGCTAATCACTAACGTGAAGCTGAGAGGAAGCCTGTGAAAAAGCATCATAAGGGTTAGATTGCTGTACTCATCATAGTCATCAGCTCTGGATTATCAAAGAAGGACATTGGGGACTTTGGAGGGAGTGGAGGTGTCAGAAGCACTCATGGCAGGAGCTAGCAGCTGCCCCTGGGACACCAACCAGCTTGGATCGGGATGGGAACTTCAGCTCCCGCTGGAGAGGAAAGTGCAGGCGGTTGATGAACTAGCTTTGGCAACGCTTGGTTACCTTGTCCTGCCAATAAAGTCACCAGGATTGAAAAATGAAACCAACTCCCTCCCTTGCCCTTGTCCTCGGGTGTTCTATGTGTCTGAGCTCTGTCCTTTCTGTTGCCAAATTACCTTTGCTCCCCTTGCTCTGAAAAGCTGGTGGTGAAATCACTCTAACCACCCCCCACCCCCCCGCCGCCGCCTCCCTCATCATGTAGGTAATACAGCAACACTGGATGTGTTAAGCATGTGGATGGTGCTGGAACTGAAGGTGGCTAGATTCACAGGGGAGGAGAGAAGGGTCTGAAGGGAAAGGACCATCTGGACTCTCACCTTAGGTGAGAAACTACCCATGAGGCTTCATCTAAAGTCTACAGGGAATCAGCAAAAGTGTTTATTCACACCAGTTTGGAATCAGGTAGGCCTGGAATGGAATATGGGTTCTGCTACTTAGAAGCTGTGTGATCTTGGGAAAGTTGACTTAAGCTCTCTAGGCCTCAGTGTGCTCACCTGAAAAATGGGGGAATAATGTCTACCTTTGTGAGTTGTAAGGCTTAAATGAAGTTACATGTGTAATTTAATGCCTGATTATAAGTGGTTATTGTAAGTAATAGCCATTATTATTATTAACCCTCCCAGCTGAAACTTCTAGCTTTCTCTCAGAACCATGTGATAGGGCCGGGAATTAAAGTAAAGCAGACTGGGGACAAAGAAGCTAAGACTGACATTAGGATGGTGATTAAGGCTCAGAGGAAAATAGGTTTGTGTGGGGAGAGACATTGCCCAAGAACTTGAGAGCCCAGCCTCAAATTCCCTTTGGCAAGCCCTCTATTGGGCGGAGGGGGGCGGTGAGCATAGGAATAGAGCAGCCAGCATTTACCTCCCCCCTCCCTAGCCTACACAGGGCACAGATAGGGTCTTGAAAACACTCTAGGTGAGGAACCAGGCTGGTATAACTATAACTGAGCCTGAGTTTCTCCTTTTTAGAAATTAGCTCTCTATGCTTCTGTGCAGGAAAAAAAAACTGGTACAAATATAATAAATGCTTAATAAATTTTTGTTGAAAGGAAGGGAGATGGATGGTAGGGAGGGTGTGAGAGAAGAAGGGAGGAGGAAAAGAAAGGCAGACTCTAAAGAAGGAAGCCAGCGAGAGCAGTATGGGGGCCGGGCTCACACCTGCTCCCTGTCTGGGAACCTGTGAGGTAGCAGTCTGCATCTGGTCAGCCCCGCTGTCTCAGAAGCTGAGCCGTGTATGTTATAGTCTGATCACTTCCCCTGCTGCTCAGAGGCCTGCAGCTGGTCCACAATCCCTTTGTGCAGGTCCTGGCAAGCTTGTGGGCCCCTCACCTCCAGCCCCAGGCTCAGGCTGGGCAGCGTAGGTAGGAGCTAAGAACTCCCAGGCCACTTGCTGCCTCCCTCCTCCTCTGACCCCACGGATCTTTTCAGCTTCCATCCCAGCTCCTTGCCTTGCTTCACTGACCAAGCAGCTCATCAGCGCACTGCCCCTCGGGCTCCGGAGCCTCCATGCCTTTGCGGCATTGGCCTGTCACCCTTCAGAGAGAGCAGCATTGTCTGAAACCTCCCACATCCTCCTGCTGGCTTGTAACTGCCTCTTCCTTTGCCTCCCCATTACTGACTCTCCTCCCTCTTACCACAGTAGCTTCTCTCATCCTCTGGATGGTGGCCCCACTGCCTTTGGAATTAAATCAGAGTATCTGGTTCTGTCCAATGTGGGCACTCAGACATCCAGGGTCATCTTAGGAGGACTCCCTCCCCTGAGCCACCTCCAAACTTGATCACATCCTTGGTCCAAAACATTTTTGCCTCCCCTTGCTACCCCACCATTCTCCTCCTGCCAAAGTCTACAGATGATGCTGTAAGTCCCTACACTTAGCTTACCTCTTCCAGTATAGACTGCACATAAGGCTCATAAGGCCACCTCCTCCGGAAGCCTTCCCAGAGCTCAACCATCAGAATCAATCACCAGTGCTTTGCCTACAACAGTTCTAAGCAAAAGTCGCAAGCTTCCTGCATGAGACTAGATCATGTGTCTGCCTCCCTACCACACCCCTACCTTTATAAACCCCACCCCTAATTTTATAAACAGGAACCTTATTCATCTCTGCATCCCTGGGACCTAGCTTGCTGCTTAAAATAATGTATGTTGAGTTGCCTAAATGATGGGCACTTCTGGATTGTCTGCTTTATCAGGCCCTTGGCTCCCTCAGAAGATGAAAACTCGTACTGTTAAGAAGGACATTGCTTCAGGTTCACAGTCCCCCAGGGACGGAGCAATGACCTGGTAACTTTCCTGTCCAGAGCTGCGGCCTCCAGCGCACACAGCGAATGGACTCTATGTGCGCAATTCCCATCTGTCGTCACACCGCCATACTGGGACCATTGTCTACCGCCACACTGATTTCTACTAGGACCCCCAGATCTTTTTTCATCCATGCACATATATAGCCTCATAGTACTTCCCCTACCTCCACACATACCTTTTCATTTATATAGGTTTTTTTTTCCTTTTTGCATAAAAACATAATTTTGATCCATTTGTCTGTATAATTCCCAGGAAATAACCAATTGGGGCCAGTATTCATCTTCGTCCTTTTCCCAATTTCTGTTTTCCTCCTACATGACAACTTCAGGTTAAAAACGGCAGGCATTTTTGCATCTTCAGATTCACTCCTTCCACATAGCCAAGGAGTCAGTTCATTCTTGGGAATGTTTCCAGATTCATCCCTCCTCTCCCATTTTTAGAGCTGTCACTGTCATGATCTGGTCCTCAACACCTCATACCCAAGGACAGCTCTACTGGAATGCTAGAGCAGAAAGCGACATTAGAAATCATAATCCAAATTCCTCATTTTAGAGATGGGGAAACCGAGGTTCAGATGTGAACTGCCTAGTATCATGATGAGAGAGAGCAAATGCCCCATGAGGGCAGGCTCCATGTCCGCCATATTCAGCTCTATACTCCCAGCACCTGGCAGAGTGGCACATAGCATTGGACCCAATAAGTACAAGGCTTGACCAACAGAATCAGGCTCAGAGCTGGGTCTTCTGCCTCTCACCCCAGGGCGCTGTCCTCCCTGCCTGTGCCATTGCCACCTGGTTCATCCCCCAGCTGCCAGCCCATCCTAGCTGCCGACCTAAACTATGCTTCAACACCCAACAAATGCTTCCTTTGACAGGCAATCCTCCTGCCTCCACTTAACATGGATCCCTATTCACTGACTTGTCATGAAACACACTTTCCCTCCCTTCTCAAATCATAGGGGCACTTATGTTTTTCTTTCAGAGGAAAAGATCGAATAGTACATATTGTTGAGGGAGATAGAAAGACAAGAATAGGCTTCAACTCCAAAATTTATGAAAATCCAGACCTGGTCTCTGGGCAACAGGACCCCAGGCCGGGAGATGATGAACTGTTCAAACTGGCCTGATGAAGATGAGGAGAGGGACAGAAGGGAGTACAGGGCCAGGTGAGGCAAGGTAGAGAAGCCAAAACTAAAGGAACCTTTGCTTTGTCTAGGGGAAGCAGAGCTCAGCAGCCAGGCTCTGTCCCCTAGCTGGTAAGCTCTGCCCCTGGGGGTTATCAAGTAGAGAGGTCAGAGCATGCTCAGTCTTCAGAATGGAGACAAGAAGTCTTCACACAAATTGATGTCTCGGCTGAGTGTTCCTTGTCTTGGGGTCGAGAGCTACAATGCCAAAGGGAAGACCACCACCAAGCATCTGTTGTCTTTATCCAACATCCAAGACTGGTCCTCTCCCTCCGCATTCACTTGCTCTCTGGCTGCCAGAACAAAGTACCACCAACTGGGGGGTCTCAAATAACAGAAATATATTTTCTCACAGTCTTGGAGCAGAAGTCTGAGATCAAGATGTCAGCAAGGTTGGTTTCTTCTGGGGTTTCTCTCCTTGGCTTGTGGATGGCCGTCTTCTCCCTGTGTCTTCACGTGGTTGTTCTTTTGTGCTCACACATGCCTGTGCTTGAATTTTCTCTTCTTATAAGGGCACAAGTCATTTGGATTAGGATCCACCCTAATGACCTCATTTTAGCTTAGTTATATCTTTAAAGATTTTGTCTCCAAATTCAATCACATTAGGGTCATTAGGACTTCAACATATGAATTTGGGAAGAGGGATGGAATTCAGCCCATAACACCCTCTCAGAGGAGTCCAGGGTAGATGAGGTCTGCAGAGGACCTACGTGGCTTCTTTGTGACATATGTCCATGGGTAGGAGAGACTTGAAAGTAAACACCAGCTGATAAATGCCTGTGGGTTTGGGGGTTTCCAGTTAAAGACCTTTGAAAGAGCACTACCTCTGAGCATTACCTCTTGTGGCAGCAGTAAACAGGTTCTGAGCATTCAGTGTTTTTATCACAGTCCCAAGAAAGGCAAACCCAGCCTAGGTAAGGGATATCCATAAGTCTACCTGGGTAAAACCAGGCTGTGAGAGAGAATCAGCTTGTCCTACTGGCAAATGGGCTGTGGGACCCCAGACAGAATAGAACTCTCGATGATGAGGGTTGGGAGCCAGATAAGCAGCTCACTCAGCAGGACCAAGATGGTGGGAAATAGAGTAAGACGGCAGAGTTAAATATCTTGGGAATGGATGCTGGGTACAGACTAGTTGTGTTAATAGCTCCAGTTAATGGTCTTGCTGAATTATACCCTCTACCCTATAATTTTTTAGTCCTGCTCACCTTGACTCTGGACTTGGCCAAGTAGCTTGCTTTGGTCAATAAAATGTTAGCAAACATGTGTGTGAGCAGAAACTTAAAAGGTGCTTGTGTGTTTGCATTCCCTGTACAACTGGGCTCCTTGGCTGTGCACTTCTGCCATACCACGAGAGTATGTTTGGGCTAGCCTGATGGACACTTGACAGAGAGCTGAGTCATTTCAAATATCCCAGTCATCCAAGATCAGCCAACAGCAAGCCAACCTCCCCACAAATGTGGAAGGATGCAACCATTACAGGAAAACCTCCTAGATGAACACTGTCCCACAGCAAGCTAAATAAATGCTTATTGTTTTAAGCTTCTGAATATTGGAGTGGTTAGACAGTATTATTGTAGCAAGTTCAAGAGACAAAGCAAGACAGGCAGCATCCAAACACCAGACAACAGCCAGTGATCCAGAAACCCTTGGATCTGAGAGAGTCTGACAATTTGAGACCCTAAAAACACAGACTGGCAGAAGACTGGAAGCCAGAGCAACAGCAAGACTTGAGCCCTGATGTCAAGGAAGATTCCTCCTCACATTGTATCCCCAATCCTCCCCAAGTCCTGACCTTCACCTGCCTTCCATCAAGGTTATTTAGGCATTTGCCTAATCCCCCCCCATTAAATATTTTGGCTTATCCCTCATGTGTCTCCCCTTCTTTCCATCTCCCAAAGGGGCTGGAAAAACACACTTGCCAGGAGCCATAAGCCTGACTCTTCTTATACTGAGTGACCTTGGACATCTCAGTCCCCATCACTGATACTCAGTTTAATTTTCTGTCAAGTGAGGGGTGGGGCCAGATGACATCTCTGGTCCCTCCAGCATTGACATTTTAGGGTTCCCTGTCGCTGGTGATCCCAGATCTCTAGTTTCTTCCTTTCACCTTCCACCCTCCAGTTGTTTTCTTTGCCTTCTTGTCTGTATGCAGTTTGTTCCAGCTACCCGAAAAATAAAGTACTGAAAACCTATGCATTTCTGGTGCCATCTATTATCAGCGTTCCCTCATCATCTATTAGGAAGAAACATTTCCCCTTATCTTTCTCTGGTTCCTAGTGTATTTTAAAGAATGTTTTTCTATTTCCTTTTATGTGTTTTGCAGGTTGCATCTCATTTCTTTCTTTGATTTTTCTCTTCTCACACCTATAAATTCTGGCTATTTCTTTGTTCTCTTCTTGGGCAATTGGGCCAAGCTTCCTGTTTTTGCCTTTCCAACTGGCAGATCTGTTCCCTCTGCAGGTTTTTGTCTAACCAATGAGATTTCTCCTTATCACTTACCAATCCTGTTTGAGTTGGAGTTTTTTTCATAGGCCTTTAATTCTTTCTGTATGCTGGAGAGCTGGTTGGTAGTCACAGCTCTGAAACTTAACTGAGTGACCTTGGGCAGGTCCCTTAGCATCTCAGAGCCTCAGTTTCCTCACCTGTAAAATAGGGAAGTAATAGCAGCCCTTACTACCTGTCAGAGTTATTATGAGGCTCTCAGAAGAAGAAAGTAAAAGTCTTTGGCAAACTGCAAAGAATGATGGTATAAAGACAGGAGTCATTATTTTTGTGGACAAGTGATCTTCTGCCTTATAAAGGTGAGCTCTTCATGTAAAACCAGGAACCAGAGCTACTTTTTGTCCCAAAGATCCCACTAATCAGGGATTGCTCACCTTTCCTGAACCCTGTTTCCCACAGCCTCCATACTTCCCTCTCAGAAGACAAGATAATCTAGGGAGCCGCTGGCCTAACTACCTGGGACTGTGTGTTTATACTACAGGGCTCCAGAATATTTAACATTTTTCTGCGTCCAGTTTGATTCCTTATCATCTTTTTTCTGGTTCTTTAGTTAGGTCCTCCCTCACTTTAGGTGATACCATTTGAGCCATCACCTCATCATCTATTCCCTCTGTGTGTGCCCTTCTCCCCCCACCCCCTGCAACAAGTAAAACCATGAGACTCAGGTTGATCTGTCAGAGTATGTGAACATGACCTAAGGAGGGCTAATCAGAATCTTATCTGTGATCGGCTTATGGAAATTGGAAGGGAGAAGGTACTTTTCTGCTGGTGTTGCTAATCAGAAAGGGAGTGATTCCTGGCAGCCATCTTGTCATCACATGTTGAGAGCCTGTCTCCAGAATAAAGCAAAGCAGAGAATGAAAGCTGGAGGGAGGGGCATAGTCAGGATAACATCATGTGATAAACATCCCACATTCTTTCCCCACCCCCCCCCGGCCCCATCCCCCACAAGATTCAGCACCAGAAGCTGGATCTACACCTAAATTTCCTAGTGTTCTGAGCTACTTACCTATCTTTTTGATTAGGCTTGTTTGAGTTGTAGAAATTATCATCTTACTGAAAGATTTCTGCCTAATATACCTCATATATCTCAAATAGTTCTGGAGTCTCTCCGCTCCCCTTCACCACCAATTGGTGCTGTCCCATGGCTAAGATGGCAAGGAGACAGACACTTAGAGGAAAAAGGGAAGCAGACAAGCTGGTCTTTCCCTCATCAGTTCACACAAATGCTGTACAGACTAGAAAGTTCCTTCCTCACATTGTGGCCTTAGGGGGTGATCATGAGGGTTTATAAAGACTCCAGGTTTTAGGTGGAAACAGACATGGGCCTTGATCTTGCTCCTGTTTATAAGCCATGTTGTTTGGGATACATACCCTCTCCGGACTCCTGTCTTACAAGCCTATTTAGAAAGAATGTATGTACACATCCAGGCTTATAGTAGACACTCAATAAATGTTACCTATTATAAAAAGTTTCCTAATCCTTCTGAATTCAACTTTCTAAACTGAAATGGTCTTTCTTTTGTGTTTCTTTTCCTGTTTTCTTGGAAACCTTTGTTGTCATGGTTTTTGGCCATTTCCTCTAAGGTTATCTTGAACTTTAAAATACTCAAAGACTTCTTCTTCCCTACTGTACCTGGATGCTGCCTGCATGAAATAAGCCCTCAGTGAATGTTTGTGGGGTGAATGAGTTCGTGAATGCTGAATTAAAAAGTGCATTCACCTCATTAGAGCTCTACTTTCAGCACCATGGAGCTGTCCGCAGTACTCTCTGGAATCAGGGAGTCCAGTCAGAATTTAAAACTTAAATATGGATTGTCTAGCAGACTTCTTTAACTATTTCAAATGTATTATCTGGTGTCTCAAACCTGGAGGTAGGCTCCTTGGTAATAGGAAACTCTCCATATGTTTTATTTTTTTCCTTATTCATTCATCCAACAAAATTTGATGCAAGTTCCTGTGCTAGGGAGATATCTATTGCCTTCAAAGAGCCTATAGACTCCCAAAAGTAAACTTATAAAAACAAAAACTTTCCTCTAAAAATTTATAGAAATATGATGTCTGATCCATGGGGATAAAAACAGAATCACATGACATTAATGGTGGAAGAAAAACCTTCAAAGTCATTAAATACCCCACTCTCAGCACCTCATCCCACGTTCCCAACTACAATTTATTCATACACACAAAAATGAGTGACCAGTGACTTTTCCAAAGCCACACTTCTGGTTGGTTATTTGCTTTTCCAACAAAAAGATGTTTTCATGCACCTATATTCAAGTATTAAAAGGTTTCCATCTTTGGAATTCTGAAGAGCAACCCAAAGTTCTTCATAGTTTCTGCTCTGGTCAAGAGCCCTCTGGTACCCTTGTCATGGGTCTACATTGCTCCCTTTCACACCATCTTTTGCATGAGTTTGCCTTGCTTTGTGTTCGAGGCCACACCACAGCTCTTTCCCTTTTTCATTTTTTCTTTCTCTCAGAGTAGTCTGGCTGCAGATCTGGCCCAGAATTTCAGTCATACACATCACATCATGGTCACCAACACCAGGAACCCCTCCATGGGAGGATGCCTCTGGGAAGTCAGAATCTCCCTGCCAGAATGCTCTGTCCTCTTCCCCATCACCTTTGGATACAAAATTGTTCACCATACTTCTTTTCCTTGCATAAACCAGAAAAACTCCTTCATCTTCCTACAATTCATGTCATTAAGTAGACGTTGTTATTCAGACATGGGACATTAATTTGACCCTCAAAAAAGGAGGCAGTAATCACCTAGTAGGGCCAGAAAAAAACAGGAACCTGTGTATGATCTTCAATATCCTTTCAGACCATCCCTTACACATTTCTAATCTCCCACTCTACCAGCCCCAGGCTAGTATGCTTAGAGTCCTTTTATTTTTTTTAATGTTTATTTATTTTTGATACACAGAGAGACAGAGCATGAACAGGGGAGGGTCAGAGAGAGAGAGAGAGAGAGAGAGAGAGACAGACAGACAGAATCTGAAGCAGGCTCCAGGCTCTGAGCTGTCAGCAGAGAGGCCGAAGCGGGGCTTGAACTCACAGACCATGAGATCATGACCTGAGCCAAAGTTGGAAGCTAGACAGACTGAGCCACCCAGGTGTCCCCCCCTTTTTTTTAGAGTCCTTTTATATGGATATATCACCCCTGCCTAAACTCTACCCATATCTGGCAGGGGCTTCCAGAGGGAGAACTGTGCTTGGAGGGAGGAGAGCAGAGGAGAAAAGAAGTACTTGTATGTTTGTTAGCTTATTGCTAGCTCTTTCCACACCCTCCAGATCGTAAGCTCCATGAGGACAGAAACCAAGTCTATTTTGTTCACATTGTTTACCCAGTACCTGGCACATAACAAGTATTAAATGAATACTTGTTGAATGAAAAAATAACCACCAAAGAAGAGAACTAGAGGGACAAGCAGAGGAGAGGCACTTCCTGTACACATGTCTCTGTCTTGTGGCTAATGGAATGGGATGGATGAGAGGGCAGCCTGTCCTCAGAGGCTTGTCCAAAGGGCCTTTGTGCTCCCTCCCTTCACCAAAGGGCCAGGGTTGCTTTCCATGATTTCTGATCCAGAGCTGACATTAGTCCTCAGAGGAAGACACAACGGGCAGCTGACTCTCTCTCCTTATCTTTGTTCAATCATCTGTAACTCTGACAGATGGCAGCTAGGAAGGGCTGCACGTGAAAAGGGGCAGAGGCAGTGAAAAGACGAAGGAAGAGAGAAAGGAGCTGCCTCTGGAGTTTCAGATTCAGGTCACTTCTGAGTTCCAAATAGACAAGATGGACAGGCTTTTTTTTTGTTGTTTGTCTACCAATACAGGCTGAGAGACATGGATCTGGAGACATGGAGACATGGGCTTTTTGGGCCAGTCTGTAACACTGTATGAGCAAGGCACTGCAGACAATATTCCTAAGGGAGAGGCCAGGATGCCAGAAGTTATCTCAGCTTCTTTAGAAATGCCCACAAGTGCTGTAGGCTCTGAAGGTCTTGGCTTGACAATCTAAGCCTCCATTATCTGACCTTCATACTACTTTACCACCGTCCCCCCGGCCCATTACATTCCTTCTATGCCTCAGGGCATTTTCTTCATGGCCTGTATAATTTTTCAGGGAATTTGATTAGCAACTTCTAGAATTCATACAGAGGAGTCAATGAGCAAGAATAGCCATAAAATATTTTTTAAAAAGAACTAAGAGAGGGGTTTGTACTATCAGATGTCAAGACACATTACAAAGCTATATGAATTTAAATAATGTGGTACTGGCTCAGGTACAGAGAAAGAAGACAATGAAACAGAACAGAATCCAGAAAGACACCCAAATAAGTAAGAGAATCTTATATAAGAAAAAGATGCTATAATCAATTAGTAGAGAAAGGATTAACAGTTCATTAAATGGTAAATGTTGTGGGAACAATTAATCATCCATATGGAAGAAAATTAACTAGATCCCTACCTCACGTCACATAAAATATATTCCAGATACGTTACAACTTTTATACACCCTCTGTCCTACTGCTTATATTTCCTTAAACATGGATTTCTTTAAATATGCACTTCCACATCTTTCTGCTTTTGTTTATATTGTTCCCTCCGTGTAGAATATTACAAACTCTAACTCTGCTCCCTCTTTCCTCCAAACAACTTTGCTTTGAAGGCCCATATTGAAGCCCTTCATGGTTTCCCCCATTGGATTGGAAGCTCCCCCAAGAGAGGAGCTGTATCATACTTCTATATACCTATCCTTAAAATCTAGAAACATTCCTTGTAAGAATAAGGAGTTCTGTAAATACTAACTAATGATAGCAATTATGGTGATGATGATGGTGATGGTGATGGTGGTGATGCTGAAGAAGCTTAACCAGATACTCTGGGAAACAGGTTGGATGACTCATGGTTTGCAAACAAAATGATCTTCATCAAGCTTCCAATCAGAGTGAGAGTCAGGACTCCAAATTCCTTCTCTGATATCTATCTATTAATTCCTGATCTGGAATTCAAAACTGAAAATTATGCTTGTTCATTCATCTATTGATGTACACTTGGATTGTTTCCATATCTTGGCTGTTGTAAATATGCTGCAATAAACATATGGGGTGCATATGTTTTCTTTGATTTAGTGTTTTGTTTTCTTTGGGTAAATATCCAGTAGTGGAATTATTGGATCATATTGTATTTCTATTTTTAATTTTTTGAGGAACCTCCACACTGTTTTCCACAGTGGCTGTACCAATTTACATTCCCACCAAGAGTGCAGGAAGATTCCTTTTTCTCCACATCCTTGCCAACACACCTGAAACTAATGTAACGTTGTGTGTCAACTATACTCAAATTTGTAAAAATGATACTTGTCAGCCAAGGCCATCCAAGATCTTTTTTTTAAATTGAAGTATAGTTGGCATACAATGTTATATTAGCTTCAGGTATACAAAATAGTGTTTCAACAATTCTATACATTACTCAATGCTCGCCATGTATGGTGTATGGTGTAGTCACCATCCAAGATCATTGATGGCCCATACTTAAGAAAGTGAAAATGCCACTATTTGGAAATAAGTAGTAAAATCATAGGAATCAAATTTTTAGAAACTAATCAATTAATTAGAAAGCATTTATTGAGCTTTTCTTCTGTGCCAGGATCTATAGAAGATACAAAGAGCTAAATTCAAAGTAACCAGTTACAAAAAATATACAACAGTACATGCCAAATTCTAGTCCTGTAATTAAAAACATGTGTTTGAAACCAGAAATATGTGGGTCTTAATCCTGACTCTGCCACTTGCTATCTTTATGGGCTTGAGCTGATTATTTTACTTCTCTAAGCCTATGCTTTCTCATCTATAAAATGGACATTATATAAGTATTTTATAAGTTGTCATGAGACTCAAAAGGAATGTATGTAAAGCACTTAGTGCTTAGCATCATGACAGACATGTAGGAAATTCTCAATATATGCTATCAATACTTCTTGTTGTTGTTCTAGAACAGCAGTTTTCAATCTGTGGGCAATAGACCCTAGTAGGGGGGTCTATATTATAGAAGAACCCCAAGTCTGCATGACAACTAAGAAAAAGGTATAGAATTGATAAATAATATACCTCTCACACATGTATGTTACTATTTTTCAAATGGATATAAATGCTGCTGTAATGAAAAAAAAAACTGATCTAAAATAAGAAAGGAATATCATTGTTCACTTTATCACTTCATTTTTTTCCCAACTCTAAGCTACCGCTAATCCAAAGACAGTGAGAAAGTTTTGTTTCCTTTTCCTTGGGAAACTCAGAAACATGTTCAAGAGTGGTAGGCAAAGGACTTTAAAAGACCTTTCTATGCACAAGAGTTTGGAAAGAATTTCCCAAATTTAGAGATTTGAGCTAGAGGTTACGTATCCCTCTCACTACCTTCCCTTATGTCTGTAATTGCTCACAGATGGGAACCAAATGACCAGGATCCTTCCTGATATCAATGCTCAGCACGGGGTGACTGTACCACCGCTAATCCTCCAGTTTTCCTATAACTGTCATTACAGAAAAGAAGAAAAGCCCCAGGCAGAAGCGGGTCCACCTGAGGAGGGTGCTGGTGAATAGAGACCCAAGGAAAGGTTAAAAGGCTACTTCTTAATAGAGCACAAGGGATTTGGAATTGTGAAAGGCAACATTAAGATTGATTTCCCCGCAAAGTGCCTTTTTCGTAAATGCTATCTTTGGGTGTTTAAGTGGATAATCTTTATTTTCAGGAACTTTTCTGAGGGAATTGGACTTGAATCTCTTAAATGCTGAAGTTTCATTTATTGAAACCCCCATTGGTCTCTGATGGCCCAATATTTTAGTCTTCTCTAACATTATTGCCAACTTTAGATCTCCCAACTGACAAATCCAGGCACATACTGGAAGGTATGGCTGAGAGGGTGTGTATAAAGAGCAGGGGTCAGGTCAAAAAGACTATAAGCATCTCACATAGCAAGACCCAGACACAGAGGCCAAGTGCTCAGCCTTCCCAGCAGAGAGACGTAGAGATAGAGAGAGAGAGGTGGGGGCAGGGGTGGAGGGTAGGGGTTGATAAAGGGTTTTGCTTTATCAGTTTCCAGAATTACAGAATCAATAAGCCACTGAAGCTCAGAGAGGGAAGACTCCTTACCAAAGCCAAGGAATGAAGGTCTGGAAGAGCTGGAATTAGAATCCAGGCCTTCTGGCTCATCGGTGACACTCTGTGAATCTGCCACATAGCCCTTTCCCACAGTGACACCATGGAGAGGGAGATCTAAGATACAGGAACCCCAAGAGCCAAAGATGGGAAAAGAAGTCTATGCTGACTCACTTTTTGCCATGCAGCTTCTAATTGGTGCCAGAGTAAGGATTTGGCAGAATCATAAAATGGAGAAGCAAGGAAAATGAACAAAATTTCCTATGGAATGTGGTTAGAAATTCTAAACAGGATGACCATTGATTTCTGGTTTCTGTGCCACTACCCCCAGTAACATTGGAGGCCTAGGCTCACTCAATTTCCAGCCTACCTCAGCCATTGAGACACCTTCCCCTGTTTCTGTTCAGGAGAATTGCATCCAGAGACAGAAACTTAAGAACAGATTCAAGGAGTCTGACAGTGGAATAAAAAGTGGCCCCTGACTCAGCAATATTTGGACATCAGGTGTTCTGAGCTCATTTGAAATGTAACATGGTCTCTTCTGGTCAGTGGATGGGAACGACAAGCAGTTTGGTTTACTTTGGAAGAGATGACACCTGGGCAGGGGCTACTGTCTGGAGCCATGTATAATTATATAATCCAGGAAATGCTGAAATGTTTTTAAAGCCCATAATTGGACTCTCCTACTCAATTTCATTCACTCCTGTAACAAGCAGAGTTGGAAGACAGGCATCAGTAAATTCTATCAACAAATTAAGATGTTCCAAAAGAAAGGTGAAAATGGGGAGTATTGTCTTTGTTAGCCCTTCTGGGTCCAGTCTCCCAAGATGGCACCCGATATTCCCATCCCTACCCATCCCATCTTGCCCCCTCTGAAAGGAGTTGACCTCTCTATCAAATGTGAAACCACAGGTATTCACTCCTGTCTCCAAAATCCATCCAGTTACCTCCCATCTGCCACTTTTGACCTCTGGGTAGGTAGGCATTCTTGCCTTCCCTGGCTTTCCAAGCTCCATTTTGTTCTGAGTCTCTGGATGGTAACATCAACACCCACCCACTCCTTGTTGATGATCATTGGGTATCTTTCCTGGATCAACTTCCACTCTATTCCTCATATTCCATTCTTATATTTCTTGCCAAGCCCCTTACACAATGGCCCAGAAAAAAGACATCTATTCAGCCTGCTTCTGTGGGATAGACCATCTTCTTGTTCAGGACCACCCTGCTTAAAGTGCACTCTTTCGGCTCCTTTCTCTTTAGCCGCTACAGTTCAGTACTGAAGTTCTACTGTGCCAGATACCAAAGATGCAAAGATAAATGAGACAACAATCCCTTCTTTCAGGAAGTTCACAATTTGTTGGGAGAGAAAGAGCAGTAAGCAAGCAAAACATATCAGTCAAAATTCAGTTTTACGTGACAAGCTTAGGGAAGAAGAAGGAGGAGGAGGAGGGGAGGAAGAAAAAGAAGGAGGGAGAGAAAAAGAAGGAGAAAGAGGAGGAGAAGGAGGAGAAGAAGAAAAATAAGGAGGAGGAGGAGAAGGAAGAAGAAGAAGAAGAAGAAGAAGAAGAAGAAGAGAGGAGGAAGAGAAGAAGAGGGGGAGAAAGGAGAAAGGCAAGGGGGTTGAAAGATGAATTTATTAATTCGTTGTAACATATACCTTAAAAACTTAAGGGTAATAACTTCAGGCATAACTTGATCCAGGACTTCTAAAGATGTCCTGAGGAATGTGTCCCTTTCTTCTCTCCACTCTGCTTTCCTGTCTCTACTGCTTTCCTCTGCCTTTATTCTCAGACAGGCTCTGTCTGCATTATGTCCTCCACCCCTATTCAGATGCTCCAGCCTTACACCCCACTAACTCAGCAACCCTAAAGAATATAACTCTGTCCCAAAAACTGCACACAAGTCTAGAGACGGCTTTCTATTGGCTTGATTCAAGTCACATGCCTATTTGTGAACCAATTACAGTGGCCGAGGGAATGCAATGCTCCACCTGGCTAAGCCTAGGTCACATGCCTGTGAAATTCCATGGACTAAGATTAGAACAGGGATAATTTCCCAAAGAAAAATCGGGATCCTGTGTCTAGAAAAAAAGATGTTGGGCAGGCAAAAGCAACAAGTACCCACTCCACAACCAAACCATACTGTCTTCTCACCTGTACTCCCCCAGCCTTTCCAGGCCATCAGGTGACTAGCTTGACACCTAGGATGGCTGAGCTGTTACTGTGCACCTGTGTGGTCACATGTCACCACTTTCTCATCACATTTGTATACCACTGTTCTTCATTGAAAGGCCCAATGCCACACCCTCTACCAGTGACCGAATGTGGAAAATCGCAGTCATCAAAGCGGAAGAGGGGTGGGGAGACTTTGAGAAAGAACAGCCTTTGACATTCCTCTCAAAAACCAGGCCCCATCAGCATCTTTTCCTTTGATCCTCAAAGAGCTGACCGGGGTTAATGCCACACTCTACTTGTATGTAACACTACTTTAATTGCACCATTTAAAGGCAAACACTGCTGTTTGTACAATAAAGACTCAAGTTTTTCATCACAGGGTGTTTGTGTATTGTATGCATGCCTCGGTTTATTTCAAGCACAAACAGCCCAGCTTGAATCGTTAAAAGACTTCATCATTTGCCAATATACACATATAACCCCTCTGTCTTCCAGCTACCTCCACTCACCCTCAAGACTTTGAAAGCATTCTGCCACCACTCTTGCTAGGCTGCCTAGAACAGGGTTAAACTCTGCGCCATGTTGAAAGAAAACCTATAGGTTAGCTAACTAAGCTATTTGGCTTACATCAATTGTCCCAACTGCCACAACATTGGCAGTGTCCTGCCAAGGAATGACTCAACATTGTCAAGAATTCAGGAGCAGCTAAAAAAGAAATAGAGGTCTACTTTCCAGCCAAGGATGATTCGCTCAACCTAGAAAATAATGTGCTGGCCATAAAAGTAATGGGCTAAAAGCACAATGTGTTTGAGGCCATGCTCTTCCTCACCACTGAACTGGAGTACCTGAGACTTTGATAAGCAGGAGGCTAGATGAGTCCCAAGACCATCATGAGTCTGTCTGTGTCTGCATCCTGGGCTCTTCCTCGGGGATTATGTCAAAGAACCACCTTCCTTAGGTAGTACCATAGAATTGAAAACTTCCAAGTTTAGAGATCAGACATACCTGAGTTTAAGTCTTGGCCACTTACTTGCTCTGCAATTTTGGGCAAGGCTCAGTCTTAATATTGTAAAATAGAGAGGATAATACCAACCTCCCAGATGGCTGTGATGACTTAACAAATATTTACGGAGTACCTACCTACTCAGCTCAGACTCTGGGGATATAGCAGCAAACCAGATATGTGGTACCTGTCATCATAGAGCTCTAATTATATAGTCCATACAATAGTGTATGCAAAGTAATTCCCCATTGGAAATGCAGGTTGTTAGTTATGATGGAGACCTAGGAATTCCAAAATCTCACTGCTATTTGGGGGAAGGGAAGTGATGGAGGGAGGCAGCAGGAACGGGTCCCATGGGGAAGTGGGCTGAGCTAACATTCTGCCTCAACAAAGAAATGTTTGTTGACAAACCATTAGTGAGTGCTGACTTTTAAATAGGAAAAGTTGTCTTCAAGGCTTAGTTGGGGTAATCAGAACCCTCTCAAGCTTAAAGCAATCCTGACAGTGGTAGATTGCTGTCCTCACTCCACCCATGAGGGAGCTACAGCTCAGAGAGGTTAGGTGCCTTGCTTAAGCTCACACAGCTTGTAAGAGAAGGAGCTGGGAGCAGTACCTGAGTCTGTCCGGTGCCAAACCCCCTGGTATTAAACCCTGGGCCATAGAACCTACATCTGCATGAGAGGAATGTGAAGCTCTCACACTCTGAAGGACACAGCATTTTCCCTGAGGTCCACACAGCTGCTAGCGATACTGAGCCCAAATACTGAGCCCAGATACCCTGAACAGTAGTCACTCTTCTATTCATGCAACAAATATTCATTAAGTGTCAGGCACTGTTTTGGCTTTGGGGAAACAACACTGAACAAGATGGACAAAAACCCCTGCCCTCATAAAACTTATATCATAGTGAGGGTGAGAGACAGTTAAAGAAAGGGGGGTGGAACTATATGATAGGTTTGATAGTGATAAGAATGAGGGAGAAAAATGAAGCAGGGAAGGAGGCGAGGGGATGTTGGACAGAAAGTTGCAATTCTAGACGGGGCAGCCAGGGAAGGCCTTGTAAAGAAGGCAGAAGTGCAAGTAAGCCCTGTAGATACGTAGGGGGAGACTAAAGGAAGAGGAAAAATCCATCGAAGGATAGAATCATCTGTGACTTGGTTTTAGGCAGGCCAAAACAGATAGGGTCATGGTGGCCATGAGAATGTGCCTGGCAGACCAACATCTGCAGGGACAGGATTGACCAAGTCTCCCAGTGCCGGGCTCTACAATGCATCACCCAGTTGACAGCAAGGCCCTGCTTCCCCTGGGCTGCTCCCCATCGATGACTGAGCAGAGCAGGGATGCTATGGCTGGCTTATGCCCAGGTGATATCAGATCCCTTAGACAGCCAGCCCAGACTGAGAATATTCCGAGAGCCTTGGTGAATGTTCTTTAGAATGCAGGACAGTCAGGCACACCCAACCTTCCCTCCTGCACTCCGGGTCAGACTTACATTGCTTCTTCTGGCTGTTTTTAGCTCCTTCCCCATTTTCTCTCACACAGGTACTGCCCCCCGATAAAACCGATACTCCCTTAAACCTGTCTTGGCCTCTGCTTCTTGGAGAGCCCAGACTAACATAGGGTGGAGGTAAATAAGAAAGAAGGAAAAAAGAAAGAGACAGAAGAGACAAGGAAAAGAAAGAAGAGAAAAAGAAAGAAAAGGAAAGAGAGAAAAAAAGAAAAGAAAAGAAAAGGCCTAGGTTTCCAGTAGATTGTGCTCACTGAGCTCATCTTAAATTATCTTGGGCTGAAGGGTCCCTGCTCCGCAAACTCATCCTTTTATAGGCTTTTGTACTTTCTCTTCTGGGTTTGTTTGGGTAATTTACTAGTGGAGTTCCTTTTAAGTAAACAGGCACAACAAAAGCTCCAGTGCTGTTGCAGCTGACCTAAGGGGGACTGTGCTCATCCACACCCTGACACACACACACACACACACACACACACACACACACACGACAGAAGCCTTGATGACAGTGGCAAGGGTGGGGGGGATCAGAGGCCAGATGTGGCGGTGGCAGCAGCCAGCCTGGTGGGAGGCTGAGGAAGACATTAGCGCTGGAGGCCATCACAGGATACGAGCGGGGAGGGAGGAGCAGGGCAGCCGGGAGTACCTCTCCCATCTCTCAGACCCCAGTTTCAGAGATGTTGGGGGGCGGTGGTTGATGTGTGGGTATTTCTGGGGACATGAAAATCCTTTGCAGGGATCGGCAAGGTCCGTTCTAGGCTCAATGACTTCAGTTTCCCTATCGGTTTTAAAGGCAAGTAAGTCATTTCCGGCTGTTCTGCAAACATCAGCTCCAATCGATAGCATGGAATCGTTTCTTTGCCCCATTTGTTTTCAACAGCCCGCCACTGGCAGTCCCCCACGCTGACTTTCTCCAGTGGCAGCTGTGTTCTCTGTGCTCTCGGGGCTCCCTGTCGGTGTACGACAGAGGTCCCCAGCCGAGCAGCAATCACAAGTTCAGGCCTTTAATCTCCTGCTCAGAGGGATGAGGCCCCGGTTCACCTCCCAGAGCAGATTACAGGCACTTACTAGTGCAAGCGACAGCCCTCCTTTGCCTTGTTCTGCGTTTGCTCCTGAGAATAGCGTTTCTGGGTAAGCAGGACCCTCCCTCCCTCACAGACATTCCTGAGGACCTTCCTTGCACACCTCAGCAGCTGCAGGGACGGCTAACAACTAGGTTTTCAGGAGGAAGAGACTCAGCAGGAAGAAAAGACTTGTGTTCCATGTCCCCCTTCCCCAAGGATAAGGTCTGCTCTTGGACAAAGCCCTGCCATGGCTAGATACCCCAATCAAAGCTGATTACCAGAGTGCCTGGTCCTGCCCTCACCCAGACCCTTTCAAGAAGCTCTGATTATTCATTCCCCCATTTTACCACCTACCCACATTTCTTCAGCAAATCTGAGCCCCTCCTACCTGCCCAGCTGTGTTGTGGCACACACAATGCCTGTCCCCAGTGACTGCAGGAAAACAGGAGGGAGGGTTGTATGGACAGCTAATTGCCATCACTCCTTTAGCCATACCGAAATGGTCTTCAAGTCCTGGAAAACAGCATGGTTGGGCATATGACCTAGAGAAGGGGTGGAGGGAGGTGTTATTTGCTTTGCCACTTATCTGTTTTCCTTTACATATTGGTTTATAATGAAGTCTGATTATACTGGGCAACAGATTTCAGCCATGTTGGGCAGTGTTCTCTAATATGGAGGACCACAGACTCACAAAAACACATCAGCCAAGGAAGAAAAGTGATAAAAATAGAAAAGAAATGTATTAATTAAGCAGTGTGGGTGGAGCTGGGTAATAACCCCACTAGAATATAAGTTTTACATGGGTAGGGAATTTAAACTGTTTTGCTCACTGCTAGGTTCCCAACTCTTGGCACAGTGACTGGCACATAGTAGATGGTCAATAAATACATATTGAATGAATGAGTATTGACTACATTGACAAAGAAAGAGATGGGATTTTAAAATTAAGATCTGGGTCTATACTGTATTATTCATTAAAAACAGAAAATAACGATGAATGTACTTCTTTTTACTGCTAAGTTGAGAGAAGACACAGGAAGGGAAGTCATCAAGACTGTGGCCAGAGGGAGACACTGAAAAGAGTGTGAGACCAGCAAAGTGCAACCAGTGACTGGGCAAGGCCCACATTCCCCTCTTGCTTCTCTGACCCATCGTGTTCCTTGCTCACTGCATCCGCTCCGCTACCCAACCACTCACCAAAATACACCCTCAAAACAACCCAGATTATGAATATTGCAAGCCTCTAGATCCCTCACATGCCAAGGCTGCCAAGCTTGGAAGATCAGTGTGTGCAGTGGAAAGGACAAGGGTGGAACACTATTGGATGATCTCATTCAGGCCTCAGAATGACCCTGCAAGGTCAACATTATCATCTCCACATCATGGACAGGGACGATTGAGGTTCAGAGGGTTAAGTAAGATGTCCAACATCACACCATTAACAAACATCAGAACTGGGAGTTATTCCCAGGTCTGACTTGAAAGCTCATTCTGGTTTTATCTCTGCCACTACCCATGCAACCCTGGCTAAGCCAGTTCATCTACTTGGGCCTCAGTTTCCCCATCTGTAAAATGAGGAGCTCATGGGACATCCACCCAGTACGTTCCCACTTCCAGAACTATATTTCTACCAAGGCAGACCTCCCCCAGTCATCCTTTGTGCTGCCTAGATACCCCCACATAACTCTGTAGCTTGGACCCCCATCCAGCAAACCATGAGTCCCCAAATCCCACCACTTATCTTCTCCACTCCAAGCCAGCCTGACTCCTAGAGCTACTGCTCATCGTCAGCTTCCTCCTCTCCATACCCCCTCCTTTGCTGGACCTACTGCCTCTCTGCATCCTTCAAACTTCAACCAATCAGGAACCACACCTTCTTCTAGAATCCCAGCAGCTCAGGGAGTGAAATGCCTGGGAGAATAGAGTGAGCCCTCCTCAAATTCTGGAGCCTTCCTTCATGCTGCCATTAGAGTTGCTGGCCAAACAGACAGATGCTCAATTGATCTGCTGGTGCAAATGGTGGGAAGTGGGCAGGAAAGGACAATCTTAGAAGCATGACATAGGCCATGGTTCTTTCTCCTTTGGTCCTTTTCCCTGTACCCCATGGCCCGGGACCTGGAGTTTGGTCTTCTCAGACGTGCAAAGCAGCACCTGATTATGACAGCACTGGTGCTACATGGCAGGCTGGGGTAGAGGGCAAATGGACCTGCAGCAAGTGGCTGCTGGGGCTGCTGAGGATTGGTTGCCAGGGTTGGGAGCTGGCCAGGGCACCTGGGCTAATGCATTGGCAAAACAGGTCAGTGTCCTGGCGCATCTTCTCTCCCTGGGATTTGGGTTGAGTTCTGGGCTGGAAAACAAAATGCCTACTCCAAATTCCTCTGAGGGGAAACTGGGGGGAGGAGGGGTAGAGGTTGAGCCTTAGAGAAGCAGGTGGAGAGGTCTCTAGTCAGGACTCCAGCAGAATCACAGGCTGCACATCGCCCCAGGCAGCCGGGACACTTAGAGCTGCTCAACCAATAATGATAATGGCAATGCTTTTTATTGGGCAATGCTCAGTGTTTACAAAGCCTTTGCACCGGGGCTCATTTGATCCACACAGTAATTCTGTAAAAAAAGTAGGGCATGAACAGTCCCCACTTTACAAATGAGGAAACTGAGACCAGACACAGCATTCAAACCAGGAATTCATGAGTTCTTCCTTGGCCCAGGTACTGCTCCTCTTAGCAGGGACACAAACTTAGATATGTCACAAATGACACAGGGCCAGGAAAGGTACTTTCCCTACAGAGAGGCAACATGGACTATGGAGCCAAGCTTACTTGGTTTGGATCCTGGCACCACCACTTACTAGCTGTGTGACATTGGGCACACATGCCTCTATTTCCCTCTCTCTTAGAAAGGGATTATAATGGCATTTATTTGATAGGTTGTTGGGAAAATTAAATGCATTTTTAAATGTTTACTCATTTTTGAGAGAGAGAGACAGACAGAGTGTGAGCAGGGAAGGGGAAGAGAGAGAGGGAGACAGAATCCAAAGCAGGCTCCAGGCTCTGAGCTGTCAACACAGAGCCCAACATGGGGCTGGAACTCATGAACCACAAGATCATGACCTAAGCCAAAGTCAGACACTTACCTGACTGAGCCACCCAGGAGCCCCTAAATGCATTTAATACTGGCCCCAAAACCTTGGTACCACACTACATAACTACTTAAGTGTTGCCTATTGTTGCCACAATTAGGTGGGGTTTTGAACTCATATCTCAGTAGGCTGAACTGTGCAGAGACACTCTGTTCTCATATCAAAAGAGACCATTTATTCCCTTCAATATCCAAACTTAGGTCTGGGAACAGGATGTGCTATGGGATACAAAATCACCCCAAGGAAAGAAAGGGCAAGAGAACAAGAGAAAGGGTTTGTCCCAATGCCTAGAGTGTTGCTGGTCTAAACCTTCTCCTCAAGGTTCCTTAGGTATGAGGAGTCACCCCAAGCCTCATGGCCTTGGGAAGAAAGTATGGGGGTGGATAATGGCATCTTCTTACAAGGATGCTGACATTGGACCATAACCCAACTTCACCATCCTCAGGGTGGGCCACAAATTAGGGTGGCCAGGACCAGGTCCATCACCTGACAACTGCTTTCTGCCCCTTCACCAAACCTCTGTAGTGGCCAAACAGAGCTCTTTTTTTAAAATTTTTTAACGTTTATTTATTTTTGAGACAGAGAGAGACAGAGCATGAACAGGAGAGGGTCAGAGAGAGAGGGAGACACAGAATCTGAAACAGGCTCCAGGCTCTGAGCTGTCAGCACAGAGCCCGACGTGGGGCTTGAACTCACTGACAGCGAGATCATGACCTGAGCCAAAGTCGGCCGCTTAAGTGACTGAACCACCCAGGCGCCCCTAAACAGAGCTCTTAAATTAGCCTGTTCTATCATCCATGTAGATACAGAACGTGGTTTGCAACTCAGATCCTCTGTCTCTAGTCCTGACTACCCACAATGCTGATTTCAATCTGCACATCAACTCTATTGGCCACTGTCCCAAGCATCTCTGAGCCTTTTTCACCACTGATAAAATGGGGGCCATAATTCTAAATGATCTCACAGGCTAGTTTGGAATTAGTCTGGGAATGGCAGGAAAGGCCTTTGCAAATGGGGGGGGGGGTGGTTATTCAGACGGAATGAATAGCCAGTTCAGGCTCATGTACAGTGCTTCTAGAAACAAGCAGGGTATGACAGAGCAGGACCTTGAATTCCTGGGTGCTAGAGAAAGACCCAAGGGTGAGGCACCTGGGTGGTTCAGTTGGTTAAACATCCAACTCTTGATTTTGGCTCAGGTCATGATCTCTCAGTTTGTGGGGTCGAACCCCCCGTTGGGTTCAGTGCTGGGTGTGGAGTCTGCCTAGGACTCTCTCTCCCCCTCTCCCTCTGCCCCTACCCAGCTCATGCTCTCTCTCAAAAAAGAAAGAAGAAAGAAATGAAAGAAAGAAAGAAAGAAAGAAAGAAAGAAAGAAAGAAAGAAAGAAAGAGAAAGAAAGATCAAGTAAAATGGACCCATATTTGGAATGGCCCCAGATATCCACAGCACTGACTCCATTGTCTTTCCACACTCTAAGGAATTCTGCACACCAGATTTTACAGCAATATTTGGAAACTATAGTTTTCCTACAGCTTCACAACCCCAGGGCAGTGTTTCCCAGCCTTTGGGGGACTACAGACCCCTTTGAAAATATAATTAAAGTTATAGGCATTCTCCCCAGAGAGATATGTAGTGTGTGGGTGCTCACAACATGTTGCACACAATTTGGAAAGCATCACAGTCCCCTCTGAATACTGCCCCTGAAAACCTGATGCAGGGCATGCCTTTGGGTTTGGAGGGTATGTAGAAGAGACTAAGTTACCTAAGCAACCTGAGAGTAATCAGAATTTTTACATTTATTGAGTACTTCACATTTTACAAAAATGTTTTCCTTTCCATGCCCTCACAGTCCTTGCAGCCATCATGTTCATGATGGAAATGAGGCTCAGAGGACTTAACTGACTTTTACCCAAGGTCACAGAGTTAATACTGATAGCTACAGTTTACTACAACTAGCTTCCAGGTGTTTTAGAGATGTTAAATCTAATTTCCCAACAGTATCATAAGGCAGATGCTAATCATTATTCCCAGTTTGTAGATGAGGAAACTTTAGCTTGGAAAAGCTGAGTACCTTATCTGAGATCACCCAGCTACCAATGGCAGAGCAGGGATTTGAACCGAGGGCTGCCTATGTGCAAAGCCCTTCCTGGGCATGTAAGGGATCCTTGGAATATGAAGCAAGCATCTTTGTAATAAAAGGCTGTCTGGTTAACAAAGGAAAGAATTTTGTTTAAAAGGAGCATTTGGATAGTGTAGATATAGGGGTGTTTCTCCAATATGGAGCAGGAAAAATTGTGTATTTATATGCACTGAACAGTCATAACAGTCTGCCCAGATCCGGGTCTTTCAACCAGGCCAAAGCACTCCAGGCTCCATGCAGCTGGCTCCAATAATAGCAAGCTCTAGGCTTACTAGGCATATTTGCAGTGAAAGTCATGGACCCTCTCAGAGCATGCCCACTTTTACTCCTTGATTTTTCTAGCACTTACTTGGCACCCGCCCTCTTGGCTTGTCTCCCATGTCAAGCCCCATGCCAACCCCTCATACCTGATGACCAATTGAACTCAACTTGTCCTTGAGCCCTGACCTCCCTCTCAGATGCTGCTTGAGTACATCCTCTGTACTTGCTCTTGCCCTCTCTGGGATCCCCTGTTCCATCCCCCATAAATAATCAAGAATATTCGGTCAACATCCTCCAGCCAGGCATGTGCCTCTCACCTCCTGGTGGGGTCAGATAGTAGTTCTCAGAGTAAATTAATGGGCTGCATTCTGGTTTAACAATTAGCCTCTTGTAAAGTTGGTTTGGTTAATATGAATCATACATGCAGTGATTAGACTCATCTCAACTTCATGCCTAGGTACAAGGTCTCCTGGTGTCCTTGCTCCTATGCCCTTACTGTGTCAGCAGGGAGATATGACCATTCGTGCATGTGTGCATTTTCACATGTTTATTGAACACCTTTTGAATGTAAGGCCCTGTTCTATATGCTGTGGACACAGAAAGGGTATTAATATTTTTTGGGCTCCTATATTGGGCCAGACTCTGGGCTGGGTGCTTTTCATACATTATTATGCAATGATTAAGACACAGTCCCTGACTTAAGGTGTATATTTTTGAAAACATTTGTTGATAAGAAATGTAAAAGTGGCTTAAACAAAAAATAAATAAATAAAAGAAGAAAGAAAGAAAAAAAACAAACTCAAAGTTTCATGGGGAAGAAAAAAAAATGCATGCAATAATTACCATACACGATAGACTGTTAAAACAATATACTGGAAAGTGTTACGCTAAGTGAAATAAGTCATACAGAGAAAGACAGATACCATATGTTTTCACTCTTATGTGGATCCTGAGAAACTTAACAGAAGACCATGGGGGAGGGGAAGGAAAAAAAAGGTTAGAGAGGGAGGGAGCCAAAACATAAGAGACTCTTACAAACTGAGAATAAACTGAGGGTTGATGGGGGGGGGGTAGGTGAATGGTATTGAGGAGGGCACCTGTTGGGATGAGCACTGGGTGTTGTATGGAAACCAATCTGACAATAAATTTCATATTAAAATAAATAAATAAATGAAACAATATAAACATTTGGGGCAATAGGGCAATCTTTGCTAGTGGGAGAGGTTTATGTACTAATCCTTCAACTTCAAATGGACTTCCCTACATTTTTCACGGTGGCTCCCTATATTCTCAGTCATTTATACATTCATTTTTCTTTTCCACCTCTGAGATGGGCAAATATCTTGCCCATTGCATGTCAGCGGCAATTCTACTTGTTCAGGCAGCAGATCAAGGCAATGATATGGACCCAATGCATCTTGATTTCAGCATGGCATTTGACAAATGCTTTACCTGGTGCCCTTGAGGATGTGATGGGGAAATGAGAACTGGGTCACAGGACAGGAAGTGGAGTCATAGCTGGATGAGCAACCACAGTCAAAGAATGTTGATTAGTTTTTCTGTGTCAACCCAAAGGAGGTCTCTAGTGGCATGCCATAGAGCTCTGTCCTTGGTGCTGACCTCATTGGCATTGTTACCTGTGACTCAGAAGACAACGTACAAGGTGTTCTAATCAAGTTTGCAGCAGACACAAAGCTGGGAAGTATAGTTACCACTATAGATGTCAGAATGGAAATAAGAAATGACCTCAACAGGAAGGAACACAGGGCTGAAACCAACATGATGGAATGAGAATAGAGAAATGCAAAGTCCTACATTTAGGTTAAAAACTAATTGCACAAGTACCGGATGGGGTAGACCTGGTTTGGCAGCAGTCCAAGCGAAAATGACCTATTTGTTTGTTATTCTGTAAATTGACCACTAGCTCAGCCTGGTCCAACTGTGTTATGTGGTTGATACATGATACATAAAGTGAACACAATCTTGGCTACATTAAGGGAAGTAGAATGTCTCTGGTCTAGATCACAATGTAGCCTCGATTTGCTCAGAACTAGTCAATCATGTCTGGAGCACAGGGCTCAGACCTGGGCATTACAGAGTAAGAAGGACATTGAGAAATTGGGCCACATCCTGAGAATGGCAGCCAGATGGTGCAGGAGATGAAAGTCATGTCCATAAAGAAGGCTTGAGGGAGCTGGACAATTTTGGTCTGGGAGAAGACGCAACTCAAGGGGCACATGAGCGCTGCTTCAAACATGTGACAGGTTGTCCTGTAGAAGCTGGAGCAGACTTCCTCAGTGGGTACCTCTAGGAAATGTCACAACTTCTCTCTTGTTTCCCCATCTCCTAGGAGAAAGACCCTTCTACAGCCCATCAGGTCTTGAGGGTATTGACCGGGGCATCCTCATAGGGGCAGAGCCTGAGCAGGGTGGGGAATAAATAAATGCACAACATGCAAATATGCCCTTGGTCTCTTGTGCTCTCATGTACCTCTTGCTGGCAAGTATGGCCTTTCCTCGAGTGGAAATATTAAAAGCCAAGCGTTGGGTAGACATTTTGGCATGGAAGTTGGCAGAGCAGGCCTTTAGGCTGGCTTTGGTTCTACGCTGTCTTCATTGAGGTAAAAGAGTTGTCCAAAGGGTTCAGTGTGACTCATTGGCACCTTGCATTGGATATTGGGGCCAAATTCCAAGAGTAATAACCCATTCCTTTGCCTTGCCTTGTTCCTTCTGTCCTGCACTTCTGGGTACCTCTCATGGAAACATGGCAGGATTCCCTTACTGGGTCCCTGGGCAAGAATTATATGAAGTTCCCCAACTGTCTCCAATAGTGATGGAATAATTTAAGTTTATCAAGGTAGACAGACTTACCTACCTGTTCAAGACCTTGTTCTGGTTTGTCAGCTGGGTGACCTTGAGCAAGTTACCTAAACCTCTTTTTTCAGCTTCTTCATTTGTATGAATGAAGCTAATAATGGTTCTTACCTCCAAGGATTAGTGTGAGGGTTAGATGCAATATTACACACAAAGTTCTTAGCACATTGCTGGTCACAGAAGAAGGGCTCAGTATTAGCATAATTGTTGACCCATACTTTGCTCTCTGCAATTACTGCCATCCCTGCTCAGAGATAAGAGAGGATATGGGTGTGTGCAATGTTTATCATGTGGCAGTAACACCACACTTTCTCTTCTAATCAAGAAAGTGCCCAGGAACCCAAGTGAGTAAAAGCAACACTATTATAGGAGTATTCTTAAATCTGCACAATTAAATTTAAGAAGTAAATAATTTGCAAATTTTGCCACTTTTTTTTTAGGAAAAATGACTGGCAGCACTTGTCACAACTGATTACTGTTGGACACTGTGACACCTAGATGGGAGCCCCTGCCTGCAGTCCAGTTCTTATAACACTGTGTGTGTGTGTGTGTGTGTGTGTGTGTGTGTGTGTTTGTAGGGGGGGGAGAGAAAAGGACAGAGACAGAGAGGGAAAGGGGAAGAGAGGGAGGAGACACAGAGAAGATAGGGTAGAAAGAGATGGAGAGAGAGAAAAGGAGATAGAAAGTGGGGAGAGGAGGGGAGAGAAAGAGACAGAGAGAGAGAGATACAAATCCCTGAGCTCTACCCTTAGAGATCTGTACCCAATAGGTCTTGGAGGGCACTAAATTCCCTGGCATATTTTCTGGAATTTTGAGAGGTACAGTTCCAGAAAATAGAACCTGGAGTTATTTATGAAATCAAAGCACCCTGTAAAGGAAGGTTCAATAAAAAAGGAGACTTTTCTGAAAAGTAGAAGCATCCAACTGTGGGGCAGACAGGACCACCAAGCTCCCCGTCACTGGAGGCTCTCACACAGGAATCTGCCACAAAAGCTTACAGGCAGAACATATCTGTGCTTACCCTGAGGAGGGTGGCCCCAGGCCAGCCGCCTCCCTCCCTCATTGCTGGGAGCCCTAAGCATCTGGTTGGGATGCCGAGGAACTAGAGGGGAGCCCCCACCACATACAGGTCTGAGAAGCAAAAATTTGTCTCAAACAAGCTTCCTTTCCTTTCCCTTCTCTCTCCAGTTTGGGTGGCAGGGAGGTGGGTAAACACTCAAGGTCAAAGCCTTTGTCTCTGGGTTACCTGGGTGGCTTAGTTGGTAAGTGTCTAACTCTTGATCTCAGCTCAGGTCTTGATCTCACAGTCATGAGTTCAAGCCCCTCACTGGGCTCCACGCTGGGCATGAAGCCTACTTAAACACACACACACACACACACACACACACACACACACACACACACACACTCCATCTCTGGTAAGCCATTCCTTAAAAGAACTGGAGAAGCCCTTCTCTCAGAAGTGCCTGCATTTTAAGAAAGGGACTCCTGATGAGGCACCTGGGTGGCTCAGTCGGTTGAGCGGTTGAGCGTCTGACGTCAGCTCAGGTCATGATCTCACGGCTCGTGAGTTTGAGCCCCACATCGGGCTCTGTGCTGACAGCTCGGAGCCTGGAGCCTGTTTCAGATTCTGTGTCTCCCTCTTGCTCTGTGCCCCTCCTCTCTCTCTCCCAAAACTAAATAAACATTAAAAAATAAAAAAGAAAGGGACTCCTGATATTGGCAAAACCTATGAACTTGTAGTTAGGAGCTAGTGGGGACATTTGTATCCTGTCATAACCTGGCACTTCAGTGTCTACAAATCCTCATTGCTGGAGACAAGATAATGAGAGGGTATGAGCAGACCACGCAGTCCAGTCCGAACAGAATGTGAGCTACTTATGTCATGTAAAATGTTCTAGTAGCCACATTCAAGATAGGAAAAATAAACTGGTAAAGTTAATTTTAAAAACATTTTTTATTTAAATCGATGTGTATCCAAAAACATAACCATCTTAACATGGAATCAGTATAAAAATTTATTAATGACCCATTTTACATTCTCCCTCTCTTTTTGCACTTCTTTTAAATTGGGGTTATGATTTACAATTAAAGCTCACTTCAGTTCAGACTAGCCACATATCAAGAGCTCAGTAACCGTATCTGGCAAGTAGCTACATTATTAGACAACATATCTGCAGTCCCTAAACTATCCCAAAGGCTTCCTAGCTTTTCTATTTTACTACTGGCACATGACCTCAGGCAAGTTATTGAACTTTTCTTTATCTGACTTGCCTCCTTCGTAAGTAGTGATAAAAATAATAGTGTCTTCATGACAGAGTTGCTATGAAGAGTAAATGAGTTAATATGTGTAAAGCATATAGAATAGTGGCCAGCACAGAGCAGGTTGCTCAGAAACTCAACCCTCTGAGCTCTGTCGCATAGAAAGGGCAAGAGTTTTCATCTCTTTCTTATAGATAAGACAAGAACATTTATTAAGCCCCTCAATATGGCAGGCTCAGAACTAGAGGTCATGATCTCATTAAATTCCCTAGTAACCCAGAGAGGAAGAGATGACTGCCATGTTTTAATAATGAGGCTCAGAGCAGCCATTGAACTTGTCTCAGGCCACACAGCACGTACATGGCAGAGCAGGGATTCAAACCCAAGTCTCTTGGCTCTAAAATCCAATTCTTTTCACTCAACTGCGTGGTCCAATATGAAGAGATGGCCCATGCTCCTAGAGCAGGTGGGGACAACTCTGGGATTTGAGCTGCCATCTGATCCTCCGGCAATCTCCCCCTCCACGAAGCTGCCCCCCACCCCAAGGGTAGAAGTAGGTCACCATAATAGGGTGACGGAAACATTTTTGGTGGGAAGATCCTCCCGGGCATTCCTTCAGATTACATCTTTTTAGATGGATCCCCAAGTCTGCCAACACTACCGGGCCTTGGCACCCAAGCTGAAGATACAGAGGGGATGGAAAAAATGGGAGTTTCTCTGATTTACCAAAAATACTTCACAACTTTGGAGCCTATTCTTGTCTAGGCTCTGCCCAATGTCTATTGCTCAAGTCCTCAATGCTTTGAAAGAAGAAAGTGGGCGCTCTGGCCAGAAGGGCACAGCAAAAGGATGCGCCCCATTGCCTCCCCCTGGCTGCCCCTTGCCCCAAGATATCCCAACTCCACAGCCTGCAGGTGAGAGGTGATCACAGGAAAATGACTAAAAGGAAAACAGGAGGCCCAGGAACCAGGATACAGTTATAGGGAGAAAGGGGGGGACGAGAGAGACAGTGAGAGCAATTGAGAACGGCAATGCAGCAAAAAGAGCTTTTAGTGATAATTAATAATTAACATTTCTAATGATGTCCCGGCGACAGGAAGAGGCCAGCACAGGGCTCTGGGGCACGACTCACTCGGGGTGACTGCGACCTCCAGGAGGACCGGCAGCTTCATTAACCTCAGTGAGCTCCCCATGCACCCCTCATGCAGCCAGTGGGCTGCCGGTGCCAAAATGGCCATTGTCATGACAATCAGAGAAGGGGGAGGCTAGGGGAGATTTAAGGGGGATAGGCTGCCAGTATGAGAGGGCGCTAGGGAATTCCTTCTCTGGACTTGTAGATCCAGCTCCTATGAAAGCCAAGTTTCCCTTGGCCAAGGCAAGGAGCAGAGGGAAAGCATGTGCAAAGACACAGAACACTCCTAGGGAGCAGCACAGCTAAGAGCCAAAAAAAAAGGGGGCAAGGCAGTGGAAGGAAATAAAGACCAGAGAATGCTTTGTGGGGCATGGGGAGCTGTCCTAGGAGGGGACGGTTTTGGCCAAAGCCAGGAACAGGAAGGACTGGCTATATGGCTATGGCTATCATGGTAATAGTCAGTCTGAATGGTCCCCCAAAATGCATACATTGAAACCCTAATCCCCAGTGTGACTATATTTAGAGATAGGGCCTTCCAGAAGTAATTAAGGTTAAATGAGGTCATAAAAGTGAGACTCCAACCAGATGGGATTAGTGTCCTTACAGGAGGAGAAGGAGATGCTAGAGAGCCCCCGTCCTCCCCATGAGCACACAGAACTAAGGCTATGTGAGAACACGGCGAGAAGTTGGCTGCCTGCAAGTCACAAACCAAATCAGCCAGAACCTTGATCTTGGACTTCCCAGCCTCCAGAACTGCAGAAATAAATTTCTGTTAAGTCACCCAGCCTGTGGAATTTTCTTTGGGCATCCTGAGCAGACCAACACAGTGATGGTTGGAGACATCATGGCAATCAAAAAATGAGGTATAGGCTCTTGGCAACCAACTACCCCAGTTTTCCCAGAACCAAGGATCCTCCCGGGATGCAAGGTCTTCAGTGTTAAAGCTGGGACAGTCTCAAGCAAGCCAGGATGGTTGGTCACCCCAGCTAGTAACAGCAGTGGCAATAATAGTGATGGCAGACATGGGAGAAGTGGTATAATAATTAACTGATGCTTTATATGACATTTATATAATAATTCTATATTTATTCACTTGTAAGCTGCCGCATTCCTAAAGTCTGAGGATGCTTTAAGCCCTCATACATATACAGGGCTCTACGGGTACAAAGCATTTTCAGAAACACATCTGCCCTGCCCATTTAAGCCAGCTCTTTGCCCACCGAACTCAAGTTTGGCCCATTTTACCCCAAAGGCCAGTATGGACTCAGCTAGGTGGAGGGTCCCTCTGCCAAAGGCCTCCTAGCCTGGAGGAGACTGCCCACCCCCACCCCGTCACTAGGTGCCAAGCAGATGTCCAAAGCTTCATTCCCAGAGCTCTAGATTCCTTCCAGCCCTGTGCGCTGGGCCTCGGCAGGCTTAGTGAACTTTCCAGGGGGTTCTGAGGAAGAACCGTGCTCCAAATGCCAAACAGTGGTTCTATCTACTGCTACTTGGGTTTACTTGTTATAACTTTTTATTTCGACATAATGCCAAATTTACAGAAATGTTTCAAGAACTTTCTAAAAAAAAATCTCATATCCCCTTTTCCCAGATTCACCAATTATTCACTTTTTGTCCATTTGCTTAATAGTTTCTCTCGTTCTAGGGGCACCTGGGTGGCTCAGCCAGTTAAGCGTCCAAGTCTTGGTTGGGCTCAGGTCATGATCTTGCGGTTCATGGGCTGGGCTCACGTTGGGATCGGCAGCTAGCAGCACGGAGCTTTCTTGGGATTCTCTCCCCCGTCCCCTGTCCCTCTGGCTCACACTGTCTCTGTCTCTCTCAAAATAAATTAATAAACTTAAAAAGATCATTTCTCTCATTCTTTCTTAATCTAAAAAATAAGAAAGAAAGCTTTCCTAGTGTGTATAATACACACTGACAGAAAGACATATATAAGTAAATGCATCTGTATATTGGGAGACATATGTGTATTTTGGCAGCTCAATGCCTGTGTATTAATAAAGATGCATCCTCATAACCTTTGGTGGCAAAGATCACGGTTGTCTGGGGCTGGGGGTAAAGGGAGATTGACCGGGATGAGGGGTGATGGAAATGTTCTATATACCAATTATGGTATATACACATGCCAAAATTCATCCATCTAAATGAATGCTTACTATATATATGTTACTGTAAGCAGTTTGTACTTCAATAAAGTTGACTTTTTTAAGTGTAGGCTTTTTTTATTTTTTAATGTTTATTTTATTATTTTTGAGAGAGAGTGTGACAGTGCGGGAGGGGCAGAGAGAGAGAGAGGGAGACGGAGGATCCGAAGCACGCTCTGGCCTGACAGCAGCGAGCCTGACGTGGGGCTCAAACCCACAAACCACAAGATCATCACCTGAGCCTAAGTCGGACGCTCATCTGACTGAGCCACCCAGGCGCCCCCACCAGGCTCTGTTCTAAGTACTTTATAGAATGAGCTTGTTGGACCCTCACAACAAGCCTGTGGTATAAGGGCTATGACGGTCCCATTTTACAGATCAGAAAGGAAGGTTAGCTAGAAGCCCAAGATGGCACAGCTAAAAAAGTAACAAAACAGGACTCAGCACCCAGGCAGGCTGGCATCAGGGCCCCTGCTCTTTGACACTAAACTAAACTACCTCTTAATGTGATAGCAAGAAACCAGGTCCTGTGTAAACGTGGACTGTGTGCCACACAGCAGAGGTGCCCGTCAAGTGCCTGGGACCAGCCAGCGGGCAGAGCGAAACCGGCTGTCCCTGGGACTTCGTTGCACAGCACCCACACCACAAGGCTCTGCTCCACTGTTCCCCACCCTCCACACTCCTCGCGTCTGTCAGTCCCGTCTCTAGTGTTTTCCAACTGCCCGGTTTTAGGAAGCACCCACTGATGCCTTCTCGCCTAGTGCTGGAGACAGACTTGAACGTTTAAACCACTCTGCCTGTCCCCAAGAGATATTAATAGAAAATAAATATGTGTGTGTGATTTCCTGAAGTTCTTCTATGTTTCAGAAGCTGGAGATGGCCTCCTCATGACCTGTGTGCTTCCCGTAAGTCAGGGTTCTGTGTGAGGAGAGCACTGGACCAGATTTCAGGAGTTCAAGCATGGACTTTGCGACTGAATTGCTGTGTGATGTGAGGAAAGTTACTTCCCTTCTTCTGGGCCTCAGTTTTCTCACCTAAAACAACAGGGGTTTAGATCAGTTCAGGGATTCTTTGCTGATGGATCCCTGGGAAATCCATGGATGGGCTTCAAATGTTCAAGGAATCCTCCAAAATTTGTATGCAGAGCATTTTGTGTATGTGGCTTCAGGGGCCCATAGATTCTTCTGATTTTCAAAGGGACATGCTATTATTCTAAAATTTCAGCATCACTTGCCTGCCAAAATCCTGTCTAGTTCTAAAAGTCTAAGATTCTACGTGTTAATCTAAGTCTTTGTACTGCACACCAGCCTGGAACCTTCATTTACAGAGAATGACAAAGGAGACCCAGGACATTTGTGGCAAAGAGAGGACTAGCACATGAGTCTCCTGGTTGTAGTGCAGTCTTTTTCACTCATTCACTCATTTATTCATTCACTCGCCGTATATCCATTATGATAATTGTGTGTTATTCAAATGATAAGTTTTGACATATGGCATGAGTCCCTACAATGCTCCAGGGTCTAACACAGCACCTAGCACATAATAAATACTTGGTGGATGGAACAGTGAGCAGAGAAGCTAACCAGGTCCTGGGAATGGGAATGTGGGGAGAAAAGGCTGAACCCCAAATTAGGAGATCCAAGTTTTGGCCTCAGCATGGCTCCACTCAAAGCCTTTTCCGCTCCGCCCTTCTTTTTCCATCTGTGAAATGAGGGAATAGACTAGCTAAGCTCCAAGGCCCCTTCTGGATTTAAGATTCCAGGATGTCAAGACTGGCTCTGACTACTTAGATGGAGCTGGGAAACAGCAGTGCCTAAGAGCTCCCCAACCCCCGGGGAGGCCGCTAGCTTGGTGTATGAGTTATCTACTGTGCTGTAACAAATTAGCCTAAATTTCAGCAACTTAAAACAAAAGGGCGCCTGGGTGGCTCAGTCAGTTAAGCGGCTGACTTTTGGTTTCGCCTCAGGTCATGATCTCACGGTTCACAGGTCTGAGCTCCACGTGGGTCTCTGTCCTGAGCATGTGGAGCCTGCTTGGTATTCTCTCTCTCTCTCTCTCTCTCTCTCTCTCTGTGTGTGTGTGTATGTGTGTGTGTGCGTGTCTGCCCTCTCCTCTTTCTCTCTCTCTTTCTCTCACTGAAACCCTGCTGCCCAGCACAGCCCTGCAAGGATGAGGACAGAGCTGGGCGGGGGGTGGGGGGATGGAGGGGAGTGAGGGCTCATCGGAAGCTACCCAAATAACCCAGGAAAACCTCAATTAGCCAGAGAAGAGTAAGATAGTGCCTTCACTTAATCACAATTTTTTCCCTCTTCAACTACCCCCCCCCCATACATAAATCTAAATACTATGGCTGATGATAAGGAGACAAAAGGCAAGCAAGTATATTGCTGTTAAAGAATTTAAAAAACCCTCACAGGGTCTATACCTATGAGCTTGCATTCTGTCTACATCAAAAATATCATGAGATACTGAAAAATCCAGAATTATCAATGAATGATCTGTTACCTTTATTTTTGCTTGCTAAGAAAGAAACGTGAAATAAAACATTTTAGGAAGTTTTTAAAAATTAACATTTCTAACAATGCAGCCTTTCTGCTGAACTTGCATCTAATTAGGAAATTAAATTAACCAGACGACTTCACTTCCTCAGTAAATGGGATTGGATTTCTTGTGGTGGCGACTCAGACTCTTTTCTCGATTTCCTTGACATATCCGGCTCTTCCCATCCGTCTTTCATTCCTCCTGCTACCTGGAATTCTTTCTGATCCTGCAGTTAGAGTAGGAAGAGGTGGGTTCTAGTCTGTTCCGGGGCATGTCTCTTACATCCAGGGCATGTGGCCTCTCTGAGCTCCTTTTCCCTCAGAGATTAAAGCAGATGATTCTTTAGGTCCCTTTCATTCTAGGACTCCCTACACTGACTATTCTCTCCCTCTTTGCTTTCTAAAATCCAACCACTTTTTCAAGATGCAAGTAAAACGCTTATCACCACCTTGGAGCCTCCCTTATCTCTGTAAACACAAGTGATCTCTTGCTTCTCTATGATACTGCAATTAGATGTTACATTGTTTTATGTATTGTGTGTAATATATATGCACATTTTGTCTCTCTAACCAAACCCTAAGCTCTTTGAGGATAGGGGTCTGGTATTTCTCATTTTTATATCCCTTAGCACTGCACCTGGCACATAGTAGGTGCTCATTCTGTGGTTTGAAGGAAATCCAAAGTGTTGTGGTTTTGCAGGACACAGGTGTATTGGATGCCCTTAGCCAGCAGGGGGAGCGCGTCTGCTCCTTAAAAGAAGAAACGCTCTGAACCTTTACTCTGTGGAGAGCTGATGGATAGATTTACCTCTGAGAATGAGAGGCCCATGGGACTGGGATGAACGCAGGGACGAAGGAGAGCCTGTTATTTCTCACCAAGAAGCCACCATTTATTTTGTAAACTTGGTAAACAGAATAACATCTCAAGAACAGAAAGTAACCTTCATGATAAATTCAGAGCATTTCCTATCTCTAAAGCTTGCATGGAGTTACAACGGGGATACGTTCTTGATTAAACACTGTGTACCTTGGGGCATTAAGTCTATGATAAATTGGGAGATAGGGACCCACAACCTCATTTCTTTTAAGGATATTTAATTATAAAATTCTATAA
This sequence comes from Panthera tigris, assembly GCF_018350195.1. Classification (NCBI taxonomy): domain Eukaryota; kingdom Metazoa; phylum Chordata; class Mammalia; order Carnivora; family Felidae; genus Panthera; species Panthera tigris. The sequence continues at coordinate 56,295,023 of NC_056670.1, read as the reverse complement.
CAAAATTACAGCCTTATTAAAATGGTTTCTCACCAAAGAGAGGGTCTAGAAAGAGGATACAATGCCAATGGTAGCTTTTGGGTTTTCCAAGATCTCTCCCTGTGCCGCTGCACTCTATTCAGGGGTCAGCAAGAGGAGACAAACATCTCCCTTCAGAAAATAGCCCCTTGGGGAACGGAGTCTCTCTCTTCATCTACCCCCATGATTATGGGGTGCCAGGCAGCTAGGATCCCAGTATGCAGAGATGTCTGGTGGATAAACTAGCTTCTCTTTAAAAGGACAAACACCTGCCAGTAATGAGTGACGCATTAGTCACTCACACCTTAGTATGAATCATACCGATCATTTTATTCTGGCACCCCTCCAAAATGGGGCGTCAGGAATGGTCAGTTTCGTTGTATACTAAACGAAGTTGTGATTCTAGAGCACTGGATTCTCTGGGGGAGGAAAGCCAGGGTGATGACCCTTTATGGAAGGCCTTTGTGCAGGCAGAGAATGGTGTGGGGGTAAGGAACAGAGGGAGCCCCAAGAGGTAGGTGATTGTGCCAAGAACCATGGTGACAGTAACCATCCCTGGGTTTTTCCAAGAGCCTGCTCCATAACCAGTCAAACCATGTGCCCCAATTTCTCATGAGGAAAATACAGCTCTTTGGCTTTCCTGGCACGTTTCCTCCTCCACCACCAAGAAGCAGAAATAGGCAATCCTGGTGGTTTGACCTTGGGGTCTGGGTCTTTGTTTCACCTCTCAGAGACTGAGACCGGATGTCCTCAACCAGCAAGTAGGGAGGGTCGTCTGACTCCCCTCCGAAGAAATACGCTGCTAAGGACATTGCTCTGGTGCACAGTGAGCCCTCAGCCACCGCCACCGCTGCTGCCGTCAGTGCCCGGCACACGAGCAGCCCTCGAGAACCACTGGCTGCTGCAATTACAGAATCATTCTGGGCCCTGTACCCGGGGTCGGCCTGCGACACAAGGTCTGCTGCTCATTACTTACATCCACGTTAGCTTTTCACCCCTCAGCTGCGTAATTAGGAGCCAGAGCGTGGTGCTGGAAAAAAACAAGAAATCTGACAACCCCAGCTGTGCTCTCCCTTCCCCGTCACTGTGCGAACGGAGCAGTGCTCCTCAGGAGGTGGGCACCACTTCTAGGAATTAAACATTCCGGAGCATCAGGTGGGGATGGTCTGTAAGTGCCAGATGCTTTGTGGCAAAGCCCCATCACGTGCTGGCTATGTGACTTCAGGCAAGTCGCTTAATTTCCTTTGCTGTTTCTTCTCATCTGCAAAATAAAGACCATGAGGACCTGACGCCACCCACGCCCGTTCGGTGCCCGATGTAGAGTAGGAATTCAGTCAACATTAGCTTCCTTCCCCGCCAACTCTTTCTCCTGCTCCCCCCACCCTACTAGGGCCCAAAACGTCAGAGCTATAGGGAATCTGAAAAACGGCCAGCTCTGTCTTATCTTTCCAGATTAAGGAAAGACATAGAGCAAGACAGAGGCGGCCCAGGATGAGAGGTCAGGCCGCCCCCTCCCAGTCAGTGCTCTGCTGTCACATGACCGTAGTGGGGCTGTCAGCTCAGGGTTCAAGTCTCCTGGTTTCATTTACCCTGGTCTGTGGCTCTCCTCATTCTCTGAAATTATATCAAGGAAGCTTTAACGACCATCAGCCACGGTGGTTTTTCCTTTCTGAGGTCACTCATATCTTTGGCTAGAAACTCATCTGTGTAAGCATCTGTATTCTGCGCAGATTTGCAGCGGAGCCTAGGAATTGTGCCTGGGTCTGGGCTTCTCCTTACAAGTGCGGGATTCTAAATTCAAATTCACAAACCGAAGCCTGTTTTCTGGAGCACGGCCAAATGTGGGTGAGTGAGAACAGGCAGTTTATAATCCTGAGATGCTAATCTACCTTTCCAGGTTCTGACTGTGGTGGAGGAAGTAATGAAGTTGGAGAACAGAATAGGTTCCAAGCCTGAATGACCAATTAAGCCTCTTTTTAAATGACCAAGAGCAATATCTATAAGATACAAGCTAATTACAAGAATTAACAACAACCACTACCAAAAACCCCCAGACGCTTCAACTATATCAAATGCTGAGGACCAGAAATGCAAGGCATCTTAACAAGACGATCTCAGAGAGTGCCTAGCCCTGAGAGGACAACGTGGTAAATTAATGGGACAGTGAGGAACGGGGCTTACCTCGACGCACCCTGGATGGATGGTTGGAATAGCATCTTTGAGGAGGTGACCACATGAGTTGAGACCTGTGTAATGAGTAATAAGCGACGGGTGAACCTGAGAGAACATTCCACACAGAGGGCACAGCAAGTGCCAAGGCCCAGTTTGAGGATGATGGTGAAGAATGGAGAGCAGGTCAGAGTGGCTACAGCTCAGGGAGCCAGGGCTGCGGTATGAGATCGGAGAAGGAGGCAGTGGCCCAATGGTGTAAGGGAGAGGGAGGCAAGATATGGAATGGTCAGGTAAAAACGGTCTCTGAGGACAGACAAACCTGGATTTGAATCCCAACTTTAAGATTTACCAGCCGCATGACCTTGCGCAGGTCATTTAACCTCTGAGCCTCAGCTTCCTCATCTTTGAAATGGGGATGATGTTAATAGAACCCACCTCACATGGTTACGTGAGGAATAAGTGACACAAGCCATTGGGGTACACTTGGCAATCAGTAAGTTCCAACTTCTACTACGGGCTTCTTATCATGGACCCTCCCCGCCCACCCCTCCAGGCCCTGGACCCAGTTCAGCCGCCACCACTCAGGATACCACCAGGTGGCAGTCTTTCAAGCTTTTCCAGCTTCACCAGTGCCTGGTCCTGCCTGGTTTGTCCTTGTTTTTACCCATTAGGGAAGTACAAAGACCCAAAGACTCTTTGGGGGCAGAGACTGGTTGGGTACAGGGTGACTGGAAATGTTCAAGGAATATTCTCTTATTTCAGCAAGAAAATGTAATGGCGAGAATACCAAGTCACACCTGCAGAATACCGATTCTAGCCTCTACTTCACCTGCAGACCAGTCGAGCTTGGCAGTGCATTTGCTCACTCTGGGCCCCAATCGTCCCCGTCTACCTGTACCATGGTATCATTGTGAGGCCCAAGTGAGGCACCGTGTGTGGAATGGCTAGAGTCTGCCTAGAATGTACTGTACAGCTTTGCCACTTAGCTTGCTGTTTACTTAACCTCAGCCTTTTCGTCCGTAAAACGGGCATAGTAATTAGAATCGTAGGCTTGTAGGGATGATTGGAGCGCTAAAAGCACATGAACAGCACCCAGCACATGCAAGCGTGGCTCAGTGTGTGCTGTTACCATTGGTAAAGTACCGTGTAGGTAGATCGGCTTATGAGCACAGGCTGTGGGGGCTTTGGGTGTGGTGCGTGCTGGGGAGCGTTTGACACGGGATGAGCTCTCCGAAGGCCACGAGTAAGCAGAGAGAGAGGAGAGCTCTACATGGAGACGGGGAGGGAAGGTGTCCAGTAACCAAGCCAGGGAAACCTCTCCTGCCCTGCAGTTCCCAGGAGAGGCTGCAGGATGAAGGAGGAGGGGTGTCACCTGCAGGCCACATCTCCCCAGCCCGATTCTATTCCCTATCTCTTTCTGCGTGAGTTCAGCATCAATTCCCTGCTGTGCTGTAAGCTCCTTGAAGGCAGAGAAGGTCTCATCCATCTTTGTTCCCCCACTGGCCTAACACAGAGCCCACACCTAACAAGCTCTGAATAAATGCTGGCGGAGGCCCATCCATTCTGGACCGTGTAGCGAATTGGTCACATCCCAGAAGCCCCTGGGCTGTGCACTGAGCTGGAACTCCTCCGACCCAGGCTACGAATTGGATGCTCTGCCTGTGACCCGGGGGTGTTGGTGTCTCTGTGCTAATGTCCTTATCTGTAAATGTGTGCAGAGCACGCCACAAACACGGGCAAGAGAAAAGGCACAGATACCAGCTGGATTTCCCAGGCTTGCCATTTGTCCTGGACCTTTCCCTCCTGCCTGGAAGGCTCTCTGGAGGGGGCGCTTGGTAGCGAGCACTGTGTAGTGGGGAGGACCGGCAGAGTCATGGGGAAGAGCGGCAGGTACAATGAAATAGAGTCAGCATGCCAAAAAAAGAGCACCCACATTCCTAGGCCTCCTCTGCCATATGAGAATTTTGCTGAGAGGGAGGGATCACCCTCTCTTTCTGGGCCCGTTTCCTCAACTCCACTACAGGGAAAATATAAATACCCACTTCTTTGTCATAAAGTCATAGTGCCCGGCCCACAGAAAGCGCTTAAATGCTCGTTGACTATCCCGACGAGGCAGCGCATGAGACAAGGCTTTGTAAATACTGGAGCAGCTCTGTTAAAACTTCTCTGCCAAAGTACTCTCAAAGCAGAAGAAAGGGTATCCCACAGCCCCAGCCCAAGGGTCTGGAGGGATCTCACCCAACAGGAAGTTTGAAAGGTCTTTTGTCTAAAAGATGCACGTACAGTGCATTTGCATTCAACTCTGTGATGTATCTAGATTTATCAAAATGGAAAGCGTATTTTCAATTTCTTACCAGTTAAATTATCTACCAACACCTCCTCTTGCCCCCTGCCCCTAGCACATCTTCCGGTAAAAATGGGTAGTCCAGGAAGACGTGGTGCTTTTATCTGGGGTAATTTGTGGTCCTGGAATACTCCCCAAACATCCCTGTTTAAGGAGCACGATGAAAAAGCACTCTTCAGGTTTCATTATTTGCATTTAATCTTGTGGTGGGCCAGCCTCTGCACCCTGCTTTGCTGAGGTAAAATACTTGGCCTTTGTCTGTTTGGGTCCAATCAACTCCCGAGGGTCCAGAATGAGCTCCCTCCCTGCACGCTGCAGTGCTCACGGGGCCAGCCAGCAGGCAGTAATTGGACAGATCAGACAACAAACAGCCTGCGGGGCTCTCTACTCGGAACTCAATGTTGTTACTGCTGTTTTTGTTGCCTGAACCTCTGGCCCCCTGCCTCCCTGGGGCCTGCCCTCCCCTCCCTGCTCCAGCCCATAGCCTTGTCTTTGAGATTTTGCCTGCCTCCTGAGATGCCCTAAACTGCACCTCCCCCCCAAAAACCTGTGCCCCAGCTTTCCAGGCAGCCGTTGTTGCCACCTCACTGGAAAGCCGAATTGTGCTCCAGCCCTTAAAGAGCTCCAGGGGAGCAGTTTCTACAACCTCTGCAGGAATCTGGTTCTAACATCTCACAACTCTCGAGGAGAAGAAAGCCTTCTTTTCATGAAATCTCAATTCCTTTCTGTTGCAATGAGCATGCAGTTGCTTTTATTCTCTATGGTTAGAGCTACACTTAAACAACCATAATTCCTCACGATTTTCTCCTCGCTCACCAGTGTGTGGAATGTTGGCTTTGCTTCTGCTGGTCAGCCTTCATCTACCATGTGCACGGCCCTGGGGCAGGGCTGGGCTCTTCTTGCCTCTGAGGAGTAAGTGGAGTGACACTGAAACAGAGTGGACCCTGCCATCACAGGGGTAGGGCTGAGCCAACAGTGACCCTGCGCTTCTTTGGGTGTCTGGAAGAAGTGACTGAAATGACCCCGTTGAGGGTCTCTGGTGTGCCAGACCCTAAAGATGTTTACGGGATATGTAAAGCCAGGTCTCTCTGAAAGGAGCAATTTCTTGCTCGGCTCTGGACAGTAGGCACTGCCCAAGAGACATCAGTTTGCATCCCAGCTCTGCTTTTCGTTAGCTGAGCCAGGCTGGGCAGGCCACTCACCCCTTCGAGCCATCATTTGTGTCAATGAGGATTTTTTTTTTTTAATTCTGTAAAGTTCTGCACAAATTGAAAGACTTACTGTAGATCGGGTGGAGAGATTATGTAGGCAGGGGTACCTACAGATCTGCCAGTGCAGGAATATAAAAGTGAGATGCTGAAGGTCTGGGTGGGAAGAGAAAGAGATGAAAGTGAGTGGCATTTCAAAGGAAGGACAGGCAGGTGGAGGGGACAGATTGTGCACTGAGATTGGAGGAAAGAGAATGACAACAGGTACCATGTATGGAACGCTCACGATGTACCAGGCGCTCTGCTAAGTGCTTTGCCTACGTTATCTCATGTGTTCCTTATGAAAGTCCTGTAATCGTTTTTATCGTCCTCCTTTTACCCCGGCATCTGGCCGGTCATAGCAATACCTCCAGACCCTGAAACTGAACCTGCGACAAATCCATTCTATCTTGAATGGAATGTGGTGTCAAGATGAGGATAGAGTTTTAGGGCAAATCAGTAAAGAACCAAGAGGTGCAGGGAGAAGCAGTGGGGGGAAGGGAGTACTCCACAAACCACGGTTAATGAAATCACGATGGAGTAATAAAAAATAATGCCCCTTGCAATTTCAAACATGGATTCCTTTCCCCAGACGCCATCAATTCTTGTCCACCTGTTCTTGTTAGCCCTCTGCTTCTAACCCACCTCCTCTCCAAATGGTCTGACTCCTCCCTCCTCCCTCTCTTTTCCCAATGGCTCCTCCCTCCCTCGCTCCCTCCCTCACTCCCTCTCTTCCCCGCCACCCAATTACCCTTTCCATCTTCTTTTGTGTCAATACTTGACTCTTTTTTTTTTTTAAGTTTATTATTTTTTTTGTAGAGAGACAGAGCATGAGCCGGGGAAGGGCAGAGAGAGAGAGGGAGAAAGAGACAGAATCCCAAGCAGGCTCCAGACTGTCAGCACAGAGCCCGACACAGTGCTTGAACTCACAAACCATGAGATCATGACCTGAGCCGAAAACAAGAGTCAGACCCTCAGCTGACTGAGCCACCCAGGCACCCTGATACTTGACTCTTTCTTGATGACAAGATCTTCATATTCAGTTTACACATTCAAAACAGATTAGAAACATTCTCCTCTGCCCTTTGCTTCCTCTCCAAAATCCTTCCTCCCCTTTCTCTCTCCTCCTGGTTCTTTCCCTCTTTTTATTTCCACCTTCCTGTTCACTTTCCTCTCCTGTTCACTTTTCACACATTTCTCTCTTCCCTTAGGATGAAACTGGCCAGGGCACTCCCAGCCCAGGGGCCCCTTGGCATATGCTGCTGGCAAATGCCTGCTTCCACTCCCCAACTGCTAAAGGCTTTTTTATTATTATTCTTTAAACCATGACCATGAGTTCATGTCTGTCAGAAACCTGGCTGGGTTGGCAGCTGGAGATGCCAGACCAGGAGTGGCTGGAACCTGGATCAAGATCTACCCACCAAGGCAGGGCCAGGATCTTGGGAGGTCCTGGCAGCTGATGGTAGGAGAAAGTGAGGCCAGGTTGGGGGAATATCAGAGGAAGCTGGCATGAGGCGGTCAGTGGGCAGAGGCTCAGGAAGGCAGTTGATATCAGGGATATGAGGCAGCAGGTGCTAATGACTCAGCTACAGGGAGGGAAGAATCTGGACCCCAGAATCCTAAACACCTGGGTCATGTGGTTGGGTACCAGGATGGGAGAATGAGACAGAGACCCAGTTATTGGAGCAGGAGTACCAAACAGAGCTCAGTCAGAAGAAAAAGGTTAAGAGCCGGTACTAGGACCTGGAGCAAAGGCAAGGCAGGACCAAGGTCAGCAACAAGGCCAGCCTTAAGATTCAAGATGAAGCTTTCCTGCTGCTGACCTTGGGCTCCAGGGAGCCCCCTGACCATGAAAGCTATTGCTGGCTGGCCATCTCAAGCACGAATAGAGAGCTGTGCAGTCGGGGGTTCTCCATGGCCCTGCCTTGTCCCTGTGTCATACTCTTAGTCAGCCTCTCCGATTGCAAAGCCACCCTACAACAGTGTGGGAAAACTTCAAAGCATCCAAGCCACCTGGGTACAGAGTAACATGATTATCAGACGTCTACCCGCAGCATCGCTCCCAGGCTCCCCCACGCCCCACCCCGCAGCCCTAAGAGGCTCTGACCTAACCAGCTTTTCTAGGATTCCATAATGCTCTCCTTTTTCCAGTCTCCTTTCACAGGTCTGCCCTCTCTCCACCTGGACAAGTTTCCTGTAGCATGCACTCCCATTCTAAGCTGTTCTGAACGAGCTCTCTCTGGCCAGCTGGAAGTCCACCACGGTTTGTGGCTTCTCTACAAGATCTGCACCTTCATCCCTACCTGCCTCCTCTCATAAATCCATTCCATGCATCTGTCACTTCTAAGCCACTGTTCACACAAGTGCATCTGAAACTCGCCAGCCATCTGATAAGTACATGTTCCTTAGAAGAAAGGACTACAGCACATTACAAGTTGGTTGGAGAAGGAGTCATTTCTCCACTGTCCCTTAAACTCCTCACTTCTTTCAGTGTGTGGTTTCTCACTCGCAACTTTGGTGAGGCTGTCGCTTGCCCTCACCAAACCATTCTTTTCTTTGGGGGCAACCAAAGCTAATTCCACAAATCCCTCATCTGCAACTCCCAAGTTCTCAAATCTCTCAAAATCAAGAGGTGGATTTTTGTTTTGTTTTCTTTGTGAGTCTGTTGCCAAAACTCAGCTGGTGACAAAACCTGACCTAAACTGATGGGAAGCCACTTGATCCTCACACCTGCTTAAGTGAGAACATTCATGTATCTTACTGCAGAAATATTAGTGCCTCCTGTTAAGGGATACTGCCCAAGACCCCACAGGGGACGTTTCAGAGTGTATGGTACATTTCTGAATTCTAAAACCCCTTTGGCTTCAAGGGCTGCAGATAAGGGCTTGGGGAACTGTAGCAACCTCTCTGTTCTTTTGCAACAGACCTGTTGGAACAGAAGCATCTCTAAGATCTGAGATTCCCTGGCCTTTTCTTTCCATCTGGAGAGTGAGAAGACAGCCAGGTGGATCAGTGAGGGTGACGAGAAAAGCAAGGATAGCAAATCTTCTGATGTGGAGAAAGAAGGGCTGACTTACTGTGACTCTAAGTGGCTCGTGTAACCCATCTGAGGCTGGACTGCGGGAGGGAGCTCGTTCCCAAGAGTCCCTGCTCCAAAAGGCTTTCAAGATAACTGAAATGACACACACAAAATGTCTTGAGCTTTTAGAAAACAAAGTGCCACATTAACTTTTTAGTATTTCTTAAAGTAAATATGTTTAACTGGAATAAATTAATCAGCGAACACCGTGTGTTCACTCAGTGCCCAATTTCACACCGGCTTCCATGAAGTAGTCAAGTGTAAGATACAAACTCTGGGCTCAAAGGGGCTTCCATTCAGATAGGATGGCCCAGTTTTATGCCTAAGAAATAATTAGAAAACTGGAGTGCTAAGATGTTGCAGACCTGCAGGAGAGCAGAAGAGGCCAAGCTTGCTGGCCAGAGTGGTTTGGGAAGGTGGTGTGGGAGATGAGATTTAGTCTGGGTGTCAAAAGATGAGAAAATCTCTTAGGCAAGTGTCCCAGATAAGAATGCACATTTGTGGGAGAATAGTATGGAGAGAGACGTCACCAGAGTGGAGAAGGCTGGAGTCAGGGTATTGGGAGGAGACTGAACATGCCAGATTGGGTAAGGAGTGGGTTGAAAAACGTGTGTGTCTGTCTGCTTATGCAGTCATAACAAAATACTACAGACTGGATGGCTTATACAACAGAAATGTATTTTCTCACAGCTGGAGGCTGGAAGTCCCAGGTCAAGGCTCCGGCAGGTTTGGTTTCCTCAGATGCCTCTCTCCTTGGCTTACAGATGGCCACTTCTCTCTTTGTCCTCACATGACCTTTCTTCTGTCCACGTGCAGAGAGAGAGAGGGAAACCTCCAGTGTTTCTTTATTTTTTTTTGTAAGGACACCAATCCTAAGGATTAGGGTTCTACTCGGTGATCTCATTTAATCTTAATTACCTCCTTAAAGGCTCTATCTCCAAATACAGTCACATTGGGAGTTAAGGCTTTAACATATGAATTTGGAGGCGGGGTGGGGTGGAGAGACACAATTCAGTCCATAACAGTGTGCGTGTGTCCCGAGAAAGCAGGGTGTATCTGGGCAGTTTGTGAGGGCAAGATGTCTACAATGAGGCAGGGCAGGGCTAGACTCTGAGTGGACACAGACATGAACTGAGTGAATGGACATGGAGGACATTAGAGGAATTAGAAATTATAGGACCAGGTCTGCTTGGTCCACAGGCTCAACCCTCCCAAGTTCAAGTGCAGAAACCAGATTGCATTCCCTAGAGAACTTCCTGGAAAGAATGTCTCCGTCATTTCCTGCATTTCTCTGTCCTTCCCCAGCACCTCTGGTCTGTTGCACCCTTACTTGTCTAGCTGCAGGGAAGTGTGACATCATTATAGAGCTGTTTTGTGCAGACAGCCTATTCACATCTGGATGACTGATGCTGATAATTACTGCATTGGTTACTAAATCTGCTGGGTTTAGGTGAGGCGAGGCTCCACAGCTGGGGCTGCTGCTCACAGCTTCACCAGCAGAGAGAGAGGTGAGAACAAAAACCAAGAAAGGTGTGCTTAGGTGCTTGGGATTGAGTGAAACTGGTTAATTACCAGTCACTTGCTATCTCCCTGAGTTGAAGTTTCTAGCTAAGGAACACTCATTGATCAGACAGAACAGGACAACCTGCAACTTACCTCCACACTAAGAGGGTGGTGGGAACCAAGATGCAGAAACAAGCATGGAGGTGGCCTCTGGGATGTCAGGGGCATCCATATGACTCAGATGCCCTCCGAACAGGATGACGGCGTGATACAGCAGCAGACCGGACTCCTTAAGGAAAGAGCTCTGAATCAGGTGTGTCCTTGGGGCAGAGTTTCTGTTAAGTGAAGGTTCTTAATTTGGGGTCTTAGATTAACTTTTAAGGGTCCATGAACCCCCTAAATTTGCACGGCAACATGTATGCGTGTATGTGATTGACCATTTTTCTGAGAAACAAACCCCTACCATTAATCAGATTCTTGAAAGGCTCAAAAGAGTTGATCTCCCAAAGGGAAAAGATTATACACCACTGCCCTAGACCCCCAGAGAAACAGGTTGACATTGGGCAGAGCCCCAGGAAAGACTTGAGATCCCTAATGATCCTGACATGATACTCAGAGATGTGTTTGCGTGTGTGTGCGCATGCATGTGTGTTTATAGATTTTTCTAGAGGGAGGATTCAACAGTTTTTGCCAGATTCTCAAAAGGGTCCACAACCCTCAAAAGACTAAGAACCTGAGCTAGTTCCAGTTCCAAGACTAAGAACCTTACCTATTTCTTTCCAGAGGACAGTCACAGAGACCGGAAAACAGGGCCCAAAGTAGCCTCTGGTAGTTCTGCTAAAACCTGGCGATAAGTGGGGCCAGGGGCTAGTTGGCAGGAGGGTCTCCATTAAACACACACACACACACACACACACACACACACACACACACACACACACACCACACACAACCAAAGACCACATTGGAGTCATTTTAAGAGTCCAGTGCCCAGAAGCCAGAGTGGTGGTCACAAAGCCCTCAACAGATGAAAAAAACAGTCCTAGCTCCCTCCTTTCTGATGGTGTATTCCCAGGTCTTTCTCTTCCAGTGCCCCCTGCCCCAGCTTTCAGAAACGCAAAGACTTTACTCATGGAAGCTCAAATTTCATCCAATAAATCCTTACTGATCACCTACTATGTGCCAGGTCTATTCTAGGCGCAAAACAAAGGACTTGTCTTCAGAGTGTTATCGACCTAGGCCCATTTCCTGCCCAACACACGGGTATTTTGGGCACTGCTGACCTGGCGCTTAGCCGGCACAGCCCCTGGTCCAGAGAGACTGAAACCATCTCGGCCACTGCAGCGGGCTGGGGGTCGAGGTGGGGGTTAGCAGTACCTGTGAGAAAAGCGGTGAGAGGGACTGGAAGGACCCGAGCGGGTAGGCCTACCGGTAGACCCCAGATTAAGCTCAGCCCCGGCGCTGCCGGGGTGGGGACACGGCGGAGGCACTGCCTGCGGCTCGCCGGAACTGGGGGAAGGGGCTGCGGCCCGCCGCCTCCGCCGCCTCGGCCGCCACGCCTGCTCTCCGAGCCGTGCTCGCCCGCTCCCCGCCCTCTGGGGCCGTCGCGAAGCTCGGCTCTCCATACTGAGCAGTCCCCGGGAGGCGTTCGGACACGTTTCCAGGCCGGATAAAGATCGACTCAGCGCTCGCTCCGCAGCGCGAAATCGCGCCATCAGCGCGCCACGCGCGGCCGCTACGGCCCTGCCCGGCGACGCCAGATCACTATCTGGGGGGGAAAGGCAAGGCAGCGCCGCCGCTCCCGCCGCCACCCTCGGCCCTGCGCGCTGGGGTGGCCGCGGGGCCCAGGGGCTCGCCTCCCTCCCCTCCCCCCTGGCCTGCGTTCTCGGCGCTTCCTCCCGAGGGACCCCCGCTTCCCGCCGGCCCGGGGCCCCCAGCGCCCCGCCAGGCGCCCTCGCCGCCACCCTCCCCCGGCCGCCCGCCCCCCCAGCCAGGCCCCGCTGCCTCCTGAAGGTTACGCGACGCAGCCGCGGGGTGCGGGGGGCGCCCGCCCTCACCGCCGCCTGCGCCGCCGCCCACCCCAGCGCCCGCCGCGCCGCGCCGCGCCGCGCCGGCCCGGCCCGGCCCGGCTGCCGGCTGCTGCCACCGCAATCCCCGCTCCTAAATCAGCGCGGGGAGGCGTCCCCTCCCCCCACCGGCTGCCCGGGCTCCCCGCGCCGCGATTGGCCGTGCGGGCGCCCCCCGCCCCGGGCCCCCCCGCTCCAGCTGCCGCGCCATTGGCTGCGGGTCTCCGCCAGCCTTTACATAAGCCCGGGCGCGCTCGAGTGGAGTTGTATAAAGCGAGCGAGCGGTGGCGGGGCGGGAGGCTCGAGGCCAGCCCGGGACCGGGGCTGGGAGCTGGAAGGCGGCGGCGGCGGCGGCGGCGGCGGCGGAGGCAGTGAGTGCCCGCGCTCCGACGCCCCCAGGCGGTGGGGCTGAGAGAGCCCCAAGATGGCTCCGAGCGCTGACCTCGGCGTGAGTACCCGCTCCCGTGCCCCCACTCCCTCAGGCGGAGAAAGTTTCTCCCGCTCTGCGCGCCCCTCCCGACTCGCCCGCAGGGGTGGCGGGGATGCCGCCGGGGAACCGGGAAAACGGACACCGCCACTGAAGGCGGCGGCTGTGTGTCCAACTTGCGCAGGACTCGACCGGCGCGCCGAGCCTCCCCCGCGGGCTGGGGGCGAGGCAGGCGCGGGGCTGGAGGTGGAGGAGAGGTGGAAGCGGGGGTGTGCGGACGACAGCCCACTCAGCTGGCAGGGAAGGTGTTGGGGGCGCCCTGGAGGTCAGCCGTTTGGGGAGGGGGGCACTGGGGCTGCCAGGGGGGCGGAGCAGGTGAGGAAGGATGTGCTGGGGGTATTTGGGAGTCACCCAGCTGGGCTCAGCTCCGAGCCGGGGAAGCTACTGGCCTCGACCAGTAGTAGCTCACCCACTACGCTGCTAGGATGGGGAAGAGCCCCGGGGAGCCTGTGCTTCTTCCCCGGGGAAGCCGAGCTCCTAGGCACAGCGCTCCGTGGCCGAGAGCTCCAGGAGCCAGCCCCGCGAGCAGCGTAGCTGCCAGCTGCCTTTGCTGGACCGAGGTGTGGTCTCCTCGCTCGCAGCCTGTTTCAGGCAAACCAGCTTCAGGCATTCCAGGGGGGAACGGGGGTCTTCCTCGGCCCTTGGGGGCACATGGAGGCTTTGATGGGGCAGCAGGCCAGACTTGGGGGCATGCCCAACAATGCAGCTCGCTTCTTCGCAGTACATACAGTAGTTGGGAACCCTGCTTAGTCCCGTTTCTGCAAAAACCAACTCAAGAGTCCAGAGTCATCCCGGCCTGGATGGGAGCCTCCCAGAGTGGTCGGGAAAGGCTCCTGAGGTTGGAGGGGGGTGGGGGCGCTCCCCTTCCTCAGGGAATGACTAATGAATATTGCTGGCGCCTGTGGTGGAGTGTGCACCTAGTGTGGCTCCTGTGCGTCCCAGGAGGTGCTTCTGCTCTCCAGGCAGGACACGTTCTCGAGTCACACTTGAGATGTCTTCTGGGATGGGTGCAGGACTTCCCAAGTGAAGCCGGGTGGAGAAGAAGGGGAAAAGGTTCCAAGAATGGGGGACAGCTCTGTAGTGCCGCCTTGAATTTGGGGAACTCACGTGGGGAGACAAATGCTGCTGATGGGAGATTTTTTTACCCTGATGCCTTGGGGCTGGACATACCCAAGACTGAACCAGAGTGAATTCAGAGTCTTGCTGTATGTCACTCTTGGCCCTGAGGAAGGGGATGATGGAGGATGGAAAAGTGGGAACATGGTAGTTCTTCCAATATACCTTTTGAGGAAGCATTTTCTCTCTCCCTGGCTTAAGAACATCATTCTGGCAGCAGGTCCCAAAGTCAATTTAAGAAGCAATGAAGGGGGTTTAGGGTCTTGAGGCTGGCGCAGTGGACCACAATTAGAATATTCTGGTTTCCAGTTGGCACTGATGGACTCTGGAGAAGGTCAAAGGCATGCTCCTCAGTTGGGGTATATCCTTCACCTGTATACCATTCCTGAACATGAGTGGGTGTTTTGAACTCCTAGAGGAGCTGCTTCAACCTGGAGATCTTTTAGGGGGGTTATCAGTCCATAACCCCAGACCCAGCTCCATTCTCTGCCTGCAGTCAACGTTTTCTGCTACATTTCCCAACACCTTCTCTCCAATGTGGATTTGTGCAGCGAAATACCTGCTTGTTGCTCTTTCTTCCCTTCTCTCCATCTGGGTTGCACCTGGTGTTCTGAACCCTGATGTTTATTTTGTGGCATCTTGATGTTTGCTTAAGATGTCCCATCCTGCACAGGTTGCCTGTAAATGTGTGGACCAATAGTCTGTGTAATTCTAGGGAGTGAAACATACGCTGTTGTGGAGAGAGGACCAGGGACCACAAAGGCAGTACTATGAAAGTGCTTATGACAGTCTCCTGTTCTCAATCTTCCTTGCTGCCTGCTGAAGCGATCAGGGGTTAAAGGTGAAGCAGGCTCCTTGGTGTCCAGTAGGGGGCGCCAAAGGCACCCAGGTCAAGACTTTCCCACTTCTTGCTGTTCACTGACCATGGTAACTAAACCTCTAAGCAAGCTGAGACCACAGCCCCCAACCCTCACCTTCATGATTGAAGCCCTTCTACCACAGGCTTCCTGGACATCAGGTGGTCCTGTCATCTCAGGTGCAACGGGGCAGATGCACGTACAACATTCCAAGGACAGAGAGCTAGTACTCAGCCCCACCTGCTCTCTGAGATCATTCCTTTGTGCTTGGTTCTGGTGTGTCCTTTGAACTTGTTAGCAGCTCCTGGAGTCCAAGAGCATTAGGGCTAGAAGGGAGGATCCTTGAAGAGCATCTAGTCCAACCTCATCCCATCCCCAGCACTCACATGCATACTGAATTTACAGATGAGAAAGCTGAAGCCCAGTGAAGGCGAGTGTCTGGTCCAAGGTCACAATGGCTCTTTGATGGAAGACACTGGATGAGGTTTCAGGATTTCCAGTTCTCTGCTCAGAGCTCTTTCTACTCTGTGACCTGCTTCCTCCCTTTTTACTATGGAGATGGACGTGTGTTCTTGGCACACTAGGTACTCGTAGCTGCTGACATCGGTCAATTAACAAAATTAGTAAATTTGGGGAAATTGCCTTCAAATCAATTATTCAGAGTGAGGAGCAGATAAAGTTCTTGTAATGTACATATGCAGGTAATAGAAATTCCTAGTGTTTTTTTTCCCTTTCGTCCATTATCTTATCTCATTATTCCAAGCAGTCTTTTAGGCAGAGACAAAGCAACTCCAGTTCTCCGTCCATGCATGTAGGAATCAGAAGTGCCCAGTCCCTCTCTGTGGCCTTGAAACCCAAGTCAAAGCTCTTCCTTTCTTTCACAAAGGCGTGCTGGAGTAGGGTCTCCCTGTCCTGCATCATACCACTGCCGCTGACACCTCCATTACTCAGATACTGGGTGGAGTGGAGAGTTCCCAACAGTTATTTGCCCATTTCCCCATCTTTGCTGCTCCCAGCTCAAGGTCAGAGTGCTAGGATGCTCTATTTTTGCAAAATCCTTGTATTAGGGCTTCTTGGGTGACCTGGAAGATGCTACCATTTCCACTGCCCTTTTTCTGTTCTGTAAGTCTGACTGTCGACATCTGAGCTGGGCCCCGGGAAGGAGGTTTGCTGAGTAGCCTGTGGGCCGCCCCTCCATTTCCTCTCCCCACCCCGTTCCTTTGCACACTGCATGGAGCTCCTCTGGGTTCCTCCCAGAGCCTCAGCAGACTTGGTGGCGACCCTCGGAAGGAACTAGTGCCTGCCAAGCCCCAGAATTCTGAGAGCCAGATCCTCTTCTGTCCCTAAAGCTCACCCAAGGGATGCTTGTTGCCAGGGAAGATGCTTGAGTTTCCTCTTCTCCTCCAGGCTCACAGGCAAGTTGGGTCTTAGTCTTCAAGGGGGGAGGGAGGTAGTAAGATTACGTGGACCACCAGACAGCAACAGCCCCTCCTTTAAGAAGTGGGGTTCTAAGAGACCGTGCTTGAGATCCACGCCAGCTCCCGGCTCTAGCTGAAGAAATGTGCCTGCATTCCCAAGGCTTGGTCTAATCTGGATAAGGAGAGGAATATAATTACGTAAAATATGGCTGTAGCATAGGATCTCTAGATTTTGGTTTAATGGAGGAGAGGACATAGAGTTTGAGAAGTGGCATTAGACCCTGAGAAATCAAGAAGCCACTCGTTTCGCGAGCCCCACTGGATGGCTGACCCTTACCTTACTCTCATTGGGAAGGCAATCCGTGGAGTAGAAAGGACATAGGCTTAGGATCTGGCTCCTGCACTTACTGGCTTAGAGACTTTGGACAAACTGCTTAACCTCTGCATGCCTCAGTTTCCTCCTCTGCAAAATGGTGAAGATGGCAGCCCTGTGATGAGGGTAGGATAGACAGTGAAGAGCAAGGAAGATAGTCTCTAACATGCCTCTGCCCTCAGTAAGACATAAAAAGGTATTCAGCTGGAAGGGGATATTGTTGTGGGATCACTGGGAACCACACCGAGGCCTCCTTTTCCAAGCAAGCGAGGCCGAGTGTCCAGGTTTGCATATCAGCCCTCTGCTCACAGCAACATCTGGGCTGATGGACAAGGCCTTCCTGGCAGGGCTCCCTCCTTGCCTTCTTCCTTCCCCCACCTTGGGGCTTCGTTTGGGGGTTCTGACATACTTGGGGAAAAGAAATTTTACAGGTCCCAGGATAATTCTGAATGTGATGAAGGGCCCTGAGCTATTGATTCCTAAGGAAGGATCTTTGTGCTGGGAGAAGCCTTCCCCGAGCCCAGTGATTTAAGAGTGCTGACAAATCTGTGCTCACCGAGCCTCCTGCAGGCTGCAGATACAGGCTTCCAGGCCAGCCGGGGCTCTGCGAGGGATTTCTGGGGAGCCTGGCTGGTTGCTTAGGGGACATAAACCTGTGAACTCTCCTTAGGAAAAAGTATGAAATCAATTGGCTTATTATCACACCCAACACACCCTGGACCACTTAGGGCAGTTAAGAAATGAGAAGCAGCAAAGGACTTGGAGGCTGTATTTGAAAACCATACAGAAAGGTGTGAAGCGTTTGGGGACAGGAAGTTCACACTGAACCACTCGTGATCTTGACCTTATTGAAGCTCTTCGGCACTGACTAGGGGGCCTACTTTGCCTCCCAGACATTTGGCAGTATCTGGAGATACTGGTTGTCACCACCGGGCTAGAGAGTGCTACTACCATCCAATGGGTAGAGGCCAGGGATGAGGCTAAATATCCTATAATGCATAGGACAGCCCCCCAACAAAAAAATCAGCCTAAAATGTCAGCAATGCCAGGCTGCGGAACCTGGACTGGAGCAGTGCCACACAGAATCGTAGCATGCTAGAAATGGGAGGAATTTCAGATGCGTTCTCATCCCACTCTCCCATTTCACAGTTGAGAACACTAAGATCTAGAGAGGTAAAAAAAAACTAGCAAGGGTCCTACAGCAAGCGGGCGGCCATGCTGGTCTGGAACTCAGATCTGTTGTTTGCTGAGACCAACTTACAGACTCTCTCAAAGATGTTGTGAAGATTCACTGTGAGCTGTGAAAACACTTAGAAAATTATAAAGAGACTATTATTAATATTGCTATTATTAAGAATTTGGGAGTTTGGAAAGTTCTATTTCTGACTGTGCCACTGACTCATTGTGTAACATTGGGCGCATCATTCCCCCACCCCCAGGCCTCTCTGAGTGTGTGTGTGTGTGGATGGCGGGTGGTCTTAGCAAATGGTAAGTACATCATAATCATTATCTTTAGAGAAAAGTACAAAGATTTGCCCTTCAAAAACCCTAGGCACTTAAAAAGGAGAAGATAGAAATTTTCCTTGAAAGACATCATGTTGACTTCGTAAGAAGCAAAACGTTTTCTTCTTGGAAAAATTCCAGTACCCTGGCCCTGTAAGTTGGTTCCAGCCCAGGAAATCTGATCAACATCCGGAGGACAAACTGATAGCTCCACAAATGACAAGCGATTGGATTTGTCCCCTCTCCCTCCGGGAGGGGGGAGGTGGGAACTTCTTCACCCTTTCCTGCTCAACCCTCTTGGCACAGGGAAGTTCTGCAAAGAACTTCACTGGAGGGTTGAGAAGGCGTGTCATTAATTAGTAAAACCTTGTTTACTTAACAGACAAATTCTTAAAGATCTCTTCCAAGGGACGTTTTGACATATTACTTTAATTAGCCACAGAAGAATTGCAAGTACAGAGAGTGTATAAAATGACCCTTCCTGTTGTTTCTAGTTACTGTTATCTTTGTTTGCACCCAACAAGTACAGTGACAAGGTCATGGGAATCACCGCTGAGCTCAAGGTGTCCCGTTGACCGAGGGAGAGACTGTGGGGACTTCCACCCTAACAGCAGCCTCCACCTGCCTGGAGAGCAGCCCCCAAGTGGAGCTTCCTCCCTCCGCATCCCTTCCCTGCCTTCCTTTGATGTCTTCTTTATAAGGACCTGTTGTGCCAGGTGAATCCTGACTCAGCTGTCTGGGTAGGAAACAAGCCTGGGAGCCCCATCCCCACCTAAATGGGGAGAAAAGCTCCTTCAAGATTGATAGGAGCGGCCTCGGTTGGTGTTTTTCACTGAAGGCCCATCTCTGGTCTCGCTCTCTGTGCACTGAGGATTGGAGGTAGGCAGTCACTTGAGTCTCTCCTTAGCGGATCAAGGTTACACTCTGGTCAATCCCTGTAATCAGAGGAGCTAAGCAGACAGGCCCTTTCCATCACCTACAGATTCGTTGTCTAAGTGACGTCGCATTCCCTTTCATCCTGGTCTCTAAGAACAGACTTTCTTGGAAATCGTAATCATGCACCTCTCCTCTGAGAAGCTATATATGTCCAAGGAGGCTTTTGCAAGTGGGGACACAAGAGTCCCTGAGAAGGAGAAATACTGCCTCGTAAGCAGTGTCAAGGCAGGCACTGTGTCTTTTGTTCTTAGCCATAATAACCTCAGTGCCTGGCATGGTGCTTGGCACATGGAAGAACTCCGTGGCTGCTTGAATAAATAAGTGAATGTGGGTGGCTGTTCTGGGGCAGAGGTGACTCTTGGTATGAAAGCGGATCTCCAAACTGGCCAGTCTTCCTTCTGGCTCCTTCTTCCCAGAGGGCTCTAGAGACCTCAAGGTCCCACTGCTCAAGCAGGGGTTGAGGAGTTCAGGCAGGGCCCACCCTACAAGGTGGTGGCAGGCTCTGAGCCTTGGGCAAGGCTGAGTTTCTCCTCTTCTTTACCACCCTCCACGCGCTCACTCCCCTTCCCTCCATCTTCCCACCAGGCTGCTGCAGGGAAGCTCAGTGTAAGTATGACTTTGCTTTCAGCTGATAGAATAGATGAGAATTTGGATTTCCACTGAAGACAGACTAGGGAGGGAATCACTGCTTCACCAAAAGATTCCCAGGGGCATGCTTCTAAATAGCAAGGTCCACTAATGCATTTTAAGTGATTTAGGAAAAAAACAAAAAAACAAAAATCCCTGACCGGTAGACTCTTAGGCCTGGAAAAGAAGTCTGGAGGTCGTCCAGTGCCATGCCACTGCCCTGCCCCAGGACGCCAGTCCCCTCTGTGAAACTTTTCAGAAGCTCACTCACTTTTCAGAAGCACAGCCTACCCGTCCTGAACACTGCTGCCCCAAATCTAAATCGCTCTTTCTCATTAAAAACAATTTTTTTTTTAATAAAATGCAAGTCTGATCATGTCTTAGCCAACGCCAAACCCTCTCCCATTGTATGACTCCAGGCTCCTGACCTTGCAGGCTCCACAGGCCACAGCTGCTGCCTCCGCCTTTTCCCACACCCTGCACTCCACACCCCCGACCCTGCATTCCAGCAACAACTGCCCTTGCCTAGTGCACACAAGCCTTGATCTGTAAATCCACCTGGAATGCAGCTCCCTTGGAATCTCAGTTTTCCTTCCTTCCTTCTACCTGCCCTTCCTACCCGCCTCCCTGGACAACTCCTCCTCTTACAGGCTGCAGCTGCACGTTGTACCTGTTGCTGCTCTGAGCTTATCCCTCCGAATTGTGCCTCACCCCTGCTCAACTATAAGCTCCTGGAGGTCAGGAGCCATGCCTTAGCTGTCATTTCTGACCTGGCCCGTGGGCATCTACTGTTTGAGCATGCATGTGTATGTATATGTCAGTAAATGGAGGGGTCCTGTGTGTGGAAGGCAGTGCTGAAGAAGCCAAAGAACTCCACCAGCCTCCCTAGACAAATGAGTCACAGAAAGAAGCCTATCTCTCGAAGTCTGACAGTCCCCAGGCATTCCATTCAACTTTGGCAACTACTTCTGGAAGGGGAGTACCTGGTGGGCCTGGGCTCCACCTCCTGAACTGCATTCCTTCATTCAACATTTGTTAGCAGTAGTAATAGTGTGATTGCCGTTACCGTCACCTACCATGTACGGACTTTGTGTTTGCCAGGCACTGTGCTCAGCACTTAACAGGCATTATCTCATTTCATTTCCCGTTTCACAGACCAGGGAGTCTAAGCAATTAACAATACTTCTGAGGCACCTGCTGTGTGCCCTGTGCGTAAGGCTGGGAGACTCCATTTGTCCTCTCACTTTCGGTAACCCCGTTTCATTAGCCTGCTAGTCTCTGTGGCACCTCCTAGCCTGGGTCCCCTGAGTTTTCCTCTGGCTTTTCTGGAGCAGGACCAAGTCTGCTTCCTATCCGTGAGTGCAGCTGCAGGCAGCATGTGGTGTTTTCCCCAGGTAGAGGGAAAGAGAAGGAAACCTTATATTTTCTGGGTGCTGGGGAAGATGCATAGGACTTGGTGGCCCCTCAGGTGGGGGGCGGCGGTGGGGGGGCAGATTCCGAAAGTCTAGCATTTGGCGATGCAGAAGATGAGGACAGAGACAAGGTGGAGAGACACCCATGACTGAGGCCTCAGAACATATACTCCGTGGGGCAAGGCCTTTATTTTGTTTTCAGTTGTCTTCCCAGTGTTGGGCACAGTGCCTGATACGGTGTGGGTGTGTGGGAAGATGGAATGAATAAATGAGTGAGTGACTGAGGGGCACCTCCAGCTTTCTCTCCCACTTGGGCACAGTATTTGCTTCCCAGCTGGCATCTCAGCTTCCAGCTGCACCCTCCCATGGCTTCCTCCACACCCCACTGCTACACTGGGCTTTCTAACACACCACCCCCAGCTGGGTGGTTCCCTAACCCACTCTGGCTAGTACTGCTCATGAGACCGTCTCTCTTTTCCAGCCTCCTCAGCCACCCTCCTTCCCAAAGACTGCCCTGCCCCATCCTGTGCTCCAGCCACACAGAGCCTCCTTGCACAGCACAAGCCTGCTTGTCCACGCCTCATTCCGGCCCCTCAGCCCGGGACACTTTCTCCACCTTCTCCCCTTGGCCAACTCACCACTGCCTCTCTCTTGGGCCCCCCCTGCCACCGCAGGCAATGGTGCTTGCTCCTTCCACTGCGTTCCCATCTCACTTGGTTTAAGACAAGTTTGGTATAGTGAGAGAAGGTGTCTGTCTAGTGTAGTGTCCAGAATACCAATTCTGGGGCCGGTGTGCTTAGACACAAAATCTGGCTCCACTACGTACTAGCTTTGTGACCTTAAGCAGGTTACTTAACCTCGCTGTGCCTTTGTTTCCTCATCTGTGAAATGGGGTCAGGAGCAATACCTACCTCACAAGGTTACTATGAAGATTGAATGAGATCATCTGGGCGAAAGTTTAGAGTAGTGCCTGGCACCTAGTCAGTAGTTAGGTAAGTGTTCATATTACTAGCCGTTCCTCATGTGGTACTTGTTATGCAGAATTGCAGTGGAGATCTGTTTGCCTGGTGTACAGAGTCCCATGAATTAAGCTAAAGAGAGATGTGATCAGTTCGGAGATTAGAAACAGAGCTCTGACAGGCATGTGGAAGTGGGGGAGCTGAGAGGAAGGGGGTAGTTAGTATTGCCACTGTTCGGGTGAAAGACAGAGGAGCCGATCTCCGGCAGTGGGGGTGGAAAGAACGAGCAGTTTTGAGAAATATCCATGGAGCAGCATGGACGTGGTGATCCAGCAGGTGTGAGGAATGAGGAAGAAGCAAGAACCAATTATGACACCGCATTTCCAACCGGAATGACAGTGTTGGGGTTGGAAGGGGCCCAATGAGGAGCATCCCCCTTCCTTACTCAGGTTCAGAACCAACTGAGAGAGAGAAGGGGGGAGGAAGAAGGGAGGAGAGAGGCAAGCCTCAGGCAGAGATTAGAATGCCACGGTCACTACAGATACCGCTGTTTGGAAGGCCAGGCTTCAGAGTGGGGTCTGTGGGGCACCTCACTGCGGCCCTCCCTGCGGGTGGGGGAAGGACTGAGCCTGCCTGACCCACCTCAGCACTGGGCAGAGAGCAGCCTCTGCAGGGAGGCAGGTCCATAAAGGGCTCTCCTGCCCAGTTCTTGCACACTGACCGGTCTGTGAGTCCCTGCTCAGGCCCTCAGGAGGAGGAGTTGCGGGGAGAAAGGAGGCTGGGAATGCTGCACCAGCACTGGAGGTTCTCAGTCGCACCCTGTTGGTGATTTGGGCTGGACACTTCTTTGTTGTGGGGGCGGTCCTGTGCACCCTAGGAAGTTTGGCAGCAGCCCTGGCCTCTACCCACTAGATGCCAGTGGCACCGCCCTTCCCTGGTCTGACAACCAAAAATATCCCCAGACATTGACAGATACTCCAGGGAGCAGGTGGGGAAGCAAAATTGCCCCCAGTTGAGAACCCTTGCTCTAGGCAAGTGGAAGGTCTTCTGGATGGAAACTTCCGGACTGGGAAATTAATGCTTCCTCCCAACTCATGATCAGGGGATTGGGGCCTTTAAATAGGCAGTGCTAGGGGCGCCTGGGTGGCTCAGTCAGTTAAGTGTCTGACTTCGGCCCATGAGTCATGATCTTACAGTTCATGGGTTCAAGCCCTGCGTTGGGCTCTGTGCTGACAGCTCAGAGCCTGGAGCCTGCTTTGGATTCTGTGTCTCCCTTGCTCTCTGCCCCTCCCCCACTAGTGCTCTGTCTCTCTCTCTGTCTCAAAAATGAATAAAAAAGTTACAAATAAGTAAATAAATAGACAGTTCTAGAAGGCCAGGAAGGCCAGGGTGGCTTAACAGCCGGGTCCTCCACACCTTTGGGTCTGCTCTCTGCTCCTTCTCTCCTTCCTCTCCTGTCTGCTACCTCCTTAACATCTTTAACTTGTGGCTACAGCACCTACAGCACCCTATCTGTGTGGAAGCACTCCAGTCCCCCCCGTCCCCCCCCCCCCCCCCCCCCGCCGAGCTAAGTTAGGTTTCTCTTTGTGCGTCCTCCTCCATGGCACCCTTCACCCTGTACTGCAAATGTTGACTTCCTCCCTGTGACCTTAGTGCTGCCAAGCAGAATCCCAGGCTCATCGCGGGTCCACAGGGAGTGTCGCTATGGGTAAATAAACCAAGACGGCTTCTGTTGCCTCTTCTCCAAAGATGCCCTAGTTCCAAGCCCTCCTCCGTGGGACTCTGCATAGATCTGGTGGCCCAGCCTGCACAGGGCACAGTGACCCCGCAGCTGTCTTTCTCTCTGGAGCCTCTGCCCTCTTACAGTGTCTGGAAAGGGTCTGGGCTCCCTGCTCATCTCTAACATCCGAAGCATCCAGAGCTCTTTTGTAGAGTGAGACTCTGCCCTCCTACAATGTCTGGAAAGGGTCTGTGCTCTCTGCCCATTCCCAACATCTGAAGCGTTCCGGGCTCTTCTTTTGTGAGATCTCGGGGTGGTGCCCTTGGCTCTTTCGATAATTGCTAAAGAACTGCTTGCCCTGAAAATTGTCCTGGAAGCCTCTCCCCACAGCTGCCTGACCCCACATCCGAGATCTAGGTTGCTTGGTTACCAGTTTTCAGACCCAATTGAGGAAAGTCCCAAGGCCGCAGAAAACTGAGTTTGGCTGCATGTGACCCCCAGCCAATGTCTAAGGACGATCTAACCTAACACTATCCGTGTGAAAGGAAGGGAAACGAGCGGTGAGCAGCGCTGCCCTGCCTGGCCCCCGGCAGGTGCTCACTCACTCACCTAACCCTTGAAACCTTGGTGTGGCATATGATTCCCACCTCACAGATGAGGACACTGAAGATCTGAACAATTAAGGAACATGCCCCAGGTCCTAGTTTGTGGGGCGGGGCGGGTGTTGAGATCCAAATCCAGGTCCCTGACTCCAGGCTTTGGGTTTTTCTTTCCCTTTTTTATCCCGCTGAGGATTGCGCAAGAAGTTTGCTTAGAGAGCTTTTTTTTTTTTTAATTATTATTACAAAGCAATTCTTCTCACTGTCTGAAACACAAGTTCTGCGATCTCTTGCCCTTGTTAAGACAGACCCCTCTCTGCCCCTGCCCGCTCCTCCCCTGCAGGCGCAGCCCATGTTCCTTATCTAGCTAGGTACAGGTACCCTGACCCCACTCCCCAGCCTGCCCAAGCTTTGCCTTTGCGAGTCAGCCTCGCCTCCTCCAGGCCGCTCTGCCCCTACGTCCGCCCTTTGCACTTACACGCTTAACCTACCGCTCGGCACCACTCAGTGCTCGAATACATAGTAGGCACTTAATACCCGAGCATTCAAGAAAACAAAAAAATTCAGTTCAACCTACTTTTTAATTCTATTTTTAACTTCTCCACGCTCTCCCACAAGATTCAGATGTTCACAGTGGTGTGACAGGAGGTTTCCCAAGTCAGGCATGTAAAATGTGAGGTCACTCTGGGTGCCTGCTGTGC
The DNA here is from genome assembly GCF_018350195.1 of Panthera tigris. NCBI lineage: Eukaryota > Metazoa > Chordata > Mammalia > Carnivora > Felidae > Panthera > Panthera tigris. The sequence goes on along the minus strand of NC_056670.1, from coordinate 56,269,886 downwards.
CGCGGCTTCAGGCAGTCCCATCCCGCTCGGCTTTCCTCCCCAAACTCCGCGTCTCACGTCTTCCTTTGACATTCTCTAGCTAAGAAGGCTTTCTTAGATACTTCAACAATCTGCTGACGAATTTTGGTAGCAGAAACATTTTTCACTTTAAATCAGATTGTAGCTTACACTCCCGGATATCTGAGGACCATGCGCCTGGGGCAGTGGTTCTCAGCCCAGGCTGCCCATCAACATCATCTGGGGAGCTTCTAAAAATATACAGCACCCAAGCCCCACCTCAGACCGATGTAATCAGAACTGGGTGAAGGAGCTGGGCCACAGTGTGTTTCTAAACACTGCCCAGGTGATTCTGTTGGCCAGCTAGGGTTTAGAACCGTTGGTCTAGAGCCTTGCTACTAAAAGCGAAGTCTGCAGACCAGCAGCAGAGGCATCCTGTGACATTTTGTTAGAGTGCAGAAACTCGGGCCCCACCCCAGACCTACCAAATCAGAATCTGCATTTTACCAAGATCTTCAGGTGATCTGTAAGCACGTTACAGTTTGAGAAGCATTGCTTTCGGGAAAGAACAGTTTTTAAATAAGTGTTTGACAAGTTGCAAGCCATTTCTGCCGGTTCACATTATCATTTGGACATATTCCTTCCTTTGTACATTTAACAAATAATAATTGAGCACCTACTAGTACCAGGCACTATGATGGTTTTTAAGAACACATTGGCATGCATCTCTGTCTTTTTTTTTTAATATATTTTTTTAACGCTTATTTATTTTTGAGACAGAGAGAGACAAAGCATGAACGGGGGAGGGTCAGAGAGAGGGAGACACAGAATCTGAAACAGGCTCCAGGCTCTGAGCTGTCAGCACAGAGCCCGACGCGGGGCTCGAACTCACGGACCGCGAGATCATGACCTGAGCCGAAGTCGGCCGCTTAACCGACTGAGCCACCCAGGCGCCCCATGCATCTCTATCTTGCCTGCAAATTCCTGCCCATACCCCATTTTCTGTAAGCCTTTGATGGTAGCTATCTCTTTTCTCCTTGACCTGACCCCCCCTCCAGTTCCAACCCTTCCCCTCTTCTCACTTTTTTGCAAAAACTGGAGTCAGAATCCTTCTTTGTCACTCCATATCAAGTGTGGTAATTTAACTTCGAGCTGAAGACAGCTAGTACTTTGAGCGTATAACGATAAACTGAGCCTGCAGCCCTGTGGATTGCATAACCCTCCCTTGATTTCAGCTCCTTAGATCTGGAGACAGAGGAGAAGGTTCTGGAACTAATCTCGTACCTTCACTGTAGTGTATACCCTGGCTTCTGGCCTGGGAGCTGTGGGATAGCTGTTCCTCGCTATTCAACGTGCAGTTGGTAGACTGGAGCCATTGACGTCACCTGGGAACTTGTCAGAACTAGAGAATGTTGGACCCTACTACAGATCTACCGAGTCAGAATCTGCATTTTAACAAACCCCCAGATGATTCGTATGCACATTAAAGTTGGAGAAGTACTGAAGCACTCGTATAGAACGGCGTTTCTTAAATTTTGCGACATATTATGATCACATGGGAGCTTTTAAAACTCTGATGCCCCTGCTGCAGCCGGTGCGAGTTAAGTGGGAATCTCTTGGTATGAGACCAGACATCTATATTTTTTTATTGTGCTGATATATATCGAGAGAACATAAAGTTTGCCACTTTAGCCATTTTTAAGTGTACAGGTCAGTGACACTGAGTGCGTTCACATTGTTGTGCAACATCACTATCATCCGTCTCTAAATTTGTCATCTTCCCAAACTGAAACTCTGTATCCATTAAACACGAACTCCCCGTTTCTCCTCTCCCCACCAAGCCCTGGCGGCCAGCATCCTATTTTCTGTGTCTGTGAACGTGACTGCCCTGGGTACTGCATCTGAGTGGAATTATAGATTATGTATCCTTGTGACTGGCTTACTCCACTTAGCATAATGTCTTTGCAGTTTATCCATGTTGTAGCATGTGTCAGAATTCTCTTCCTTTCCAAAGGTTCTAGTATTCCATTCTATGTATAGACCACATTTTGTTTCCCCATTTGGACTCTTGGGCTGCTTCCATCTTTTGGCTATTGTGAATAATGCTGCTGTGAACATGGGTGTAGAAATATCTGTCTGAGTCCCCTCTTTTAGTTCTTTCCAGTGTAAACTCAGAAGTGGGATTGCCGGATCACATGGCAATTGTATTTGGGGCTTTTTTTGAGGCACTGCTACATAGCAGTTTTCCGCAGTAGCTGTACCGTTTTACATTCCCACCAGCCATACACAAAGGTCTTACTCCTCCACATCTTCACGAACGATTGCCATTTTCCATCTTTTTTGTTTTTTTGTTTTTTTTTTTTTTTTTACTATAACCATCCTAATGGTATGAGTGGTCTCTTATTGTAGTTTTGATTTGCATTTCCTTAATGGTTGCTGATGTTGAGTGTCTTTTCACATATTAATTAGCCATTTGTATATCTCTTCTTTGGAGCAGTGTCTATTCAAGTCCCTTACCCATTTTTAATTGGGTTGTTTTTTTTTGTTGTTGAGTTGTAAGAACTCTTTATATATTCTGGATATTAATCCCTTATCAGATGTATGATTTGCAAATATTTTCTCCTGTTTGGCGGGTCACTTTTTTGCTCTGTTGATAGTGTCCTTTGATGTGCTAAAGTTTTAAATTTTGAGGTAATCCATTTTATCTGTATTTCCTTTTGTTGTGTGTACTTTTGGTGTCATGTCCAAGAAATCATTGTTGGACAACAGTATTTTTTAAAAACTCCCCCAGTGATTCTAGTATACAGCTACAGCTAAGCAGTGTTTCTCAAACTTTAACGTGCATTTGTGTCACCTAAAGTCTTATTAAAATGCATATTCTGGGGGTGCCAGGATGGCTCAGTCAGTTAAGCATCTGACTTTGGCTCAGGTCATGACCTCATGGTTCATGAGTTTGAGCCCCACGTCCAGCTCTGTGCTGTCAGCCAGAGCCTGGAGCCTACTTCAGATTCTGTGTCTCCCTCTCTCTCTGCCCTCCCCTGCTCACACACTCTCTCTCTCAAAAATAAATTAACATTAAAAAAATTTTTAATAAAAACTAAAAAATAATAAAATGCATATTCTGACTTATTAGGTCTGGCGTGGGGCCCAAGATCCTGCATGTTAACAAACTCCTGGCTGATGTTGATGCTGGTCCGGCGAGCAGTCTGTGTAGCCATGGTTTAGAGGAGCACTTCAGGGATTTCTTTCATGTGAGCCCTGAGAGTAGAAGGAGATATTTTCCAGACCTTTTCCTGAGTTTCTTCATGATAAAGTGCGTGTTCTCCCTGCACCATGGGGGAGGCTGTCCACTGCGGGGTGATTTCAGATTCCAATCAGATGGCTGATTCCTCTCTGGCCTTGGCCCCTGTGGGTGAACTACTGTAGAATCCTGCCAAAAGCTGTTTTGTTCAAAATATGTTCAATATGCTCAGAAAAGAAAATCACACAGGTTGGTCTGAAATTTTTGGAAGGAGCTAGGGAGAAAAACTACTGAAGGTCTGCTTCTAAAAAAAAAAAAAATCCTTTAATTCATCATAGAATTTTAGAGCTGGGAAGCACCTTTAGAGTCTATTCCAAACCTTCATTTTGGAGAAGAAAGCTGGGACCCAACAAGGCTGTGACTTGTTCAAGGTCACCAAGCAAAATAGAGGTCAACCCATAAGTGTATTACTTCTTTTTAGTCTTGCTTTAGGGTATTTATCTGGAAATGGTTAACACAGAGTAGCTACCTCTTTCATATGGCTCCTTTAATTAAAAGTTCACCTTTTCACAGAAAAGGTAAAAATCAACAGGCTGGATCAGGCTTCTTGCCTCTCGTGGCCTTCATTAGAAAATTTCTACCAGTTGCTTGTATTACCCTAATAGGGGTACCTGCCTCCCTGGTGGCAGTGACCCAAATTGCAGGAATGGTGCCCAGGAGGGACTACCTAGCTCCTAGAAGGTATACCCAATGCCACTTTCTCTTCTGTGTCCATTGAAAACCTTGTAATCTGATCACAGTACTCTTTCAATCCACTACCAATCAATTGGATCTGGCTCTCAGGTTGAAACTCATTTGCTGTCCCTATAATAGAGGTCATACCTTGAAAAGACCAGTGACCTTCAGATCCACCCTACATTTCAGCATGTCTACACTGGTTATTAAATACTCTTTAGCTTCTCATTTTTACCACCAGCTGCTCATTAATCCAATTATAAGTTTCCTTCATCCAACCAAACTTCCTGCCGAGTGGCAGAACTCTCACAGTGATGCATTTGCCTTCAGTGATTAGACAGCCCAGTAGAAGATACTGTCTTGTTCAGACATCTCTGTAATTTAGACTTGACCTCACTCTGACAGTGCAACACCCAACATGTGCCCTGTGAACAGGCTCCAAGAGCCTCCTTCCCAGGAAGGCTCACTGAGATTAGTTTCTGCCCTGCAGTTGGAGCCCTGCCCCCTGGGTCTCTCCCCGGCCTCACCAGCAAGGCATGAGAGAGGCTTCTGAATCATGTTTGACTGTGAAGGCAGTGCCTGGGCCCCTCATTTGAGTTTCTGGGTCCTGAACTGAGGCAGGCTCATTTGCTGGCAGGAGTGTCTGTCTCCTTATGGGGAGCCAGCCTCCCCATCTTCTTCATTAAGACCTCAGCCTCACTCAGCCTTGTTCTCAGCTGCCAGACGCACCAGCATGCCAGCAGGAAAAGTTCCATCAAGAAGGGGTCTGCTGCCTTCTGAAGGCAGGAAGGCCCCACTTTGCCTGCAAGACCGGACCTACAGCCTTCATGGGACTTGTTCCAGGAGGGCCTTTAGAACACTCTGAGTTCTGATTCCAGGCCTCCAGGCAGAGTCTCAGGGTGGTGCCATCTGTAGCTCACACAAAGAGGGGGTGGAGTCCTTCTACCTCCTTGGCCGTTCTCATCAGTCTCCTGGGTGCATGTCACCAGCTCCCATGGCCCCAGGCTGCTCGGCAACACCCTGAGTTATGTTAGAGATATAATAATGAATTATACAATGGATTATACATAATTAATTTATAATAAAACACGCACACAATGGTTTAATTTCTCCAAGTGAATGATGTACCACCCGCCAGATCCTGCTGGAATACATTCCCTAACTGACTGCTTCCTGATCTGGAGATGATGGCCAGCTGCCCTAGGGAGGGACCTTGGCCAGAGGAACCTGCCAAGTCTCAGACTCACTCCAGGCTACCTCTGGGGTATCTCCCATAGAAGGATAATCCTTCACTGCCTCTATTGTTGTTCTAGACCAGGGTACTCATGGGGGCTCGCTCCACACCTGGACTATTTGAAAGTGGTTATTTTGTACATTCCCCCAATCTTTCTTTCAGAGTATGGGAGATGCTTATATATTTATACTCGACCATTCCTTCCTTCCTTCATTCACTCAACAAGTGTGTATTGAGTGCCTATTATGTGCCAGCCCCTGTCCTTGGCTCGATGCCAGCGAGTTAGCAAAGCACAAAGATTCTTGCCCTGGTGGAGCTTACATTCTAGCAGAGGGAGACAGATGATAAATAGTAACCACAATGAATAAGTAAATTACACAGTATGTTACACAGTGAAAGGTGCTAAGAAAAAGATAAAGCAGAGCAGGATAAGTATGATCAGGGGTGATGCAGGCAGGCTGCAGTTTTAAACATGGTAGTTAAGGCAGGTCTTAGGGGAAAGTGGCAGCCTAGGAATTGCCAAGCCCTCTGTAAACAGGGGGGAAAGGTACTTATGTGCCTACTCTGGGCTGTTTGGTTATCAGAACTTGCAGTAACATTCGTAACTTTTGGTTTCAGGTGTTCAGGATGTTATTGTTCCTGCTGCTGCTGCGGTTTCTGCCCCCCATTGAGGGGTCCCAGCGTGCTGAACCCATGTTCACTGCAGTCACCAGCTCGGTCCTGCCCCCTGACTATGACAGCAACCCCACCCAGCTCAACTATGGTGTGGCAGTCACCGATGTGGACCATGATGGAGATTTTGAGATCGTTGTGGCAGGGTAAGTGCCTCCTACCCTGAGTCTGACAGGTGTATTAGTCAGCTTTTGCTGTGATAAGGCTGAGTAACAACCACCAAAAGCCAGTGGCTTGCAACAACACATATTCCCACCCATAGGTCTCAGCTGTCAGCTGGGGCTCTAGTATGCCATGTCCTTACCTTTTGCTATAGCGGGGAGAAGATGGAGCATGGATGGTTTTTCAGAAAGAGAATTTGAATACTCTGCTTCAAGGCATTCTCTTCATGTTTTTAAACTTCCTTAGTTATACAAGCATTACTTCCTTACCAGTGTAGACATCCCTACATAGGAGTGGCTTAAAGGTGACAATTATGATAGATTGGGATGCTCAAAGCTGCCTTTGCACAGTATCTTCCATAAGACCAAGAAAACATTAATTGTCCACTTCAAAGAAGCGAGGAAGATGGGAATTCAGGGTAGCTAAACATCCTCTAAAGTGTGCCTTGGTGCCCACTGTTCCCTTCTCTTCTGAGAAGCAACATTGCATAGAAAGACAAGCATGTGATTTAGAGTCCAAATAGCTTGAGTTCATGCCCTAGATCTACAGCTTTCTAGTTGCATGACCTTAAGTCAATCCCTTACTCACTGAGATTCAGGTGTATCAGCTGGAGAAAGGGGAATAATCATAATGCTTTTTTGTCTTGAAGCCTCAATAGGGTATTGCATGTACCAGTGCATTGTCAATTCTGCCAGTAACCATGGATAGTTGTTATTTATGGATCTCTAATACATTCCAGGCACTGTGCTAAGCCTTTTTCAGAGGCATTGTTTTATTTAATCCTCCTGACAACACTATGAAGTACATATACAAGGAAAGGAAATTAGATGGTAAGCCACCTGCCCTAGTCAATGAAACAAGATGTGGATGGGTCAGGATTCGAACCCCTGGGCTTCCTAACTCTAAAGCTGCTGAACTACAATTGTGCAAAGTTTTGTCATCACTTCAAAAATCAGCCGACCAGTGAAAACACAAGGGCATGTCAGCGTCATTCTGGGAGGCCTGAGCTTTTATGGCAGCACTGAAAAAAGTCACTGGCAGGTAACATTATTTGTAGCAGTTGCATGTAACAGTAGAAAGCACTGACCTTGGAATTGGAAGACCTGGTTTTAATTCTAACAATACCACTCAATAGTTGCGAACTTCATGTAAGTTACTTAGCTATGTGGTGCCTGCTTTCCTCATCTGTATAAGGTGCCTATTGAAGTCTACCCCCACCTACCACCCAGGGCAGTCGTGAGGATCAGGGGTGATGATGTATAGAAAAGACACTTAGTAAAGCACACTTCTTCTTCCATTTATTCATATCTTCTACCCTGTGAAGAGTAGAAGGTACCTGATTCTAGACCCTCCTAGAAGTCTGGATAAGTGCACCATCCAGTGGAACTTTCTGTGATGACATAGATGTTCTGTGTTGGTGCTGTCCAATATGGTGTCCATTAGCCACATGGGACTGTTGAGCACTTGAAATGTGGCTACTGTGACTGAGGAACTGAATTTTTAATTTTATGTCATTTAAACTAAATAGCCACATTTAAATTAGCACGGTTCTGGGTCTTAAGAAGGAAAAACTAAAGAGCAGAGTGTGCTAGAAAAAGGCAAGTCAGAAGTGATTGTAGTGACCCTGTTGCCTGACTGACCTGAGTAGGGTGGGGCCAAGCAGCTTGTCTGCATTCAGTGCTGTGAGGGTCCAGTGTCTCTCTGAATCAGGGAGCAGCCCACCTCATCAAATCATTCCTCCCAGAGCCATGAGTCTCTGGTTAAATGACTTCGATGCATTTCTGAAATGTTCTAGTTGGCCCTGCCTCCTGTTAGGTGACACCAGCCTCCCCTGGTAGACCCTGGGAGTGACAGAGGATGGTGGGGCAACCATCCTTCCCTCCTGCTGGACCCTCCACAAGTTGCTGCTGTGGGCATGCCCTCCCTTCACCTTGGACGCTGGCTTCAAATGCAGCTCTCCATCACACCCATCCTTTGACGTGCATGGGTTGTACTGCGTCTCCTGAACATGCAGCTTCATTCTTTCCAAGTGCTGGGCACTCATTTCATCTTCCCTTTCAATGAAGTCCCTCTCTCTCTCTCAAGAAACCCCAGGAATTTGCTTCTGTGTCCTCTGTGGTGGGGAGGCTAGACCGTCGTTTGTAGTCAGCTTAGAGTAAACCTTGTCTAGCTTGCTGCTTCCTGTGGGTCCTATATAGCACTTGGGAGTCATCCTCTGAAAACAAAGCCCACACCATCCCGACTCTTCATCCTGAATCAGCCAGAGATCAGGGAAAGACTGTTCTCTTTAATCCCAGGGGAGGGTTGAGCCAGGTGGGCCCTGTCTGAGAAAGCTTGGGCTGCTGAGTGTTCTTCTGAAAGATGATATTGCCCACCCCCAGCAAAGGAGAAGGCTTGCATGGAGGACAGGATGGCGAAATTGGGCAGCCTCCCAGCTCCAGGTCAGGCCTTTTTTGTGGCTGTTGTGAAGCATTGTGAATTCTCAGAGCATCAGAAAGACACATTCTAATTTAAGTACCAAATACATTCCAAAGACAAATATAACTTTTTATTATCTTCAGCGTAGGATGATTTGTCACTGTCTTCTTCTTTGGACTGGATAACCAAGGGTTGACTATGCAGACATATTTAAATCAGGACCTTGGGAGGTCATTTGGTCCACCCCTTGCCTTCCAATAAGGCCACACCTATAGTTCTTGGAGGCTCTATTTATTTAAAGCCTTCCAAGAGAACATGTGCGATCTTTTTGTAATCTAGCTCAATTATTTATGTCAAGAATCTGTTTGACAAATCTGAATCCCTCATATTAGAGTTTAATAAGCCATGTCTTTTAACTTTTGTTTTGCTCTTGCCTTTGAAGATATAAACCAAGTGGTCACCATCCTTTCAAATAAAAGACAGCTAGGATCACTGCTCTGACTTTCATTCTCTGTGGACATGCCACATTTCTGGCTTTGACTCTTATTCTATTTCATCTATTCTGTACCCATAATTAACTCTGTTTCCTTCTCTATTTGATTGTAGACTCTGTTTAAGAATCATGCTGCAAGAGTTGAAATTTCAAAAAATTAAATGTGAATGCCTTTACCTGGGGCACCTGCGGTCCAGTTCATGACAGGCCCGCTCTGTATTATCTTATAGACCTTTCCACTAGCTGGTCCCTGAAGGCATTTACGTTTGCGACCCCAGGGATAATGGCTAGCTCTTCAGTTTATAAGGCGCCCTGTACCTGAACTTGTCTTAGATTTGTTGACCTTGTAGTGTGTCTGACTGGAGCCCTGTTGCTTTGAGTATTTACTCTTTGAATAGGTTTGTTTTGTTTTGCTTTTTTGGTATCCTCGTTCTGGGTATTGATGGTATTGATTTTGAGCATGTTGCTGGTGAGTTTGTGTTGTGTTTCAGTTTCTTGAGTTAATTGTGATGGAAGGCGTGTGTGCGTGCATCTGACTCTGGGAGGAGCAGAAAATGACCGCCCTTTGTTCTGCGGGGATGGGGGAGGGAAGGGGCTGGCTCTGCTCCTCTGCCACAGCTGGGCGAGTGCCTCTGCATATGGAGGGCTTATCTGCTCACCGGCAGGTGCTGATTGCGGTCTCTACACACAGTCTCCTCCCTGCGGGGTGAGGGGGGGATTTGATCACCCCCGGAGACATCCGCACACGCACAGACCATTGAGGGTCTTCAGGACTCATTCCCTGGGTAAGTAAAAAGCTCAGTAGCTTCCCCTTTCCTCAGTGGAACTAAATACCAAATCTACAGTCTCACATCGTCTAGAAAGGAATTCCTGTTGGTGTCAATCTTGCACAATTCCTTTAGAGCAGCTTTTGTTTCCTGGGATATCCCCAGAGGTCTGAGATAACCCCCCTACCCTTTCAGTTTCCAAGAGAAGTTTTGCTCAAATGGAAAGATCATAGTGGTTGTAAAGTTTAAATCATGATTTAGATCAGTTTTTCTACACAGAGCATTCATTTGATAAAACCTTAACACATTCTTCACACTTGGAAGGGTTTCATTTAAAGGGATGCTACATATCATAAAGCAGTGTTTCATTTTGTCCTTAATTTTGCAACTGTGTAAGAAAACTTTTTAATTTACTAATGTTAATTGAATTATTTAAAAGGCAAACCGTATTCAATTACCAGATTAATCATAATCATATAGGAGATATTTTTGCCATTATAAATAATAAGAACAATGATAAAGAATGAGATATTTATCTATGATTTAACCAAAGCAATATTTATGCATTTTATTGTAAGTATATATAGATGCGTGCAGCATATATAGATATATATCATGTGTATGATAGATGGTAGATAGATAGGTAGATGTAGTATCCACATAAATATGTTTAGATACCGTAGTCTATGTGTATATATACATGTACACTTTTAACAAAATAGGAAAAAGAGTTCTGAACTTTCTGTCCTAATTGTTGCTTTGTAAAAACATTTTAATGGATTTGATCATCAGTTTTGACAACTTTAAAACATTGGGTTATTTCATTCAGTTCAGTTTATCTTTCTCTTTTAATTTAAAATATATCTTACAATTTGATAACATGTACCTGTGTTTTGTTACCAAAAAATTCACACAATATAGGTGAAAGTAAAAATTTATCTTTAGCAACCCCTGCTCCAAGCACATGCCAGTCCTCTCCCAGAATAACAGTTGTCTTGAGTTTGGTGTTTGTACTTCGAGAAATTTCTATGTTATATATATGTTCGTAAGTTACAATTATATCATTTTTGGAAGAGCCAAACAGATATGTATTGTTCCAAAACTTGCTTTTTTCACTATAGAGTATATTTATTGTTCATACATATAGATCTAGCTTATTTTTTTAAGTTGTTTAGTGTGGATATACCACATCTGTTTTCCTACCCCTCAAGTGACATTTAAGCTGTCCCTAATCCGTGACCACTGCAAACAACACTGTACTGTACATCCTTAGCCACATGTGCAAATATTTCTCTGGGATAGATACCAAGAAGCAGAGATGCTATGTAGTTTTTGGATCTTAATCAATATTGCCAAACTATTTCCAATCTCAATCTTTTTCTACTTATTCATAGCCTAGAAATAAAAAGTAAAATTGGGGATTATTGAATTCAACAGCTATTCAAGCCCCTACTATGTATACAACCCACATAGGCTCCAGGGTCTGAACTTAATCAATTTAGATCTAATAGTTCCCAGAAGGAAAAATAGGCCTATTCTACATCTGGAAAAGGAGCTGCTGCTGTTAAAAACCGGATTGAGGAACTTCAATACTTTCTGATTCAAACTGCTAAGAGGACTTCCTCTAAAGCCTTGTCTGCAAAAATATATTTCTTAAATGGTTCACCCTTAACCTCAAGATTCATTGTCGCTGGTATCATGGGAGAATGATTGTGGGGTGCCGGCTCTTCTGCTCTGGTTAAGCATGGACTACCCCTGATTTTGAATGCTAATAAGACATGAACTGGAGCAGGAACCAGGGCTTTTAAACCCATTTTTAAGACTTTTCTAAAAAGGTTACTCAGCAGTGCATGGCAGGTTTTCCAGAGATGGCTTTTTGCTGTATCTGAACTTCCTCTCCCCAGAAGCGGTGGGCAAAAATTCCACCCTATACACCAAGTCATACCCTCTCCTGACAGCCTGAAGGTCTGAAGCCCCTTCGCAGTTACCCTGGCTACCCGCCCCCCCCCCCCCCGCAGAGGGAGGTGACAGAAGGTGTGATAGGCAGAATAATAGCTTTCCAAAGATGTTGTGTCCTAATCCCCACAACCAATGAATATGTTACCTTACATGGCAAAAAGGACTGTGCAGATGTGATTAAGACCTTGAGATAGTGAGATTATCCTAGATTATCCAAGTGAGCCCAATGTAATCACAGGGTCCTTTAAAGTGGAAAAAGGGAAGCAGAAGAGGAGGTCATAGTGTGGTGATGTGAGAAAGACTTAAACTTACCATTCCTGGCTTTGAGGATGGAGGGAGGGGGTCACAGGTCAAGGAATATGGGTAGGCTTTAGAAGCTAGAGAAGGTAAGGAGATAGATTTACTCCTAGAGCTTCTAGAAGGGAATGTAGTCCTACCAACATGTTGATCTCAACACAGACCAGTGATGTACTTCTAACATACAGAAGTGTAAGATAATCAGTTTGCATTGTTTTATGCTGCTAAGTTTGTGGTGAGTTGTTACAGCGGCAATAGGAAACTAATACATCAGATGCTTGGTGTGATTTTTCGGAGAGGAGATGGCCATCACCTCAGAGAATTTTACTAGTATTATTTTAACAATTTCATAGCAATAAAATAAATACACCACCCTCAAGCATAGTATTTAAAAGAGTAAAAGAAGTTTACCACTAACGAAAGTATGATTTTTAATCAATGACAATCCCTTGTCTTAGGAACATGTGCGATTTTAGGAAGAATCCCTAAAAAGCACACTTTGTTCCTTAGTGATCAATCACCTTAATTCACCAGGCAGTTCACTGTTTGACAGCTGGTGCCTTGGATGGTTGGAGGTGGGGAGAGGGATTCAGAGCTTTCAAAGATCTCATTGCCCAGTGGTGGGACAACACACTCAAACTGGGTGAGGTCAGAGGCGACTTGCACCCCTAGAGAGACGCAAGCATTCCAGGTTCCAGGAGGTCAGCAAGAGGTCGGCCAGGGCAGAGAGCACTTCCAGGTGAGAATCACAAAGGCCTTGGAGGGGGCATACGGGTGGCATCTGAAGGACAGGTAGCATGCCAGTCCATGTAATGAGGGGGCAATGTCCTCTCCAGGTCAAAGACAGCTTTAGGCTTACTTGGATTCTGTTGTTTGTTTGTTTTAAAAGTAATTTTTTTAAAAAAAGCATTTTAACAAAAAACTGATTTTCACATAGTGAAGAATATTTATAAAAAGCCATTCCAAAATAGTAATATCATTAAGACCCTAAAATTGCCTCTGCTGAAAAAGGCAAAGCTACTTTTAGTAGTCTGAGTTTTTCATCCATTCAGAAAGTGGATGTATGCCCTGTCTCCAGTCACTTGAAGTCTCTCCTCTCCTGTCTTCTAAGTGGTGGGCTGGGTGGAAGGCCTTCCTCACCCCACTCCAGCCTCCAGATGTCACAGGCACAGGGCAGGCTGGAGGGGCAGCCGAGCCTCCCCACCCTTACACCCCTACAGCAGCAAGGGCGCTGCTCTCTCCCTCCTCCCCCTCCCCCAAACACATCTACACTTCTCTTTGCCATTTTCACTCCCAGCATCACTTCTGCTCTGGGGAGCCTGTCTGACCCCTGCCTCCCTCTCGCATTTTTCCTCACCCCTTCTCCCCATTGCAACTGACCTGGTGAGTCATGTTCTTTCAAGAATGCTATGGTTATAACTTGATCTTCCCTCTGAAGAAGTAGTTAGTTTTGAAGTGCCGATACCTAGGAAAACATTCAATGATGTGAAAAGCTAAAATAGTCCCCAGTTGGGATTTTTGCCATGCCCTCCCCTTGTTTACCCTCAGCTGTTTTGCAGAGGGAAGTTATGAAGGGGCAGGGCGAACAACCTGCGTCTTGTATTTTGCTTACAGCATCTCATTTTAAATCATCACAGCAATCCACATGACATGTAGTATTTAACTGAGCCTCCGTCACACATTTTTTTTTCACATTTTAGCATCACTAAAATTGGGATGTGACCTACAATTGGCAGCTTGCAGTAGATTGGAAGTTTTTTCTTTCCTAGAGATACATACAATAATGGTGAGTCTTATCACTGATGACACCTTAGATTTGATGAAAGCACTGTAGATAGTATTGTCTCATTTTGCACATGAGGAAACTGAGGCCCAGAGATCTGCTGAAAGTTATAGAGATGGTGAAAGATGAACTATTATTCTACATCTGCCCACGAAATTAAATGTGTTAATTATGTTGTTCAAATCATAATCTTTATTAATATTTTTTGCTCATTAACAACTGAGAGGCTTGGTTTGAAATCTCCTACTGCAGTAGTCCACTTCTTTCCGTAGCTCTGTGTTGCTTTATGTTGAGTCCATTTTATTAGGTGTAGTTTTAGAATTCTTTTTTTATTATTCAGATATAATTGACGCATAAGTTTCAGGTTTACAACATAATGACTCAATATTTGTATGTATTGTAAAATGATGACCACAATAAATCTTAAAAATTCATATATTTTGCTGGTGAATGGAGACATTATTATGAAGTGACCCCATCTATTCCTAACTATGCTTTTGGCCTAATATTATTATTATGCCCTCTAACATTTTATATTAGTTATAATATTAATATAGTTATAATTATTACATATAATAATATATTATAATTAATATAGCTAATATTATAACTATTCCATCTTTCTTTTTGTTAGTGTTTTCCAGGAACATCTTTTTTCATCCTTTTACTTTGAACTTTCCAAAATCCTTATGTTTTAGGTGTGTTTCTTGTGTGCAGCATACATATAGCTTAAGTTTCTTTTTTTTAACTATTTAACCAAGTCTATCCTCTCACTGATGAGTTCAGTCCATTCCATTTAATGGGAACATTAATATGTTTAAACTTGTTTCTCTCATTTGTTCAATTTTCATGTGTGCAATGCTTCTTTTCCTTTCTTTTTAAAAGGTTGATTGAGGAGCTTTGGGTGGGGAGAGGAGAGAGGGGAATACTTGTTTTCTAAATCCTGTTTTTTGCCTCTAATTGATTTGGGATTTATACCCTCTTCTGTTCTTTTAGTGGCTTCTTTTGAAATTTTATGATGTATATTTAACTTAACAAACTCTAAAATGATCTTAACTCCCTTCCATAACATTACAAGGACTTTATTCCTCTTTAACTCTTAAGCACCCCTTCCTGCCAAGCTTGCCCTTGGCAAACCCCACCACTTATAATTATTATTGTTGTTATTGTGATTGTCTAAAGGCAGTGTTCTTAAGTGGGAACACTAGCTCTCTTCAAGAGTCCTGGGTTAATGTAGGATTCTAAGGGTCACCATCCTCACTATGCTGCCAGCTCAAGAGTTAGTAATACTCTTCACAGTGCTCTGAGCCCCTTATTCCCATTTGTTTAGGTCCTTGCTGCCAGATATAGTTTTGACTCCCTTTTTCTGTGGAGTAGTGGTTCTTAGAGATTTCCCTTAACTTTGTGAGCCCAGTAATACATTAAAAATATGTTGTATCTGGAGCCTACTTGTTTTGTAGTGATAGGGTCCTTCAGCAGTCTATCATATGGATGGAAACAGAAGTCTGGAGTTGTCGATGATTTAGGATCTCCAAAGCTTCTTTTTCTATTACTAAGAGGACTTGGGAGGGTATGCACAGCTAAAGGAAATAGTATTTAAGAGGTTCTCCCCTTACCTGTTCAGAGATGCTTAAACTCACTTCTTGCAAAATAGAAAGAGCTCTACAGCATGGGAGATTTGGGTGTGAGATGGAGAGGGGTAAGGATGTGTGTGGGGGGAGAGAAGCACATTCAGTAAGCCACAGGCACTCAGGAAGTCAGGCCAGACCCTTGGACTGTGCCTCTCTGAAGGAGCAGGAAGAGTCAAGATCAAAGTCATCTCCAGTATAGATGATACCATCAAAGTCACCAGTGTTTAGCTATGCCAACCAAGGAAATGTGTGACTATACATCAAAAAGGACTTCCTTCCCCCTCAGCAGCCATCTTTCCGTATTGTTTATAGGGTAGAGTTAACAGCCATATGAACTCATGGACAGCTACCCAGTGTGTTTTGATACGCCCTAGTGCTGTAGATGCTCTGTATGCTGGCCATGAATGGGCAATGGGAAGATAAACAGGCTAATGAGGATTCTCCCTGGTTGGGAGCTATCCTGGAGAGCAGCATTGCATTGGTCATGTAGAATAGGGTAGCAAAATCTTCTCTTTGGATTGCCACACCACCTTTGTTCCTTCTTTTGGGATAAACATTCCCTCTCCTCTGGAGAAATATTCTAATCACAGGATCCCGTGGGGCTGCCAGTCAATAGTCTGGGGTTCCCTGTGACCTAAGACTGTCCAATCAGTCTTAGATTGGACTGAGATTTTCCATCCTGAATCAGAGAAGGAAAGCTCTAACTTGCTCTTGGATCATGAGTTGTAAGGATATATCAGCAAACTACTGTGAATATATCCACGTCCCCCACCCCATGGAGGAACCTGAGAGAATAAAGATGAAACCCAGAGAGAAAAAGAGGAGAGAATCCTGGGGTATTAAGGCCCTGATTCCTGTCCCTGAGACTCCCAGACCTATGGGTCTCTTGCACCTCTACTTCAGTTCTGGAAGCACCTTTTTACCTCCAATAAATTTTCCTCTAGAGTCTTTTTTCTAGAGTGACTTTTCTTATGCCAAAACTAATGACTTATAAATCTAGACAAAGCAGCCCTTTTGCAGGCTAGAGCAAGCACCCTGTCTGATGCTGTGTTGCAAACCAGACCATAACCGTCCCTAGTCCCAAAATAGACCCTATGGCTATCTAGTCAAAGAGAAGATCCTCAAGAATACATAAGAACAGTTGATGATCTGTGATCAGTGTTAACTTATGTTTCTGAAGGAGTTTTTGCCAGGTGGTAGGATTGAGAGGGTAACTCAAACCAAAGAAATATCACAATGTTATTTAAGCAGTAAACGTTCTATATACACACTTGTATCAAGGATTCTTTTTAAAATTTCCCTTCTCACATTAAATTGCTAACCACTAAGGGCAGGAACTTTCTCTTTTCCATCTGTGCACCCGATAGTGCCTAGCATGCAGTCAGTGTTCAGTGAATGAATGACATGAAATAAGCAGGGGTCTTATGGATGGATGGAGGGTCTTGGGTAAGAGAGTTAATGAAAGTAATAAACATTAGCTATACTCAGGAGTGATTGATTCAAGGACCTTAGTCTTGAGAGCAACATCAGTAAATTCAATAAAAATATCCTACATGCCTACCTTACATGTGCATAGCTGTGTGCTCAGTTCTTTGGCAGATACAAGAATATAGTCCCTTCCTTCAAGCCATCTTACTTGTAAGAAAGATAAGGCACATGTGGAAATAACAGAGCAGAATGTCATATGAGCTATAGAAAAGAAACTCACTCCATGGCTGGCACATTTATCAGGTTTATCTTCCCAGTGAATACTCCAGTTTTTCCAGTTTCCTATCAACACTGAATTTCATCTGAGGTTGTAGTAATAAGGCTCTTTCTCCCCTGTATGGAATTCCACTACGGTGTCACAGGTTTGATCTTCTGTTACTCATTATAGCCAAGGTCCCTGTGTTCATTTCCCTTTCATTAAACCACAATAATTGTTTGTTGACAGAGTAGTCCCAAGGAACTGACAGCATCATTGAGCCTCCAGTCCTGTTTCTTCCTGGTTCCTGTCTAACAGCTCAAAGTTAGTGAAATTCTCTAGAATTCACCACTAACCAGTCATACAAATTCCAACCTTGTTTTTCTTTTAAACATTTACTTTTTCATCAGTAATCTGTTGTCTGTATTCTTCCCTCCAAGCCACATAAAGCAAAGTGTGGAAAAAGAAGGAGGCAGTCATTTCCTCCCAATTCCCTACAAACAAAATGGGCCATAATTCTAGTTTTCCCAGTACTTTTTCAAGTTGCTTCCTTATCCTGGGAAGCTGTGGCTACACCAGGCTATAGCCAAAGCTGCACTCTCCCACTTCCCATCAGCCTTTGTTCCATCTGGGCTGGCCTGGGAAGGCCTTGGTGAAGCCATTTCAGCACCTGGTTCCTGGACAGCACCAGAGCCCTGGAGCAAGTCCACAGGCTGAACTATGTCATTCCCCCCCTGCATCCCTACATGCAAACCCTTTTGTTTCCCCAAATTAGGAAGACTTTGAAAAGTATGGCAAGTCTCATTATAAAAGTTTCCTTTCCATACAACTCATTAATTTCAAATTTGAGTGGCCTTCAGAAAGCAAGAGCTAGTGAGATAACAGATATCTTAGAGTTTCCAAGGGCATATCTAAAATCTAAGTTTCAAATGTATCTAACATTTGAAAAATGTTGGAAAATATTCAATTAAAACTGAAAATTGAAAATATTCAATTTAAAAACTAAGAAGTAAAAAGTAGATGAGTTCATTCTTGGTTCCCAGAGCTAGAAAGCTAAAAAAACTTTCAGGGGACACTGGTAACTTTCTGATGCCTATCTGATAATAACACATCCTAGGCTGTGGTGAAGACAAATGATATAAGGTGTATAAATTGCTTAGCACAGCACCTGTCACATACTAAATGCTCAGTTGTTGGTGTGTTAGGGGTGATTATGTTTATTTAATGCCTAACATAACAGTAGCAGTTTACCTGGACCAACCCTCACCTGTGTGTGTCTCTGTCTATGCCTTTTTCCATCAATGGGATAACACAGCACTGTGGAATATTTTTTGCATTTTAATTAGAAATATATATCCTGTGTTGTTAATTTTAACACAGTCATTTCAACATTTTTATATTGTGCTGTCTGCAGACATGCAAACCTGAAATAAGTTGTCTTGTATTTTACTTCATTTCCTATAAATCAATGTCCCACCCAGGAAAAAGTTTATGTACCCCTATTCCATTATCCAGCTCTTATTCACTCATTCTACAATTTTTAAAAGTAAGCTTCTATGTGCCAGGCACCTTGCTGAGCCCTGGAGGTTAGTAGTGAATGGGAGTAACTCCCGCCTTCACTGAGCTCAGGGAGAATCAATATGCCTGATGAATTAAAGAAATTCTTACTTTGGGAAAGAATTTCAGCTCCCTCCAACCAAATCTTTTATCAGAACTCATAATTTGTAACCAGAATCATTTCTCATTCCCACTGTCCATTCTTACTAAAAGATGCTAATAAGAAGTAGAATGATAAAACAAATGGGGATAGAAAAGAGAAGGACATGACTGGGGCAATCCATGAATTAGTCAGCCCCTGAATAATCAAGAGATGATATATAAAATGTAAGTTCATGCCTTCTTAAATAATTAAACATATTAAAGGAGAGACAAAAAGACCACATTTCAGAAGAAATTAGTAGCCTTAAGGCAGAGGGTGAGCGAAAAAAAGAGCTCTATAGTAGCATTTATAAGCCTTTTCTATATTGTAATAAACCAAGCAGGTAGCAGTAAGAGGGATGGTTATATGGATTCTCACATATTTGAAGGTAACAGATGCCAACCTAGAGGTCACAGAGTTATTACAAGGCATCTGAGAATCCATCTGTGCATGGGCATTTTATCAATAGACACTAAAGCACAGCTACTGTCATGTGGAGATTTTTTTTTAACATTAAAAAGGTATCTTCATATTTGAAAAGAGTTGAAAACCAATATGTGCTCATGTACTGTCAAAAAAAAATGGGGTTAAAGGAGCCAGAGAAGGGTCACTGAAAGGAGGAGAGTGAGAGACTTCAGGGAAGAGATGGAGAAAGGGTGTGAGAACACAGAAGTGAGAGACAAAGAAAGAGGAGAGAGAAAACGTGCACAAGGCATAGAAGGGAAACGGTGGAGTCATGCAAACCTGCACTATAAACTCCAGCATCTTCTTTCTCGCTGTGGGGCCTTAGAACAAGTTACCTAACTTCTGTGAGTTTTGGTTTCCTCATCTGTGAAGTGGAGATGATAATAACTAATCATTTATTTCATCATAGCAGTCTAGCAGTGGTTAAACAGAATAATGATGCAAAATGCTCGGTCCGGTGTCTGACACATGGAAAGTACTCAATTCTCAGCTACCACCACCATCACCATCATTTCTTACTGGACATTCACCCATGAGATCTCTCAAGGCATACCTGTCAGCAAACACCTGAGTGCTACTTTCTGGTCAATTCTCATCTTTAACCAACTGGATCAGTCAGAACTCTTTTGATTGTACAATAGAAACTAACCCTTGCTAACTTATCTTCCTCCCCACCAAAGAAAAGAAGATCTAGTGGAAGCATATTGAGGTAACTCACATAAGTCAAAGAAAATCTGATTGACCAAGCTTCGAGAAAGCAGGCATAGGGGCAGCAGGGGGGCATCAGGACTGACAGGAGCCAGAGCCCAAACACAGCTAGGATCATTCTCTCTGACTTTGTGCCTCTCATCCCTGCATCTGTACCTTGGCCTGTCAGCCTAATTATTTCAGAGCATCTTTCTCCCAGACTCTGGCACCTCAACTACCAGCAACTTCTGGGCATATAGCTTCCTAACCTAACCACTAGAAAGAAAACTCCAATTACATGGAAGGAATTCTGGGTGGCCATGTACTCCTCCCTGTGGCTCAGGAAATCATCTGGCTGGGAATGGAGAAAGGGTTGATCCTCCAGATATAAGGGGGTCTGTTCCTAGATCCAGGAGAGGAGAGTGCTGAGCAAACAACCTTGATACAGTCACTCATTCAGTAGACATTCGTTGAACACCTACTGTGTGCCCACGCCTGTCATCAACACTACAGACACGAAGGCAGCCAAGAGATTTATAGTTCTTGCTCTTATGGAACTGACATTCTAATGAGGCAGGTAACAATAAACAAAGAAATGGGAAATTTTAATTTCTGTCGAGAAATAAGGTACATGCACACATGCACTCATGCCTCTTGGGAAAATCTTGCACAGCCTTGTGGGGGCACACCTTCATTACCACCCCCAAAGGTCTCAGGCACAGACCCCTTCCGCTTTTCAGGCTGCCCTAGAATACTTCAGTTAAACCACCCACTTCAGCACCCGTTTATCTTCCCTTCTAACCCGCAATTTTAGTCCTTTTGAAACCTATTGAGATCCAGTGATGCAAAAAAGACACCAGCTAGAATTCCAAGAAAATTTGCATGCTCAGAATTATGAACTAAAGGTAGAGAAGTCTGGATAAATGTTCCAGGTGAATTCCAGTCAAGGGAAAAGAACAAAAGAGAAGAGAGACGAGTAATATTGGTGTCATGGAATTCTCGGCCTGTGTTATCTGTGAGAACGTGGCTTA
This sequence comes from Panthera tigris, assembly GCF_018350195.1. Taxonomy (NCBI): domain Eukaryota; kingdom Metazoa; phylum Chordata; class Mammalia; order Carnivora; family Felidae; genus Panthera; species Panthera tigris. The sequence continues at coordinate 56,248,931 of NC_056670.1, read as the reverse complement.
GGAAGGAGTTAACCAGGGTTGATCATGGGGGCAGAGGGTCTACAGGGACCCAACCTCACCCTCACAAAGATTCATGCTTTTGTTGGGTGCATTGCATGTGTGTTTGTGTGTAGATGTGTTCCAAATATTTTGTTCTAATGTGAGTATTTTTCAACTATGTAAATGATTTTGTCAACCCTATTTTAAGTATTTCTTTATTTTTTAATATGCTAACGATCTCAAAAATAGAAGTGATCCAGTCTTCTCAAATTTGGGGAGGATCTGGCATTAGTGTTTCATGTGCACCTACTATCTACCAAACACTGTTTGCCCTTCACACATATTCTCATTTATGGAGGTGCTATGGTTTCCTATTTATGAAGGAGGAAGGTGAGGCCCACAGGGCTGATCTCTTGCTAAAGGTTGGGCAACTGTTAAGAAGCAGAGCTGGGAGGCAGATCATGCCCCATTTGGCTCCAAGGCCCAGATTCTTTCCTTCCTACCACTGGTTCCTGAGCTAGGCCAGTCTGGAATGAAGTTGTTTTCACTTCAACACAAACTTAACTAAATAAGGATGATGTAATTTTTTTCATAAAGCTAAAAATATTCCATCTAAAGGACTAACATTTTTCAGTCTAAGATTTTGTCCTTTTGCTTTCTTCTGGTATTGGAAAATACTTTTATGGTATCATATCATAGGTGGTAGTTGTTGGGTTTGTTGTTTGTTTTTGTTTTTTTGGGCTTTTTTTTTTTTGTCCTTAGCTGGCAAAAATAAAACATTGGCCGTCCTGTGAGTGCCTCAAAGTTTGCTTTTTGCAATTGTCCTGTGCCATGAAATCTCAGAGTCTGGAAAGCACTGCTCTTTCTGGGATGTTGGCATCACAGAAAGGCAGAGCTGCCCTTCATTGATGCCTGCTGTATGCGGGCACTGGCCGGGGTGGTCTTTGTACATCATCTCTGATGAAACCCCTAACAGGGGTCTTGCCCTGGTTTTACAGAGTAGGAAACTGAGGCTTAGAGGGACAGGGATCCCTGCCCAGGCTCTCAGGCTCCATCACTACACTTTCTGTCTCCTGTGTGGTGGCAGGTGGCTCAGTCTCCCCATGCTCTGTGCATGTCACCCCAAGCAACCCTCCCCTACTCCTGAGCCTTATATGAATGAGACACCCGTGCTCCTAGCTGATGTGACAGCCTCTTCTTGCCTTTGTAGTCGCTCTCTCCCAGAGCCCACCCCTTCCCTACTTGCTGAAGCTTTGATAGCTTTCAGAGCCTCCACAAACAGCATTTCAGAGCGCTGAGGGCAACTTTTGCGGCTCTCTTCGGGTGTTCTGCCTTGGAAGAACTTCCTGGAGAGACTCAACAGGAAGGTAGTGAGCTGTGTGCTTCTGCCCCTTGCTGGCCAAGGACAGTAAGGTCACATGAGTTCCCTAGAGCCTCAGGGCCTGTTCATGATGGTCTCAGTACATACGCATTGCCTTCCCTCTGTGCACAGAGTTTGGGGGGTGGTTTTTTCCCCTGCCCAGGCTGGGCCTGGTTTTCTTGGGAGCATGCACATTCAGTCTACACAGGAAACCTAGACATTTTGCAGTGGCAGATGCACCTTTGGGTAGACCAAAGCCTGTCCTCGTTCATGCCCAGCTCGTCCAAAGTCACAGCCTCATTGTGTGGCCTCATATGACTGCCCCATGTGGCTATGGCAGCCATACACGCAGACAAGAAGCACGCCTGCTCTCATCATTAGGAAGAGGAGAACAGAACTTGTCCCCTGGACTCATGAGTGCTCTGAAGAAGGAGGACAGGGTCTCTCTCTTCTGGAGAATATGGACCAGATGGTAGACCTACATGTTTTTTAGGTGACAGTAGATAAGGGGGCAAACTTCCATAAGCATATGTAACTGGAGATGGCTAATTAAGCCAATGTAATTTACAAAGTGACAAAAATGTTGACAAATAGAGCAAAACTTAATATTCTACCTAACATGCAGAATTAGTAATAATAATAGCAGGACTTACTGTGGTTCATGTTTGTCATTCTGGGGCGCCTAGTATTTACTCCCTTTTCCTAAAACTATTCTTCCTTCTTCGTGGGAAATTGCTTTTCTTCTTTTGTGGGCAGTTTTGGCAAAACGGTAATCAAGGAATAGTGCCCTCACTCTACAGAAGCCAAAAAGATCCCTGGAGCTTCTTCCATCAGATGCCAAGGGGTAGAGCCAAGAGGTGGGCACAAGCCCTAAGCATATCCAATTGGAATCTCCCCTGACACTGTCATTTTGGGGCAGAACAATGCAATGATGGAAGAAACGTTTGGAATTTAGTCATTTCCACTATTGCCCCTGAGCTAGGCTGTCGGAGGGTTCCAGCTCCTTCTGAAGCTGTCTGTTCTGAGCCTGGCCCTTCGGACTGCCCTTTGAACCAGCAACTCCCCATAGACTGCCAGTCAATTACCTTCTCACATAAGTTAGGCAGAGTCATTTCTATTATTTATCACCAAAGAACCCCACTGAGCATCACGCATCCAAATTAGTGCTGTCCTCTTCTCGGTGGCCTGCTGGAAGGTCACGCACCTGGTCCAGTGGTGCTGCCATTGCTCAAACAGTGCTGGGCCTCCACAGTCGAAATGGCCTTGGAGGGCTGTTTCCATGCCACAAAAGAACATGTGACTTCATAACTATGCCTCAATTTGGACCCAAAACAGCATTACCAGCTCAATCAGCTGATTATTCACCAGAGTTGGCTACAAATGCCAAAAAGCCCTTTGACTGTTTCCAAAAATAAAATCCAGCCTGACAGGATGACGATCTGCCACCATTGTGCTTATTCCAAATAATGTGGCATCAGTTTGAAGAAAATTCTCCAGGGAGTCCCCAAAGTATCGAAAACAATGGCAGAAGCCTTGGGATATATATCTGGCATATCTGGATGACCGCTCAGACGGGAGAGGATATTCATTTGGTTGGATATATTCTGGTATCTTTATTAAATAGCCTGTCTCATTATCTAAGAGTCACACTCCATGGTGGAGTCATGTTTCTAAGCCTAAAAATTAGACTTCGTTTTAAAGACCCTTTGGAAAATCTGAGATATCTTTCTGAGCCTGAGAACATTCCCCGAAAAATCCATCACACACCCCCACACACAGCCAGGTAAGGATTTTCCCCTTCACACTGGAAGCAGATGAGGTGTAACAGGCAGCAGCTACTGTCTGTTGTTCTTAAGCACAACGTGTGTCCTTTGCCTAAGGATGGGCTGTGAATCTGAAACAACAGAACACAGAATCCATCGGAAAATCCTGCTTTAGCCTCTTATGTAGGCATCATGCTTCCTTCCTTTTTAAGTTTCTCTTAGACTAGGGAAAGGCTTGCCCTTTAGTTTCCCAAAACAATAATGAGGGGAACACTGTGGGCCCCACATTGAAACATTAGGGTGGGGAGAACACCCCGCCCCCCACCCCCACCCCACCTTGATGCGGTTACCTGCCACATCACCTGTGGACTGTGAGCTGGGTCCACACTCAGTTAAATGAGGAATGGATAGATCCGCCATCATCCACTTCCATGCCATTGCCAGGGCCAGGGTCCTGGACCATCCCGACAACTGGAGAATCCCACTTTCAGGCAAGAGTCAAGAGAAATGTGGTCATTTTTGGTGTTTCTTTTGATAGGGAATAAAAGGAAGAGTGAAGCTTTCAGAATTGACTTCTGTCTCTTGGTATCTTACAATTTCCATCTCTTTGTGATCAAAAGATCACAGCACAACAAGGGGGGAGAGAGAAGAATCTCTACTTTTGGCAGGCTTCAAGACAGTCTTGGATTATTTATTTGTTCTGTAACTCATTTCTGTCAAACATTCTTTTTCTGTCTCTTGTCATAAAAAATTGAAATGCTAGTTTCTCAGTGGATGTCTTGGCTTTAACTATCTGTCTGACCTTGGACAAATTATTTAACCTCTCTGAACCTGTTTTCTTGAGTGTGAGCACAGTGCCTGATACAACATAGGTGCTCAATAAGTATTTGTGGGTGAGTGAGATGAATTCAGAGATCCTTTCAGCTCTAACACTGCGTGACTTTCCTAGTAATTGGGCTCCCTCCACATGGTGGACATCACTATTGCCCCTTGGCATGCTTCACATTCATTTGGTATTTATTCTCCAAAGTATTGTTCTGCCATTCTCCGAGTATGCTCAGTACCACACTAAGCATATAAGGTTCATGTCAGGAGTCTAGAATTGAAGGTTCACATGGTTTTCCAGCAGAATTGTTCTTGGTCACCATTGCTCAATGCTTTTGGCTTTTGCTTGTCAAAAGTTGTTTGCTCATTTACTCAGTGTACTTGAAAACCTTTTCACAGCAACAATTCTCCCACTTCCTGCAACCCTTAGTTGTCTATGGCATGCCATCCATAACAGATGGGCAAGACCATACACTTTGTTCAAATGTTGAGTCACTGTTTGCATTCCTATTTCTCGCTTGGCCAGCACCTGAATTTGCACGGTGAAGGTGCTTCTAGGGTTAATATTGCTCTTTTGTGAAGTTGATTTACAAAGTGTGTCCCCTGGAGGCTCACCCCTAATCTTAATTGTCAACTGGGGACTGCTAGAGATTGATGATGGGGGATTATGATTGTCTACATGTTGTACCTTCATCCAATTTTCTGATGTGTTTTGGTAATGATGTTGACAGTTGTGTGAAGATCTGTTCCTGAAATTAAAGCAGCGGCAGCAGCATTTTTGAGCTTGATGATTAGATTTGATTAGATCAGAGTGGGTTTTACTTCTCCCTCAGAGTCAGCAGAGATTTACTGTCCACTGACTGATTTAACTTCATGCTAGAAGATGGTTAGTGACATAACTTACCATCAGAAAAAGAAATGTCAAGGAGCATTGGAACGAAAACCCAACCTTGTTTGACTTTAGTGATGACCTTGAAGGGGCTGAAAATGTACACATTATCAAAGGTTTCTGCCGTAGAGCATCCTAGAGAAAATAAATGTTGACATGTTTGGGTGGACATTTGTAATGATGAGTATCTTCCAGCAATGGCTATCATTTGAGTAAGGCAGAGGCTTTCATGAAATCAGATAAGGTAAAAAAGAATAGGATTATGGTTTCTGAATTTTTCTTGCCATTGGCAAGAAGTGAAAGTAACCACTTAGGAGTCTGAGTCTACATGACTTAAAGCCACAGTGAGATGCTAGGAGAAAGCTCAAGGGTGGTCCTGGGCAAGAATTTCCTATAAGGTGATATGTGTAATTTCACTCTATATATGAATTCTTAAAATAATCACAACCAATAATTCACAAAAACAGAAGATGCAAATGGCCAACAGATAGGAAAGTAACATACAACTACCTAGGATTTTCAAGATACAGCATAAAATCCAGCTGTAGTTTTCAGTAACAAAACTGGTGAAAACTTAAACAGATTATAATACTCAGTGTCAGCAAAGATGTGGTGAAGTGGATATTTTCATGACCTACTAGTAGGAGTTCAAAAATCTGGAAAGAAATTTGTCAAAAGGTACTAAGCGCCTTAAAAATATGCATACTCTTTGACTCTAATTCAGCTGTTATAACTCTGCCCTAGGGACATAATCAGAAATATATTGTCAAAAATTTATGTGAAAGGCTATTTGTTGCACCTTTTTATAATAGCAAGAAACCAGAAGCAACTTTATTATCTATTACTAACAAAATGGTTAAATAAATTATGGAATACCAACATGATAAAATACTATGTGATCATTAAAAATTCTCTTCAAAGAATATTTAAGGACATGAGGGAATTATTTCTAATATCATAACTAAGGGAAAGAAGCATAATATAAAACTTGATATGGTATGGTCCCAACTTTGTCAAACATTTAAATATGCACAGGCAAAGGCTAGGAGGAAATATACCAAAGTATTAGCGGCTATTCTAGTGGTTGATTCAGAGGTGATTTTAATTTTCTTCTTTATGCTTTTCTATATTTTTTCCAATTCTTGTAAAATTTGCACAAAGTAGATTTTTTATAACCAGTAAAAACTTTTAATGATCATAATCACAGCATTCATAGGGTCACCCAAGAATTTTTTCAGCATTTCAGATCCTCGGAATGAGAATGGGGAGAGCAATTATGTCTTTCTCTTCACCTAATTTGGAAAAATTTAGCAGAAATTCCATGGGCTCCAGATACCTTGTTTTTTTAGTCGCTTGATGATTTTCTGCACCTTGTCAAGAATCAGAGGGATTTTGCAGATTCTTTTGTCTGATATCACAGGATAGAGTTGAAAACGTGTTCCTCAATAATTGTTGTAACTGAGAAGGTCTCTGAAATGCTCTTTCCAGAGTTCAGTGACAGCTTCATTTTTGTTTAGCAACTGTCCATACAGGAATAGCAAGGGGGCTGGTGGCTACTGTGTGTGTGTGTGTGTGTGTGTGTGTGTGTGTGTGTGCGCGTGCACACACACACGTAGGGGTGCACTTAAATCCACATGTGTTATAAAATGTTTGAGGAATGCTGGATGCCTTCATGGGGTCATTTTTCCATCTCTTCTTTGTGCCAAATTACTTTGAGCCTCTGCCTTGGTTTATAGATGCCTCAATTTCTCTCCCTCTGTGTTGGTGTCAGTGTGCTGGAAATGAAAAGCCTTCTACCTCCTGGCTGTGGTGTGAGGAGGTTGGACTACGTGATCTAAGGTGTCTTCTGATTCCAACCTGATTTGTTTATATGATACTTGGAGTTGGTCACTTCCTCTATCCCCTCATTTTTTTCTTAAGAACCCAATTGTGAAATTTTTTTAAAAAGCCCAATTGTGATGTTTTGTGGAAGCAAATCCCAGGACTTCCTCAACAGACACTAATGATAGCAGATTAAGTCAATAAGAGTGAGACTGTTGAGATGTAGAGTATAATATCAGAGGTTCAAGAAGCTTAGAAGTAAATGGTAGCTGTGGTCTCTTATTTACAGGGGAGGCAGGACCCAAACATAAGTGCATTGCTAGATACAGCTGCCGAAACCCCCACCTTATATCAGGGGGGGTGGCAAGTTACATTCTTTGAGCACTTGCTGTGTTCCTGGCATTGTGCTGAGCACTTTACATGAGTCTACTCTGTACTCTTCAGCAATCCCCTGAGAATGATGCTCTTATTCCCCCCCCCCCATTTTAAAGATGAGGAAACAGGTTTAAGAAACTTCCCTGATGTCAACTTAAGTTGTGAAGCTAGAATTCAATCCCAGAGGTCACAGAGGCCATTTGACCAGTGTGTCCCAAGCTTGCCTAGGAGAATCATCCAGAGTGTTCGTTAAAGAGACAGCCCCCGGGCCCTTGGAGCTTCTCTGATAGGGTGGTCTGGGGAGAATCCTGGAAAGCAGTAGTCTTAACAAGTGCCCCTGGTGATTCTTATCATTGGGAAAGCTTGGGAGAGATGGTGTTTCACAATAGTGCGGTGGACCTCAGGCCTTGCTGCAAGTTAGAATAGTCTGGGGAGCTTTTTTAAAAGTCCTGGTACCTGGCTCCACTCGGAGACATTCTGACTTCATCGGACCGGGGTGGGACCCACGCATCAGGATCTTAAAACACTCCAGGTGATTCTAAAGTGCAGCCAGGGCTGAGAACCACCGCTCTGCTGCCTCGGCTGATTAAAATTAAATCAGCCTGACTCACTAAAGAAACACTGGTGAAAGAAGAATCACTCGGCGCCAGCCGTCTTCCTCTTCGAGCCCAGCCATCAGAGGAAGTCATGTGAAGGCTGAAGGAAGAAAAGCAAAATACCCAGCAGGGTGTGACAGCGATCCTATTGTCCATTTGTTCCCCAGCTCCTGATTGAACACCAAAATCTGATGCCCTGAAGGTGCTTCATAGGCCAGAGCTGGGATGAAGAGGAAAATTCTCTTTTGCTTCATCACTGCAGTGGTGTTCAAGCTTTGTTGTGTATCAGAATCACGATAAGGAGAGCTTGTTAAAACAGATCATAGGACCCTGTCCCCATTGTTTCTGATGCAGTTGGTCCAGGGTGGGGCTGATGCCACTGGCCACTAGGCCTCTGCTTTAGCATTTCGCCTGTCGCTGAACTCACGTGCCACGTGAGCACAAGGATGGCCCAGCCCCGCTCCCTGGCCAGTGAAAAACTGTGCTTTGGAGGAAGAATTTCTCTGAGAGAGCTTTTGGTTGGGTCTTAGACCCTTTGACCATGACACTTGGGGGACACACCACTGAGGCATCCAAACAGATGAGTCAAGAATCTGCCCCTTTCCCCTAGCCCCCCAGGTGCACCTTTAGTCACAGATTATTACACTCATTTCCGGACACAAATGTTCATGCATCAAATTATTCAACAAAATATAGGTAATGCCTTCTTAGTGCCAAGCAGTGTTCTAATCGCTGCAAGAATGGCAGATGAGCAGACCAGATTTTTACCTTCATGGAGCTCTTGTAGGGAACCAACACACTCACACACAGGCTCAAAACAAGATAATTTCAGAGAGCGGTAAGTGACATGAAGCAAGAAAATCAGGGTGACACAGCCGAGTGTGGTATTAGACCTGGGAAGAGCAGAAGGGCCTTTCTGAAGGGAGGACATCTGAGCTGACACTTGTAAGACTAAAGGAATCTTTCAAGGGTCAGAAAGAAGAGTCCCTGTATCAAAAATGTCAAAACTGCGTTCTTAAGAAGATGAGGGCCCAGAGAAAGCGAGTGACTCCAAGGGAGTCAAGGGGCCAAGGGAGCAGCTTATGCAAAAATTCCTGAAGCAGGAATTGCTTGGTGCATGTGAAGAGCAGGAAGCCAGCCAAGGTCATAGGTAGGCAACAGCCCCTCCCATTTATCCAGCCTGTACACTCCTGATGTCCATACTTGTGGGGGCCTCATAACAGCCCTGTGATGGAAAAGAGTACAGAGGCTCCTGGGTGGCTCAGTCAGCTAAGCATCAGACTTTGGCTCAGATCATGATCTTGTGGTTTGTGAGTTTGAGCCCCACATCAGGCTCTGTCCTGTCAGCATGGAGCCTGCTTTGGATCCTCGGTCTCCCTCTCTCTCTGCCCCTCCTCTCTCTCTCTCTCTCTTTCTCTCTCAGAAATAAATAAACATTAAGAAAAAAGTTTTAAGAGAAAAAGAGAGTACATATCCCCATTTTTTGTATGAAACAACTGAGGTGAAAAGAGGTAAAGGGTCACTCCCAAGGCAGCAGGGTTAGTAAGAGGCGAAACTTAAAGGCAGTGCTTCTCAGACTCACGTGTGCACAGAAATCACTGGGACCTTGTTACAATGCAGATCCTCGCTCTCTAGGTCTGGGGTAGGGCCTGAGACTCTGCATTTCTGACAAGCTCCCAGGTTGTGTCGCTGCTGCTGGTCCCTGGACCACACTTTGAGTAGCAAGGCCTTCAGTGGCTATTTTGTGCTTTGGCTGTTTGATCAGGTGGACTATGTCCTTGCAGTTGACCTCCCCCCGCCTGCACAGGGGTCCAGTAGCAGAGGCTCAAGTCCACTCAGATGATGACGTAACACCCAGGAAGAGGCTGTGGGGACCATCCCGCCCCCTCAGGAGCACCAGAAGTGCCGGCTGGGGTCCTGGCTGGTGTGAAATCCTTCTTCTGTCTTGGGCGCAGCCTCGGGTCAGGACATACATACTGATGACCGCAGCATATTGGCTCCCTGCCACTCTGATTTACACTCATGAAGTGCTCATCAATTCCGATAGGCAACTTCTTGAGTTATTTTAGGTTTTCAGTTTTGATAGCAAAACCAACTCCATAAAGCCAACATTTCTCTTCTTGGTTATGCTCCCACAGCATTGCAGCCTCTAGTTTACTGGTTGCCTTGCTAACCAGATCTTAATTTTCTATCAGGGCCTTAGAGCTGGTGTTCCTCCCCAGAGCTCTCCAGTCTCAGATTTGGACTGGTACCCTGGAGAGTCACCATTAAGATGGCCCCAGAAAAAAAAAATACCACAGACTGTAAACAGCTGGCTTTCTCTTTAGCAATAGGAATGTCATTGCACTAGCCACTGTTATCCGGAGAGGAAAAAACCTGACAAGACTTGATTTGGGGGACCTTTCACAGTGCTCTGCCTCCTTGGGTGAGCGGGGCCAGTCCTAAAAGAAACTGTGGAGATCCAATTACAGCTCCTGTGCCTCGCTCCTGTCTTGCTCATGTGCCAGACAGTGTTCCCCAACCACAATATTCCAGACATCACAGTTCAGCTGCTGTCATGATGAGCAGCTTGCCAAAGGACTTAGAACCTGTCACAGAAGATGCCTGAGTGGAGGCCCCTTTATCAATTACCTTGGGCCCTCTTAGCTGTCAGGGGCCCACCTGGCCCAGCTGTTCAGGACTTCCCCATAAATTCCAGACAAACCCAACACTAATTTGGCAGTAAATTGCAAGTGAATACCAACTGCATGGAAATGCTTGACAGATACTCTCCCTTTTCCTGAGATGTCCTAAAGGTCCAGCAAAGACTCTTGAGTTGCTCTGGGAATTCTCTGCTTCTCACCTTTTGCCAAGATGATCCATGGGCCTAAATTAACAAAAATGACTGAGCTGACCTGTATTCATCTACATTTTATTCAATACAACAAATACCTACTGAGCTATGTGAAGGAACCTTGCTAATGACCTGAGAACCAAAGATATGTAAATCTCAGTCCCTGCTGTCAAGAAGACGGGAATCTAGTACAGTTGAGCCCATAGACGCAGTCACAGATATCTGGTGTGCAAAACAGGATGTGATAAACTCAGGATTCATGGCAGGAACAGAGTGTGTTTGGGAATGGGGCGAGAAAGGAGGTTAATTCCTTTTTTTTTTTTTTTTTTTGGAGAGAGAACACATGAAAGAAGGGGAGAGGGGCAGAGAGAGAGAGAGAGAGAGAGAGAGAGAGAGAGAGAGAGAATCTTAAGCAGGTTCCATGCTCAGTGAAGAGCCCAATGTGGGGCTCGATCCCACAACCCGGGGATCATGACCTGAGCTGAAATCCAGAGTCGGACGCTCAACCAACTGAGCCACCCAGTCGCCCCAGAGACGGGAGGTTAATTCTAACTGGAGAAGTCTAGAAAGGCTTCTTGGAAAAGGTGGCAGTGGATCTGGTTTGCCCATGGATAGACAGAATTTCAACCCCGGGATGAGTATTTTTAGTGAAATGAATAATATCTACCATTTATTAAGCTCTTACCGTGTGTCAGATGCTGTTCTCAGTGCTTTACATGTGTTGACTCATTTGGTCATCTCATTCACCTCGCGCGGTGGATACATATGTTACCCTTGTGTTACTGATGAGACAGGTGAAGCCCAGCCAGGTCAGGTAACCTTGTCCTGGGCCAAATACTAGTCTGGGGGTGGGCAGTGAGATTGTGGAGCTGGGATTTGAATCCAAACAACCTGGAACTAACGGCCAGACTGGTAACTACCAAAGCCTATTGTTAACTAGTGAACTCCACGTACAAGACATTTGGTTTTCTTTTTTATTACCCTCTTTTTAAAATCACTAATCAACTCTGTTGAGCTTTGTTAGATGCAGAGTAAGCACTGAGGACCTACTGAAGATGTTTGTTTACTCCCTCACTACAGGCTTTTGAGGCATCTAATCAGCAAGGCCCTCGAGGAGAGCAGGCTGCTGTAGCCTGCCTTTCTGAGCTCTAGAAAGCCAAGGATGGGCTCTCCAGGCTGGCCGCTCTCCCCTCTCCCCGAGAGTCTTTCCAGTCCTCAGAGGCCAGCCAAACCCGTCTCCCTTCCTCTGGGGCTCTGAGCTTGGTGTCCATGGTCCCTTTGGAGTCCTAAGATGTAAGATGTGGTTGGGGGAGGAGAGATCATGCACCGGGGAGATGATTCCTCTTTCTTCCATGGCCTCATGGCTCCCGTTCGTGGCCCCAGGAGGCAGCAGAGAGCTGGTTCCTCACAGGACCGGCCCAGGAGCAGGCTCTGCCAGGTGCTCTCGGCTTCCTTCTCTGGTGGGAGAGGCTCCTGGTGCAGAGGAGAAAGTAGAATTTAGGCAGGGCCTCTGCGTGTGAGGTGGGGGCTCGTTGTTCCCCCAGCCCTGCACCTGCGCAAGGCTGTGCCGGCCTGAAGGAAGGAGCGCCTTTCTGTCATTTGCACAAAGGGTCCACGGGGACTCTGCAAAGGGGATGTGGCTGACAGGCTGAACAGAAATGGAACCACCTGACAACAACCCCATGTCCTTAAGGAAGAAGAGGTGGCTCAGTCCTAACCTGGGCCAAAGTAGCGACAGGGTTAATCCTCTTACTCCTCTTTGCCGCCAAGTGATGTTGAATCTTGCAGCTACTTCTCCAAAGAAAAGGAAGAGAGAAGGTCTGCAGGCTCCCCATCCCTACCCTTCCATCCCCCCTACAAGCCACCATCTCTGTGCCCTGGAGCTGGGAGGTCTGAAGTCTTTTGAACCTTCCAGCCAGGAGGTGGGTCAGGAACAGGTGCTCCCTGCCTCCCCAAGCCTGCAGTCTCTGAGAGGAGCGTAAGGACCAGCCGAGTCAGTCAGCCCGGCCCCGGGTTCTGCTCTGCCCTGGGATTGGTCCGGGAGCATTTTGTGTTAAATGCCGACATATAAATTTGTAGGTGTTCCTTGTGAGCAAATTGGATTCCTTCACTTGGCCCTTAAGTGCTGCCATTTAGGCAGATTTAACGGGAGGCTCTGGCCACCGCCTCCCCCACCGGCACCCCTCCTTGCGCTGACCCCTTCAGAGTCACCAGGGAATAGATCCTAGGCCAGCCCACCGGAGACAGCCAGCCAGCGGCTGGTGCACACTCCAGCCTTCTCAGCCGCTGCCGCTGCCCGCGCATCTTCCTGGCTACCTCCCCACCGCTGCCCGTGCTCCCCCCCTCTGCTCCCCACTCCCGCTCCCTTTCTCCCAGCGCCTCCCTCCGCCCGCCTTCCCCTCCTGTCTCCCCCTCCTCCTGTCTGCGCCGTGGCAGCTGCTTCCAATGCACAGAGATGCACCAATTCATTCAGCCTCGCAGACTCTTTAAGGTCGTTACTAAATATATCAAGCAGAAGAAAGGGTCTTTTTTCCTATCTCTGAGCAGGGAGTATAAATGCCGGCCTTAGGATCCAAGCTGGTCCTCCCTGGTCCCAAATGGGAGGCAGTCCGGAGCCAGAGCCAGCCCGGGGGACAAGGGGAGCCCACCCTCTCACCAGGCAGGGGGGTGACCCCAGGGTGGGAAGGAAGGGACAGAGGTGAGGCAGGGTGGGGTGCAGGGGATGCTGGGGAGACACCGGGAATAAGAGACAAACTCCATTTTATATCTTCAAGAGTTCAACAGCTCTGGAGACAATTTTCGACAGTGCTATTTCTCCCCCTCTAGATTAATTTTTTTTTCTTTATTTTGAAGGAAATTAGAAAGTGTTGAAAGAACCTGACTTGCCAGTGCTGGGGAAGGGCTTCTGTTCAAATGCCCTAAGCAGTGCTGTCTCTGATATTTTTCTAAGTTGTAAGCAGATGACCTTGCTGCTTGAGCAGTAACCAGTGGTGAACTGCCAGACCTTCATGTTGTGATTAGAGGAAATGTACAACAGAGTTAGTGTTAAGCGCTGGACAGATGCCGGACAGATGCCTGGCCTGCTCCTCAGCCCCTCCTCTTGGGTCATGGTTTCATGGCAGCTCCTCATCTATGCAATCCTCCTACGACACAGACAGCCCCTTCCTGGGAGTCTCTGAGACTTCTTCCCCTCCTCCTAATGCGTGTAGGCAGAGCAGGCCGAGTTGTGATTTAAGAGAAACGCCTCCTCCCCGTGCAGAAATATCTCCCACACAGCATGCAGTGCCCATCGTTTAGAAGTTCTTTGAGGGGAGATAAAAATATAAGTGGTATTTTATCTCCAAATAAAAAGTAGATGAGGTCACTGGAGAATGTGTAGGGCAATCGTTTGTAATTTTTTTGGTGTGTGTGTGTGTGTGTGTGATGGGATCTTTTATGCTGCGGCTGTCTCCCCAGGTAAAATGTGCGTACTGTTACAGCCACAGAGTTTTGCATAGAGGCGTTAGGAGGTGCGTGAATCCCTAGGGCCTTTCCTCAGACGTGCTAGACCTCCAAGTAAGAATCCCGGGGCCAAGACAGAGAGCATTTCAGTGACTATTGAGAGAAGATACAGTAACAATGGTCAAGAAGGAGAAGTTAAGTGGAGAACATTCTAGAAGAGTGAGATGTCATGGAAGCCACAGGCCAAAAGGGGTTCAGAACGGAGGAAGTGGTGCCCCGTAAATGCCTCAGAGAACAGAAGGACTGGGTATTCGTTAGAATTTGAACTTGTCAGGCTGTCACTGGTGACCCGGAAGAAAGGTTTCAGCTGGGGGAGAATGGAAGGAGTCAGATTTTCAAGGCATGGCCAGCAGACAACATGGTGAGGACTGTTCGGATGCCCTGTTGAAAATCTTAGGCCAGAACAGGAAGGAAGAAGCAGCAACCAGTGCTTTGGAAACACAGAGGAAGGAACTGTTGCTTTCTGGGTGGAGAATAAACAGAAAGACTTCACAGAGGAGAGGATTTTTGAGAGGTGAGTCATTGAAAAATAAAATAAGAATTCACCGGGTAGAAAAGTTGGGGGGGGGACATTTCAGGTGGGAAGAAGAGCACTTCCATGGAGATGGAGGTATGGGAGGGGCAGGAACCGAGTGCTGGTTCACAGAGCGTGTGAGGAGGAAAGAAGATGTCACTGAAAAGTAGGCAGAAACCAGAGGGCACAGGGGCTGAGGAGTTTGTGCTATACCCTGTCAGGCAATGAACACTCATTGAAGAGATATTTTTAACATGCTTTTTTTTTTCCTTCTGATTCTAAAAGCAATATAAGCTCATTATAAAACTTCTTTACAATATGGAAAAATATAAAGAAACGTAATTACTGTTAACATTTTGGCATGTTGCTTTTAGTTTTCTTCCCATACACCGTGTTTCATTAAATCTAAGACACCATCATTTGGGAGTGCATCGTTACTTTATGTGCCACTAAGACTGTGCGATTACACTTGATACAGTGCTGCTTTTCAGAGAGAATGAGACGTTGCAGATAGGTTAACATGTGGGGAAAAAATTCTATGCTGTGGAATCGATAAAATGAAGCTGTGTAGTTTTTGACGTAAGTAGTTCCCCTTGTATTCCAAATTTTGTATCGGGCTTCTTTACTCAGAAAGATACCATGAGTTTTCTCCAGGTTATAAAAGTATTTGCAAAAATAATTTTTAACAGCTGTGTAATATTCCATCTTGTGGATATTCTATAATTTACGCAACCATTTCTTTATCAACAGGTGTAATGTTGATTTCTATTTTTGAATACTGTATATAGTGCCTCAGCAAAAAATGGTGTGCATAGGCTTCTTGTGTTTTTGTTTTTATTATTTTTCTCAAAATAAATGTGCCCTACAAGATCAACATTGGCATAGATAATAAGACTTATCTTTGACAAATACATGTTATGCTTTCTCTCTCCAAGGGACATAAAGAAACTATTGGTGAACTTAGCTGTCAGCTCTGTGTTCAATCTTATAGCTTTTTTTTTTCTAATTGTGGTAAAATGCACATAACATAAATGTTACCATCATAACGATTTTTTAAAATTTTTTAATGTTTATTTTTTTTACTTTTATTTTTTTGAGAAAGAGAGAGAGCACACATGAGCAAGGGAGGGGCAGAGAGAGAGGGAGACACAGAATCTGAAGCAGGCTCCAGGCTCTGAGCTGTCAGCACAGAGCCTGACATGGGGCCCAAACTCATGGACTGCAAGATCATGACCTGAGCTGAAGTCAGACGCTTAACCGACTGAGCCACCGAGGCGCCCCCCCCCCCATCATAACCATTTTTAAGCATACGGTTCAGTGACATTAGGGCATCCGTGTTATGTGTGGCTCTCACCACCATCCAGCTCCAGAACTTTTCTCATCTTGCAAACTAAAACTCTGTACCCATTTCCCCTCCCCCAGCCCCTGGCACCCAGCATTCTACTTCCTGTCTCTATGAAGTTGACTATTCTAGGTACCTCACCTAAGAGGAATCAGAGTATTGGTCCCTTTGTGATTGGTTGATTTCACTCAGTCTAATGTTCTCAAGGTTCATCTATAGCATGTGTCTATAGCATGTGTCAGAATCTCCTTCCTTTTTAAGGCTTATAATATTTCATTGTATATATATACCACATTCTGTGTTTCCATTCATCTATAGGTGTGCATAAGCTTTTATCTGAAGGTTGGGCTGTCTGGAAGAGATTCCCAGTCATCATTCAAAAGATACGAAAAAAATTTTAAACTCTTGATTCATATTATGGAATTGCTTTCCAAAAAACTTTATACAAAGTTATACTCCCTCTAGCAGTGTATAGACATGCATGTCCGCATTGACTATTATTATTTGGTTTATTTTTGCTACTCTGATACTAGAAAAACAGCATGTCATTGTTTTAATATGAATTATTTGAACGTTCCTAATGAAGGTGAACTTTTTCTTATATTTTCATTAGCCAGATGTGTTCACTCTTTATAAGCTGTCTTTGTGTCCTGTGATCATCTTTGTTTAACTATGTAGTATTTTATTTATTACTTTATATATGCTGCTCATAGATTAATGATTCCCTCAAACAATCACCAATATTATCGTAGCACCTCCCATCTTGCATCAGGCACTGTCTAGGCACTGGAGATACTGCTGGAAACCATCAGACCAAAACCCCTGCCCTCCTGGAGTTTATGTCCTCGTGAGGGAGACTTGAAGAAGATAAATGAGCAAATGGTGTTATATGTTAGAGAGTGTAAGTGCTAAGGAGATGAACTGGGGAAAGGAGGTAAATGCTGGGGCTGGGCATCGGGATGCCCTAGCTGAGGAGTCTGAGGCCAGCCCTAGGGGAGGTGAGGGAGGGAGCCCCAGCTCATCAGGCAGAGGGGCCAGACTGCACTAAGGCCCTGAGGCAGGAATCCGGGGGGAGGCGGAGGAAGGGGGGTGGTGCTGGCACAGAGTGAGGAAGAGGAAAGGGTGAGAAGTCAGGTCTGAGTGTGGCCAGAGCAGCAGCCCCTGACAGCCCTGAGGGCTGCTGGCTCACTTTGGCCTCTTTCTCTGAGTGAGAGGAAGGCCATTAGGACACAGACTTGGAGCAGAGGGGTGACGCGATGTGACTGGCACTCTAAAGGAAAGCTCTGTTTCCGTGTTGAGGAGAGACTGTGGGAGGAAAGGGGAAGCCAAGAGAGCTGCTGGGAAGTTCCTGCAGTAGTCCAGATGACAGACAAAGGGCTTAGACCAGAGGTTAGCAGACGTCTGAGAAATAACCAGATTCCGATTCACCGATGAATTGGATGTGGGGGTGTGAGGGGAGGAGGACTCGGAACGTAGGGCCAAGCACCTGGAAGTCAGGAGTTGAGAAAGGAGAGGCAGCAGGGATGGATGAAGAGGGCACCGGAGCTCAGTTTTTGACAAGTTACATTTGAAACGTCTATTAAACATTCAAGAGCAATATCGAGTAGGTAGTTGGATATACGAGTCTGCAGTTCGGGGAAGAGGTCCGGGGTGGAGACATAAATCGGGGAATTGTCAGCATTCAGATGGTATTTAAAGCCCTGATACTGTGCGAGGTCACTAAAGAATGGGGAGTGATGGGCAGAGGGAGGAGGACCCCGAGCACTGAGCAGGCTGCGTCCAGTGTCAGAAGCAACCTGTTCCCTTGGCATGGTTAGCGGGCATGGTCAGCACGCACCCTGAGGGCTACTGGGCTGGGGGTAAGCAGGTGGCCGCGGGAGGAGCCAAAGACGTGATCACACCTGCGTTTCAGATCTGTGGGCCTGGGGGGTCGCCTGTGGTTTATGCCCTCTCTCCTGAGCCTGGAGGGAATCTGAGAGCTTCCTATCAGAGGTCCCAGCAGGCAATGGCTAATGTCTCCGATTTCCATGGTTACTTTTGACCAAAGATCAGCTAACTCTTTCATCTAGGGAGCCATCATCAACAGGGCAAAGCACAATGGCAGCCCTTTGATATTGACAGGGGAAACGGCAGGTTTGGGAGAAAGAAAGGAGAAGAAAGGGAAGGGAAAGGCAGGGCCCAAAGGGAGGCTTAGGGCTGAGTGGCAGGCAGCTCCTTTAAGCAGTCATTCTTAAGGGGCTGGGGAAGGGGAGGCACATCCAAACACCTGGCAAGTTTGTCAATCTATTTATCCCTGGCCTCCAAGCCTTTGACCCCAGGAGATTTTAGGACCCTCTCCTGCCCCAACACGAACCTCTCCCCATCCCCGACAGAGAACCCTCACTTTCTATTAGATTGAAGCTGGGATGGAATAGCAGTGCTTGGCCAGAAAGGATGCCTTGCCGATCCATGATTCCTTCCCTCTGTGGCTCAGAGACATATCAGTATGAAGAAGGGTGACTCTGTAGTTTGCCACTCAAAACAGGGCACTTTTGACATGGGAGAAAGGGGGACCTACTAATAATTACCCAGAACAACATACCTAAATTGGGACTGTCCTGGGCAAACTCTGGTGTTCAGATCACCAGCATCACTTTAAATGCCCATTGAGAAATTCCAGTTATCAGCATCCCCTAAGGGAGATTATTGTAAAAAATAAATCTCTACACTAGACTGAAGATGTGCTGGTTCAAAATCTTTGGACAAGGCCCTACCGGGAAGGAAGAACTGCTAACCAAAGAGGGATTCTGCTTCCTGGGAAACTCAGCCTTCCATGTGTTCAAGGTGGTCAGTACCTAGTCTCCTCTCTTGGCCTCTGGGCTGCCCCCTTTTCCCTGACTAGGTGCTGAGCATTGGTAGTAAAACATTAAGAATTATCTCTCTGGGGGCATCTGGGTGGCCTAGTCAATTAAGCATCCAACTCTTGATCCCAGCTTAGGTCATCATCTCATGGTTTGTGGGTTCGAACCCCGCATCAGGCCCTGTGCTGACAGCATGGAGTCTGTTTGGGATTCTCTCTCTCTCTCTCTCTCTCTCTCTCTCTCTCTCTCTCTCTCTCCCCTTCCCTTGCTTGCTCTCTCTCTCTCTTTCTCTCTCGTATACCCAGGACTCCAAAAGGACAGCAAGATTAACTCCTCATTAGATGTCAGTCCTCTGGCACGTGTCCCTCCCATAAACCAGCATCATCCCCTTTCATAATCCATTCTGGCTCTGTCATCTGTGAATTTAAAACCGTTTTGAGTTTCATTTATATTTTAAGTCTGTTTTCTCTTCTTTGGATTACAAATGCCATAAATTTCCCACCAGTTGAATAGTGCTTCGTTTATTTGTTCTAAATGCCAGCTCTCTCCCTGCACGGATCCTAGACTTCTGAAAGGTAGATGACAGTGGATCTTTCCGGGAAGCCGTATATGCTCTTTCCACAAGTGGTACTTCTGTTTCAACAGTCATAGGGTGGGGAGGGACCTTGAACATAGTCAAAGTGAATTTACTTTCCAATTCTGCCCACCAGATCTCTTTACTTGTAGCTTCCCAGCCTGCTTGAATACACTCAATGACGGAGCACTTACTACCTACAGAAGCAACCAGCCCCACATCTGCAGAATGTCTTTCTTTTAATGTTGGAGTTTTTTTTCCAACCTTATATAGATATATACATGTCATATTGTGTAAGTTTAAAGTGTATAACACGATGATTCAATACACATATTTATTGTGAAATGATTACCACAACAAGGTTAGTGAACACGTCCATCACCTCAATGTTGTTGCTTAAAAATCAGCCTCCCCTAGGATAGGATGATTTATGTGGTAATAGAGTTGGAGACATCAGTGTGAACTCCTGTTTAGCTCAATATAGATACATGTGGTTACTATAGAAATATTTATAAATATGTATACATACATGGGTTAGATACACACATACTTTCATGCTCTGTCATCTGAGAGGGCCTAGAAGCAAGGGACACCCCAGTAGCAATGAGCACATCTAGCCCCCAGGTCTTGGTTTCTAAAACCATTCTCCAATAAAAGGAACTAGGGCTTCCTGGAGAAATAGCTGATTGTAGGACTAGGGCAGGAAATATATAAGACAAAACTGCAGCACCTGTTAGTGGTAGAATGTAAGGAATTGGTCAAAAATCCACAGTGATGGGTATGTCCAAGAGGCTAGGAGCCAACTGAAAGAGCTCCCAGCGGCCAAAGCTGGAACAATTTAAACAATAACAAGGAAGTGTAAGATTATAACCCAAAGTGTAGAATAATATCAACGAATCTCTACTGATATAAATAAATGATTGAACAAATACCTAAATGAGCAAGAATAGATAAACTCCCATATAGAAGAATTCCAAATAATGTATGTAGATACTTCACCTTCAAGGTGAATGAAGCGTGACTACACTCCTTACGTGTGGGCTTCACATAGTGATTTCCTTCCAAAGAGTGCAGTCCGGAAAGCAGGGGGAAGAGTAACTTTATAGTGAAGAAATCTGGCAAACGATACCTCAGCCACGTGATCAAGGTTAATATCAACAGGGATAAATCAGATTGATAGTATGTGTCCTTGATATGATGTGATGAACATGGCATTTTATCCCGGTTGTCTTCCCCAAACCTGTAGCCGTTGTCTAACCATGAGAAAAATATCAAACAGATCCCAAATGAAGGACATCCACAAAATACCTGATCAGTACCCCTGATACTGTGCAGGACATCGAAACCAAAGAAAGTGAGAAACCGTCACAACCAAGGGGAGCCTCTGGAGACCTGACCACTAAATGTGAGGTGGTATCCTGGGTTGGGTCTGGAAGAAAAAAGGGACATCAGGTGAAAACAAAGGAAATCTGAATAGAATATGGACTTTAGTTAATGATGTCTCAGTATCAGTTTATTAAGTGTAACAAAAGTCACATATTAATGTAGGAGGTCAGCGATCGAGGAAACTGGGTGTGTGGAATATAGGGGAACCCTCTGTACTATATTTGCAATTTTTCTGTAAATTTAAAACCATCCCTAAACCAAAAATTTTTGAAAAAATGAAAATCAGGCTTTCCTGCCTGCCTCCTCCCATTGGCTCTGCCCTTAGCCTGAATGCATTCTCCTGCACAGCCATCACACTGCTCCCCCTGCCCCATCTGTTTTCTCATTTCCAGTCGGATGCCTCCGTCTCCTTCATCAGATCCTAAGTCCTGGTTTCACCTTCTCCCGCTGACCGGATCACCCTTCTCCAGACAACTCAGTTTGACTGTAGCCTCCCGAGTTCCCTGACTTGTCCAGGACTGAGCACCGCACTCCCAGTGTGGCTGTTCAGCCCAGGGAAGAACTGGGCCCTGTCACCTCCTTCTGCTGATACACTGTATCTCTATTAGTATAGCCCTCAGCGACTTCAACGACTTATACTTTGGGGGACAGCCACCTCCCATCCCAATGTCTCCAGCTCAGCTACCCAGTTTTTTTTTTCACACAGCTTCACTGCAACCAATAGAAGGAATAACTTCCTGAAGAGTTGAAGTGGTAGTGAGTGTTCCATCAATGGGGGTATTTAAGTACACTGGGCAGCTACAAAGAAAAGGACGATTTGGTGGGTGCGTTTCCAGTCTCCTGGGCAAGTTGC
Source organism: Panthera tigris (assembly GCF_018350195.1). Taxonomy (NCBI): domain Eukaryota; kingdom Metazoa; phylum Chordata; class Mammalia; order Carnivora; family Felidae; genus Panthera; species Panthera tigris. The sequence goes on along the minus strand of NC_056670.1, from coordinate 56,227,480 downwards.
TCAACTGCTCTCACCTCAGTTTCCTCATCTTAACAATGAGGGTAACAATAGAACCTGCCGCGTAGGGTGTTGAGGACTGTACAAGTTTGCGTGTATAAAGGCCTTAGAGCAGTTTCTGGCACCCTGTTCTACACCAGTGTTTGCTGTTATTTTCAGCTACTATCTAATGTTTGTTTCAGGGTAGAGATAGTCCAAGTATAAGACCTGCCAGCAGCCCCTGACTCACAGGTCCCTTTTGGGATCCTGGCTCTGACACCAGTTCTGACCTAGTTTCCTCCCCAGCTCTGTGTCATCTGCCCATTTGACCAGCAGGCCCACCAGGGTCCCTTCCAATTCATTTGTGTGCAGGTTGAACAGAAGGAGACTGAGGGCAGAGCCCCGTGGAGAGTATGATGGGGTGATAAGGCTGGGTCGCCTCCCGGCCAGGCTGGTATCACACGAGTAAAATGAAACACCCTGTCTCTGGGCGCCAGATTGGTTTTACCACAAATCATGACAAGCGCCTAACACATGCTAATGACTCACTTCCTTTGGTTTTAAAGACCAGCCATTTCAGGAACATCAGGGTAAATGATGGGCTCAGTAGCTCTCGAGAAAGAAGTTAGAGGTGCTGGCATCTGAACTTAATTAGACTCCTGTGCTCTTTATAAGGCCTGATAAGGTCAGGCCAATACATTCGGCGTTAATAACGTTATCAGCACGGCGTGGTCGGCAAGCGTTGCCAAAGTCGATATGTCAAGTTTTTGTGGTTCGAAACATGTGCCTTCAAGTCACACTCAGGCTTGTTTCTTGCGTGCCAACAGCTGGTGCCACATCTGGAAAGCCTGCCTCTGCTGTGGCTTCTTTTCTCCTATGAGGGGTTTATGGGACACCCCACCCCACCTCAATCCTTTTAAAAGAAAAGGGCTCATCCATTCATTCTCTGATGGCCTGTCAAGTGGCAGCCCTATACATTTGCTCCAGGGGACCCATGTGGACAAGCCAAGCTCACACTCCAGGGCAGTGGAGCTCCAACATCAGCATGCAGAATAACCATGGGGAGGGTGCGGTGCCTAGGCGAGAGGCATTTCTGGACCCCATGCCAAGCCCACTGTGTTAGAATTGGGGGCAGGAGTGGTGCATGGCCTGGGGCTCTGCATTTCTCTGCATTTCTGGCTCTGCTCCGCAGGTGATCCAAGGCCTACAGTTCAAGAAATACTCATCAAAGGGTTTTTAGGCCCCCATAAGCCATCCACCATAAAATACTGGATCATTAGTATAATTAGCAAGTTGTTCATTCTGTCTTGAAGGAGCATCAGATAAGACTTCACAGAGACTTACAGCCCAAGCGCAAGCAAGAGAGAACGTGTAGGTGGGAAGGGCATAGAGCAGTCACTGAAGTCTCATGTGGGAAGGAAATACATTTAAGACATGAGCCTTGGAGACAAACAAACCTGGGTTGAACTCCAGCCCATCCCTTGGTGCCTGTATGTCCTTAGGCAAGTTACCCAAACTTTCTGAGCCTCAGTTTCCTCATCTGTGAAGGGCACCTCCCTCCCTCTACCTCACAGGGTTGACCGGTTAAAAAAGAATAAATATCATAATCCAGGGTATTCACCAAATTGCATGGCATAATGTAGGGATTCCACAACTGATAATTGCTAATAAAAATAGTACTAAGAAGAAATAACAATCAGATAAATATTATTCTAGCTTATTGAGGGGTTTCTGGGTTATCCTGCAGAGGCCATGAGTGGCCAGCCATCAGAGTTTTAAAAGCAAAGGTCATATTTCATTCAGTCAGCTAATGAACATTTATTATACACCTACCGCATGCTGGGCTGTGCCAGGCACCGAGGCTGATTAGGTTTGTGTGTTAGAAGATGGCTCTGGTGGCAGTGTGGGGGCTGGGCTGGAGACAGGGGACCATTACAGATTGCTGCAATAGTCCAAGCCAGTGGTTTCAAACTTGAGCGTGCATCGGAACCACCTGGAGGCCTTTTTAAAAACACAGATGGGGGGCGCCTGGGTGGCTCAGTCGGTTAAGTGTCTGACTTCAGCTCAGGTCATGATCTTACGGTGCATGAGTTTGAGCCCCGCATTGGGCTCTGTGCTGAAAGCCTGGATTCTGGGTCTCCCTGTTTCTCTGCTCCTTCCCCTTTGTGCTCTGTCTCTCTCAGTCTCTCAAAAATAAATAAATGTTAAAGAAAACACACACACACACACACACACACGCACAGATTACCTGACCTCATCTTTAGAGTTTCGATGTAACTAGTCTAGAGTAGGGTCTGAGAAATTTGCATTTTAAACGAGTTCCCAGGCGATGCTGATGCTGCTGGTCAGGGGACCACGTTTAGAGAACCGTTGCTCCAGACCAAAGAAGAGAGCATGAAAACAGAAACAAGAGGCAGGTACTAACTAGGGATGGTGAGGGGCTGGTTCTAGGCAAGGTTTTAGGGGTGGAATGGACAGGAAATGGTGACGACAGGGCCCCACGGACACTGGGGTTGGGCTGCCTCTCAGTATAGCCTCAGGTTTGCTTGTCCCTGGAATTTCTCCCCAGCACCAGGGTCCTGCCGACCCACCAGCCTCAGGGGGGAGGAACTGCAGCAATGTGGGCGGGCTATCCCTTTGGCACCTTCAGTCCCCTGGTCCCAGTGGGGGTTTCCCCACTGTGGTTTTTATCTCTGTGTATGTTCAGAGGAGAGCTTTTTTTTTTTTTTTTTTTGCTTCCCTATTCCTCCTGGGATGTTGATACCGCCAAGATGCGCGGGTACCGTTCCGCAAGAGTGCCCGAGGTGTGTATTGAATTTCGGTCCCGGATCATTTAATGCGTGGTGACAGAGGGAGCGGATGTTGTTTGGATTCATGTGGAACTCTCCGCCTTTTCTATTTTCTGTACCAAAAACCGCAGAGCCTTGCTCGGCAGCTGGCCCCTGAGTTCCCCGCCTGTAAAAACCTCGCGGCACCAGGAGCCCCTTGTCCCCACGGCATTGCCGAAGCCGCTTGTGAAACCCAGTGGAAAATTGTAGCGTTTGTGCGGGTCTTTGGAGCATCCGTTTCATTTAAAGCTCTCTACCACTCAAGCTGTTACTGAATTAAACATCGACACCAACAACAATCAATAGCCTAATAACATTATGTTCTGAAATGTGTTCTTTAATAATGACTGTGAAGCTCTTTGAGGGTGGAATGACTCTGTGTCGGTGCGCACTAAACGGTGATCTGCATTCATTCCTTTACAGCTGCTAGTTTTGAAAAATGGCTCTGAGTGTTTCTTACCGAGGCAGAGTGTCCTGTTTTCTGTGGATCAGAAACTTCTCTTAGGTACTGGCTGTGATCCGCCCCTCCTGGGCTTGTTCTAGAAGGCTGTTGCTGGCCTCTCAGCCTCTCCTCTTTTTTCTTGCCTGGAGTGTTGACTGAAAAACTGGACAGAGAGACCCAGTCGTTGTGACCCCAGGCCCAACTTCAGATGGGCGTGGGGTGGAGGTGTGGAGGCTGCGTGCCCAGGAGTAGGGGTTTGTTGCTTCCCGGGCGCGGTGATGTTCCGAATCTTCCTAAAGAAAGTTCAAGACATGGGAACTGTCTTCTGGGATCTTGTGTTCTAAAAGACACTGGCAAAGAAGGCAGAAGCACAAGTGCATGTGGAGGTTAACCAGTTACTGTTAAAATTAGATGCCAGCCTGGGGGGGGGGGGTAGGTGTGTATTGTAGGGTAAGGCATGAGATCAGTGCATGTGAACATTGGCACGTTTATGCTCATATGGAGTCAAAATTCTCTTCCTTAGCCATCACCACTCAAAGGGAAGGAGGAACTAAGAGAGAGTGCATTTTGGCTCTTAGATTTGGGATTGTAAGGCCTCGGAAAGGTTGATGATTTCTTCAAGATCCTATGTCTGGTTGGGCTGCTCCCTGGACACATGCTCAGTCCCTCCCCTCCTTTCCCTCTGACCCAAGATCCAGTCTGCTAATTAATGTTTTCTAATATCACTGAAATTATTTTCATTGGCTTTTGGGGAAAAAAATTATATTGGAGAATTTTAAGCATATGCAAAAGTAGGCAGAATAGTATAATGAGCTTCCTATAATTTTGGTGAGTTTTTTAATGACTGTTATTCCTAATCATTGATGTCCCGGAGTACATTGATGTCTTGTTTGGGATAACAAAGGATGAGGCAAAGATTAGGAGAGGCAGGTAGAATATAATGTTGCAAGAATGTAATGTTGTAGAAGGAAGTATAACTTACAACTTCTGTTGACTTCCATCTTCTCCAGGAGGGGCCTTCAGACTCGAATGGGTAGAACCAATCATCTACTAAGGGACCTGCAGCCTAAGGCAGGTGAGGTGCACATCTGGTCATCTGAAATGAAATCACCGGACAAAGTGCATCTCAAGGGCTGGGGAGCTCACAGTCATGCTCTTAATGACACGTGGTGATCCTGGAAAATGGTGCAGAGAAGAGAACAGGCAAATTATTTCAGATGGGAGGAGAAAGGAGTGTATCTCTCAATTAAAGAAGAGTGAGTTCAAACAAATGGCTTGAAAGTTTTTAGGACACTGTGTTTGATCACCATGAGCTGGCACTGGCTGCCTAAGAATAATCCACATACCAACTAACCGTGTTTCCCTTGCAAGAAGGCATTTGGCTGGTAGATTGGCAGAATGCTGTAGACATAGTTTATTTTTATTTTAGTGAAGCAGTTAACAGCCTCCCCACATATTATAGTAACTAATATGTTGACCCATGAGCCACATGATCATTCTCTTAGCGGGATCATGCCCTGAGGTTGAATCAAAGGCCTGAGGGAGGCTTTAAATAGAGTGCCTGGGGCCCTGTCCTGGGTCCTTCCTTGATGAACCCGCTTTTATCAGTCACTCAACAGAGGATACAGAAAGCATGCTCTTCAGAATTATAAATGACAGACTAAGACCAGAGGTGAAAGAAGAATGATTCCACATTTGAAGAGGGAAGGGTTTCTTATGTAAGCAGTTACTTTTCCCTCAGATACTGGTGTGTGTACAGATATGTGTGTGCACTTGTACGCACACTATTCTTTATTTTCCAAGCGGGTACTTGGTTTGACTTAGAGGACACTAGTGTTGGTACGATGAGCTCTTCTTCCTACGGAGAAAGGCACAGAAATTGACACTGCTGGCAATGATAGCTACACTTTATGGAACATCTACTATGTCCCAAACGATGAAGCAGGCTGTTCAGAAAAGAGTTAACGTAGCAGGCCTAAAACTGTTCTCTGTTGAGAGCTTTGCTTCCAAGGTTGACCCTTGGCCGGCATCTGGTAACTTGGATTTGGGGAGAATTCCCACTATCCCCAGCACTGATGAGACGCCCCACTGAGCCTAAGTTGTTGATACACACTATGGTGTATGCTGAACACCTGCTTTCCTTCTGAGAGTCTGGAATTTGGGCACACAGTGGGCAGAGGATGCCTACATGACCAGCCCCTAAAATAACCTTGGGCACTGAGCCTCAGATAAACTTTCCAAGTGGACAGCATTTCACACATGTTGTCACAGCCTCTTGCTTGGCAATTAAGTGTGTTCTCTGTGACTCTACTGCGGGAGGACTCTTGGAAGCTTATTCCTCCAGACTTCGTGCAGTACACCTTTTCCCTTTGTTTATTCCACTTTGTACCCCTTCTCTGTGGCTGTGAGTACCATATGCTGAGTTCTGAGAATCCTCCCGAAGAGTCGTTGAGCCTGGGGTGGTTGTGGGACCCCTGATCCACAAGCTTGCTACTCATCCCCTCTTATAGCAGTCCTGCACGTATTGTTGGTAACTGCCAGAGCCGGGGCTTGAACCAGGTCTGACTCCACAGGCTCATTTGTTCTGTGTCACAGAGCAGCCTGACGCTCCTTCACACTCGCTAATATAGGCCCTAAGGCTTGAATGGAGAGTCCTGCTGTTCTTGGACATCCAGACGAGTCTCCTAGTCTCATCTCGGTGTTATCTGAGGTGAAAATAAACCACGAGACAGCCCTCCTTAAAGCAGCTGGGGCTGGTGGGGGAGGGGAGGAGTCCCATGGAATTTACTCCTGTTGGTCTCATGCCGGTGGATTCTCTGTGCCTCTCTTTCTTGTTACCTGTCCCTGAAGGACCAGTTGGTCATATTCTCGGGCAATGAAGGTGTGGCTGTGAGGGCTAATCGAGGGTTAGGGGCTAACCTTGGCTGTAGCCTCACCCCAGTGAGTGGCCGGGAGCCTCTTCCTTTTCCTATCAGATTAACAAAGGACAGTCTCCAAACCCATAAAATGTACACGGAATGAACCCTGATGTAAACTGTGGACTTGGGGTGATAACGTGCCCATGAAGGTTCATCGATGGTAATAAATGTACTTATTGTGGTGAAGGATGTCGATAGTAGAGTAGGGGAGGCTGTGCGTGTATGGGGACAGGGGGTGTATGGGAACTCTGTACTTTCTGCTTAATTTTACTGTGAATCTAAAACTGCTCTAAAAAATTAAGTTTATTAATTTTTTTTTTAAAGCACATGCTGTAGCTCTCCAAATAGAGTTTAGACAATGGATTAGGGCAGCAAGAGATCGCTGATTTCTTAAAAGGGTGACTAATTTCTAACGTCCCCCACTGCTATCTCCATTAAATGCACTGGAATGTCTTTGAAAGGGAAGAAATTGTCCCCTTTCTTTTGCCAACTGGCATGTGACGTGCCCATCCTCTCCTCCAGCCTGAGAAGGCAGAGAATGCCCAATTCTGTCTTTAAACTGCATCCTTCACCTAAGGTGCCCTGGGGCTGAGAGAGCCAGAGGTGTACCATGAAATTACCCTTTTTATGAGTATCCTGTTTCCAGAAGCCCCCCGCTTTAATGCAACAGGACCTATGCAGGGGTAAGAGGAGGCAAAGAAGGAAGCGATGTCCCCCTGTGCAGCCCTGGTGGGTGGTACAGAGATGGGAGGGAGGAGGGCCCCAAAGGACGGGTCCCAGTATCCCCAGATTCAAAAACATTTCTCCCGAGTGTTGCAGGAAGTGGTGAGAGGTTATGTATGTGTTGAAGAACTTGCCAGGTCCTGTTTCTAAACCCCTCCCCCACCATCTCCGCTCCCACCCCCACCCCCACCAAATGTGTCTTTGACTTCTCACCCACTTTGGACCCAACTTCCTGAGTGGAGAGTCCATCACACTCTCTTGTTTCTTTAGTGTTTATTTATTTATTTTGAGAGAGAGCACATGTGCTAGCACAGGGGGGAGGGGCAGAGAGGAAGAGGGAGAGAGGGAATCCTAAGCAGGCTTCTCACTGTCAGCCCAGAGCCCGATGCGGGGCCCTGGGTCAGGAATCATCATGGGATCATGACCTGAGCCAAAATCAAGAGTCAGACACTTAGCCGACTGAGCCACGTAGGCTCCTTGAGTCTATCATACTCTAATGCAGTAGATACAGTCAAAGCAAGGGACAGTCCCCACCGCAACAACATGTGCCACCTTCAGAAGACTGAGTATGGGGATCAGCCAGAGGGAAAACAAGAAGAAAGCCACGTCAGAACAAGCTCCAGGCCCATAGGTCTGGGTTTAAATTAGCTGAGGCTGCTTTCCCGCTGTGCACCCTCAGGCAAGTTGCTTAACTTTGCTGAGCCTTCATTTCCTCATCAGTAAACTAGGGGTAATAATAGTTTCTATCATACAGAGCTGTTGTGAAGATTGAAGGGGGTCATTTGGCTACAGCGCACATGGTTTATAATGAGTGTTCAGTGAGTATCGGCTGCTGCTTCTGTTGACGGTGCTGACGCCCTTAGGAGCAGGCCCTCCCCAGGGCCGCAGGAGAGACACGCTGCTGCTTCTGCCATCCCTCCCTCCCTTTCTCTGTCTGCACTTTACTTCGGTTCCTCTCTCTCTTTCTAAGAAATCTGTCACTGGCCCCTGCAGAGAGCCCCCCAGTGCCAGGCACACCTTGGTCCCAAAATCTTTTTAGAGCATTTCCTTCCCTTCACCAGAGTGATGCCTCTTCTCTTAAAATGAGTGCCCTGCTTCTCCAAGTGCACTTTCCAGAAAGTTCTCTCTGCCCCTGACATCTCCATCTGAGAGTGTATCTGTCACCCTGGCACACCACTGTGCCTTGAAGAAATGGGTCTGTCTGTGTTAGTGTTTGTACCTTTTAAGCTGTGGTTGCACGTTTCTGTGATTTAAAAGAGAATCTGGCCCAAAGCAAATTTTTGTTTGTTTGGGTTTTTGTTGATGATGGTGGTGTTTTTGTTTGTTTTGTTTTGCTTAACCACCACTCTTTCTTTTCTTTTTTTTAAATTTATTTTAATTTATTTTTATTTTTATTTTTTAAATTTACATCCAAGTTAGTTAGCATATAGTGCAACAATGATTTCAGGGGTAGATTCCTTAATGCCCCTTGCCCCTTTGGCCCATCCCCCCTCCCACAACCCCTCCAGTAAGCTTCTGTTTATTCTCCATATTTAAGAGTCTCTTATGTTTCATTCCCCTCCCTGCTTTTATATTCTTTTTGCTTCCCTTCCCTTGTGCTCATCTGTTCTTAAATTCCTCATATGAGCGAAATCATATGATATTTGTCTTTCTCTGACTAATTTCACTTAGCATAATACCCTCTAGTTCCAGCCACGTAGTTGCAAATGGCAAGATTTCATTCTGATTGCTGAGTAATACTCCATTATATATATATATATATATATATATATATATATATATGTATGTATATATATACACATACACACCACATCTTCTTTATCCATTCATCCATCGATGGACATTTGGGCTCTTTCCATACTTTGGCTATTGTTGATGGTGCTGCTATAAACATGGGGGTGCATGTGTCCCTTCGAAACAGCACACCCGTATCCCTTGGATCAAAACCTAGTAGTGCAGTTGGTGGGTCGTAGGGTAGTTCTATTTTTAGTTATTTGAGGAGCATCCACACTGTTTTCCAGAGTGGCTGCACCAGCTTGCATTCCCACCAACAATGCAAAAGAGATCCTCTTTCTCCGCATCCTCGCCGACATCTGTTGTTGCCTGAGTTGTTAATGTTAGCCATTCTGACACCACCACCGTTTCTGACTATAACATTTATTTTCAACGATCGGGATAAGATCCTGCCCGAAATGATGATGCACAAGAGCGGGCAGTACGAGATCTTTCTCAAGAACGCTGGTCCTAGAGCAGGGTCATGGCTGGACAGAGAGCACACACTGCCTCCAGAGACTCACGCACACCCTAGTCTCATGGTACACCACCACTTCACAACTACGTGACCTTCGGGGAGTCACTTGACCTCCTGCACCTCATCTGTGAAAAGGGATAATTGGTTCATTTAGGGGGAACATGAGAACATGCAGATAAAGTCCTCAGCCCAGTGCCTGGCTGGCGGCAAGAAGTCAATAAATGCTGAGCTCTCATTATGACACATTCTAAAATTCAATCAGAACCTGTGCTTAAAGCAGCTGTTTTGGAATATATTGAAGAAGTTGGTGTCAGTCAGCTTGCCTCCTGGAACCCACGTGTTCATTCATCTGATGGCAAATGTAATCGTAAGCCCTTAACAGAGGCAGGCAAGCTTCCCTGTGCCACTTATGTAGCACCTTATGGGGAGTTGCCCTCGGCCACGGAGGCCAAGATCATCTAGAACCCCACAGATGTTGCTAAATAAACCTTTGCGATGATCGCAGATGTCAAGAAGGTCACACTCCTCCCTCCAGGGCTCACCTTTACAAGTTTTGTCATCACAGCCTCTTTGTGGACTCCAGAGGCAATGGCTGCAGAATCTTGTATTCACCGGCCTGAATGTGACTCAGACCCTTTGGGCATAGGGTGGGTGACAGCGCCCTCAAACACGAGCCAGGAAGAGTGACGTTGCTCATCATTGCCCTGAGATAACACCACCCCTCTCCTCTAGAAACTCTAATGAGGGAAAAACAGCTGGACCCACCTGTATGGAGAAACATTTTTATTTTCAAGGGGTTCCAGATTGAATGTCAGGGGAACTGATCAGTTATGCACAAGCCAATGAAGAGAACAATAAAAAGAATAGCTGTTCTTTTTAAAAACATTTTTTTAATGTTTATTTATTTTTGAGAGAGACAGAGACAGAATGTGAGTGGGGGAGGAGCAGAGAGAAAGGGAGACACAGAATCCAAAGCAGGCTCCAGGCTCTGAGCTGTCGGCACAGAGCCCGACGCGGGGCTCGAATCCACAGACCAGGAGATCGTGACCTGAACTGAAGTCAGATGCTTAACCGACTGAGCCACCCAGGCACCCCAAGAATAGCTATTCTCTATTGAGCCCTTTGTCAGCACTATAAGTGCATGATCTCATTCAGTTCTCACAACAGCCCTTTGAGGTAGATACTATTATTGTTTCCATGGCACAGATGCAAAATACGATGCTCAGAGAGGTTGGGTAACTTGCCTGAGGACACAGAACAAGGACAGGATAGCGAGCATATTTGAACCCAGGTGAGTGTGCCTCCAGAGGTGGGGCTCCTAAACCCAGGCCCCTGCCCAAACGGCACAAGGCAGTGGGCCACAGTGCTGTGATTTGCAAACTACTTTCTCAGTGTAACCCTTTGGAACAAAAAAAAAAAACTCTTCTGCAGCCTCTAATGTCTAAATCAGGTCTGGGTGGAACTGTGGTGAAGAGGGTTAGAGGCTCAGGATCTTACTCATCCTCTCCTCTTCCCTGTGGGGTCCTTGAAGACCTTTGAGCCCCACAGGACACAAACCAAAAAGCTCTGGTGCAGCTGAAGGAATATGGACTTCAGAGCTTCTGTTCTTTCTTTGTGATGGGGAATGCAAATATTGGCCTTACAGAGCTGTCGGCAAGATCAGTTGAGCTAATGCCTTTGAAGCACCTAGTATGCTCCCCAGCTACTATTATTAGTATCCTAACTGGTATGTTTCATGGGAAAATAAGAGTTAATTCAGAGGGGGCTGTAGTGGGTTGGATGGTGGTGCCCCAAAAGGGAGGTCCATTCCCCACTTCCTGGATCCAGTGATATGTTAATGGCAAAAGATGCGATTCAGTTAAAGACCTTGAGAAGAGCTTATCCTGGACTACCTGGGTGGGCCCTAAATGCAATCACATCCTTCCTTAAAAGAGACCAACAGAGGGGGTTTTGAGAGAAGAGGAGGCATTGGGACTGTGGAGGCAGAGATTGGAGCGAGGCGGCCACAAGCCAAATGACACCTGTAGCCACAGAAGCTGGAAGAGACCGGGAAGAGATTCTCACCTAGATCCTCTAGGTCCAGGAACACAGCCCTGCCCATTCCTTGATTTTGCACTTCAGGCCTCAAGGTCTATGAGAGAATACATTTCTCTTTTTAGCCATCCAGTTTGTGGTAACTTGTTACGGCAGCCTTAGGAAGCTAATACAGGAGTGCGCGGCCCCAGCACGGTCCTGGCACACACTTTCTATACGGGAATCGTTTCACACAAAGATGGAGGAGAAGGGCACATCAAAGGGACACGCCTCATTCTTGGATGTGGGCAAGCAGGCTTTGTCAGGAGCCCTCTCCGCTCTTTGAAGATCCTTCCAGGGGCAGAATCTCCTGATCACTGTAGATTCCTACCCAGATTTCCTTCTCCCTCCTGAACCTCAGCTCCAGCGATCACAACGTTGAGCTAGTTATTTGTAGTACCCAGATTGTCATTTCTGACAACAGGTCTGCATTTATCCGTTGAGTCCGATGATTGTGCGGACAGGAGCATTATTTCTGCTGTCACCATCGAGCTTCATCACCATCCACATCCAGGCCTGGAGGGGGCTCTCGACACGAGCAAGAATGCCTCCTGGATGCTGCTCTCACTACAGCAACTTCTCCTCACTTCACTTCAGTGCTGTCCTTGAACACTGAAAGTGGCACTGAGCCAAGTTAGGTCCGGTCCGCCGCGTGGGGCTTGTGTGGTCCGGGGTCCAGCGTGGGCCTCCATGTTCTCCAGCTGCAAAGACATTCCTCCCAGGGTGATCCCACAGCAGCCAGGCCATTGAGGCTTCTCCGCAAGAGCCATCTGTCATTGGTTTTTCACCTATACCTCCGAGAGTTTGCCAGAGCTGCAAAGTAAAGAAGCAGCAACGCATTTTTGGCCACCGCACCTGCTGAGGGAGTGTCACGTGCTGGTTCTGCACTCAGTGGTATAATTTGGAGAGAGCTGTGCCAACAGGAATCCCTGGTCTAGTTAAAATAATATGTTAGCTCATGACTAGAATAAGGCATTATTGTTGGGTGAAAAGAAACTAGAATTTGAAGTCAGAGGAAGCAAATTCAAGGCCCAGCCCTCCCCTTCCCAGCTCTCCAGGCACATGACTAACCTCTGGCCTTTTAGTTTTGCACTGAAAGGGGGAGGGGAGACGAATAATGACCCCTACTGGATCGCTGAGAAGATTAAGTCATACATGTGGGTAAACCAGAAAGCATTCTGCAACTGCATGGCGTGTTTTGAGTCCTAAGATCAGGGCCACGTTAGACCAACTTACACATTTTTCCACTGAAGGACCACTGTTGAGGGCTGGCCCGCTTACCATTTATCGAAGCTTCTGAGTCTACAGAGACCTCCAGCCAGGCTCCTATCACACGTTGCCCCATCTCCCTTGTCGTACATTGAATTTCAAAAGATGCTGGCTGGTTTTCTCTTATCTCTAAGAAAGAGTATTATGGTTTGCATCTCTCTCTTTCCAAAGGAACCAATACAGACATGAAAAGGAAAAGAAGAAAGCTCGTGCCATCCCCAAGGACTGAGTGCTCGCAGATGCCTAGGCTTGATCTGCCCCTTTCCTGACCTGTGGTTTGGGAACAACTTGGGCACAGCTGCACAGGGCCCGGACCTGCTGGCTCTTGCGAGGGGTGATGGGCACGAGGAGAGGAGAGAGTTTAGAGGAAAAGGCTACTGAAGTGAATCACTGGTTTCCTGTCTTCCCTGAGGAGGACACTCAGGTGGCTGAGCAGTGGGCTGGGCCTGGCCCAATAGCCCAAAAAAATGAATGGCCCCTTGGAGTAGAAGTCAGCTCGGCAACAGGAAAAGAGCTAGAAGGATAAGGACAACGTGTCTGTTATTCTCTACCCTCAGGGAGAATGCATTTCCACAAGTATGGAAGGAAGACTCAGATGCGTTATGAATATATAGACTCAATATATAATCCTTCTAGGTATTTATACCTTAGCCTGTTCTCTACATGTTCAGCTCTAGCAATGTTGTTATAAACTCCTAAATGGCAGAGATGATGACCATCCAAATTCTTTCGTACTGGACTCAGGATGCCATTTGTCACCTGGCCCTCAAGTGGACCTCAGTAAGACCTGGAAGGACTGAATGGGTCTCACAGTTTGCTGAGCATGAAAACCACCTGGGAGATTATTTGAAATGCTGGATTCCTGGAGTCAATGTCTGGACATCCTGATTCAGTAGGTCTGGATGGGGCTCAGGAATTACCAAGCTCTCTAGGTGTTTCAGATCTAAATGGTCGCCAGGCTTCTCTTTGAGAAACACTGATCCATGGGGCACCTGGGCGGCTCATTCGGTTAAGGGTCAGACTCTTAGTTTCAGCTCAGGTCATGATCTCACAGTTCGTGAGATCCAGCCCTGCATCAGGCTCTGTGCTAACAGCATGGAGCCTGCTTGGGATTCTCTCTTTCTCTCTCTCTGCCCCTCCCCCTCTCATTCTCTCTCTCTCTCTCTCTCTCTCTCTCTCCCCCCACCCAAAATAAATAAATAAATAAACTTAAAAAAAAGAGAGAGAGACAGAGAGAGAAACACTGATCAGATCAACCCTTCTCAAACTTCACTGTGTATGTGAGTCACCCAAGCATCTTGTTTAAATGGAGGTTCTGAGTCAGAGATCTGGGGCCCAGGATTTTGCATTTTTTACATGACCCCAAATGTTGCAGGTGCCAGCTGTTCCCACCCACACTTTGAGTAGCAAGGATCTTCCTGCCAGTCTTCTGTAATCACAGCGTACCAGCTCGAGTTGGGGCTTTACTCTAGCTGGATAGTTCAAACGTAAAATGTCTGAATTACCTAATATCTTAGGTTATAGTTGTGTACCTTTCATTATTAATTAAAATAGCTGTTTATTTTTAATTGCCATTCAGGTAGGTAATTTTATACTGCAAGCACTTTAAAGAATAACTATCTAGGTACATCTGGTACTTTGTCGCTAATACTTAACACACAACATTTTCTATCGCTAAACTTTTAATGCACATTTGCTCCAACAGCCAGATTCTGATTAGTGTTAATGCATGGCTAAGGGAATTCAAGCCAGCTTGGCAACAAAGACCCCTCTGAATGAATGCCTTTCATTGTTGGCAGCTTTATATTTTTTTAAAGCAAGAGTCTCTTCTAGGACTATTTCCTTCAAATCAAAATGAAGAGTTTAATTCATCAGTTAACACTCCATAGCAACTAGAAGGCTTTTGCTGCCTCCTCCAACTATTATTTCTTAAGACAGCCAGGCATGCCCCCATTAGCTGCAGGATGAGAAAAAACTGGAAGGAACTTGATTTTCCCATTGGGATGGGATCGCAGGGTGTATAGGGAGTGGAATCCAGCAAGCAGTACTGTATATCCACAGGATCTGGAGAGAGCATGTGAAGATCCAGGCAGGCGAAGGGGGATGGGGCCAACACAGCATGGCCCATGTATCCTGATAGGCACAGGGCAGGGGTGGGGGTGGGGAGACGCCAACAGTGACTTAAATTAGAAATTCCAAGGGGCACCTGGGTGGCTCAGTTGGTTAAGGGTCTGACTTTTGGTTTCGGCTCAGGTCATGATCTCACGGTTCGTGGGTCCGAGCCCCACGTCAGGCTCCGCAGCTAGCAGCGTGGAGCCTGCTTGGGATTCTCTCTCCCCCCCTCTCTCTCTCCATCTCTCTCTCTCTGTCTCTGCCCCTCCCCCACTCGTGCTGTCTTCTGTCTCTCTCAAAATAAATAAACTTTAAAAAAAAAAAAAAGGAGAAATTCCAAGCAGACGGTCATCATGGGGGAAGCATATCAGCATAAAGAGACTCTAGCCACCCAGCTAGAGTCTGGGCCAGGACTCTGGTTGGACAGACCCCTGGGCTAGAAGGACGGGGCTTTTCTAAGCTGAAGATGGCCATCTCCGTTCCCTCGTGAGCTGTGACCGACAGGAGCCCACCTGGTCCTTGTCTTCACGTGAAGCCCTGCCCTTCGCCATCCAAGAGCTGTTCTGTTCTCTCCCCCTCCCCAGAGCCGTGGCTAGTCACCTGTGTCTCCTGTGTCTCCTTGCTTGTCCAATGCAGGCATCGGGGCAGGCTGACTTAAAGCAGCTCCTGCATACCTCATGTCCAGTCTAGTGCCCAGCTCCGGACTCCGTCCCTGCTGGAGAGAACCACGGACACCTTCTGACCAGGCCCTCAACAAATTCCTATCGTCGCCCTTTCACAGGGCTTCCTGCAGCTCGATGGGCCTATCATTCAGCTCCTGTCGGGTAGGGCAGAAGAGCTAGAGCTCTCCGGGGGCCCACGCGGCTGCCTGTGCTGCAGACAACAGCCATATATTGTGTGCGTGCACGCACGTACACGCACACGCACGGGTGGGTGCGTGCACATGCAAAACCTACGGCTGTGTCACAGTTTACAGACGTTAACTCATTTGACCTTCAGGTAGAGCAAATATTATTAGCTCTCCTTTATAGATGAGGAAACTGAATCCTAGAGAATGTAAGCAGGTTCCTTTAGCAAACACTGTGTTAGGGGCTAGAAGAATAAAATATAATCCAAAACTCTGCAGAGCTCAGTCTTCTCTGCTCAAGGCTACCCAGGTAATAATCCTAATAATTCATTCTTTCAAAAATATTTATCGAGTTCCCATTACGTGTGAGGCACCAAGTGTATGTGGGAGAAGACAGACATACTAATTAGTGTTTAGTGAGCATTTGCTCTTTGCCCAACACTGTACTAACAACTTTACATGTATTACCTTCATTCTCAGCACGACCCTAGGGCAGGGGGGCTGATTTCAGGAAATAGGCATGGACAGGCTGGGGTGACTTGCCCGAGGACACCCACACTGTAGACAGTTGCAGAGCGGGTGATATGCCCTCGGGTGGTCTGACTTCTGGGCCACGCTCCTCACCACAGAGCTACACTGCCTCTCAGCCTCTCTGTTCGAACTCCAAGTCCGGTGCACTTTCTGCTGCCCCCATGTTGCAGCCACAGAGCCCACTCGCTCCCTAGAAAGGATGTTCCCACCACCTTTACCCAGCCACTCCCAGGGACTGAGGGCAGGCAGCCCCCATTCCAGATCTAAGACCGTGAATGCCGGCTCCCATCCTGAGTGGGGCTCCCTGAGACAGCCATGCCTGCACTCCACCTCTGCCTGTGCCTTGCCTCTGGTGGACCCCCTGGCCCCTGTCCTGGCCCCCCTGCTCTAATTGCTTCACTCCTGGTGCAAAGCGTGTCCTCCCTGCCCCCTCAGCTAACCCTGTCCCGCCCCTGCCTTCTGCCTCTTACCACCCCTCAAGTTGTCCCTACTTCACCCTCTGAGGTGGCTCACCCTGCATGCCCCATTTACCATGGAAAACTGCCATGTATTAGCTCCTCAGTTGTTACTTTGACTTCTTCCTCCTTCCTTAAGCCGTGACTTCCACAGTGTCCTCTGTGGACACTAAGAACCTCACTTCTTTTTTTTTTTTTTTTAACTTTTTTAATGTTTATTTATTTTTGAGAGAAAGACAAGGCGTGAGTGGGGGAGGGGCAGAAAGAGAGAGACACACAAAATCTGAAGCAGGCTCCAGGCTCTGAGCTGTCATCACAGAGCCCGACACGGGGCTTGAACCCACGATCAGTGAGATCGTGACCTGAACTGAAATCCAGCGCTTAAACTGACTGAGCCACCCAGGCACCCCAGAACCTTACTTCTTCTTTACCTAGGAGCAGACCAAGGTCTCTGGGCACCAACTTCCCAGTTGCTCTCTTCCACCTCGTCCTGACTTCTCACCCATCCTGCCTTCCTCTCTTCTTCTCTTAATTCCGGGCGATCGGAGCTTAGATGGCTGGTGCTTTAGACTCTGTCTGCTCCACCTCCTACACGTCCTGCTGGGTCCCTCTAAATCCACTGCCTTCTGGGGTCTTTTCCTCTTACCCACAAATATGCACAGGCATGGTGCATGATGGCAAAACTGTCACTTAACTGTGTCCCCTAGCCAGGATCCAAGGCCTTCCTGTGCCCTTCTGGTCCTCAGTGAGTCAGCCACACTGCTGCCCGTCCACTCTCCTCTGCCCTCAACCCAGCTCCTCTCTCTTCTCTAAGGAAACAGCTTCCTTGAAGGTCATCCGTGCCTTCCAAGTTGCAAGATCCATTTGCTTGTTCAATCCTTGGCCTTTTTGACTTCTTGAAAGCATTTAGCACTGTTGGCCATGCCTCTCTTTTTAACCCTTGCTTTCTTGATTTCTGTGTCTTCATGACTCTGCTTTGTCTTAGGAGTCATTTGCTTGCAAGGAACAAAAATCTGCTCAAGGCATTTGGGGAGTTTTTGGGATAATTCAGAAGAATTTCCATTCTTCTGCACTATCATTTCAGTTCTGTCCCCTGGCCAGTCCCTCATGCACACAGCCACCAGACAGTCCTCTTCAAAGTAGTCCTGTTTTTTTTTTTTTTTTTAATTTTATTTTTTCAACGTTTTTTATTTTTATTTTTGGGACAGAGAGAGACAGAGCATGAATGGGGGAGGGGCAGAGAGAGAGGGAGACACAGAATCGGAAACAGGCTCCAGGCTCCGAGCCATCAGCCCAGAGCCCGACGCGGGGCTCGAACTCACGGACCGCGAGATCGTGACCTGGCTGAAGTCGGACGCTTAACCGACTGTGCCACCCAGGCGCCCCAAAAGTAGTCCTGTTTTAATGGTACATCCTGCCCAGAATCCTCCAGCAGCTCCCCGTTTCCCACCAGATAAAATCTGAACTCTTACATGCCACAACATCCAGAGTCCTAGCTGCCATGTACTTTCCAGTTTGCCTTCCTCTCTTTTCCACGACTGTCCAACACACATCTCTGTGTCATCTAGTTACTGTACCTTCTATTCCCTAAGCAGATTTTTCTGCTTCATAGCTCACACGATTTCTTTTATAAATGCCTAACTCATATCTTCTATGAAAATCTTCTACTTCCTTCACGTTCTAGATCAAATGTATCTTCTTTATAAAGGCTTTGCCCCAGCAGAAGTGACCTCTCACTCCTCTGAAAGCTTGGGATTGGGGCCCCTCCTTATTTGCCATATTAGGCTGGAGGCTCTCTGAGCAGAGAATTACATCATGTGTCATGCAGTGTGCCCAACCTGGAAACAGGATCCCAGAAGGGTGGAATGAAGTCATTGGAGAAAAACTGGCTCCTCTTTTTTACTCTTAAAGAAGAGGGAGGCATCCATAGCTTCTTGCCTCACTGTTCTGCCTCTAAATTGACCCACCTCCTTAACCAGAAGAGAAACAGAGACAAAGACTGGTATCTTTTTATCTAAAAGCTTCCAGGTACTTACGGCATGAGAGAAGAAAGTTTGACTAGACATTTGAAGTATTTTGTGATGAAGCAGTTAAGTGATTTGCCTGAACCCACGGAAGGCTGATCACAGAGTTGGGCCAGGGCTCACCACGTGTCCTCCCACACCCCACACCGGGCTCGTTACTGCCAGCTCTCTGTGCCCTCTTGCCCCCTGCAGCCAGCAATGGAGGGGCAGGCAGGAAGCCAAGAGCCAGACCCATTTCCAGAACATAGTGAGTCAGACAGTCGCTCCACTTTCTGTGTTTACCTCTTTCTGGAGCTTCTGGAGGGGAGTGGGGAGACTTTGAGATGTACCTAGAGGACACAGGGACTCGGTGTTGCCAGAGAATCATTGCCTTCCATCAGTGGGCCCTGGCAAGTCTGTCTCCGGAATGTACAGACCCAGATGAGTGACTGTCTATCTAGAGACACATCCTTCATCCTTCCTGGCACTTCTCTTCCTGAAAATATGTAGCTCCTGTGATGCAGCTCTCACTAGCTTTGGTACTGGTTGAAGGCTGTCCACCACAGGCTCCCTGCTTCTGATGTGAGCATGTGACTCCACCTGGGCTAATCAGAGCCCTTCCCCGAGGCCTCTCACACTGGAACTGAGGAAGGAAAGCATCCGCCATCTGTGCTGAAGCTGAGAGGCAAGGCTGAGAGTGTTGCCACAGGCCAAGCCTTGTGAAGGAAGATGATGTGAGAGAAGGAGGCCGACAGACAGAGGGAAAAGGAAGAGGAATGGAGAAATGAAGTCTTGATAAGCTTCTGGTCAGAACCCTGGTTCCAGTCACCCCGAGGCCTGGGTGTACCCTTTCTATTCTGGCATCTGAGCCAATAAATTCCTCCATTAGTTTAGGTGGAGTGTTCGCCACTTGCAGCCAAAGAATCCTGATTAGCACAGCCTCCATCTGTCACCTGAATCCCTCCTTTAATAGTTTAAGGGAGGCCTGCCTCCTCTCTTCGCCTTTTCTTGAGATAAATATGCAGTGAGGACTAGAGTCCTGGTCTTCACTATCGTCATCATCATCAACCTCATCATCATCATCAACATCAACAAAAATGACCAAGCGCTGTCTGTTCCTGGCATTGTCCTAAGTATAGTGGGGGAAAGAGCTGCAAATGGTAGTCTCTCCCTTCTGGGTGCTTCCATGCTCATCAAAATACAAGAAATTCCAAGGGCATAAAATACATGCTGAGCACAGATCTTCTTTAGAACAAGACATAAATCAATCAGTCTGCATGAAGTTTTTAAAGAACATAGATACTCATCACTACAGATTATTTTCTGACCTTTTGGTGCTAAACATCCCTTTCTTGAAAAGCCATCCACCCCCTAGAATAAAAGGTTTTTACCTCCATCTTAGAGTTATCTTCTTCTTTGTACTTTTTTGTGGGGTCTTCTCCAACCAGGTTAGCTCCTCATTCAGGATCAAATTTGTTTATTTGTTTGTTTGTTTTCTGGGATGCCCTTTCTAGACCTATCCAATTTACTCCACTATAAAGTCCCCAGCCCCAGATTTCTCATGATGCCTAGAACCCTCCCACTGCCAAAGTCTCCATTCCTTTAAGCTAATATCTGGCCTCTGGATATATCCTCGTACAGAATACAATCTGTAAATCTCCTGTTTAAATGTCTTCCCATATGTTTTCTGGTCCTATTTAACCTCAACAACTTTCAAACAATTAAATATGTAAAAAAGGAAAAAAAAAAGAGCGTTACACATATTTCCAAACAAATTATCTATGTTCAACATTGTACATTCAACAGATTTGTCTGGAAAGGAAAGAACAAGATAAACATGCAATTTATAAAGAATGAGAAAGAGGAATAGGAAAAACAGGGTTGTCTGGAATCCCTGTATTTCTTTTTTTTTTTAAGTTTATTTATTTATTTTGAGAGAGAGAGAATGCACAAGTGGGGGAGGGGCAGAGAGAGAGAGAGAGAGAGAGAGAGAGAGAGAGAGAGGATCTCAAGCAGGCTCCACGCTGTCAGCATAGAGCCTGATGCAGGGCTCGAACTCACAAACCATGAGATCATGACCTGAGCCAAAACCAAGAGTTGGGCACTTAACCAACTGAGCCACCCAGGTACCTCAAATCCCTGTATTTCTCATTACCCTTCCACTCTCAGCCTCTGCACAGACCATTAGAAATTCTGAGATCCAAGTATCACCCCAATGCATCCAGGCCTTCCTTGGGGAGACATGCCTACTGTGAACTGAAATGGCTGTCCTAGAGAATTCCACTGATTTACAAATACTCTTTCCTACTTTCCAGGAGAGAAAGCTCCTCTTCCCCTTAGATCTGAAATGATAGGTCATTATCTGAATCTTATTCCAAAAATTTAGTAGCTTAAAAATAATTTCTGATTTCTCACAATTCTGTGGGTCAGAAATTTGGGTAGGGCTCAGCTGGGTCATTCTTCTGCTCCACAGGCCATTAGTTGGTGTCACTGACTAGGCTGTTTTCAAGTGTAGGCTTGGCTGGACTGGACAGCCCGTGAGGCCCTCACTCAGGTATCTAGTGTGTAGGTGATCTTCCAGATGTTCTCTCCAGCGGGCTAGACTGGGCTTTCTCAGAGCATGGTTGTCTCAAGGTAGTTAAATTTCTTACATGGTGACTGGCTTCCCCCAGAGACCAAGGGGAAGCTGGTAGGTCTCCTACAGGCTAGGCCCTGAACTGGCTCAACATCAGTTCCATTCCACCATATTCTGCAATTGAGGCAAGTCACAGAGCCTGCCCAGGTTCAAGGGGAGGCAAAACAGATTCTACTTCTTGATGAGTGGAGTAACGTGTGAATACAGAGAAGAAAGAAAATGATGGCAACCATCTTTGGAGGTCATCTATCACACCACATTTAACTCCTTCACTCACTTAAAGGGAACATGCTTTTGTTCATTTCTTATCCTTAAATAAACCACCATATAGGGGACCCTGTTCACCTTAGGCAACTCTTCTCAACCCCTTTTATCCCCACACATTATTTCACCTCACAATCTCCATCCTCAAACCTAAAATGTTCCTTCCATTTCACCTATACTCACCCTGAAATACTTGTGTCAGAAAACTGTGTATTCCCAAGTGCTGACTCCAAATTAATTTTTACTAGAGCTTATTCTAATTTTGCATTCTGTTATGATAATGATCACTTAGAACTTGTAATATAACTATAAAATAAGGCTGACAGTCCTTTAAGCCAGGGGTTGGAAATCTTTTTCTGCAAAGAGCCAAATGGTAAATATTGTCAACTTCGGAGGTTTACAGTCTGTCGCAATTCCTCAACTCCTCAACTCTGTCGTATAGGAAAAGTGAAAAACAGCCATAGAAAATACATCAATGAGTGTGTGAGTCTGTGTCTCAATAAAACTTTTTAAAAAAATTTTTTTAATGTTTATTTATTTTTGAGACAGAGAGAGACAGAGCATGAATGGGGGAGGGTCAGAGAGAGAGAGACACAGAATCTGAAATAGGCTCCAGGCTCTGAGCTGTCAGCACAGAACCTGACGCGGGGCTTGAACTCACGGACCGCGAGATCATGACCTGAGCCGAAGTCGGTTGCTTAACCGACTGAGCCACCCAGGCGCCCCGCAATAAAACTTTTTTTTACAAAAATAGGTAGCAGGCCATATGTGGCCCAAAGGCCATAGTTTTGCTGTTCCCTGCTTTAAACTAAGGAATGAGTATGTCTTTCACTTTATTTTGTCTAATAATTAGCTTTTGACTTTCAGAAAGTCACTCTTCTCTGAAAATCAATTTTTTCATCTATAAATGAGGATATTGAGGGTCACCTGGGTGGCCCAGTCGGTTAAGCATCCAACTCTTCATTTCGGCTCAGGTCATGATCTCATGGTTCATGAGTTCAAACCCCACGTGGGGCTCGGTGCTGACAGTGCAAAGCCTGCTTGGGATTCTCTCGCTCTCTCCCTGTCTCTCTCTCTCTCTCTCTCTCTCTCTCTCTCTCTCTCTCTCTCTTTTCTCTCTCTCTCTCTCTTTCTCTCTCAAAATAAATAAATAAATCTTTAAAAATAAAATAAATAAATAAGGATATTGAAGTGAACAAAAATAAAATACCCCCTTATGCCCATAGTTGTGAAAATGCCACACAGCTTTAAAACTCTGTAGAGGACATGCCCAAGATGGCCACAAGATGGATTGTTTCTCCGTGATAATGTCTCAGAGTCCTGTTGGTATTTCCATGACTTTATGTCCTTCCAAGAGTCTCTCTATTTGTTTCTGTAGGTCTTCATATCCCCTTATCCATGTGTCTCTGTTTCTATATGGGCCATTCTCTTTATCTGTGTTTATGTATGTGATTTTCTGTCTGTGCTCAGGGTTTCACTGACCCTCAGTTTTCATCTGTGTGCATTCTTGTGTGTCTCTATCTTGTTTCTTTGTATATACATACATCTTTCTCTTCTTTCTGCCCTGCCTCTCCCCTGACTATAATGTTGAATAGCTGCATATTTTTCATTATTTCCTTTTAGAATGAAAAAATTTTCCTGTTCTTAATTTTCAAAATAGATATAGCATATTTTATATATTTTTCATATTTTATATGCTGTATATTTTTTAAATTTCCATTTATGTACAATGAGATATCACATGTAAATTCCTTAGCACAATATCTAATATTCAGTAGATACCCAGTAATTATTATGTCCTTTTATCTGGCTTCCCTTTATGTAACTGCCTAAGTGACTTCTTTTTTCACATGGGTCAATGATTCTCAACAGAAAAGAAGGTAGATCCTCTGTATCTTTCTAGAACACTTTGTTGTTCTGTCCCATCCTTACCCAGGGCACCAGCCCCCAGCCTCCTCATTGTCATTACTATGTCTGTACACATCTTGTGGGAACTAGTAAAAATAGGAAATCAAAGTTGATTTTTGCTCACCCACCCAGTAATGATCCCATACCTTCCACAGCTTCTTCTCTTTTGTTCACTCGGCAAGTATTTATTGAGCGTTCACTATGTACTCAGTGATGGGGATGAACAAAGCAGACACCGTCCCTGCCCTCACAGAGCTTATGGTTTACTGGGAGAAACGGGCAATAACTATGCACCTGAACGAGAGCAGAGCAGTGGGTGCACGATTGGATTGGAATACTGGGGAGGGAATGATCTCTCTGAGCTGCCTTTCAAGGTGGGACCCAGAGGGTGAGCAGGAGCCAGCCTAGGACAAAGCAGGAGGGAAATGGAGGACACTTCCTAGGACAAAGCAAGAGGTCATGGGGCTGAGGTGGCACCAGGAACTGAAAGGAGACCAGCATGGTTGGAGGAGGTCAGCAAGGCGGCAACAGACCGAGCCAGGCTCCCAGGCCAGGCATAGTGAGGGGTCATTCCAACATTAAAGGGGGCCACCAAAGGGTTTTAAGCAGGAGAGTGGCTGATCTGGTTTACGTGTTTCAAAAATGTTTCTGGCTACAGTGTGGGGGAATGGTTAGATTTTAGGGGCCGGAGGGGAAGCAGTGGAAGGAGACTCTCCAGAGATGGTGACAGTGAGTGAGGAAAGAAGAGAAAGCATTAGAAATATTTTAGGAGGTAGAAATGACAAGATTGGCCGATGAATTAGATGTGAAGACAAGGGGGCGGAAGAGCAAGGCTGGCACCAGGGTGCCCGTTGCAGGGAAGGGGGGTGCCGAGCAATCATACTTCCGTTTTGGGCACGTTCCATCGGAGGCTAGTGCGGAGCATGCAAGGGGAAATGTCAGGCAGGCCGTCGGATGTAGGAGTCTGTGCTCGGACTAGGGATTCGGGTCGGGGATGGAAATGTGGGGGTTGTCGGTCGTGGGAATGGATGTCATCCACCAGTGGAAGGGGACAGAGAGAGGAGAAAGGGGCCCAGGAGCAGGGAGAGAAGGAAGAACCTGTAAAGAGGAAAAGGAAGGGGAACCAGAGAGGGAAAGGAGCCAGGACAGCATGCGTCCTCAAAGCCAAGAGTGCAGGGTGTTTCAAGAGGGAGTGGAGAGAGAGCAGGCCCGCACACCGGGTGCAGCTGGGATGCCGAGGGAGATGAGGACCGAAAGCCTGTCCCCAGATGTGGCCCCATGAAAGCCACCTGTGACAGTAATAAGAGTGGCTTTGCTGGAGTTGGGGGGAATGGGGGTGGGGGTGGGGTGAATGGGTGATGAGAGAACGAGGACCACCTGTGAAGACAAGTATCCAAGAAGTTTGGTCGTGAAGGGGAAGAAAGAAACACGCTGCAGAGGATGAGAGATCAAGGGTGAGGTGTTTGGGATAAGAGATACAAGGAGCGGAGGGGGGCCAGGGCTCAGCCCGCTAAGCATCTGATTATTGATCTTGGCCCAGGGCATGATCTCATGGTTCGTGGGTGCAGAGCCTGCTTGGGATTCTCTCTCCCCCTCTCTCTCTGCCCCTCCCCCTCTCATACTGTCTCTGTCTCTCTCTTTCTCGCTCAAAATAAATAAACTTAAAAAAAAAAGAAACACTAGGGTGTGTTTGGAAACTCAAAATGATCAGTGAAGAGCGAGATTGTGCCTCAGCTTTTGTGTTACTTTTCATAACGATGAGAACTTAGAATTGTGTAACTCTTCACAGCTTACCGAGTGTTATCACACACACTGTCTCAGCCTTACAGCCATGCCATGAGGTACGTAGCAGCCCTGAGTTAGGGATGAGGCAGTAAGGGACATGTTCAAGGTCACAGCCAGGAAGGGCCAGGGCCAGGCCCCTGTGCCCACACTGCTCTCCTCCCCTAACCCAAAGGCCCTCCCTGTCCACAGCAGTCCTGTCCCAGAGGACGGGCACCAGAATTAGCTGGCACTCACATGGTATGGGTTGTGCCCTACCAGTGTCTCTCAGGCAGGTTTTCCAGTTGCCACCAAGCCAGTCACTTCTGCCTGCTGGCCCAGCTTTGATGTTATGAAGTCACGGCTGCTTTTCAAGAACACAAGACCCTGTCCCACTTCCCAAGCCCCTTTAACTGAGCCTCGGCTCTTCCTGAATTTCTGGAAGAAACCAACGATTTCTGGCAGGTGTCAGAGAGAGGATATGTGACATTTCACATCCCTCACCTCCAGCCCCTGAGGCTTGTCAACATGGGGACCGCCACCCAGAGAGACCGTGGGTGGGTTAGTGACTGTGGCCAACCTCGGAGCCTCGGTGTCCACATCTGTAAAATCCTGTAAAATCCATGAGGGTGAAGTGCGATGGTGGGTATACGGCGCTCAGAAGGGTGCTTGGCACGTGATGACTGCTCTATTGATGCTGCTCGTGATTATTTTCATCCTCTCACTCACTCATACGTTGGACAGACATTTGTGGAGCACCTTCTCAATGCCAAGGATCGCTGTAGGCACAGCAAATGCAGAGATGTAGTCACATGCTTCCTGGGCTCGAGAAGCATATGTTGTAACGAAGGGAAGGGATGTTGGAACACAAACAGCTCTGCCCTCGCAGGAATAAGCGAGGTGCAAAACACCGGGTACCCGGAGAAGAGAGCGCATCCAGGCGAGAGGCAGTCGGTAGGGGCAGGCTGCGGGGGAGGGCGGGAGGGGGAGACCATTCCCCACGGAAGGGGGCAGCTGCAGCTGAGCAAAGTCACAGGAGCTGGAGAAGGCAGAGACTGTTTGGGGGTGGGGGGCGGGTGGTAAGGAACCCGACAGGAGCATCTGCTCCGGGGAGAAGAGGGGAGGGGATGAGACTGGTTATCCTGGGGGAGGATTGTGGGAGGCCCAGATGTCAGTCCAGCAGACCCAGCAAGGGGCAGCCTGGGTGGAGGCAGGACGGTCAACTCTGCATTTACTTCTGGCTTCGCATCAGGGCTTTTTGGGAAGCCTAGTAGGATCTGTTGGTTTGGCTTCGTGTCTGTCGTCCTTGGGGGGGGGGTGGGAGGGAAGGGGCCACAGTGTCAAGATTCGCCCCAGGCTGCCAGTTAGGTTTAGGCAGGACTCCACGGCACCTACCCCTTCCGTAACAGATGGAGGAACTTGAACCGGCCTGGTAACCCCACCCTGCTAACCCCTAGGGAATGCCCTGGAACTAGCACCCCCAAGCTCTCCAAAGAAGAGATGATTCAGGGCCATCTGCTCCCCCAGTGCCACCACCATGGGGGAGCAGGGACCTTGTGGGCACACCTGCCACCGAGGCTTCAGGGCCAAAGGACTGGCCTCCAATTTGCACAGAGCCAGGCCCCTACCTCCCTGTGGCCACATTTGTCAACACGTGTTGTGACCCCCGAGTTAGTCCAGTTTGCAGAACAGAAACCCAGAACCTAGCAAGGGAAACTGACCAGCCCGAGGTTACAAAACCAATCTGGGGGAAAGTCAGGACCTGGGAAAAGTAAATGAGATCGAGGATGAGAACGTGCAAGTGCCGTGGGAATGGCAGGCTATTATCTCCTCCTTCATGGGCATTTCTCATGGTCGCTGCTTTGGGGGAAGTCACCAGAAAGATAAATCAGAGAACCGGGAGCGTTGACCCCATGGGCAGTGTGGAAAGAACACGGGATTTAGACCCTGGAGACAGTTAGAGGCCTGGCACGGCCACATACCAGCTGTGTAACCTTGGACAGCTCACTGCCTCCCTGACCCTCAGTTTCCTTTTCTAGGAAAATGCCTTATCAACCCTCGTTCTTTGGGGCTGAGGTGAAACAATGCATCTGATAGTGCTTTTAATGAGCCCTGGGCTCTAGGACTGTGGTGTCTTGTGAGGAGCAGTAAGATGGTAGCAACCAGCAGACCTGGGGGCTTGGAGGACTAGTGTGCAGCATCCTGGCACTTTCTGTCCCTGGGGGTGGGAGCCAGCTGCTGCCGGTGCTGGAACCCAAGCGTTCTGTCTCTCCTGCCCAGACGCGCCCCATGGGTCATGCCGTGCCCTCGACTTACAGACCTCAGACACTGTTCATCAAGGCGTGCAAGGCACGACCTTCCATCACTGGGTGCTGACGCAGCTCCCAGTGAGCTCTGCACCCCCACCCCACCTTAACACACTGTGGGTGCCAAAATGCGCCCGGCCAGTTGCTCAGCATTCCCCAAACTTCACAAGCTCTGCATCTCAGTGACGGAGGAGAGGCCCAAGTTGGATCAGTTTCAGGAAAACAAGAAGTGATTTCTCTCAAAGACCTTGGCGAGGTCTTTCCGCTCACCCCATCCCCACCCCCTGAGTGTTCTGGGCCAGGACAGCCGGAGGCCTGCAGCTAAACGTCACTCAGGATGTACACGCTTAGGTTAAAACAAAAGCAGGAGGCTGGGACTAATGGATGGACGTTGGCCGGGTTCCTTAGGAGAGCCTGGCGAGCTGGTGTTCCCTAGAGGCGGGAGAAGGTCTTCAGACATTCACGGCTATGCCTCCCGAGGGTGACCTTGGGCATGGTGCTTTCCACAGATGGAAAGGCAATGGGAAGAAATCAACTGTGGGACACCTAAACCCTTATGACTCAGACGTGGATTCTGAGGTTTCATCGTTCAATCATTCAACAAGTATTTATTGAGCACCTATTATGTGTCAGGGACTGTTCTAAGCCCTGGCGAACGAAACAGACAAAAACTTCTGCCCTTGGAGCTGATATTCTAGTGGGATCAGACGGAGAAGGAAGAGATAAACAAGAAGATAGGGAACGGTCTGCCGCTAGTAAAAGCTTCAAGGGAAGAGAGCAGGGATGAGGGATAAGAGTAGTGGGGTGGGGAGTGTTTGCAGGTTTCAGGAATGTGGCAGGAAGGCCTCACTGAGAAGCAACAACAGAGCCAGGGAGACAGCCGCGTGGATATCTGGAGGAAATGGTTCCTGGGCAGAGGGAACAGCAGATGCAAAGTCCCTGAGGCAAGAACATGCCTGGGGCTTCAGTGCAGCAAGAGGCTGAGTGGCTGCAGGAGAATGAGACCGGAGAGATGACAATAGATGAGCATTTTAATCTTTCATATGGAGTCCCTTAGAAAAAGAGACCCAACAGATCCACCCACTGACTTTCAATGTGTTTGTAATCTCCGTTCAGAGGTGCCCATTTCATGCTACTGTGTTTAAATGCCTGGGCTCTGTCAGGAAAGAGTCATTCCAAACCTCAGCAACAAAGCCTCTGCTCTTCCAGGGCTCGTTTGTGCAGCAAGTGCCTGCGTCCAGGACCTAGCACCTGACACTTACTAGCTGCATTACCTTGGGGAACGGCACCCTGACCCTCATTTTCTCCAGTGCAGCTCATCGGTTGCCTCGTCTGTGAAAAGCATTAGTAATACAACCTCCCATGCCCACCCCACTTGCGTATTAGATTTAAATTAGTGAGATCATCAATATGAAAGTGTCTTTTACATTGAAATGGGCAAGGTAGATCTAGGGGGGTGGTCATTTTCTTCGGTGAAGCCCGTGGTAAGGGGATTGTCACGGGCTTCCCGTCCCTCTGTGCCACTCTGCTTCTCATACTGTGTCCCATGTGGGCCCAGCTGACTCTTACTTTAAGTGAGTCTGTATCTGATTCAGGGACACTCACCAAACACCCAGGGACTCCTAAATGAGCCAGGACTGAATTGCGCCCCCCCCTACTGACCTGTCTGGGAGGATTTTCCAAGCCCCATTGCTGAGGGGGGAGGGGGGGCAGGGACCCCAGGTGAGCCCAGCTGCTCCTCCTCAACACCACCTCCCCCTACCTCCTCCAGGTACAACGGCCCCAACCTGGTTCTGAAGTATGACCGGGCCCAAAAGCGACTGGTGAACATCGCAGTGGATGAGCGCAGCTCCCCTTACTATGCACTGCGGGACCGGCAAGGGAATGCTATCGGGGTCACAGCCTGCGACATTGACGGGGATGGCCGTGAGGAGATCTACTTCCTCAACACCAATAATGCCTTCTCAGGTAAGGGTGTGGGGCCCTGGGCCTCTTCCTGCTTCCCACCCTCTTCCTCCCAACACCAGCTGGAGGTAGGGCCTTCCGGGCCCTGGCCTTCCTCAGGCTACTGTCACGGGCTCCCCCAGGCGTAGACCCCTGCTGCCTCCAGCACCTCTCTCTGTCCCAGCAGAGACCCCCAGGAGGACCCCTTCTTCTCTTGTAAATGAAGCTTGTTCTCAGCTCCCAGGCCCTGGGCCTAGAAACTTTGGAGCATGAATGGAGGAGACCCGTTCTCTCCCTCAGACTTTCTGTCCTCCTTGCCCCCCAGTCCTCCTAACCCCTCCCCTCCTTTCCCTCCACTGCTCACTGGACAGATGGCCCCCTGGAATCGCCCTCTATGCTGCTTCTAGGGGACCTTTCAAAATGCTTTGAAATCCTTCAAGGGCCCCCCACAGCTTTTAGCTGAGCTCATTTATTCACGCCACAAATTCCTGCTGAGCACCAACTCCATTCCAGACTAGAGGTACTAGAGGCTGGGGATACAACTTGGAAGAAGACGGACTTGAGTTCGTGGAGCCTTTCCCAGCCCAAAGTATCTCATCTGACTTACCTGGGGGTCTTGTATAAATGCACATTCTGACTCAGCAAGTCTGCATGGGGCCCAACATCCTGCATTGCTAACATAACTCCCAGGCTATGATGATGCTGCTGGTCCAGGGACCACACTTTGAGTAGCAAGGCCCTACAAACCAAGGAATGGCTGAGGAAAATTGATGCCCAGAAGGCTAAGTAATAGTAACAATAATGGTAACAGCTAATACTTAAGTAGCACCTACTGTGTGCCAGGCCTAGATCCAAGCACTTTATATTAATCATCTCATCTAAGCCTTGCAACAACTCATTTAGGTAGGTTCTGGGCATCCCACTTTATAGCTGAGGAGACCAAGGCACAGAGGTCACATGACTGGCACAAGGCCACAAAACTTGTAAGTCCCAAGATTCAAACCCCGGGGTCTGACTCCAGATCCGCCCTTTAATTAAGATACACCCAAGCCCTGGGGTACCTGGGTGGCTCAGTTGGTTAAGTGTCCAACTCTTCATTTCGGCTCAGGTCATGATCTCATGGTTCATGGGCTTGAGCCCTGCATCGGGCTCTGTGCTGACAGTGCAGAGCCTGCTTGGGATTCTCTTTCTCCTCTCTCTCTCTCTGCCCCTCCCCCACTCATGCTCGCTTTCTCTCTCTCTCTAAATAAGTAAAAAAAAAAAAAAAAAGGAAAGAAAGAAAGAAAAGAAAAGAAAAAAAAGATACTCCATGGCCTTGCTCAATCCTATGTCCTCAGGACCCAGTGGAGAGCCTGACTCATAGTGGGTGCCTAGTGTTGCACAAGTTGGGGGACTATGTACTTGGGGCTAAATATCAAAATGGTTCCCAGCCCTTGACTCTCCCATTCTCTCAAGCCTGAGTTCAGCCCACTAGAATGAAGTCCATTCCCATGGGGCCACATCTGCTGGGAAGTCCCAGGCCATAATGTCCTCCTGGGGCACTCAGAGCCTCATGTCCCTAAGGGGCCAGGTGGGACATGCGTTGGACTCTTCCAGATGGCAGCAGCCTCTTCGGTTGGTCTAGACAACACCCTATAGTTCAGACTTTATGTATTCACCATCCTGGGCCCTCCCAATCTCCTAGAGGCAGGTGATTGCCTGGCTCTGGGGTTCACCTTCCCCACCTCTTCCCCAGCCCGAGCACACACATTAGCTTTCCTTGGGCCCATAATGTTGCCCCCACTGGTTTTTGAGGCCAGGCCAGAATCCAGCCCCTAGACTGCCCTGATGTTGAGCCCTGCCAGTGGCATGAATGGGAGAGGAAGAGGTTGGGGCCCGTGCCAGGGGCAGGGGCCGACACAGGCGGGGCTGACTGGCTGGCGGCCAGCCTTGTGCAGCCAAGAAACAATGAGCCACAGCCCCAAGTGGTGTTTTATGGGTTTTCATCTCATCTTGCCACCAAGTGAGGCCTGAGAGATAGTAATTATCCCTACACAAATATCAGGGCATGATTACCCAGCTGGATTTACTGCCCTCTCTCCAACCAAGCCAAGATTGGATTAGGACACAATTAATTGATGGGCTGATCAACCCTTTAAGTTGATCAAGGTCAGGAGGGGAGCAGCAGCAAGGGACAGCGGTGAAAGGGGTGAGTCCCCAGGAAGATGTGGGAGGGCAGGGAAGCAGAAATAGGGAGAACTATGGAAGGCGGAGGGGGGGGGGCGGTGTTCAACATAGGCTTGGCAGGCAGGATGCCAGAGGAAGGGGACAGACTCTCCTCCCTACTCACCGAACAAAGAGCACCTGGGAGGAGACTTCAGGTGGCTCTGAAGCAGTAGCCCCTCCCATGCTCTTGGAGTGTTCCATTGTGAATCCTAGGACAGAGGTGCTCAGCCCCAGCTGTACATTAAAATCTCCTGGGGAGCTTTTATCACTCCCAGTTCCCACAGTGCACCCCAGTGCAGTCCAATCCGAATCTCTGGGGGTGGGACCCAGTTAGCAGACTGTAAAGCTTTCCAGGTGATTCCCATGTGCAGTCAAAGTTGAAAGACTAACCAACCCCCCACCCCCGCACCAGTCATGTTAGTTCCGTGCCCAGCCTAGCCTAACCATGGCCCCATTCATTCATGAATGTATTCATTCATTGGACAACTATTTAATGAGCACCTACTATGTGCCAGGCTCTATTCTAGGCATTGAGGATGCCCTATGAATGAAACAAAAATCCTACCCTCCTGAAGTTTACACTGTATGCCCAGTACAGCTATATATTTCTCTAGGTACCTGACTCTCATGGACTCTAAAGTCCTCATACCGGCACCCCCAGCCCAGCTAGATTTTGAACGTTCTAAGAGCACAGTCAAAACCTGATAAATAAATCCCGAAAGAACAGACAAGGCATGAGTCATTGGGCCTGAGAGAAGGTGTGCCAACCAAGGTAAGGCAAGGGGAGGCAGCAACATGGAAGACCCCCAGGAGGTCCTGGGCTTCCTGGGTTGGAGGGCACAAGTGTTCATCTGGGAGAGGCTGGAGCTGGGCCCCCAGCGCTGGGGTAAGGGCGACAGTGCCCAGCAGCCTCAGCTCCAGACGTGCAGCTCCCGGTGACCTTCTGTGGGTTCGAGTTCATTTTTCAGTTGGGTGATTCAGTCGATTCATCGACAGTGGGCAGGTGTGGAGCTGGGATATTTGTGCCACGTCAGCGCCTCCTTGGGTCCAGCTGGCATGATGCTCAGCCACTGCCACCCTGCCCACTGTGGGGAACCTGAGATCCCCTCTAGGAGCCCTGCCAGCCCACGGCATGCCCTGGCATGTGCCTGGGAGGGACCTGTGGAAGGACAGCCCTGTCCCCTCCCTTAGCTAGTCTTTGGGATGTCAGCACTGGTGTCCTGGAGAAGGGTTGAGACCCTGCATCCTGGCAGTGGGGGTCAGTCTGTACAACACTGGGGTCTACAGTGGGGTCTACAACACTGGGTGACTTCTTTCAGCCTCAACCCCTTCATCTGTAGAACACGAAAAATTCTATCAACTTCATAAGCTCAGCTCCCTCCATGAGCTCCGTAGACTATATCCAGAGTCTCTGTCGTGGCCTACAACACCCCTCCTTGGTGTGAGCCAGATTGCCCTTCTGACCTCGTTGCCTCCACTCACTCACTTCCTCTTGCTCACCATGTTCCCACCTGAGGCCTTCATACTTGCTGTTCCCTCTGCCTGAAATGCTTTTCCCACCACTATTGTCAGAAATCACCCCTTCCCTTCATTCAGGCTCATCCCCAGATGTCCTACCTACCATCCCCAGATGCCCTACACCTTAAATCCCTATCTGTCTCTGCTACCTTAATTCACTTTATTTCTCTTCCTAGCACTTAGCACTACTGAGAGTATGTTATACATTTGTTGTTCATCTCTCCTACTCAGCTCCACAGGTATAAAAACTTTGTCTTGCTTGCTGCTGTGCGTCCAGGCCCAAGGAAGTGCTGATGTCACTTAATAAACATTCAATACATACATTTGAATGAGTAACTGAGATACTCAATGAAAAGCACTTATAATGGTGTCTAGGACTTAATAAGTGCTCTCCAAGCAATAGCCATTATAATCCTGCAGCGTGAAGCAAGTCAGAGGCTTTAGAAGTTTCCTGGGCAGAGGGGTCAGGCCTCCCTCCTGGCCCATGGGAGAGAGAGACTCTAGGAGCAGAAACAGAAAAGGACCATCATATAAACAAGTACCACCCAGATAAGGGTACGAGGGGGGCATGGGTTAAGGATTAAGAATTGGAAGATAGGTAGGAGGGAGGGAACAGAAAGACTGACCACAATCCCAGGAAGGCCTGGGCCACAAAACCAGCTTATGGCTTAACTTAACTGGAAAAATACAAGCCAGTGTGGTTCAGATAATACATTACTTGGTGAAAACCAGGTAGGAGGGGATGTAGGACAAAGGGGGACCAGAGGCTGGTGCCAGCACCTCCCTCGCCATCCAAGAACCCAGGACCTCCTGCAGCTCCCGGTCAGAGCCCATCGCCCTAGGGATCTGGCGCTGGCCAGCCTAGCTGCTGTCCTGTGTGGCCCCGAGTTCTCCTGCCCATGTAACCTTGAGTAACGGTGGTGTGGGTAGGGGATGGGCCAGCGGCAACTGTGAGCCCCACCACTTATGTTATTTTTACTCGCTGAGTTCAACAGAATAGTCACTAATAATCTGCTGCCTTCAATCTGCATATACCTCCCTCCTCTTCTACCGAAACAGTAGTGTGTACTCTACTCACATGGCTGCTCTTGGTTTGTTTCATTTAGCAATCAATTTGGGGTATTATTTCACAGCAGCACACAGATAGCTTGCTCATTCTTTTGATGGCTGTGTAGTACTCTACTGTGTTGATTTGCCATTCACCAAATCGGTCCTCTGTTGATGAACATTTAGGTTGCTTTCAATCTCCTGCTCCAACAAGCCGTGCCACCAAATGAATAAGTTTATGCAACATACCATTGTCCACAATGGCAGGTGTGCCTGTAAGGTGAGTTCCTACAAGGGAATCACTGCATCAGAGGAGCATACGTGTGTGGATTTGATAGGCATTGCCAAACCACCCTTCAAATGGACAGTCTAATGACATTCCATTTGGCCCTGACGCGAGTGAGCATTTCCCAACATTCTCATCGACACAATGTGTCATCATTTTTAATATTTGCCAATCTTATAGGAAAAAATTGGTACCTAAATGTAGTCTTAATTTTCATTTTTCTCTAAACGAGTGAGGCTGAGCATATTTTTATGTATTTGAGTCTCTGCTCATCGTCTTTGCCCATTTTTTCTATTGATTATTGGCCTTTTTCTTATTGATTTATAACACCTCTTTATAAATTAGGGAAATTAGTCCTCTGTCTGTAATGCATGTTGCAAATAGTTTCCCCTTGTTTGTCATTTTTGTTTTGTCTTTGTTCATCGCGGGTTTTGCAATGCAGAACAATTTTAGGTTTATGAACTTGGATTTATCGCGGTTTTTTCTGACGGCTTGTGGGCTCTGTGTCGTCCTTAGGCCACCGGGAGGAGCTTCTGTGCCCTCTCAGAGGGAAGGGGTCAGTCACTGTGCCAGAAAGGAAAGGGGACAGAGGGCCGGTTGCACTTCCAGCTTCTGCCCACACCACAGATGAGCCACCTGCTCTTGAAAGCACCCCTGGTCCGGCAGCTCCCTCAGCCAGGCCACTTGCAGCTACACCCAGATACGCTGTCTCTTGCGACTCAGAGTGTGTTCTGTGGCCCAGCAGCACCGGCAACAGCCAGACGCTCAGGCCCTATTCCAGACCTACCAGACCAGAATCTGCATTTTAACAGGATGTCCTTGACTTCCTGTGCATCGTAAAGCCTGAGTACCTGCTCAGTCTCCACCTTCTATCCTAGTCGGCTCCCAAGGTCTCCTCATCCCCAGCCTTGTTTCCTTTGGATGCACAGTGCTGATTTTCAGCTCACCCAGCCTGGCCCCCTTTGGGAAGAAGCTCATGAGTGCTCAGGCTCCCTCCCCTACCCCTATGGGGCTCATTTACATGTGGCCCCATAAGAAGGCAGGATGGATGAGGCTGTCAAAGCAGTTCCATAAAGAGTATGGGGCCCCAAAG
Organism: Panthera tigris; assembly: GCF_018350195.1. Lineage (NCBI taxonomy): Eukaryota > Metazoa > Chordata > Mammalia > Carnivora > Felidae > Panthera > Panthera tigris. Next base: position 56,192,085 of record NC_056670.1, on the reverse strand, counting down.
GCCATTTTCTCAGAACGAGGTTCCTTAGGAGTCAGGGACTGGAGTGCCCTCCACCAGCACCCCTCCAGCTCTTTAATACAAGGTGGGATGGGGACACTTTGAAGTCAGGCCACTGTTTGAAGCTCAGCTTTGCCACTTAACACCGGATGTGTATCTCTAAGCAAATGACTTAACCCTCAGAGTCCCAATTTCTCTCTGTAAAATGAAGAACCTACCTTCCCGACATGACATGGAGAGGGCTAAATGAGCTGATATGAGTGAAGCATCTGGCAGGGGTTGGTCAAGATTTCCCTCTTCACCCAGGGATGGAAGGAGGAAGACTGGGGTCAGAAATTATATCATGGCCAAGGGAAGTCTAGGTTCCTTCTTTATTAAAATGTCCTTTGCCTAAACTAGTCCTTTCTTCCCCTGAGGCCATCACAGCTTTGCTGGCTTTCCGTTGACTAAGTCTTATAAAGCATTTTATATTTAATATCAGCTTATACAGTTGTCTCCTGGGATGTGGCTCATTGAGGACCTGGAGTGGTCATGCCCTGTAATTCCCCGGATGATGATGGTGGCATGGTGGTGATGATAATGATGGTCATGATGGGGAGGATGGTGAGGAGTGTCATGATGACGGTGACAGGGGTGGTGGTGATGATGATGATGATTTTTTTTTTATTTTTCCAAGTTTATTTATTTTGAGAGAGACATAGAGCAAGTGGGGGAGGGATAGAGGGGGAGGGGAGAGAGAAAATTCCAAGCAGGCTCCATGCTGTCAGCGCAGAGCCTGACGTGGGGCTCAAAGTCACAAAACCATGAGATCATGACCTGAGCCAAAACCAAGAGTAGGAGGACACTTAAGAAGTGAGCCATCCAGGTGCCCCTATTATTTTTATTATTTATGGAATTGATCATGTGCCAGATACTGTCCTAAGTACTTCACATACAGTATAGAATTTAACTCTCACAACAGCCTGATGAATAGGTGGCCGTTCTCCTTATCCAGTTTTACAAACAAGAAAAAGACAAGCTGATGACTTGCCTAAGGTCACCCTAGGCCAGGGACGTTGCTGGCTCCCTCCTTAACCCCGCTGTTTGGCAGTAATCTCTTTGCCTTATGAAGGAAGTTGGAAGCAGAGCCCTCTTCCCTGCCACACGCATAGCTCACTCTTCTCTTTGCCACCAATACCAGACCACAAGCCGGGTCATCTCCCTGAGGTGGGGGCAGCCCATGGGGGAGGAGGCACTCAGGCCAATGATCCTTAGGAAGAGCCCTTTATGATCCAAACGCACCCTCCTAGTGGCTCCAAGTTATCCTCTGGGGACAGAGCTTGGTGTGGAGGCGATGACAGAATGGTGACTTGAGGGCCACTTGCTTAACACTGCTGCCCTCAATGCAGAACCTTCCCCTTTTACTTGTCTGATGATTCCCCCATCTCTGCCCCTTCTTCCTCCTACACCCGAATGAGTCTGCTCCTGGGACACGTTCTTTCTCCTCTGCCCCAGCTCCAACCTCACTGCTGTGCAAGCTGTTATCCTTTGTGGCCAGTGACCTCCTGGACATGTCTTCTCTCCACTTTGGGACCCTGTCAGATGCAAGTGGCCACTCCCAGCTGGCCCAGCCTCCCTGTTTCAGTAGCTGTCCCTACATTGTGGACCTCTCTCACCCAACCCCCCCTGCCCTTCATGCTCCAGCTTCCTGTAGCCCGTGCTTCCTCTCACTCCCCCTATCATCACAGAGGTGTCCGCCTTTTCCCCCTTGCTAGCTCACTCCTCACTCCACTGCCAGGTTAATCTTCTGGAAACACTGTCTTCCCCAGATCAGAACCACCAAGGCCCCTTCACCGTCAGTCTTGGAATTAGTGGGTCTCTCCTGCCCTGCCATGTTTTTCCTCCTCAACCTCCACAAACTGTCCTCTCTGGCGTCTCCTCTGCATCTCTGTCTATGCACCCGGCCTGCCTAGAGCACCACCCCTCCACCTAAGCCATAGAGCGCAGCACACAGAAGCACAGGCTTTGAATCTGTCTCCACCACTTACTAGTTCTGTGACCTTGGGCAATTGACTAATCTCTCTGCCCCCTCGATTTCTCCACCTGTAAAATGGGTCTATACCAGCTCTCAAGGTGGCTGCGGGGTTTCGGCAAGAGGATGGCTGTAAAAGAGAATGCTTCACACAAAGCCTGGCCATGCCAAGTGCTCGATAAACAAGAGTCATTGTTGTTGTTACTCTGACCCTTCAAGTACGGGTACACATGCCTCCTCCATCACGAGGCCCTCCCTGCTCGCTACAGCCCCTTCCACCCTGACTCCGTGGCATCTCCAGGATGTATCATCCTGTCCTGTTTCTCAGAGCTCTAATAACTGTGGGGTCTTAGGTAGGTCCCTTGCCTGTTGTGCATCAGGTCAGGGGAATAGTGCCCACCTCGGGGGTTGTGGTGAGGGTTAGTGAATGAATATATGTGCCTGGCACATGACTGAATATACATGAAGTGCTATAGAAATGTTAAGTAATATTAGTTTCACTGTGGTCCCATAGCATCTCCTCTACTTACCCTTCCTGTTGTAGAATGGACTGTAAGCACCCTGAATCAGCGACTAGGACTCCTGCTTCTCTGTGGCCTCCTACTGCACTTGGTACCCAGCAGGGCATGATAGACCCCCCGAGCCTCACCTACAGGGCCTTCCCAGCTGGCCACCTGGCAGTAACTGGCAGTTCCAAGCCTCCTTTAATGCCAAGGTGCCAAAGTCAGGATGGGAATTGGGAGCCCCCAGACCTGCCTCTCATAGGGGCTGTGACCCCTAGCACCCCATGTCTTGCCCATGAACACCCTTCTCTTTCTCCCAGGCCTCTGCCCTCTCAGAGTCTCCCACAGGGGCTCAGGAGAGCCCCCCTCTTCTCCCTTCTTCCCGAGCAGCTGCCCCCCGACTTGGCGAGGGACCCCAGGGCAGAGTGCAGCTACAAGGAGCCAGAAGGCGGGATTAGATGCTGACATGGGCCGGAGGCCAGTGCCGGGTGGTTATTGCCAGTGCCATCGACCCACACAGCTCACTGTTTATCTGTCTTCCTGACACACCTAATTACCCAGGTTGCAGCTGCCAGAGCGTTTGCTCTTCCTAAATCACGGGCTCCCATCTCTCCTCACCCAGGCCTCCGGGCCTCTGCCTGTAGAGGGGCTGCCATTGATTTTGCCGTTCCCATTTATGATCTACAAGGCTCTGCATCACTGTTGCACATTTTACCTTAATTAGTTTATTCTTCTGAGCGTCCCTGGTCAGCTCAGAAGCCAGGAGGTGGAACAGGGGAAGAAGCTAACAGCACATGGTGCCCTGACCCTTCTCCAGAGCCTGGGTGGACATCAACGCCCTAAGACAGCAGTTTGCTAAGAACAGTGCTAGGTCCACGGGATGTTAATAGATGAGCTGTGAAGAGGGGTTCCATGGCCAACTGTATTTGGGAAAGACTGTATTAAATGATTAAGCAGGGGCGCCTGGGTGGCTCAGTCTGTTAAGCATCCGACTTCAGCTCAGATCATGATCTCGCAGTCCATGAGTTCAAGCCCCACGTCGGGCTCTGTGCTGACAGCTCGGAGCCTGGAGCCTGCTTCGGGTTCTGTGTCTTCCTCTCTCTCTCTGCCTCTCCCCCGCTCACATTCTGTCTCTCTCTCTCTCTCTCTCTCTCCCTCTCTCTCAGAAATAAACATTAAAAAAAATTTTAGATAAGATTAAGCAGGTAATTTATTGCAAGACTTTTTAAAAGTTTTAATAGACTGATGTCCATGGAGAAGCTCGAGAGGGGGGTGGAAGATGTGGTCTTTCCCAAACTCAGATGATCACAAAATCTTTTCTCCAGGCATCTCACAGAGACCAGGGTTCCATAAAGCACACTCTGGGAAATGTTTGTCTTGGGTGAGCGGGAGGAATGAGAGGTCATGAAGCCAACAGAGAGGGACAGAGTCATCCTGGTCCCATTTGTTCCTCTTGTCTCACTGAGGTAGGAACTCAACGGCGTGAGAAATTTCTGCCACTGAATGCACAGGTACCCATGGTGCTCTGTGAGCCCCGGCTGCCGGCAGCTGCCTTCTCACCCCGGCCCGCGCTTCACCAGAAGTTAACCAGGGTACTTCAGTGGGGACTAGACGAGCGGGAGGTTACCGCCTAAAGGGGCCCTGGTGTGACAGAGGAGGGCAGGGCCGCTCACTGTTGGGGGAGGCTGAAGCCTGCGGGGCCCTCCGCAGAGGTGCCCTTAGCGTCAGGAAGCAATGACCAGGCTGCCGCCGCCTCGGGAGCAGCCGTGAGCACGGCAGGCCAGGCCCACAGTCCTCTACCGCAGTCCTGAAATCCAAACCATTCTGAAAGCCTCAGGTGTTTTGTTTTTTTTTTTAAGTTTGTGGGAAAGTGAATTGATAGCAAAACCTGTCCTGGGCTGATGTGAGCTATTTATAGACTTTATTTATCCCACTTAGTGTGAATATTCATATATTTTACGGCAGAAATATTAATGTGTTTAATTATAGGGTGCTGCCCCATCCCTCTTGGGGGTGTTATGTAATAAATGGTGTGTGCGCTGTGTTACCTTTCTAAAATGTGAAAGAAAAAAATCTAAATTTCTAAATACATCTGGCCCCCAGGGATTGTGATGAGGTGCTGTGGGGCTGCTGTGAGCAATGCTGACCATGGCCCTGGGGCTTCAGTGCCTTTTTTTTTTTTTTTTTTGATGTGGATTTATTTTAGAGAGAGAGACAAAGAGAGTGAGAGCGGGGGAGGGGCAGAGAGAGAGGGGGACAGAGGATCTGAAGCAGGCTCCAAGCTCTGTGCTGACAGCAGAGAGCCCGACCTGGGGCTCAGACCCATGAACCATGAGATCATGACCTCATGACCATGAGCCGAAGTTGGACACTTACCTGACTGAGCCACCCAGACGCCCTTTCAGTGCCTTTCATCGTAACTCCCACCGCCACAATGTGGGGGAGGAGGCACAGGAAGGAGTCAACTCCCTTGACCCCCAGGTGAGGAAACCAAGGCTGGAGAGGATAAGGAACCAGCAAGGCCTGAGCAGAAATTGGCGTGGGCACAGGCTCAGGCCATCGGAGTCAGCACCTGTGCTCCCATCCAGAACCAACTCCTCAGATGCCCCCGTGGGCTTCCCTCCCAGGCCGCCATGGCTCTGTGCAGACCCCAGATGTGGCTCCTCAGCCAAGCCTCCACAGAACAGACACCTGCAGGCCTCCTGGATCTGCTTTCTGCTCCCCTCAGAAAGGGCCTTTCCCTCCCCCAGATGGGCCTCTGCCCCTCTAGGAGAGTCAGGCTCCAGTGCCAGCTCCCTGGTGTCTGGTGAGCATTTGAGGCCAACTCCAGACCCCACAGGCCACGCACCAGCCCCCGTGGGTCCCTGTGGTCTGAGGAGGTTCCCATGGGAGGCCACTCAGAGAGTAAAGCCTTTTGTTGTCTCCTGGGCAGAGCACCTGAGAGATCCTTTATATCCACCCTCACCTCACATGCTCACACTCCCACAGTCCTCTTCAGTCACTCGTTTCATGCACTGACTCTCGCCAGAGCCCTGCAGTGCAGAGCTAATGTCCCTGAAGAACCTTCAAGAGTGGCCCATCTGTAACATGGCAATGACCACTTGGGTCTAGACCACTTGGTCTCATAGCTACCGCCTTGAGGGGGCACTGTGCTATAAGCCTTTGGGGTACATCATCTCACGTATTCCGCACGGTAAACTTGACACAGTTATTACTGCTGTCCCATTTCCAGGGAAACTGGAGCTCAGAGATGCTAAGCAACTTGCCTAAAGTCAACAGCCAGCCCCCAATAGTAGAATCTGGGTAGAACAGAGACCAGGACTGGGGCTTGTGTACTCTAAACCCAGACGTCTTAACCACTGCAGCATGCTGCTTCCTTCCGCCTAAGCCCATGGCCTCTCCCTTGGGCCAGCCAGAAAGTCAAGTGCAGGGGCCTGTCCCCAAGTCCACTCTTCCCCAGGCTCACCTTCCTGACTTCTGCAGCTGCTCCTTGCGTGTGTTCCTATGCCAGTCCTTGCGAGCAGAACACAATCCCTCCTAAAATATGACTGCTCTGGGTCTCACAGGAGCAAGAAATAAACTAGGGGTGACAGCAGAGCAGGGAGCTTTGATCAAGTGGTCTTAGAAAAGCTTGAGCCTCCGGCCATCAGAAGTTCTGCTTCCCCAAAACCAGGCTGCTTAGCCATGAATGTGCCTCAGGAGGCCACAGACCCCCTGCAGTTACATGTGGTATATCGTGTGGTGCATGTGTGTGCGACTCCCTGAGCTGAGGGTCCTCAGCCTCCATCCACTTCTCAAAGGGATAGAGACCACTGCTCCCTAGGGCCTCCCAGGGCTGCCCAAACCCTGCACACCACCTGGGTGCTGACGCTGCTGCCGTCCAGTTCCCCTGGGGGTGGGAAACAGATCTGTCAGAACCCCACTTCCAGCCCCTTCCTAGATCCGGACTTAGAGCTCCACCCACCAACCAGGATCATTTCTTCTCAGACCCAGATCAGGTCCTGCGATCCAGCAAAGAATGTAGGAGGCAGCTCCCAGGGAAAGAGAGATTCTGGGTTGAGTTTGGGTGCTGAGATATCAGCAATCCCAGATCTCCTGGATGTTGCAGGAACATGGTGCAGAATGTGAAACCCAGCTGTTGAGAGTCATCTCGGACACACAGCAGTGGTAACATTTCTTCTGTAGTTCCTGAGGCCTGGGCTGGCTCTTTTCATAAGCCTCAGAGTCTCTTCTCTCAACTGAAAATACCTGAGTGCCCCCCAGACGGAGCCTCGCCTGCTTGAGTGAGTGCTGCGGGGTGCACTCACCTTGCCGCAGGTGACCCATCCACCTGTGGCCCCGACCACCTGTGGCAGGTGCCCCAAAACATACCTGCACGCTGGCCCGCCATCCACCGGCGCTCCCTTCCTCTTCTCTCCAGGGGTGGCCACGTACACGGACAAGTTGTTCAAGTTCCGCAACAACCGGTGGGAAGACATCCTCAGTGACGAGGTCAACGTGGCCCGTGGTGTGGCCAGCCTCTTTGCCGGGCGCTCCGTGGCCTGCGTGGACAGGACGGTGAGTTCAGGGGTGCGTGGGGGGCCTGGGGAGAAAGGGGGGCACGCAGTGATGGGAGAGCCTGGAGGGGAGCCAACAGGCAGACGTCCCCCGACAGAGTGAGGCTGTCCGGGGCAGAGCCCAAAGCTTCACCAGCAGCTCCCACCGTGCCTTGCACATAGTAGATACTACATATCAACAAGACTTGCAGGGTGAGTTGCAGTCTACTTTCATATCCTTTCTCCCTGGAGGCCCTCCCGGCAGCCAATGAGGAAACGGGTCAGGAGCTGTCATCATCATGTCCGTCGGGCAGAGGAGGGAGCCAAGGCCCAGCTAGGGGCAGTGGCTTGCCTGAGGACCCAAAATAGATTGGCAGTGTGACTAGGATGTGAATCAGACTTCTCTAGCTCTAAACCTCGTGCTCATTCATTTTTTCAACCAGTATTTATTAAGTGCTTACTTTGTGCCAGGCATTGAGCCACAGAGCTCTCCCCGAAAATATTTGTGGAACAAATGAAGGCATGACAAAGAGGTTCATGGGTGGGTGAGTGGAGGGTGGCCCAAACGTCCAAGTACTCTAGTTAATCAAGAACTCTGTCGCCGCGTTCGTGCCTGCTAGTCCACCGTACCGCAGGGGCCATCCCAAAGCAGGTGGGGAGGAAAGGCTGAGGGGGAGGGCAGGGGCAGATGCAGCCACCTGTCCTATGGGGTGGCCCAGCAGCCCCAGCCAGAGCAGGAGGCTTGCCGTGGAGGTGATTTATCCCTCCTGTCACCTGCTCCCCAACTGCCCCCTCCTTGGCTTCCTAGACAGTCATCAGTAAATCAGGGACCCAGCTGCTGCCTAGCTCCATTCTGGGGGCAGGGGCGAGGGGCCTCGCTCATTTCAGGATTGAGATGGCACAAGGGGATTGGGGATTCAGTGTGAATCTTCACAGCAGGGGCCTCCAGGCCTTGGGAGAAGGCAGGTGCCAGGTATAAATATTTATTTCTTAACAAGCTGGCACTGGGAACAGAAGCCAAGCTGGGCTGTGAAGCCACATTTAGCCCTGACCTGAATCTTTGCCACCTGGACTCCTGCCTGGTGGGAGGGAATGAGGAGGCGGCAGCTCTGGGAGCGGCCCCCACCAAGAGTGAGAAGGGTCTGGGGGGTACCAGGCCCGGCCGCTGCTGGGAGCCTCTTCCCAGGCTCCTGCTTCCTGTCTTGCTCCTTCTGAACCAAGGCTTCCCACACGTGGCCAAGGTGGAAACCATCTCCGATCTGGTGACAGGGCCTGAAGGTTAATCACAAAGAGATGCACTCTTGTCCTAACAAGGTCATCTGCACGCCCACGCCTTTAACCACAGGACAGAGGCACCACGTGAAATGAAAAAAGAAAAAGAAAAAAAAAAAAACATGCTTTGGCACACAGCACTGTAGGCAGGCATTTAGCGGCTTGCTCAACCCCAGCCTCAGGGAACTAGAAAGAACCCCTACAGTCAGTCTGCCACCAGGAAGGGGGCTGCTTTCTGTGTCCAGCCACCACTGCTGCCTCAGCAATCCCTGGGGCCTGAGAACTGTGGAGAGGAGCAGTAAGGTGAGGTCATGGCCACTCTGGAAATTGAGAAGTAGGTACGAAACCTGGTTTTTGGAAACCCAAAAGCAATTGTAATAATGACAGCTAACCTTAATAAAGTACCAACATGCCAAGCCCTGTGCTCAGTGGTTTATATGCATCTTCCTCAATCTTCACAATAAGCTTATGAGGTACATGCTATCATTATCCCCATTTTACAGATATGGAAACTAAGGCTTCAGGCAATTAAGCAACTTGACCTTGGTCACATAGTAAATGGCAAGCAAAGCCGGGAATGGAGCCCTGCCTGCCTGAGAATGAATCAGACGCCATGGCTCCCCTGCTTCTGGGTGAACCCACAGCAGACACACATCTCTAACCACAGGTTCTGTTACAGTGTTCATCCTACTCCTTCCTCAGCCCCGCAGCCCCCACTGGGAGCCTTTTAATCTACCTGTTCCCAAAGTGTGGTCTCCAGACCAGCAGCACCAGCATTGTTAGAAATGCAGATTCTTAGGCCTGACCCCCACTCCACCCTCCAGACCGGCTGAGTCTGAACCCACGGTGGGTGGAGGGGAGCAGAAATCTGGGTTTGAACTAACCCTGCGGGTGACTCTGGTGCAGGCTGCAGTTTGAGAGCCATCTCGCAGGTAAATGTCTCAACCTTACCCCGTGCCCTTCCTGCCCTCTCCCCAGCAGCCCTCACTCCCTCTCGCCCCCAATCCTGGCACACTTGCCTGCCCTTTGTCTGCAGCTGCCTCATCATTCACCCACCTTTCTGGATCCAGCTGAAAGCCGGTCTCTTACAAGAAGCGTTCCCTGATCGATAATGATTATGCCTCATGTTTATATAGCATTTTTATCTCTCGGAGACCTTTCACATGTGTTGTCTCATTTCATCTTCTCAACAACCCTGCCAGGAAGCAGGGAGAATATGATTCCCCTTTAACACATGAGGAGACGTAGCCACAGGGGGCGAGGAACCTGCCCGAGGGCAAAAAGCAACTAGGGGCAGAGCCTGGATGAGGACCAAGCTAACACCCCTAGACCATGGCTCTCCGGGAGCGGTTCCTGGGCCAACAGCATCACCTTCACCTGGGAACTTGTTAGAAATGCAAACTCAGGGCCCACTCCAGAGCTCCCGAATCAGAAACTCAAGGGATGAAAGCCAGCATCTGTGTTTTAACAAACCCTGCAGGCAATTCTGATGTAGGCTGAGGGTGAGCCCACTGCCCTGCTGGGAGTCTCTTTCCAGGCTCATCTCTGAGAATCACCTCACTGTCCCAGAGCGGTTGTAGTCAAGGTCACATGTGAGTCTCTGCAGCCTTCTATAGCCATAACACATCTGTGTTTGTCAAGTTTTATCAGCCCAATACATTGAAGAAAGGAACTGGCTATAACGGAAGTTTATCAACATCCTAATTTCTAGCCGAGTGCCTTTCAGTTCATTTGGGCTTAAATTGCCCATTTGTTGACAGGACTGCTAACAGCCGGGAGGGTCAGGCATGGGCACGGGGAGGGCGCACTCTCCCCTTCGGGCCCATTCGTTCAGCCTTCATCCTGTCATTTCACACACATGTACCCCGCTTCTGGGATGGGCAAAAGCCTTTCAGGGTCCTCCCCCAGTCACGAAGCTGTGTTGCAAAGCGGTGCATCTCAGACTTCAGTTTTGCACAGGGATCACGTGGGGGCTTGTGAAAATGCAGCTTCTGATTCAGCAGGCCTGGCGGAGGGGAGGGGTCACCGAGAGTCTTTATTTCCAACCTGCTCCCAGATGACACCGATGCTGCCAGGCCAGGGACCACGGAGGAGCGAGATTCGTGAAGCACAGAGTCCCAGGTGGCAGGATGGGGGCTCAGAGAACCAAAAAAGAAGGGGCATAAATATCTTTAGAGAACATCTTTTCCACCTTCTCCAGCTTCAGCCCCTGACACACCCTACCTTGCCTTTCATATTCCAGCAACACTGAACCAACTACTTGTGGTTCGCCTACATACATCATTCTCTATCACCTCTGCCTGGAAGGCTCTTTCCTCTACACTTCACCTGGCTGAGACTCCTCTTAGAAAACCTTTTCTGAACTCTGCATGGTTCAGTGCCCTTCCTCTGGGGGCCCTCTTCTGTACACCAGGAAATGCTGTACATATTCTCTTTCTTCTCTAAAATATTTTTAATTCCAGTAGAGTTAACATATTTATTTTTTTAATTTTTTCATTTGAATTCCAGTGTAGTTAACATACATATTCTCTTGATCATATGCGTAATTGTGTTATCACTGACATGTCTGCATCCCCTCAGGAGACTGTGAGCTCCTTGGTTGTCCTCACCCACCAGTCAGACAGACCCAAGTAGCTCTTAATCAGCTTCCCCAAAGAAAACATGCCATCAGTGATTGGTTCGGTGGGATGGGGGGTGGCTTCTGGAGTCATTGGGTAAGAAATAGAATCAAGCCAGGAGGGCTGAAGGCCGAGAAGGGGGTGACAGAGCACAGTCGGCCTGGAACTCAGCTGTTTCTCCTGGGTTGTTTTGTGTTTATGGCTTGCCTTTAAAGTTTATATTTATTTCTTGGGACACCTGGGTGGCTCAGTCGGTTGAGCATCCCATTTTGGCTCAGATCATGATCTCACGGTTCATGAGTTCAAGCCCCGCTTCAGGCTCTGTGCTGACAGCTTGGAGCCTGCTTCAGATTCTGTGTCTCCCTCTCTCTCTGCCCCTCCCCCTCTCGTGCTCTCTCTCTCTCTCTCTCTCTCTCAAAAATAAATAAACATTAAAAAAAATTTTAAGTTTATTTATTTATTAATCAAGCCCTGCAGAGCCTGGTGCAGGGCTCAATCTCACGAACCGTGGGATATGACCTGAGCTGAAACCGAGAGTTGGATGCTTAACCGACTGAGCCACCCAGGTGCCCCATGTTTATGGCTTGCCTTTAAATGAGACTATAGGAATGAAGACTTTGTCTTAGGTACATTTATAGCAAGAGCGTGTTGCATGTAGTTGGAGTTCAAGATATATCTACTATCTGATTAATTGGAGGGAAATGATGAGAGGAAAGCTAGAAAACCGTTAGAATTTAGAAATCGTGCAGATCTCTTGGGGGAAAGGAGGCATCCATTGAAGAAATGACACCGTTATACTAACAGACGGAAAAGAGTCTTTCATCCGCAGGGTTTCGGACTAGAGTGGAGAACGACTACAGCTGCAAGGAGCTGGTACTCAGGCTTCTCCTGGATGCAAAGGAAAAAAATATTTGAGACAGTGTTAGAAAGACAGAAGCAATATACTATTTCTTTCTGGTAATATGGGAAAACCAGGGGGATGGAAGAGGGAAGGAGGACCCCTGCATATCCAAGCCGCCTATGCTACCGAAATAGAGGAACAAGGAGATACAGGGTGGGCAGTGGGGAGGGAGCAAACTCCGGAATTTGCTTGTCATCTTGGCTGGAGTGAGCTTGAATGGGAGAGAGAGAGAGACTGAGAATAATGGGAATTGGTAGATCAATCAATCAGCAAATATTTATTGAGCAGCTACCCTGGCTGGCAGCTGGAGAGAGCTCAGCTGGAGAGAGGCACATTAGAAAATTGTCTATAAAAAGGTGGTTGTGGGGGAGAGGGAGGGATGTGTTCTTCTGGAACAGGATAGAAGGAGAAGCAGGGCTGCTTTGTATTAGGACGCGGCAGGGGCGGGGGGCGGGCAGGTGTCGTGCACTCTGTAGCCTCTGGGAAAAGCACCTCTGGATTTGGGCCCGTATACAGCTTGCAAGGCCATGCACTCTGGACCAGGGAGGATCACCTGACCCGTGAAAGAGCTATGGTCCTACAAAAGGAGGGGGAGAACCGCTTTCTGGGAAAGAGACCAAGATGAGCCCAGACCGGTCTGCTCACCCACCCTCCTTCCCTTCCTCCTCAGGGCTCCGGACGCTACTCTATCTATATCGCCAATTACGCCTACGGTAACGTGGGCCCTGACGCCCTCATTGAAATGGACCCTGAGGCTAGTGACCTCTCCCAGGGCATTCTGGCGCTCAGAAATGTGGCTGCTGAGGCTGGGGTCAGCAAATACACAGGTAGGCGGGGTGACGTGCGGCGTGCTGTGAGTTGGAGGGGTGGGGGGGCCGGGGCTGGGGGCTGGGCACTGCAAGGCTGAGTCTAGTTTATCAGAGCCCACAGGAGAGGGTGTGCTTGCGTCCCTGGGGAGGGCAGGATGAAGGCTTGATTCCATCCCCCCACCCACACGAAGCTTCTCCAACACTGCCTTTCCAAGGGTTGGTGAGATACCTGTCAAGGGTGGGCTTTGGGGGCGTGGGGGACACAGGACGTAAGGTGAGCACAACATCATCCTCTCCCTGGAACCTCTTGCCCCGTTCTCTGCTGTAACCCAAATGATGGGTGAACAGGTTCTGTAGGAGAAAACTGACAAATCACAAAGGCCGAGATTTAAAGAATTCTTTATTGCCAAACAGCAGATGAAATTATTTACTTATACATAAGCGGCCAGGAATTGAGTGCTAAATCCCTAAGCTTCAGCTGGGTCCTGTCTCGGATAACTGAGCTCAAAGAATTGTTTTCTTGTTCCAAAACCTCTCCAGGCCCTTTTTTTGAAGCCATGCTCCCCCCAAATCTCTCTGGATGGGGGACCTATTGTCAGTCTCTGACAGGGAGATCTTTCTAGGGAAGGCTGTTTTTCTAATTCTAGCACGGCTGCTGACTAAACTCTGATAATCTGCCAATAGACTGCTGATGGCAGAGCAATCCAGTTCCTGTTTTGGGTGCCAAAAATCAGGAAGCCGGAGCTGTGCACAACAACTTCGCACGTGAACTTGGGCCTCACTCACCCCGAACCTGTAATTTGGACATAGAAATCCTTCACTGGTTGACCTTCCCGATGTATCCATCACAACTTGCACTGCAGACTTCCAAAGTATAGGCCTGCCTGAATCCAAATCCTGGGGCTGGAAGAATACTTGAAGGGTCATTTGGGCCATCCCCCTGCCTCTGGACAGCCGGGTGGTAGCATACTCTCAAAGCCCTACTTGGAAAGGGTTGTCACAGCCCCTCCTGAGTTTATGATGCCTTTCTCTAGCCAACTTTCCACCTCGGTGAAACAGGGAGATTGATGTTGACCTGTCTGACAAAGTTTGTGGGAACAAATGGCTAGACAGTAAAATAGTGTGCACAGCTCAAGCCCCATCAAAGTGCTCGAGAGCCCCACACGTGAACGTGCAGTCTTTCTGGCTGAGTGTCAGTAATAAACCATGCTTTCCTGGGAAAAGGAATAAACATGCAGGAGCTTCAGCCTAGATTTGTACAGTCAATTTTTCTGAATAGTTCCCAGCTCTGTGCACTGGGCTGGCTTGGCAATTAAGTGCCTTGATCTGCAGGAGAAGGAGAGTGGGCTGGGGAGATGAAGCACTTGAAAATGATGAGATGGAAGGGAGGCAAGGTCTGGGAGAGAGGGTTATACACAGAATAAAAGAATTCGGGAGGTTGCGGCTGGGTTTGAGCACGAAGGGGACATTGTTCACGCTGGCTGGGCTGGCACAGGGGCCGGCAGGAACCAAGGAGGGGGCAGGAGGGGACCGAGAGGAGACAGCTGAGGAGTATGCATGGGGATGGGAGCAGTAGCCAACTGCGCCGGGCTGTGCTGGAAGGGCCAGGCAGCTCAAGGAAGGGACAGCAGCTTCTGTGGAGCAGGCAGGCAGGCCGGGGCAGCTGGCGTGCCCAGAGGACACGTTAGAGCAGCATTGCAGACTTCCAAAAGCCATTTGGCTGACAAGAACCTATTTGGCCCACCAAGTTACTATTGTGTCTGCCCGCCTTCCCCAGCCCACCCTTTCCTTGCCCGCCAAGCCCCTCAGTTCTACCCTGCAGCCCCCTTTGTCACTCCGATAATGACGCATGGACATCTGGCTGGAAAGCTAGCCCAGAGCACCGCCCTGAGCCCCAGGGACAGACCCCAAATGTGAGGGCCACCACGGGAGGCCGGCCTGATTGCTGAGGCTCTGGCACATGGCCAGTGCTCAGCTCCAGGCTGGTGCCCTGGGGCCTGGGAAGGGGGAGGGAGGCAGGCAGTGTGATGAGCAGGCCAGGAGGGAAGTAAGCCATGGCCAGATGTGCAGTCGGGGAGCCACACGTCCCCAGAGCCAAGCCACATAATACCCATCTGCCGGACAGACCTTGGAGAAACTCTTGTTTTACAAAAGAACAAATTGAGGTCCAAAGAGGAGAAGGGACTTGCCCAAGGTCACACAGAAGGTTTGTAGAGAAACTAGCATTTAGAGCCCCGACCCCACAGCTTAAACTGCCACAACCAGCTGACCTTTCTGGTGACCTCCAGCTTGAGCATCCGGCTCCAGCCTGCAAAACGGGAGGGGCTGGTGAAGGAGGAAGGCCTGGCATCCCCCAGGACACAACCCCAGGGAATGGCCCTCATGGGTTTGATTATGACCCCCAGGTTTTGTGGCTGAAGCAGCTGCTTGGCCAAGGCTATGCGGGCAGCAGGGGGAGGCCGGCCAATGGCGCTGCCCGCACCACGCTGTCCAGCTCTCTCGGGTGGGGGGATGGGAAGCCTACTCTCCAGACCTGAGCAATTCCACTGGTGGCTGCCACTCTGCTAGGTCACAGTGCCATCTAGCGGCCACCGTGCCCACTCTCGGGGGACTCGCGGGCTGCGGGCCGACATTGGGGTTGGTGCCGAGTTGAATGGAGGGAAGCCCACTCGCCCATAGTCCCTAGTTCAAGGAGAATGCCAAGCCCCAACTTTCCCAGATGCCGGCGGCCCCTTGGAGCCTGGAAGGTACAGGGAATCCTGAGAATTAGTTGTCCATGTGGCAGAGGGCCTGGCATGGAACCCGAGGAGGGGGAAGGTGAGGACCAAGAGGTCTACACTGGCCTCTGCAGCCCTGAGTGACCTTGGGCACATCCCCAGCCTCTCTGAGCACCTTGAACTAGCAGCGTGAACCACTGTCTCACAGCGCTGCTAAGAGGACAGGCTCTGGCGTCACAGTGCTAGGTACCAGTCCTATCCAGGCAGCGATCGGCAGCTTACTAATGTCTGTGGACCTCAGCTTTCTCACCTACGGTGGGGGTGTGAGAATGAAGGTTGGCAAACATAGGACATGGCCAGCACAGGGCCTGGCCCACAGGTAGGCCCCTCGGAGCGTAGACCCTATCCTCTGAGGTGCCCACAGGGATGCCAGGGCCCTCTGCTGGGCACCTCCTGGATGCAGGGAGCGTCCTGCAAGGCACAGGGGGCAGCACAGAGCAAGCCCGCCCAGCCCCTGCCCTGGAAGCATTGTCCATTTGTCCCCCGACCCCCAGTCTGCCCTTCAGCGCCGGGTACAGCCATGGGCCTCTTCATGCCCATCTCTATTGGAATCCACTTGTCTTCCCTCTTAACTCTGCCCACCCCCCACCCCCCCCCCCCCCCGCCAGTCTCTATTCCCTCCCCAGGAGCTCTGCATTTCGGCCTCACCCTCTGAGGGAGCATCTGCCTGGGCTGCAAGGCAGTGATTAAAGAATCCTTACAAGAAATTTGGAAAGAAAATGAAGGTGGATTTATGATGTGGGGTGGGGATTTTTGCTGTTGGCTGGGAGTGGTGTAGAACAAAGAGGAGGGCAGATCTGATTTATAGGAAGTCATTATTGGAGAAGGAGATGCCTAAAGCCCAGCTGAGGCCTTCTGGCGGCTCCCCAGCAGCCGACTCCAGAGAGGTGACCGTGGGCAGCAGAGTGGGGGCCACGGAGCACCCCAGTTTGCCAGGGGTGCACTGCCTTGCAGTAGGAGCACAGCCAGATCTGACGGGCAGCACTAGAGTGACGGGCTCCTCTAGCAGGGCCCAGGACCCTCCAGGAGGGCAGCCCCAGACCTGCCCCAGAGCACATGGGGTGTCACTGTACTGGGTGAGTGACAAGAGGGGGCATCATTTTCTTTCAGAACAAACACGTATATGTCATATGATACAAATACAATCTTTTCTTCTGCTAAAATAAGGTTTTAAAGGTCAAGCCTGTGGCTGACCACTCTGGGCCTTACCAGGAGCAGGGATCCCTCTTCTGCCTGGAGGGGACTTCTGTAGAAACATCTTAGAGCACGCTGTGGGGGAGTACAGGCTCCAGGGTCATGCAGGTGTGGATATGAACTGTGACCCACTGCCCGCTGGCTGCGATTACACCTCCTGGAGCCCAGGTTTCCTCACCCGGCAAGTGGTCAGGTGAGATGAAGCTACAGAATGTCTCGTACACATGACGGGAGAGCAGGGAGGCAGAGGGGCTGCTATTAGATACAAGTCCATATCTAATACCCTGCCCTCCACACACTCAGAGCCCCACCCAGCACCTGTACGTCTCACAGAGGGTTTATGGGTAGCACCAACACAGTATTATTCTGTGTTTGAATTTTCAGGAAATTTAGGATGAAAGACCCTGTTACCATCCTGCACTGTCCTCACACCCCCTTCTCAAACACACACACATACACACACACACATCATTCCTCACCCTTATGTTTTCCAGCATCTTTGCTACTCTTATATAATTGCTTGGATGTTCTCGGAAGCCTGCAGGCCTTGGCATCCACAAGAATCGTAAGAATTTTATTTCTGTTGAGGTCTCAGTAGATTAATCCCATGGGTCCAAATTCCTTGACCAAGGGGCCTCACAAAGCCGCAGTGGTGTGGACTCCAGATGGGCCCAGGAATCCACTCCCAGCCATGCTCGTCCTGAGTTTCAGTCTAGAGGATGCACTGGGAGAATGGGAAGGAGCCTTGGATATCTCATTCCCCCACCCAGTTTACAGGGAGGGAGACCAGGGCCTGAAGAGCACACAGCTCAAGTTCCTGTAGCCAAAGCAGGTGCAAAGGCCGGGCAAGGACCTAGAGGCTTTTCCTTAGCAAGGCAATGCCCACCTCCTCATGCCTGGGTCCTCTGGCCCACAGTTTGGGGTGGTTCAGCAGCACCCACGCTTTTGTTCTCCACAGCCTCTCTTTTCCGTCCTTACCCCACCACCCCTGGCTCCCAGATACAATACGGCCTTTCAGCAGGCCACCCCAGTATGGCTTCGATGCAGTCTGAGAAACGGATTGCCTGTACCCAAATTGGACGTGAGTCTGCCTTGCCAAAGCTCAGGGGTTCAGAACTTTAGGGGTGCAGTTCTTGAGGATAAATGAGGCTGCCCCGTGGGGAGCAGGACCAATAGGCAGATAATCAGAGGGGGCACGCAAGGATGTGGCAAGAGGAAGAAGGACAGTGGGGAGGCATTTCCCCTGTAATTCCACCTCCCCCACCCAGCTTGATGGGCAGAGTGAGAGGCCGCCAGGAAGGGTTGGGCAGGGAGCAGCGTCTACACCCAACAACGGAACAAGGAAGCCTTAGACGCTTGAAAGTCCTGGGGAAATAAGATTTTATTAACCTAGCAGGTGGGAAATTGTCCCAGCTAATGACTCTGTGGCACCTGACATTTTCCAAGGTACCTTCCGAAAACCAGCTCACTTAATATTTATGACAGCCCTGAGACGGAACTGTTGTTATTGTCAGTCTCACGTTATAGGTGAGAAAATAGACGCCCAGAAAGGCTGGGTGAGGCGCCCAAGGTCACACTCAAACCTCCTGATCCCTAATCTTCTTTCCCACCACCAGGGCTGCCTCTCCAGCCCCAAGTGGGGAAACTGCTTGTCCCCAAGAGGATGTGCCTGCCTCAAATATAAAAGCATTCATTGATGTAAAGTAGAATTTAACTCACAATTGGGACATCATCCTCCAAGGCTAAAATAAAGATGTTCCTGAGTGCCCCTCATGCAGCCACAAAAGGTGTGTGCTAAACCTTAGGAGGGGAAGAGCTGGGGGGAGGGAGAACGGGTAGAAGATATTGAATCAGGAACCTCTGTCACTGGCCACATAGGGAGTGGAAGTATCTGGCTACCCTTAGGATGGATGGATTTTGTTGGTTTGAAGAGGACTTACGTGGTCCACCTGGGAGGAGGGTTTCCCCTGCACAGCAAGGGGTGCCAGTACTTGATCGCCCCCGTCTCAGACCCCAGTTGGACTCTCCATCCTGAGGCCGTGGGGGCCTGTTCCCAAGAGGCTGCCTCCCCGACTGTCGACTCACCTGCTCCCCAACTGTGCGCCGAACTTGCCAAGAAGGAGTTGTGGGTAACATCTCTGTTATGGTCCAGTTGCCATGGCAATAAATTGTCACTAATTAGTAGTGTGGTTACCATGGCAATTTTCTAATAATTACAGGTTACAAATGGTACAAGCTTTCAACCCAACCCAATTAGTTAATTAGAAAGATTTAGAAATTTGTCCAAGAGGGAAATAACCTGCTTTGTAGAAAATGAAGAGAATGTGTCACAGCTTGAGAGCCAGAGGCAGAGAGGAAATTGGAGAACACCAGAGTGGGGAGGAAGGATGGAGTTGCATGGTGGCAAGTCCCAGAGCCCCACCTGGAATTTCCGGGGGCCCAGGCAAGGCCGAGGGTTTCTCACTGAAGCCTGTTCCTGGGCTGGAATCTGGCAGGACCAGGGCAGGGACGGCTGCCAGCAGCCACTTCGCGGCTCCTCTGAATGGGCAGAAGTGGTGCTCAGGTTGCAGGCCAGCACCGCTCTCTGCTGGCTTTAGGAAAGGCGTCTGAAAGCCTCCCCACCCCACACTGTGGCTGTCCTAATGAAGAATGCATTTCACATCTTGGATGATGCTCCCCGAGAGCACTGTGGATTCAGTGACTCCATTTTCATGAGGCTTGGGCTCTCCTTGAGAGCTAATTAGATTACCTGGGAGGAATATGGGAGGCCCAGGGCCCAGAATGTGTTAATTTGGAGCTTAACCATGAGAGCAAGAAGAATGGCACTGCGATTTGCCCCATCTTCTCCTCCTGGCCCCCAACACTTGTACTGGTGGGCAGACTGTATTGCACGGGTGAGAAAGGCCCCATGATTTCCTCCAGGAGCATCTCTCAGAGGACAGAAGGAGTCTGGGGACCGAGAGAACCTCCATCCCAAATTAGCAGTCACTTTATGGAAACCTCTTCCCCATCCAGGCAGGCAGGCAGGCAGGGCTTAGGCATCACTCAGGTCGGCCTGAGCTCTCATTTATTTAACAAATAACAATAATAAGTCCTTCTGAGTGCTCTGAAAACTATTCTTATTGTACTGAATAGCCCATTAGAGCAGTGCATTTCAAATTTTACTGTGCACATGACCACCCAGGGATCCTTCCAGAAGGCGAGTTCTGGCTGGGGAAGGACCTGAGACTCTGCATTTCTAACAAGGTGGCTCCCTTGCAGCAGATTCATGGACCTGACTCTGAGTAGCAAGGGAGTAGGATTCACAAAGAGACTCTGTGAGGATCTCACCTCACGTATCCTCTTAAAAATCCTAAAATAGAAAAAGCAGGTCACACAACCCCCATTGCACAGATGAGAAAACTGAGGCTTAAAGGGTAATATAAATTGCCCAAGCTCACACTCCTTGTGAAAGGCCTTGCTGGGATTAGAATCCATGTCCCAGTCCTGGTCAGGCTGTTTTTCTGCCCAATATTTGGGGGTGTGGTTTCCAACTCTTGATTCGAAGCCCAGTAGTTGGGGCTGTTTGTTCAAGATGTCTTAAGATTGGACTTGTTGACACAGATAGCTCAAATTTGATCTTGGAGACATCAAACCCTAATGTAAAGCTGGCTTGATTTCTTTCTTTAAAAAAAAAAAAAGTATGTAGTTATTGGATTTTTTTTCCTTTCAAACTACAGAAGCAATTCTGTTGCAACAAGCCAGATAACACAAAGACATTCCCAAAAAAGGCCAACTACCGTCCCTCCTTCCCTCCCCAAATCCCACCCCATCTAGCAGTCTGGGTTAACAACTCAGGGTGTGGCCTTTCCCACTTCTCCCCCAACTCAAGAACGAGCTTGTGTAAACATGTTCAGAAATATCATGTATTTCCTTTTTTTTTTTTTTAAATTAAACTAAGATTACACAATACCATTACTTGGTGAATTCCTTTTTCATTTAACAGTATGTCACGGGCACTCCTCCAAGTCAATACATATGGATCTACACAGTCTTTTTAGTGGCTGCAGAATGGTCTGTCGTATGGATGCACCATAATCCATTCAACCCGTCGCTGTTGATGGACATTCAGCCTGTTCCCAGTTGTTTGCTCCATCACACAAAGTTAAAACATCCTGTAGCTTTAGCTAGAACCTCTTCCTAGATGTTCTTAGAAGAGGAGCACACCCGGTGTCTTGACTGGCTTATGTGTGACTGGGGGTGGGGGTGGGGGTTGTCCAGAAAATCTGTGACTTGACCAAAATGTGGTGGGTAGACCTGGGCTAAGGGAGTATTGGAATTCGGCCTCTGAAGGGAAGGGAAGGATATGGTGGCTTCTACGTTCCATAGGTCACAGAATCGTTGCTTTGCGCGGAGTGCACTTGCCTCATCATCAGTGTGGTCATGCTCCACAAAAGTTTACAGGACTGCGAGCCCAGATCTGGGCTCAGAGAAGCATCCAGAAGGTTGGAATTTCCCCCCACCCCCAAAGCTCTTCTGAGGCATCTCGCCATAGCAGCTTCTCGAAGGCCTCCTTGCGGGCCTGAGGCCTTGCCTCTGCCACTCACTGTGGATCGATGTCCTCTCCTAGGGGGCCGGGGTGTCAGCGTGGGGCCCATCCTCAGCAGCAGCGCCTCAGACATCTTCTGTGACAACGAGAATGGGCCCAACTTCCTCTTCCACAACCAGGGCGACGGCACCTTCGTGGATGCTGCTGCCAGTGCTGGTGAGTGCGACCGCTGCCCTGCGTCCCTCGACGCCCCAGGCCCACCTCCGGGCTGCCCTGCCCCCTCCAGCATGGCCCACAGGCCTCAGGGAGAGTGGGACAAGTAGTCGTCTGCACCGTACAGGGAAACCTTGCTTGTTATCTTCAGTTCCACATCCCCCAGGCTCAGGCCACGGGGAATGTTCGCCGCTGGGGAAAGGGGGAGCCTGTAACTCATGAGCAGTATCCATTTTCCAGGGACTAGAATTGGCCCGTGTTCCTCTGAGTCCTGCTTGAGTTCTCAGCCTTAATTTCTCCTCCAAGCTGCCTCTTTCCTGGTCCCCTCCCCACATTCACCTTAACCATTGAATTCAATCAAGTAGCCATTTATTGAGCCTCTGCTAAGTGCCAGGCTGGGGGTAAGAGTTGGGGGTGCTGATCTGAACACCACATCCTCCCACCACACACACATACACTCATAGGCATAGGCATTCTAGAGAGGGGAAAAGATGGATAAACAAATAGCTCTAATAAGAGGGGGGCTAAAATCCACATAAAATAGTACTTCGGGTTCCCAGCTCTCCTTCCCTTCCTCCCTCTTTGTTCATCCCTCATCTGCCTCAGGGCCCTTGCACCTGCCATCCTCTCTGTCTGAAGTGCCTTCTCCCTTTCTCTGTCTGCAGAACTTCTATTTATCCTTCAACACTCAGCTCAGATGTTATCTATGAAGCCTTTCCTGCCTCTGTCTGTACTACCTGGCAAGATTCACACTCCCTCCTCTGCATTCACACCGTCCTGCGTACACTTCTTGGTCAGGCTTCTGTTTTGCTAAAATAATCTATGTCTACGAGGACTAGGCACTGTGCTGTTCATTCTTGACACCGCACTTGGCACACAGTGGTCACCCAGTAAATTTTGCTGAATGGCAGAATGGACACTTCATAAAAGTTTGTGGATATAATCAGCCTGCCCTTCAACCACTTCCCCCCACCCACTTCCTCCACACATTGCCAATGAAAGGATTGATTTCACCTCTTTCTGGGCAGCATGGGGATGAGCTGTAGCCTCCAGAAGAAGGGGTGAGCGGGAATCTAGACACATAGATCAAAGGTCCTACAAGCTCCAGCTAGTGCTGACAGCTAGCATCAAATCCCTGAGCGAGCACCAATCCGTTCTCTGTGACTTACAAGTACCTAATCCCCCAGCTCTCTGCTCGGGAGTTCCCATGTTGAACACCACCCCTCCGCTTGTAGCCAGTCAACTCCCCTCCTGCCTTTCCCTCTTCTCCTTCCCGGCAAAGCCAGAGCTGGAGGCAGCGGCCCTGGCCTGTCCTCCCACCCGGCAAGCACACACACCCCGGTGCTGTATACTCTGGCAGCAAATTTTCTCATTGCTGAAAAATCATAAAATGAAGGGAGGTGGTAGTGGAGAAAGCCTAGAGGATTTGATAAGGTGTTAAAGAGATGGGAGCAGAGGTGAGCGAACAAGTTGGAGCGGGAGAAGGTATCTGGCGGGAGGAGAGAGGAAAGGTGCTAGGCCCGTAATTGAAAGTCAGAATGATTGCAGGGGTTTAACAAGACATGTCAAGAGGGCATTCATCACCCAAACAGATGCTGCTGTGAAATGCAGCCTGGCACCGATTATTCCCGTGAAAGGGAACCAGCTCCTTGTCAAGGTGCCTCGTAGATAGGAGAGAAATGGGCCAACACAGAAGGCCACCGACATTAGGACTGGGGAGTTTTGTAGAGAATTAATGGGGTATTAATCCTAGAGGTGGGAGGCTGCCCCTGCTCCTTTGCAAAGCCTCCTCCTCAAGCCTGGGCCTCACTGCCTCTTCTCCACGCCCCACCCCCCCTCCTCCCACCCATCGTCCAGATCCTTCCCTCCCCCAAGGGGATGCTCAGCCTCCAAGGTTCTCAAGGGGCCCCAGCCCTACCTTCTCCTGGCTCCCATCCCCAGGAGCTCTGTGGTTGCAGCTGGCGAGAGCTCCCTGTGCCCTGGATCCCGTGATCCCTCCTCCATTACATTGTCCTGTCACCCACCATCTGTGAGGGCCTGATGGCCACCGGCACTTTGTCCTCTGAAAGAGTTGGCATGGGCGTCAGCATTTAGAACCAGCATCTACAGCCTCTCAGCTCCACGCGTGGCCTGAGGGCACGTATCTGCTTTGCGCAGCCAGGAGGTCAGGCCATCCCTCTGGGCAAAGCCACCCCATGTCCTCCCCCGGGATCAGCTCAGTGGGCACTGGCTGATGCGGGGACAGCATAAGCAGGTGACGCTGAACACACAAGCTTCTCTTCCCAGAGCTCATGAGGCACACTGTGGGTTTCTCTGTTATGGTGTGGTATTTCCTCTGCTGTCACCAATGTCCCCAGTTGCCTTCTGTCAAATTATTTATGTCTCTTCGTTCATTCAGTAAGTATTTACTGAAAACTACCGGATCACCACAGGCCCTGAGATGGATGCCATGTGAACACAGGTGAATAAGAAGACAGTCCCTGACCTCATGGAGTGTAAGGTCTAGTGG
The DNA here is from genome assembly GCF_018350195.1 of Panthera tigris. Taxonomy (NCBI): domain Eukaryota; kingdom Metazoa; phylum Chordata; class Mammalia; order Carnivora; family Felidae; genus Panthera; species Panthera tigris. The sequence continues at coordinate 56,168,218 of NC_056670.1, read as the reverse complement.
GGAAACCTGACACTAAGCAAATAAACCGCAAAGGGACATAATTGCACCTGTGATGTGCACGGTTGAGGGGAAAAATGAGAGGCTGTCAGGGAAGATAACCAAGTAGTTGGGAGGAGCTGTTTTCATGGGAGTGGTCAGGGGAGGCTTCCTGAGGAGGTGACATTGTAGCTGAGAGCAGAAGAAAAACAAGGAGCCAGGTAACCAAGAGCCAGGGGGAGACATTCCTGGAGCAGAGACAAGCTTGAGCAAAGGCCGTAAGCCGGAAAGAGCAGGGCTCATTTGAGGAACGACAGGAACCCAGGAAGGCAGAGCTTATGAGTAAGGGGGACAGGGGTATCAGATAAAGGCCAGATAAGGTGGGCAGGGGCCTTGTGCTCCCCAGGCAGGAATCTGAACTTGGCCCAGCAGTACTGGGGAGCCACTGAGAGATTTGAACAAAAGAGTGATGACCAACTTACTATATACCCCAGTGGCAGTGCCGGGCGCCTGGTTCTGGAGAACTTTAGTCCTCCGGAATTTCCATGTCTCCTTCCCGTCCCCATGCTACCCCAAAACTGAGTGAAAATTGTGTGCTTGCTGGGCAGATGCAGCTGAAGACAAGTCTGGTTCTCTTTGCAACCACATGGCTGGCCCGCCACCTGCCCCTGTGGAGAAATTCTGGGCTGGCCAGCGCGGCTCCCCATCTGCTCGAAGGGCAGGGTCAGCGCAAGGGTCGCCCACCTGGTCTCTTTCCAAGAGGCTCCAGCAAGGTGTTTGTGGAGCCTGCAGGGGGCGCTGCCTTGAGGGTTCCTGTCTTTCCTCCCCAGGTGTGGACGACCCGCACCAGCACGGGCGAGGTGTTGCCCTGGCCGACTTCAACCGTGATGGAAAAGTGGACATCGTTTATGGCAACTGGAATGGCCCCCACCGGCTCTACCTGCAGATGAGCGCCCACGGGAAGGTCCGGTTTCGGGTAAGAGGGGACCTCTCCCTTCCTCCCTGCCCTCCGCCGGCCAGCACTGTGAGTGGCCCTGGCATATCCTGGGGATACAGCCCTGCCTCCGCCTCCCCCCAGGCTGAGAAGAGGCTTGTGGCTCTGCAGAACCTCGAGGCAGGAGAGCCACAATGAACGTAGCATCTGGGGGAAGATGATGGACTCCAGTCTGGTCTTCTAGTGCCTGGAGCAGAGGGGGCCACAGGCAGAGGAGGGGCAGCAGCTTCCCAAGATGGGCAAGAACAGGTCAATGAAGGCTCTGGAAGGTGGACTTCATTCCTGGATCAGCAGCGTTTTTCCAGGTGGCTCCTGGAAAACCTGATCTTTTCAAGTTTAAGTTCAGGTTAAGCATGCAGTGGGGAATAGAGGGACAGGGGAGGCTGAGGCTACAGACCTCCCAACAGCTGCCCCCCCAACCAAGGACAGTTGGCAGAGGGTGGGCAAGATGACCTCAAATCCCTCTCTGTGCCCCCTCCCTGAGCTGTCAATAGATTGTGGTGCCAAGAATTCTCCAAAGGGGCTGTTTGGTGACAGTGCCACCCACCTGATGAGCTTGAGTTTGGAGCTTTCTCAGGGAGCTTCCATAGGATGGTTGAAACGGGTCTGAGGGAGTCCAGATTGTTCTGGAGGTATCTAGGTCTTGTCAAAATCCTCTGCAAGAGTGAGACAGTTCTAGCATTTGCCTGATGCTTGATTGTCCCAGGGGAGTGTCCAGGAACCTTATGTCTAGCTGGCCACCACAAGCTCCCTCCCCCATAGGCAGCCACCTTGCAATGCTCAGACCCAGCTGCTCTCTCCCTTGAGACCCAGGCTCTCTGGGAAGGAAGGGGGCATACCCTGAACTTGGGCAGTTGATCCTGGATGATTTTCATCTGTATTCAGCTTTTTCTTCTAACCCAGCTTCTCTGCCAGGGGTGGTTTTCTCCTCAGGCCATTTGACAGTGTCTGGGGACATTCCTGGTTGTCACAAATGAGACGGGTGCTACTGGGATCTAATGGGTAGAGGACAGGGAGGCTGCTCAATGTCCTATAATGCACAGGACAGCCCCCCCAGCACAGAATGATCCAGGCCCAAACATCAGTGTGCTGGGTTTGAGAAACGCTGCTAAGCCTTCTGGTGGCCCTGCTCCAGAGCTCATGGGAGCAATAATAATGATAATAGATGCCCCATTTATCAGGTGCCTTCCATGTGCCAGGAACTGTGCTAAGCGCTTTACATACATTATCTCAGAAGCCCAGGCGTCCAATGGGGTGACCCCAAGGGGGCTATGTAGGTTTCCATTTTTATAGGATCAATAGAATAATAACGAGTTAGAGATCCTGAGGTCTCTTTTTTCTCCAGCTCTTAAGGCCCTGTTCAGCCTATCCTGGCCAACTGGCCAGGCTCTTAATCAGCCTCATTACTGCGCTGATGGGGACACCCTCCCTCCTGGCCTCCCCAGGACAGGCAGCTCGCCAGCTGTCCCAGGCTGGCTTGTTCCCGCAGCAGATGGAAGGGGGGGCCTGCGTAAGAGGCCAAGGAGCAGGGCCAGGCCAAGGGGCAGAGGGGCACCCCCAGAAACACCGAATGTCCCTTCCCAGCCCTTTCCATGCGGTACCTGAGATTTCGACAGGCTGCTCGAATCTTTAAGGGACAAAACCATCTACAATAGATATTCTTCTCACAAACAAAAGAAACGCATCTTCTTCTATTTCAAAGGAAGTCCCGCACCCAGGACCCTTTTGCTAGGTCCACCAGGCCCTGTCAGCACTTCGAGGCCCAAGCTGGGCTCTCCTGGGCTTAGGGTCTCCCCATGAGCCCTGGACAGGTATATCTGATACTGCAAACCCCAAAGCAAATGTCTCAAAAATATTGAAAGACTTCCAAGAAAAAACATAAGATAACAGCAAAACCACAGCTAAAAGCCACCTCTGCCGCATTCCGTGAGACTGATAGCGTGAGCGAGGCCAGTACAGATCGCCAGGGATCTATTTCATGCCCACTGTGCCAAGCATTTTATATGCAGTCCTCACAGCCTGAGCTGCTATTCCTAGCCCCATGTTCCTAATGAAGAAAGTGAGACCTGAGAGGTTAATAACTTTCCTGAGATCACACAGCTACTCAGCAGAGAAGCCTGGATTCAAATGCACAGCACCTTCCAAGGTCCCCCCAACCCCCTAGCTTCTGACTCTCCTGCAGAGGAGGAAGGGCATAGCATCTGGAGTCAGAAGCCCTGGCTCCCACCCCATCATTAGCTATGACCATGGGTGATTTCCCTCCTGCCCCAGGACTCCATCATCTCACCTGTAAAATGGGAATACTAATGTCTGCCCTTCCTCAAGTGCCTGATGGGAGGGCTACGTGTGACCCTGCCTGGGGAACAGCCAAGTGCTTCACTGGTGTGAATCAGGACTGTTCCTCTTACCTCCTTGTCCTGCTATAAGCAGCCCGAGTTCTGTGTGGCCCTGAGTGCAGCCACCACAGGTCCCTTCTGGGGGAGGTGAGACAGGAGGTGTTAGGTCAGCTGTCTTTTCTCCTGGATTGCATCCACACGCATATGCAGTGTGGGGAGTCGGCCTGCTGCTCACCTGCCCTGTCCCACTCATCTGTCCGCTGACCTCTGTGGCCTTCTCTCCTCCCAGGATATCGCCTCGCCCAAGTTCTCCATGCCATCCCCTGTCCGCACAGTCATCGCCGCCGACTTTGACAATGACCAGGAGCTGGAGATCTTCTTCAACAACTTCGCCCACCGCAGCTCCTCAGCCAACCGCCTCTTCCGGTAGACACTTCAGCCTAGCCGGAGGCCTCGCGCTCTTGCCGGCTGGGAGTTGGGGAGGAAAGTGTAGGACTCAGTGGGTGGTTCCCAGGGCTGAGGCAGGGGAAGGTCCCCTGATGAAGAAACAGAGGAGGGAAGGAAGGATTGAGAGAGAAGCTGTGCGATGGAGGGCAGATCCTGGGCAGGAAGCTGGTGTCCTGCTATTGTGGGGGAAATGGTCAGGGACATGGCCCAAAGCGTTTCCAGAAGCCAAGCTCTATGGGAGAGAAATCCACACACCCACAAAAAGGAGTTACAGAGTCAGATTTGTTTGGGCGCACCTGTGGGTAAGCAAAGACAGGGAGGTTTACTGGCTGCAGGACTTCTCAGAGCCTTTAACATGACCAGGAGTGTTTTTATTTTCTGAAAGGTAGATGGAGCATTCCAAATAGATTTGACCACAGGACACTTCTTTCAAAGATTTTCCTCTTGGGACTAGTGCTCTGCAAAACGTGCCTTGGGAAATGCTAGATGAGACAATTCATGGTAGACAAGTTAAAGGGAGTGACAGAATGGAAGAAATCTGTTAAGGATCTGCATCTGGGGAGGAAAGGTTGGATGTTCAGAGGCAATACTTCTCTAAGAGGGGTCCAGGGACCACTGTCATCAGAATCACCTGAGTGCTTATTTAAAGTACAGAATCCCAGGGCCCACCCAGGTTTCCTGAATCAGAATCTCCAGAGGTAAGGCCCAGGAATCTCTATTTTTAACACTGGACATCCATCAGGTGATTCCTATCACACTAAAGTTTGAGAACTGCTGTTGGGGAACCTCAGGACCCATGTGACCTGAGGCAGCCCTGTTCCTGGCCTAAAACATGCTAATGGGGCTCAGGACCAGGTGGGGAGAGGAGGCAGGTGGGGCAGGGGGCTTTGGATTCAGGAAATGGGCCCGATCACCTGCTTGGCTCCCCAAGGCCCCCATCGCCCCCATCCCCTACCCCAGGGGGGCCCTAACTATTAATAAAAGGCAAGAGCTGTGACTAAGCATGTTTTTAAATATAATTATTAACAAAGCGTCAATCCTGACTGGATGTAATCACCCCCCGAAGGCACTAGATTTACTAATTAGGTGCCTTGCAAAAAGCTTATTCACAACTTCCAGATTAATTGCGGAAGATCAATTGCTCGTTAACAGAGACACCACTTTCCTTCTCTGGCTAATAAAGTGTCACTCGCCAGGGCCCCTAAGCAGCAGGGGGTCTAGTGCTCTCATCCCTGTGGCCCCAGAACCCAGGCGCCTCCCCTGTCTGCCTGCCTGTCACACCACCCAGCCTCCTTCTGACCACCCCGAGGGCGGGCTGGCCCAGAGCTGCCATGGATGAAGACAGTGTCATCACATAGTGGCCCCACGGGTTAGCGTGTTTGCCTCCACGCAGCAGCCGTGGAAGCCACTTCCGAGGTCCGTGGCTGTGCTCCAAGTCCCGGCGGCAGATGGCTGGGTCCTGAGCATACAGCCAACAGTGTGAGGGGCTATAGCTCGGGCCACCACTCAGCCGGCCACTCGGGAAGTTTAGCCCCAACCTGTCCCTGTTGCTGAACAGAACGTGGCAGGCTCCTTGTAGGAGACACTGGGGACCCAAAACCTCAGTGGGTTTGAGCTTGCAATCTTTCAGTGAAGAGGAGGGTAACCAGGGAATTCGTCACCCACACCAGATGCTTGCTGAGTGCAAGGGGGTCCTGTTAATGGTGGGACAGCAGGCAAGCAGGGACTCTCCCAGGCCAGCCGGGATATGTGTGGTCACACCAGACGCGCCTCTGATCTGTTCTCATCACCCCTGGACCGCACCTCATCTCTCTCAAGGGGATTCCTGCATCGGCCTTCAGCAGGTGTCTGTGTCTAGTCCTCCAGAGCAAGCTGTTGAAAATGCAGATCTAGCCACACCCTTCTTCTGCTTAAAACCTCTTAGAGGCTCCCCATTGCCTTCTCTTTGGCTCATCCCACACTTCCCGGCTTTGTCCCCACTCTCCACTTCCCCGTTCACAACGGAGCTCCAGATCCTGCCAGCTTTGTTCACTTCTGGGCCGTGCCAGGCCTGGCCCCTCGTGCTGCCCACCCACTCTGCGCCTTGCTCCTCCCTCTTCGTCTCAATGACACATACTTATCCTTCTGGTCTCAGCTTAGTTGGCCCTTCCCCCAGGAAGCCTATCCTGGTTACCTAAAATTGGGTGAGCTTGTCGAGTGCTGCCCTCCCCGCAGCCCCCCTGCCTGTGGGCCTTCAGCACGCTGCATGAGACGCCCCCCGTCGTCGTGGCCCCTGAGCTCCATCCTTCCTGATGTACACCACAGCCACAGGGCCCACCGCAGCGGACGGCACACAGAAGTCACTGCAAAAGAATTTGTTTAATGAATACACAAATACAGCAGAACTTATCCTCAGGAACCCTTGAGTGCATTGTCACCTGAACCAAGGGATGTCTCTGCCCAGCCGCGAAGAGTCTGCGGGACACAGGTGGTCAAAGGGACCGTGGTTGCTGGCAGGCTGAGGCATACACACCTCCAGCAGGTGCACAGACGCCCAAGTGCAACCAGGCACGCCGCCCTCGGCCCACACCACACACGTGGATGTGCTCAGCACAGATGCCCTGTGTGGTGAACAGAGGGTTCTTCCGGGGCAGCTACTCAATGCTGCAGACCCCTTGCAGTTCTGCACCCCCGCCCCCACCACAGGCTCCAGCTCAGGGGACCCCTGCCCCCTTCTGAAAGTACTAACCACCTCTCAGCCCTCTGATGACTCTCTGTGAGGGGCAGACAAGAGCCACCTGCAGTGTTTCGGGGAGAGCGATCACGTCCCTCCCAGCCCTGTCTCCCCCCAGCACTGCTCCACACATCCAGAGCACCCAAGGCTGTGAGACTCTAATGAGAGAAAAATCGGAGGAGAGCTCACCACCATCATCAGCATTCAGCTCAGTGTGGAGAAGGAGCAGGACGTTCACAGTGGGTTTTTCTGAAGCAAATATTACCGTGATTCAGAGCTTAAAATAGACAGAGCCCCTGCAGCCCAAGGAGAGCCCTTTCCTCCCTTTTTGCCACTGGGCTTCATCCCTGTGTCCCACAGACATGCGCCCTGAGCTTCCTGCAAGCCACGCGCTGTGTTAGGTGCTGTGGGAGATGCAAGAATGAGTCACACGTGGTCCCAGCCTGCAAAGACTTGCAGTCTAACTAGGAGATAAGACACATCCATTCAGAGCTTTAGCACGAGGCAGAAAGTGATAAAGGCCAAGCAGGAAGGCATTGCTTCCAGCAGGACTATCAGGGAGGGCTTGGAGGAGGCGGCGTTTGAGTGGTTTCAATCCTGGGCACACCCAGAACTTGGAAACCTGGGGCCACTGGAAGGAAAGTGAAGGTCGGTTGAAGGTAGCTGCTTCCCTGCCCCTTCTCCATCCATCAGCTGCCCTTCCCCAGGCTGTCTATAATTCATCCATTAGAGAGGGAAAAATCAATATTTACCGATGTAAATTAAAACCCAAGAAGGGGACAGACAGGGTGTAGGCAGGCTCTGTGAACAGAGAGCGGCTCCGTAGACATCCAGGCCGTGGCTGATGCACAGGGTGCCTGGGGATGTTCAGGGGACAGAGGATGGAGTGAGGGGGCCTCTGGATTCAGGGGGCCCACGGCATGCTGCTAATCTGGGAACGACTTGTCTCCTCTCCTGCAGTGTCATCCGCAGGGAACACGGCGACCCTCTCATCGAGGAGCTCAATCCTGGCGATGCCTTGGAGCCTGAGGGTCGGGGCACAGGTGAGGGCACCTGAGGGCTCAGGCCCGCACTCCTCTGTCTCAGCACCGCCTGTATGCCAGGGTGAGGGCAGGAGGGATGGGGCAGCCAACTCCACAGCACTGGACTCCTCCTTCCCTGCCGTTCTGGAGGTCTTCACCCTGAGGGAGGGTTGAGCCCCTGGGAGCGCCAGGCCAGAAGCAGAGGAGGCGATGACCTATGCTTCCAGTCTCAGGGCTGCTGGGGGCGGGGGTCTGGGAATCGGGGGCGGGGCGGGGGGCGGGTAGGCAGTAACTTCTCTGGCAATGCCTTGCCGGCGACGCAGGGGGTGGGGGGGGGGGATGGAAAGGAGAGGCTGCGGGTCCTGCGGTCTGACCCCTCCCCTCTTGGCATTCAGCCTGGTGTCCGAGAAAGAGCACTGGATCAGGAGTCCCAAGACCTGGTCCTGCCATTGCCTCATTTGTGGTCTTGGAAGTTGTTTCATCTTCTGGGTCCTGATCTGCACCACCCATAGAAAGGATAACTACGCCTGCCCTCCTCACCTCTCTGGGTTGTAGCGAGGACCAAAAGGAGACCATGAATATGCAAACACGATACATTGACAAAAACTGAAAATGCAAAGGCCGCGTGTAGTAGATCAGGAAGAAGTTCTCGTGGTCTGAGCGATTTGCATGCACGCCATGCACAAGTTCAGGGAAGGGAAAGGGAGCCCTCTTCATGATTTCCTGCCATGAGCCGACTGTTGGGAAGCAGAGATGGGCTTCCACCCTGTCTACCTGCCCCAGCACTGTGCTCTCTGCCTCCCACCCTCTGGCACATGCACCACGACATGGTACTGACTGGGAGCCCCTCTCCCGCTTGGGTCTCCTGGCCGATGGCCAGAGCGAAATCTGCCTTATTGCAGGGGGTGTGGTGACAGACTTCGATGGAGATGGGATGCTGGACCTCATCTTGTCCCACGGGGAGTCCATGGCTCAGCCGCTGTCCGTCTTCCGGGGGAACCAGGTGTGCATGGACCCCGGGACCTGTAGAACCCAGCCTAGTGTCTCCCCTGGGTCTAGGGTGATAGAGGGCAGAGGCGCCCGGGATGCTTCCTTGCCCAGCATGGTGGAAAACGGACACCCAGAAAATAAATTCCCAGCCACATAGCAAACCTCCAAGGGCTGCCTTCTCCTGGGAGAAGCCCTTTGTCCCTCTGCCTTCCACTGGCACTTTTGCTCCAGAAACTGCTTTCCCCAAGTCTGTTAGCTTTTCCCTCATTTTTTCAGTGCCTCTCTTTCCAAACTTCAGCCAGTCTGTCTGCCTTGTTCACCTTCTCTGCCGGCTTCCTCCTCTCTTCCCTCTGCACGTTTTCTTCTCTTCCTCCCTCCCTGCGCACCCCCCTCCCACCCCTGATACTGGCCTGCCTCCTCCCACCCTGCAGGGCTTCAGCAACAACTGGCTGCGTGTGGTGCCTCGGACCCAGTTCGGGGCCTTTGCCAGGGGAGCTAAGGTTGTGCTCTATACCAAGAAGAGCGGGGCCCACCTGAGGATTATCGACGGGGGTTCAGGCTACCTGTGTGAGATGGAGCCCGTGGCACACTTTGGCTTAGGTGAGTCAGGGCTGGGGGAGGGGCAGGCAGCGAGCTGCTGTGCTTGGTCAGTGGGGTCCCAGGACTGCACCCCAAAGCATGCTCGGTAACGAGGACTAACGGCCCGAGCACCTGCCACGTGCAGAGTAGTCCAGGTACCGTGACCGCCGTGGTGGACACCAGCCGTGCAGGCGGCCCTGCTCGGAGATGAACCTGAGCCCAAAAGGAAGGTTTTCGTGCCCCTCCTCGTGCCCCTCCCCTTGCAGGGGTCCCCACTGCAGTCCTCTGTTGAATGAGTTCGCCTTGGGGTCAGAGTATTTAATCCTCCCTTTGTCCAAGGCTGGGGCCTTGTTCAGACATTGTACCAAACTTGTCCAAACCAGCTGTTTCCCTGGCCTCCTGGGAAGAGGCTTGGTGATTAAAGCCTCATCAAACCCCTGGTGACTTCCCTTAGCTAGGAGCTTGGAGAAGCCATGCATTCTCGGGGCGGGGGGGGGGGGGGGGGGGGGTGTGACATCGCCCTCAAGGGGGTAAAAATTGGTTCTTGTCTGGGGGAAGGGGAGCAAAAAAATCCTACTCTTTTTTATATGTATAAAGGCACAGATATACATACAGTACATAAACAGCTCTACAGTATGTCTGTGTTATTAATGAGATATCACTACACACCTATCAGAACAGCAAAAAAACAAAACAAAACAAAAAAACCAATAGTGACAATACCAAAAGCCGGCAAGGATGCAGAGAAACTCAATCCCTCATACATTGTTGGTGGGAATGTAAAAAGGTACAGCAACTCTGCAGAATAGTTTGGTGGTTTCTTTAAAAATAAAAAACCAGAGGCGTCTGGGTGGCTCAGTTGGTTAAGTGTCCAGCTTCGGCTCAGGTCATGATCTCAGGGTTTATGGGTTCGAGCCCCGCATCTGGCTCTGTGCTGACAGCTCAGAGCCTGGAGTCTGCTTCGGATTCTGTGTCTTCCTGTCTCTCTGCCCCTCCCCCACTTGCACTCTTGTCTCTCTCTCTCTCTCTCTCTCTCTCTCCCACAAAAAAATAAACGTTCAAAAAATTTTTAAAAAACTAAACATACAACTACTATAAAACCCAGCAATTGCACTCCTAGGTATTTATCCCAGACAAATGAAAACTTATGTCCACATAAAAACCTATACAAGATTGTTCATAGTAGCTTTAGCGGTAATAGCCCATACTGGAAACACCCTAGGTGTCCTGTGATAGATTACTGGTTCATCAAGCTGTTGTCCATCCACACCAGGGAATAGTACTCAGCAATAAAAAGGATTAAACTATTGATACACGTAGCAACTTGGATAGCTCTCCAGGGCATTATGGTCGGGGCAGGGGAGGCCAATCTCATAAAGTCACATACTGTTGATTCCATTTATATAATATTCTCGAAATGACAAAATTACAGAGACAGGAAATAGAGTGGCGGTTGCCAGGGGTGGGTGTGACCATAAAGGGACAGCCTGAGGGAGGTCTTTGGGGTGATAGAGCAGTTTTGTATCTTGATTGTGGGGGTGGCTGCACAAACCTACACATGTGATAAAATGACATAAAGCCGTACACACGCACGCACACACATGCACGCACGCACACATGGCACATGATCAACGTCCACTTCCCGGTTTGGGTATTATGCTGTAGTTGCATAAGCTCTAACCATCGAGGGAAACTGGGTGATGGGTACACAGGGCCTTTCTGTACTATCTTTGCAAATTCCTGTGGATCTATAATCATTTCAACATAAAACGTTTTTAAAGAAATGCATTGGGGAGGGAATTGGTGCGGGGGGCAGTCTAAAAAGAGAGAAAGGGGGAGGGGCAATCATAGAAAAAATGTTGAGGAGTCACGAGTGTCCTTACTAAGACACCATGGCGAAGAAAGCATTTGAGTCAAATATACCTGGGCTCAAGATCAGACACCCTCCCCTGCGTGTTAGCACCTCATGGGGTGATATAATACTAACATAAAAAAAGCAGGCAATATGGTCTGAAATTAACGTATATGTTAATATTATACACACATCATATGGGCATAGAAGAAAACTGAAAGAACATGCAAAAAGTGTGAGCAGTGACTCTGAGTGGATTAACACGGTAACTCTTACTCATCCAGGTGGCACTTTATTACTGAATTTCATCCTCACGACCACCCTGTGACGCGGGCACTATTTATCCCCACTTTACAAATAGGAAAACTGAAGAGCATGGCAATTAAGAAACCTGCCCAAGGTCACATGACAGATCAGTGGCAGAGCTGAGACTCAAATCCAGATCTGCCCAACCGTGTGATTTTTATTTTCTTCCATATGTTTTGTGTGCGTGTGTTCCAATTTTTATAGGAGCACATAATATTTTTGCAGTCTGAAAAAGGAGCATAAATGTTGAGGGGGCCCGGGGCCTGGTTATGTGAGCATGTTCTTGGCCTGTTTCACCCTGGATGGGTCGGCTGGCTGTTGAAGCATTTGTCACTTTTAAGGTAGCCATTTGCGATGCTGGCCAAGTACGAGATGACTTTTAAATATGTTGTCCTCCGACGAAACAGCAGTAGCCGACAGTCATTGAGCGCTTAGTGTATACCAGGCACTGGACTTAAGTGCCTTGCATAAGATACCTCACTCAGTTTTTAACCACAACCCGATAAATCGTAACCCCATTCCACAGGTCAGAAAACTGAGGCTCAGGCTGAGAGTGGTGCCCCAAATCACATCTCCAGAAAGTAGAGAGGGCTGGATTTGGACCCCGACTCCTTGAACACCACTGTCTGAATTCTTGACCTCTGTGACTTAACTGCTTGGCCTCCCATAGCTGCTGTGTGTGGAGCCAGCCAAGGTCCTCCGCTCTGCCTCTTTCTTCCTGGACATCCACGTCCCCTCATTACCAGGTGACCCGTGTAAGGCCATCCAGTCACCAAGATAATGCCATGGTATCACATGTGGGATGTTTATCCAGGCATCTGGCTGGACGTCAACACCCCAGCCCACTGTGTATAGATCAGGAAATTGAGGTTCCACAGAGCAAATCCATGGTAAGGATGGGACTGGGGCTGAGGTTCTCCTTCCTCACATCCTGTGGGCTGCCTGTGCTGTTTTAAGACGTTTTTGTGGGCCTCGCTGGGTCTCCTCTCCAGCCAGAATCTGCCCTTGACAAGATTTTTCAACCGGGCAGCCTCGGTTCTTCAACCAGGCAGCCTCGGCTGAGTCATGTGCGGGGACCACGGGCACCCAGGAGCCTCCGTGCCTCTTCACAATGTCTGCCTCCCACACTCAGGGTAACACGCCGCGGCATCTGGTTCAGAGCCTCTTCTTGATATTTTGCAAGGCCAGGGGGTTTATTCTGGCTCTGAACTCTGGCCCAAACCGCTCCACGGGTCCCCTTGTAGGCTCCTCTCTTGCCAGGATCCGCTCCCAGAGAGCCACTGAACGAAGGCTGCTCTTGGGACCTGTCCCTGTAGCTCACTCTTGAGCCTGGCAGTGAGACTGAGGCGACCGAGCAGGAAGCAGCGCCAGGAGCAGGTGGACTCTATCCCCACAGCTCCAGGGCCCCCAGTCCAGGAGGGTCTCCTTCATGGATCCAGCGTAGCACAAGCCTTCCTGGCTGATGGAGGGGCAGCGATGGGGTGGGAAGAGAGGGAGCCAAGAGGAAAGGCCAGATGGAAGGAAGGATCGAGGAAAGCGAGGACCGGGACCACAGACAGGCAGTGGGCTGGGGAAACCGAGAGACACAGAGAGACCTGGGAAAGAGACAGATGAGACAAAGAAGAAATACCCCTGCCCTCCAGGCTCACAGTCCAGGGAAAAAGGCAGATGGACACAGGGATTCTGGTGCAAGGTAGATCTAGATGGGCTGTGCGAGGACCAGCATGGGAGAACTTCGTTCTGCTTCCCAAGGACATGGGCCTAGCACGAGGTCTAGCAGGATGGCGGGAGTTTAGAAGGCACAGTGGGCGGCTGATGAGAGCACTCCAGGGGCTAGCCTAGCTTGGACACAGACCCAGAGATGGGAGTGTTCAGTGTGCCCACGATGGGAATGGTCTGGTAGGAGCGGGGCCTAGAGAGGGAGGCCAAAGCCCACCTGGGGGGGCGGGGGCAACCAAGAACCAGGCTGGAGGGGGACAGGCGGATCAAAGCTCCCCCGAGCAAGCCAAAGCCAGGCCGTGCCGTGCGAAGACAGAGCGGCCAGGAGCTCGGGAGCCCCAGCAGGGGTGGTGTCCTGCACCAGGAGCCCTGCAGGGAGGGCAATGCTTGAGTTCTTAGAAGGATTTAATATTTTTTCCTGATTGTAAGAATAATGCATATTGATTATCGGAAAATTAGAAATTATAACATGATTAAAAAGAAAGGAAAAAGAACCCAAAAGCTCAACATTATGTTTCGAATATTAAGCAAAAGGTTAACGTTCCTCCCTTCACCCTCTCCCAGTACCATTTGATCCATTTAGTCAATACTTATTTACTGAGCCATCTACTATGTGCCAAACACTAACGAGACAAAGATCCTTGCCATGGGTGATCTTAATTCTAGTGGAAGTAGAAGAAACATATAAACATAATAACTAGGTAAACATATAAACTGTTAGAAGATGTTAAGTGCTGTGAAAAAAGCACATGCAGAACAGGGTAAGGGGATCAGGAATGTGGAGGGGGAGGGGTGGGGTCACCTGCTCCCGGCTCCACGCTTTTCTATGTGCTTTTACCACATGCGCTGTGCCTAGGAGCATATTTATAGATAAATACTCCTTGGGAGTTTTTGTTAACAAAAATGATGATACTCTTCCATTATTTCCAAACTTGCTTTTTTCCCCCCCCTCTTAACAACATAACCTGGACACCATTTTCGGGCTGCGCATCTCTCCTTTGTTTTCCAAACTCTGTGCCGCACGGTATGTCGCCGTGTGGCGGCATTCATGATTTGTGGAGCAAGTCTCCTATTGACGGGCAGTATGATGGTCTCCAGTCCTGAGCAGTTTGTTTTGTGGCGCCTGGGGTGAGAAGGGGCATGTCCAGAACACGAACGCAAGAAAGGCCTGCCCTGTCCGTCCAGTCACTGAGGCCCAGATGTGGGGCCCCTGGCTGTCCCCGGGAGGGGGAGGTCTCTAAAGGGAAGAGGACCCAAGGAAACCCCCCTTCCAGCACTCACGGCGCTCCCGCTCACCCCAACCGACCCTGCTCCCACCCTCCCTTTGTGAATCATCCTCTGCCTCCCCCTGACTTTGCAGCAAGGTTTGGGGGAGAGTGCGTGGACAAGTACGTGGGCATGCACGTGTGCCCCTCGGCACGCCTATGTCTTGCTCATCCCTGCACTGAGCCTTGGTCAGGGGACTAGCTTCTCAGACCCTCATGTACCCTCCCCACTCCCGAGGGTCTGGGCTGCATCGCATCACCACGCAGTAAAAACTCACAGACCTCCCTGGATGGTTGTTTCATTCTCTGGGGTTCCCAGGGGGCCCATTCTGGTGTGCTGTCGGCTCCCATCCTACCCACCCCTGCTCAGTGGAGCCCCTGGCCTTGTTTCACCTCCCCTCTGCACCCTGCCCTGGCCTTGCCCTGCTCCTTCTGGCCAGCTGGCCAGCCAGGCTCATAAAGAAGAATTTATGCTCATGGCCTTTGTGGGGTGGCCCACTGTGCACTGTTTGCTCTGCACCTGCATCGTAGCCGCCCCCCTCCGCCCCCCGCCCTGTGCACCCACCCTACATATCCCCTACCCTGGCTGTCCGATTCCTGGTTTGCAGAGGACTGACACCACTCACCCAAACCCAGAAAATTAAAACAAGCACCTACAGTCTACTTGTCCCAGCCAGCCCCCATCGGAGGCTCACCCGCTGCCCAGCCCACCCCAGGCATTGACAGTACCCCTGCCCCCCCCCACACACACACACACCACCTTTCTTTAAGCGAATTGTTTGCGAGTGACTCAGAGCTGCCTCCGAGCCTGCTGGTGCTCATTTAGGGAAGGAAAATTCAGTGGCCCACATAAAAATTGCTTTATTAAAGTGCAAAAATATTCCACCAACTGTATTCCCACCATCTGTTTTGCTGGTAATTCTGAAAAGCGCAATTCTCTGAGCCTCCTTGGCCTCTGTCCTTTAGAAGCTGCCAGAGGTGACTCCCTTCTGCTCTTGACCTCCCAGCTGTGCTGGTTATGGGGCCTCCTCTGCCCGCAGCCCCACTCCCTGACACACAGGCCTGGCACGCAGACTGCTTAAAAGCTGCCCTTGTGCAGTGCCTGGAATGACCTGGGATGTCTGGCAACTTGAGAGGGAACAGTCTGGGGACAGGAGTCTGGGTTCCAATCGTAGCTCAGGCACCTGTGAGTCACTTCACCTTGCCAATGTCTACACATGGAGAGCGGGGATAGAACGCCCACCTTGCAGAGTCGTCTGGAGGGTTCAGATCAGCCTCACACATGAAAGTTCCAAAGTCTCTCCCCATCTCCCCCCGCCCCAACCTGCCAATACGTTTTCCACACTCTGCTTCCCCCACCTGGAACTTCTCCCTACTCTTCAAATACACATGACCTTACCATACCTCTGTACCATGCCGCACCATCTGTCAGGACTGCCCCTTCCTTCCCTCCTCTGCCTCACAAACTCCTACTCCTCCTGCAACACCCAAATGGAATGACTTTTAACACCCGCCTCTCTCACCAAGTGGCACCAATGCTATGGCTGCACGTTCCCAGTTCATTATAACATCATCACTATGTTCATTGCCTCCACGGGATGCAGCTCCCACAGGATGGGACCTGGGTCCATCTCTCCTGTTAAATCCCAGATCCCTGCAGGACACTTGGCCCGTGGTGGGGCTGGGCATCGGGGCCAAGTGAGCAGTAGAGCAAGGGCAAAGCAGATATGGGCTTTTGGGGTCAGACATCCCTAGCTGGGGAACTGTGAGCAACTTACATCCCCTCCCCGGGTCTGAGCCCCTTTGTCTCTAAAGTGGAAATTAGAAGTCTAGTACGTTCCCCACGGTGCTGCCGAGAGGGTCCAGTGCCAACAGTGAGATCACCTGGTACAGTTTGGGGTACATATTCTCCAGTATTATTGCCAAGAAATGAAGGTGCTTTGGGAACTACAGGTGCCCCCATGTCTAAGAGATGGTAGAGATGGGGATGCTTAGGGGACAGTCGGCTGGGGCAGGGCTCACATTCCAAGGAAGAAGGACTGTCCTTCCCAGGGGTGCTAGAGCTCTGGGCCACACCCCCATCTTACAGATGAGGAAACTAAGGCCCCGGAGAAGGTGCCCAAGTCAGTAAAATCAGCAGCAGCAGAGGAGGGAGTGCTACTGAGATGTGTTCTCCTTGGCTGGCTTCTCTCATAGCCCCTGTCTGTCCTGGTTTGGGAGGAAGGGAGGAAGCGGGACTCAGAACTACATGCTATGAATATTCGGTGACTCTTCTGAGTTATTTGTGGCACTCCAGTCAGGCTGGAAAATGTATTCATGTAGCATTCTGTTGGCTTAGGTGAGAAACATTTGCTATTCTTTGTCTCCTTTTTTTAATGGAAAAATATTTACTTTTTATATATGCCGCTTAATTTGGGCACTGTACAACCTAAAAATGCCAAATCTCTTTAACTTCAAGAGACTATTACAAAACAGAAAAAAAAAAAAAGCCCACAGATGATACCCCCCAGTCCCGTGGTCCACCCTTCTTCTCCAAACGGAATTATTATAGAAGGAGGGAGTGGGGGATTAGAGGTTTATGAGAAACAGTTTCTGGCTTAAGAAAGCAAACCCCAGAATCAGTGAGGCTGGAAGGGGAGAGTCTGTAGGGGAACAGAAGCAGCCCCGAGTGTGGGACTCTGTGCTCTGGGAGTCTCTCCCTGGTCCCGCTGCCCCACCTGGCCCACAGAGACGGGCTTTTCACCCTTGACGCGTGTGCGTGTGCCCGCAGCACCCTGCCCTCATTAATCACGGCGCGGTAGCAGCAAGGCCAAGGGGAAGCAAATACGGGGAGGGTCCGGAAGCTGTGGCTCGCAGCAGGGAGCTTCCTCTGGAAGCTCCATAGAAGGGTGCTGGGACTCCCAGGAAGAAGGCACAGCTGGGGCCCTCCACCCCATGACCCCTGCTGTCCCAAGCTCCCCACCAGGGTGAACCCCTGCACACAGGAGTCTACACACACACTCCCCTCAAAGTCTGCTTGTGGCTGCCAACCCTTTTCTAAAATACAGGAATCCCTTTTATACATGAAAATGTGCCACAGACTACCCTCCGCCCCCACAGTAGCTATCCTTGTAAAATCCTTTGGCGGACAGTAAGGGCCCAAAGCTGCTGTAAATTCAGCAGCACTTTTCGGTTTCCCTGTTTCTTCTAGGAGTGTCTGCATACATTAAGGGAAAGTAGCACGTATAAGTGGGTGACATTGTTTATTCAGCCCACGAATGGTGCTTGAGGGTATGACGGGATTTGTGGACCCCTGAGCACCAGGCCTGCATCTGGTCATCCCTGGTGGGTGACGAGGGGCTGCATCCGCCCTCCTACCTTCACTGAGCACGGCCCTCTTTCCCAGGTGACTGACTGGGGAAACAACCTCTCCTTGCAGGTGAGGCCCAACCCCCCCCCCCCCGCCCGCCTCCCGCCCACCCCCATTCATCACCATTAGCCTGACCTTGCCGCAGTGACAGGCCTGATGCCTCAAGCAGGGGGCTGGGGCCGCCTCTGACACCACCTGAACACCTGACCTATCTCTCCAACCTGCTTTCTAACACCGATGTAACACGTTGCTTTAAGGGTGTGTGTGAATGGATTCTCCGTGAATATTCTCTGAGCTTCACCATTAGCTTCTGTAAACATCTCAGCTCTATAGGACGGTCCTTCTCCTGTGCCTTCCACCGTCCTGTTCTTTATCACCTCAGCTTTTATTTAGAGCTCAGCTCAAGTGCCTTCCCTCCAAGAGCCTGTCCCTGATCACCCTGGCTAGAAAAGTTCCCCAGCCAAGCCCCAGTTCGTCTTTACCGTGTTGCCCTATCTTTGTTTTCTTAACAGAGCTTGTTAATATCTGACATCATTGATCTGTTCATCTTTTTGCCTGTCTGTCCCCACCAGAGCGGACGCTCCCTGAAAACAGGCACATTCCCAATGGTAAAAGAAAGCATGGCCCCTAGCAGGCTATAATTATAAATGATATAAATTTAAATACAGTGACATGGCCAAAATTACACAGCAAGGCAAGCGGTACCGCTAAGATTTGAACCCAAAGTCAACCTGCTTACCACCAGGCTTTCCCTTCTCCCCTAAAACAGCTTCATGCTGATTGGCCTGTCCGCTAGAATGTAAGTTCTAGTGCTGTGCTGTCCAATATGGTAGCCACGAGCCATGCGTAGCTATGGAAATGCAAATTCATTAAAATTAAATAGAATTTAAAATTCAGTTCTCCTTCTGTCCCGTAGGGAAGGATGAAGCCAGCAGTGTGGAGGTGACGTGGCCAGATGGCAAGATGGCAAGCCGGAGCGTGGCCAGTGAGGAGATGAACTCTGTGCTGGAGATCTCCTACCCCCGGGATGAGGACAGACTTCAGAGCCCAGCGCCACTGGAGGTGAGTAAGGGTGTCCGGGCCTCATAGCCAGAAGAGCGGACCCCCTCCACAGCCCCATGGTCTGAAAGTGGACTCCCAGGAATTTGCAGATTTTGCCTCCAGAATGATGGAAATCTTCTCAGCAAAGAGCAGGCTTCATAATGATCCCTCCATGTGTAGTTTAGGGAGGGATTTGTAGTTTAAGAGGGATAGGTTCTGTTAGGTACCCCAGCTCAGGCACCTGGATCCCACCTGAGGGGAATAAGCAGGAGTTTGAACTGAATACATTCTCGTCCTTCCCCCAGTCTCCTCTTCTCAGTGCAAGGGGAGGGGTCCCAGCAGGGAAGGGCAGCCCCAGGCCCAGAGCTAAGAGCACCCCTCATTCTGGACTCAGGGTGACAGCTGCTCTGTGGCTGTGATTAGGGGGGAACCGGAGGTGGGATCTTCTCAACTCACCAGTGTCTCTGCTTCTGCCCACCTTGCAGTGCGGCCAAGGATTCTCCCAGCAGGAAAATGGCCATTGCATGGGTGAGTTGCCTGCAGGCACTAGAGGATGGGGCAGAGGCCAGGATCTCCCTGGGGAATGTCAGTCTGAGCCCTGGCAAAGCTTAGGCTGCAGACAAGAGGGGAAAGGTGGGGAGGGAAATGTGTTGTTTGTCCCTGGGGCTCCAGATGCCAAGACAACCGCCACGTGACTCACCAAGGTGGGAGTGATGCCAGCAGCCAATAGGCCGAATCATGGCAGTTCTGGGGATGGGGTGCTTCCTGCCACGAATTCGGAGAGAATGGGCTTGGGGAGGAGACGCATAACTGCCTGTACAGTGCTCACGGGGTGGCCCGGCCGTGCGAGGGGCCGTGCGGCCACCTCACGGTGGCAAAGGTGCGCGTGCGTCTTCCGTGGTGGCTTTGGCATGGCCAGCTGGCGGAGCGGCAAGCACGGGAGCTGGCAGACAAGGATGGGCATGGCCAGGGGCATTGGAGCAACCCGGGCGTGGAGTGTAGTCACAGAACAGAAGGGAGACGGTAGCCTCGTGCAGTACTGGGAGGCAGGTGGCTAGCACACTGCTAGGACCGCAGCTCCGTGAGCGTTCGCTGACTTTCTGAAAGTCCTCCGAGGGCCTGGGGTGGCAGAGGGGCAGCCAAGGGGCTCAGCGTCTGAAAGACCCTCAACCCAGTATCTTCTGTGTCAGGAACCGACAGTGAGGGGTCAGGTCAAGGACTCCTCCTGCCTTTAGACTCTCAGGCAGCATTCTTCCTAAGTCTGTTCCATAGATGCTCATCAGCCCCAGGCTGAGTGGGTTTGCTACTGAGACTCAAGAGTAAACGAGACAGGGCCGCCTGGGTGGTTCAGTCAGTTAAGCGTCCGACTCATGGTTCATGGGTTTGAGCCCTGCTTCGGGCTCTGTGCTGACAGCTCAGAGTCTGGAGCCTGCTTCCGATTCTGTGTCTCCCTCTCTCTCTGCCCCTCCCCTGCTCGTGCTTTGTCTCTCTCTCTCTCTCTCTCTCTCTCTCTCAAAAATAAACATTTAAAAAAATGAATTAAAAAAAAAAAAAAAGAGTAAATGAGACAGACACAGCTCCTGCCCTCATGGGGCTTAGAGCCAGTGGGAGAGGCACATGAATAAACAGTGATGACCAGAAATGTGAGCAGGGCTGGGTGGGGGAGGGGTGGGATATGGGAGCACAAAGGTGGGGCCTCAACCAGCCAGGGAGGGTCCCAGAAGGTGCCCCAGGGAGACAAGGCCTAAGCTGAGACCTGGGGGGCGATGGGGAGCTCGCCAGGCAGAGAGAGGAGAGAAGGTGGTCTGGTGGAGGGCCCTACACCGGCAAAGGACCACAGGTGAGAAAGTGAAGGAGTGCGGCTCTAAGGGTGGCTTGGGAGGAAATTAGTCCCCTCCACTCTCCACGTCCCAACCCTGGCCACTCTAAAGAGAGGATGCATGTACACAGAACTTCCAGTGTCTAGCCTGTGCACTGGAAGGACCCTGTGGGATCACCCTTCCAGCCACTTCTTTTTCATCATCTAGCGGACAGTTACGTGCCCATGCGAGGTGCTGGGGATGTGGGCCAAGCACCTGCCCTGGAACAGCATCTGTTCTGGGGAGGGGGACCACAAACACGTAACCTGGCAGCCGGATGAGATGGACCAAAAGCGCTTTAAGCAAGGTGTCCCTGGAGACTGTTCTAGACAGAGTGGTCAGGGAGAAGCCCTTTGAATTGAGACCTGAAGGACGAGAAGGTCCAGCCACACGGAGAGCTGAGGGAAGAGCAGGAGCGAGGACCACGAGGCAGGAAAAAGGCTCTGTGTGTGAAAGGAATGGGAAGGAGGCTGGCGTGCCCAGAGGTGGTGGGGGAGCCAGGCGCTAAGTCAGGGAGGGTCTCATGGTGTCTGGATTTTGTTCCTGGGGCCCTTTGCAATTAAGCAGGAGAGTATGATTCACATTTTCAAAAGATCGCCCTGCCTGCTGAATTGCAGATTAGATTGGAGGGAAGAGTGGAAGCCAGAGTGCCAGTCTGAAGGTGGCTGCAGAAATCCAGGCAAGAGGTGGTGCAGGCTGGGAACGGGCTGTGGCTGGAGAAGGAGGTGGGCACACAGAGGGGTTCTATGGGGGCAGAGCGGCAGGATCTGTTAACTTGCCTACAGAGGTAAGGGAAAAGGAGGATCTAGGGATTGCTCCTATCTGTGCTTGAGCGGCTGAGTGGGTGACATTGATTGACTTAGGCGAGATGGGGTCAGGGGGTGGAAGAAGTTTGAGGGCTGGAGCATCTAGATTTCCATTCTGGACCTACTGAGCATGAGATGCATGTTGGGTTCATAAGTCTGGAGCCCCAGGGACAGGTTGTGGCTGCAGATAGGAATCTGGACTCATCCATCTATGAAGGGAGCACCTACAGGAAGTGTGGTACATAGAAGACCCCGGGCCAAGTGTGACACCCCCAACACGTAGAGGTCAAATATAGAACTGAAAGGGCAGGCCTACGCCGGCCGACTCCATCTTGTTCTGTGTCCTTCACCTTGACCACGCCTCCTCCCCTTGAGCAACCTCCCGCTCACCTGCCTAACAGGACTCGGACCCTTCCCCAGCCAATTGGCTGAGGCCACAGCCATTACCTCACCAACTGCCCCTAGATCCCTATAAAACCTTTGTGCTTTTGAAACTCGCTCGCTCTCCCCAGTATCTCACCGCTGCGCCGGTGCAGGTAGGGGATTGAGCTCGAGCTAGCTCGAATAAAGGCTCTTTTGCTTTTGCATCGGACTCGGCTCCCTAGTGGTCTTTGGGGATCACGAATTCTGGGTATAACAGAACGAGCCAGCCAGAGGGACTGAAGTGAGGGAGTTGAGGCATAGAGAGAAGAAGGGATATGCCCAAGGTCACAGAGTGGGTGGGGCAGCAGAGCCTGAGCGACGCCTCCCTGGTGAGTGACTCCCCTCACCTTTCAGACACCAACGAATGCATCCGGTTCCCATTCGTGTGCCCTCGAGACAAGCCTGTGTGCGTCAACACGTATGGAAGTTACAGGTGCCGGACCAACAAGAGGTGCAGTCGGGGCTACGAACCCAACGAGGACGGCACGGCCTGTGTGGGTGAGTGAGGCCCAGCCATGGTCCAGTAGGACACAAGGAGTTGTCTTCCACTGGGGAGCTTTGGGGAGGCCCCAGATCAAGGTCCCCAGCCCCTGACTTCTCCTGGCCGGCTGGAGTCTCCTTAGACCCCTGTTGGGTCTCCGGGGAAGACCGTGACAGAGGTTTGGAGAAGCCCCCACCACTACTGCCACCATCTGAAGGGTCCCTGGGGTGCTATGCCCTGGCCAGAGGCCACTGTTCTTCTCACGTCTCCCCTTCTCACATATTCCTACCTTAAGGTCAGCCCGTCTTTTCCTACCAGGGATATAAACTAGCTCCTACTACTCATCTTTGTCTGAATTTCTGAACCGGTATTTGTCTTCTTCCTCCCAAATGCTTCCCCCCACCCCCATCCCACCCCCATCCCCTTTCTCTTTTTCCCACTCTCTCTGTCTCTCTCTCTCTCTCCCATCCTTTTTACAGCTCAAGTGGCCTTTTTAGGTGGGTATCCTTCTGCTGCCTTTAGAATCTCTGAGCCTCTCTCTCGGGCCTCATATCTTTCTCTAGGCCTTGGACTTTGCCTTCAGTTATATGCACTTTAAACCCCATCAATAAAGGAAAAAAAACTAAACTAAACTAACAACCTTTGTGGAAAACTAAATCTCTCCCGCTGCCTGTCTCTCTCTCCACGCCCAGTAGACTCTGCTGCGTGCTCCCTTTGAATGGACCGCAGGGGTGGCCATCTTTGAAAAGGGAAGTTTGGGAGATACTGATGTTTGTGTAATCTTGTTTGTGAAGCCTTTCTTTGCATGTTTTCTGAGAAAACAGAAAAGGAAAGTCTCCCCTCTTACCCCATCTACCCTCCCTCACTTCTTCAGAAGAATCAAGATAGTCCTGTCTTTTCTGTATCCTCCAGTGTCATGAGCACCCTGTTTTGCCCTTAACAAAGATGGCTCCCAGGCAGTTGCTTGCTCAGTTGATTCATTCATGTATCATGTGCCTGCTGGTTTGGCCTGTGCTGTTTCTGCTCTGTGTGCCCTGACTTCCCGTGGTAGAGAAAGCCTTCTGGGAGTTGGTGGTTATTATGGGAGGGGAAAAGGTGGCCCTTTGGGACTCTTGACAAAAATGTTAAAGTTTGAACTTGCCAAGTCTTCCAGCCTCTTTCTGGAGAAATTATGCCAATAAACTCTCTGCTGCGTATTAGTGCCTAGCTGATAAAAACAAAAATGTGTCTGGGGCAAGTAGATGCTGGTTGGAATCCTGAAGTAGCAGCAGCTTTTCTGTCATGTAGCCCTTGGAAAGCAAATCACGAGACAGGGAAAGTGTCCTGGGCATGAGAAATGGTTTGGGTATGTGCACCAATGTTCACGTTTGGGGGGCTGGGGTCTGGGCCAGGCAAGGGATGTAGGATGAGCAAGGAGCAGACCTGGAGGGAATATTCTGGGCCTTTTACCTGGGGGACGTTGCTTCTCTACACTGGGCCTCAGTTTGCATAATCTAAATAACAAGAGATTTGGTCTGGTGTATTCCCAAAGCCCTTTCCTTTCTAAGACCCTTCAGTGTGTGGCTGGACAGAGATATGGCTAGTCTCAAGTTACCCTGATTTCTAGAAAAGAATCTTGCAACTTGGTCTCCTTTGCAGTCTGCTTAGAAACCTGGAAGCCTCTGTAGCCAGAAGCACCCTTTGGGAATGATGTAACACCATAGAATACTTTCACAACCAGCCTCGGTAGTGAAGGCTTGTTATAAATCACAGATCTGTTCTTCGTGGGGGAAAAAAGTTGCCCCAAGATATAATAAAATCACACTTAAGCATGCAGCAAGCATTTTAAAAACATATTTAACAAAAAAACTACCATTTTCTGATATAATAATAATACTCCCAATAAATCACAAAATATGAATTCCTCATAGCTAGTACTGTTTTTACACTCAGAAGACGAGCTTAAATGAAAAGTTTTAAAATAAAAACAACCACATTGTCACAGGAAAGCGTGTAACAACTTAAAAATCGCTCCACTTCTGGGAAGCCCGCTCCTGTGTGTTCAGGTAGAAATTAAAGGTCTGGATGGGCCCAGACATGAGGCTCGGAGAGATGAAGTGATCCACCCAAGGTCACAGAGCCAGCTGGTCCCCAGCCAAGGCTGGAGCCCTTTCCTACCACACCATCTTGTCAGGGGGTAACAGACAGCACTGTCACTGTTCAGACTATTCCCTAGTCATTCTGGAAGCTGCTGCCTTTTTAGAAATGAACGAGTAGATCTAAGATAGCGAGAGAAGTAAAACCCAAAACCCATAGAGGCAATGGTTCCAAATGTAGTGGTGAATGGCAAGACGACGGTGTCCACTGACAGACCGCACACAACAGCACGAGAAGTAAGGGACAGGACGGCTAGTGAGACAGCCTGCCAAGGACATCGGAAAATTCAGGATGACAGCAAACTTCAGAGGATACCTCGTCAAGTAATAACCATGAATCCTCCTACACGGAGTTTCTTACAACAGGGTGTGTTTGTGTCGATTTACCCTACTTGGTGGGTGGGGCCAGATGAGTTACAAAGAGGAGTCCCAAATCCCCCCAGCTAGCAAGAGCACCACTACACTATCCCAGCTGCTGGGTAAGAAGGCTTACTCCTGATGTGATTCATTCAGCCAACAAATATTAGTTGAGCACCTATTGTGTGCCAGGTACTAAGCTAAGCTCTGGGCATACAATGGTAAGTAGAGATGACCTGGTTTATTGTTCCCACATGGCCTCCCTGCAGCCAGATGGAGGAACCCGGTGCATGGGATAAGAGTGGGACTCACAGGGGCTTTCTGAAAAATCTAGCTAAATGCTTGGGTGGCCACACCAGAAAGCAAGCTCTCTCATTCCAGTATCCATTGGGCAAGCATTCACTGAGAACCACTGAGAATACGCCTCTGCCCAGGAATGTACCCTTAACATAACAATAATAGCCACACTTAGTGAGCTTGGCATGTCTGGGCCAGATCTAAGCTCTTTAGAAGAATCAGTTTGTGTAATCCCCACCACAATCCCGAGCGGAAAGTGCTATCAGGATCCCAGTTTTACAGAGAAGCTATGTGGCTTGCCCAGGTCACACGGCTGGGGCACACAGAGGAAGGACTCCGTCAGAGTAGTCTGGCCCCCAACCTGAGCTCTTAACAAGGACCCTTCCTTCCCATTTGGGGTGACTAACCCGTTACACAAAAGCCACAGTCTCTCTGCGTTGCCCAGGGGCCGGGGATGGGTTGGGAAGGAGGAAATGGAGTCTCTGACGGAGCCCGGGATCTGTGACAAGCGCCACACGGTCACCCTGCAGCTGCAAGATAGAGGTGGCAGGGCCCATGCTGAATCTTCTCACCAGCCAGCTTGGCTGTCCTTAGCAAAGGGAAACCGTGGATCACCTGCACAGCCTCTTCTACTCCGTCGCCAGCCCTGCTCTGGGGAGGTGCCATTCTGAGGGCCAAGAGTTTGATTATGCGTCACTCTGGCTGCTATGGCCCCCTCCCAGGGTGTGGGCCTCACACCCTGACCAGCACCTCTGGACTGTGACCCGAGCAGGAACTGCACGCCAGCCTCCAAACAGGGCTGTTGATCGTCTCTCTGGGGCCGCACAGACACAGGACGAATGCTTCACTTTCTCAGGGAGCCAGCTGAGTTTGTCCAGCAGATTCCAGATTGATACCCCACCCAGACTGTCAGTCCAGGAGGCAAGCCGAGCCCCTCCCCTCCTCTCCCTCCCCAGGGTCAGCCCCAGCTCTCTCCTTCAGCGTGGGCCAGAACCCCAGCCACATCCTGTCAGGTCTGCCGTTGTGTCTCCTTAGCAACAGACACGTCCCAGAAGGGGAAGGAGGCGAGAGAGCGAGGGCTGCTTAGCTCCACAGATAATGCCAACCTCTCCTTCCGCAACCATCCCCTTAAGGAACTGTGGTTGAACAGCAAAGTGGTCGAAAAGAAGACCACTGGAGAAAAACGAGAAGCGGGAAGAGAAAAGGCCCTCCCCAGGGAACAGAGCTAACATTTACGGAACGCCCATCGTATGCCAAGAACTTTATGTGTGTGTCCCCATGAACCCCCCCGCCCGTGCTGTGGGCTGAATGTTACTCATCTGGTTTATCACCAAAGAAGCAGAGGCTCAGGGAGAATAAGTTCCACAAGGTCACGTGGCCGGTTAAGCGGCAAAAGCTCTGATTCAAAGCGGCAATTGTCTGGCTCCGCAGCCTGTGTTTTTAAGCCTCTTGGGGAACGATCTCCGGGAAACTGACACCTGGGCAAATTATGTAACCAGCTGTCACTTGGCATAGACTGGACACGTGCTGTGTGCTGGGCCGGGTTCTTGTGGCCGGGCCCGTACACCTGTGTACAACCCTGGCTGACCCCTGAGTGCCCCATGACGTACAACATGATCAGGATGCAGTCAGAAGATAAGTGCTATTGGAGCTGGGCAGCAGCCTGAAGACACACGGAGGTGCGGGACTGGAGGCAGAAGGGCCCTTGAAATAGGGAGGGGCAGGGAGGGCCTCTCTGGGAAAGAGGCATTTGAGCAGAAATGTAAAGTAAGCGTGCTGGCCTCCAGCCTCGGCTTTCTCATCTGGAAAATGGGGATAGTACCTACCTCACAGAGTCATTGTATTAAACAAGATGATCTGAACCACTTGACACGGTGCCTGGCGGGTAGTCAGCCCCAAAGAAATTTGAAATATTCATAATATTACTAAGCAGCAAAGTTCAGGATGAAGCCTGGGTCTGTGCAGTGCCGAAGGCTCACGTGGCTCCCGGCACTCCCTGCTGTGGCCCAGGCCACCCGGGAGTCGGCAGTGCGGGAGATGTGGGGGGACACTGGCCACCCTCGGGGAACTGACAGCTTTGCAGAGAAGAGATCTCAGGACTGAAAATGGCCATAAGGGAGCAGAGAAAACCCTCCCGGGGCCTGAGCTGTGGGGATGTTCCGCCAAGTTGTCACGCGGGGCCATTCCCAGAGACAATAATCACCAAGTAAACCGAGCAGGGGGAGCGTGGCATTGACTGGGCTGCACAGGGCACACGTCCACCGGCAACTGGTGAACTGGCCTGGGATTCGGCGCTTGACTGTCACAGAAGCCCTAGAACGTTAAATCCAGAGGCACCTGAGAAGTCATTTAGTCCTGCCCCATCCTTTTCAGCTGTGGACACCGGGGCTCAAAAGGAACAGTGACTTCCCGAGGACCATAGCCACGCCAGGAATTTGACTCCTGCCTGGGGCTCCTCCTTGCCCACCCTGCCTCGTTTTCCAGAAAACTTAAAGTATTTCAGATGCACAACTGTGCACAAGAAAACTTAAAGTATTTCAGATGCAGAACTTGTTCTTTCCGTGGTGCTGACCCAGAGTCAGAGTCAGGGCAAGGGCCCACCAAGCGAACCAAAGAACCATCCTTGGCCCATGGAACACAGCTGGGCAAGAGCTGAGTGAAAGGGCCAGGTGCACAGAGGGTCCTGCTCTGCTAAGAAGGGAGGCTGCAGAAGGGGATGTCTGGTGGGGACAGAAGGAGGACCTGTATCGCTCTTCCCAGAAAGTCCCTGCCCAGCCCCTCATGAACCCAGCCTGCCTGCCAGAAGGAAAGTCTGGGGCCCAGAATAATTCCTATAAAGGGAACTCATTGTCCTTCTTCATGGCCAGCCCCGGAGCAACCATGAAGGACTTATCACCCAGAACCATTTCATGTACCCGCCCCACCCACCCCCACCAAAAGATCTAAGGACTAACACTCCTCCCTGCACCCAGACCTGGGTGCAGAGCTCCTGGGAAAGGAGAGAAGCCCAATCACATCGTGCCCAACTGCCCCTGGGGACCGTGGCAGAGGAATAAGCTTGGGCCACAGGGAGGAAGGTAAACCCCATACTTACCATCATGGGACTTCCTGGTCCCCTGGCTCAAGATTTATAGGCCTTGAAGGCAGATGCAGACAGGAAAGAGGGAGGAGAGGGTCTCAGAGCCTCACCCCAGTGCAGAATGTATCTTGTGTGCCAGAATATTAGAGAACTGGTCCCAAAATCCTATGGTCCTCCCACCCTCCCTCCTCTCTTCCTTCCATCCTTAAAATGTTCTCTTTGCCCTAAGACCCTGTGATCAGATGGCCTGAGGCTTGACTTCCAGACACCCCACCTACATGCCCTGTAAGTGGCCTCAAACAAGCCGCTTCCTCTCTCTGAGCCTCACTTTCTTCCTCCACAGAATGGAAGCATAACAACCTCACAGAGCTGTTGAGATAAAGCATGCAAGGTGCTCAATGCAGTGACTGACCAGATATTATTATAAAATCTGCCCCAGGCCCTTTAATCTACTGCTTT
This sequence comes from Panthera tigris, assembly GCF_018350195.1. Taxonomy (NCBI): domain Eukaryota; kingdom Metazoa; phylum Chordata; class Mammalia; order Carnivora; family Felidae; genus Panthera; species Panthera tigris. Next base: position 56,139,733 of record NC_056670.1, on the reverse strand, counting down.
CACTTTTAGCACTGCCTGATTTTACAACAATCCATAAGTCATTAACTGGGGCAATGTGAAACCTGTAAGAATCCTTCCCAACGAGACATACCCATCACTCATATGCAGAGCTCATTCAGGGACCAGGTTACACTGTATCTTCCCTTTGAAGAACTCCGGCGCTGTATTTAGATCTGCACTGGGAAGCACAGGGCCGATCGGTACCCATCCATTCACCTGCCTCTCCAGGGTCTGCGAGCATCCATCCCAAGCCAGGCAGCCCTCTCGCCCACCTCTGAACCATCAGTCATCTCCCGGTACCCATCTTCTCTGTATCCGTCCACTTATCTGTTTGTCCACCCATGGTACTTCACTCTCTAGGGCCCCAGGTCCAAATTTCCAGGCAACGTACTCAGCCCCATGAGGATTTACCCACCTTACAATAGTGGTGTTCAGGGAGCACTGAGCAGGGCTGAGTGGGGTCAGGATGCACACTTCCTCCCCTCTCCTCCCCTGCCAGGACAGGTGGAGATCATGAGCAGAGCCATGAGATCACAGCCAGGGCAACTCAAAGCAGCTGCCCAGCACAGGGGATGGCCCGGCGTCACAGCCTCTACCCTTTTTTTTTTTTTTTTTAAGTTTATTTATTATTCTTGAGAGAGACAGAGCATGAGCAGGGGAGGGGCAGAGAGAGAGGAGGAGACACAGAATCCGAAGCAGGCTCCAGGCTCTGAGCTGTCAGCACAGAGACCGACGCGGGGCTCAAACTCACAAACCGCGAGATCATGATCTGAGCCGAAGCCGGAAGCTTAACCGACTGAGCCACCCAGGCGCCCCCTGCCTCTACCCTTTAAGTGAGTTAGTCAGTGACCACCTACAGTTGAATTGTTATCATTCAGTGGCCACTCACCTGTCTGCATCTGCCTAAGCAGCCCCTCAGGTCGCATTACTCCAGGGGCCAGAGGATTTCACATCTGTATATCCCTGCCTCTTCCTGCCTCATCCCTTCCTGCCAGCCTTCCTGGTGGGCTGCATTTTGCATTCACCTGCCAAGGGCAAAGCACTGTGACAGGCACTTGAGGGCAGGGGGTGGGAGGCACTGGAGGTGAGTGAGATAAGATCCCCACCCTCCAAGAGTTTACCAAGGAACTGGGGACAGAGGGGAAAAGGCCATTCATTGCCATGCACAAGGTCCAGTAAGCTAGGTATAACATTTCCCCCTTCCAGGGCCTGGCTCAGGCTGCTCTCAGGTGGTAGCTGGTCCCCAATCACTTTTCCATTACAGAAATCGATAACTTAAATTACTCCAGAATAACTAGCCCCATCATGCCTCTGCAAAGCTAATTCTTCTGTGTCCGCATTTGCCCACATGCTTCTCCCTGGGTCTGGAATCTGCCTTTATGAGGCAATCCAGGTAGAAAGGAGTCTTTCACCCGACTGTGACACAGTGGCAGAATGAGAGCAGGATTTGGGGTCTGACGCTTAGGTTCAGGTCTTTACTCTGACACTTACTGGCTGTGGGTGCTTGTCAAGCTACCTAACCACCTGGAACATCAGTTTCCTCATCTATAAAATAAGAATTCAAATATAACCACCCACCAGAGTGTTAGCGAACTAAATGGAATAATAACGTACATGAATGTTCCTGGCGTATATTAGGGAACCAGTGAACCCTTGGACAAATGTCTGTTTATTCTATGCAAGAATCTGAAACCTGGCTATAAATCTGTATCACGAGGCCACTGTATAATGAGGTCCTAGAGTAACTTCGGCAATAACAATAATATTTTACTTGGGAGAAATAGATTCTCATTCACCGAGATGCATTTTCATCGTGCTCTCATTTTACAGATGACAGAGCTGGGACTCAGGATAACTGAGCGCAGCGCTAGGGGACGGCAGACTGGTGCAGCCTTCTGACTCCCCCTTCCCACTCTTCCACCGCCTCCGTGGTCCCTGATTCAAAACCGCAAGGCCCGGTGCAGCTCCAGGCTGCCGCACGCTGAGTTCTGCCATCCGGCAGGTGCTGAAATGACAAGCCCGTTAAATAGCCCCTTAGAGGAAGAGCCGTGAGCTCGGCACTCTGCCCTGGGCTCTGCCAAGAGAATAAATCCTCCCAAAGTTGCCTGAGAAGGGTCGTGTGGAAACGTCAGAAGGCTGGACTCTGAAAGGAAGGAAAGAAACTGATGTTACCGAACACCTCTGTCATGCCAGGCACATTCTAGGCCAGTTTCTCAGATTCCTCAAAACCAATTGTTCTCAACCGTTTTTTAGTGGGTGGTCACATACTCCTTTGAGAATCTGCTGAAACCTGTGATCCTCTTCCCCAGATAAATGCATGTTATTTTGCAAATATGTGAAGGAGGTGGGTCAAGGTCAAGAGCTCCTGGTGTAAACCTGGGCCCTTTTAGGATTTTCTTAGGTACCAGGCACCTTTCTTCTCTTTTGGAGGCCCCACCCCTCATCATATCAAACATTGTCATATATATCCACAACTCACACTAAATTACACACACACACACACACACAACCAGAGTTAAGTTGAATTACAGTGGACTGTTTGACAGTATTACATTTTGTAGATATGTAACAAAGTATTAATTTCAGCTTTGTGTTTACTTTTCCTATTTTGGACCCAGTAAACTTTTTTGGTAAATTTTATTGAAATGTACCATACCTATAGAAAAATACACAAATCTTAAGTGTGGAGCTCAATGAATTCTCACAAGGTGAGCCCGTCTGTGTAACCAGCACTCTGCTGGAGAAACAGAGCATGAGCACCCAAGAAGCCTCCCCAGGCCCCCTTCCATTCACTATACCCCATCCCAGGACAGCTGCTCTCTTAACGTCTAACACCAAAGATTAGCTCTGCCTGTATTAGAATGCCTTACGAGTAGAATCATAACTTGTACTCATTTCCTGTCTTGTTGCTTTTGTGGAACCGATAAACTTTTATTTGGGCCTCGGACATCTTCCGAGGCCTGTAAAAAGGCTCATAGGCTCTGGGCGCTGTCAAAATCGGGGGTTCTCGACCTTATTTTCACTCTAGAACCTCCAGGAAAACTTTTAAAAAGTCCTAATGTCCAGGCTGCACCCCAGAACAATGAAATCAGAATCTCTGGGGATAGGACGGGACATCAGTGGTTTCTCTTGCTCCCTGGGTGACTTTGACTGCAGCCAAGGATGAGAGGCACTGGCCCACGCGATTTTGTAAAGTTTTAGTACCCCTATCTTACAGCTGGAGAGGACAGTGGGGCTCGAGGGGTCTCCACCACATGCTACCCTCATAAAGCCTGAATTCCAATTCAGGTCTCACTAGGAGTGGTATTTGCATTGCCTTCACGCTTGGTAAATAGTCAAGTCCAAACGAAGCGTAGGTGCCTCCTGCCAGAAACTTTCCTTACTCTGAGTCCTTCCGGAGTTGTGGTCAAGGGAGCTAGGGTTTCCCAAGAACAAGGCGGTGCCCCAGGAGCTGGCCGTAGGGAGAGTCACCGCCAGCTGGACTCCATCTTTGCCCCACGGGGTTTGGGAGCCCTGGGGATGGTTCCCAGGCTGCTGGGTTCCGGGGTGCAGTGCACGATTCTGCCGCTCGGTGGCACCACGAGCTTCTGTAAACCCTGTGGTTTTCACACACCCCAAAGGAAGCTAGAAAGCAGTCTGGCAGCAGTGACCACGGGGGAATGGCAGCCCAGAGCTTCCTGGGGGTTCCTCTGCTCGCTGGGGCCTGACAGGGCCTGTTCCTGGCTGGCCAGGGGGATGCAGAGACGTGGCTGTGACACAACCCAAGGAGGAGGCCACTTCCCCCATAACTGAGCCATTAGAGAAGAACCAGGGAGAGAGAAGCCACGCCTCACCTGCTTCTCCCCGCTCTGCCCTTCACCGAGCTGCCCCCGTGGGCTCCGCAGTTGAAGAGCACAGCCCACCCACGCTCCCGTGTTGCCTAGAAGCTCCAGCCCTGGGCTTGGAAGTACCAGGCACAGCTCCAAGTCCTTACCTGGGAATCTGCCAAATCCTAACCTAGGATGACCGAGGACCTCAAGCTCTGACAGGGTCCCTAAACCTGGGTGAACTTTGCCTAGATTCAAAACCAAGCTCTTCCACTTCCTAGTTATGTAACTTTGGGCAAGTTATTTAACTTCCGTGAGTCTCAGCCTCCTCATCTGTAAAATGGGAATAATAGTCCACATCTTACGATTGTCGTGAGGACTGAATGGTTATGTGGCATCTTAGCCTAGCGCATGGCACATAGTGATAAAATAAATGTTAGCTACTATTGTGTATTATTACTATAAATAATAACCAACAGGACAGAATGTCTTGCCAACAGGACAGAATGAACTTACCCACATGTTAAAGAACAGCCTCCATTGTGACAACCCCACACACCCCAGGTTTGAGCAGAGGCAGTGAGTCCAGGCTGCCCCAGGGCTCAGGGAAAGGCCCAGCTGCCCCTTAGGAGCAGCAGGCACAAGTGTGAAAGCCACCCAGAGTCCCAGTCAGCACCAGCCAGAGGGGATGTCCCCAAAGCCCCCACCCTGGGGGCTGGAGCCATTATCCCCACAGTCTGGTGAGATCCTCTCTTGGCCCACAGACCTGAGTGCGTGACCCTGGCCGCCCTGAGGCCTAAGGCAACTTCCATCCAGATGCCATCGGCATGGTGTCAGGTTGAGCACTGGGTCAGGAGATCTTGGTTCTAAATTTGGTACCACTGTCGGTCAGCTGTGTGAACTGGGGCAAGTCACGTGACCTCTCTGGGCCTCCATTCTGTCTCATTGAGATGATCTTAAATCCCCTCCCAGCTCTAGCATGTGGTTTTATCAAAGTATCTGGTACACAATAGGTGCTCAATAAATGTTATTTAGTTTTATAAAATCCAACATACGACTCTGCTAGGTTCTAACACCCTAGTCTTTAAAACTGAACGACTTCTCTGATGCAACCCCTAACAGGGCCCAACCCAGGGTGAGAGCTCAAGAAATGGGTATTTATCTCATTACTGACTTTTGACCTGGCTCTCTGTCAAGCTGCTCCCTCCACCCAAGGCTGCAAGTGCCCCATAAAGGCTCCATGTTAGAGGATCCAGAGCGTAGCTTCCCCACTAGACTACAAGCTCTAAGAAGGTAGGGTTGGTCCTGCCCACGTCAGCCTCACTGCTTCTTCAAGAACACCCAGCCCCACCTCCTTGGCATGAGGTGGGTGGGCAGCTGAGCATCCGCTCCCTGTGGTCCTGGGGCATAGAACTGATGGCACCCCATCACCATCGGGGAAAGAAGTGGCACAGAGCCTCAAGCTGGGCAAGTCCTTTTATTGGAAAAAGAAATAATAAAACCAAAGGCCACTGCATCACCTGTGCCCAGCCATCCCACAGGAGAGGCACAGGTCAGACATAAGGCCCGGTCACACAGTGGGCCAGAATGGGCATGGGCCAGGCCGCAGCCCTCTGTGGGGGATCGTGGGACCAGGACCCGCCCACTCGGGCTCAGGGCCTGCCTTTGGCTCCCTGGGTAGGCACCTCCCTCCCACACACTGCTGTCTTGTCCAAAAACAATCAGGCCCCTCTTTGGTTCCAGAAAGCTACCTTCAGCGGCTGGTCTTTCACATGCACTTGTAGCACCTCCTGCCGGCTGAGGCAGGCAGCCTCTCTGTCCGTCTTCAGGGCACCAGGGCAGGGCTGCTTCCTTCCCACTGGCCGCCCTGGGCCTTGGCAGGCGGGGGCCTCGGTGGCTGGATGCTTCTCTTCCCTTTCGAGAAAGGAGTTTGCCTTTTCCCCTGCAGGTCGCCAGTTCCTTTGAACATCCACAGAAGCCTTGTTTACACGGCCTTAGAGAGCTCCAGAGCCTGGGTGGGCTGAATGGGCAGCATGTGTGGCCCTGTTGCCTTGTCACCGGGAGCTTGGGAGAGGGACACAGAAGGTCCCAGAAGGTTGGCTCTGCTCTCCTAGACCCCCAGCTTCTCTTCTGCCAGAATGTACACAGTAGAATCAGAAGGTAGGGAGAGCTTTGCAGGCGGGGAGAGAGACCAGGAAGAAGAGCCGAGCTGGCAGCCCCAGGCAAGGGGCAAGGAGCTTTAGGACATTTATTTACAAGGGGACAGGCTGGACCCATGCAGGGAAGCAGCCACAGACTATCACATACAAAGATAAGACAGGATGCAGAGAGGGGCAATCATTGGCCTGGCAACCAAGGGGAACAGACAAGTGCACGGTCACATACACATACATACACATGCACCCACAGGTGCAACCACACGTGTACACACACACAACTGCACTCACACACATCCATCCACATGTGTGCTCATACACACACCTACACATACACATGTGCGTTTTTGCACATAGCGCACTCACATATATGCACTCACACGCGTGCCTGCATGCACACACACTCATTCTCACATACACACAGGTTCTAATCTCAGGAAGTTGGCTCCAGTTCTGAAGGTTCAAACCTCCCAAGGCTACATGTCTCCATGAAGCATTTCTCCAGACCCCCAAATAACCTCCTAGAGCCCCAGGCTGTGTGCCCCACAACCAGCGCCTGATGTCCTGCAAAATCTCAGGAGTTGGATATTTCTTGGCAAGGCCAAGGTGGCCTCCAGGCTTTGAGCAGAGGAACGGGAAGCCAGGAGTCTAGAAGAGGTCAGGAGGGGACTGAGCAGCTCCCATCTCCCCAGACCTCGAATCGGTGGAGGCAGGATCACAGACAGGCAGAGCCCCTGCAGTGGCACCAGAAAGAGCAGATACTGGGAGACAGCCACGGGGAGCAGGACCCTGGGGGGAGAGAGTCCTGGCGGATGTGGGATTTGGGGTGAGGAATCATGCGGGAGAAGGGCATTCTCTCTGGGACCTGAGCCCCCCTCCGGGCGTTGGGTAAAGAGCTGCAGAAGCAAAGGGCTGTCCAAATTGTGTTAGCCCCACCCCCAAACCCCCACCCCAGCCTTCCCCTGGAAGATCTGGCTGCGTGTGACCAGACCTCCCCCATGGAGAAAATGCCAGGTCAGGAAGGAGGCCGTCCTGCCAGGGGTGACAGGCAGGAGGGAGTAAAGGGGGGCGCGGGTAGATGGCCCGCGGGAATCACCGGGCCAGTCACCCTTCCTCCCGCCCCACCCCTCCCTGGGGAGCAGCAGGGGCCCAGAGAATGACTCAGAAGCGGGTGCTCTGGTAGCGCAGCCGCCGCAGGTCTGAGAGGCCCTCAGTCCGGCCGTACACCTCCCTGCAGGGACTCTCGGCCAGTCACCGGGCCCCCGCCCCGCCGCCCCCGCCGCTGCTGCCGCTGCCGGAGCTGCTGCCGCTGCTGGAGCTGCCGCTGCTGCACCGGTCCTCGTAGATGGAGATCTCGATCTGCGGCCGGCGTTAAGGAGGGAGCCCCTGCCAGCTGCCGAGAAGGGGCGGACGGAGGCCAGCAGGGGAGCGGGCGGCCGAGCCGGTGCCGCGTCCCAGACAGCGAGGCCGGGAGGCCCGGGCCGCTAGACCCCAGCCCCTCCGCGCTGTCGCGGGCGCTCGGTGTGCACACGCACACAGCGACCTGCCGGGCCGAGCACTGCGCAGGCGCACAATCGGAAGCTTCCGCTTTAGTGGGTCTGATTACCAAACACCGGGACAGGTGGTGGTACGGCGTGGGAAGTGGGAAGACCTCGGTGTCCCGAGTTCTAATCCTGAGTCGCTTTCTCTCGAGAGATGGGACTTTAGACCGGTCATTTAACTTGTTACCCATGAATGGCCGCGTGTGTAAAATGGTGGTAATAATGGAATCTTGGGGTAGCTGGGGGACTGATTGAAATAACGCTTGTAAAGCTCTAAGCCCAATGCCTGGCACTTAGTAAAAACTCAATTAAAAAAAGGCCCCTCTCACAGGGCTTTGTAAACAGAAGATTCCGGTCTTTGTGTTTTCTTTCCTCGTTTTCCTCTCAATTTTCCAGTAAAAACATTTTTTTAACGCTTCTACTCTGCGAGTGGGCTGTGTGTACACCTTGACCACACTTTTCCAGGTGGAGCGAGCAGGCCTATAACCCAATTCCTGGGTCGGCCGCCCACCAAGACTTCATTTTTCTGATCTGTAAAGAGGGGCTCAGGACGTACACCCAGGAGTACACGAGACCATAGACATGTAAACGTGTGCAGAGATCCGCGTGTTCCCTGAGGGGCAGTGCAGCTTCACAGTTAAGTGTGGGACTGGGCTCAAATCCTGGCTCTGACGTTCACCGGCCGGGTGACCCTGGGCCAGTGATTTAACTTCAGTGGGCTCGTGGGCAGAGGGAAGAATAAGAGTTACCCACCTTGTAGGGGTAGTATGAGAATTACATCGTTTCAAAGCAGTTAATATGATACCTGGCATGTATTAAGCGCTGAAGAAATGCAGCCCAGTAAAAGCAAACCCTGAAATTCACAAAAGGCATTGATAACTTATAGTGGGGGAGGAGAGCTGACGACCAGTGATGTGGGGAATCCTGGGAAAATCCCTGAGCAGAGGCCCCTAGGGTGGTCCCTATTTCTGGGTGTCTTCACCAAGGAACCCACCAGTTGGCAGCTCTGGGCCCTTGCACAGAACAGCCAGGAAGGATACGACCCGCATCCCGCGCTCCACGGGGTCAGTGAGCAGGAGGCCTCGAGGGGCAAAGATCTTCTCGTTCTGCTCCTGGATGTAGCGGGAGATCTTCTTGAGAACCTGCAAGGAGAGGGGCCGGCTGAGGATGAGCGGGCAGCGGGGGAACCCTGCAGGAGGGGATGTAAGGCAGTCAGGAGGGGAGCCACCTTCTCGTAGTGGGTCTCCATGCAGAGGAAGATGAAGTAGGCCGTGGCACAGGCCAGGCAGCCCTCAAGGTAGGAGCTGCCCCCGATCTTCTCCGCCTCCGCGTAGAAGCTGTTGAGGGTCTTCACGGTCTCCTCAAAGAGCTGCCGCTCAATCTGGAGGAGAAAGGGACAGGGAACCAGGTTGAGGCCAGCCTCCCTGGACCGGACAGTCACAGGTAGGAGGGCGGGTGGCAGTGGTGGGGCCACACGGATGAGGGGAGTGGCACACAGGTAAGATCGGAGAAGCTGCCCGTGGAACACTGGACTGGGAGCCGGGAGACCTGGTGTCCAGTCCAGACCTGACCATCAACTAGCTATGTGGCCTTCAGCTGATGACTTAACTACTCCAGCCTCAGTTTCCACAGCTATAAAATGGGAATAAGAATGACTACTTGGCCTCCCTTGGGAGCAGGAAACTCCCACAATATCAGAGACGTGAAGGCTTCCTGAAAGCAGACGGTCAGACAGGAATTCTGGTGACTTCGTCGCCCCCCATTTTCATAGCTGCAAAAGCGCCCAGGACCTAATTGGTAGGGGCTCCCCATGTTTGGATGGGACTCCAACTGCATAAGACTGATTATATGAGATCTCAGGAGTATCTTCTCTCAAAGAGGTCACCAAGAACACGACAGCCTCGTGGGCGCTCACAACTGGGAAGCTGTCCTGCCTGCATCCATAATCATAATAGCTAATATTCATTAAGCACTTTCTATGCTTTCTATTTTTAAAAGCACTTTCAGGTACCAATGTAATGTTGCGTATCAACTATACTTCAATTTAAAAACAAATAATAAGATTTTTATCAATTTATCTGGCAACTGTAGATTAAATTATGCAATTGCGGGGCACCTGGGTGGCTCAGTCGGTTAAGCGTCTGACTTCGGCTCAGGTCATGATCTCACAGTTTGTAGGTTCCGTGTCAGACTCTGTGCTGACAGCTCGGAGCCTGGAACCTGCTTCAGATTCTGTGTCTCCCTCTCTCTCTGCCCCTCTCCCACTCATGCTCTCTCTCTCTCTTTTTCTCTCTCTCAAAAATAAATAAACATTAAAAACATTTAATTGTGCAATTGCTTCATCTGAAAAAAAAAAAGCTTTGCAGAGTCGGATATTTTTTAAAAAGTTAATCAAAATAAATGAATAAATAACACACTTCCCCACATTTTCACTTCAGTAGCTCAAAGCTCAGCTCTGTGGTCCCGGCCACCGTCATCTCCGGCCTCTTAACTGGTCTCTGTGCCCCCAGCCCTGCCAAGGGAGGCTGCTGAAGTCGGATCATGTCACAGCTCTGATGAAGAGCTTCCAAAGCCTTCTCTTCTCTCTCCAAGTAAAATCCAAGAAGTCCTTACAATGCCTGCTAGGCCCTACAGGGCCTGGCCCTGCGTCCCCTGAGCCCGCCTCCTCCTTTCCTGCCCACTCAGGCCCCAACCAGCCACACTGACCGCCCTGCTGCTTCCTGAAAATGCACAAGTCCTTTGTGCCTGTGTCCTCGGATACAACACGCCTCCCCCAGACACCCCCACCCCAGGCTCATACCTACAGGCCTAAGGGCTTACCTTATCTCACAGACCTCCCCCCCCCATTCACCTCTCCCCTGTTCTCCCAGCCCTGTGACCCTCACACACTTATTTTTCTAGTAGTGGTCCCCACTGCAGCTGCTACATATTTACTTGCTGTTTTATTCTTCATACCTTCCAATCGAAAATGAACTCATGACTTCACTTCTGCATCCCCAGTGCCTAATACATAGTAGTTGCTCAGTAAATACTTGCTGAATGCTAAGTGAACTTGTCCAAGGTTACACAGCTCTGACCTGAATCTGTGCTCTTTAATAACCCTACACTACATTGGGAGGTCATGCTCCAAGCAGGTGTCAAAGTGGCTGTAGGCCCATTTTTTACATTCCTCAGAACACCCCCTTCCCCACTCACCACTACAGGATCAGAACTGTCCATCACACAAGCTAGCATGGGACCTTCCATGTCCATCTAGGACAAAAGGTCTCCCTAAGAACAGTCAGAAGCTTTGGGGTTCCCAGCCACTGTCCCTACACAGATCTGGAGTGAACGCATAAGAAAACATTATGCTCTACCCCAAGAGTCGCCCTGCCCCAAAGGACAGGTGTGTCCTTTGATGAGATGAGGAGACCTCACAGCACCCTAAAAGCTGGCTACCGATCAGATTAACAAAAGGCAGCCCTGCCCCACCTTCCCAAACCCACTTGGATAGGCCTGGGCTGCTGAATGAAAGAGCTGGGGTCTGCCTACCGCCCTCCAGAGGGCAGGCTCTCTAATTCCAGGACAGTGTTACAACAGCCTGGGAATGAGGACCATACGCACCCCCGAACCGGGAGCAAAACTGGGCAGAAGGAGCTGACTTGCAAGGGGTTGGTGGTCCATGAGACACCCAGGTAGCTGGCTGAGTCTGGAGGGAGGGGCTGTGGGCAGAGCCCTTGGTCGATGACCTGGGCATCGGGATTTCTTAAAGGTCCCCAGGAAATTCTAACGTGCAGCTGGGGCTGAGACTGCTGCCAAGAAGTAGAGATTCCTGAAGCTGATGCCATCAATCGGACTAAGGAATCTGTTTTTGTTTCATAAGCTCTCCAGGCGACTCTTGTGCTACTGATGTTCCAGGGCCGCTGAACTAGGAAATCTCTGAGGCTTTTTCAGCTCTAACTTGCAGTGAGGTGACAGCAAGACAATGTTAGGGACATTTTTTAATTCTGCCACGTGAAGTGCCTGAACAAGTTATATGTCACATATTACTTTCATCCTGGAAAAAAAAAATACATTGGAATAAGTCCCTGAGTTCCATCACGGCCTATGTTCCAAGTTTAGAAAAAAGACATCCTTACCCGGCTGTCCAGCTCCGGGGGGAATTTGGTCTGGAACTGACAGATGGTCCCATCACTGTAGTCTCTTTGGATAAAGACCTTGGTGGCCAATGAGGCACTTCGCCGCAGCTCCTGCAGATTATGGACCTGAGGAGGCATACAGCAGACTCACATTCAGGGTGACCATCCATCTAGGTTTGTCCAAGACTGACGGAGGTTTTCAGGATGTGATTCTTACAGCACTAAACCAACAAAGTCCCCGGCAAACCTGAACATTAGCCACCCTACAAGTGCTCCAGGAAAGTCATGGGGAAGCAGAACTGTGGAGTTGACTAGAGAAGACACGTCAAGCTATCCCAGAAAGATCTAGAAAAAGCCTGAATTAGGGCAAAAGCTGAGCCAAAAGGGGATGATGGTTCTGGAATCATCAACAGAGCCAGAAACAAATTTTAACAAGAGGAAAAGACTTCCTGGTAGCTGGCCCAGATCTTTCTCTCTCTTTCCCCTTCTCCCTCCCTCCCCCTCCCTTCTCCCTCTCCCTCTCTTTCCCTTCCCCCTCCTCCTCTCTCCCTCTCTCCCTCCCTTTTCCTCTCCTCCCTTCTCCCCACCCCCCCATTTCCCTCCTTCTCCCTCCTTCTCACTCTCCCTCCCCCTCCCACACACACAGAGAGCCTTTCACACTTTTGTTCACTCACCAAGTATCAAATATTCACAAATCATCAGGCCTCGTGCTTGGGGAACCCAGCCCTGAACAAGACTGAGGTCTCAGGCCCCAGAAGTGGGGCTTACAGCAAGGTTGGGGAGGGGAGTAGGACAGAGGAGGACCTGATAGCCCACCAACTGGGAGGGAGATTCGGATAACCCAGAAATTAAAGAAACACCTTGCCCTGGTAGGAAGAAGTGGGGCAACTCTGTCCCTTGCCCACACCTGCAGTTTTGACATTGACACAAACTCTAGCACTTGAGGGGACTGGGCTCAATTAATAGAAGAATAGGGCCTCTTTCTTCCACTTCCAGCCTTAGTCACCCACATTTGAAAGAAGCATCCCACTGGGTAAAATATGCCAAACATTGGAACCATGTGGAGGCCAAGCCCCAAGGGCAGAGTGAACACACAGCCAGTTCATCCTGTGTAATTAAGGTGAATCTCTTCCATCATTCAGCTTTCATTTATTGAGTCCCTACTATTGCCGAGCTCTGGGGATGCTGAGCAAAGACAGTCCGTGAGCTCCAGGGAAGAAGACAAGTAAATATATAATAAATTAGCCTGTGATAAATGCTTTAGAGAAGTAACATCTTACCCAGAAATGCTTACTCAGAAAAGACTTCCTGAGGTCTGTGTTGAGTCATCAAGAAGGCCAGGAGTTGCCAGTGGTAGGGAGCAGGCAGTGGGTGGGGAGAGGGATGTAAAGTCAACCCAGACAGAGGGAGAAGCTTGTGCAAAGGAAAAAGATGGCAGAGAACACAATATGCTCCAGTTGACTGCAGGCAGATTTCAGCAAGATGGGAGTTGGTTTGTGGATTAGGCCAGAGCAGGGGGAATGACAGTATAGAGGACAGTACTATCACAAAGAGCTGGAGGGGGGCTCTACTAGAGGGGAGGGTATAGGACAGAAGACAAACTTGCTTAAAAGCTGGGGGAAAGTGGGGCGCCTGGGTGGCTCAGTTGGTTAAGCATCCGACTTTAGCCCAGGTCACGATCTCATGGTCTGTGAGTCCGTGAGTTCGAGCCCCGCATCGGGCTCTGGGCTGATGGCTCAGAGCCTGGAGCCTGCTTCTGATTCTGTGTCTCCTCTCTCTCTGCCCCTCCCCCGTTCATGCTCTGTCTCTCTCTGTCTCAAAAATAAATAAACGTTAAAAAATTTTTTTAAAAAAGCTGGGGGAAAGAGTAAGCAATGAGAGAAAAGTAGGAGAGATAACTGGTAGATCAAGGTTCGGAAAAGGGGAAAATCAGAGAACACTGCAGGAGACTTTCCTACATCCGGCAAAGCTTGCTCTACGTAAGAGATGTGATACCAGAGTACTGGGGCCGAACTGAAGAACATATAGATGCTCCTCTTGTCTGAACTGTCCTTGATTCCTCTAATCAAGGTTTTAATTGAGAAAATCCCCTTGACATTCACTAGGATCGTATGATAACTTTGAAAAATAAAGAAGGCTTTAGTGGTATAAGTGTGTTATTTGTTACTCTGCTCTATCTGGTTAGGATCTCATACTTTTATATTTTCCAAAGAAAAGGAAGGGGCTGTGGCCTTCCTCTGCCCTTCTAAAACCAACTGACGTGAGCCAGTGGATCATGAGGATGGATTCCCCTAGCCCCAGAAGGATCATTCAGGAAGCTCTGTGAGGGATGCATGGGAATTAAGCATGACTGGGTAAGAGGCCAGTGACTGGGGTAAGAGGCCATTTGAAGGGATGCACTATGTTTGTAGTGTCCGGGGAAACACAAAAGCAGGTCTAACCCAAGAAAAGTGATGGTGAGAATGGAAAGAAAGGGAAAAAAACAGTGATTCAACTCTTCTATTATGGATAGAGCTTCTTCCCCTCTGACGGCCTCCTTTGTCTATGTCCGAGTGCACACATGCACTGTGTGCTACCATGAAGGTATGTGTCTGTGACTGTCTCTAGTGACCACTTCTTCCTCCTAGGCGTACAATTAGATTAATCCCCACCCTGCCTTGCAATTAGGTGTGGCCATATGACTGAATGGAATATGAGTGGAAGTGATGAATTCATGTATAGGCTTAGCTCACAACAACCAGCCACTCTTCTGTTACCTTTCCTCTTCCACAGAAACCAAGGAAGCTGTATGTTGAAGATGATGGGACCACAAATTGGAAAGAGCCTGGGTCCCTGAGTCACCCTGGAGGAGACCTACTTGCTGATCAGGATCACTTCTCTGGGACTTTACTGAACAATAAACTTCTAGTTTATTATTCCATTAAAATTTTAGGATGCTATCTTGCATAGTATGGTCTCATCTCCTCTTGGCTTTGATCTGTGAGTTCTCAAGTACCCAGAGTAGGAGAGCTCAACACCCTTTCCAACCCCAAAAATCCTGAGCCTTAGAACAAAGCCTCTGGGTGACCAGGGATCTACTTCCCTCCCTGTAGAGTATTTGTGGAGTCTTGAGGAGTTGCTAGAAGATGGTATCAGACTCATTGTATATTCCAGAGCTTTCATCTCCCAGATCTATGTCAAGCACAATATAACACACTCATCTGTAGTTGGCAAAGAGTAGGACTTAAGGCAAGGCAGCATCTCCTGGCTCTCCCCATCCACGGTGGCTCAGTTGTGAAGTACCAAAAGGCCCTGATGGAAAGAGGGCCCACTGACCTGGGAGCAGGATACCTGGGTGCTAGTCCGGGCCACATGACCCTGGGCCTCCATTTCTTCAACTAGAAACTGAGAAGCTGGAACAACATAATCACTTAAAGCCCCTTCTAGCCCTGACATTCAAGAGGCTTTCTCAGGGATTGTGAATGCAAATGTTTATAGGAACTAAGCATGTAAGTGGGTTGGGTGAGGGCTGTGGCTAATCAGAGAACCCACGCCCTGTCTCAAGAAAGTGGCTGACCACTGCCATGTGAGAATGTGAGCCCAGGATGCCACACTTCGACATCTTAAGAGAATGCATAAATCCAGATTTCCTTAATATCAAATGTCTTGATTTTTTTTTTTTTACGTTTCCAATAAATATTTACATTTGTAAGCACTAAGCAGACCAAATAAGGCACAACTGTGAACAAGATTCACTCCTAGAATTGCCAGGTTAGGACCTCTGAATAAGAAATCCCATCATAGGGGCCCTTGGGCCAGAGCTAGAGCCAGGCTCCAGGCACTTGCCAGCTATGTAGCTTTCAGGAAGCGAGCACAGGTTTTCAGGAGAGATCCATGATGCTCTGACCCCAAAAGAGGATCCCAGAATATGCCTGCACCTCTAAGAGACCACAGCTTCTGTGTCTCCCCTGAACAGTGACTCTGGGGTTTCTTAACTGACCCTGACACCTGGGCTTCTCATCTACTTCTTACCTTCCTCAACTCTGCCCTCTCCCCTGCCACCATCCCAGGCTTGCTGGCAGCTGGCTAAGGACACCCCAAGAGGCATTTCATGAGGAAGAAAGAGAAAGTCAGTGGCAATACCTGCTGGCACCAATTTTTGAACTGCAGTATGACAGGGATAGGGAGGCAGCCTGAAGAATGGGCCATACACCTGACAGAGCCAACCTGGTAGAGGTGAGGAGTAAGCACTGGAGTTCAGAAGAACATTCCCAGTCCCAATCTGCCCAAGACAAACAGGAGGCCCCATCTGGCCCACATCTCCATCCTCATTAAAAACTAGCTAATTCCAGAGGATGCATTTGAGGCTCAACTCAAGAATCAGGAGATTCAGCTCATGAACCAACACCATGATCCCTGGCTGGGGTGTGGAGGAGGAGTGAGGATCGTGAGTCAGAGGCAGCCGAATCAGGCCTCAGGATGGAAACCCAGGCACAGGGCCTCCCTTCTTCTCAGCCTACACAAGGGCCCAAGCCCAACCCACTGTCTGTTGGCTGTTAATTCCAGGCCTCAGAGATCAAACCTCCAAATGCCTTGCTTGGATAATGCTACTTGGGTGCATTTAAAAATCTCTCAGGGGCCGGGGGCACCTGGGTGGCTCAGTCGGTTAAGCATCCAACTTCGGCTCAGGTCATGATCTCACGGTTTGTGAGTTCAAGCCCCGCATTGGGCTCTGTGCTGATGGCTCGGAGCCTGGAGCCTGCTTCAGATTCTATGTCTCCCTCTCTCTCTGCCCCTCCGCCGCTCGTGTTCTCTCTCTCTCAAAAATAAATAAACATGTTTTAAAAAATCTCTTAGGGGCCAAACTCCACCACTTAAACTTAAAGAAGCCCCTCCCAGCCAGGCATTTCCCAGTTGTCCTTGGCCATCTGGACTGTTTCCCAGGGCGGACCCTGCTCCCAGTGACACACATTTGCAGAGGTTTGTCGCTCAGGAAATGGGCTCATTACAGTTTTCCAAATGAGGTCAGTGTATCACTCAGGAGGCTTCATTCCTCCTCTGAGTTCCTCACACACACTCCTCCCTTAATGCTAACTCCTAAACAGAAATTGGGAAGCAGAAAAGATCCAGTTTCCATGCCTTCCATCCAGGGATCCAGGGACATCCATGCTTTCTCTGTTTCTGCCTCTCTCCTCCTCACCCATCTCTCCCTCCCCCTCTGTCTTTCTGTCCCTCCCTCTCTTTCTCTCCCTCACCCTCCTCCTTCTCCCTCCCTCTCCTTGTCTTGATCTCCTCTTCACCTCCCAAAACACCTTCTGCTGGAACTGTGGACTTACCAGTCAGAACCCAAAGGGAATGGCCAAGAAGTTTGGCATGAGGTTTTCCTTCTCCCAACAGGTTTTCCCTGGTAATCTTAACTCAGTCCTAACAGTAAAAACAGCCTGGGGAGAATGACTCACTGCACAGCCCAGATAATGTGCACATTCTGTGCCTTGGCAGAGCTAAGGCTTCCTCCCTCAGTACTGCCAGCAGGGTCCACCCAAGGCCAAATTGGGAAATGGGTAATGTTTGTCCTCTGCTCTCCATCCCTTCTGGGCATACCTCTGTCCCTCTGTCCCTCTACCCTCAAGCTGACCCAGCCAGGCTGAACAGGGGGCCTGAGTCCTTCCTGAACTCTTCCGCATCCGTTCCCCCATCACAGCCTCACGTGCCCACCTTGCTGTTGAGCAACGCCGTTGGCTAACTAGATACACCTGGCTGCAGCAGAAAAAAACACTGACCAGGGAGGCAGAAGACTCAGTCTCTAATCCTTGCCCTGCCTCTTTTGAGCCATAGTCTCTTGAATACGTCTTGCATTCCAGTTGCATTATCTGTAAAATGGGATAATGATGCTACTTCACAGAGATCAAGCAAGCTCCTGAGCCTCGGTTGGCTCACCTGTTAATTGCGGATAATAACAGCATCCTTGCCCACTTCACAGGGGTGCTCTAAAGCTCAAAGGAGATCATACATGTGATAGTGCTTTGTACACAGGAAAGTGCTATATTCACAGAGGCATTAAAAGCAGAGCCTCTCCCAGGGGAGAGTCACGCATGCCTAACAGCAGCCTCCTAGAAACACTGCCTCAACCTAGAGATGTGAGCCTGCTGGTTGGAATTTCTGGACCATAACAGACCTGAAGTGGAGATATGATGGGACAGACGGCCTCCTGGGATCTGTCAGATCACATCACAGGTGTGGCTGCCTTCTCTGCCCACTCCTCTGGCCCAGCTATGCCAAGTTGTCCTTTGCTGCCCAATACCAGCAGGCTTTGCTGCCGCCTGGCAGCCTGGCAGCCCTATCTGGAAGGTGACCAGATCCTTGGTCATTTCTCCTTTGTTCTTCCTGCTCTCCTCAGTAACTTTGGCACTTTCCAAGCTTTCTGATTATTTATTTATTTTGCATTCCTCCACCTGTAAAACCAAGCTCCATGGGTCTGCTTAAGGCTTGGCCCCTCACAAGGTCCTAGAGGATGAGCTCTCCTAACTAACCTTGTGCTTTGTCACAAAGCCAAGCAGTACCAAGCAACTGTACCTTGTTCTGTGGTGGCCACAACAGCAGAATTGCAATGGTGACACTTGGTGTTGATGTCACCCTGCTCACCAGGACGCCCCGATGCAATGCAGAGAGTCATTCAAAAGCCTGTGCTGTTCCCCCTGGCTTGCATCCCAGCTGGGTGAGAAGTAGGGAAACACCACAAAAGAAGTCAGCATCAGAACTGGGGAGACCCTGGTGTCCTGGGTTCCGCTCCGAAAATCCAAAGGAAGAAACTTTTCAGCTCTGCTGCTAACATGCTGTGTATCAAATAGGTCCTCCCCTTCTCCATGTGGTAGCTTTACCACTTATAAAGTGGGAACATAAAGAGCTCCACTTCCCACATGAAAGGAGGGAGTACAAGAGAAAATTCCTGACCTCTTAACCACTGCACCAAGATTCTGCCCTCAGCCAACAGGTCCCTGGGTTCAACTTTCAAGTCCCTTGAAGGTGACACACCTATAAGCACACCCTGGAGAAGAAGAAAAAGACAGCTCCTCCCATCAGACCCGGGAAATGTAGACACCCTGGTACAAGAAACTTGAATGATATAAAAAAAAGGGGGGGGGGGAGCAGGGGCAAGAAAGCATAATATGCAAAAGTAGAGACTGGTGCAGGCAGCTCATTAAACCCAACTGTTTGAGGTTTTGGCCTGAGGATTCTTTGTCCCCTCACTCCCCCACGAAGGAAATGTGAAGGTGGACGTAGGTCTGTCATCTCTTAACCAAGCTTTTGGGTTTAAAAGCTGGATGGCTGCACTGCATAGCAACAGCAACCAGCCGCCTTCCTTCCCCTAAAACAGGGGCGAGCTCACCTCCAAACCTCTAGGGAAGTAGTTTTAGGACTAGCAGTTCCAGGGTAAGAGGAAACCCCAGCTGGGGCCCTGGAGCAAACCTGGTGCTAGTGCCAACAAGTGGCCTGGGCAGCCTCGGGGACTCAGATGGGTAAGATAGCCAGAGATGAGATGAGTTCTCAGGAGAAGCCCCCTCTTCCACCCTGCCACTCTTCCCCCTACCCCTCCCCGCAGTACTGATTCAGGGAAACCACCCCATCCTACCCTACCCCACCCCCTCACTCCACCCCACCCCACCTCACCCCCCCCTTCTTCCTTTCCCGCCCAGTCC
Source organism: Panthera tigris (assembly GCF_018350195.1). Classification (NCBI taxonomy): domain Eukaryota; kingdom Metazoa; phylum Chordata; class Mammalia; order Carnivora; family Felidae; genus Panthera; species Panthera tigris. Next base: position 56,120,436 of record NC_056670.1, on the reverse strand, counting down.
GCCCCTAGCGGGGATGTGTTCCCGCACCAGTCAGCCACTGCCTGCGGGCCGGGCCGTCGCCCCCTACCTCCGTGGCCATGTTCCAGGGGCGCCGACCGCTCCGAGCCTGCTGGGAGGCCGGAGAAGGGGGGCTGTCCGCGGTGCTGACTCGGGGAGCGGGTGGGCTAACCGCGACGAGACGGGGCCCGGGGCACTGTCCGCGGTGCTGATGCGGACGCCGCGGGCCCGGCTAGTTGGTGGGCCGGAGGGCGCCTAGGTACTGGCGACCGCCGCTGTGCTATCCGCGGTGCTGATGCGGGCTCCGGGCCGGGGAGGCGAGGCCGCGCCCGAGGCTCTTCACCGCCCGATCGCCGGCTGCCGCTGCTCCTGCAAGCAACGGCCCGGTTTATCTTTGACAGCGGCGGCGGGGGTGGGGGCGGCAGGGGGAGGAGGGGCCAGGCGCCTCCGCGGACCGGGAGGGGGAAGCGCGGCCCCCAGACTCCGGCGCCCGCCCGCCGGAGAGGAGCCCCGCCCGCGGCCAGAGGCTTCGCTCCCGCCCGGCCCCGAGGCCCCGCCTCTCCTGTCAGCCCTTCCCCCTAGTAAGAGCGCCAGGAGCTCTGCGCTTGCTACCACGGCCTCCTGAGACTTCCAGACCCGGAGAAGAGAGAGGCAGGACGGTTCTGGGGCAAGACACTCAGCTTGCGGAGGCTGACAGTCCTCCACGCGTTCGCAGGCCCCCAGGTGCGGCCTCTTTACCTTTTCAACACCCCTCCCCCAACCCCTCCTCCACCGTGGCCCCAGGCTTCCTCTACCGTATTTTTCTGTTCTTTCTCCCCGTTTCTTCTCTGTGCCCCCCTCCCCAGACTTGCATGGACATTCCCTCCTCTCCTCATCTCTTCTTTTCACTGCTTTGAACCCTATTAGCTAGAGGAGAATGCTGCTGACCGCAGAAAATCATTTCCTTTCTTTACGTGCCTGCATTTCATCCCCAAAGAAACCCTGGGGTCCCTTCTTTCAGGGAGCTCCAGAACTGAAGCCAGTCTCTCCACTGCTCTTCCTGACCCTGGCCCCACCCCTACTCTTCGCCCTCTCCCCTGAAATCCCAGTGTTTACATATACACCACCACCACTCAACAAACACAAGCAGATGGTGCCAAACTGGTTTACCCAGGATGTCGGGGCTGGCCCTGGCGCTGCCTTCACAATTTTGACATCAAAGCTTCCAGCCAAATGACCTACCTATTTCCTTAATAAACAAAAAGGAAACACCAACACAAGTGCCTTTTTACACATCCATAACACCCCTAGGTCTTTGGGGGAAGCGGAGTCTGTTCCTCTGCAGCTCATGCAGCCAGGAGACCTGGATTCTGGCTCAGGCTCCTCCAGCTGTATGACCTTGGTCAAAAGCTTCACCTCTGAGCTTCTTTCTGTAAAATGAGGGCCGGAATTCACTAGACCATTTCTAGGATCCTTTCTTTTCTTTCCTTCAACCTTTTATTTTGAAATTTTCAAACCCACAGGTTGAAAGAATAGTACAATAACCATACTGTCCACCTAGCTTCAACATTTGTTAACATTTTGCCATATTTTCTTGATAGATATGGAAACATAGATATATGTTTGGCTAAATTATTAGGAAGTAAGCGACAGATATGAAGTTTTCCCCTTCAGTCCTTCACCGTGCCTCTCCTAAGAATAAGGGCCTTCTACCCAACCACAATATTATCATCACACCTTTAAAGATTTCATAACATCTAACATGCTAGGATAGTTTACTGCACCTAAAACACATCATTAGCAATGGCCTCTCACAAATTCCCTTCAGAACTTTTCATTTTTAATAGCTAACATTTATTGAGCACTTACTATGTTCCAAACCATATGCTACATACTTTACTTGTACTGTCTTATGTAATTCTCAAAATTACTCTTTGAATTAAGTGCTATTATTATCCTTTAATTATTCCCACTTTACAAACCAGAAAACTGAGAAAATTGCCCAAGGTCGTGTGGCTTGTGAGAAATGGAGGCAGGATTCAAAATACAAGCAGTCAAGTTCCAGAGCTTGCGCGGTTGATCCTCCTAACTGTACTCCTCCCTTCAACATCTTGTAGACCTTAAACTAGCAGATCAGTAACCATATCTCCAACTGCCTATTTTGCAGATGAACAAACTGAGTCCCAGAGGATAAATGAAATGCCAAAGAAGTTAAAGGCAGATGTTTCACCCCACCTTAGAGTTTTGGCCAATGATTTGGCATCAAGGAGCAAACTGAAAATATCTGTGAATCCTATGGTGGTCACGAGTATTAAATAGTTGCACAATCTGATGATCTCCATGGACACCTCTCCCAGTTCCTCACACTTAATTTTTATCATATTCATTAAACAACTATCTGGAAACCACTCTCTTTGCCTGATGACAAGAGATCTAGATGAGTCCATTTAACAAATCTATTCATTCAATGTACATTCCTTGAACATTTCCTATGTATCAGACACTCTTCTCAGAGCATGGGCTACAGCAGTGTCTACATGCACAAAGACTCTGTTCTTATTGAATTTACATATTAATGGGGATAACAATCAGTAGCCATAAACAAATCAGTATAAAATATGTTGAGGTGTGATCATTGCTAGGGAGAAAAGTAAAGCATGGTAAAGAGAGGTGACAGAGGAGAGTTGCTTTAGAAAGATAGGGAATGTTTTTTTGATAAGGTGAAATTTGGGCAGGGGCCTGAGGTAAATGAAAGAACTTAACATGAAGGTACCTAAAGAAAGAGTGAAATCGCTTAGAGGACAGTACAAGGGCAGGTGGCAGGAAGGAGTAGGCTTGGCATGTTCGAAGAATAGCAGGGAAACCAGTGTAGCTAGACTGGAGTGGGCAAGGGGTAGAGAGATGGGATCTGAGATCAGAGAGGTAACAGGAACCAGGTCTTAAAGGACTCACGGGCCCTGATAAGGACTTTGGATTCTATTAAGAAAGTGGGATCAACAGCCTTAGAAAGTTTAGGGTAGAGGCATGGCATTATCTAATTATAGTTTTTTACACGCTTCTGAATGCCAGGGCTGGGATGGAAAGGGGAGCAAAGCAGGAGGAAGGCAAGGATGGAAGCAGTGACACCAGTTAGGAGGCTGAAATAGAAGCAGTGACACCAGTTAGGAGGTTAAGAGTAGTCTAGGCAAGATATGGTGGTGGCTTAGACTAGGGTAGTAGCGGTGCAGGTGGTAAGAAGTGGCCAGACCCTAGATATAATTTGAAGGTAGTGCTGGCAGGACCTGTTAATAGACGGGGTGTGGTATAAAAGTGAGTCAAAAATGATTCCAAGTTTGGAAGTCTGAGCCATTGGAAGAAGGGAGTTGCCATTTACTGAGAAGGGAAGCCTAAGGACTGAGTAGGCCTGAAAGGATGGAGAACAGTTTTGCTTAGTTGATTTAGGTTTGAAATTTGATGTGCATATTATACATCTAAGTGGAGTGGTCATTTGAGGTTCAAGAGAGAGGTAGAGCGTTGGAGAGCCACCAGTATGTGAACAGTATTTGAAAGCGGGTGACCAGATGAGATCATCTAGGGAGTGGATATAGCTAGAAAAATTGTCCAAGAGCTGTTCCTGGACACTTTATTACTTACAGGTTGAGAAGATGAAAGTTGACTGAGAAGAGTGACCAGTGAAGTAGGAGGAGACCCAAGAGAGTGGTGTCCTGGAGCCAAGGAAGAAACCTGGTAACAGAGCCCTACCAGCTGTGCCGAGAGCTGCTCATATGTAGAAAAAGATGAGGACTAAGAAATGACCATTGGGCTTGACAGCTAGAAGGTCACTGATGAGCTTGATAAAAGCTGTTTCAGTAGAGAACGGGGATGAGATCCTGAGTGAAGTGGATTTGAGAGTCTGAATGGAGGAGAGGAAGGAGAGCTACTGAGAGTGTAGACAAGTCTTGAGAGGCATTTTGCTGTAAAAGGGAGTGAAGAGTAAAACAGTGGCCTGAAGGAGAAGTAGGAGCAAGGGAGGCTCTTTTAAGATAGGAGTACATTGAAGCTTGCTTGTTGCTGATAGAAATAATCCAGTAGAGAGGGAAACACTGAGGGCTCAGGAAGAAGAGAGTTAATTACAGAAGCAAGCCCTTAAGAGGTCAGCAAAGGTTGGGATCCAGGGCAAACATGGAGGGGCTGGCTTTAGAGAGGACCACAGACAATTTTCCACCACAGATAAAGGGGGAGAAGCAAAGTAAATGGCCACAGATGTGAGCAGGTTGGGTGTTGTTGTATAAGCAAAGACCCAAGCTCTACTCCTTACTCCTCTTCAGCTAACCAGAGGCTTCATGCATCATGACTTTCTTGACAAGTGCATTCAACCATTACATACAGAAAGCTTGCTATGTGCTAAACATGGTGCTGGCACTTTTCTTGTGTGGCCCAAAGAGAGCTCTCCTTCCCAATGAAATTACAGGACTAGGACTCTATGGAGAACCTTGAGCTAGTCCACGCAGGGATGATCCCTTTTAATATCCAGCTCCCCTGACTAGAAAGAGACTGTAACAGCCTCCGCCTTTTATCACTACACCTTCTCCAGTTGCTACACCAATCTTGACAGACCTCAAGGCTTAGAGGCATCAAAGTGGAGACCATGGAGAGAGATCCACAGTTGGAGTGGGGAGTTTCATACCAGGCTGACTCAGAGCCAATGGGCAGCTACAGGATGGGATGTTCCCACACTTCAGTCATTTGGACTTTAACTCTTGAAGCAGAAGAAGACACTGAGATTTAATCTGACTAATAATTATTACCCAGCTGCCTTGGGACAAACCAGTCCTATGCAGGAGCTGAGCTCTTTGATGTTTTGTCATAAATTAATGAGTTTGCCCACAAAATAACATCAAAGAAGATCTACTGACTAATTCATTGTTATCATCCTCCAACCTGTGGCTATACTGGAAAGTCTCCAAAAAAAGGACCACAGCCAGAAAAAGAAACCCACTGAAAGATTTGGAAATCATGATATTTGGAAAGGGATGAGAGAGAAATGAACTCCTGCAGACTGTAGAGGAGACAGGAAAAGATTAGCAAATCTCAAGGAAATGAAAATGCCAGGGACACAGAAAGATTCTCAACACTTGGGTCTGGAAGGAAAATGATTGCATGAATGCTTGAGGGGAAAATTGTGGTCTGGATGGTCTCAGATGGTGTGATCTCAGAGCACACTGTGGGGACTACGAGGAAGCGTGTGGTAGGAAACTGTGTCTCTGGAGTCAGATGGCATGGATTTCAACCTCTCTCTCTATTTACCATGTGACCATCAGCAAGTCTCAATATTTCTGAACCTCAGTTTTCTGATCTGTAAAACAGTGGCAATAATTCTCCCTCCCCAGATAGGATCCCTCCAAGAATAGGAGGTTTTCTCCAGATGTTACCTGACTTCCAAATCGGGTCTTTCAGGATGAAAACAGGAAAAGATTTATGGAGATGCCTTGCTAGAGATCAGCAGCATTTATTCTAGGCGAAGCAAGATTTCCTAAGGCACAGAAAAGATCAGCAAGTGTGCTTCATTTAACTCTGTGAGCAGTTACTGAATACCCACTCTATGCCAGGCCGAAAGAAGACCATGGGATGTGTCCAACCCCTCAAGGACACCAAAATATAACCAAGTGATGACTAGGTTCTGTGATAAGTGCTAAGGTGTAGAGAGTTTCCTCAGAGTTAGGCCCAGGAAAGGTTTTACAAACTACATGACATTTGAGCTTGGACTTCAAGGATTAGTATCATATCCCCAGACAGCAGATAAAAGAACATGGTACACAAAGCCAGGAAGGCATGAAAGGTGCCTGGAAACACAGAACCTCTGGGACTTCAAAACTCAGGAAAGCAGCTGCCAGGGATGCAGCAACAGGGATGACTGCAAAGGCCCCAGAAACATGAATGGAGGGGACCCGCCCTAAAAATAGTACCAGAGCAGGCAAACAGTGACACATGTCTAGAAGTGCAGTCACTAGGAGGTGACTAAGCTAATGGGGAGTTGCCTCCCTTTCTTGATTTCATTCATAGTCTCTCTCCACCTCTCTCCCTCTCTTTCCCTCTCCCTCTCCCTCCCCCCCTCACTTCCCCCTCTCTCTCTCCCTCCCGCCCTCCCTCTCTCCCCACTGGAGGAAGTAGAGTGGGAGGCAAGCGTCTATAAGAATTCACAGCTACCCCAGGAGCAACTGCAGATACTGGAACTATTCACCAAAATGTTCACCTGCCGTTACAACAGCCACTGTGCCAGAGGCCAGGCAGAGCACTCAAAGGACCCCTGTTCCAACAGGGGCTCCAGGGACCCCCTGAAGTAATAATCATCAGATGATTGACTGCAGGGTGTCACTTCCACACAAGCACACTGGCCACAAACTCACCAATCACTTCAAACCATAGCCAGCTGGGGGAAGATGCAAGGCTTCTGACTAAGAAGTGAAAATTCTCTGAGGAAGTAAACAGGCACGAGCATAAAGGGTTGATAGGTGCTTATAAAGCATCATTAATTACAAGAGTCAGAAGAGATCATGGAGTTCAAACCAATTTCAACTGCGGAACCCTTTGTTCAAACAACATCTTGCGTGAAAGTCAGAGATATAAAACAAATAAAAGGAAGGAAGGCAGAGCTTACCTAAGTCTACCAACCCCTCACTCTCTACAGAAGCCGCCAAGATACCCCTCAGAACCCCTCCCCCCAGGGCTCAGGAGAATAGGGGTTTTTTAATCATCAAAGTAACACATGCTTATGGTGTTAAAAATCCAAACATACCAAAAGACTTGTAATAAAGGGCAAAAGGAGTTCTCTGCCTACTCTTACGCCTTCCTACCTTCCACTGTTTTTCCCCCAGAAGAAATGATTTTTCACTCTTTTTACTGTTTCTGCTTTAAATTCTTCGGAGAGTTTCCTTTACCTTGCTAAATGATATGCCTGTACTTCTGTATCTTGATTTATTAACTTTAGAAACCTTGTCCTGTTTTCTGCACTGACAGAAGAGAACTTAGTTCAACCTGCCACCCTCACCTCCCAATATAGTCACAGCACTATTTGAACTTGATTTTTATTTTTATCAAAGTAATACATGCAATTAGTTTAAAATTCCAACCAGGGACAAGGGCTTATAGCAAAAAACAAAAACAAAAACAACCAAAAAAGCCCAGAAGCTCAGTCCTATCTCTTCCTTCCCTCTCATTGCCCCCATGCTCCTTCCCACTAAGGTAGGTTGGCTCGTGGGAGGAGAAAACTTCTGTTTGGTCCTCCCCCCTTTTTTTTCAATAGCATTCACCACCTTTTCTAGCAAAGGCTTTATTGTGGGCTTTACTATGCTCTTTGTTATGTTCACTGATGTATCCCACATATCTAGAATAAGGTCTGACTCAACAAATATTTGTTGAATTCATTAACACAAAATTCTGTGGAAAAGGGAGAGAACGAAGTAGGGCTTCTTGGAGATAGTGTACAACCAGTCATTTTACAACCGATTCATTCTATGGGAAGGAATGGATATAAATGAAACTTTTATTTTATAGATAAGGCACAGTGCTTCTGGACGGTGCGAGGGGGGTGCTATAAAGATAAAGACTTCAGTTCAGACCCTCTTATTGGTTTTACATGTTTGGACAAGTCAGTCCAATTAATTGCCTTGGAAAGAAAGTAGCTATTTGCTTAGGTTGGTCGAGGCCAGGTGGGAAATGAGTGTTGAGAAGTGCCCTTTGCCAAACCCACCATCCCAAGGACAGTTCCTGCTGTGAAAGGAGGAGCTGAGATGCTTCCTCCAAGGGTGACAGCCACCATGGGCCCCAGAACCACAGGCCATTAGCCCAGAGCTGGGCCCCGGGCATGGCCGGGGAGAAGAGAATTCAGTCCTGAGCCCAAGAACTGCATACTGTGAGTCCTACCTTCCAGATGCATCTCATAGCCCTCTAGTCCCAGGAAGACTTTCCTGAACCATCCCACTCCCAACACAGGGCTTTACAGACACCTCTCCGTGGCTAGTATCTTACCGTGCTTTGCCTGGTAAACTCCTACAGAGCTTTTGGAATTCCTGACCACTGGCCAGGTCACAGGGCGAGTTCCAGTGATTGGAATGTTTCCATAGTCTTCAGAGTTCTGCCAGCCTGTTCACCATTCCCTGCCTCTGTGTCATCTACGACTCCTTCTGGCCCCCTGACATGTCCCTGTATCCATAGCTTCCTGAGCTGAAAAAAATATCACTGTCTCTTCATCAAGGCCATAACACCCCAGGCTCCTGTTTTTCCTGGGCCCGGCGCGTCTGGCCCCTGCCCATCCTCCGAGCCCCTTCTTACCATTTCTCTCCCTCGCACCCTCCATGCCAGCCCCAGCCATGATGGACTTGGAGTTTTCAGTCCCCCAACTCTGCTACACTCTGCATCATTTCCAAGCCTTCATCTATGCTCTGCCTGGATCATTCTTTCCCTCTTCTTCACCTGAATAAATCCCCTGGGGGTCTCAAATTTAAAATTCACTACCTTGGGTAGTACTGGTTTTACTTTATTTTTCCATACATTTTGTTCTGATTATGTTTATTAAAATGTTATTCTTGGGGTGCCTGAGTGGCTCAGTTGGTTAAGCATCTGACTCTTGGTTTCGGCTCAGGTCATGAACTCGTGGTTCATGAGTTTGAACCCCGCATAGGGCTCTGTGCTGATAGTGCAGCCTGCTTGGGATTCTCTCTCTCTCTCTCTCTCTCTCTCTCTCTCTCTCTCTCTCCCTTTCTGCCTCTCCCTTGCTCACTCTCTATCTCTCTCTCACACAAATAAATATTTTAGAAAATGTTATTCTTTGTTGAATCTAATAATAAAAAATTGAGAACTGTAAAAAATTAAATTAAAATAAAATAAAATTTACTTCCCCGGGCAAGCCTTCCCTGGCACTTCAGCCATGGTTAGGTGTCCCTATTATGAGCACCCCATGCTTGCCCTATAAAATAATCATACTTCCTAAAATTTATTTTTATTTCCTATTAGACCATAAGCCCTTTGAGGGCAGGAATTTTGTCTCCTCAGTTGCATTCCCAGTGCTCAGCGTAGTACTGGGACATAACAGATGCTCAATCAATACTTGCACAGGAAGCTGGGTTGACTGATAGGATAGAAGGTGTCTCCATTCAGTTCTCCAACACTAAGCCTCAGGAAGGGAAAGGCATGGTTCCAATCAAAAAGGGCTTTATAATCTTGTTTGGGAAACCCAGCTTAGACCTCCTGACACAGTGAGCAAATGACAGGTTCCCCAGTGACCTACAGAGACAAGCCATGAGTGTTGTGGGTAAGCTGAGGTGGGAGAGATTCCCGGGATCTGGTGACCAGAGCCTGCTCCTGGCCCAACAGACCAGAGGTGGCATTCTGAAAGATGAGGTGTTTCCTACTTAGAGGATAAGGACAGGCAAGGCTGGACAGAATTGCAGCTAGAATGAGGGGAGGGGAGATGTGTGTGAAATAGCAGACTGTGCAGGCTGATTTGAACTACTCTAGAAAAACAAGGCTGGAGCCAGATAACACAGAGCCATTAAAGTGAGGCAATGGGGGGGGCGCCTGGGTGGCGCAGTCGGTTAAGCGTCCGACTTCAGCCAGGTCATGATCTCGCGGTCCGTGAGTTCGAGCCCCGCATCAGGCTCTGGGCTGATAGCTCGGAGCCTGGAGCCTGTTTCCGATTCTGTGTCTCCCTCTCTCTCTGCCCCTCCCCCGTTCATGCTCTGTCTCTCTCTGTCCCAAAAATAAATAAAAAACGTTGTAAAGTGAGGCAATGGGGACCTGAGAAGGAACCAAAAGAGTGAGGAGCATAAGGAAAGCAATGTACCAGAATGGGTCATCTGGGAGCATCTAAGGGAGGGAATAGACAGGAGGGGCTGAAGCAGGAAGGAAGCTTTGTGCTGGATGGAGGGGAGAAGATCAGTCACTACCTAGGAATGAGGGCAAAGGGACAGATTCAAGAAACATTTTAAATGGGGTCACCACAGGCCGCTGCTTCTGACTGAGTGCATCAGATGAAAGAGGGAGATGTGTAGACAAAGGGGATGCAGGACTGTCCATCGCCATGGCTGGGAGATGGCATGGTCAGAAATCACAAAGGCAGATTAGATAACTCTATACATGCCCAATGTAAAGGATAGAAGCTTCTGCGATTTTTTTAAGACTAAGGGGATAGTGCAAGACTATGGGTTAAGACTTGGGAGGTCTCTCTATAAAAGTCATAGTTGATGCCATAAGAATGGGTCACTTGACCTTGGAAGAGAGATAAAGAGAGCCATGAGAAAGAGACTGACTGTCTTGAGCAAAATGATGCAATTCAAGTCAAAGATCCCTCAGTTTAAACCCCAGCTGGGTCACTTACGAACTGGATGGCCTCAGGCAGGTTCATGAACCTCGCAGAGCCTAGTTTCCACATCTGCAAAGTGGGGATAAAAATGCCATCATGGGATTTTTGTAAGCAGTATATTAAATGACCTCTGGAAAGAGACACGTTCAACTCCAAGTCTGAACAGATGTTCAGCAAAGGCAGATCCCGGGGGAAGGAATCAGTGCAAGAAGAAAAGGGTGTCAGATTAAGACCCAGCACCCTGGAACATCACAGAAGCCCAAGGAGACAAAAAGCTCTGGGAGCCAGGATGAACAGTGGCAGGTATTATAGAAAGTTCAAGGGGAACTGGATTGGCAGGAATTACATTACTGACTCTTTTGAGAACGGGATTTTGAGGAGTACAAAAAGAGCTGGGGAACAGAATACAGAAAAATGAAAGAGAAAGAAATCCACACAAAGTCACCCCTATCACTCAGGATGTTAGGGCTGCAAAAAGATTATCCTAGGAACATGGTTTGAACGATAAGACATTTAATTAGACAAGAAGTCTGGAGCGCGGCAGCTTCAAGGCCACTTGCTCAGAGGCCTTCCTGGACCACCCACTGCAGGTGGCTCCTGTCACTCTTCTTCCCTGGACTCTGCCCTTGGTCTCCTCGCATTTCACATGCTCCTCTTCGTCTGTTGCTTTGCCTGTGTGTCGCCTGGCCCATGCACTAGCGCATAAGCTCATTATGGGTGGGAACGACACGCCTCTTGTCTACCATAGTAGTAAGCTCCCTAGCGCGAGGTCTGGAGAATAGCAGATGCTTGATAAATGGTTGTTGAAGGAATAAAAAGACGGACCACGGTAGTGAGAGAGGGCCGAGAGGGGAGACATGGAGGCAGATTCAAACCCAAATCCCTGCTCAGAGAGGGTTCCATCCACCCCTCTGTGTCCAGGAGGGTGTTTGCTAAGCCCCCTCTGCCTTCAGACTGGCGTGTGGGCAGCCCTGGGCACCTGGAAGGGAGGAGGGAAGGCTTTCCAGATGCCCCTGTTATTAGCAGCCCGGACACAACTCTACCCCACGAGGACCCTCCCTTTCTCTATCTGCTCCTAAGGGAGTCTCTCCTGACTGCCACATTGGGTTCTTGGCAACCACCAGTCCAGAAAGATACCCTGAAACTGGAGGATGTTCAGAGATGAAATATCTGAAACAGTGCAGGAACAGGGGAAATGGAATAATTGTAACAGATGAAAAGACCCACCTCTGGGCTTTGCCACGTTAGGCAGAACAGGACAGTTGCATGCAAGACTCTAAGGGTGTGAAGCCCCACAGGGGAGGAGTCGTACTGAGGATGACATGAGAGGGTGTGATTATGTGAAATGGAATCAGACGGGAATTTGGGGCTTAGTGGCAGGAACCATTTCCTCCCAGGGAAAACTCTGAGGTTGGGCAGTGGTTTCCTAACGGAAGGACTGAGGCGCCACCCCAGAAGCATTTAAGCCCACCTTAAGTCAAGCCTGGAAGACTCTGCAAGTATGGTGGCCTCATTCTAGAAGGCCCAGGTCAGCTACTGGAGGGGAAGAGGTAATCTGACGGCAGCATGGTATAACGGTTCTTACACAGGCTCTGTGGTCAGAGAGAAATGGATTCCAGTCTCGGTGTCTGACTGGTGAAGTGCAGTGGAGACGGCACTGGATGAACAGTTAGGAAACCTACATCTAAATCCCAGCTCAGCGTCTTACTAGCTGTGTGTCACCCAACAGGTCACGGTCCCTCTCTGGACTTCGAGTTCTCCATCATCTAAAAGAGGAAAGTAGACCTCATGACCCTAAGGGCTTCCCCAGGCCTGACACCCTGCAATTTGCAGAATGTCCAGCCCTCCAGCTGCTCATATATGTCTGGATTTCTTTCCCTCATTAGGGTCATTTTACATGCAAGACAGCAGGAAACTGGAATCCTCCGGAAGCCTCTGAAATGGAAGTCGCTGAGTGGCAAAGCGTCCGCACAACACAGTGGGCAGGGATTCCCTCACGGGCCCCACCGTGGCCCATCTGCTTCATCTGGAGCCCTGTCTTGGGGGGGCAGAAAGAGCCAGCTGGGAGGACCAGGTGGAGATGGTCCCCTCTGCCCCCAGGACCCCAGTCCTGCATAGAGATCCATGGCCAGATAGAAGCTGGGCCCTGGGGAGGAGCTCTTGCCTCATGGCCAAGGCAGGGGACCAGCTGGCCCCCGCCTTGCTTCACACAGACCTGGGACAGCTGGGCACTGCCTGTGGCTCAGCACTCAGCAGGAAGACCGACCCCGCATCCCGGAGCAGCAGCGGCAGCAGCCCGTTTCTTGGCCCTCACTCTGCATGACCCCAAGCTAAGGGCCTCATCTACATGAGGAGAAAGGTGGTACCCTTGTTACACCCACTTTTCAGATGGTCAAGCAACTTGCCCAAGGTGACACAGCTAAGTGTAAAGTCTGTCCAACCCCCATCTGTCTTATTCCGGATCTCGTTCTCTTTCCAGGGAGTCTCCACTCCCCTGGTGGGAATTCAGAGACTAGAGGCCAGCGTATTCCAAAATCCCGCCCCTGACAGCCTGCAATTGCATTAGCCACACCTCAGAATTAAAGCACTGTATCTCTGAAGGTCCCAGAGTGGCCACGATGAACAGGAAATGTATCAGAATGTCGGCCACTCCAACAGCCCTTAAGCAAACGGGACATGGAGTCAACAAGTGTCAATAGGGGCTGGGACCAAGGCCATTAGGAGGGGAGGGGAGGGGACTTCAGAGATACCCAAGGAGGTCCTCCTAAAGGAGGAGGAGCCTGGCCCAGTGGAGCGACCCAGTGACCATGGTACTTTCCTCCCATGCTTGGACCCAGCCCAGTAATCTAAAAAGACTGGGGATGCACAAGGCCAGGGAAACTCTGGAGAGGCCTCAGAGTGGGGTTCCGGCTGCATGGGGAGGGTGGCAGCTAGAGCCCTGCCCTCAGCATCTAAATCAGGCCACACAGGCTCTGGAGCTTCCGGGCGCCGGATTGCTTTGGGACCCAGGGAACTATCTCTGGAAAAAGATGGGACAGGCTGCTAGCCATCCACCCTGCCTGAGCTCACTGGGTTTTCGGGCAGGGAGGGAGCCCCTGAGCGAGGGGAGGGCTGTGTTTTGAAATAAGTAGGGAAGCCTGCAGAGAGGAGATGAGGCCGGTGGAGTGAGTCCACAGCTCCTGGGGTACTGTTGGAGAGACCAGAGGGCCTGAGAAAAGCCTTTCCAAAGAAGAAAGGCGGGCTCGGAGCCCCTGGCCACGGGCCACCACACCCAGCAGGGAAGGTCAGTCCAACCTACCCTCTGTGCTCCAGAGATAATAATACAAAAAATAGCAGCATGTGTTACTGAACATCAATTCTGAGCTAGATGATAGGGATATAGCAGGGCACAAAACAGACAAAAAGCTGTGCCCTCATGGAGCTTATATTCTAAAAGGAGTGACAAACAATGCGCAGTACAAATAAATGGTACGTTAGAAGGTGATCAGTGCAAAGAAGGGATATAGAGGAGGGAAAGGAGATAGGGGGGGTGCCAGTGTGGGGGGAGGGGAGGCAGTTTGTAATTTTAGATAGCTTGGCCAAAGACCTCACTAAAGAGATGACATTTGAGTAAAGATCTGAAGGAGGCTAGGAAGCGAGCCATGTGGATTCCTGAGGAGGAGCAGTCCAGTAAACAGAAGAGGGAAGCGCAAAGGTCCTGAGGCAGAAGTAGCCTGGCATGTTCAAGAGGTCAGTGTGGCTAAAGCAGACTGATGGAAGGGAGACGGTGTCAGACATGCGGGAAGAGGTTAGAGGAAGCTTGGGTCATGTAGGGAAGACTATTACAAAAAACTATAGCTTCTGGGATCCCCTAAGGCTTGTGAGCAAAGGAGGGACATGATCTACCCTGTGTTTAACAGAATCATTCTTGCTGCTGTGTTAAGAATAGACCAAAGTAGAGGGGCACCTGGGTGGCTCAGTCGGTGAAGCGTCCCACTTTGGCTCAGATCATGATCTCACAGTTCGTGAGTTTGAGCCCTGTGTCGGGCTCTGTGCCAACAGCTCAGAGCCTGGAGCCTGCTTCGGATTCGGTGTCTCCCTCTCCCTCTGCCCCTCCCCTGCCCACACTCTGTGTCTCTCTCCAAAATAAATAAACATTTAAAATAAATTTTTTAAAAAAGAATAGACCAAAGTGGAACTGGAAAGCCTGGTTACTCTTATTATTACCATCACCATCACCACCAGTAACAACTACAATAGCAATACCGGTTATTAAGCCTGTGTCAGACCCAGTGCTACTCCTTTAATTTTCATTAGATGGTTTAAATCTCACAGCAACCCTGGACAGAGAGAGGGCCTTATTTTTCCCATCTCACAGCTAAGGAAACAGAGACTCAGTCAAAGTCAGAAAGTCACACACATACACCCCCTCTCCAACCTGGCCCCGCTCACCTGCCCAGCCCTGCCTCTCACACCCCAACTTCTAACCCACCAGCCCCAGACAGCCACCCCAGTTTCCCCAATTCCATAGTCTCCAGGCCTCTGAGCTTTCCTCACATGCTGTTCCACTGCCGAGAATGCTCTTCTCCCATTCCCAACTGCCACGCAAACTCCAATTCATCTTTTGAGAGACAACTCAAGCTCTGCTTCCTTGGGGGGCCCTCCCAGATTGCTTCCAGCTTGCTGGCTCCTGTCCTCTTCCTGGAAATACAAAGCATTGTAACGATCCTGCAGCGGGCCTCCTGAAAACCATACAAGCTCAAGGCCAGGGCCAGTGCTTCTTTGCCTCCATTTCCCCAACAGTTTTGCATCCAGGTTCGAATCCTAGACACGGTATTGGGTTATCCTAGGGGAGTTCCAATTTTTCCAGTGCAATTTTATTCTAGATCACATTTCCTTCATACATGTTCATTCAAGGGCACACACGGCTGACCTGGGACGGATCGGCGCAGACCCTCGGGGCTGATGGGAGCCAACATGCTTTTGGAGAACAATGGTTGCAACAGAGGAGGTGGTACAATATACAGGGAGCCCTCTGTGCTTTAGCATCAGCCAGCCCCGAGTTCGAATCCTCCTCTGCCTCTACTGTGTGGCTGTGAGAGCATTCTTTAGCCTGGGCCTTGCTTTATCATCTGTAAACGGGGGCAAATGACGTCCTCCGTATGGGTTGCATGAGAGCTGGCAATAGCACCAATGCAATGGAGATGGCATTAATGCCTCCTTGTTCACCCCCATCCCTAACCCAGCTCTGTCTCCAGAAGCCTCTTGTACATTAACACTTGGCCACCATGCTTTGGCCTCATACTTCTTGGAACTTTCGCAATCATTAACCCGGAATCCCCCTTCTGGCTGGAGGCCCAGCTCTGAGGCGGTGCCTGTAGCTTCCTGGCAGCTCACCTGGCCCTGGCCTCTCACCTCGGAACCCCTGCCAAGCGTGCCCCCCCCCGCCCCTCCCCACTGCCTGAGTACATCTATGCGTTCACTCCTTCTCTCCCCACCAGTTGTGGCTCCATTGTTGCAAGGTCTTCCTGCCTGATTGGCCACCTCAGCCACTTCCACGCTTCCAGCAGATATTGGGCAATTTAAAAGGGCAGTGTTCATTTGGGAAATAAGAAGGAGGAAAGACTCCCCCCAACAAAGCAGGTCAGAACAACGTTTGATGCCGGAAGCTAGGCAAAAGTCCTGGCTACCGGTCTTTCGAGGTGTTGTAACATGTCAGGTCCCTTGAAAGTCCAACTCCCTCACTTTGCAAATGAGAGGCTCAGACGGGGTAAGGGATTGGCTCAAAGTCACACAGTCAGTGGGGAGGAGCAGGGAGTCTGATCAGGGCTGCAGACCTGCCTGTGGCCATGGTCTTCCTACTGTACCAGGCTCCCGCTCATCAGGGGCTGAGTATAAACCAGACTGGCTGACATAACAGTGTCCCGTTGAAGACCCTCTGGCTCTGTTTCCCTCCAACCATACGAAAACTTTTCCAGGACGGAATCCCAGAAATCATGATGCCTGCGATCCGTGTCCTCAGCGGCCTCCACAGAAGCCATTTGTCCAGGTTCTGGGCAGCTACCCAGTCAATTGATTAAGCTTCACACTCACGGTCTCCTGAGGTGGTTGATCTTCACCTAACGTCACCACACCAGTGGTTGCAAAGAACTGGAAACCCAAATGGCATGATGCATTTGTAAGGGAAGCTGGGATATATTTAGCCTCAGCCTTCTGAGGTCAGCAGCATACCTGACAGGAGGGCCACGTAGCTCAGAGACACCTGGGTCTCACCCCTGGGAGTCCCTCTCAGTAGGTACCGTTGACAAACTCTTCCAGAGATCCTGATGTCGTGCCACATCGGGACCTACTGAACTACAGCTCTTCGCTCAGTGAGGAATCCCTTCCTCCACATCCTTACATTCATTCAGAGACAGGGAGCTCACTACCTCAAAAGTTAGAAATGTTCTAGCAGTAAGAGCATGGTATATGCCCGGCTGTTATTAGCTTCCCAGGTCCCAGTCAGCCTTCTGTGGTGAAACCAGTCAATGTCTCTTCTTTCTCGGGGACAATAATCAGGCCCTATGTAAGCACACCTTTCAGATGCCTGGTCTCCTTGACCCAGGGGCTCCTGGTGTCCATTGGGGACAGAGAGATTCTCCTTGCCCAGCACACAGGGCTCCAGATGTGGGTCACTGCTCCTCCTCCTGTCCCCCACTCCCATCTGCCACTCAACCACACTTACAATGTGCCAGACGCAGAGCTTAGTACTCGCCAAGTTCAACCCTCCCATTTTACCAATGACAGTTCCAGGACCAAGAGGAGGAAGTGACTTGTCATCCAGCAAGATTAGCCCATACTGGCTCAGCTGGCCCAGTCAGTGATCCCCAATGCACCCTGCAGAAAGTGGAGGTGCTGACACTTTCTGAAAGGTGGAGGACTCCTTGGGGCCCCAGAATCACTGCAATGCCCATCACCAGAAGTTAACAATCATCCCAGCATCCCTGGCCCTTGTTCCCAACCAGAGTTGGGGCTCTGCCCTGACATCTAGATAGCTCTGCGGCCCTCAGCACCTGTCACCTGCTTGCAAAGTATCAGGGGCATGAGAACAGACAGCCCACGTCCCTCCTCCAGGTTATTTATAAAGTGTTTTCAGATGAGTCAGGCACCGAGCTGCCCAGCACCAACCGGGACTGTTCCCTTGGAAATGCTAAAAATTATCCTGGGTTTTGGAATCCCACCCTGACCCTTATTAGCTTCTTGGAGAAAGTTCCAGGCAGGAAGCCGGGACCTCCACAGGTCTGTGGGGCTTTCATGGTGCTCCCACACTAGTGGTCTGAGCCCCAAGCGGGAACCTGAACTTTGGCAGGCTAGTGTTATGGGACAGATGGGGGAGCCCCAGGCAAGGGAAGAGGGGCCTCGCCAGGTACCTTCTTGGCTTAGACCACATGCCCCTTCCTGGTCAGTGCCACTCCCCCTGCAACCTTCCCAAGCCAGACTGACAGACAAGCCCAAGAAGACAGCTCCCACCCCCGCCCCCAGGCACTGGCTGCCCCCACCTCCATTCCTGTGCGTACTGCTCTCCACCTCCGCCACCAGACCGGCTATTTATATCTCTCTGGAAAGGGAGCCGGAGCCTCCAAGCCTCTCCCAGCTTCCTGCTCCTGGCAGCACTCTAATTACTTCCTCAGCTGGGTGCCGCCTGCCACGGGCACCCTGGCTGGGGCCACCATAAATAACTGTCCCTGAGCTCACACCCGGCTTCCCACAGAGGTCAGCCTGGATGCCTTGGATGCCTCCGCCAGGAGCGTCACCACCCAGGGCCTGGTCCAGAGGAAGATACACATCCTTCTGTGAGCCCAAAGGACTCGGGAACTCTCCCTCTCCACTGCAGCCTCAGCCACAGGCCTGGGGGGCACCGCTTGTCTCCTCAGCAAACCTCCAGGGTGCCTGGCACACTCCACAGGAATAGGGAGGGCAGCAGATGTAAAAGCTGCGTCCACCCTCAAGGGAGGTAAACAGTAAACAGCTCATTATGCAACCAAGAGTGAAGTAAGTGCTAAATTAAGATACGAGCTGGGTGCCGGGCCTCCAGGCCTTCAATTCTTCCATACTTTTTTTTTCCCTTATTATCAAGGAAATTCAAATGCAGATAACAAAAAGAAAATTACAACATATTCATTATCCATCCACCCTAGGACACCCTTATCCATCCCTGAGCCCCAGACTTTTTTAAAGAAGGCAAGGTCAGGCCTCAATCTGACGGTTCCTCTACCAGGGGACAATCAACATTCAAAAGAAACCAACAGAAAGATTTCAAAGCAAGATAATAATATGGATAGTATAACATGTTTGCATAAATAAAAATTTTTTTTTCCAAAAACTATTCACATGCCTGGAAAATGTTTGAAAGGATACAGACCGGAGAGTTAATGCTGGTGAGGGAAAGGGATAGTATAGGGGTGGGAGAACAGATAAAAGGGAATTTTTCTTCTAGACGTGGCTTGATTTGCATTGTTACAATAAGCATGGATTTATATACAATTTTATAATTTTTAATTACTTTAAAACTTTTCAAAATTGCTCAATAAATACTTTCTAAAATGTTATAGTATATTATTTTATGTAAAATAATACGGTATAAAATTTTATGCTTGTATTATCTTTGCCCTTAGAACAACATAATCTTAAAACTAAAAGGAGGTGCAGCTGCTGTGAAAAACAGTCCGGTAGTTTCTCAAAAGTTAAGCAAAGAATTACCACACGAACCAGCAACGGCACTCCCAGGTATGTGCTGAAGAGAATTGAAAACAAGTACTCAAGCAGAAACTTCTCACAAATGTTCATGGCAGCACTATCCACAACAGCCAAAAGACGGAAACAACCCAAATGTCCATCTGTGGACGAACAGATAAATAAATTTGTGACGTACTCATACAATGGAATATTATTCAGCAATACAAAGGAATGAAGTATGGATTCGTGCTACAATTGGAGAAACCTCGAAAACATTCTGTTAAGGGAAACAGGCCAGACACAAAAGGCCACACACGGTATGATTCCTTTTATATGAAAAGACTACAATGGGCAAACCCACAGAGAAGGAAACCAGATTAAGTGGTTGCCAGGGGGTGGGGGTAGGGAAGGGAGGGGCGAGGACTTAACAGGTACGGCATTCTTCCAGGGTGATGAAAAGGCTTTGAAACCAGAGAAAGGCGGTAGTTGCACAACCTTGTGAATGCACTAAACGCCACGGAATGGTGCAATTTACATGTTTAATTGTGTTTTTTGAATTTCACCTCAATTTAAAAAAAAAAACAAAAAAAACAATGAAGCACTAAAAAAAACTCCGTCTCCTTTGGCCCTCATCCCTTCCCCACCCCAGTCCCTACACCTCACCACCAACACCTCCTTTGAGGGTCATGAAGGAGAATCCTTCTACTTGTCCCAGCAGAGCAGAGTCTCGGGTTCTGAGGAGGCCATGAAGAGACAGGGGAGGGTCTGAGGGGACAGCAAATATCACGGAGTGAGATAGGGGTGAGCAGGGGCAGAAGCGAGCAAGGGAGTGGGAGGGCAGAGGGAAGAGGCGTGGCCTCACTTTACTAAGAACTGCTTGGCTGTCACAGAACCTTCAGGCAACCACAAGAGGTCAGTACTATTTCCCCGGTCCTCAGACCAAGGTTCTGTGCGACTCCAGGCAGGGCTGAGACCCCCTGAACTGGGGAGGGCAGTCAGGGGTACCTGGAGCAGCCCCCAGGGCATCTCAGTCTGCCCATCACCACTGCCCGGAGCCAGCTTCCTCCGGCTCTCTGGCCCCCACTCCTCACCTGCATCTACAGGCCACCCCCACCCCCAAGGCAGGTGAGAGGCGTGGGGATGGGGAAGGGGGAGATTGAGCAGGTGCGGGGATGCCCTGCCTGGAGAGAGGCTTGTCCTACTTGTGCCCCCTCCTTCTCTTCTTCTGAGTCTAGACGCAGCCCTCTGGCTGGCTGACCCCTTCCCTGCGCTTCACCTCGAGGCCAGGCTTGTGTACGAGGCTTGGGTTCTTGTCTTGTCTGCGTGGGTCCAAACTCAGACTCGCTGGTTTAACGGCTCTGTGATGTTGGGCTCCATTTCCTTAAATGTTAAATGGATATGATGATACAGGTCCCACCCAGATAAAACTGATAGATGAGAAAAGGCTCAAAAAGGACTTAGCGGTAACTGTCTCCTTTTTCTTTTCAGCCAAGCATCTGCTGAGATTACTAAAGCTTTTGGGGTGCATGGGACTAGGGCTCTGTCTGGGCCCATCTCTCTCTGCAGCTGAGGAAAGTCCCTTGTTTTTGGTAGATTCTGGTAAACTTGCCAGGTCTAAGAAGTGCCGGTGTGCCAGCCAGCCCTACCATGGCCTCCTCGAAGCCACTGTCTGGTTATTTCCCTTTTCCCCTTCAGAGCCAAATAGTTCCACCCAGCTGCCTGGCTTTTCACAAGGCTCCAAGATAGTCCAATGTCTAATAATTAAGGTCCAGTGATGCCTGTATCAGGCTTCACAATCTACGAAGCATTTTCCCAGATATTACCTCACTTGGTTCTTACCAAAATCAAACAAATCAAATATAAAACAAATCAAAGATCACTGTTTTATATCTTAGATATTAGACATAGACACACAGATCTAAATCACTCAGATAATATTCTTTCTTCCGAAATCTACTTTGCCTGATATTAATATAGCCATTCCAGCTCTCTTTTGACTAGTGTTACCATAGTATATCTTTTTCCATCCTTTTATGTTGAACATATATGTGTCCTTATATTTTAAGTGTGTTTCTTGAGGGGCACCTGGGTGGCTTAGTCGATTGAGCATTTCAGCTCAGGTCATGATCTCATGGTTCATGTGTTCGAGCCCCACATCAGGCTCTGCGCTGACAGCACAGAGACTGCTTAGGATTCTCTCTCTCCACCCCTTCCCTGCTTGTATTCTCTCTCTCCCCTCTCCCTCACCTCAAAATAAATAAATAAACAGAAAGAAAGAAAGAAAGAAAGAAAGAAAGAAAGAAAGAAAGAAAGAAAGAAAGAAAGAAAGAAAGAAAGAAAGTTATAGTGTGTTTCTTGAAAACAATCAACAGGGGCACCTGGGTGGCTCAGGTGATTAAGCGCCTGACTTCAGCTCAGGTCGTGATCTCACAGTTCGTGGGTTCAAGCCCCATGTCAGGCTCTGTGAGGACAGCTCAGAGCGTGGAGCCTGCTTTGGATTCTGTGTTTCCCTCTCTCTCTACCCCTCCCCCACTCATGCTCTGTCCCTCTCTCCTCCAAAAATAAGCATTAAAAAAAAAGAATAAAAATAAACATTAAAAAAGAGAAAACCATCAGCAAAATGAAAAGGCAACCTGTGGAATGAGAGGAAATATTTGCAAGCTATATATCTGATTAGGGGTTAATATCCAAGATGCATGACCATGTCCAAATGATGTTTAGGCCATGTACATTTAACGTGATTACTGATGTGGTTAGGCTTGAGTCTATCATCTTGTTATTTGTTTTCTATTTGTTCCATCTGTGTTTTATTCTCTTTTCTCACCTTCTTTTGGATGGAGTATTTTTTGATGGTACTGTTTTATCTCCTTACTTGCCTTATTAGCTGTGCCACTTTGCTATGTGAATGGTTGCTTCAGCGTTTATAATATACATATAATATACATCTTGACCTTATCACAGTCTACCTTCAAGTGATACCATACCGGTTCACATCAAGTGTAAGAGCCTTACAGTAGTATACTTCCATTTCTCCTCTTCTAGCCTCTGTCCCCTCTAGGGGACACCGTGACCTAGAAACTCACACGAGGCAATAAGCAGAGATCATCATTGAGTTCAATGAGGTCACTGAACTTTGTGGCCTAATGTCCAGTGTCTTGAAAAAGCACGGTTTCATGTACTTGGTCTGTTTGTTGTTTTTTAACGTTTCGGGGGAAGGGTAAAATCCAGTCCCTCTTACTCCACCTTGGATGGAAGCAGAAGTCCCCACTGTGTATTTGAGGACACCAGGCCTCCAGAGCCAAGCTCCCGGCCTGAGGTGGGGCAGCCAGTAAACGGCCAGGTGGGGCTCCAACCGGATCTCCCCACACCGGACTCGGCGCTCTCCTCCCCTCCCTGCTGCTCCTGGATGAGCCACCCTGAGATAGCAAAACGAGCTGGCAGAATACAACGGACTTTTGCCACCACTGCAAAAAGCTGCCCACAGCATTGTCACTGGTTTTGGAAGCCACTGTGATGATTATTTTGCATAAATTTATCCATTAGATAGGAACTTTCAGCATCTTCCAAACCTCACCTCAAATGTTCCTTCTGCATCTTAAGAAGCCTCTGTGGCAAGTTCCTGTGCTGTCTGCTGCCTGTCTCCTGGGACACAGGGGTCTACCAAGGATGCTGAGACCCACTCCCCAAAAAGGTACTCAGTAATCCACAATATGATATGACTGACTGAACAGTCTCCCCCATTTGCCTTCCCATAAGTATTTTCTGCTTGAATTCATGACCTAATTTGTGGAATTGCAGCCACACTGGTATGTGCATGCATGCGTGTGTGTGTGTGTGTGTGTGTGTGTGTGTGCAGATTGGCAGATAAGGAGGGAGGTCCCCTCTTGTTATCACACTATTCAGCACTCTTTAGGTCCAGGGACCTATTCAACTCAAAGGAGAGGGAAAGAGAGATTGGGGCAGCTAGCGCAGGCCGACTCTACCCAAGTCTGATGGGAGAAGAGAAGCCAGAGGAGCCTTCTCTGCTCTCTCCATCCTGCGGCAGAGAAGAGCCGGGGGGCTCTATTCTCTCCACTCTCTCCTGTACCTGCTGATCCCACAAATGTTTTGAGAAACCAGTCTGAAACAACAGTATCGACTTTCATTCCTACCGCTGCTTGCCACCTGTGTATTTCACTTAAAGCTCTGCCATCCCACAGCCCCGGGACACAGATGACATGGTCAACATGGCCAAGATGTGGCCAGGCCCCTCATCTGTAAACTGAGCCTGGGAATAGCCACCTCCCCAAACTGGTTTTTAAATAGCAAATATGACGCATCTGGCACAGACCAGGAACTTGGAGCTCGGGCTTTCTTTCCACTCTCCTCAAACCCCCTCCACTTCGGTGTATGTTTTCCTGTGTCACCCACAGAAGTCGGTGTCGTGCTTGGAAGATTGTTGCTCATGACGAAAATCAATGAAAGGAAAAACAGTAAACAGCACCTGCCTTGCACCATCCAGATAAGAGGCTCTTGAACTTTGCTGCATGCTAGAATCCCCTGGGGAGCTTTTAAAAACCCCAGTGGCAGGCTGCATCCCAGATCCATTAAACCAGCACCTCTGATGGGACCCAGACATCAGGATTTTGTAAAGCTCTCTAGGGGCTTCCAATGTGCAGCCAAGGCTGAGAACCAGTGGGCTTGTCTGAGAGATGAGAATGCCCTCAGTGTGCTCCCATCCTTTACCTGCCATCCCAGAACATGTTCCCAGCACATCACAGGCTTTCCAGAGGCCTGGGTGCAGTGCAGTGACCAGGACCAGGGACGGTGAGTAAGACCACATTTAAGGAGGCGCTCCTTCTCAGGTCCTTGTAAGTGCAGCGTGGCCATCTCACAGCCCCGAGAAGGGCCCCCTCATACTTTGCTCCCTAGATCCCTCACCCTTAAGGAGGCACTCACTCTCAGGGTCGTGCATCCTTCACTTACAAGACCCCGAGAGTGAGTGCCTCCTTACTCAATCCCTGAGTCCCTGCCCTGACCACCCCCATACACACCTCCCACCCCTGTAGTTGAAAGCTCCAAAGGTAGAATAGCCAAGGCCCCTGCCCTATCCCACCCCCACCTCAGGAAAGCATCTTCTCTTTGAACAAATCACCAGACCCTCCTCCGTCCCTGCACAGGGCCGTGGTTACAGCCCCCTGGCCAGAACCCAGCAACTGGCAGGCCACCTGGCTGAGAAGGTGAAGGGGAGACGTGGCTCTTACCTGCCAGCCAGCCACTGTCCCACTCCCTGGAGTTGGCCCCCTGCCCACATGACAGTTCAAAGATTCTGGGGAAATGACAAGGCTTGGCAAAGGCAAGAATGACCTTTCCTCCAGGTGCAGGGTGGGGACAGGAAGGCTGGAGAAAATGTTAGCCTTAGCCTGCTGGGGGCTCAGCTGCGCCCAGAATGGGTTGGTGTTCAGAACAAGGGTCCGATAAGGGAGCTGAAAGGTGGAGTGGGATCCCCAGCATTGCCCTAGAAACCTTGAATGTGTCTGACCCCACTATCCTCTAAGGCCCAGCCCCCTCTTCTTTGTGGTTCTCAAGTGTGGGTGGCCTCAACAATTCCCTGGGGAACTTTCCACCAGGTTCTGCTGCAGGAGTGCTGAACCAGCACACCCAGGTGATTCTGATCCAGGTGGCCTCTACTTTGAGGACCGCCTCCGTGGGCCTTGGTGCCATCACCTCAGCATCTGCCCGCCCCCCTCCCAGCACGTGCTGTAAATCCTCTCTCTGGAAAGGATGTGATGAACCCATCCGCCCTGAGGAGCAACAGACTCAGGAGACTTGGAGGGGGGCTGCTCTCACAAGAGGTCAAGACCCCATGTCCTCCTCTGTGAAGCCTGCACTAACTCCCCCATCCACATCGGCTCACAGGTCTGCAGGGCCCAGCAGGAAAGCGCTGATGAGGGGGCCAGGCTTGATGCCACAGGGAGTAGGGGGGCTGCAGACACCTGAGCAGACAGACGTGCCATCTGGGAGGACAGGGAGGGGAGCAGCCCCTTCTCAGCCCTGCCGGCTCCTGCTGGGGAGCAGCACAGCCCAGGGTTGCTAGGTCTTCTGATCTGTCAAGAGAAGCCGGAAGTCAGATTTTTATGGGCGCTCCAATTTTTAAACCATGGGGGCCAAAGTAAGCATGTCTGAGAGCCAAATCTGGAGGCAAGCGGGCCGTCTGTTTGCAGCCTGGTCTAGACAGCCAGCCCTTCGGGTTGAGAGACCCTGTGTGTCTCCTTACAACCCTTGATGCCAGCTCATGGCTTACTGATCCCAGGGTCCCGGTAAATGTTGCCACATGAGCAAGTAAGTGAAGACATAGCATGGCAGGCAGGCCAAAGGGGACTTCCTGCCCCACCACGCCTAAGTTCATTCATGTCAGTCAGCAGGGATGGGGCGCTGTCTGAAAGCCCCCTCACCCCTCCCTCTCAGAGGAGGCCTGGGCTGATGCCTAACTCACCCACCCTGGGAATGGCTCCTTCTAGCATCTCTGGCTGTGCAGTGAGCATCCCCTACCTACAGACGTTTCCTGGGTCTCCAGCTTCATCCACTCCTGTCACAAAGCCCCCCAGCCTCCTCTGCCTCCAGCCAGGACCTGGACCTAGCCCTCCAGGCCCTGTTTCATAGAGCCCCCTGGCTTGTCCTCACTTCAGGCCACTTCTCAGAAACCTTTGCTCAGGGTGCCCAGCCCAGCCCAGGCCCAGCTCCTCTGAGCCCCGCAATTGCAAGCAAGAATTAGCAAAGCCTCCCAGCTGCCCCTGGGAGAGCGGGGAGGAAAGGAAAGACCCAGTCTTGGGGCCAGTGGAGGCATCTATATGTCCTGGAACACCCCCTGCTAGAGGAAGCATATCTGAGGGCTCTGCCAATCTCAGGAGACAAAGCAGACTGTCGTGGGCAACGTGCCAAAAGGGAGGAGCTCCGCCCACAGGCAGACTGACCGATAGGCTGCCTTAAAAACAAAAGAAACATAGAAGTGAAGGTATTGAGGGGATAATGTGAGGTACAGGGTATGTAATGTCACCGCATATGAAGTTCAAGAATGAAGCGAAGCCAAGTGGGTTAATGGGAGGCTGTGGGGCACTGATGGCCAGGGGAACAAGGAAGCCTTCTGGAGGGATGGAGGTGTTCCGTATCTTGACCTGGGTGGTACTTACACAGGTGTATGCATATGAAAAAATACACAAACTATACAGTATACTTAAAGATTGGTGGACTTTACTGTGTATAAATTTAATCTCCACAATAGAAGAACAAAATAGCAATGGAAAAGAGGGTAAAGGCCTCTCACAGACACCCACAAATCAAGGAGCTGGAGACCTGAGACCAGCTTCCTGGGAAAGCTTAAAAAAGAGGGAAAAGGCCAATGAGGTGTAAGAACCGTGCTCCCAAGTGAGCCATGGAACAGAATTCTAGCAAAGTTAGTCAGCCAGCATGTGGCCAAGTTCAAGTGCAAACACGTAGTTGAAAATGTGCTCATGGAAGAAGCCTTGAAGGCACGAAGTGACTGGCCCCTAAGAGCACTGCAGCCACTTCTTTTAAAGTCCTTTGGCCTCCTATCCTAAAGCCACAGCACCGTGGGGTGGCTATTCTGACTCTGATGCAGAGCAGCACAGGGGCCCAGGGAAGTTCAAGAACCTGCCCAAGGTCACACTGGCCAAACCAGGACTCAAAGCTCCGCATCAGACTACAGAGTCCTCAGAGAAAACCATGCCTCTCCCGGGAAAGCAATGCAGACGTGTAGAATTCTTTGTCCGTAACAAGAGCCAATTACTAGGGACAGTCATTTTACCCAAACTTGATTTGGGGGATAATTTTGTGCGGGGGCTAATGGTCAGCCTTTTCTTCAGAAAAATCTCTGTTCTCAAGAGTCAGTGGTCTGAGAAGCAGCAGGGTGAGAGCTGTCTCTCGCTCTCTCATCTGTGTCCTACCGCCCTGGCACATGAGGTTTGCTGAAAGAGGACATATCTTCCCTTTGACAGACTTCATAACAAACCCGGAAGGGGGAATCGATAGCTGCAAAGAGGGGTGTGACAATGCAGAAGGTGTGCCACCCCTCACCAGAACCTGAGGTCTCCTCAGACAGACACGGGGCAGGCCAGCAGACTTGAGCCAATGGGTTGATAGTGGCACAGGAAAATAGAAAGAGTATGGTGGGCACCGTTATCACCTACCCTGAAGCCATCTCCCTCTTCTCTTCATTACAGACCCTGTTCTAGCCCCAGAAGGTAAGTCAGGATTGGACTAAGGCCAACACAGTAACCTCATTTGCTTTTCCCAGCTTCTCACTGTCCCAGTTTCCCTTGTAGTCAGGATACAGTTCCTGACATTATATTAATGAAACATGAAGATAAATCTGCTGAAAAGCTTCTTGCTTCCTGGTAAAAGAAATTGACACTTAGTGCAAGTGTCCTTCTGGCCTTGAATGTGGTTGTGTGAGGCATGATGGCTGGAGCTGTGGCAGCTATCCTGTCATCAAAAGGTAACAAACTTAAGCAGAGCAAGCACAGTGAGGATGGCTGAACAGAGAGATCAAAAAAGTCTGGTTCTCTGTTGACATTTTTGAGCTGTTCATCAACTCTGAATCAGACTTCACACTGAGATAATTCAGTGTCATTATGGTTTTAAGCCATTGTCTATTTGGGTCTTCTATTACACATATCCTATCTGACATAAAGGGCAGAGGCAGGGGAGAAGCTGAGGTGGCTCAGTCAGTTAAGTGTCCAACTTTGGCTCACATCATGACCTCACAAAACCCCACATTGGGCTCTGTGCTGACAGCTCAGAGCCTGGAGCCTACTTCAGCTTCTGTGTCTCCCTCCCTCTCTGCCCCTCCCTTGCTTGTGCTCTGTCTCTCTCTGAAAAATAAATAAAAACATTTTAAAAATAAAATTAAAAATTTTTTTAAAAGGACAGAGGCAAATAGACACAGCCTACAGGATTCAAGTCACACAACTGAGACCAGATAAGAAGTAGGGGCAGGCCAGTCAAAGGGCAGCAGGAAGTAAACCTTGGTGGCATCATCAGGCCAAGGAATGATTCCTCAGCATTTCCTGGGCCATCCGGCCTAACGACAGCCTGACCGTGCTACACTGGCCCACCCTTTCATGCTCCTCCAAGTGTCTCTCACTGGTGATTACCCAAAGCTAAGGCAAAAACAACCACTGCCCTACAGAGTCACAGAGTTACTGGGATCTGGGGTTTGACATACTGTCACCTTGGACAGAGAAATGCTAACACGCTGGGCAAGGAGATCTCTTTTCAATTCAGCCCAATACTAAAAAAACAGCTAGAATAATTGCACTGTGGTCCATGCATTAATCAGTAGGGCAGCTATGGAAGATCTTTGAATTCTCTCCTGATGGTAAATTATTGTAAACTTTTTATACTATAATGACCTGTTAAAGTCAGGAAGTAAGCTGCAAAATCCACATGAATTAAAGATCAGACACGAGGCTTCAGATACATTTCTCACTGCGGCAGACTCGAACAGTATTCACACTCCTCTGTTGTCAGGGGTGCTCTGGTGGGGAGGGGGAGGGGAGCACATTGGACGTTCACAGCAGCCTATGAGCCAATTTATCAGCAGGAAGATTTCATGCTCAGAGCATCCAGCTGGGGCAGGTCAGAAAGGGTACCTCAAGATCTGTAAGACAAGGGAGTTCAAATTCATGGCCAGAGGGGGAAAAAAAAAAGTCATGAGTCTGGGAACCAGTTCAAGATCCATCTGAAGGGGAAAGTCTGGGTTTAGTGGTAAAGCTGAGTGAGCTCTGAGATCCAGAACCATGAAGAACAAGGCAATAGCCCAAGCAAAAAGAAATGGAAGCATCCCTAAAGAGAGATCTGCTTAGCCAGTGAGTTTCTGCATATCACCTGCACCAGGTGAGTCTAGACCTGCAGAGGGAGGAAAGCACTTCAGCTGGCTAAGGACAGATGGCAGGAATGTGGCCGCAACCAGGATTCTCACGGTGATTCATGCCTTGGGAGTGATCATCACGATGGCTTTCATTTGAGAGGTTGCCATGTGTTGCACACCATGCCAAATGTCTTTCCAAATCCTCACAAAGCTCCATGATTTAGACTCTATCATCATTGCCACTTAACAGATGACAAAACTGAGGCCAAGAAAGGTCAAGTCAGTTTCCCAGAGTCCCACGGCTGGTGAGTGGCAAAGGCAGGTTTCCAAGCCCAGGCTCTGAATCACTTCCGCAATCTCAAGTCTACTCTCTCTTCTCCTCTCCTTGTTCTACAGGAGCTCTTCCCACACCCGGTGGCAGCTTCCACCATCCTGCCCTCCTCTCCCACCGGAAGTGCCTGCGACAGTGTGGTTGGTGCCAAGTTGTTTATCTCTGCCGCGTGGTGACCTCACGATACCTGGTGTGCACCTGGTCTCCCCAGCAGCACTGTGAGCTCTTTAGGGACTGTGACAACCAGGAACACTGTCAGTTGCCAGTGACAGAATGCCCAACTAAAGCTCCTGTAATGAAGACACTTATTATCCCATACAACAGGAAGCCTGGCAGGCAGAGATCTTCCAGATTATGTTAATTTAGTGGCTCAACAAAATCAAGGCTTTGGGTCCACTTCCCTGGCACTCTTTTGGCTTTACCCAGCATGCTCATCAGAAGGCTGCAACAGAGCTCACACAAGAACATCCAAAGATGGGAAGGAGCCCTTGTGTCCCTTGTCCTGAGAGCCAAATGCTCCCCTGAGATATTGTGATGTAGAAGAAGAAATATTTGTTTGGTCTTTGTCTTTGTTCCTGGCACAGAGCTCCAAAAGCCTTTGGAATTTCCCAAATGATGAGAGGCATCAAGGTGAAAGGAACATCTTTTGTTATTCATAATGAGGCCATTTTGACCACACCTGACTTTCCGTTAATGAAGTGTTTTTGGAAAGCCCCTAGAAACCCAACTGTAGGGAAGGGGGTGGGGGGCTAGTAGTCAGGGGAGAAACCCTGTGACTACAGGGTGGCGACTTTCAGTCCCACCCTTCAACCTCCCCAGAGGGAGAGGAGCTGAAGATTGGGTTCAATCACCAATGGTCAATGGTTTAATCAATTGTGCCTATATGATGAAGCCTCCATTTAAAAAAAAAACAAAACAAAAAACCCTAACTGAAGGGGTTCAGAGAGCTTCTGGTTGGTGAACGCGTAGAGGTTCCAGGAGGGTGACACCCACAGAGAGGGCCCCTTCCCCCATAGCTCGCCCTACGCATTTCTTCCATCCAGCTGTTTCTGAGTTGTATCCTTTTACATTAAACTAGTATTCCAGTAAGTAAACTTTTCCTGAGTTCCATGACCCATTCCAGCAAATTAACTGAACCCAGGAGGGGTTTGTGAATACCTTCAGTTTGTAGCCAGTAGTTTAGAAGCACAGGTAACAACCCGGACTTGTGATTGGTGTCCAAAGTTGGGTGTGGGAGGCAGGGGCAGTCTCACAGGACGGAGCCCTCAACCTGATGCTAACTCCAGGTAGACAATGTCAGAACTGAACTGAATTGTGGGACCCCCAGTGGGTGTCCCACTCTGGTGACCAGGAGTACCAGAATTGAGAGTAGAGTGTTGACTGGAGAAACGAGAAGTTTCGGCTTTCCACCCCACTGCACACACCTCTCCTGATGCCCCACTGGCCAGCACTGCATCATACATCCTGACCTAAACAGCCATGAGCAAGAGGACTGCGATTGTTGTGATTGGTGTAGATGCAAACCTTGAGTGCACATTACAATCACTGGGGGGCCCCATGCACACCTTGGGGGTATCTGATTTCCCTGGTCTGGAGTGCCTCTCCTCACCATAGTTTTAAAACCTCCCTGGGTGATGTTAACGTGCAATCTGGGGAATGACTGGTTGGGCTAATGAATATTTGCCCTTTGTTGCTGGGAAAGGGGTCATGAAGCATATGGCTGCCCCACACCTGAACAAAACCTAAGTCAGTCTGAGTGGACAGCCATAAGATCCAACACAGGGCCCTCTACTTCTACGTATGTGATAGGTGCTCAGTAAACACTGGTGTTAGTGAATGGCACCAGCCATTCCCAAGGATGGTTTGAAACTTCTTCCCCACCCCACCGACAGCAATTTTGGTTATCTTACAGCATTTTTCTTTTTTTTTTCTTTAATTTTTTTCATTACTTATTTTTTGAGAGAAAGAGAGAGAGAGTGTGAGCAGGGGAGGACAGAGAGAGAGGGAGACACAGAATCTGAAGCAGGCTCCAGGCTCTGAGCTGTCAGCACAGAACTCACAAACCATGCGATCATGACCTGAACCCAGGTTAGACGCTTAACTGACTGAGCCACCCAGGCACCTCATCTTATAGTATTTCTTGTTTGCTAATGTATTCTCTTTGATATTATATGGATATATTTGTCTATAAATATATATATGTGCATATACATATACATATATCATATTAGGTAGGTTAGAGAAGTGTCAAGCTCTAAGAATGTTATCAATAATTATATTAAGCAATGTTTCTTTTGGCTGTTCACTATGTGCCTGCTGGCAGCCCTGTGCAGAGCAGCAGAGGATCTGATATAGGCATGATGATTATTACGTGGAAAGGCAATATTTGGCATCGTGATAAAGAATGCACACCCAGCCATATCAAAGCTCTACCACTTGATGTTGTGTGGTTTAGCTAAGTCCTTAATTTCCCTAAGCCTCAGTTTCCCCATCTGTAAAGTGAGGGGTCATAATAAAGCACTGGCTTTGTTGTTCTAGCTGATCTTGGGTTCAAATCCCAGCTCTGGCACAGACTAGTCATGTAACCTTAGGAAGGTCTCTTCACCTCTTTGGGCCTGTATTCTCCCATCTGTAAAATGGAGAAATCTTACTATGACAGCAGCTTTCAGATGTCTGAAGGACTGTCCCCTGGAAGAAGCATAAGGCTTGCCTGGTATGAGTTTGGAGGGCAGAACCAGAGCCACAGCGGGGACATCGTAGGGAAGGAGATGTAGCTCTAAGTAAGAAAGACTCACCCTCTCCACCAGGAACAACAGTTTTGTGGGCAATGACTCTGGAGACCTAGACACCATCAGGCAGAGGCCAGAGCCAAGATCCCACTAACTCTGGGTGGTAAATGCATGAAATCCAATCAAGGAAACCTAGCCCCAGCTCCCCAAAATGCTAAGAAGCTTTTCCCTTAGGCAGTATTTCTCAAACTTTTACATGCATAAGAATCCCCTCAGGGGGCATGTCCAAAAAGCTGATGCTAGTCCCCACTCCTGGAGATTCAAATTCAGTAAATCTGAGGTGGGATCTTATTTTCCACAGGATGATATAGGCTCACATGCCTCAAGGACATGAGGCCTAAAGTCCCACTTGCTGCCGTTTCAGAGCCCCAAGATTGGGGGCTGAGCCCATAGTTAGAAACACTGCACACAGAGAACCACTTTGAGCTAAGAAAGATGAGCCCAGAGAATCATCCTCACCCTTGAAGATGCCCAGAGAGAGAACAAAGCAGGTGCTAATGAATTCTGGTCCTAAATCAGGAGGTGTGGCACGCAGGCACCTAGGAAGGAGAGAAGTTATTCAATGTGATCGCTAGAAAGGTCGGGGATGACAGCATCAGGATGCTGACAATAGACCCCCATGCAGCCAGTCTGCAGACAGAGATTGAGAGGAGACATGGAAGGGAAGAGCAACAGGACACAACTAGAGGGGGCACCGTTTACCTTGGAGTCCTTGTAAATGGCACCACTAGAGTTGCTTATGGCTGGGGTCCCTCAAAGTATGGCTACTAAGGCACAGCCCAAATCTTTCAACACAGCATTCAAAGTCCCCCAGCGTCGGGCTCCTGCCCACCCTACAGGTGTCTTTTTTCCCTGAGCGGCCCCTCCTGGAGCTGAATTATTTGCAAAAAAAAAAAACTGGGAATTCTGCAGGCCATACTCTCAAAGCATCCCAGGTTCCAGCCATGTGGCCCTTGCCAGTCTGACCTCGCCCAGCTCTTGCTTTCTTCTCACATGCACACTGTCACCCTACCCTGTGTGCCTTGGCAAATTCCACTCAGCTTCAAGACCCCACGGGTAGCCTTTCCTAGCACCCTGGACACACACACACACACACACACACACACACACACACACAGAGCAATCTGTCCTCCCACCTCTGGGTACCCCCAGAACTGTGCCGAATTCCAGAGCAGAACTTAACACCCTTCCGTGCAGCCTCACAAGGTCAGAGGTCTTTGTATGTGTTGTCCACTGGTGTATCCCAGGCACCTAGGACAGTGCCTGGCATGTAGGAGATTCTGTGTAAGCATTTGTTGAATGAATTAATGAACTTTCAAGAGAGAAGCTGCCAGCAACATCAACCAGGTGAACCAGCAAATCACCTTGGGATCAATGTTCTCAGTTTGGGGAACAGACTCCTGGGAAACCCTCTTAGTTATGCAAAGGTAAGGCAAGGAGACATTCATCCCCCAGGACCACATATGGCCCAACAAAGACCACTGCTCCCAATACCCCGTGGCACTCAGAAAAGATTACTGAGGAGCAGAGGGTAAATTTGCAAGGCATCCACAAAGTCCACTGAAGGAAGTCCTGCCCAAGCCCTGTGCCCTCAAAGAGGGATGTGATGAGAGGTTCTCCAGTGCAGGGGTTTGATGCTGGCTGAAGTCACAGCACAGGCTCCAAAGGGAGGGGGCATGTGATGCCCTGAGTCTAATCCTAATCTTGGGCCCTGAAGACTCAAGGATGGGGAATAGCTTGAGACCAAAGCTGACTCTCTCTTAGGATTCAGCCACTTTGGCGCTGAGTGAGCATGAACTAACTAAACTAATTAGAGCTTCAGGAGTCCAAGAACAGACAGGCCTGCAACCCACCAGAGACCCAGCCCACCGCATCCCTATGGCAGGTGGGTGAGGAAGTACAGGTGGGTGAGGAAGTACAGGTGGGTGAGGAAGTACAGGAAGTCCAGGACTAGGGCCAACATCTGAAAGCCTGGAAGCTGGGGCCCATGAATGGGCAAGTCCCACCCTCCAGACACCTTCCCGCTTGGCACTTCAAAGCACGACTGAGCCCACCAGACTGAGTAAGCGCCATGGATTCTTGGATGATTGCGGAGTGGAGAGGAAGCCTCACTAGGGAAATACCAGCAAATGGATTTTTTTACATGATTAATTGGAAAAATAAGGGCCGTGACTGCATTTGGGCAAAGTGGTAATTTAGCGCCCATCCAAACCATTCTTTTTTTTATTATTTACACAACACGTATTTAGCGAGGATGAGGAGAAACTGATTTTCTCTTATAAAACTTGAATACCTTTCTTTAGGTTTAAAATAATGGATTTATTGCCTGCATTTATTATAGGCAATTTTCTAAACCAGACAGCTTCCTGGGACGCATAGACACCATTTAAAATTTAGATGCTAAAATAAATCACTTGTTCCTGGTAAACAGCACTGCACAGGCATTAATCAGCTTCATGGTCTCACCTGGCTGGTGCTGGTAATGTCAGTGACCTACAGAGGGTGCTCAGGATGGGGGGCTTGGCTTGCTGCCCCAAAAACTCAAGGAAGAGAAGATATGAAAACAGTACAGAAGTAGGTCAGCATTAGCGAGGAGGGGTTTTGTCTTATTTTGCTGTTTCCACTTGAGCACACTTCTTCAGGCTGAGCCAAACCAATTAATTCAGGCCAGGGGTCGGCAAACTTTTTCTGCAAAGGGCCAGCTAGTAAATATTTTAGGTTTGGAAAGCCAAGAGGCAAAATTGAACAGTTCTAGCTAAAGGGCTACATGGTCTTTTTTCACATTTACATTTAAAGCTGTGAAAACCATTCTTAGCTCTTGGGCTGTACAAGACCAGGTGGTGGGCTGGATTTGGGCTGTGGGCCATCGCACGCCAAGTCCTGATTTAAATCAGGCAGTTATCAAAGGGATATGGAAACCTGAGTTCCCAGGCCCCAGGTGTATGAGTTATTATTATTTTACTGCTTTGATTAGGGCAATTTAATAGTTGAGAACTGCTTAAAACAATACTGAATGAAATCAGGATACTACCTGCTGTTCCCCATCTTTCTATTTTTTTTTTTTTTAGGTAGGCTTCATACCCATCGTGGAGCCCAATGAGGGGCTTGAACTCACGACTCTGAGTTCAAGACCTGAGCTGAGATCAAGTGTTGGACACTTAACCAACTGAGCCACCCAGGCACTCAGCTTCTTCCCCATCTTAATAAATACCACCATTATCACCAAATCAAACACTAGTGGTCATCCCTTAATTCTATTCCTGCCCTTCCTTTCTACCACCAGCAAGTTCTGATGGTCCTCCTCCAAAACATATCTCAACACTGACCACTGGGCTCAAACAGATACTTACACACCAAGGTCATAGCCCACTCCTCACCATGGCCAAAAAGGTGGAAACAGCCCAAACGTCTATCAACAGATGAATGAATGAACACAATGTGCTCTGTCCACACAATGGACTATTATTCAGCCTTAAAAAGGAATGAAGTTCTAATCCATACTGAACCTTTAGGACATTATGCTAAGTGAAAAAAGCAGTCACAAAATGACACATATTGTATGAGTCTGCTTATAGGAGGTACATGGAGTACTCACACTCATAGGGGCAGCAAGCAGAATAGAGTTTGCCAGGGACTAGGGTGGGAAGGAAGATTGAGGGGGATGGGATGGGGGTGCCTGGGTGGCTCAGTCAGTTAAGCGATCGACTGCAGCTCAGGTCACGATCTCACATCTCGTGGGTTCGAGTCCTGCGTCGGTCTCTGTGCTGACAGCTCAGAGCCTGGAGACTATTTGGATTCTGTGTCTCCCTCTCTCTGCCCCTCTCCTGCTCATGCTCTGTCTCTGTCTCAAAAATGAATAAACATTTTAAAAAATTGTTTTTAAAAAGTTGGGATGGTACAAAAGTTTTGGAAATGGATGGTGGTAATGGTCACATAACATTATAAATGTACTTAATGCCTGAATCGTATTAAACGATTAATACGTTTAACTGATTAAAATAGTTTAAATGGGTGCCTGGGTGGCTCGGTTGGTTAAGCATCCAATTTTGGCTTAGGTCATGATCTCAAAGTTCGTGGGTTCAAGCTCTGCACCGGGTTCTGCACTGGTGGTGCGGAGTCTGCTTGGGATTCTCTCTCTCTCTCTCTCTCTCTGCCCCTTCCCCACTTGTGCTCTCTCTCACTCTCTCTCAACATAAATTAATAAACTTTAAAAAAATGTTATATTATGTATACTTTACCATAATTTTAAAAATTAAAAATTAAACAGCATTTTTTAACCCACTCACCAGTGCCCATCTCCCCTGCGTGACTTCGATTTCTGGCCTCTTATAACTAGCCTCCTGGTGTTCCCTCCTGTCCCCTGCACTGCATTCCCCAGAACCACAGAAGTTAGGTAACCACTTTCTTACTTGAAGCTGTCCAGTGGTGTCTCCCCATGCTCTTCAAAGTGCGGGCAACAGACCCGCCACACAGGCCTCTCAGGGCCACAGCCCAGAGCATCTTGTGCCTGCCAGCAACTGAGAAGTGGCCGTGTGGCAGACGCAGCCGGCTCCCCCACCCCCCCACCCCCCCTCCACCCACACCAGCCTCCCGCACAGCTCTCCTTTCTTCGTCCACTCCCCGGACAAGAAGAGCTCATTCCTGCCCTGGACTCCTTTCTGGCCTCCTTTGCAGCCAAGAGCGATCTGATTAATAAGGAGTAAGCAGAGTCTGTTTATATGTAGATGTGATGCCTGGAGCGGCTGCAGCCACTGACAAGCAGCAGGCACAGGCCCGAGAATGTCAGGCCAAACATCACTGAGCATGGAACTTGCTGCAGGTTTCTTTCCAAGTAAGAAAAATAAAAATAAATTTCTATTTGTTTAAGCCATTGGTGGTCTAGTTTTCTGCAACAATATGTATTTCTAACCAATACAACCAGGTCCCCCATGGCCCTGAGAGTAAAGTCCAAACTCCCTGCTGATTTCCACAAGACTCCTGTGCCCTGCTCCTTCCTAGCTCTGTCTCCGTCTCATACTGCTTGCCCCTCGCCTCACCATGCCCTGCCTCCAGCCAGCCCCTCCTCACTGCCCCTCACCCATAACTCTGCATGGCTGGCTCATTATGTTAGCGAGTGTCACCTGCTCAGATGGCCCCTCTCTGCCAGCTCCATCACCTGTCTTACTGTATTTGGAAAACTGAGCACCATGAGAAATGACCATGCTTGTTCATTCGTTGACTTGGTTATTATATGTCTCCCTGCCCCGCCCCACACTACAGCTTAGATCCCACAAGGGGGACCAACACAGAGAACTTGCCTGCTCTGTTCATTGTTGTATCTCTGGTCCGTGGAAGAGTGACCAGCACAAAATAGGGGCTCAATAAATCACTGTTGATTGAACAATGGATGAATTTACAAATACTTGTATGTCTCTTATTCAGTTCATTCTAACCACAACCCTGTGATGTAATCAGGACGAAAGCATTTAAAACCATTTTGCCAATGAGCAAAAGGAAGTCCAGAGTGGTAAAGTGGTTTCCAGCTACTAAACGGCATGCACACCCATGCAGTGGACACAATGGGATGCAGTCCCAGACGGGACCCTTTGCCTGCTGCATGACCTTGAACAAGTCACTTAAGCCCTCCCAGTGCAGTTTCCTCTTTGAAAACAGGACTGATGTTTCCTTCCTCATGAGATGAAAGGAGATAGTTCATAGAGAACATTTGGTTCAAAGCCTGGCACACAGAGTAAGCACTGAAAACAAATAGTTATTCTCACTGTTAATTCATCTTCATTAATCACTGATGTCTACAATGATAGTGCCATAATTATTACGTTAGCTTAAATGTTACTCTCGGTGATAAGGAATGCCACAACCCGGACGGGTGCTTGGGTCTGCCACCAGCCCCCACTGCCCCCTAGCCACACTCCCCACTCTCCCTCTCTACACCCCAGCAGCCCATGAGCTGAGGGCAGGCAGGGGCAGTGCTGTGGTGGGGAGTCAGACATATCCCGAATAGTGGTTCTGTTGGCTTCACTTTGGGCCTTCCGGGCCCAGCCCCACCTGCCTGGTTCTGGGGACTCACTCCATTCACACCATGTGCAACCCTCCCCAGCAACAAGTGAGTCAGGCCTTGAATGCTGGCTAACTCAGGGGAGCCTGCTCACGGGCCCCTCAAAGCCTCCCTGCCTGTGGCCGAGGTGACTCCAAGAATGCTTCACTTCAGACTGGGGCGACTCCTCCCTTGGGCCCCCAGCACGTGTCCCAAGATGCAGCTGAAGGCAACACTCATAACACCGCATGCAAGCCCACATCTGCGTCTCTGTCCGCACAGGGCAGGTGGCAGGGAGGTGGCTCTCTGAGCTCTGGAACTACGACGGGCACGGCTGAAGGCAGCCGGGGCTCGAGTGCCCACTCTGAGTAGAGCCAGTTTGGCCCTACTTGCCATGTGGCCTCAGCTGGCCCACTCTCCGTTCCCTCGGGGGAACGTCTCTCTTCACCTAGGGTGAAGCACAAGCTTTGGCCAACTACAGAACCTTGGGCAAGCTGCTTAAACCCCGGAAGCCACAGAGTATGCCTCAGAATCCCCTGGCCGGGAACCAAGACAGAGGCAGGCCTCCACCCAGAAGCACAAGGAGTGCCACTTCCTGAGCGCCAACTGCATGCCAGGCACCACTCCCCATGCCCTGCCTGGACTGGGCCACACTGCGCAATATGTACTATTATTATCTGCTTTGTGAAGATGCGGGAACAAACAAGACAAAAAGGTCTTGTTCAATGTCACACAATTAAATAAGTGTGGGAATCAGGTTTGAGCCCAGGCAACATGGTGCTCAAGCCTCACCCCTCCTCCCTCTGGCTCCATCAGAACCCACTGGGGTGAGCACACCATGATCTCCCTAAGTGCCACCCCCTGGCAGGGACCAGAGGCAGAAAGGGGCTGGGCCCAGGTTCTTTGATCAGCCCTGCCAGACGAAGCATCTGCTGCCCCAAAGGTCAGATGGGCCCCACTTATGAGGTCCCGCCAATGGACACGGGAACCGCTAATGAGGGCATCATGACAGACAGAGGCCCGCGTGCCAGCTTCTCAGGAGATGGCTCTCACGTCAGGGGCACAGTGCAGGGCCTTGGGGAGGGGCAGGGGCCCCTGTGAGGACCAGGTGTTCTGGGTCCCTGCCTCACCTCTCTCATTCCTTGGAAAGGTCTCTCCTGGCCCCTTTTCCTTCTGTCCCTTCTCCTTCTCTGACTACCTAGAGGCCAATGACCTTGACTCTAGCTGTATAGTGATTCCCTCTAAAGTCAGAGAGGATTGAAGAAGCAGACATTTGCATTCCCATCCTTTCCCCTCTGTTTGCCCATTTGACAGATGAAGTTACTGAGACCCAAGCATCATAGAATCACAGGCTCTCACAGAATGCCACTCTTAGAAAGGACTTCAGAATCTTCTCGTCCAGGGGTACCCAACAGGGAGTAGTAGTATCGTCCCCTCAGGGCAGGTAGAAAAGAGTGGAGTTTTTTGGGTGGCCACATGCCTAGAGATACTACGGGCATGGCGCAAGGATGTTAAATGCCCTGCATTGCATTAGAACAATTTTGCACAGTGAAGAATTGTACCACCCAAAATACAAACAGTGCCCCCTGCCCACCACCATCCATTTCTATAGAAGAGGAAACTGAAGTTCAATGAGGAAAAGTGATTCAAGGTCAAGGTCAAGTCAAGGTCACTGTGGCAGAAGCTGCCAGTTGCCTACCAACCTCCCTTTTCCTTGTCTTCCTTAGAAAAAGAACCCTTCAGGGGCGCCGGGGTGGCTCAGTCAGTTAAGCGTCTGACTTTGGTTCAGGTCATGATCTCATAGGTCGTGGGTTTGAGCCCCGCATCGGGCTCTGTGCTGAGAGCTCAGACTCTGGAGCCTGCTTCAAATTCTGTGTCTCCCTCTCTCTGCCCCTTCCCCACTTGCATTCTATCTCTCTCTCTCAGAAATAAATAAACATTTAAAAAAATTAAAAAGAAAAAGAACCCTACAAACAGCCAAGTGCCAGCCAGCTCAGAAATTCCATCTCCCCACTTCCCCGGCATCTCCCTGTGAGCCATATGCAGTCAGGCCCACCAGATTAAACAGGTGTACTGGGCGGGACCACCGAGAAGCCTCCTTGAACAGGAGGGGTGCCTTTTTCCTGCTCCCCACTCCTCCTCCTGCCTAAACCTCAGATGGAGCCGTGAGGCAATGCACAAAGGACGGAGAAGCAGCAAAACAGAAGGCATCCCAGGTCCTAAAAAAATGTGGAGCCAACACCCAGGCCCCAGCCCCCCTGCCTTCAGATGTCTGCTTTAAACTCTTTTAAAAAACTACTGTTATTGGGGAGATTTTCCTAGTGTTTACAACTAAATTGACATAGTCATGTAACTTGCTTAGATTACTATTCCTCATAGTTTGAGCATCTAAAAATTTTCTTGACATTTATTCATTTTTGAGAGACAGAGTGTGAGTGGGGTAGGGGCAGAGAGAGAGGGAGGCACACAGAATTGGAAGCAGGCTCCAGGCTCTGAGCTGCCCGCCCAGAGCCTGACACGCGGCTCAAATCCATGAACCGTGAGATCATGACCTGAGCTGAAGGCAGACACTTAACCAACTGAGCCACCGAGACGCCCCTGAGCATCTTAAATGTGTCAAGCAGTATTTTGGGAGTTTTCTGTCATTATCTTGGGGGATAATCTTAGGAGATCTGATTTTTAATCCCCTAATACGTACAGACCATTTAGAAACCAAAGGCCTAAAAGAGGAAATAACTTCCTTACCCACGGCAAGGAATAAGCAAAGCCAAGACTGAAACCAAGTCTACTGACTCCTTTACTCTTGCTACTTCTGCTGCTAGCATGAGAAAAATTGGGGCCAGGACAGTAACTCGTAAGGATGCCACTGCTCATCCTCCATGACTAACACAGAAGTGTTCTTGGCCAGTATAGGCTCTTTGTGATGAAAATAAGCCCAGGAAGGTAGCAAAGCCTCCTTTAGTGAATAAGGCCAGGTTTGCTGTTTCTTAAGCAGGAAGGTCACAGTCACTCATTCTTCATGTGAACTCCTGGTCACAGTGGACAGAGTAATTCAGGCCAGTTCTTCACTGAGGACAATGAACAGAAGGTGGGCCAAAACACCGGACAAACGTCTTCTTGAAAACACCAAAGATTACAAACTACCGAGGAATTGCGGGGCTAAGATCTGGGAGAAAACAAGAATTCAGAGATGTGCATAGCCTACAAAGCTGCTTTTGTGCAGACGACATTTGCTACCCTGGAAGAAATAGGTACTGGAACAGGAGCTGGGCTTGGAATAACCTCAGTCCTAGAAGTTATTTCCTCTTTTAGGCCTTTGGTTTCTAAATGGTCTGTACATATTATGGGATTAAAAATCAGATCTCCTGAGATTATCTCCCAAGATAATGACAGAAAACTCCCAAAATACTGCTTGACACAATTAAGATGCTCAGGGGCACCTTGAAAGTGAAAACAAGGGCTTGTCATAGGTGGTAACTCTGAAAACCCCTGCCCTGCACAAAATTGGGACTACAAACCCTAGATGGGGCGCAGAACAGGTGAAGAATGAACTTGACATAAACCAGCCCTCACACAGATTTATATACCCTGATTTCTTACTCAGCAGCATCAAGCAATGAAGTTGAATTGTAGTGGTCCCAGAATGATAACACCCCCAAGCTCTTGGCTGAAGCAAATAAAACTACTCTCTGGATTTTGAATCCAAGACTTCAACACACTATTTCAACCCCCATGAGAAGAACCAAAGAAATAAGAGACCATAGAAAGAGACCCAAAAGTACACAAAGTAT
Source organism: Panthera tigris (assembly GCF_018350195.1). Taxonomy (NCBI): domain Eukaryota; kingdom Metazoa; phylum Chordata; class Mammalia; order Carnivora; family Felidae; genus Panthera; species Panthera tigris. The sequence continues at coordinate 56,078,614 of NC_056670.1, read as the reverse complement.
TGGTATCATCAGACACACACTGAAAACAATTTTGCTTACTGTGTTCAAAGAAAGAAAAAAAAAACTTGAAAAATCTGGCAGAGAACTAAAAACTATAAAAAGTGACAGAGCAGATTTGAAAAGAACCCAATAGAAATTCCAACTCTGAAAAAAAAATTAAATTGGGATCTCAAGGGACAGGGCTGACAGCAGATAAGACACAGTTAAAAAGAGAAACAGTGAATTGGAATGTAGATGGAAAGAAATGACCCAAAATGTAGCCCGCAGAGATTAAAGATGGAAAATACAATAATGAGAGTGGGAGACATAGAAAAGAGAGCAAGAAGGAGTATCATACTTTTAATAGAAGTCCAAGAAGGAGAGAACAAAAAGCATATGACAAGGTATTCCTCACGTGAATTTATTCTGTGCGAGTTCGCTATGGTGATGAAAGTTTTTGCCCTTAAGTAAGCAGAACACTGGTCACAAGCCCTGGGAGAAAAAGCCTAAAGTTTGTCAAAGCCCTCTGCTAATTTTCAACCAACCAAATCCTGAGCAGAGAGAATCCCCCCTGACATCTGACTGAAACCTGAGATGGCAGAGTTTTGCAAGACACGGAAAGGAGACTGGAGTCGGGACTCTGTTCTCCTGAGGTGGGGAAGACACCTACAGAAACCAGGGTGTGGATGCCAGACAGGGAGCAGGTTGAGAGGTACCAGGGGGTTGGAAGGAGCCTGAGGGAGTCTGGGAAAACAGAGTGAAGTCCTGAGAGGGGTCTCCAGGAACACCTCTGAAGGGTTAAGTGGCCCTTAACTCCCTAAGCATCTGGTTTCCAGTGGTCTAGTCATACTGATCCTTGGGTGGGGGCCTATCACCAGGGTGGGCCTCTCAAGCCCAATCTAAAGTAGCTCCAGGCCCCCTTTCCCTCATGCACAGCCCTCAGGGGTCCACAGGGAACACACACACACACACACACACACACACGCACACACACAACCATAGATAGGTGGACCATCCCAAAGCAGACCTTTGTTTCCTACTCTTCACTCTGCCTTCTCAAGCTGAAAGCCACAGATTCACCTTTAGAGTCCTTAGATTTATATCAGACATGGCCTCCTTGGCCCCCCACCAGACCCCAGGAGATACATATCACATTCCCCTATCAGTCTCCTTGAAGCTCACTTACAAGGTTTGAGGTAAGGGAATCCCTCCCTCTGGGGTTGGGCCCTCAATTGTCCTAGGGATTGGGACTCATAACACAGCTTTCTACAAAGAACTCCTCTCAAGGGATGTCTGGGTGGCTCAGTCTGTTAAACATCAGACTTCAGGTCAGGTCGTGATCTCCCAGTTCATGAGTTCTAGCCCCACATCGTGCTTTGTGCTGACAGCTCACCCAGCCTGGAGCCTGCTCTGAATTCTGTGTCTCCCTCTCTCTCTGCCCCTCCCCTGCTAGTACTCTGTCTCTCTCTCTCAAAAATAAAATAAACATTACAGGGCACCTGGGTGGCTCAGTCAGTTAAGCATCCAACTTCAGCTCAAGTCATGATCTCAAGGTTTGTGGGTTCGAGCCCAGAGTCAGGCTCTGTGCTGACAGCTCAGAGCCTGGAGTCTGCTTCAGATTCTGTTTCCATCTCTCTGCCCCTCACCTGTTCGGGCTGTCTTTCTCAATCACTATCTCTCTCTCTCTCTCTCTCTCTCTCTCTCTCTCTCTCTCTCTCTCAAATATAAAATAAAACATAAAAAAATAATAAAATAAATAAAATAAAATAAAATAAAATAAACATTAAAAAAAGAAATCCTCTCAAAAGTCCCCCAAATCTCCAGTTCCTAATCCTCTTTTGCCCTCAGTATAGATGAGCCATCTCACTGGTTCTCAACCACAGTGTCTGCCCTGCAAGTCCTTCTGTACGGGAATCTTTGTCTTCACGCCTCAGCCAGAACTGCAGTAGGAAGAGTACTGGTTTTGTTTCTCATTATGTGTATCTACAACTAAATAGAAAATTCTGGAAGGAGACATAATACAACACTAACAACAGTAATCACCGGAATTTGGAGTTGTGGGCGAATTTAGTTTTATTTCACTTTTATGCATATTTCAGATTTTCTAGACAAATTGTTTTTCAGAGAGAAAAGACATCTTATAGAAGAAGGAAGGGGGGGGGGGGGAGGAGAGAAAGGGGGAAGAGGAGGAGGAAGAAAATGTGGTTCCTGAAGCAAACATTGTTGGTTACCCACCAGCCACTATTTCCCCATTCCATCCTCACTAAATAACCCTTCAAAAATTTTTTTTCATGTATCAGGCAGCCTGAGCTTCAGAGGAGGCTGGACTCTCTCTTCTGCTCCAAAACTGACACTTGTCCAGCACTTGTCAGTCACTTTCCCCTTGCCTTAGGAAGGAACATGTGACACAAAGGGATAAATTGTGACACATCCATGCAATGGAATATTATTCAACAAGAGAAAGAAATAAGCTATCAAGCCATGAAAAGACATGGAAAAAATTGAAACGTATATTAATGAGTGAAAGAAGCCAACCTGATTCTAATTCTATGACATTCCGGAAAAGCAAAACTATGGAGATGATAAAAAGATCAGTGGTTGCGGGGAGTCAGGGAGGAAGGAGGTGAATAGTTGTGAGTCGTTGGCACACAGAGGATTTTAGGGCAGTGCAACCATTCCGCACGTTACCACAACGGTGGAGACGTCATTAAACGTCTCTCCAAACCCACAGAACTACAGCACCAAGAGTGAACCCTAATGTAAACTACTACGGATTTTCGAGTGACGATGTGTCGACATAAGTACATCAATTGTAACAGATGTACCACTGTGGTGGGGGATGTTCATAGCGAGAAAGACTGCGGTGGGGGAAGGGGGGGCGGAATCTGGGAACTCTGTACTTTCCCCTCAGTTTTGCTGTGAAACTAAAACTGCTTTAAAAATAGCCTATTTTGGGGGCGCCTGGGTGGCTCAGTCAGTTAAGTGTCCGACTTCAGTTCAGGTCATGGTCTTGCAGTTCGTGAGTTCAAGCCCTGTGTCGGGCTCTGTGCTGACAGCTCAGAGCCTGAAGCCTGCTCCGGATTCTGTGTCTCCCTCTCTCTCTGCCCCTCCCCTGCTAATGCTGTCTCTCTCCCTCCCTCCCTCCCTCCCTCCTTCTCTCTCTCTCTCTCTCTCTCTCTCTCTCTCTCTCTCAAAAGTAAAAAAACATGAAAAAATTTCATAAAAAAAACAACAGTGTATTGAAAATAAAAAGTGTTGAAAAGATACGAGAAAAGAAATAGTTCCCTTCCTGCCTGTTGGCAAGTCCTTGTGAGATGCAATACAGCACCCAGTGCCACGCAATGGAAAGACAGAGAATACCTGGCTTGTTGGCAGTGGGGGACCAAGGGCAGCACAGTGCAAGGGGTCCCCCCAGTGCAGGCAACAGGGGTGCAATGACAGAGAATTTTAAAACATTAGTAAAACAAATCAAAAGTCAGTTGCCTCATTATTATCACCAAACAGCAATTTTACGCTGTATTAGTGATAATTCTTCCCTAAAAAAAAAAAAAAAAATCTCTTGTCGGTCTAAGTTCTAAACAAGTGCTACAGTTCCTGCTGGGCTTTAATACACTGGCACTTCACACACTTTCATTACTTAGTCTTTAAAAAGCACCATATTCCACGTGACCGCTAATTCAGAAAGCTCCCAGGTATTCGGCCAGCCCTTCATACAGGCAGACCTAGCTACACATGTGATTTTTTTTTTTTAATTAATAGCCTTCATTTTCCAAAGCAGTTTTAGGTTTACAGAAAAACTGAATGCACATAGTCTCCCCTATCACTAGCATCTTGCATGAATGTGGTACATTTGTTGAATTGATGAACCAGTGTTGATACACTGTTATTAACTCAAATCCACAGTTTACATTAGGGCTCACTCTTTGCATTATACCTTCTGTGGATTTTAACAAATGTACAAATTGTATTCACCATTTCAGTATCATATGTGGTAAAAAAATATCACTACCCTAAAAATCCCCTGTGCTCCACCTATCCCTCCCGGAACCCCCAGCAACCAGTGAGCTTTACTGTCTCCATAGTTTGGCCTTTTCCAGAATGTCACCGAGTTGGAATCATACAGCATGCAGCCTCTTCAGACTGGCTTCTTTCCTTTAGCAACATGCATTTCAGGTTCCTCCATGTCTTTTCATGGCTCAATAGATCATTTCCTTTTCTAGCTGAGTAATATTCCATTGTCTTGGGGCGCCTGGGTGGCTCCGTTGGTTGAGCATCCAACTCTTGATTTCAGCTCAGGTCATGATCCCAGAGTTGTGGGATTAAGCCCCACATCAGGCTCTGCACTGAGTGAGGAGCTTGCTTAAGATTCTCTCTTTCTCCCCCTCTGCCCCTCCCCCCCATAAAAAAATTCCATTGTCTGGATGCGCCATAGTTCATCCATCCACCTGCTGAAGGACATCTTGCCTGCTTTCCACCTGTGTGTTTCTAGGGTGAGTTCCTAACTGGTCAGAATTATTCAGATGCAATCTGTGTCCCCAAACACTATGATATTAGACGTTCCTGCCTTTTAACAATAAATTCAAAATACAGAATGACTGGGGTGCCTGGGTGGCTCAGTCAGTTAGGTGTCTGACTTCGGCTCAGGTCATGATCTCATGGTTCATGAGTTTGAGCCCTACTTTGGGTGTACACATTACTTAAATAAATAAATAAATAAATAAATAAATAAATAAATAAAACATTTTTTTGGTAGCGGGGCAAAAATTTTTTGGTAGCGGGGCAACTGGGGTGGCTCAGTTGGTTAAACGTCTGACTTCAGCTCAGGTCATGATCTCGCAGTTCGTGAGTTCAAGCCCCGTGTCGGGCTCTGTGCTGACAGCTCAGAGCCTGGAGCCTGCTTCAGATTCTGTGTCTCCCTCTCTCTCTTCCCCTCCTCTGTTCATGCTGTTTTTCTCTCTCTAAAAAATAAACGTTAAAAAAAAATTTTTTTTAAATGAAGAATGACAGCCAACCGAGTATGAAAACAAACAAAACAAAAAAATAGAAATTGAGTTCCTTCAATTCTGTTTTTCTCCAGAACAACTTGGAGGTTTGTGTTTAAAATCCAAAACAGTGATGCAGAGCGAGAACTGACAAGTGGAATGCTTTTGTTTGGTAAGCACAGCATTTGTTTATATGTGAAATACATTACTGAATTTGAACAGTATCTTTAAAAATGAAATTCCTTCCTTTTGCTTGCTCCAAAATTGTGGAACAAATTAAGAAAATAATTATTGCTGATTATGACATGTTTGTTAGCCAAAAGAACTTCATTATGTTCATATTCTAAGATGGCCTCTTAAGATTCCTGCCACCTGGTGTACATGGTCTGAATAATCCCTTCGCCCTGAGTGCAAGTGGTACTGGTGAATATAGTAGAATATTACAATCAGTTGACTTTGAGTTCATCAAAAGGGAAATTATCCTGGGTGGGCTGACCTAATCAGGTGAGTCCTTTTTAAAGCAGGTAACGAATCATTTTAAAGAAAGGTCTCTCAGGGCACCTGGGTGGCTCAGTCGGTTGAGCAGTTAAGCATCCGACTCTTGATTTTGGTTCAGGTCATGATCCCAGGGTTGTGGGATCAAGCCCCACGTGGGGCTCCGTGCTGAGCTTGGAGCCTGCTTGAGATCTCTCTCTCTCTCTCTCTCTCTCTCTCTCTCTCTCTCTCTCTCTTTCTCTCTCTCTCTCTGCCCCTCTCCCCCGCTCACATGCATGCTCTCTCTCCCTCAAATAAAAATAAATAGAAAGGAAGGAAGGAAGGAAGGAAGGGAGGGAGGGAGGGAGGGAGGGAGGAAGGAAGGAAGGAAGGAAGGAAGGAAGGAAGGAAGGAAGGAAGGAAGGAAAGTCTCTCCTGCTGGCCTTGAAGATATGGTCTCCATAAATTCCATAACTACAAGGAAATTAATTCTGCTAAATACTACATATGCTTGAAAGAGGATCCCAAGCCTCAGAAGACCCCACTGCCAGCTGACACCCTGACTGCAACTTTGTGAGACCCTGAGCATTAGCAGATGACCCAGCTAACCCATGCTGGGCCCTCCTGACCAATAGAAACTGGGATAATAAATATGTGTTGTTTTAAGCTGCTAAGTCTTGGAAATCTGTTCCAGCAGCAATAGAAAACCAATACATGTGCCTAAGGCCTCCCAGCGGGCCAAAGATTCACACTGTGCAGGAATCTTTGTCTCTGCTTGCAGGTGCCAAAACAGAGAAGTTAGGTGTCGTAGCCAAGATCACAGAGAGAGTGAGTGACCAAGCCAGGCTGGGAGCCAGGCCTGTTGACCCCAGGGCCCGTGGTGGGTTTGCTCCACGGATGCTCCTGCAGGTGGCTGATGGACTAAACGCCCTCCCCGCTGTCACTGTCCTGTTGTTATGGTGACTTGCAGCTGTTTCTGGTGATGATAGGAGCCCGCCGCCAGGAAGGGTGTTGTGCAGGAGGCAGTTCCACTCACAGACTCACACACTGCTCCCCTCAATCCCCCCTGGTCTCTGGGTGAGTGGAGAGGCGGGCGCCCAGCCGTTGCCTGTCTCAGCCGTCTGCTCATTTCCTTTGCAGCACATTTGCAATTACTCCATGTGTACATCCAACCTCGTCCCAGGCTCCCCACTGGAAGGTCAGTGCTGTGAGAGTCCACATCAGACTTGGGCCCCCAGTGCCTACCAGGGTTCTGGGCATACAGTAGGCTCTCAATGACATCTGCTGAAAGGATCACAGAGTGAAAAATGAAAACTTCTGTTCCTCCTCTGGAGCCCAAGGGCTGCAGGGGTTGAGATACACTGGCACACAGAGGTCCAGGAAACTCCATCCTTTCTCTTCCTTTCCCACGGCCATATCTCCTGGGCTCTAGGGCTTTGGACATTGCTCCCTTGCAGGGGGTGGGGGGGAATGAAGCCCCCACCCTTGACAGCTCTGCTCCAACCCACTCCTCTCCACTGAACCACCCACCCTACTGAGGGGCTTCCTGGACAGAAGCAGCCCCTGCCAGGCGACCTGAAACTTCCCAGGTTCCCAGACATAGCACCTGCTCCCTCTGCTGGCAGAAGCGGGCAAGTGTCTGGAGATCCCACCAAAGGGGAGATGCGGGGGAAGCGCTGGGAACACCTGAGCCCAGAAAGACCCCGGGTAGGAAGGGGCTGGGGGAAGTCAGTAGCCCAGCCTGAGTCAGGCCAGTGAGGAGCCTCCTGCCCTGAGGCCCGCAAGCCTGAAGCACCCCCTTACCTCAGTCCCACTCCCAGGGCTGGGAAAGCAGCAACATGCCTCCGATGCGCTTTGCCAAGCAGGGGCTGGACAGGGGACTCCACACCAGGAAGGGGAACATTGCTACCACCAGGAAAGCACATCATTCACAGGAGAGGCAGCCCTCTAGCAGCCCAGCCCTGAGAGTTACCTGGGCTCACCCCTTGATCATAACTATACACACACCCAGCATACCTCCCCCCCCCCCAAACTATGCTTGCAGCAGTCTTGCAGGGGGAATGCTACTACTTCTACCATAGGGATGAGGAAACTGAGGCACAAAGTAAGCGGCAGAGTCAGAATTCAAGCCCAGGTCAAGGTCTAAAAGTCCATGTTCTTCTCATGTCCTGTCCATGTGTGCCTCGTATATTATCTCTAGTCCTAATCCAAGAAGCCCTCATTACCCTAGATGTCTCATGTGTGGCTTCAAAGCCAAGGCTGACTGGGGTACGGCTGAAGCTGGGAGGGTGCCTGGAGTGGGGAACGGCCTGGTCCCAGGACCAGACAGTGCTACGGGCATCTCCTGGCTGGGTGACCTTGGGCAAATCACTTAACTTCTCTGAACCACTATATTCTCATCTGCAAAAGGAACCTAATTCCTGACTTAGAAAGCGGTTGTGGGGATTAGAGATCAAATGTGTCAAGTTCCCAGCACAGAGCACCTAGGCACAGAACTCCCCCCTTCCCTTGAAGGGGATACTCCCTTCCCCCTTCCCTTGAAGGCGTGCCAGGCTTAGTCACTTGCTGCTAATGAACGGGACCAAGTGGAAGTGATGCCGTGTGCTTCGGAGAGCAGGTAGTAAAAGGCGCATTCCCTCCATGCTTGCTTCTACTTCATTTGCTCCAGAGAAGCCAGCTGCCATGTTGTAAGGACACTCAGGCTGTCCACACGTCCAGCCCCAGCCAACACCTTGATCGTAACCTCATCAGAGATCCTGAGTCACGACTACCCATCCAAGCCACTGGTGAGTTCCTAACCCACAGAAGCCGTCTGTGGGGATTCATAAATGTTTGCCGTTCTAAGTGTGTTGTTTACTCGTTAAAAAGATACAAGCAATACGCCCTAGAATCAGCATCCTTGGATAGCAATTGCTTTGGGGTCAAGCTGCCCCGGGCTCCTTCATAGCTGTGGTCACAGGAAACCTGCCCTGAAGAGGTTCCTAGCCGTGAACGAAAGAATGATAGCTCATATTTACCGAGCGCTGGCCATCTGCCAGGCCTGGAGCCAAGTACTTTCCATTTATCCTCCTAACAAAACCCCAAGAGGCAAATACTATCACCTTCGTTGTACAGATGGGGAAACTGAGGTGCCAAAAGGTTGGGTAACCCACTCGAGATCGCACAGGGCAGGATTTGAATCAAACTCCAAGTGTTTAACCAGTATACTGTGTGCCCCCCCCACCAAGGCCCATCCCCTGCTCCTGTCCCACCGCACCCTCCCCCAACCACTGCTCCCAGACACGTGCTCTCTCCTGTGCGACTAACACAGGTTCTGGGATGAATCCCACCCAGCCTGCTGTCCCTTAGCCACGGCAGTGCTTCTGCCCTCTCCCCGCTATCAGGGGAACCCACCCCTCGCTCCGTGCTTGGTCACTGAGCATGCTCACGGCGAAAGAGCCCCCGCCACATCCTCTCGAGTCCAGCGCCCCCTGCCCCTCCTCCAGACGTAGAAACAGGCCCAGAGAGGTGCCGTGGCTTACCTAAGGAAACAGAGGCACTCGAGGAAGCAGTGAGCTGGAACCCAGGTCTCCCAGCTCCTCTCAGTCCAGCCTGCACATAGGGGCTGCCTTTCCCAGTATCGCCTACCCCAGTGCCCACTGTGCGCCCCGGCCACCCACCTGACACCTGGGGTTGGAACCACAGGCCAAACTTCCCAGCATCCTCCACTGCCCCGGCCCCTGAGGGAGCCAGGGGGAGGGGGCTTATCTCCACCTGTGAGGTGATGTTGTCTCACCCCACCCCCACCCTCCCTGCCAGGCTGCCTTGATTAATGGGCTGGTGCTATCTTATCTCCCAGCTGCAGCAGTTAGGGATTAATGGGTAGTGGCAGGGCCCCAGGAGGACAGATTCTGTCCCCCCAGATCAACCTGAGAGGTCTGCAAGAGGGCGGGAAGCAGGAGGAGAGGGCACCAAGGGGTCTGTTCTCCAGCTGCCATCTTGCTTTCCTACTTGAACTGGCTGAGTCACTGCAAAATGTGTAAAGCACTCAAAGCTGTGCCTAACACTTAATAGGAGTTCAATAAATGGTAACCATTATTCCATTCTCCTACTGTCAGCTCTTGGAGTCCTTGGACCTGTGCCTGCCCTGGGGCTGATCTGCCCCACTTTGCTAGTCAAAGTCTCCACCACTGGACAGCCCATGAGCGAACTTGGAAGTCATCCCCCACTCCAGCCTCAGGTGCCCCATCTATAAAATGGGCCTAGGTTTGGGGTTTGGGAACAGGGTTCTAGGTCTGATATTATTTTATTGAGTGACCTCAGAGTGGATTTAGGGATTTATTTATCCAGCTATAAGGCTTTAGAAAACCCCTTTACACTCAGCCTCAATTTCTTCATCTGTGAAAGCAATATTATAATCTCTGCATTGGCCTCCACACAACATTGCTGGGATGAAACTTCTGGAAAGCTGTTGGGACTATTCCATGTCATACTGGAATGTGGGCTTTGGGCTCCCAAAGGGGTTCAGATACCACACTCTGACCAAGGGGTTCAAGTTGACATATGTTGCTGCTCACAGAACCAATCCCCAAATCCAGGCTCTGCGCTCGAGGAGAAAGACCACCTGAGTCACAGACCCTCTCTGGCTATGACTGAGGAGGAGGGACCAGATGCTCTGCTGTGCCCAGGGAAGTCTCAGGTTACTCCACTGCCTAGATGTGATTGCTAGTGGCACCCCCTTCACTCCCCAAGCTGTCCCCCCTTGGACAATCAGTTATGCGGTCCCTAGGCTGGAAGAACAAGGTTCTATCCTCCCAGAGGGACAGACAGAGAGACTCCATCCAACCTTGAGCACATCTGAAGTCAGGCAGTTAACTCCACCAAGGCCATGCAGGGGTCCAGAGGCTCAGAGGACTCCCACCTACCTCTTCCCTAGCTGTCTCAAGAAACATATGGTCACTATGCAGGGGGGGAGGAGGGATATGAAGATGAGGGAGGGGTGGGGGGGGAGGAGAGTGGACTTTCAGATGAATAGATAGAATAAAGGGAAAATGAATGGAATGAGAAAGAGGGGGAAAAAACAGCTGGGTAAAAGCGGGGAGTGGACAAATAGAAGAAAGGAAGGATAGAAGGATGGAGGGATGAAGAGATACATGGATGGATAGATGGAGAGAGGGATGGACGGACAGATGGATGAGGGGTGGGATAAAGAGAGATGGATGTCAGAGTCTCACTGGTCCCCGTCCCCCATCGCTATGAAAGTAGAGCAAACAAGGAGCCCAGCAGAGGATTTCATTTCCAGAAGGACATACAGATGGACTCTCAGGGGCCCCAGAAACTCGGTCTTCCCTCCCCCACTCCAAAGACATTCTTAGGACCACTCCTTTCCCCTGAATGTCTGCCTCTTCCCACTGCCCCTTCCCAAAGGGCAAAGGGCAGCACAGCCAAGGAAAGCTATCTACTATCAGCCCCATTTATCCCAGCCCTGTTTACTCTGGGTCTGCAATTAACAGAGTCTCTTTCCCAGATCAATTAATAGTGGGGGGCCCAAAGAGGGCACTGGGAGCCCCGACAGGTCAGGCTACTCACACACGAACAATGGGGAATTGATGGAGCCTACTCCCTAATCCTGTTCTGAGGTGTCCCATCAGCCACTCCTTCCTGACTCTCAAAGAGGCAGTTCTTAGCTCAGAAAAGCTGACATGGGATGGTGCTAGAAAGCCCTGCCTCAAGCTGTGCAGGTGCAGGTGGGGTCCTGGATCTGCCTTCATCTGGGCAGCTCCCAGGGTCAGGGTAAAAAGGCTGGACAGTCTCATGAAGATCATCGGCCTAGAAAGGGACCAGACCTGGGTTCATAGACCCATCTCTTCCCACTTAGCAGCTGTGTGACCTTGGGCAAGTGACTTAATCACTCTGAGCCTCTGTCTTCCCCTCTGTGAAATGGGCATGATGGAAAGACAGAGCTCTATCAAGGGAGCTGCAAGGATGGAAAGAGTTAATGGAGCATGTCAGTCACTGGCCACAGCTTTGAGCTCCTTTAGGGAGCCTGGGGCACCCATCCCAGCCTGTGCATCCTCCCAGCTCCGTCTATGCTCCTCTGGGGTCCCTTCAGGTACCAGCAGACATTTGGAGGTTCTATCTCCTCCCTTGCCCAGAAGGATTCAAGAGGTTTCCTGGTTGTCCAGGGCAGTAGCTACCAGCCACATGTGGCTATTTAAATTTAGATGAACTAACATTAATATTCCCCAGCCATTAGAAAGGACCGCAACACTGACGCATGATACAAGCTGAGCGCAAAAGGGCACGCACTGTATGATTTCATTTATGTGAAATGTCCAGAGTAGGCAAATCCATGGAGACAGAGAAAACGGAGAGTAGCGTGGTGGTTTCCAGGAGCTGCAGCAGGGGGAATGGGGAGAAACGGCCTAATGTGTACAGTGTCTCCTTTCGGAGAGACAAAAATGCTTCAGAACCCGAAGCGGCGGCTGCAGAATGCTGTGGATGGGCTGTGTGTGCCACTGAATTGTTCACTTTAGCAAAACGGCTGATTTCATGTTATGTGAATTTCATCGCACCAAAAATGTTAAATTAAATTAAAAACTCGGTTCCTCGGTAGCACTAGCCAGATTTCAAGTGCCCAGCGGCCACATGTGGCCAGTGGCACCGAACTGGAGAGCACAGATCCAGAACATTTCCATCCAGGAAAAACTGTTGTTTTTTTAAACAATCTTCACCTTCAGGGAGTCAAATCAAGGTGATAACACCTCTTCACATCCCTTCTCTGATCCTGTCGCCAGGATGGCATTATTTCCATTAAGAGATGGGGCAACCCAGCGAGGGGCTGTGCGACCCCATGGCTGCACAGGAAGTGGCAGGCCAGGCACTTGCTCTGGGGTCTTCGGGCATCGGGTGTGGGATGCTCTCTGCCTCCCTCAGAGCTGGGCCCCGGAAGCAACAACTAAAGTGTCTGGCCGTCTGGCTGTCCTGCTCACACAGCAGCCTCAGCTTCCTCTCGATCTGCTTTCTCCCAAAGGGGCCCTGGCACCAGTTTCAAACGGGAAAGGGTGTGAAAGTGTGCAGTCTGGAAGATGAAGGGTGTTTGGTTCCTGTTTGCAAAAACTGTGGGGAAGAGGACTGACTTATTGCCAAGTGATTTGGAATTTTAACAAAAATTCCAGGAAGCCAGAGGCCGGGTAATGTGAGTGGAGGGAAAGAATGCACCTTTCCCTGACCCCAAGTTGCCTGGCCACAGAACTCGGTCAAGAGGGCACAGACCTCCGTCTCTAGCGGACCCTGAGCTGTCTTCAGAGTCCCCCCGGGTGGGCTGGGGAGGGGCACATCTCAGGCTAAAAAGGCCTGAATGCTTTCCTGACCATGGCACGGTCTGGACTCCTGGGGAGGCAGAAAGCTGGGAATGTAGGGAGAGTCAAGAGTTTTGTTCAATTCCAACTCCTCACTTTACTGTCTCGGTGACCTGGACTCAGTTTACTTACTCAGTTTACCTACTTACTTACTTACTCAGTTTACTTCCCCTAACCTCTCTGGGCCTCAGTTTACTCATTGGCGAAATGGGGACTGATTGCTCATGTCTCCCTCAGTTGCTGCAAGGATGAAGCAAGATAAGAGACGTGACTCCCAGACACCCAGTAAAGACGAATTATCCCCACCAGGACCCCAGCTGTCCTCTACTACTGTTCCCATGAGGATCTCCCCTTAAGCACAAACCTCTGGAAAGTCGAAACCAAGTCACTGCTGATAATAATACTAATAACAGCACCATGCCAGACTCACTGAAGGGTGATTATGAAATCCCAGATGGAGGGATAGGATGGCTGCCCCATCTGTATTAGAATGTATGTGGTGGAGTCCCATCCGTCTGGAAGATTCCCAGCTGTGTGACCTCAGGCAAGTTCCCCAGTCACCTTTGATTTCTCATCTGTAAACGGCGGTGATAAGAACATCTGCCTCTTGGCATCATTGAGAGGTTTAAATGAGATGGTAAAGCACTTAGCACAGCAGTGGCCGTCCGAGGAACCGTCTGCTGATGCTGTTATTAATCAGAGCATCAGACCCCTGCGCTGCACGCTGGAGAAGGTAAGGTGGACAGGAACCCAACCCAAGTTCCTCCCCAGGCAGAGGAAGCAGGTTGTGTGAAGCTTCCAGATGGGAGAGTTTTTACATTTCCGCCTCAAGGGGGCCCATGAGCCTTGGAGTGAGGCTGCAACAAGCAGGGGGAAGGGGGGGGGGGGGTGGAAGAGGGGAGCAGGCACGGTCCCCTCTGAGCGTCCTCTCTGAGGCCAGCGTTTCTCATCCTGGTCCCCAGGCCACTGCCTCAGAACCACCTGGGGTGGTCCAGTCGGTTTAGCGTCCAACTCTTGACTTCAGCTCAGGTCATGATCTCATGGTTCGTGGTTCACAAAGCCTGCTTAGGATTCTGTCTCCCTCTCTCTCTGCCCCTCCCTGCTTGCTCTCTATCTCTCTCTCAAAATAAATAAAAATAAACTTAAAAAAAAAAAGGACCACCTGGGGTGATGTGTATTGAACTGAAATCTGTAGGTAACTCAGCAACAATCTGAACGTGTATTTTAACCAGCTTCCAAGGTGATTGCTTCCCACTGCAAATTTGGGAACCTCTCTCCTCTCCTGGCTGTGGGTGTGCCCTGCGATGGCCCAAATCGTCCACCCTAGTCCAGGTAGACCAAGGAAGCCAAGGACAATTTACAACCATAGGAAGTTAACCCCAAATCTCATCTGCCTGCCCACCGTACCTCTCTATCAATTAAACAAAATCAAACAAACCATGGTGCATATGCAGAGGTAAGGCATAATGACAGGCACAGTGCAGACACTGCCTGATCTTAGCAGATGTCCAATGGCTGAGAATAGATGCCCACCAATCAGTCAGAACACCCAGAGCAGCCAAATCGGGCCTAGCCTACACATGAGGCCCTGGAGAGAATTCACACTGGACAGGAGCCACTGTGGGGTCTGGGAATGCTCTGTGGGTAGGCTCTGGGCCCCGCCCCAGCCCTCATCTGTTTTATCTGCTGAGTTCCCACAAGCCACATCGTTTGAAAACAGAGTTGCCTTACTTTAAAAACACCAATGATGAAAAGCATTGATTTATGAGCACTTCTCCACAGGGTCTCTATCAGCCTTTGGGGCAGGACAACTCTTGGTCATGAAGGGCTGGGCTGGACACTGCAGGAGTTAGGCATCCCTGGCCCCTGCCCATTTAAATGCCGGTATCAGCCCCGGGCTCCCTGATAACCAAACCCAGGCAGGGTGGGGCAGGTTCTCCATGCAGCTGCGTACTTTGAGCCTAATGCTCCCCAGCTTTATAGGTGAAACAATTGAGACCTGAGAAGTCAAGCAACCAGCCCAAGGCCACAGTGCAGCACGCAAGTGGAGAACAGGAGAGCCACAAAACCTGGGCTGAGCCTCAGACCAACCTAGTCAGGCCTCAGTATTCCAGAAGTGGGCAGGAGGGAAGCAGGGGCCCTTTTTCAGAGAGACTTGTACGAGCACCCGCACCCTGAACCACCAGCTGGAAGCACTAGGACCAGGTAGCCTGAAGCTAAGCATTGAGCACAGAGGAGCCATTCTGAATCCAGGCAAAGAGGCTGGGACCACCTCAGTGGCCTTCAGGGCAAGCACCCAGCAGTTCCCAGGCCCAGGCCCCAGCTCCCTCCTAACAGAGGACAATTGCTCCATTGGCCAGGGTAGGGGATTGGAGATTCTCTGGCCCTGCTGGGCTCCTCCCCGCCAACACCCTCTCCTTAATGAGGCCATTGTTTGCCCAGGGTGCCCCAACAGCTGGCCCCCACCCCTACCACTCCTGCCCTGGGTTTCCCCTCTGCAGTCCTGCCCTCCAGCACCTCCTGGGGGCTTCCTGACTTCCTCTCCTACACCCTGAGCACAAAGGCCCCTGGGGCCTCTCTGACCTACAGTTCCCCTTGCTTGGCCACTCACTTCCCTCACCCAGTCTCTGTTTTTTAAATTAATCAAAGATGCATGGACTGCCAATCTACTCCTGTTCAGCGAGAGAAGGCCTTCCATCCTGAGAGCCTGTAATTCCAGCCCAAAGCAAAGCAATCCGTTGTTTTATTTACGGTTAAATGAGCCGTTCTGTGTTGATTTGGGGAAACGTGGAGAACAGTTTATGAACCTTCAGTAGTGCCTTCACAGACCCTGATGGTCAGGAACCACAGGAATAGTGAATAGCTTTCAACTGAAACGTTTTCTAAACCTGGGGTCCTGAGGGCCCGTATAGCCACAGCTGGAGCCGAGAGAGCGGGGGGCCACGCGCAGTCTCCCTCCCGTGATTGCACAAACTCTGACCACTTGCACCCCGGCAGTTTTCAGCACCTTCAGGTACTTCTCATGTAATCTTACCACGCGTCTGCAGTAGAAAGTCCTTGTTTGCAGAGGGGGAAACTAAAGCACGGGTAGTCGTGTCTCACCCGAATCCCACAGTCCATAAATGGTAGAGGCAAAGCCTAATAATAGGTGCCTTTGACTCTGTGTCCAGTGCTCATTCTCCTTCCCACAAAGAGGAGGCTTTGGGGTACCTCTCTACATCCCAACCAAGAAGTCGCTGTAGTTGTGATTATAAACTATTCGTGAATTTTGTTCGTTGCCTGGCGGCCCCTCTAGATCTTGAGCTCCCCAAGGGCAGTGGCCTGGCCGAGCAGGGTCAAACCTAAGGCAGCCTCAGTTACCTGAGTCCCGTGGAAGTCTCACTCTGGCCCTAGCGCCCTCCTGCTCTGCAAGACAGTTGGGGTCAGTGCTCAACAAGATGCAACTCCCCCCAGCCACTTCTCACATGCAGCCACAAAGGGAAGTCCAGGCTTCAAGTTTTGACTTCTTGGCTGTGTGATTAGAAGCGAGTTACTGAACCTCTCTGGGTCTCAGTTTTCTCATATTAATTGGGGGTAATAATACCTACCTCGCAGTGCATAATTAAATGAGATAATGTATGGGAAAGCACAGAGCCTAATACCAGGCACCCAGGATGCCCTAAACAAGTGCTCAGGAGAGGACAGGGAAAGAGGGAGGGAGGGAAGTCAACATGAGCGTAAGTGCTCGTCCATCACCCCCAATCCCTCAGCAAGCATGAAATGCTTCTCAATTTACTCCACTCGTCCACAGTCACCCTATAGCCCTGCTGATCTTCCCTGAGCCCCCCAAGAATTCTAACAGAGACCAAAACAGCTTAAAGGAAGCTGGCTCCAGCCTGAGCCCGGCTGGCTCCGAAGACTCCCTTCTTCAGCCACGTCCTCCCACCAAGTATTCATCCACCCGTTCAGTCATTCATTCATGCAACATTTACTGAGCACCTACTACATGACTGGCGGTGTACGAGGAACTAGAGAAATGGAGACGAACGAGATAAGCTCTTGCCCTTGTGCAGCACTCTGTCTCTGGGGATGCCCGAAATTGAGAAAATAAACCCAGTACTATGATGACCAGTGTGAGGAGGCCGCCGGAGGAGGGAGGGTGGGGGGGTGGGGGGGGGCGCCGGGGTTCAGGTTCTATGTGCAAGCCCAAGGAGGAGGCCTGGCCCACTAAAGTCTTGGGAAGAAGTTTATGCTAAAGGCAACTGGAGCAACTAAGGGTCCTGAGCGTAAGGGAGAGGCCAGCAGGTTAGCAGTGTGAAATGGTCAGTTCTCTCCTGCAGCAAGGAAAACAACGGGACCAGAGGACAGCCCTCAGCAGTGAGGAAAGACAAGTCAGGAGGAGGGAGAGCACAGGCGGATTTAAGAGAAATTGAGGAGCGAGGAGCCACATAATTTGGTGACAGCCTCTGAAGACCATTGTCATGTCAATGTTCAATAGTATTCACTAGCAGCTATATAGACAGCTCTTCCGGTCTGCACTGCTGTGAGCAATTGTTAAATGAGTTCTAATCCTCTATGTACTCCAAAAAGGAATTCTTGTTATTATCCTTACTTTACAGATGAGAAAGCTGAAGCCCAGAGAGGTTAAATAACCTGCCCAAGGTCAGGCAGCATTACTGAAATCAGAATCCAGTCTCATTTCAGAGTTCACGGTCTTAACCGGAACATCTGGCTGCCTCTCTAGCCAGGGTTACCCACTAGCCAGACCCTGGGGGTCCCAGGTGTGCTGGGAACCCAGGGAGAAAAGAAGAGCCTTCTCTCTGTCCCCAGCCCTGTCCTGAGAATGTTAGCAAAGCCCACCTGCATGCTTTCTTTTGCATTTCAGGCATTCTTAGAGCCAGACATGCCCCAGGTCCAAGACGTGCTTGGTCTCTGCTTTTGTTCCCCCGAGGTCCAGGACAACCAGTGTGCCTGCCGGTGTCCAGGGTCATAGAAGGAAGGACTGCGACTTGTCTCCCTGGCCATTTGATTCAATGACAGCGGGCCCAGATCCAGCCCCTCTGCAACCAGGCCTCCACTGCTAGAAGGCACCCAGAGATCCCAGATAGGCCCTTCTGAACTGCTTCCCAGAGCATAGGTTGTGCAGCAGGAAGACTCTGCAGAGCTGGGACTCTGCAACAGATGTTGACTTTGCAGTCAACAAAGCTAAATGATGGAAAGTAAAACAGTGTTATAGGTGTGGTAGGAAGAGCACTGGGCTGGGAGCCAGGAAGGCCAAGTTCTAGTTTCCTCTTCTAGGCAATGGGAGGGGAGGAGACGCTGGGGAACAACAACAATGGGTCCCTGCTAGCTCTGTCTCAACGCTTTGGGCATCCCAGCCCTCCCGGGAGGCAGGCAAGCCTGTGCCAGCAGGACCTCCTCACAGACCGGGACAGAAGAGGTCCTTGGCCTTGAGCCAAGGACAAAGCCAGCCTCACCTCCATCATCATCTCAACTCTCTTCCTCTTCATTATCTCATTTGATCATCAAGATGGCCCCATGGAGAATGTAAAGCAGAGGTGATCCTCCCCATTTCCCAGATGAGGACACTGGGTGTCTCCCCAGATGAGACTCAGGGTGTGTGGGGGGAGGGGACTTCCTACTGAGTTGAAAACACACAACTGAATCTTCTGAATCCAAGCTTGGTGCACTCCCCACTGTCATGCACTGCCTCTCCCTGGGGGCCTTGTAAGAGACATGAGAGGGGCAGACCTCTCGCTCATGGCTCCATTATAGTACTGATCACAGAGCTACCGGATGCCAGGCACTATGCTGGGTGCTCCTCTCCTCCCTTCCCTCAGTAGGTCTTCACTAACACCCAGGAAATAAACGTTCTTCACCTCATTCTACACGTGAAGAAATTAAGGTTCAAAGCTCAAGAGACGTATGCCCAAGGACACACAGCTAGCAAGTGCTCAGAATTCACCACCAGTCAGTCTGACTCAAAGCCCAGATTCTTCCTGCCACACTACGTTGCCTTTGTGTGTCCACATTCTCCACATGGACGGGACTGAGACTATTTCATGTATATGCCCAGCCCACAGCAGGCTCTAGTTAAATGTTGGTTCCTGGAATTATTATTCCCAAGACCAAAGCATTAAAAGGAATGAAGAAGGCTATCTCATACAGATGGAAATTATAATCCAACCAGAACATATAGTTGTCATGAAACTTTATGCTCCCAACATAGCTTCAAAGTATATAAAGCAAAATTGATTAAAAAAAAAAAAAAAGGAAAACCCACAATCAAAGTAGATTTTATACACCTCTATCAGAAATGAATAGAATAGGGGTGCCTGGCTGGCTCAGTCAGTAGAGTATGCAACTCTTGAGCTCAGGGTTTTGGGTTCCAGTCCCACCCTGGGTGTAGGGATTATGAAAGAGAGAGAGGGAGGGAGGGAGGGAGGGAGGAAGGAAGGAAGGAAGGAAGGAAGGAAGGAAGGAAGGAAGAAGGAGGGAAAGGAAGGAAGGGAGGGAGGAAGGAAGGGAGGGAGGAAGGAGGGGAGGGAGGGAGGAAGGAAGGGAGGGAGGAAGGGAGGGAGGGAGGGAGGAAGGAAGGGAGGGAGGAAGGAAGGGAGGGAGGGAGGAAGGAAGGGAGGGAGGGAGGAAGGAAGGAAGGGAGGGAGGAAGGAGGGAAGGAGGAAGGAGGGAAAAGAAGGAAGGAAGGGAGGGAGGGAGGAAGGAAGGGAGGGAGGGAGGGAGGGAGGAAGGACAGAAGGAAGGAAGGGAGGGGGGAAAGGAAGGAAGGAAGGGAGGAAGGAAGGGAGGAAGGGAGGGAGGGAGGGAGGATGGAAGGAAGGAAGGGAGGGAGGAATGAAAGAAGGGAGGAAGGAGGGAAGGAGGAAGGAAGGAAAGGAAGGAGGGAATAGAGGAAGGAAGGGAGGGAGGAAGGAGGGAAAGGAAAGTAGGAAGGGAGGGAGGGAGGGAGGACGGAGGGAAGGAGGAAGGAGGGAAGGAGGAAGGAAGGAAGGAAATATGTAAACTGGCAGTTCTTAAACTTTTTGGTCTTAGGAACCCTTTATACTCTTAAAAGTGATTGAGGTTTTTAGATTAATTAAAGACCTTTTGTTTATATGCTTTTATACCTACCAATATTTACACGTTTAAAATTAAAACTGAGGGAAATTTTATTTATTAGCCCATTTAAAATAACAAAAATAAACCTCTTATATGTTAACATAAATAACAAATTCTGTGGAAAATAATTATATTTCACAAAACAAAAAAAAATAGTGAAAAGAGTGACATTGCCTTGATTTTTACAAATCTCTCTCGTGTCTGGTTTAATAGATTTAGATTCTCATACCTCTTCCTGCATTCAATCTGTTGTTACGTGTTGTCTTGCTTGAAGCATATGAAGAAAATTTGGCCTCACATAGAAATGTAGCTGCAAAATAGAATATTTCAACAGCCTTTTCAGATATTGTACATATTCTTCTTTGATACTACTAAAAACCTGCCATGTGACAGTTCCTTAAATGTTGGTTGTAATGTAGCATCCGAATCCATATCAATAAACTTTTCTTACCCTGTTACCTTAAGATCCATTAGTCTATCTTGTTTAGAGTGAATCTCTGAATTGCATACAATTCTGACAGTTGTAGATTCCCTTAAAGGGACTCGGGGCCCCTCAGGAGAACCCTGACCACACTTGGAGAATCACTGAACTAGGCAATAAAAAAGTAGAAAAACATAGATTTGCTAACATAACTAACAAGTTTGATCTAACAGGCATCTATGTAGACCTTTGCTCACGACAAACCACAGATATGCTTTTTTTTTGAACGAACGGTCCCTCAATCACCTCGGGGAAACGTGCACCTGGACAGACTGCAGAAGCTCCAAGATGGACAGATGCCCAGCACGCCAAGCATTCCCCACAGCTGCCTAGGCCCTGGAACAGGCTCATCAGGAAAAGACATGACATCAGAGTGCAGCCTCCTCCCTGCCCGGGCCACAGAGCCAGGGTGACCCATTGACCTGGCTGGAGAGAGGGCTCTTCCTGACAGCCCCCACCTAGGCTTCATTCCTGCGAAGGCCTTCCCTCCTTAATCTCACATGTCAGGGAGTCTTGGGAGTCCCCAAGGCAGAGGGGAGTCCCCAAGGCAAAGACTGCCCATCTTCCCCTTCCAGGAGGCTCCCAGCTCGGCCCCTCTGCCCTTAGAAGCCCGTGAGCTGCCGGGTACAGACTCACCTGGCTCTTAGGCCTTGCACAGTTCTTACATAACCAGCAACAGGAACAGGCCGGGCACTGGGACGCCAAGAACAGCACAGGCGACCAGCTGCCCAGGGAGCCTGCACCTTGCACGACCACTTGGGGGGCGCCAACACTCCCTGCCAGTGCCCAGGACCACACCTCCCTGACGTGCAGAAACCCTGCCAAGCCTGAATCAGGGATGAGAGCGAACTGGAGCACAGAGAACAGCATCGCTGCTCAGAGCCCCAGACCAGAGCCAAGGCCAAGGAAGCCTTCAGAACACACATCACATTCTTACCCTAAAGTCATACATTTCTTAGAGATCTAACATTCCTAGGTGCCTATTATACGCTGGCATTATGCAGGGGGCTTTCTTTCCATGCGTCATTTTCTTGGCCCCTCGCAATAACTACTGAGAATGTTCCATTTACAAACAAGAAAACGGATGGTCAGAATGGCTAAGTCGTTGCCCAAGGTCACTCAGCAAAAGTGCACTTGGACTTCAACCTGGCTCATTTTGTCTGCAAAGTCCTGGTTCTTGTACCATTGCTACACTCCGCTGCCTGGGCCTGCAGGGAGAGGTCCTGTACCTTCTGGCTTTTCATCCACAGAACCTCTTCATGCTGGGGGTTGGGAGAGGAAGAAAGGAGGGCTGTTTCACCTGAACCCAACTAGGTCATCCTGGACATCAAAAGCCATCATTTCCCACCCTGGGCTCCATCTGCTGAATTGCTTCTGTTTCTTCTGTCCTGCCTTTGGTCTTTTTTTCACAACTAGATCAGATAAAGCATCCCATCTGTGGTGTGTACACCACACCCCAAGCCTTGCACATAGTAGGGGCTTCATGTGTGTCTGCTGAACATTAGGAAGAGTGGCCCCTCACCCGTCTCCACTACCACAGGAAGGACAGATCCATGGGAAGACAGGACCCTTGGAAACAGGAGGATGGGGGTAGGAGGTATAAGGGCAAGAGTGGAAGGGGCAAGCACAGACCCAAGCCCCAGACTTCCCCAAGCCCTCCTACGAGACACATTCCCAGGGGACCTCCCCACCAAAGACCGGGGAGGTCAGGTCTCAGGTCAGGCTCTCAAGAAGAAGCTTCCCCACCCCCAAGCCTCCCTCCAAAGGCTCCTCCCACACGAAAGCCAATGGAAGGCAGGGGGCAAACATGGGGTTCCTGAATGCCTCCTCTCTGATGCCTCCTTGGATATCCTCAATTCCTTCCTCCTCCCACAGCCATTCCTGTCCTGGGTTGGAAATTACCTTCGGGCAGAGTACTTAAGCCCCGGCCTCTTTGGAGCCCAAGCCTGGATTCAAATTCTGGCTCCTTCACCTATTAGCTATGTGACTGAGGGCCAGTTACTTCACCCTAAGCACCCCATAGCCAGTAGGCCTGCAGACTCCGAATCCAGACTTCCCGGTTGTGCCCTGGCTCTGACTCTGGAACCAGACCACCAGGGTTCAAGTCCTGGCCCCTATCCTTACTTAACTTCTCTTTGCCTGGATACTTTTATCTGTAAAGTGGGGATAATAACTACCCACTCGCCTTATTATAGCATTGCTCTGAGAATTAAACAAGGTAACCTATGCGATGTGCTTAGAACAGACACAGTAAGGATCCAATAAGCATTAACTAGCAATAGAAATAGTAGGTGATAAAGCCGTGAAGTACTGCGCCGTGTCTACGGCCCTGGGAGCTCCATGAATGGCAGTTATGATTACCTGCGCCCCCACTAGGCTACGATGTCCCTGGAGGTGGGAAGTCCTGGGTCAGATCCATCTCTGATTCCCCGGCAGCCAGCACAGTGCCGGGCACCAGGGGGAGTTCAGACAAATGCTCGAGATCGGACGGGTGAAGAACTGCCCTCCTGGAGCAGGAGGGTGTGGGCAGCCAGGAGCCTCCCGCCAGGAGAAAGGAGAACCGAGGTGTCAGGGAAGAGAAAACAGAGCGGAGGGGGAAAGGCCGAGACGGACAGATAAGCAAGTGAAGTGAGTGAGAAAAGGAACAGGAGAGGCTGTGGCGGAGGGAGATAAGGAGGAAGGATGGAGAACTCGACCTGCGACGTAATGCCCAGGGAGGCGAGGGACGTGAGGACGCCCCGGGAGCGGCGCGAGGCCGGCCCCGCGCTGAGGCCGGGGAGCCGGTGCGCGAGAGAGGGGCGCGCGAGCCGGCGCGGGGCGGGACGCGCGGGAGCCGGCGGGAGGGGCCGAGGGGGCTCCACCTCGACTCCCCGCCGGGGCCGGGGGGCCGGGCGGCCGGAGATTGGCTGGGGCGCGCGGCGAGGCCGGGCCCGGAGCCCCGAGGTGGGAGGCGCCAGGATCACTCGGTGCGCCCGGGAGCCGAGCACTCGGGCCACCTCGGCGGCGGCTGCAGGGGAGCGGCGGGGCGGCGGGCGCGCGCCGGGGCAGCTGGGGGCGCCGCGCACCGAGAGGCCGGGGTGTGCGCAGCCATGCGGGCGGCGGCGGGGGGCGCGCGGGCGGCCGCGCTGGCGCTGCTGCTGGGGGCGCTTCACGGGGCGCCGGCGCGCGGCGAGGAGTACTACTACGGCTGGCAGGCCGAGCCGCTGCACGGGCGCTCGTACTCCAAGCCGCCGCAGTGCCTCGACATCCCCGCCGACCTGCCGCTCTGCCACACCGTGGGCTACAAGCGCATGCGGCTGCCCAACCTGCTGGAGCACGAGAGCCTGGCCGAGGTGAAGCAGCAGGCGAGCAGCTGGCTGCCGCTGCTGGCCAAGCGCTGCCACTCGGACACGCAGGTCTTCCTCTGCTCGCTCTTCGCGCCCGTCTGCCTCGACCGGCCCATCTACCCGTGCCGCTCGCTGTGCGAGGCCGTGCGCGCCGGCTGCGCGCCGCTCATGGAGGCCTACGGCTTCCCCTGGCCCGAGATGCTGCACTGCCACAAGTTCCCCCTGGACAACGACCTCTGCATCGCTGTGCAGTTCGGACACCTGCCTGCCACCGCGCCTCCAGGTAGCGCCGCCGCCGCCCTCGCCCCCGCGCGCTCCGACAGCCCCGGGCGCCCGCGAGCTGGGCCCTTAGCCTCCCGGAGATGGCACCCCACCACACACACCCACACCCACACCCACACCCACACCCACACACCGCTTTCGCTCAGCCCTGCGTACCCCGGGAACTGTCCCCCACAGCCTTCCAGCCTTCCCACCTCCCACACTCTGCCAGACTAGTGCCTTCCCAGGCTCTGGACAAAGCTCGCGGGTTCTCCCCATTCCAACTCCGTTCCTGAAGACGCCCCTGGGGTCCCTGGCAGCGCCCACCTTCCTAAACCTCTGGAATCCCTGGGTAGCCCCAATGCTGTCCCCCCATCCTGGGGCATCCCCATAAATGCCTTGTGGCCTAAGCCCAAGAATGCCCAGGGTCGCTAAACAATGCCCAAGCCCGTTCACCTCCTCCACAGCTCTGGACCCCAGGGCACCAAAACAAGCATCACTCCCATCCCGTGTTGGGACCTCGGGAAGGGAGAAGGGTGGAGGGAAGGGGTTTAGTGAAGACTGGGGTAAGCACGCTCCTAGGCTATGGTTTCCACCCCCCAACACTCACACCCCCCATTTTCTGCACCTGGGAACCCCAAATTCTCCCACTCTCTTCCCCAATCCCCCAGGTTGGGAGGCCTTGGGGTAAAAGCTCAATGCAGGAAGAAAGAGCAGATTGCCAGCGTCTGCCACTGACAAGGAGCCCTTGGGAGAGCTGCTGAGCTTGGAGCTTCGGTTTTCCCATAAGTAATATAGGAAGCCAGCTCAGGTTCCAGAAACCCGTGAGATCCTACGTGCCACCTCCCAACCGCCCCCAGTCCCATTACCCCTAATCTCTCCCTGGCCTCAGCCTCCCTTCCCTGTGCGCCCCATGGCCCGCCCCAAACGCCAAACTCCTTCCAAGCAGAGTAAGCCTGGGCTGGGCACCAGACCGGGGAATAAACAGCGGCATGAGCAGGAGAGCTGTGTCTGGGCAGTTTGTCAGGAGTCTAAGGAGCCCCTGATGCTGCAACTTCCCCAGGAGGCAGCACTGCTTTCCCCTTTTCTTGTCTGACCACCCTACCCACCCCCTCAGGGCTCGCCTCACCCACACAGCCCTTGGTCCTGCACCCCCACGTCCCCTCCTGAGAGTCAGGTAGGGGTCCTGAGACTGGGTGTGGAGAGTGTGGAGAGAAGGGAAATACCCTGTGCTGGGGTCAGGAAGCAGGGGAGAGACAGCCAGCTCAAGCAGAGACAGTGCAGTCCCTAACAGGGATCCTGGCATGATTCCTTTTTCTGGTTTCCTTGGAACCCCAATATTAACAGCCTGTAAGGCAGGGAAATCCCAGGCTCGGAACCCCACCTGGCCCCGCCCGCACAGTCCTGCCCTCTTTGAAGCCCACCTTCCCCTGTGATGGGACATCTACCTGGAGGCAGAGACATGGGACAGAGGTCAGGTGCTGTGTGGTGGCCTGAGAACCAGAGGCAGCCCAAAGCGTGTGTGTGGCCAATAAAACAAAATATTTCATATAAAAATTAAGAGTTGTGGCTTCCCTGGAAAAATCAGAAGTTCTGGCCACGCTAAGCCACCCACCTTAGAGGGTGGTCCCCTCAGTTTACCACAGTCCCTGTCCTGGCAGTGTCACTTGTCCCCCACCTTCCTGGACATGTGTTCCTAGAAAGCCCCTGCAGATTACCCCTACTGCAGCACTAGCCTGGGAGCCTCAAATCCTGAGTCCTACACTCACTTCTCAATAGTTTTGCAGAGTGGGTAGCCACTCTGGACCTCAGTTTTCTTTTCTTGAATAGTAATACTTCATAGTCTGAGGATTAAATGAAACAAAGTTTAGAAGACAGCCCACGTCATGGTTGCAGTTGCCAGGGCCATGGAGCAGTGGTGCCCACTGGGACAGTTTTGTCCCCATGCAACCTTATCTCTTTTGAACCTCACAACCCCTCAGTGACCATCGGTACCGTCATCCCAGTTCCTGATGACAGAGTGGAGGCTTGGCAGGGGGAGGTGGCTCTTCAGTCATTAGCCTGGGCTCTAAGTGGTTTATTGAACTCTGATCCCCTCATGAGCCTCCCTCGTCTCCACCCCTGCTTCTCTCTTCACAGTGACCAAGATCTGTGCCCAGTGTGAAATGGAGCACAGTGCTGATGGCCTCATGGAACAGATGTGTTCCAGCGACTTCGGTGAGTGTGGAGCCCACATGGCCACTGCCCCAGTGCCTCTCCTTGACACACACACACACACACACACACACACACACACACGTCCACAACCATCACACTGAATACTAACAGTTTCTGCATCATGGATTCCTCTTAGAATCTGATCAGGGCCATGAACCCTCTCCCCAGAGAAATGCAGCTCTTTTTGCAGGTTATCTCAGGGGCTTCAGAAGCCCCTCAAGGCCATGGTCCATGGGCCCAGAAACCATCCCTGGCCAGGGCTCCTCCAGTCCTCCCTTGGCACTGGCCCACAGAGGGGCCTCCAGGGCTAGATTCCCTTTAGGAGAAGCAGGCTAAGCCCAGAGATGGATGGGGGCACCCGGGGGAGAGATGGGCCCCAGGGTGGAAGTACAGCACCCTCGTCCCTGGGGCACCTTGGCCTGGTACCCGATGCACCGCTGGCCAGGCGAGCTGCAGTCACTTGTCCCACGGCTTCGTCCTGGGGCCTCTCCACTCCTGGGACAGTGAGCCAAGTCTAGTCAGGCCCACACGACCCAGCATGTGGCCTTTGCCAAGTTGACTCCTGTTTTGTGTCTTAGCCTCCCTGTCTGTAAAAAAGAGATAGCAATGAAATCCTTACTTCAGCAAGTCTTTTATGTTGTTAGTCTGTTTGTAAAGAGATTACTACTATTGCAAGGTATGTGTGTGTCCGAGAGAGGGAAAGAGAGGGGGTAAGGGGAGAAAGAGAGAGATAGAAAGATTTTATAAGTTTCCTTCCCTGGGTGGACAGAATCATTCTCTGGCATCTCCCTGGCTCCTCACAGAGATGGGGGATCCAGATGCCTGTAGAAGGGGGAGACTAGCCCAAGTGACCCCCATGTTCCAGACTCCCAGTCCCCAACTGTATGAAGCTCTCTGCAGCCACCCTGAACGTCCTGATCACCCCAACCACTCAGGCCTTCAACCACCTCCCCCACGCTCACCCCTACATTCACACTCCAGACACACCACAGAAATACTCTCATACATAAAATACACGGCACCACACATCACACTCCGAACCCATTCTACAGTCACACAGATTACAGTGGTGTGTTTGCACCAGCAAGAGCTGGTTGTGCACGCTTCCCGACCTAGTGCTCCGTGATGCGGTGGGCCATGGTGGGGGGATTTACCCCATGGGAACCAGCACATGCTACAGAGCGGGCCCCCTCCCTAGGGCCAGCTGTCAAACATTTATCAGCCCATCATTGCTCCAAACACACACACACACACACACACACACACACAGAGCCAGAAATCACATTTCAAAGCACCCCCAGAGATCATGAAGTCCAGCCTCCCTCTGTCACAAGGACCCCGCCCCCCACCAAACCTCCCCTTCCAGTTGGGCAGCTCCACCTGCGGTATTTCCTGGGGACCCCAACACCCTACTCCACTCCCCACCAGGAGCTGTCCACCCTGCACTTGGTTCATGGAAAGGCAGGGGCTCTGGGGTTAACCTCATTCCCCCCCACCATAGCTCAAGGCTGAAACATGATAGTGCCGGTGAAAGTCTAGCACATGATAGGAGCTTCAAAAATGTACCCATATAAGCCCACCTTCCCAAGACCCAGGCTTGGAACTTCAGGCTTGAGCACCAACTGTGGGGCCACCAGCAGCCGGAGCAAACCTGCCCATTCTCACACGGTCCCTCTGTCTACCCACCCCACACACAGTGGTTAAGATGCGCATCAAGGAGATCAAGATAGAGAATGGGGACCGGAAGCTGATTGGAGCCCAGAAAAAAAAGAAGCTGCTCAAGCCAGGCCCACTGAAGCGCAAGGACACCAAGAGGCTGGTGCTGCACATGAAGAATGGTGCCAGCTGCCCCTGTCCACAGCTGGACAGCCTGGCCGGCAGCTTCCTGGTCATGGGCCGTAAGGTGGACGGACAGCTGCTGCTGATGGCCGTCTACCGCTGGGACAAGAAGAATAAGGAGATGAAATTCGCAGTCAAGTTCATGTTCTCCTACCCCTGCTCCCTCTACTACCCCTTCTTCTATGGGGCTGCTGAACCCCACTGAAGGACGCTCCTCCCTGCCCCATCCAGCCAGCTGTGCCTTGCTCTCTGTCCCCACCCCTGGGGCATTCTCTCTCTTCCTGCCCATCTGGCCTCACCTCTATTCCCAGGCTGACCCAGCCCTGACAGAGAGCGGTTCCATGCAGAGCAGAGCTCTTGCCAGCACAGGCCCTAAGGAATGGGCATGGAACCCAAGCTGTCCTTGACTGAGGGGTTCTGGAGTCCCTGGGGACTTCTCTTAGGAGCAGAGCTTTCTCATTTGAAAGCTCAGGGTTTCAGAAAGTAGGTGGTGGGAGGAGAGAGCAAGGGAAGCATGGAGGGGCTCTGAGCAGCCTCACGAGGTGGCTTCCAGAACAGACCATGCTGTCAGCTCCACTCTGTTGGTGGGGAGGCCTCGCCTCAGAAAGTCTATTAGGCTGAGCTACTTGGGGGCCAGTCCCCCACCCCCACTGCTCCCTCGTGTCATCATAGCCCCCCCAAAGGAGGGGCATTAGGGTCGTAGCACCTTCCAGCTACAGTTCCCCCACCTTCCCCATCTCTTCCCCTCTCCCTTCCCGCTAGACTGGAGAAGCCCAGCCCAGACCCCCTCCCACAGGCTGCTTTTTGGGATTCATCCCTCAGCCTCCGCATGTCCCTTTTACCCTGATGATGAGTAAATTATTGCTACGCAGCAAGGCCATAGGTACTAGATTAGTTGCAGGCAAGGTTTGGTTTTTAATTTTTTTTTAAGTTTTTAATTAAATCAAAGAAAAATAAGTTGGTTTTGACTAGGTTATTTCTTTGTCAGCTGGTCCCCAGAGGTGGAGAGAGGGAGGGTCAGAAGGGACTTTTAGGAAGAGGCCCTTGTCATAACCCATGGCCTGTCCACACAGGCATACTTGGAACGCCTAAGAGCAATGCCCATGTTCTTGTAAGATCCCTTGAGAGCACCCTTCTCATCCGCATCACTAAGTGAGGGATGGAGATGGCCCTCCTTTTGTTCCTGAAGAGGGAGATGCCAAGATCCCCAGCCTTCTCCCATGGTCAAAAGGCTCTCACAATCCTGCCACATCTCCCTGACAATGTCTGCCCTCAGATCCCAAGAAGGTTGGAGCACAGGAAACTACTCTGAAGAGCCAGGGGTCTAAACATGTCTCTCCTACCCCTTCAGCACTCAGACCCCCTGCTCCCCGCCACCCACCCCCCCCCCCCCCACACACACACACTGGGCACTGATCCTGAACTGTAGGGATAATGGTATAGACTTGTGCTACAGGGACCAGAGAATCTGTATCCCCTGGGAGCTGGTTAGAAATACAAGCTGGGGGCGGGGGGGGCACCCCAGGCCTGCTGTATCAGAATCTGCATTTTGACACATAAACCTTCAAATCTAGAGAGCTTTTGCAAAACACTGGGCCCCACTCTATGCAATTAAATCTGGATCTCTGGAGGGTGCTCGGAAATCTGAATCTCTAGATGCTCTCCGGGGTGGGATGCCGCCTGTGTTGAAAACCTTGATCTAGATAAGCCAGCCGCTGAGGCAGGAGGGTGAGGGGCTGAGGTTACCTCAGGCTTGGAGCTTCTTGGTCCTGCGTGCGGGAAGGAAGTGGCTATAACAACCGAGGGGCTTCTTCAGTGACTTCAGAGCACACGCGGGCCGCTACGGTGAACTGAATGGGGCAGGGAGGGGAGAAGGCTTAAAATGGAGGCAACGGGCTCCTGCTACTCAGGGAGGGGGTGGTGTGAGGAAATCCCGGGGGTTTGTCAGAAAAGCCGAGCGACGAGGCAGAGGTACCCAGGGCAGGGGGCTGGGGACACCCCAGAGCAGCTTTCCTCACCAGCGACAGTGCGTACAGCTGCCAAGTCCAGTCCAGGCTCCCCGCTCCTCCAAGACAATGGGGCGCGTCCTGTGAGGAGAACCTTGGCTTCCAGGGCTCTCAGAGAAGCAGGCTGCCACAGAGAAGTGAGGCAGGCCAAAGGGCCCACATTCTGCTGTGGGGCCAGGGGAAGCTAACAGGTGGTCTGACAGCCTGCCCGTAAATCACCTCCCCGGGCAGTCAGGTGGCCTCACCACAGGTCAGGAGCAGCAGAGGCCTGCTTGTTTGTCCTCAGCTCTGAGGAAGCCGCTGCCGCCCACCCTCACCCAGAGCCCTCCAGCTCCCTGAATCTGCCCCTTGTCTCCCAAACTCCTACCCCGACCAAATATTTACGGACACTTCTATGGTCAACCAGGACCAGGGATTATTTTTCCACTGAACACACAGGACTCAAAGCAACTTCTGGCTAGAGCACAATAGCGACCTCTGTCAGGTGCTGGCAGCCAGTGAGAGGCGGCGGGCGGGAGAGGCTCCCTTAGCCCATCCTGGGAAGCCCCAGTAAAGCACTCCTCCCCCGCCCCCCACACAGGGGTCAAGCCCTGCTCTCTGCTCTGCTCCCGACATCTGCTGTGGGACCCTCCCGGCAGTCTCTCCCCTGGGACCAAGAAGAATCCTTCCAAAGACCGGGCAAAGCCCCACGCGGCCTGAGCCCACCCTTCATTTCCTTCAGTCACAACATGCTCCCTCCTGGCCGGCCTGGAGACAGACAGCTGGTGCTGCCCGGCGAGCATCTGGGCTGTGTGTCGGTGAACGGCTGCCTCTGACAGAAACCCCAAGAAACAGTGGGGCTGCTCCACACGAGAGGTCTGGAGATGGGCTGGTGGGAGGTCCATGTCCCTGGCTCATTCTGTCTTCCTGCCCTGCCAGGGGTGGCTTCTGTTCTCGTGGTTGCCTCCTCCTCCCCACTTCTCGACCACATTCCAGGCAGCAGGGCAGGGAAGGGCTTCAAGCAAAAGCAGCCCGTCAGCTGCCCCTGGCCCTTTTGATCAGGAAAACAGTAATTTCCCAAGTCCCACCTGGTAGATTTCCACTACGTAGCTCCTCGGCCAGAACGGAGTCACGTGGCCATCCCTAGTTGCAAGGGAGCAGAGGAAGTCAAGTGTTTCAGCCGGGTGCAAACTCAGAGTTCCGATAAAGAACAGGAAGGATTTGGGGCAGGCTGCTAAACGCTCAGGATCAGGTGAAAAGAGGTAGGAGAGCCCAGTTCTGGGTTCCAATCCTGTGACTTAGATACCATGTGACATTGGGAACACCGTAAAATGGAGCAATAATGTCTACTTCACAGGGTGGCTGAAAAAATAGGGAAATATATGAAAAGCTCCTGGAGCCAGTGCCCAGCATTTGGAAAATGTTCATTAAATGATAATTAATATTTGTTATAATCGCTTCTCGGCCTTTTGGCTAAGATCAAGTGTAGTATCTGTTCTTATCAGTTTAATATTTGTTATTAACCAAAGGCCTTGACCTAGCTAGCACAGTGCCTACACATCATAGGTGCTCAGTACATTCCTGATTGGTTAACTAAGAAACGCTACTGGCAGAAAGGCAGGGAAAAGACAGGAACATCTTACCTACCTGGAGTTGTTACTTTCAGGAGGACAGAACCTACACTTGGGAGTTTGCTTCAGAAAATACACACCCAGGTGCGATGTAAGCCAATGGAGGGGAGAAGACATAATACTAGCAATCAAAAAATGTCAAGTCCTTGCTGGGTGGCAGGCACTACCCCAGGCACTTTGGTATTATAATTTAATCCTGCCAACACCCTTTGGAAGTAGGTACTATTATTATCCCCATTTTAATGATGAGGTTCAAAGGCTGAGGTTCAAAGAAGTTAATTAACTTACTGAAGGACACACAGCTGGTACATAGTGGTGGCACTAGGATTTGACTCCCTGCTCTTAACCACTATACTACTGGGGGCGAAGCCCAGCGGGGGTGGGGTACAATGCCTCTGCTGCCCTGCCTTACAGGAAGATTTCTGGGAGCCCTGCTCAGATCCCCCTCCAGGGGCCATGACAGCGGCAGAGAAGCCTGCCTCAGACGGCGGCTTTTCTCCTGACTCCTAAAGCAGCCCACCCCCAACCCCTCCTCCCCTCTTAGCCCCATCAGCATCCAGCCTCTTGAGCCCCACAAAGGAAGCTCACATCCCACAACTGTTTAGTCGGCTGTAATCCTGGCTAAAGTTCACTCCTTGGCAAATCCAACGTGGGGGGTGGTTGCTGCTGGAATGTGTGTGGCTGGGACCCAGTGTCCCAGCCCAGACAGCAGGCTCTGCTGGGGCCCTGAAGAAAGCAGGCGGCCAGGGGAATCCGGAATCCCCAGCCCCCAGCTGTGCTACAGAATGGAATGTGCTGCTCTGGGGTGTTGAAACAGACCCAACCAAGGGGGAGTGGTGCTGGCAGTTGCGTGGAGCTCCCACCACAAGGCTGCCTCTGTTCCCCTGGAGGCTGAGCCCCCTTTGCTAGGGCTAGGGATGGGCAGGCCCCTCCAGTTAGCTCAGGGGTGGCTCAGAAGATCCTGGAGCTGGTGGGGGCAAGGCAGAACAGAGGGGAGGGTGACAGCCAGGACTGTTACGTTCACCCAAAGTTTCTCTGATGAGGCATCTGCAAGCACCTGTGGCACGATCCACACCCTGGCTCCATGGCTTACTAGCTATGTGACCTTGTGCAGGTTACTTGACCTCTCCAGGCCTCCGTTTTACTCATCAGTTAAATGGAGTTCATAATCGAGCCTAGCTTCTAGGGTTGTCATGAGGTTTAAGTAACAGTCGTGTTCAGCACATTGCCTGGTACGGTGCTCTACAAACGTAGGTGTTCTCATGATCTCAGAGCCAGCTGTAGGGGAGATGCTAGAACCACGGCCTCTCAAAAGGGGTGCCTTGAAGGTTCCATGGAGATAAGGGCATGAAAATGGAACTTCGTTTGGCTTCAGCTCTGAGGGCCAGGTGATAAATGACTACAAATTCTGAAGACCCCAGAAACCAGGGCCAGTTCAAAGTCTGCCAGGGCTCACGGGAGACTGCTCCCCACCCCCACCAAACCACAAAAAGATGACAGAACCCTCAACTCAAGCCAGGCTGTGGGAGGTATCTGTCTGTCCCAGGTCTGTCCCAACGGGCACCAGAGCCGGAGTAGAACCTGGCTGCTGTCCCTCCCGATGGGTGCCTGAGAACAAATTGGGGACATCTTTTAAACCAGGCATCCAGGAGCACCTGGGTGGCTCAGTCAGTTGCGCATCCGACTTTGGCTCAGGTCACAATCTTGTGGTTCATGAGTCTGAGTCCCACATCGGGCTGTCAGCGTGGAGCCTGCTATGGATCCTCTGTCCCCCCCCCCCTCTCTCTGTTCCTCCCCTGCTCACACTCTCTCAAAAATAAATAAACATTAAAAATAAATAAATAAAAATAATAATAAACCAGGCATCCAATTCTCTGATGGCCAGTCCGTCCTCCAAGCCACCTCACATTCGGTCCTCTCCATGCTGTGGACCCCTGCCAGCTGGAAGACACAGTCCAATCCTGGCAAATCCCTCCATGGCTCCATCTTCCCAGCGGTACCTGCACTTGAAAGTTGTCTATCCCTGGCTTCCCTTCTGTGAAGATCCAGACCCCGGATGGTGAAACCCACGTTTCCCAAGCCCCAGTATCCCATGTCCCAGACGCTACTCATGCTACAGACTATTTCATCAAACGTTAGGCATTGCTTTCCTTTTCCCAAAATATTGACTCTGCTTTTTCAAACTACACGCTGGCCCGATTCTTTCCTGAATAATAATCTAAGATTATTCTCTGATTAAAAAAATAAAATAAAATAAAATAAAATAAAATAAAATAAAATAAAACACCACCGTTCTAAGCCACCCAGGCCATCTAGAACAGAGTTATCTTCACTGTAAGATTGCCAGGATGGTAGTAACAGACTGGTGTTTATGGAGCATTCAGCCTGCGCCACGCACCGTGCTCCATGCCTTGCTCCGCGCTGACTCCTCACAGCTGCCCTAAAAGGTAGAGGTCACTATCATGACCATTTTACAAAGGAAAACAGCACAGAAAGAAAGGCCCAGAGGCAATGCCCCTGTGGCAACTTACTCCAGCATGGCCGCCCCGATGGGAGAGCAGGGCCACGTGTGGGGCCGGCCATAGCAGCGCCTGCTCCTTACTGCCACCAGACTGTCCCTGGGTAACACAGGCTGCTCTTGCTCTGAGAAAGGCCCTTCTGGTTCCATCCTCTAATGCTGTGGGGAACACGTATCTTCAAATGGATGTGGTGTCGCTCCCAGACGGGCTGGTCTGGATGATCTCTGAACAGGCTGCCAACTGAGCTACTACCCACAACACACGCCATCCACGAGAGCATAGGCACAGCACCAGCAGTCTCTCCCCTGGGCCTGCACGATCACTGCTGTCCCCTTTGGTTCCAAGGCCCTATTTTCCGCTCCTCCAACATCTTTACTGTTCCTGTGGACCACCAGGCTGCTGAGGCCACTCTGATGCTTTTTAAAGTGAACACGGTCTTCTGTAAAAACTGCCAGGAAGGGGTCCTGGCTGCTTCCCTGCCTCTCAAGGCCCCTCAGAGCTGCCAGGGCTCTCCCATGCGGAAGTTCCTGAGTTAGGAAGAATCGCCACAGACCAAGGCCTCTGTGAGCTGCATATGCAGGGGGCCGTGACAATGTGGCTGCAACCTAACCTCAACTCTGAGGCAGGGTCTCTCCTCCCCTGTTCTCTGCCCCAGGCCTCCGTCTGGAAGACCCAGCTCAAACTCAGCTCTGGTCTGCAAAGTGCCAGGTGAAACCTTTCACTACCACTACCTAACTTCCCTGGGCCTCAATGTCCTTACCTATAAAATGGGGAGAACAGTGCCTACCTCACAGGGCCATCCTAAGGATAAAGAGAATAATGTGTGTAAAGCACTTACCACTGAGACTGGCACCCAGTAAACACCCCACAAACCCTGCTTTCAGAGAACTGCTAATCCGTCCCATCTCACAGCCAATCCTCTTTCGGCCGCCCCCAGCCTGAGGGCCAATCCTTTTCTGCTTTCTAAGAGGGATTAGCTGAAATCTTTCCATTCTAAAGCCTGCATTGCTTAGTGCTGGCCAAGCCCTGGTCCTAACCCCAACCCCTCACAATTTGGTCACAAGACGGAGCCTCAAGTCAATCCGACACACATGTGCTGAGCCCCACCTGCACAAAGCACGGCTTTCCTCCCCCGCCCCGGCAAACACCCAGACTTCAGCGTCCACACCCCCTCCAGCCCTGTCCTGCAGGCACAGCTCAAGCCTGCAGACTCCGCCACTGCAGGGGGAGTCTGGCTCTCCAGCCTCAGGAGGAGGGTTAGTTCAAGGACCAGGACAAAAACATAAGAAGCTTGAGGCCTTTTTATTGACAATTCTCCATACACACAGAGATCCTTTCCGTTCCTCTCCAGTGTAAATGAAGCACAGGGTACTTCACTCTCATCTGTTAACAAAGGAGCCCGGAGCCCGAGGAAGGGGGTATACCAAGGCCTGCCCACTTCCCCAGGGACTTGCACCTCCCTGGCCTGGAGCAGGCCCGACTGCCGGCCCTAGTTACACTGGTTGGCCTGGCGAGAAAGCTGGCCTCAGATGGCCTCTGTCTCCCCAGCCCGTCTCCTTGGATCCCTGCTCAGCCTCCCATGGGTCCTGGGTCCCCGGCAGCCCGTGGCTCCGGGGAAGCATCCTAGAACAGAAGCACCCCACTCTTCTTCATTCCATTCCTTGTGCCACCTGCTCCCAGGAACCATGCAATAAATAAATAAATACTTCAAAAAGGCAGGGCAGCTCCAAGGGAGGGAAATGGTGCCTGAGCCCGCTCAAGGCTTAGGGAGAGACACTGACGGCCTAAAAGTCCAGAGTGAACATAAAACTGTTGGAGAGGATGGGGACCTCAAGTGGCCTTAACCCGTAAGTGAGACTGTCCTGCTGGGGAACAGTGCCAGAGTCTAGGACCCAGCCCAGAGAGATCCTACACTTCCCAGGCCCCCAAGGGTCAAGGGCTTCAGGACCTCTGCTCTGCTTGCCTATCTCACACTCCATGGGACAAGGGGCCAGGGAGAGAAATGCAGCTCTGTGCCAGAGGAGGGATGCCCAAGGCTCCGAGCAAAAGAAACAAGAGTGATCTGAATGCCTGGCATCTACCCAATGGAGCTGTCACCAGGGTAATATGTGGCCTGAGATTCTGCTAGTGAAGGTTCTGCAAGGTAAGGCTGAGGCCCTTTGAGCTGCTGGGGATCCCTGTGTTTTTTCCCACTTAATACTAAAGAACTCTGACAGGCCCTCCTAGACACATCCTCCTCTGGGAGAACATGGAAATTTCAACCCTGTTTCTAGAAGGACTTTCGGTCTGGTGAGCCCTGGCCATACCCTCTGGTGGAGAAACAAGGAGATGCTGATGCCTGAAGGAACGTTCGCATAGCAGAGTGGGGTCACGGCACGTCCAGGCCCTTCTGCAGGCTCTCAGAGGCCAAGGGCTTGGACCAGCAACCAGCAGAGGAAGAATCTCTTTTCCCAGTCTCTGATCTCTGGTCTCCTAGAACTGTCAGGTGTGGACAGATGCCCTGACGCTCAGAGACCCTACAGAGACCAGGCCTAGCTCACTCCTGCCCTCTAGTTTATATTCCCTGCCCAGCTCTGAGTCCACTGATCAGTCCAGGGCAGAGGAGGGCACACATGCCAGGCCCTCCAGGGGCTCCTCTTCCCTCTGGGTTTCAAGAACTGCCGCTTACTAGCCCTCCGCAGGAGTGGGGAACAGCTCCAGAATCCAGCTGGAGACAGCGAGGACAGGAAGGGGACGCCTACCTAGCGTTCAGGCCACATTTGCCCAGCACACACCACATGCGGCTAGGGAGGGTGAGGCCTGCTGCTGGCCCCAGGGACCGACGCCCACTTTGGACCCCAGCCCCTCTTCTCACTTGCTCAAGGTCTGGTTACACGAGGCACACACAAACACAGTCTCTCTCTGGGCTTCGGGGGCTGAAAAGGAGGAAGAACTTGGTGAGACACTTCCTCATGCCCCTTGGTTACGGCCCCAATACTACAACCACCTCCCCAACCCCCAAAGTCCCACAAGAGCTGCCCACCAGCCAGCCCACATCTTCATTAACCCAGCTCACTAGCCTGCCCTCAGACTTCTCTCTCCATGGGGACAGGGGACTGTAGGAGTGACCATACCAACAGCAGGCCTCTCCCAGGTGCTCTACATTAGAAATTATTTTGGCACCAACAAAACCCCATTGAAAATATTTTTTAAATACAACACCAGAAGTTCATTTTCCAAAATGTTTTAACAGTGGTTATCTCTAGGTAATAAAATTACAGGATTATTTTTTTCTTCCTTCTTCTTCTGTATTGTAATCTCCAAATCTTCTAGAATAACCATATGTTACTTGCATGACCAGAAAGAAAACCAAAAAACCTCGATTTGTGATTATAACATATTTCAGGCAGTATGAAAAATATGCTCCCAATTTTTTTAGAAGATGCATATGCATTTATCCTGCGTGCACACTGGTGCTCTCCCTTTATCTGTATCTTTTGTTTACAATGAGTATGTACAGCTTCTATAGAAGGAAAAGAAATTATTTTTGTTGTTGTTGTTAAGTATTACCAAGGTAATGAGAACAAGAATAAAAATTAGGACGGTGGCTTCCTCTGGGGAAGGCAGGGTGGTACCAGGGAGGCTTGGCAGTGTTGCTAATGCTCTCTTTTTTTAACTTCAGTGAAGCAGCCACAGGTATTTAGATTACACCTTATAATTCAGATATGTTAAATAGGTTCCTTTGCACGCATCAAATACTTCAGTGTTTTGTGTGTTAAAGAATGGAAAATGTTTCTACGGGCCAGACAGGATCCCGAGTTCCCCTGCCTTCTCACTGAGCCCCTACTCCCTTCCCACACTGCAGCACCCCTTGGAGGAAGCGGGAACCCGCCAAGCCCTACCAACAGCCTGACCCCCGGCCACTTGCATCACTCACCTGTGGCTCCCATGGAGGACTTAGGCACCTTGAAGGAGCAGCACCGGGAGCAGAAGCTGTTTCCACAGTTACTGCAGCTTCGCTGCAGAGAAGAGCCAAGGTCAGTATCAGATGCGTCCCCCACGCCCAGAGCCCACCTCCTTTCCACCAGGTGATCCCACCCAAGGAACCAGAGACTACCGTGGGACTAGGGAGGTGCCCAAGTGGGGCAGGACAAAGCAAACACAACATCCAACGGGAGGGCTGGTGAAGGCGTGAGCATGGGGGCAGGGAAGCCCTGCTCATTTGAGCAAACCTCGGACCCCAGGACCAATGTGGCCCACCGACTCCCCACTACTCCCCTGCATCTCATCCCAAGCCCCTGAAAACACACCGTCAACGAGACTTACCCTCTTCTTCAGCACTGAGAAGGTGGCCGAGCAGCCCGTACAGTTCCCTGACAAACAGAGGTAGCAGCTCAGCCCTGACCCAACCCAGGCCTCAACTCTCACCTGCCCCTGGCTCTTCTAAACAGGCCCACTCAGGACACCAGCCCAGCCCAGACACCGTGCTAGGAGCGGTGCGCAAGGGAGCACCAGACAGATCCAGATCTGCAGACAGAAGGGAGGACTCAAGCTGACAGTCCCTGGGAGTCCATGTCTCCAGACCATACACAGCTGCCGGTCCACAGGCCTTCCCAGGACTTAAAGGCTCCACCTGTAGGTCCAGCCAAAACCGAAGAACATCCAGCAGAATCTGCTCCCTGGAAATCACACCAAGCCGGGGAGGACCTGACAACAGGCATCCTTCAGAGAAGGCAGCTCCAAAGAGCGCAAACCAAACCTGCCTGACACAACCCCTTCTCAAGTGTCTCCTTACAAATACTCCTTGCAAATACTCTGCCCACAGGTAAATTCAGAAACATCTCCTAAAACCCAACTCCTGCTTCCTGCCATCTAAAGATTCTAGGAGAGGACCTCAGAACCAGGCATCTTCCAAGAAGTCACGCGGGGCAGAGGCACAGACACTGTGA
Organism: Panthera tigris; assembly: GCF_018350195.1. Taxonomy (NCBI): domain Eukaryota; kingdom Metazoa; phylum Chordata; class Mammalia; order Carnivora; family Felidae; genus Panthera; species Panthera tigris. The sequence goes on along the minus strand of NC_056670.1, from coordinate 56,039,557 downwards.
GAGGTGGGCAGGAGGGAGCACGACAGAGCCGCGAGACAGACCCACCTAAACCACCACACAGGATGACAATTTGCGACCACGACCACGGTGGCAGAGGAGCAACAGCAGCTTAGCAAACGCACAGGAGGAGGGGAGGGGGTGTAAGAAGAGACGAGAGACAGGGAGGAGGGAACCGAAAGTTTTTTCAGAGGCCGCTGCGCTCACCACCCACTCATGCTTCCAGGAAAGTTGAGGATGGAAAAGGTGGACCAAGGCAAAGGCAGTCTGCTGAAGAGGGGGCCTGCAAGTGAATGATGAGAACCAAAAGGGAGGCGACCTGAGGAGGAGGAAAAGCCACACTGGCTTCTCCAAGCTCCAGAAACAAAAGCAAACCCTGAAGAGAACAAAGAAGATTCCAAGGGCTGCCCCCAGGATCACAGACTGTGGTTTGAGGCAGAAATCTCCGTGCAGGCCCGGGGCACTGACCCAGGGGAGAAAGGCACGAGGGTGCTCCCGGCAGGGGCTACAGAGCCCAGCAGGAGGCTGAGTTGAGTCCTGGAAAAACTTGGAAGCAGATAATAAGGCTACTGGAGTAAGTGTCTACAACTTGGGGCCCAGAGGCCTCCTGTGATCTGGCCAGAGCAATTGGCAGCTTCAGGAAGCACTGCTGAGCCTCTCGAACCACCTGTGTGACCAGGTACAGGAACCCAGGCCTCATCTTCATGCAAAGGCCCAAAGCTGTATTGACAGCTACCTGTGGTCCCTTCCTCTGTTCTGCCAGAACCCCGCGCAGCTCTTGCTAAAGGACACTCCCTGTGTTCAAGGAAAGGAGGGCCCAAGCTAGAGCAAGGAGAAACCTGAGGCCAAGGTGTATGAGGTGAATGCCACTGCTGCCAGTCGGCTCATGGCCCAGCAGAGGACAGGATAGGGAAAGGCATAGCAGGTGCCGCTGCCTTGATGCCAAACAAAGAATCGCGCCACGCTAAGACTTTGGCCCCCACACTAAGAATGTGGGCAAAGCAACCCATCCGTGCTCCTCCTCGGCAAGGGGAGCAGGGGCATGGGCATGGGGCAGGGGACCGGAGCCACTCAAAGACTGACACTCACACCCACGTCCAGGATGGAGTGCCAAGGCCAAGCCACCCAGGGCTGCCATGTGGTCCCCCAAGTAGCCGTGCACAAGCCTGGGCCAAGGAGGGCTTAGGGTGCTGACACCGGCTCAAGACAGGTGTATGGAGGAAGCACCCCTGTTCTCTTCCAGCATCTACCAACTTTCCCTGCCCTCATTCTCAGCGAAGGGCCTGACTCACCATGTGATGATGCCATGGGAGCAGGCAGAGCA